>NC_137783.1:21740233-22940233 GCF_963455305.1 Plecotus auritus | reverse complement strand
ACCTGGTGGCAGCATATCTAAACTAAAGATTCTGAATGTGAGGGTGTGCGTGTGTATGTGTGCATGCATGCTTGCGTGTGTGTATGTGTGTGTGTGTGTGTGTGTGTGTGTACTCACCCACACAAATTCAGGGGGAAGGAAAGATTGGAGTAGAATAAAAAGCAGGGTCAGAACCCAACCTTGCTCCCCAGACCCCCTCCATTCAACATTGTGAGTTTCCCTGACAACCTTCCTACTTACTGTTTGTTTTAGACTCCCTTTGGAGAGGAGGGCCTCATTACTCTCCCTTTTCCAAAACGCAAGTCAGAAGAGGCAGTTTTGTCCGAACACAGCTAAGTGACCTCCAAAGCAGTGGTAAGAAGCTGACCTAAAGCCTGCACTCCATGTTGGTCCTGAGAGCAAGTGAATGAATGAATGAATGAATGAACACTATATTCCTTAATATGTTATTTGCAGGGCAGAAGTGATAATGCATGGTCTCTGGCTTCCCAACTGGGCAACACTTGTTCTCCAAATGTACTTTTGTGAAGGGGTCTCTGTCCCAGATTGGAAAGGACTGTGTCTTGGTCTCCCTTGTCTTCCCAATACCAGAAGTGAGTAACTGAAATGCAGTAGATGCTCCAGAAATGCTTATTGGGTACATGGAGATGTATGGATGTGCAAGGGCAGGGGGCACCAGAGGCTATGTGAGCTCATGTCTGGGCCGTAGAAAGAGCAAGCAGGAAGTGAAATAAGCCAGTCAGAGAAAGACAAGTATCACATGATCTCACTCATATATGGAATCTAATGAACAAAATAGATCCAGAGACATAGAAGCATAGGACAGATTGCGGAATCTCAAAGGGAAAGCGGGGGAGGATGGGTAGGGGGGAAGTGATCAACCAAAAAAAATTATATGAAATATGCATAGCCCATGGACACAGACAATAGTGGTGGTGAAGGCCTGGGGCGGGAGACAGGAGGCAGGGATCAATGTGAGGAATAGGGGGACATATGTAATATTTTCAACAACAAAGGTTTTTTAAAAAGAAAAAAAGAAAGAACAAGCAGGGCTGCAGCCACTAAATGGTTTTTCTAAAGAAACCAGGACTAAACTTCGTGGTGTTAGATGGAAATTTCTGGCACAGAATAAAGAATATGGTCCTAGAGACAGCGAGACCTGGGTTCAAATCTGAACTCCAACAATGGTTAGACTTTGGGAAAGTTGTGTAACCTCTCTGTGCACCAGTTTCCTCTTTCATAAAATGGAGGTTAATAAACGCATTCTTGTACAGTTGCTTCAAGGGTTTGGTGAGATAGAGGATTTGGATGGTGGGGATGACACCCTCTCTCCTCACTTCCCTGCCCGGTCACCGCTCTTTCGGGAAGAGCGCCCACCAGTCCTTCCAGTCTTCCCAGTTAGGTGCTGAAAGGGAGCTTCTACCACTCTTTCCCTCTCCCCCCGCTCCCTCAGAGGAGCAGCCAATCTCACCAGCAAGCACCTAATAACCGTTGGACCACACCTTCCAGGTGCTGGGTTTGCAGGGTCAAGGGTGTTGCTGGTGTCAGGGTCTGCCTCTGGCCCCCTTACGCACCCACTCCTCCTGTTGCAAGGCATCCTCTTGGTGCCCGCTTGTCTGTTCATGGATGGGAAACCAGGCCCATCTCCCCGGGGGCCCAGGGCCCTGCTGTCTTCTTCTGAGGCTGCAAGTTGGCAATGCTCAATCTAGCCCATTCCAGAAAACTCTCCACCAATAAAGCCGATACGTTGATGGGTATTGTGTCTTATCTTTCTTAAATCTATTCATTAGACCAGAGGGAAGGAGCGCTAAGTCTCAGGCCGTGTCTTGAGTACTTAGCATTGGGTAGCAAAAGGCGGGGATACATTAAGAAGGCTCTTAGAGGGCTGGCGGCAGGTGCTCCTGCTTCCACCCTGGTGTGTGCACGGGAACCAACATTACTTACCGGTGGCTCTCAAGGGGAGCAGCACTGCCCTCTAGAGGGCGTTTGGAAAATCGATGAGAGTGTTTTGGGTTGTCACCATGATGGAGGGACACTATTGTTGTTTAGCAGAACAAGAGGGAAAGCTACTGGACACCCACAATGTGTGGGACAGCCCTGCACGGGAAGTGTTTCATGTCCCTAATGGCTTTTAAATATTTCCCCAGACATGCAGATAGGCTAAAAATCTGCCTATGATACATATTTATACATATGCGTGTGTCTGTATATATCTGTGTATATGTATGTGCGCATATATTTTTATTTAATATTAGAAGGCACAGGAAAAGTATGGACAAATATACCCACCAAACTATTACCAGTGCTATAATGGTTAGGTGGGTAGAGTTATATGGACTTTTAATAACAACTCAGTTACATATTTCTATTTTGTTTTAAGTTTTTGTAAAAATGTATTACTTTTACAATGAAAAAACAACAACAATTAGTGTAAACAAAAATGGGCAAAATCTGTTAAGCAATTTACCAAAAAAAAAAAAAAAAGCATGTTCTGGAGATATATTTTGAAAATAAGTTTATTATATATCAATTTAATAAAATCAGGCTACCAAAAAAAAAAAACCCTGCTTATCATTTTCTGAACCCTAAGAGCAAACTTCTTTGTATATAAATACAACTTGTATTTTTGTATGGCTTTAGTATGCACTGAATTTTCACCATTTGAAAAATTATTGTTCTGATGCCAACACTGTTGGCAGTATCTGAGTCCCCAATACAATAGATACGTGTCGGTCAGCACATGAGGCCGGACATTGGCAGTGATTCTGAGCACAGACATCTGTATCCAGCTATCCCATTATGTCCTCCTGTGCAGGCACACCTGAGAATTTCCTCTCTTTTTTTATATTAGTACTATTTTATATTTATAGTTCTCGTTCATATTTTACTTAGGGTGTATATTTGATTTCTAGGTTACATTATATATGAAACTCACATCAGGGTAGTAAAGGGGGCATTCCTGGAAAATTGTTTACTGTAAATAGGGCCCGTGGGGACTGACAGGGTTGAAAGCCGCTGTTTCAGCATCTCGGATCACGAGACAATGCCTTCATCAGCTCTGACTTCCAGGACCTTGCTGAAACTTCCAGTCATGCAATAGCCACAGCAGAGGACGTTTGGAGAAAGATTCTGCTTGTCTCAACACATGATGGCAGCTCTAACTTTGCAAAAAACAGGATCCTCATCTCTCTGGGGTAAGGTGCAGTCAGCAGGGACTTCCCCCATCCACCAGAGTGAAGAAAGCCTTTTGTCAGCGAAACATGGAAGCAGAACTGGGCTGTGCTACTTACAGAGGTCTTCAGTGGCGTCGGGGACGAGGGCAGCCATGGACTCGTACAGTTCCTCGTCACAGCCCGGGTTGAGGGAGCATTTCATGAGCAGGTCTGTGGAAAGGTGGGCCATGGACTCGTACACGTCGTCAGCCTCCTCCCCTTGCATCAGTTCCTCTTTGATGTGACTCTTCAGCATGTCCACCGTTTCCTGAAAGAGAACAGGGGACCCACAGGCACACTGAGGCACCCCGAGAGGGCTTGCGACTGGCAAAGCAAAGGCTCCCAGGGGTCAGGGCTTTGGCCCCCAGCACTAAGCACAGACTCACACATCCAGGAGACACTCGTTCATGTCCAAAGACCAGACGATACAAATGTACAACCTTCTCATGAGCACCTATTATGGGCCAGGTCCGATGCTAGGTATTTGACTACTAGACATTATGTCATTCTTTCTAACACGGCTTGAGAGAGATGCAATATTCCCGAGTTCACAGATGAGAAAACCAAAGCTCAGAAAAGTGTACTGCCTTTCCTTACATAGGGCCTGCAATCCTGGCTGCTGACATTCCCACTACTCCCTAGTGGTTCCTCAAAAGGGAACAAATGGCATGCAAGGGTGTAACCCTTACTGACTAGCCACATGGAGATTCAAATGGGATAAATGGGCTGCAGCTAAGGTGTGCTTGCACTTCTGTGTAGTCAGAGTCCCTCAAGAACCTCATTCACTAGTCCCCGCTCCTGCCAGCAGACTGCTCCAGAGCCCTTCTCCAAAGTGCCTCCTCGGCTTTATACCCTGTGTGCCCAGGTCGGGCCGGCTGCCTCTCTCATTTGGTCTCTAGGTGATTGTGAAGCCAGAGAGCTGGTTTCTCTGAAACCCCTGCACAACTTTTCGTGGTAAGAAACTTCGGTGTTTCACAATCCTTATTTCAGCATCAACCCACAGAGATACTCATTTTCATCATCGCTGTCCCAAGAGAGCTAATCTGCTATCACACTCCGTGTTGATTTCCTAATGAGACCCAAGGAGTGGACCAGCTGGCAGCTGTGAGTGTTGGAGACTCAAGGTCTGGCATTTGGTTTTGATTTGGTGGAAAGAGGAAATGGGACAGTTCTTAGAGGTCATAAACAACACGCAGGGACAACCTTTTGGTACAATGCTAAAGATGCATTGGTTGAAGGGAATTACAGCCAGAGAACAAGGGTGATATGAGAAATGTGAGCCAGACTAACTTCAGTGCAAGCTGGACATGCATCTTTCAACCTCCCTGTGACATACGGGAAGTAGGATAGCAAGCCTCGGCTTTGGCAGAAAACCAGGTTCAGATCCTATCTCCACCCTTACTAGTATGTGACACAAGGCATAGTTACTCCATCTTTCTAAGCCCTTTCCTTGATTGTTAGAGGGAGAGGACAATATTGTCAACTTCAAAGGATTGTGGTGAGGATTAAAAGAGATCATGCATTTGCCAATCAAATAAATTTAATAGGTAGCAGTGATTATTATGAACACAGTATTGTCCTTAATAAAAACTACTGGCACGGAAATGAAACACTGCATTTTATACATTTGTGACTTCAAAGTGAAGCTGAGTAAACACTCCCAGACTGTGAGCACCGTTAGCTTCATTTATGTCAATGATGCCCCAAACAGGCATTCAGGTTAGTCTATTCACTCAACATACTTAGTCACCCCCAGACTTTGGGAAGACCCCTCTATGTGCCTCGGTGAGTCACTGTCTTGTAGACTGTCAAATACAGAGCAGAGCTCCGTTTCTGTGGTGGTGTCGGGCTCACTCATATCTGGAGATAGAGAGCCGGACAGGATTGTGTTTATTGTCCCTTTTGAGGTCACAACCCCATTCCAGAGGCCGAGGTATTCTTACGTCCTGAAGATGGAGGAAAACAAAAAAAGGGTAGAGTCAAGGGGAAGGGCAGCTGCTTCCAAGACAATGGAAGCAATACTGGGGTATGGAATAAAGTCTAGCCACGGGGGAAGATTACCCTCAAAGAAGGACCAGGAGTTGTGATGAAGTAGGACCTGCGGGGCCAACACCAGGTGAGCAGATAAACTGGCCATATCTACCTTAAGACAGGCAGAGGCTCAGAAAGAGACGAGCTGTCAGCAAAAGGTGGGACTTCACGTTGGACTCCCTGAAATCTCAGGTGCAGAGTTTTATAGTGTTTTCTGCTAAGAAAGGAACCAATCCTAACACAGTTCACCTGAGCCTGAGTGTGGGTGAGGCAGCTGGGAGCATCCCACCAAGGTGCCTTGGAAGTGGGTGGGGAGGTGATTGGGGAAGAGGAATCAGCATCATCAAACCTTCAGTGGATTCATTCCACAAACGTCTCTTTAAATTCTTTAAAGGTGGGCCTCGGTACTTTACCTATCTTGTCTGCTTTTATCCTCAAAATAATGTACGGGTAGAGCTATGATTATCTTCCTTCTGCATACTAGGAAAGAAAGAGAGTGAGAGAGAGAGAGACAGAGAGAGAGAGAGAGAGAGAGAGAGAGAGAGAGAGAGAGAGAGAGAGAGAGAGAGAGAGAACACGATTTGCCCAAAATCATGTGGCTGACAAGTGTTAATATGGAAACTTGGACTCGGGTCCATGTGACTCCAGGGCTCTTTTTGTTTTAAATTCTCATCCAAGGACATATTCATTGATTTTTTTTTTTTTTTTTTTTTTTTTTTTTAGAGAAATGAGAAGAGAGAGAGTGAAAGAGAAATGTTGATATAAGAGAGAAACATTGATCAGTAGCCTCTGCATATGCCCCCACCGGGCCAGGGGTTGAACCTGAAATCTAGGTATGTGCCCCAACTGGGAATAGAACCCACAACTTCTCAATGTACGGGATGACACTCCAACCCACCCAGCCACACCTGCCAGGGCTCCAGGGCTCATTTCTTAAGGCCACACATACTGGCGCCTCCAGAAGAGCCACACGAGGACATGGTAGAGATGAAATCTGACCACGTCTCTGCTGAAAAGGCAGCCCTAGGACAACACAGTGCATTTCCGATCCTGGGGCCTCTCCCGCCTTGACCTTACCACATATTCATCGATGAACTGCCGCAGGTCCCTGAAGCCATGTTTCTCAGCAATGGTGTTGGGGTAGTGGCCGTGTTTGTTGGCCACACTGTATGCCTGTAGGGCTCCCGGGCAGGTGAGCAACAAAGCAGTGAGGTTCTTCAGTCCGTACTTCGCAGCAAAATGCAACAAGGTGGGCAGCTCTTCATCCCTCTGATCTGAAAAAACGTCAAGGAAACTTAATGGGCAGATAACATTGAAGGCAGAGGGCACCCTTGTTCTGGGATTTGAAGCTGGCATGCCTCATATGGCATCTAGCAGACACTCAATCGTTAGTTACTTCTTGGTTGATTGGCTTAACATCTGACAACTTCCTTCAGGGCATCACTGAAGATTATGCCCTCAGATGACAGAAGAAATGATATTTTAATTAATTAGCAAATCTAATAATATCCTACCTCCTTTCTCTAAGAGGATCAGAGAATCCTGAGAAATAATACTAATGCAAAATGTGACTTTCTAAAGGCTTAAAAAGCAGCCACAAAGTACAACAGGAACCATGTTTTGACCTCTGCAAATTTCAGGGTACTTTAAAGCAACTGTTTTATGCTTAAAAAAGAAGAAGAAGAAGCCTGGCCGGTATGGTTCAGTGGTTGAGTGTTCGACCTATGAACCATGTGGTTGTGGTTTGATTCCTGGTCAGGGCACATGCCCAGGTTGCAGGCTCAATCCCCAGGAGGGGAAGTGCAGGAGGCAGTCGATCAATGATTCTCTCCCATCATTGATGTCTCTATCTCTCTCTCCCTCTCCTTTCCTCTCTGAACAATATATATATATATATATATATATATATATATATATATATATATATATATATATGAAGTCCATCTTCATAGCTCTTATTCCCAATTTCATAAAGTATGTCAAGTAATCCTGAGTATGTTGCTTAGTCTTTCCCTGGGCCTTAGTTTTGAACCAGAAAGTATTTCCAGACTATCTTAAAGGGAACTGGAAAGATTAATGGGATGGTATTCAGTAAGGTCCTTGTTTAAAACAGGTTTTGAATGTTCGTATTAATGCAATGTGAACCCTAGGATGCATGTTAACCTCTGATTGGTGAGAAACAAAGTACTGCTGAGAGTCACTGGATCCCCATGACTCCCTCTACCTACTAATAACTGAATACAGCAAGTTAAATTCGACCACGAAACAGACATGAAAAATATTTTTTTGGTCTTGTTTTCATAAAAGTTGACTTCTAAACCCAACAGTAATATTTAGACAGACAGATAGATAGGTGATATATGTATCTATAAATACACATATATGTTTCTGTACATATATATAAATAGATATATATGTTTTTAAATAAGACAAACCTAGCTTCCTGTTCACCAGGATATGATCCTTGGGATGAAGGGTCTGAAAATGTCCCTAGGATCCCACATTGTCAGGCTATGGCATAGTCCTTCCTGAGCCCCAAACTTAAGAATAGAGAATATTAACACCTGCTGGAAGTGATGCAAGAACACTCCATAGCAGGACAACGGGGAGAGGCAACAGGAGATTGCCCCCAGGAGAAGGACTTGAAGGCAATCTAACCTCATCCTGTGGTTCTCTTAGGCTATGGAAGGATGGAACACAGACAGAGGGTAGCCAGGACGCGGGTCCCATTGTGCCGTGCAACTATGGCATGAAGGAAGAGTGGTGTCCACAGAAGCACCATAAGAAGCCTCCTGTCCAGCGGGCCAGGCACCCTCCCCATGCAAGTGGTTCTCCCAGCTCCAGCCATGTCACACATGCACCCAAGACTGCTCCTTCCTCATCAAATATTTGTTTTGAGCCTACAATGAGCCACCAAGCACAGTCCCAGCCCTCACTGAGCTAGCAAAGAAGACAGACACAGCCGAAGAGCACTAGGACAGTGGATAGCCAACATGCTAGGAAAGCCCCCAGCACGTAGATGAAACCTACTGAAGGTTCCAGAAAAAAAGCGCAACCTAAGCTGCTACGGGGAGATGAAGAGAATGTAGCCAGGCAAAAGGCAACCAAGAAGAGCCAGAAGAACTGTATTCCTGAGTCAAGGTGGCAAGAGGCAGGGCAGAATTTTCATTAGGCGAAAGGAGTTCATACCTTCTGTAGAGCAGAGGGCAGAAGCCAAGGGAGAGAGTAGAGAGAAATGAGAGCAGAAATGCAGCAAGAGCCCTTGGGAAGAATTTTGCAAGCAAGCTAAGAAGTTTGGACTTGTGAACAAAGGTTTTTTAGGAAGGGGGTGTGGTATTCAGATGTATAATGTGGAAGAATCTCTGGCTAGCCAGTGAGGAATGAATGCTTCTCAAAGGAAGAGCTGTATAGCAGGAAGCCGTCAGATGTATGGGTTGACTCTATACTGAACCAGCAAACTGGAATCACCCATAGATGGCTTCTTGAGGTTTGACTGTTGGCTTACTTGTCATCATATCTTCTTCTTCCAGCTGGTTGATTCCAAAGAGGTGCAGTCCACTTGCGGGGATGTTGTTCTTCAGGGACTCAGTGAGCAGTTTATCGAGCGTCTCTGTGTTGTAGGGCACAATTTTAAAGGCCTGAATACAAAAGTGAAGACAGTCAGATTTTAAATCAAGCTATTCCCACCCAGCAGATTCAAGGCTGATAAACCATGAGCTGAAATTACATGTCCAGAAGATTCAGGTTTCCTTTCAACATCTTTACCTGACACATGAATTCCACAGGATTCGCAGCATTGGACAATAAATTCCCGATTTCTTCCATGTCAGTGTAATAGCTGATAATGGCTTCGCACACCACTAAGTCCCCGGAATATATCTTCAGAGAAACATTCCCAGAAGAAAGGGCTGAACAGAAGAAAAGATACTATAAAAGTGCCCGGGAAGAACAAGTGTCCAGGGAAAAGTGTTTATGGATTCATCTTAATGGTGAAGAAATTAATTGGGGGCTGGAAGAAAGATCTTGGAGGTGAGCTGGGGGTGGGGAAGTGAGGGAAAGGACAGAAGCAGACAAGGAACAGACTAGCACATGACAGGGCTCAGAGTCAGAGGAATTATTGTCATTGGGTCTGAAATTTAATTTTTGAATGATTTTCATGTTTGTTCAGTACTATAGGTCCAGTGCTGCAATAAACAGGAAGAAGAGTTGAATTTAAAGAAATTTATATGAAGGCCAGTGGTTGCCAGAAGGTGGGAGGGATCCTGGTAGAAACTCCACACTTGGCCACATCTGGCCAGTAGAACTGATTCACTGCGCTGCTGTCATTACAAAGAGCTCTCCCTGCGTGCTCTCTTCTGCACCACAGGAAGGGGTTTTGAGGGGAAAAGAAAAAATTAAAAATACCCCAACCACAAAGATTCAAGTCATAAAAGAGGAAATGCGACAAGTAGAGAACATGGAAAAATATTCAACCTCACTAGTAATCAAAGAAATGCAAATTAAAACAATGGGCTACTTTAAAAAACATATCAAATTAGCAAAAATATTTAATGATAATGATGATGGTATAGCAAAATAAACTTGACAGTAGCAATATTTCAGAAAGCATTATTTTCCAGGATCCTTAAAAATACCCATTATTTCAGAGATTCCATCTGGAGGAAATAATCCTAAATACAAAAGGAAAAAACAACAACACATCTGCTAGCTAAGGATGCTCAATATTTATCATAATTTAAAACAATAAAAATACAATAAGAAATCAGAAATTACATAAATATGCAACAATGAGGAAATGAAAAATTAAAAGATAACACTTATTTTCAACTGAGTATCATGCAGCTTTAAAAATTATGGTTAGCCTGGCTAGCATGGCTCAGTGGTTGAGCATCAACCTATGAACCCGGAGGTCATGGTTCAATTCCCGGTCAGGGCACATGCCAGAGTTGCAGGCTCGATCCCCACTGGGTGGTGTTCAGGAGGCAGCTGATCAATGATTCTCTCTTATCATTGATGTTTCTATCTCTCTCTCCTTCTCCCTTCCTCTCTGAAATCAATAATAAAATATTTTTTTAAAAAAAAAGTATGGTTATAAGATACAAGCCCAACACAAGGAACTGGCTTTATAAATTATGGTGCATCTAAACAATGGCTTACCTTGCAACCAGTAAGCATCATGTTGTAAAAGAATATTTATTAATGTGGATAATGAAAGTGGGTTATGAGACAGTATGAAGCCATGTACATAGATATGGAAAAATACAGAAACCAGTGATTTCCTTTGGGGTGGGCATATGGGTAATTTTCTACATGCTTTCCTTTATGATTAATTTATTCTTCATTTTTTCTGTATTGAACACACATTATTTTTGTAACAGAAAATAAATGTGTTATAAAATGGAAAGTTATGCCCTAGCTGGTTTTGTTCAGTGGATAGAGAGAGCATGGGCTCACAGACTGAAAGGTCTCAGGTTTGATGCCAGTCAAGGGCACATGCCTGGGTTGCCAGCTTGATTCCCAGTTGGGGGTATGCAGGAGGCAGCAGATCAATAAATCTCTCTCATCATAATATTTCTATCTCTCTCTCCCTCTCCCTTCCTCTCTGAAATCAATAAAAATATAAAAAATAAATAAAATAAAATAAAATGGAAAGTTACAAAGTCCATGTAATAGCATGGGGGAGGGGAGAGGGATGGGGAGAGAATAAATATAAGATTACATAAAAAGAACAGAATATCAGGTAATAGATACTACTGAAACAACTATGTTTTTAAAAATTGTGAAAAAGGCCCAAAAGATTCAATGGTGGCCTGATGACTTTTTTTTTTTTTGACTTTTCTCTAATTTCCAAAAAGTTTAATATGTTAACTTTCTAATGATAAAAATTTTAATATAGCCATTGTCCCCCCACCCCCATCACACATAGATGTTTCTGCCATTCCTTTTCCTTTAAGCAGAACATGACAACCAAATCCAAATCTGGGCTGACACTTTGCTCAGCTGCTAAATAAAGACAGACAAGGAAAAGAAAGCAAGAGGGGGCCTCTTCCCTGACATGATGCCTAATCTCTGGAGGTACCGGGGGCAACTTACCAGGGGCCTTCACGGAAACGGTGTACTCATTCTCCAGCTTGCCTTCCACTCTAATGGAGGGAGAATCCTCTGGAGAAAATTCTGCTTCTGTCGTCACTCTCTCATCCAGCTTACATTTCACAATGACGTAGACAGTGGTTTCTGCCTGAAATGGGACACCAGTCATCAGCCCCTTTCCCTCCTGGGTGCCCTACTAGGGTGCCCAGCCACGGGTCTCCCACTCCCAGAGCCCCAGCCTTATCTAGAGAGGCTGTTCTAGAACAGGGTGGGTCTGCAGTCCACTGTTTGCTTCAGGTCCCAAGGATACAAGTTCCAAAACCAAGAGTAAACATTTATAAACCTTCATAGCAATTTGATGGAGTAATCCTTTGTATGGTGAACCTAATAATTTAAAAACCCAAGGCTTATATTTTATATGTCTTATGATTTCATTTTTATAGCTTTTCTTTTATATTGTATTTGATAAAAGCATCGGTCCATGGCAGAACTGGAAATTTAGAAACAAAATATCAAAAAGTTCTTCACCACAGACAGCTGGGGAAGCACTGTTCTAGACGAGTCTTGCTACCCAAAGTGAGGTCAAGGGACTAGAAGCAGTGGCTTCCCCTGGAAGTCTGTTATAAATGCAGATGCTCAGGCCCTACCTGGACCCACTGAACCAGAGTCTGCATTTTACCAAGACCTTGGGGGACGCATGCACCTTATAGTGGGAGAGGCACCTGCCTAGAGAAGCTCTTTTGTTCTACAACTGAATGCTGTTCGTGGAAGGACAAAAATAACTTACTGGGGATTAATTTTCCAAAGGCACTGAGCAAATTGAATAGCTATTTTGCTTTGCTTTAAGATCTCTTGCTGAGCCTGCCAAACACAATTATCTTGTTTCACTGGTTGGGGAATGGTCCTCCAAGACATTGAACTGGTAAGAATAGCCCCTCCCCTCACCCTCACCTCACCCCCCCAAAAATAAACGTGCAAAGGAGATATTTCTGGCCAAAGCGAATCCCCAAATGTTTATCCTAAGATTTTGCTATAAAGTCCTCACAGTCCCCTCATGACAAAGGCTGTGATTTTACAACAGATGAGGATGGGGCGTGGTCCTGGCTCCTGGGGGCTGCTGAGGCTGAGTGTGAATGTGCTGTGGTTAACCTGACTCCTGCTGCAGGCCCAGCCAGCTGCTCCTCCCAGGGAGTGTGGGGAGCCAGACAGAATGAGTGTGTCTGTTCTATTGACAGTCAGGACCCAACCCCAGCCCAGCTGCCTCAGGACCCAGAGATCTAAAGTAGGCAACAAGGAGCACGAATCCTGGGTTAGTGAGAGCCCCGATGGGAGAAGGAAGAAACGCCTGGAGAATCAGGGAGGCATGCGAAGGGCATCGTTCTTTACTTCCAAACCCGGCACTGACTGGCACCCGCCAGCCTGATCTCAGGATGAGTAGCAGGAAGGAGTGCGGAGCGAACTGCGAGAAGCATGCTCCATTTCAATGGCTGTGTGGCCCTGCCAGTCATCTCAGGCCCGGTGTCACCAGATTCTGATTCCAAGAAAGCTGGAAACACAGATTTTCACGCCTAACTTTTAAAACACTCAGCAGTCCAAAACAAACATGTCTGGGTTCCATCCAGCCCAAGCAGCAGTTTGCAACCCTCATGTAGAGAGAGTCCTTGCCTTGTGACCTCAGGCAGCACGGAAAACCACTCACACGGCCAAAGACACTGGTACTTCCCATTGCCACAGCCTCAAGGAGCTCACAGTGGCAAACTCAGCAAAGGGCTTGTATCCACAGGGAAGCATGTTGCTGCTCTGAGCTAATATAACACATTGTTCATCAGGAAAGGAAAGATCATGAGAAACTATCCATACTACAGTAGACTTCAAATGACAGTGGCCTTCACAAGTCACCTGTTGACTTATGTCCCACCCCTGAAAATGATACGTTATGCTTAGGCATCAACCTTATCCCTTCAGCAAGCACTATTTGCCAGCACATTTAAGCCATCAAGCTCCATGGCACTCACTTGGGCCATGCCAGTGGCCAGTGAGTGAAGAAGGCAGCTCTCAAAATGCCTCGCATCCCTTCCTCCCAGCACTACACTGATGTGGCAGGAACAAAGCTGGCCTCTAACTCTGCGGGTGGCACAAGTGTCCTGCCATGCTCATGTCTGCTGGTCTCCCGCCTGTTCTAAGTTTTGGATCCATGAACTAAATGTCTTAGATTGATGGCACATACATTCCTGGACTTGTCTCTCTTTCACTTCAAAGAGTGAGTTGTGCCCAAGGCCCAGGTACTGGGGTTCCTGGGACAGCTACTATACCGGGAACCCCACAGGAAGGCTGGGATTACACTAAGGTGCAACAGGTGAACCCGACTCCCTTTACTCCAAAAAATGCATCTATTGAACAGCCTGAAAGCCCATGTTCTGACATCAACCCACCGGCCCCAGAAGTGCCTACCCCACAGCGGATGCGGTCTGGCTGCACCACCATCAGGTTCCCAGGTGAAGTGTCCAGTGGCAGGCTCTGCTGCTTCGAGTAGGGCAGGACCTTCTCGTCCTCAGTTTCAGTGTCGGTGACTGAGTCACAGCCAGAATCTACAGAACAGAGAACAATGTTGAATGGGATAGAAGGAAGGAGAACTGATGGGCATGTTCCACACCATGAAAGCCCCAAACATTACCAAATAGGAAATGGTTCTGAATGTTAAACAAATATAAGCTGAAGGGAGTGACTCAGGAAATCATGAAAGAGAACCTAATTATGAAAAGTCAACCACCACGTAGGCCACAGGGTAGGGTGACAGTGAGGGGCTGAGGTGGAGAGGAAAGTCTGAGGCAGACGACTGTCTGAGGCTGGCAAGTCCAGTCTCAACCAATAGGCTTCTGGAAGCTTTACCTCGGGACTTATTGCAGGGCTGCCTTTGGTGGTTGTGAGGAAAGGAGGTTCCTTCTTCTCAAGTTGGGTCAAGAATGGACTGCCCATGCTCGGCCAGCATGGCTCAGTGGTTGAGTGTCAACCTATGAACCAGGAAGTCACAGTTCGATTCCTGGTCATGGCATATGCCCAGGTTGCAGGCTGGATCCTCATGACTAGCCAATGTACCTTCTCCAGAGCCACAGTGAAAAGCAATCATTTTCAACAAATCTTAGATCAGTATAACCACGTTTCAGATCAGTATCACAGCTAACACCTCTACTAGAGCATGCACAGATTCAGAGCAGGTGAGCAGGGGTGTGCAGATGTGTGGGTGATGGCACACACAAGATGGTGTTGAGATGGTGTGAATGGAATCTGCCAGAACTCCAAGGCAGGGGCTGTAAGCCAGGGTCCATCCATTGATAGGATACTTGTGTGCAAGGTTCTGTGTGTGCATGTGTGTATGTTTGCTATACTTTTCTGGAGACAGTTCCCAGATTAAATCAGATCCTCAAAAAGAGACAAATGGTAAAGAATGGTTGAGAGGAGAGGGAAGGTTCACCATCCTTTTCTTGGGCTTGCTGTCTGCATTCCAAAACCACCTTCAGAGCCAGCCAAGTATGTTAGGCACTGAGAGGACATGAGGATGGACCAGACATCGATCCTGCCTTCATAGAGCCCACAATCTGAAAGGGTGGCTGGATGAGAGGTCAGAGTTAGCTTGGACAATCCCTACAGGATGGCCTCCCAGGGAAGGAGTTGGTTTCCTGCAGAGCTTGTGGTGACCCATGCTGGTAGAAAGCTGAGGTGACTGGTGGACATGTCCCCACAGAAAGCTGTAACCACAGGCTTGCACGCTAGACCCCAGTTCATGCCAGCAGAGAGGCTGTGCTCCCACAATCTTGAAGGCTGAGGTGGGGGAGCAGAGCTAGGGATAAGGTCCTAGGCAAGAACCCACAAGACCTACTCAGGTCAGGGGAGGGGCTAGACCTGATATATGTGGTGACAGATGTCTACTCACTCCCCCAGAGTGTGATGGGCATTGAGGCACACAATCCTACAGCTCCTCCCTCTCCATGTTTTCTCCCAAGATGCATTATTCCAGAAGGCCTGGCTGAGTAAGTTCAGATCGCTTTTGTGCAACAGAAAACCAGGCAGAATATAGTGCTAAGAGTTGGGGCAAAGGACCCTGGGAGTTCCAAGGAGGGTAATATTGTTTTTCACTAGGCATCAGCGCTATCATACTCCTTTCCTTTCTAGTCCTGCCGACTCCCCTCGCTCAGTGCTAATATCCCTCTGCAGTCATCTTCCACCTCCCTGCTCTCTGAGCCAAATTAACTGAAGGCCGCCATTTTCTCTGCTGGATCTGCCTTTTCCCACACCCTTCTCTCCTTGATCAGCTACTTTTAAAACATCTCAGGTCCATCCCCATGAACAGAGCTGCACACGCCACCCAAGCAACTCCCATCAACCATGGAGCCTATGAATGAGAGAGTCCAAAAGATCAGGAATAATGAATATTACTCTTCTTAGTAATTACATGCTATCATATCAAGCTTCCATTTTTATTATTAGATGACTGAACATCCCAATTTTTCATTTCTGAGGTTCTTCCTGGATGAGAAAATAACCCTACTGACTTAAAACATTCCATCAGTTACTTAAAACTGCAAAACACTACCCAGAACTACTTATTAGTCCAGAATTGTTTAGATACTCTCTTGACAATTACCTATTCTATTTTAATATACAGGCATAATCTCCTTGGGATAGACCAACTATACAATCTACCATTGCTTCAAAAAAGGAAAACCTTTTTATTTCTTCCAAATTGCTGACCCATTTGTCTAGCCAAAGAGTCAAAGTTCTGGTAATTATAGTTAACAAAAGAATAAAGAAAATATAAATAAGCCAAATGAGAAAAAGATAACAGCAGATATGAAGAATTTTTAGAAACACATTGATGTGATAACTCTCTGCTAAGAATTTTGAAAATTTCAATATAATTTTTATAGAAAAATATAAATTATCTCAAAATACATAGAAACCCTGACTAAATCAATAATCATGGGGGGGGGGGGAAAAACTTCCTTGGTTTTCAAATAAAGCCACACACCGCTTTTTGCATTGTTTTTTAAATTGTTGCAATGATGTTCTCCTTTGTAATATTCATTTTCCTATGTAAGAAAATTATATATATACTAGAGGCCCGGTGCATGAAATTCGTGCACTGGGGGCAGGGGGGTGGGGGGTCCCTCAGCCCAGCCTGTGCCCTCTCATAGTCTGGGAGCCTCATGATCGATTGCCCCAAAGAGGTCGGCCCTGTCCACCCAGCCGGGGCTCCGCGATGGATCACCCCACAGAGGGAGGCCCCTCCCACCCTCTGCAGCACTGCTGCGGGGTACCCTGGGCCTCCCTTTTTGGGGCGATGGATCGCACTGCACAGAGGGAGGCCCTGCCCACCCACCGGACAGTGGCCTGGGCCTCCCTCTTTGGGGCGATCATGGAGCCCCCAGATTGATCAATCGCCCCGATGGCTGGTGGCCTGGGCATCCCTCTGCAGGGTGATCATGGGGCAATGGCCGGGCCCCCGGACAATCGCATTGCACCTGCCTTGGCTGGCCTGGCGCCAGTGGGTGTCATAGCGAGGTGGTCCATAAGGTTGTCCGGATGATTGTTCAGTCAATTTGCATATTATGCTTTTATTATTATAGATAATATGTATTCTTCTAAAGTTTAAAAAAACAATCAAGGGTAGTCTTATTTTACATTAAAGTCATAAAAAATTAAAAAGAGTGATTAAATATGATAACCCACAAATCAAGCCTTATTCTCATGAAAACATGTGATCAAGAAAGCATTAAAAATCAGTTTAGAATAAAGAAAATAGTTGGTGAGAAAAATGGCTCAGCTGATTGTGCTAGAGAAATTCAGTTATTTGGGATGGGTGTGGAGGGGCAGAGGGACTATTTAGAGTCTTCCTAGTTCTCATAAATTCCAAAATTAAATTTAGATTAATTACAGATTGAAATAAAAATCAAATAAAACAAATTCTAAAACTTAAAATGTTGAAAATGTGGTTGAAAGCTTTATCACTGGTTTGGGGATAGATCTGTTCATCTTAAACACATGAAGAAATATAATCCAAACAAGCAATAGAGTTGATGACATGAATTTAAAACTTCATTAAATAAAAATGTAAAAACATAAAAACTCAATCATCCTACATAATAAAAGCCTAATATGCAGAATGACTGGTCACTATGACTCGCACTGACCACCAAGGAGCAGACACTCAACTCAGGAGCTGCCCCCAGCCAAGGCGGGTACCAGTGGGCGGGCCCCCCGTCACCCCGCCGGTCACCCCACAGAGGGAGGCGACCGGTGGCAGCAGCAGGGGGCAGGGCCAGTGAGCGGACAGCACCAGGCCGGCTTAGGCGGGTGCCAGTGGGGGCCCCCCAATCGCCCTGCCAGTTACCCCACAGATCGACCCTGATTGCTGGCCAGGCCTAGGGACCCTACCCGTGTTTGAATTTCGTGCACGGGGCCTCTAGTAATGTTTATAAAAGCATTAGTCATAACAGCCAAATGGTGGGGAAAACCAAGTGCCCATCAACTGACGAATTGTATTATTCAGACATAAAAAGGAATAAAATATAATACATGCTACATTATAGATGAACATTATAAATACATGCTACAATATAGATGAACATTATAAATACATGCTACAATATAGATGAACATTATAAACACATGCTACATTATAGATGAACATTATAAACACTATGCTGAGTGAAATAAGCCAGCCACAAAAAAACCCACACATGTCAGATGATTCCAATATATGATATGTCTAGAATAGGCAAACCTAAAGAGACAGAAAGTAGATTAGTGGCTGCTGAGGACTGAGGAGCTTGGATTGGGTGGGGCGAGGTCAGGAAGTGATAGCTAAAGGATATGGGGTTTCTTTCTGAGGTGATGAAAATATTCTAGAATTAGTTGTGGCAATAGTTGCACAAGCCTGTGACTATACAAAAAAAATTACTGGCAGGAAGAGATTAACCCAAGAACATATGCACATATGCATGACCCATGGACACAGACAATAGCGCAGTGAAGGCCTGGGGGTTGCGGGAGTGAGGTGGAGAGGGTCAATGGGGGGAAAAGGGGAAAACATCTGTAATACTTTCAACAATAAACATACATTTTGAAAAATCATTGAATGTACACTTTAAATGGGTAAGTTGTGTTATGCAAATTACGTCTCAATAAAGCTGTTACCAAAAAAATCTCAGGGCAAATCACAAACTGGTTAAACTTTGAAATAAATATGCCAAGGAACTAATCTCCTTTATATATATTAAGTGTCATAGAAATCTTTTTAAAAACACCCAAAGCCCAATAAGTAGATAATTCACAAAGAAAGAAATACAATTTACCTCTCTCTACACACACACACACACACACACACACACACACACACACACATACACACATCATTCATTATCACTAATCACCATGGAGTTACAAATAAATACAAATAACATATTGCTATTTTACCTTTTCAAATAAGGAAATGTTTGAAGGTGAGGTAGGACAGATACTCACATTTGATGCTGACAAAAGCATAAACTGCTAAGATCTTTCTGGAAAGCCATGTGTCTGTATACCAAGAAAGGGAAAGTCTTTTAAATGTTCAAACCTTTGGCCACATAATTTTACTTCTAAAAATCTCTCTTGAGGAAGAAAATAAGTGTTCAAAATGCAGAGAAAGATAATGAACCAAGATCTCTGCTAAACCATTCTTTCCATCAGTGAAAATCAGAAAATAACCTAACTGATGAAAAAATACTATTTTCCAAGACTTTTAGGTAAAGGTTTACCACATTGTGTGAAGCAAAAAAGGCAGGATATAGAATCATACATCTGAGAGTGTTGGATATTAATTACAGAAAGAAAACTGCATTTTAAAGGGTCAGAAGAAAATGTGTGGTTGGATTGTGCATGGTCCTTCCCTCCCTTCCTCTTTTCTTCCTTCCTTCCAACCTTCCATGTGCTTTCATATTTTCTACAGTGAGAAAGAACCTTGGTAATGGAGCAGGGGGTGAGAAGGAAAGTAGCAACTGAGTGTTGGCTAATTATTTCACCAGCTTGGCATAAATGAGATTGATCCTAACAGTGCAGCACTTGGCAGCTATTCCCCAGGGTCAGTGGAAACAATTCCTTGGAGCAGGTCTATTCTTTAAGTCCCCTTAGATAGCTCCCAGCAGCTAATTCATTTAGGGAATCCAGGCAGGAGGCCACTCACTCCCCTGGCGGTGCTGATTGACAAGCCCATCACTTTGGTTCCTCCCAGTCAAGTTGGCCTCTTCCATGGCACACTTCAGACTGGGCCAGGGTACAGCAGATCCAAAGTTTCTTCTGAAGGAAATGCCAACCCAGACATAAGCACTACTGAAACCCACCTGACAGAGTGAGATGGCCCCAAACTGTTTTATTAAACACTAGAGGCGCGGTGCACTAATTTGTGCATAGCTAGAGTGGGGGGATCCGGTCAGCCTGCCCCATCAGGCCGATTGCACCCGGCAGCCTGGGGGAGAAGCCACGGGCAGTTGGCTGGCCGGCCCCACCCCCGATGGGGGGGGGGTGATCGGGGGCGGGGCAGCCAAGGGAAGGGGCTGTGAGCAGTTGGCCAGCCAGCTCTGCCCCCTGGTCGAACTCCCAGTCAAACTCCCAGTGGAGGGGACAATTTGCATATTAGCCTTTTATTATATAGGATGTAGACCCCTCTCGACCCCTCACCACCTTGAAGACAATTCCACCTTTGCTGTCCTGAAACTCAAAAATTACATCTTTGAGTGAAAAGATTCTGAAAACCCCAAAGATACTCCCCAATATCAAATATTATTAAGATACCAATAGTATCCTCATGCTTTAAAATTTAACAATGTACCTTGGCTTTTTTAAAAAAAATATATTTTACAGAGAGGAAGGGAGAGGGATAGAGAGCTAGAAACATCGACCAGCTGCCTCCTGCACACCTCCCACTGGGGATGTGCCCGCAACCAAGGTACATGCCCTTGACTGGAATCGAACCCGGGACCCTTAGGTCCGCAGGCCGACGCTCTGTCCACTGAGCCAAACCGGTTTTGGCTGTACCTTGGCTTTAATGAGATCTAGAGATACTGTGGAGATATTATAGAAAAAGACTTTCTTTGTGCATTTAGCTCCCCAAAGGCTAACCTATAAAGGACACAAGTGGCAAACACTCTTAGAATCCAGTGGCAGGAAAAGTCTATCCCTTCAGAGAGCTTGCCTGCTTTCTCTTCGACAGTAAGAACAAGCTAACATGATGGTGTGTTTCACCTTTTGCCCTTGCTGCCAAGTGACAATTTTGGTCTTTAATGGCTACTATGTTCTCAAGACCAAGGTCTTTGGTCTTGCCTATTTCTCTTCTTCTTCATATTTTTTTAAATATATTTTATTGATTTTTTTTTACAGAGTGGAAAGGAGAGGGACAGAGAGTTAGAAACATCGATGAGAGAGAAACATCAATAAGCTGCCTCCTGCACATACTGGAGATGTGTCCCCAACCAAGGTACATGCCCCCGACCGGAATCGAACCTGGGACCTCCAGTCCGCAGGCCGACGCTCCATCCACTGAGCCAAACCGGCCAGGGTTCTTCTTCTTCATACTGTGTTTAAAATTGAAGCATGTTTCAAATACTTTGGAGATTTGGCAGGATGTGAATTAATATTTCTCAAACTGGCCAAAAGTCCTCAGATACAGTCCCTATGAGAATCTGTGCTTGGGCTTTTCACTTCGATAAGTGGCATTTGTGACAAGTGAATACAAGGTTTCTCGCACACAGTACTACACATGGAGAAATGTTGGGGGAGAGCCAAGTCCCAAAATACAACCCCCCACCCGGCAGAATCTGTGAGCCCTACAGCCTCATGCACCGTTCATGACGCTGCTCCAATAATCCAGCATCGTCTATGACACAAATGTAGTCAGTTTGCCTTTTACTTTATACGTCTATTTGTACCTTGTTCATTTGCTTTGCTTTCAGAGTTGGGAAAGAACAGTGAGCATAAGAAGTTGATTATGTTTATACATATTAAATGGCATCATAATAATCTGTCAACAACTAAAGGTTCATAATTCTTCCCCTCCACAAGGGAGTCTAGATATTATTTGGATCTAAAAAAACAACAAACTATGAATTTTAAATAAAACGAGTATATGTATGCACTTGGATTCACAACCAGCCACATGAAGCAGCATATTAGGTAAGAGGACTGGTGACAGATACCCTATTATTACTAATAATGATAACAATAAAAGTTACTATTTACTGAATATTGTGATGACTACACAATAGTCTTAATTCTCACAATGACCCTGTGAGGTAGAAATCACTATCCCATCCCCACTTTATAGATGGAAACACTGTGCCTGAAGGATTGAAGTCACCTGACCAAGGAACGCAGCAAGCAAGCGGCAGAGAAGGCACTTGTCCCAGGTGTCTGCACTGCCTCCTTGGTTGATGTGGTCCAGGGCAGGAAGCAACGTCACTTACTATTCTTGGTCTGGGTTGTGGCGGCAGCTCAGGAGACTTCATGTGGGTTTCCACTTACCAATGCCTGGTGGGGCCGCCTTAGTTAGGTATATCGTGGCGCACCACCAGGGCCAACAGGCACATTTCACCAATGGGGTTTAAGTCAAGAGGCACCAAAAGCCAACGGGTCCAGCTAGAGTCCTGTGTGATCGAGGGACCTCTGACCCAAGGCTGTGCTCTCTTACTTTCCAATTAACTTTCAGACCACAGTGCCAGTGTTTACCGCCTCTGTCCTGCATGCTGGCTGGCACTCAGCCGGATCTATGGTTTTTGGCAGCCTGTGGGAGGATAAGGTAAGGAGAACAAAAGAATGGCATGTGCTGATTTTGGAGAGGTGTTTTCAGAATACACAAGCTAACTTCTCTTCTAAGATAATGCTAAGCTTTGGGAAAAGTATAAATAAAGATTGTTCTTTAAAATGACCACAGTGTCTATTTGTTGAGCATTTACTATATCCCATACAAAATCCTTAACATATATGATCCTATTTTATCACCACTAAGGAACTGGACATTCTGCCCATTTTACAGATGAGAAATCTATGGCACAGAAATTTAAGTTAGTTGTCCAAGTCATACAGTATATGCTGTATGGAAATTTCACCCCCAAATCCATGCTTTCACACACTCTGACAGCATTTCCCACAGTGTGAGCCACACACCCTGGTGGTACGGGACATGATTCTAAAGTGTACAGCAAATATTCAGGGATACTGAGAAAGCAGTGTGAGAAGGTGGTCCCGTTTCACTTCTTTAATCCCACTTATATCAAGTAGAAAGGCTCCATTGGGCGAGAGGGGGCCTTTAATTCCTCTTTAACATGCATATCCTCTTTGCACCACAGACAGAACAGGCCATAAACCCACAGGCTTCTGTTGGCATGATTATCTAGTACAGAGGTCAGCAGACTCGTTAGTCAACAGAACCAAATATCAACAGTACAACGATTGAAATTTCTTTTGAGAGCCAAATTTTTTAAACTTAAACTTCTTCTAACGCCACTTCTTTAAAATAGACTTGTCCAGGCAATGGTATTTTGTGGAAGAGCCACACTCAAGGGGCCAAAGAGCCGCATGTGGCTCGCGAGCCACAGTTTGCCGACCACGGATCTAGTAGAATTGAATACATTACTTTTCACTGTTTTATTTTTATAGTTACCTTTTTATATCAAGAGACTGGTTTTTCAATTATAGTGACAAAGTTTCCTTTTAAAATAAATTGACAGCCGAAACCGGTTTGGCTCAGTGGATAGAGCGTCGGCCTGCGGACTGAAGGGTCCCGGGTTCGATTCCGGTCAAGGGCATGTACCTTGGTTGCGGGCACATCTCCAGTGGGAGGTGTGCAGGAGGCAGCTGATCGATGTTTCTCTCTCATCGATGTTTCTAGCTCTCTACCCTCTCCCTTCCTCTCTGTGAAATATCAATAAAATATATTTTAAAAAAAATAAAAAAAATAAAATAAAATAAATTGACAAATAAAATATTGTAAATAGTACAATGGAAAAGTTCTAGAAATAGTTAGTGCTGATGGTTGTACAACATTGTGAATGTAATTAATGCCACTGAGTTGTAGACTTGAAATTGGTTAAAATGGCAAATATGTTTTATATATTTTGCCACAATTTTTAAATATTGATAATGTAATATACCCCCCCTAATTCATTGACTACTTTAAATGGGTGTATTGGCCCAGACAGTGTGGCTCAGTGATTGAGCATCAATCCAGGAAACAAGAAGTCACCGGATCAACTCCCAGTCAGGGCATATGCCCAGGTTGTGGGCTCAATCCCCAGTACAGGGCCTGCAGGAGGCAGCTGATTGATGTTTCTCTCACATCAATGCTTCTATCCCTCTCCCTTCCTCTCTAAAAATCAATAAAAGCATATTTCAAAATAAATAAATGGGTGAATTGCATGGCACATAAATATTTCAATAAAGCTGTTACAAATAAACTGAAAACCATGTTGATGATTCTCATATGACTGAAGTTTGAGAAAAGCTGAATTATATTATACTGCTCCATTTTGATAAGCAAAGTTTAGTAGTGACTTTTAAAATAAGGTAAAGTGAAGGTGGAAAGAGGGGGAAGACAGCCTGTAGCGTAAACATGTTGATTTATTTTCTCTGAGTTTTGGATGCCAAGGAAAAAGAAAGTGAACAGAGAAGAAAATTAAGGAGATTACATTTCAACTGAGAATTAAGACTTTTTCACCAATCTAGCCAAAAATGGAATAAAACAGAAATGGTCATTGGGGCCAGACAGGGAAATGTGTGTTTCTGGGCTGAAATTAAGTAGGAGATCATCAATTTATGTCCAGAATTTCTAGTGTGGCTGATACAAGAGAAAGTGGAGAAAATTCAAGATTTATTGGAGAAAGGCAGAAATGAATTGACAAGCAACCTAGGTAGTGGGGTCCACAAATGAAAGGGGCCATGTTCCCTCTTCATTTGCATCCCAGGTCCAGGACCCAAATTTAACATTGCACTGATGGGGCAGGAATATAGAGAGCCTGAAGTCTGGAAACCTCTGAAGGCTGTTCCACTCAGAATAAAATTTCTAATCCTATCTAATAAAAGAGTAATATGCAAATTAACCATCACTCTGCTACACCCACAAGCCACACCCATTAGCCACGCCCACTGGCCACTCAGGAGCGAGTATGCAAATTAACCCCAACCAAGATGGCTGCGGCCACAGAGAGAGCAGGAGGGAGGCTTGGGTTTCCGCGGCGATGGAGGAAGCCAACCTTTCCGCACACCCTGGCCGGCCCAGGCCTCCGCTTAAGGCTACAAAGTTTCAATTATAGAAGATACATAAATCCCAACAGAAATGGCTGCCGCCTCGGAGTGAGCAGAAGGGTTGGCTCCACTCCAGGCTACAAAGTTTCAATTGTAGAAGATAAATAAACCCCAGATACGAGGGCCTCCGCTTGGGTCGCCGGGGGGCATGGCTGGCCTGCAAACCACCACAGGCCCCTCACCCAGGCCGCCCCATGCCCCAAGGGAACCCCCACCCTGATCCGGGACACCCTTCAGGGCAAACCAGCTGGCCCCCACCCATGCACCAGGCCTCTATCCTATCTAATAAAAGAGTATTATGCAGATTGACCATCACTCCAACACACAAGATGGCTGCCCCCATGTGGTCAAAGATGGCTGCCCCCATGTGGAAACAAGATGGCCAGCACAAGATGGCCAGCAGGGGAGGGCAGTTGGGAGGGACCAGGCCTGCAAGGGAGGGCAGCTGGGGGTGATCAAGCCTCCAGGGGAGGGCAGTTAGGGGTGACCAGGCCTGCAGAGAAGGGCAGTTGGGGGGGACCCAGGCTTGCAGGGGAGAGCAGTTGGGGGTGACCAGGCCAGCAGAGGAGGGAAGTTGGGGACAAACAGGCTGGCAGGGAGCAGTTAGGCATCAATCAGGCTGGCAGGGGAGTGGTTAGGGGGTAATCAGGCTGGCAGGCAGAAGCAGTTAGGGGCAATCAGGAAGGCAGACAGGCGAGCAGTTGGGAGCCAGAAGTCCTGGATTGTGAGAGGGGTCCCAGATTGGAGAGGGTGCAGGCTGGGCTGAGGGACACCCCACCCCCCGTGCACGAATTTCGTGCACCGGGCCTCTAGTCTATTATAATTCTCATCCATCTAACTAAGCCACGAGGATGAAGTCATAAAACAAATCTCTCAAAGCCCAACATAAAATGTGCTGAAACCTGAGCTTCCTCATCACCTAGCTAGTGTATACTGTACATGTATGACATGGGTCCATGGGGGATCCTAAGAGCGTGTTCTCTATAGCCTGGGCCTTACAGAGCTTACAGCTGAACTGGGAAGACAACGCTCCACTTAAAGAAACTGAGAACTGTGTGATGCCCTCCCCACAAGCACTAACCTGTGTGATGAGACCATAAATATCACTATTTATGAAATGAGTTATGTTTCTAAGTGTTTAGAAAGCGCCGGGACAGAAGTTTGGTGAAATTGAGAAAGACTTCCTGAAGGATAAAGAAGAGAAGTTAACTTACTTCAATTAGGTCAAATAGCTTTTGGGTACTGAGGTTACCCTTCTGTGAAAAAGGTATATTTTCTATTTAAAATAATAAAATAACTCATAATTCATTTCTTCATTTCTTCAACAAATATGTATTGCCTATCAATGAATAACAAATATTCAAAGCCTTGCCTAGGCCTCTCCCCTAAGAAATGTTAAGATGAGAAATTTTCTGTCCTCACTAATTTTGGGGGACCAAAGAAGAGAGAAATAGATTATTTCCCACTTCCAGAAACAAATAAGAACAGGAATAGCTTTAAAATAAAACATTATGGGAAATAAGCAGGGATTTATAAAATGCAGTTTATGGCCACGAGAAAAAACAAAGAAAGAAGGACATCCCCAAAGAAGTGACAAGTAGAATCTTGAAAGGCACAGAGAATGCTGAAGTGGGGTCAGAAAGACGGCTCGCAGCGGTAAAGGTATGATTAAGGACACAGAGGCATGAGAGCAAATGGTATGCTTGGGCTAAGGGAAGCAAAGTGGGGGCACCTTCTAGATTGGGGTGAGGGATGAGAAAGGTAGGGGAGCATCAGTGTCAGACAGGACCCCGAATACCAGTCAAGGAGTTGGACTGTATGTCAAAGGTCTGTCTGCAAAGAGTATTCATGAGAAAAAGAAATTCTATAAAATATAGATCAACCTTGGCTAGATGGCTCAGTTGGTTAGAGCACCATCCCGTACTCAAACGGTTGCAGTTCAATTCCCAGTCAGGGCACATATCTAGGTTGTGGGTTTAGTTCCCGGTCAGGGCACGTATGAGAGGCAATCAGTTGATATTTCTCTCTCATATCAATGTTACTCTCTCTCTCCCTCTTCCTTTTCCTCTAAAATCAATAAAAACATATCCTCAGATGAAGATTAAAAATATAGATAGTTAGCCCTGACCAGTGTGGCTCAGGTGGTTCAGTGTCAGTCAACCTATGCATTGAAAGGTCGATGGTTCGATCCCAAATCAGGGCACCTACCCAGGTTTCGGGTTTGATCCCAGGTAGGGGTATATGGGAGGCAACTGCTCAATGTTTCTCTCTCTCATCGATGTTTTTTTCTCGCTCTCTCCTTCTCCCTTCCTCTTTCTCTAAAATCAATAAAAGCATATTTTAAAAATAAATAGAAAATGTAGTTTTATTTTTTTAAAGGCTGAAGAATTTTATTTGCTTGTTTTTGCTATAATTCCAGACACACAAACAGGATATATCAGCTCTTTTGTAAATCTGGGTCAGAATTGAGAAGGGGAGTGGCTGACCATACATCACACTCTGAGCAAGCTGGTGGCTAACAAAGTGTTACCAAGCCAACATCTTGCTCTATCCGCTTCCAGGAGCAAATAAAATGCTATAATGAACCTGATGTCTGAAAGTGTACCACAAGCATGGTTCACAAAATGCTTAGAATAATTATTCTTAAGTATATCAAGCATTTCTCCTACTGTGTATCTTGTTTGCAACAGCTAGTAGCTAAGAAAATCAATGTCATGGCTATTGTGTCCTTAGAACACACGATGGAGACCTCAGACCTGGCCTTGTCCCCAAATTCCAAATGAAGGAGCCAAATGAAGGAGCTTTTGCTCCACTGTCAAATCATGTGGGACCGAGGGGGGAGGTGAGAGGCTGGCAAAGGTGGGGCTCAGATCTTGAGTTTCAATATCCTCTTTCTCCCCCCAGCTTCCTGGCAAACATCAAGACTGCTTTTTCATTTTCATTTTAGTCATCACCCTGGGTCTTTCTTTGCCCTTGTTTACCCACCTTGGTTACTGGGTATTGAATTTCCCGTCCAACTAACCCCTTTCATTCAAAAAGGTTCCAACACAGTGACAAGTATACCCAACCCACAAGTAACCAGCTACCCCCAAATGCACATACAGTTATCAATCAGAATGAAGTTGAGCGTCAGTAGAATACCAGAACCCTTCCCTCCACATTCTTACAGGCACTAAAGGCAGGGGACGGAGGAGGTGACGACTATTTAGTGGCATTAGAGTGAGTTCATTAAAGTGACAGGAATAATTGTCCTTGTCACCTTCGTCATCATCATCACCATCATTTGCCCGAAAGGTAAGGCAGAGTCCTGTAGACACATATCCAATTCAGGCTTTAGATAAACTCATGGTGCCACTCTGTCTCCCTGGAAACAAGAAGAGAGGAAGAGAAGGGAGGAAGAAGACTGAATCCACTCCTCCCACAAGGCCATGCTGACTTCCTTTCCCAACACAGGCTGGCTCACCTGTCACAGCCAACTTGCTTTGCCTTCCAGATGTTCGGTGCCAGCTGCAGATTCCTGAGGTTGCCCAGCTGCACTACACATTGGTGGGTTTGCAGCGCTGGGTAGAGGGTTTTGGATCAGGAATCTTCCCCAGTCTTTTCCAGCTCATGTACACAAGGAGCTATTCTTCTTTTATTCACCAGGTAATCCCCATGATCGTCCCTCAAGACACTTAAAGTTCAGGATAAGGGAGCAAGGCAGAAAGGAGGAGAGCAGACCTCAGGCTTCTAAGACCTTTATCCAGACCCCACCTAGTTGCTCTAAATGAATTAGTCAAAGTGTTAGTTTTGTTTTGTTGCAAAGCAAAGGATGACGGTTCTTCCTTCCCCTCCCCAACTCACCCACCCTGCTCTTCAGCTTGAATAAAAATAGCCCCACATTGAGACTGCCATGACAACCAACCTGTGCTGTCCACCAATGATAAAAACCTGTGTGCACACCCCTCACCCTCCCAGATGGGGCCAGGGCCCTCTAACCCTCTCCCAACTTCAACCTTCAGGAAATTTCCCTGATAACTAGATCCAATTTACTCCATTCTCATCCAAGAAGCCAAGGGTTACTGGGAGTTCTGGCACCACCCAGTGTCTCAGAACTTTTTAACTTGTTCTCATTTGCTCCTTTCACGGTCCCCAGGCACCTGTGACAGATGGTACTATCTTCATTTTACAGGGAAAACTGGGGGGTCAGGACGGAAACTGATGAGTCCCACGTCATCAGCTGCTGATTTAATTATAGAACCACATTTAGAACTCAAGGTTCCCATCTTCTAACCAGTTCCCAGACTGAAGGAAAAGCTGATCTCAGGAAACATGACCCCAGTGGAGAAATAATTCTCCTGGGTGGGCAGCTTCCTGGCCACAGACGCAACCAGTCTCTGGGATAAATCTGGGAAGGATTGTGGAAAACTCTGCTGCCTCGCCATGGGAAATGGGTTCCACAGAAACCCACCTCTTTCCTGGACCCAGCATCTCTGGGACTGCTCTAGCCAAGCACAGCTTCATTGGCCAAGTTCGCCAAGGTCCTTAAGAAGCACTGTTCATACCTGCATCCCAAAGGCCACCCCTGAGGAGGAAGTGCTCCACTAGGACTCTCAGGACTGGGGGCCTGCAGGCCCCTGTTTCATCGTTCAGGAAACCCCAGTGTTGCTAATAAAGCTGTAGATACCACAGCCCCGGTGAAGGCTTCCTCTTTCTTCATCTCTTTCCGACACTTATAAATGTGCTTCCTCTCTCTATGTAAATTTTGTTCATAAGGCCGGGCCCAGGCTTGTGATGAGGCCATTAATAACTAGTCTTTAAACAGCCTCTTTCTGGTTTCCTGGTTCAGGAATCAATTCCAATCTAAACAGACACTGATGCCTGGCTTTGCTAGTGTCAGGACAGACAAATGGGCTTCGTTTGTGGAAGGCCACAAAAATGCGGTTCCTTTTCACTCAACCAAGAACTGTGAGGTCAAAGCAACTCTTGATAATAGAAGCGAGCTTAGGAAATTGTGAAGAAAATTCCCTTCCTTTGTCTCTCTACCACTCAACCTTCAAACTTCCAGGAAAGGCTGAGAGGGTATTTTCTTGCCCCTACTTTTGCTGATCGTTAGCACTCTAACCCGCTGAGACTATGAAATTGGACTGGTCAGTTTCACTTTCTATTTCTAGGAAGGGTAACTTTCTCTCACTCCTCACCCTGAAAGGGGTACCTGGCTTCACATTATGGTCAAGTTGGGGTGGGGACGTGATCCTCCTGGGTGATCGCTTAGAGATACGAAACAGTAAGATGGCACTCCAAATTTGACTTAAACAATTACAGGACAAAATAAAAACTCTTTAATCCTGGGCTGCTGATTGTCCCCAGTAATTAAAACCAGAGCTACTAAAGGCAAGGCTCTAAAGACTTAGCAGAATATTTCCTAGCAACAGAAATGCAGCTACTGAGGGGTTCTGGGACAGTGCAGTCAGCGAGGCCACAGAAGGCCTGCACTCAAGTCCCAACTCTACCATTTACCAGGGTAATCAGGACTTTTCTAAGTTTCAGTTTTCTCTTCCTTAAAATGAGAATATTTATACCTGTCTGGCCTGCGATAAGCTTGTTGGGAGTAAGTGACAAACACACAGAAGCCCTTGGAAAACTGAAAAGTATTAGATGACATTAAGTATTTGCTATTTTTGTTATTATTCATTTAGCAAATGGAGAGTTCCTACGAAACGATGCTCCATGTAGAAAGGGACAGGTGTGCACCTCTGCTTCCCATAGTCCAGAGCTAGTCAATCAAATGGGCCCAGGAAGTGAGTATCAGGCAGCCTAGGGATGCTCCAGATAGCCAAGGAGATAGGAGACAGCGGAGATGTAGCCACCTCCACGTAGGAGCAGTGAGTCGTGATTCTCTACAACATAGTCGGCGAACTGCCTCCACTGGATAACCCAGCAAGATTGTTCTCACTGTCGCAGCCAATGAGGATTTTAAAGGGGAACCAAGCTGCTCTGGGCTCAGAGTTATTGCTGTAGTAGAAGCCTGCACTCCCCAGACACGGTCACGCTCTCTTACAACAAGGCAGCATGGCAAGGGGCAGCGTGGCACAGCAATAAGCTCAAGGGCTCTGCCTGCGTTCAAACCCCACATCTGCCACTTTCTATCTGCCACCCACCAGTGCCTCAGTTTCTCCAGGTGCAAACGGAGATAATAATACCACCTACCTCATACAATAGTTGTAAGTATAGAATAAGTTGATTCTTATAAAACCCTTAAAAGAGCACCAGGCAGAGAAGAAACTCAGAGTCATTAGCAATTACTGTTGTTTATCTGTTGACCAAATTGTTCTTCCACCAGACTGTGATTCCCCTTAGGGCAGAGTCCCTGACATTCATCTTTGGATCCCCAGAGCCTAAGACACAGTGAGAAGTCAATAAATGCTTCTTGCATGAATAGATGGATCAATGGATGAGATGAGACCAACCACCTAAGTGACTAACAAGAGAGAAAGTACAACACAGGGAGGACCACAGCAAGGCTTCACACCTTGTGGCTTTTAGTGTGGAATCTGGAGGGAACAGGAAAGTAACTTCCCAATTCATGCTAGCAGGCTGAACCCAGCTGCCCTGAAAATTCACCATGGTGCATTGTGTTAGTCCAGGTTTTCTGAGAAGCAAACAGTAAAATGAGATTAAAATGCAAAGATTTTATCAGGGAAAATGCCTGAGACAGAAAATGGGAGGGGGGCTGGGAGACCTATCAGATGATCTGGGTCCAAATGAAGAAGAGGGGGGAGGATGGGTGGAAGGGTCCTAGACCACTGAGCTAAGGAAAGTTTTGCAAATCTGTCAGGAATCCTCAAGCTGAAGCTGACCACTGGAGACCCGTGTCTTCCAGGAGCCGACCTGCTATAGTGTCTCTGCTGAGCTCAGTCATCGGATGATGACTTTCCTGTGGGAAGTGCGACCTTGGTCAAATGCTGTGATGGTTTCACAGCACAGCCTAGGGGGCCCTTGGTCAATTCTACCCCCAGCAGCTAGGGGTCTGCCAGGTGCATGCAGAGTAGTCCTTAACAACATGGAATTTGGAGCACAGACAATGTAGAATTGACCTCAGCTCTTACCTGTTGGTTACCTTAGGCCAGTGGTCAGCAAACTCATTAGTCAACAGAGCCAAATATCAACAGTACAACGATTAAAATTTCTTTTGAGAGCCGAATTTTTTAAACTTAAACTTCTTCTAACGCCACTTCTTCAAAATAGACTCGCCCAGGCTGTGGTATTTTGTAGAAGAGCCACACTCAAGGGGCCAAAGAGCCACATGTGGCTCACGAGCCACGGTTTGCCGACCACTGCCTTAGGCAAGTTACTCAACCTCTCAAAGCCTCGTTTTCCTTATTTGAGAAATGGAAATTATAATTCCAGCCTCTCAGAATTGTTGTCAAACACTCTAACCCATAGTAAGTGCTCCATGAAAGGCAGTTGCCATATCCCTGACCATTATTATCCTATCTAATAAAGAGGGAATATGCTAATTAACCATCACTCCATCACAAAGATGGCTACACCCACAGCTGAGGCCAAGTTCCCATAAGGAGCTGTAATGAGCAATCAGCAGGGACCTGAGGCTATGCCCTCCCCCACCCCCGTGGGGCTTGACAGGGGACCTCAGGCCGCACCCCCCACCCAGCAGGGCTTGACAGGGGACCTCAAGGTGCACTTCCCGTCCTGGTGCTGAGCTAGGGGACGTCAGACTGCACCCCCCGCCTGGCAGGGCTTGACAGGGGACCTCAGGCCATGCCTCCTGCCTTGGCACCAGGCTGGGGGACCTCAGGCCGCAACCTCCACCCGGTGGGGCTTGATGGGGACCTCAGGCCACAACCCCCACCCTGGTGCCAGGCCAGGGGACCTGAGGCCACGCCCCTCCGCCCGACGAGGCTTGACGGGGGGACCTCAAGGTGCGCTTCCCGTCCTGGTGCTGGGCTAGGGGACCTCAGGCTGCTCCCTCTTCCCCAGCACCAGGCCGGGGGACCTGAGGCTGCGCCCTCCTGCCTGGTGGGGCTTGACAGGGGACCTCAGGCCGTGCTCCCCACCCAGCAGAGCTTGATGGGGACCTCAAGGTGCACCCCCAGTGCTGGGTCAGGGGCACTCAGGCCGCACCCCCCGCCCAGTGGGGCTTGACAGAGGACCTGAGGCTGTGCCCCCCTCCTGGCAGGGCTTGACAGGGGACCTCAGGCCATGCCCCCCACCCAGTGGGGTTTGACAGGGGATCTCAGGCCATGTCCCACACCTCGTAGGGCTTGATGGGGGACCTCAAGGCATGCCCCCCCCACCCTGGTCTGGGCTGGGGGACCTCAGGCCACGCCCCCCATCCTGGCGCCAGGCTAGGGGACCTGAGGCTATGTCCCCTACCCGGCGGGGCTTTACCAGGGTGGGAATGGCCAGGTCTGGATCTAGCCCAATGGGGGGGGTGGGCGGCCGGGTCTGGATCTCATGCGATTTTGAGGCGCATGTGGGTGGGCGGGGACTTGACTCTGGGTCTCGTGGTGTGCCCCAGACTCTGACAGGAGGAAGGTTTTCATATACATTTTACTAATTTTCTTTCATCTCTGACACTTCTATTATAGAGAATGGGCAAATAGCAATATTAAATTATTTCCTCCAATTAATCTCCTTTTAATGTGCACGAATTTCGTGCACCGGGCCACTAGTTATTAATAATGAAGGACTTCTATTAGCAATTAGGACATGAGAGCAGCCCCCACTGTTGCACACATGTGTTTTAGTTTTATGTCTACCCCAAGGACATGGAACGTAAGCCTGGAACCATGGTTTGGCAATATCACAATTCAAACAACCAAACCAGTTTGTCTACAAATTAAAGGTCACAGGGGCTTTCCTAGTTGGGCTATTTCCTGGAGGGAAGGTCAAGGTGGGTTGTATTGTGTCAGAATCCATCTACAGCCACAAACCCCTCTCCTTTCTTCCATGAGCCACTGTCTGTCCTCCAAGGAAAGTGTGGCCAGGCAACCCTCCCCCAAGAAGAAGGCCATTGCTGGGCTCCTTGCTATGCTGCACACGTTCTGAGCACCTGTTTTGGAATTCTGCTTGCTTTTGTTTCTGTGACCTTAATATTTTGGCCAACATTCTGGTATTGGCCATCGCCTGGCTACTGCTGACTTCTGACCAGTATATCTGATTGGAGTCACAGAGTTGTCAGCTTCTTAGCCTGGCTGTGACCTGAGGCCATGAAAGCTGTAATTGCCTCAGGTCAGCTGGCTCAGGCCTCTCCCAGCCTTGCTGACCCTCGTGCCTTGGTGGCAGTAACAACTAAGAACCTACAAGGAAAGGAAAGGAGCCCCCAGACAAACTGGAAACCACACTGTTGTTACCTCTTCCTCCATCACCTCAGAGGCCATTTCTGCAGTCCCTCCCTTCCCAGAGGGTCACCAAAAACACACATTGGGATTTCAGCGGGCGGCGGGGGGTGGGGTAGGGGGTGGTAGGGGCGGTTGGTTTGGTTTGGTTTTTGTCTTTGAATAAATGACCTTCAGTTTTTTCTAATCGAAAAGAGTAAAACTTAAACTAAAAAGTATTGATTTTGTTTAATAATTAATGGCTTAGGAAAGCTGATCAACCTGTACTTCTAGAATAGTAGTCTCCGCTTTAACAGGAACTTTACTGGGGAATTTTAAGTTTCTGTGTTGGCACAGGAGTCCAACCCTGGAACTGCTTTGTTTCAGCCTGAGGCTGGGAAGCAGAAGGCAGACAATACAGGAACTAGTTGAACCCTCCCAACAAAGCTGAACTGGGCCTTCCCATCTGAGGGACCAGAAGGTCACTCTCTGAAGTGGAAGTAAAGCCACAAAACAGAAACAGGCTGGCCACCTGCTCGTCAGCCTCCAACATGAACACTAAGCCCATCGCTGAACGTGGCTTTTCCCCATGGGTCCCCGCCCCAGCCAGAGCTAGAGAAGCACTGGGCCAACCTGACACCAGACACGCCCAGTGTCTGGGACAGAGAATTCCCATCACCAGAGACAAACCATGGTTGGGTCACCTTTTGCCCCATTTACACACAAAAAATATTGACAAGTCATCAGCCTCTTGACACCACCTTTGCCTCTTCTTTACATTAATCCTTCTCAGTAATTTTTTAAAATATATTTTTATTGATTTCAAAGAGGAAGGGAGAAGGAGAGTAAGAGATAAAAACACCGATGGTGAGAGAGAATCATTGATCAGCTGCCTCATGCACGCCTCCTGCTGGGATCAAGCCCACAACCCAGAAATGTGCCCTTGACTGGAATCGAACCTGGGACCCTTCAGTCTGCAAGCCAACGCTCTACCACTGAGCCAAACCAGCGAGGGTCCTCTCAGTAATTTTTTAAAAAATTAATCAGATGCTGTTTCCTTGCATATCCAAATTCTTAGGAAAATTATACCCTGAGGTAAAGCCTAACAGTCTCCTACTCCTTCCTACCTCTCAACGATCCATCAACTACTTAACCCCAGATGAGTCACTTCCCTGTTCTCAGTTGTTCTCCTCTGTGTTTACACAGAGTGGACAATACAATTTGACTTTGGAGGCCCTGTCCAGTCCTGCCACTCTGTGAGTGACACCCCACTAAACACAAAGTGCAGTCCTTTGATTTTCTGCGAACATTTCTCCCCCACAAGCCCGGTTTGGTTAGGTATAGTATGAGACTGCAGCATGAGAGCACACTTTGTGGTTCAGAGTCCAGAGCATGAGCGCAAAATACCGTCTTCACTGTTATTTTATATTAATTACAGGAACTGCTAGAAATCTGATCAACACTGGGATCAGAATCAAGAAAAATCTGTTCTAGTGATTCCCATCTTCTCACAGGGGAGGTGGGAATGTTTTTAAATGTCCTGCCAGAGTAATGAATTAGAGTGGTGAAATTGTGTAGCTCTTAAAGCTTAGTCAATATTCTGATATAATTTTGTATTTAAACTTTTAAAAACTATTATTTTTATAATATGAACCATGGAAGGGGTCATTTGTCAAAAGGGCGCCTGAGTTCAGGCAGGTTGAAAACTGTTCCCCTGACATCCTTGCAACCTTTTGTCTATCTGTCTGCCACTCTCCTCAGCACCTGTGCCCCTCCCACTAATACCCATAACCCACAGGACCCTGTTCATGGGCACTCTTCCTCTCCGGGATTTTGCAGTCCCTTTGTATGTGGTGTTTTGCAAATCCAACAGTCACAATATGGTTGATTTTCCCTTTGGTCAAGGTTCAGCAACCTTCCAAAGGTGGGCGTACCAGACAGCCCCTGTAGGGGGAGAGGAGAGTGGGTCTCTGGTATGAAGTGGGCAGAGAGCACCTGGAAGGCTCTGTTGCACAGAAACCTCCCCCACCTCCACATTTTACTAATAAAAGCTTCAGTAGAGTTACTATACGGGGGATAATGCAAATGCCCTGGGGAAAGATTCCGCTTCATGGTCACACCTTAGAAGGAATTATTTTTGAACTAGAGGCCTGGTGCTCGAATTTGTGCACCAGTGGGGTCCCTCGGCCTGGCCTGGGGGGATCGGGCTGAAACCGGCTCTTGACATCCCTTAGGGGTCCCAGCAGCAAGCTAACCTATCCATCGGAGCATCTTCCCCCTGGTGGTCAGTGCCCATCATAGCGACCGGTCAAATAGTCGGACACTTAGCATATTAGGCTTTAATTATATAGGGTATTAGTTCACCAGGGCTTAAAAGATACTTAAGAATAAGTTAGAGCAAAATTCCACTCAATAAAGGATTTTTAAAAGTCATCATCAACTTCTATTTGAACACTTATTGTAACAAAAGCTCCCTTCTTAAAAGGGTCTACTCCACTGATGAGCATTTGGAATTATCTGTGAAAGCTCATTTTTATGTTTGGCCAACCCTGTAGAATCTGTTAAAATGGTTCTCCTCCAATAAAGGAAATCCCAACTTAAAATGCCTTCAACAATAAGGACATTTATCTCTCAGACCAGAAAGTACAGCAGTTGGATAGATTTGGGGGTTAGCTAATATAAGGGCTCAATGACATCATCAAGGCCCCAGGTTCTTTCCACTTCTCTATTTACAGAAATTTTCAACTGGTGTGCTGCAAGAATTTTTAAATATGCAATGCCTGACTTTAGTCAGGGGCACTGAACTCTTTTCCCTTAAACTGTCGAATAAAAAAATGACAGTAGCCAACACAGCAATAGCTGTCTGGTGTGAATGCCCTGTCTTAAACCATAAATACATAAGTCATATGTAAAAAGGTAGCACCCAGAATGAAACACCATACATCGTAGAATGCAGCGAAATTACAATATTCCAAGGTTGGGGAGCTATATTTTTATTAATGTAGCTTAATATAGTCATAGCTTTCAGTGGCAACATCATACTGTTGGTTCCTTATCAATCAAGTAGTCATCTATAACCTGCAGTTCATTTTCACAGTTAATGCCACGGGGGATTTCTGCCATGCTGTGTTAGTTGAACTGCTTTTATGGACCTAGGAGCAGAACTTAGGATCATCCAAATTGAACTAGATCAAGATAATTCTGAATAATTCTTATAATCAGATGATTCTGATAATTCTGAATTCTGCCACTCAGTGTAATAACTACCTAGCCACCTACAAATGTTATCCATCTATAAATCTGTATTAGTTTGCTAGGGCTGCCATAACAAAACAATACGGATGCGATGGCTTAAATATAAGAAACTTATTTTGTCATAGTGCTGGAGGCTAGAAGTCCAAGATTAAGATGTTAGCAGGTTTGGTTTCTTCTGAGAACTCTTTCCTTGGCTTGCAGATGGCTGGCTGCCTTCTTGCTGTGTCTTCAAATGGTCTTTCCTCTGAGCACACACATCTAGGTCCTAATCCCTTCTTATAAGGGCATCAGTCATATTGGATTAGGGTTTACCCTAATGAGTTCACATTCACCTTAGTGACCTCTTAAAAGACCTTATCTCCAAATACAGCCATATTCTGAGGTACTAATGATTAGGATTTCAACATATGAATTGGGGGTGGGGGTGGGGTGGACATAATTCAACCCAAACAAATTTGAAATCTGACTTTTGTATTTGCCTCAAAGGCTGAGAAAAACTGGACAGGAAATCTGAGACCACAGTCTCTGCACTCCACTAGACAATCCTTTAAGGATAATCATTAAGGGATAACCATTAACCCAATTACCTTCTTGTGTTATGCTCAGGTCAGCCCCTCTGGAGAGGGGATTTTGACTAAGTTTGGGAGAGTGTTGAAGAGAAAGATCATTCTGGAACTGGAGTATTTCTAGTTGAGCAAAAAGAGGGCTCTATCAGAGTGTTTCCACAGGCAGAGTGGGTGACTTTGGACATAAAGATGCTGAATCATGAGGCTGCTGAGCAGTGAATTATAATGGAAAAGGTTGAAGGAAAAAGAGCTAGGTGATCAAATTCAATTACTTCCCAATTTCACTTAAGACATGCGTAGGGGCAACTGAAACTGAGACACTGATAATTATCCTGAATGTTCATACCATAGATTGACTAAGCCTGTCTTCATTACTTTGGTCTGCAATTAGCCAGGTGGTCAGTGATGACTTGGCATTTTGCCTGGACTTGAAGAGCCATGTTTCTATAGACATGATGAATGGAAAGCAATTGGTATGCTTTCTCAATCTTTTCTTTTAAAAATATACACACACAAATAAAAATAATAAATAAATATAGGGGGTACTATTAGAGCAACTACACATAAATACTAAAGAATTAAGTAGGTGGCACTGAAGAGTATGATTTACATAAATAAACACCTGTTCTAGTTAGCTCAGTTACTCACTGATCCTTAACTGTTCCTTTTTAGATTAAATTGCAAAAGTCTGCTCTCCAGGGTGCATTTAGAATTCTAATGCCTGAAGCTTTAGGGTAACATGATGTTATTAACCCCTCTGCCAGGGTTTGTTTGTTTGTTTGTTTGTTTTTAATACTCACCCAAGGATATTTTCCCATTGATTTTTAGAGAGAGTGGAAGGGAGGAAGGAGGGGTTGACTCCTACGCACCCTGACCTGAGCCAGGGATCCAGCCTGCAACAGAGGAATGTGCCCTTGACCCGGAAGCAAACCCCTGACCCTTCAGTCTGCAGGCCAGTGCTCTAACTACTGAGCCAAACTGGCTAGGGCTGTTTGTTTGTTCGTTCAGTTTTCTTCTTGCTGGTTTGAGCAAGCACTCAAAAGATGGGATACCGTGGTTGGAGTGTCTGTACAGGTCACTCAGCCCTCTATCAGTTCCTATATCAGATGCTTGAATCTCCTTTCCCAGGCCAAATGCCTACTTAAAGCCAATGATACTGGCACATGGGAGTTCACCCTGGCAAGACCTGCCTCCTCTGGAGGAAGCTCTCTCATCTTCAATTTCCTCAAGGAAAAAATTGTCAAGGGAGAAGAGAAGCATCATTTTTCATTCCCTGCTCTAATTTGTATGGCCTTGGTCACCATTACAAAATTAGTCTGTGATGACATGACACCTGGGTGGAGAGAGAGCTGTGTCACCCCATCTCTTTTTTTTTTTTTTTTTTTTTGGCCTCATTAATAGATGCTTTTTAGCTACTTACCAACTGACACCAAGCCTTGCCTTTGGCCTCTAATCAAACCCTTCACAGGGTTTTATATAAACTGAAATTTACATTCAATCATCACCATAGCAACCATCACACAGAATTAGATACTTCTTCCCCTCTGACATAATCTACTTTTTTTCAAAAAGCTGTTTTTCTCTTCAGTTGAAAATCCAAGCTATTCAGAAGATAACCATTAAAAATCTATTTGGAAAAACGACATTCAAACAGAATGTAAAAATGTTCTAAAAATAGACATTTGAAGTGGTTTCTAGACAACACCATATACTTTCTCCCTCCACTGGTGGCCATACGTTGCTGAAGTCTCAAGGATCGGGCCCTGTGCTGGAAATTGTTAAAATAAAGACAAGGCTTCCCTCCTAAGTCTGACAACCATCTCCTGCAAGATGCCCCAGGATAACAACCCCAAGCTAAGGCAGAACATTCTAATTTCAAAAAGGAAATTTGTACTCATCTCTTTACTCCTATGCACCTCAAGATCTTTACTGCTCTAATTCCTTGGTATAGCAGATGTCCTATACCAAAAGGTCAGAAAAATCTTAATGCATTTTCTCTGAATGAACACTCAAGGTTGTGTGTGTGTGTGTGTGTGTGTGTGTGTGTGTGTGTGTGTGTGTGTGTATATATATATATATATATATATATATATATATATATATATATGAAATGAATGAAGCCCATCCCGGTCTCAACTTCGTGATAGTTCACTTTTATCACGAAGAACTGGTACACCTCACCAGAGGACACTCACTTTGAGATTCCTGGAAACTGACTTGCTCCCAATGCAATTCTGCCACTTAGGACTTACAGCTGAATTTCACCCCAAATGATAAAGAAGGCTCCCCCAAATGCTCCTACCAATCAGGAGTTGTGAAAAGCAATGAAAGACAGCTCTTTAAGGTTTTCAGTCATTCTTTTCCATCCAAGACCACTGACAGCTACTGGAAAGGAAGGGGCAGGGAGAAGAGGGGAGGTTGGTGGACAAAGGGCTATGTCCAAATAGTTGCCAAAAAATCGCTTCTCGGCCTTTTGGCTAAGATCAAGTGCAAATAGTTGCCAAAATATCTGATATGCCTAGAAGGGAGAAATTTTACATACTAAGTGAAATAACATTTGTGGGGAAAGTGCTAGACCAGACAGGGGACGCTGCTTTTCTCTCAAGTGTCACCATCAGTGGAATGGGGTGCATGCCTAGAACCTGAGTCAGACCACTGCGGAGGCCCAGTCCTCACTCAATGAGAACAGATGTCTTGGTCCATCAACGAAGTCTGACCTGGGAGCAGGCAAGCTGCACTTTACCATATGTCCCACTGTTCCAGACCACGGGAGGGGGAGCCCAGGCAGTGCTGGAGGGGGAATGGGGAAATGCATGCTCTATGGTACTTGGGAGAGTGTGTGGCAATAGTCAAAAAGAAAATCCAATGAATTCAAAATTAATGAACATGTGTCACCAATCTTAAGAAAAACTTTTGAGGCACAACTGGCAAAATTTAAGGCAGAATGGGTAACTTCCAATGTCTGAAAAGGATAAGAGTCAACTAAACACAATCCATATTAAGGGGGGAAATGTCCCAAGAAGCATAAAATGTAGAAAACTTAAATATGATCACAGAAATCATAGATCGGAGCATTTGAGGTGACACCCTCTGACAGTATATCATGTTGCAAATTAACAAGACAAATCAAGGATGAGATTCAAGTCCTTTATAAGAAATGAAGGGTCTCACCAATAAATACAGGCAACCAACACTGGAGTTCTTGGCTTTTCGTTTGTTTTTGTTTTTTTAAAGATCAGTAGGAAGATTGCACTCCCCAACACAGCCTCCTGGTAATGATGCAGATGTGTGGCTTTTGTGGTCAAAGGGAGCAAAGCATGTCATTTTTAGCATCTTAGGGCAGTAGACTTAACTTCTTTTGAAAATATATAAATAAATATATCCACAAAAGCCACAAAGTTCAGCTTGCAAGTTATTTATGTCGATTTTTTTTCTTAGATGAGCAATATATAATCTACAATGACCCCAGTGTGGTTTTGGGGTGGTCATTCCAGTGGTCATCAAACTCATGATGTACAAACCTGTCACTGGTGTGAATTTAGCAAAGAGAGAGCACCTCCAAGTCTCCCCAACTCTGTTCAGGTCCATGAAGGTTGGAGTAGAGGCAGCCAGACTGTAGTTCAGCAAGAAAGGCTGCTGACCATCCTCAACTCCCTCTGGTCCCTGGTGCCACTTCTAAAACTAGATTGACAATAAATGATGGGTCTCGTAGCTCCTGCAATGGAAATAACTCATCTCCTCACCCTCATTGCAGAGGGAATTGTCATACCTGACATGCATTCCAGGGATGAAAAGTTTGCTGAGTATTTACTACATTCCAGGCAGTGAGCTAGATACACGGCCGACCCAGCTGGATATATTCTGCTTTGCAGTTTGCTTTCTATTTTAGCTCATGGACAGCTGTCCTCTAACTGGTCTTCTTGCTTCATTTCTCAAGGACCTCACTGTCTTTGGGTCATGGGATCTAAACATAATAACTCCAGAACAAAGAGAAAGGCTCAACAACAGGAGAACGCTTCATGTGTTCGCCATGAAAAAGGACAGAAAAGTGACAACACGAGCTCTCCAAATCTCCGTGTCTGGGAGAGGACATCTTCATTCAGGACATGTCAACAAAAATCTGAAATTCATTTTACTTCAGGAAAGAAGGTTAACAGAAAGCTTCCAATGGCTTTTTTTTTTTTTTTTTTAAGTATTGGGTTGCAGGACCATAATGAATAAAGAGAATTTGAGAAGGTTTGTTCTATCGGTCTTTTTTTTTTTTTTTTTTTTTTTAATATATTTTATTGATTTTTTACAGAGAGGAAGGAAGAGGGATAGAGAGTTTGAAACATCGATGAGAGAGAAACATCGATCAGCTGCCTCCCGCACACCCCCCACCGGGGATGTGCCCGCAACCAAGTTACGTGCCCTTGACCGGAATCGAACCTGGGACCCCCCAGTCCACAGGCCGACGCTCTATCCACTGAGCCAAACCGGTTTTGGCTCTATCGGTCTTTTTGAGGCTAATCTCGAGAAGGACCAACATGTCCTAAGACAGAAAATGTAACAGGATGGAGAATGGGGCTTGGGTGACAGGGGAGGGTGCCCGAGCCAGCTGAGGTCTAGAGGACCTGACATACATACACGGGAACCCCAGGAGCTCCATGTTTAATACATCGGGGGTGTACATAGGTTTTGTTCAGAGGACAAAAAGCTTCTGCTGCTAAAAGAAAAAAAAATCTAAGGAGTACTCCAATAAAATTGCAGAAGTCAGCAGGGCCCAGATGGTAGAGAGCTTTGAACTATCCTATGGTCATTGATTCCCCATTTGAATTTTAGAGAACTCATTCTGGTGGAGGAAGGGCTGGAGAGATATGAGATGGAAACAAGAAGCCAATTAGAAGACAGGTGTTGATGAGCTAATATAAAAAGCAAGCTACATAATAAACACAATGATCTATAAAAATTATATAGATCCACATGTGTAGGTGTCATAAATTCACAGAAAAGGATCAACTCATTGAAAAAAAATAAGTTGCAGAATAATATGTACACAATGACTCTATTAATAGTGAAAAAATGCCTCTGTGAATGTTATATAAATTCATTAAAATGTTCTGGAAAGACACACCCAACCGTTTATGGTAGTTAACCTTTATGGGATAGAATGAAGATATGGGGAAGTAAAATGAATATTTTTACTCTTTCCTCTACAGACTTCTGATGGTTAGAAAAATTTTTATAACAAGAATGTATTACTTTTATAATTTTAAGAGACTTCTAAAACTTAAAAAATAAAAGATACAGTTTCTGTGACAAGAAATGATCAGGGCTTACATAGCCATGAGAGCAGAGAGGGGAGAATAAACCGTGCAGACAGATGCTGACAAAAGAGCAGAGACCAGCCTGGGTGAGGCTGGAGTCAGTTACATTTCCTGACAGCCCCAGGAGGTGGACATTTTCACTTCGTTTTACAGATGATGAAATGGAGTCTTGGAGAGCCTTGCCCCCAAATCTAGAACTGGTTACCAAAGCCAGACTAGAACCTTGGCCCACCTGACTCCAAATCTTAGACTTTCTGCCTTAGCCAACTGATTTCCTTCATATTCAGGGCCTTTTTAACTTCCTTTTCCTTGCTCAAATGCTGACCTGATGCAGCAGTAGGGAACTAGGGTGCTAGTTCTAACAGCACAGGGAGCACTGGAGAAAATGGTAAGGTTGAAACATGCTCCCATCTTCCCAATGGGTGGTAAGTCCCAGATGCTGAAACCAGCTATTAACGACCAGTGCCCACATGCCAGCTTAGCTCATGTGGATTCTTGAGTGGAGGGCCTATGTTTTCTACAGAATCCGCAATGCCTCTGCAGCATCTAATATAGCACCAAGTCCTCACTAAATTTACTGAGTGGGTGTTTAATAACTATATATTAATGGGAGGGAAGCAGTCTCACCTGAAGCAAATATGAAACTGCATTTGATTCTGAAAGCATTTTTCCCCCCCAACAACTCAGGATGTAGGCAGTCAATGCACAACTGTGACAGATAATGGCTGTGATCCTACTGAGAGGGTAATTTTATCACTCTGTTTTAAAGCTGCTTCGGTAGGAAAGCAACTACAATATCTTTGCTCCAAGACTTCAATCAAACAGACAAGCAAGCAAAAAACGTTTACTAAAATCTCTGTGTGCCCACACTGTCCCTAGGCACAATGGAGAACCCTACAGAAGGATAATCCATGGCCTCTTCCTAAGGAATTTACACTCTGGCTGGGAAACCAACCCGAAATTCATAAAGTGATTAGATAAAAGCCTGTTTCCTCTGGATATCCAGCAAATGCGTTCCATAGACTTCAGAGAGAGGAGAAACCATGGATACTAGAATCTAAAGAAGAGGGACTTGGGTGGTGGAGTCAAGGCTAGACACACAAAAGAGACAGGGCTTCTCCCCAGCTTCTTAGGACCATAATGGCATTTCACAGTATCCAGAAAAGCATCCATAGATTTCAGGCTACTCGCCCCCAGCATGGCGTGGCTGCATGGCCAGAACTATTCAACGTCCTGACCACCACTCCGTCCATTTCTGTGCCGACAGGCTATTGCAGATTTAGGAACAAAAATCCCACACCATATACCCCTTGGGATTTCCACTGTTTATTCAATAGGCAACACTGGCATCAGTCTTTGTCATTCCAGCCGACCACCATTCCCCACCCACACCACAGATGAGACGAGGCCTGTGCAAACACACTGCCTAAGATCTGTAGGGTGAATAACTACTGATAGTAATGGGGGGCTGTGATAAGAATCAAAGGGCAAGGATATGTCAGAGGAACTTAGCACTTGATGCTATCTCAACAAAATACAGTAGCCTGTGGAAATTTACTATAACATCCATTCAGAAAATCTCATTTCTCATGTAAGTAGGATCTAAATGCATTCAGCTCTATGTCCAACTGACATTGGGGGAAAGGTTGCCTCAAAAACTAGGGTCAGCCCTAGCCGCTTTGGCTCAGTGGATAGAGCGTCGGCCTGCAGACTGAAGGGTCCCAAGGTTCAACTCCAGTCAAGGGCACATGCCTGAGTTGCGGGCTCGATCCCCAGTAGGGGGTGTGCCGATCAATGATTCTCTCTTATCATTGATGTTTCTATCTCTCCCTCTCCCTTCCTCTCTGAAATCAATAAAAATATTTAAAAAATAAATAAAACTAGGGTCAGCCCTGTCACTGGGCTGAAACAGTCTCTCCAAAAGCCATTTTGGTCATATTGTTGCCCCAACCAATAAAAGGCCCTCTGAGATAAGAGTGACAAAGCTCTTTAAAATTTGTTTAATTTTCCAATTATAATTAACATACAATATTATATTCGTTTCAGGTTTACAACATAGTGATTAAGCATTTATGTAACTTACAAAGTGAGCACTCTGCTAAGTCTAATATTCATTGGGGACAAGATCTTTATTCTGCTGAAGGTCCTTATCCCACTGACTCAAGTTGATCTTTATAATTTTCCACCCACTCTCCCTCCCCAACCACTTCTTAGCTCCAATTAAAGTGCATTCTGTGGTTTCCTACCCCTCTATCTTGCCCATGGTGTTCCCTCCTCCTGGGACATCATTCCCTCCCATTCACACTAATGCCTCTGAAATCCAACCCTCTACTCCGGTGCCATCTCCTCCATGAAGTTTTCAACTGACCACCCCATTGAAAGTGCTTTTTTTCTGACTTCTATATGCATGCCAGTTCCATAGGAGGCATCTTTCATTCTTATGGACTGAACTCACCCACTAAGCTGTGTCCTCTTTCTCCACCTAACAAGCTAGCACCAAGTCCTGCTGGTTCTGCTTGCTTTTCATCTCTCAAAGTGTCTCTTCCTCTCCATTCTCACTGCCTCTGTTGAGCTCAGGCCCACATCACCCTGGAAGACACAAATAGCCTCCAGTCCTGCCCACATAGCCACCAGACTGAACTTACTGTAAAAAAAAATCGATTCTGATCATGCTTTCAGCCCTTCAATGTCTCCCCATGGTCTTCAGAGCAGTCTAAGCTGCTTAGATAAGTAAGAGGCTTTTTAGTATCTGATCTTCCCTCTAACCTTCCCAGGAAAGCAATGGACCAATTCTAAAACTTTAGTGCCCATTAGAATCACCTAGGGTGCTTGTTAAAAAATATACACTGAGTGGCCAGATTATTATGATCTCTGAACACATAATAATCTGGCCACTTAGTGTGTGTGTGTGTGTGTGTGTGTGTGTGTGTGTGTATATATATATATATTAGAGGCCTGGTGCATGAATTCGTGCCATGGGTGGGGTCTGGCCAGCCTGGCCAGGGGGATGGGACATGGGCGGTTGGCCGGCCTGCCTGCTGGTTGAGGGGACAATTTATATTAGCCTTATATTATATAGGATATACACTGAGTGGCCAGATTATTATGCGTTCAGAGATCATAATAATCTGGCCACTCAGTGTATATACCTGCTTTCCCCAGCTGCCAGTAAGGTGCTCAGTTCTTCCGAGGAAGCTAAGGACACGTTGGGGTGAGGCCCTCACTTCATCCGGCGACTAGCACTGCTCCCAGCAGCGCTCGCCCAGCACTCACCCTCTCCATGGCCTCAGTCTCGGAGCTCGCCTGCATCTACTACTGGGCACTTATCCTGCACCACAATGAAGTGATAGTGATGGAGGATAAGATCAATGCCCTCATTAAAGCAGCTGGTGTAAATGTTGAACCTTTCTGGCCAGGCTTGTTTGCAAAGGCTCTGGACAATGTCAACATTGGAAGTCTCATTGCAATGTAGGGGCTGGTGGACCTGCCCCTGCAGCTAGTGCTGCACCAGCAGGAGATCCTGCCCCCTCCACCGCTGCTGCCCCAGCTGAGGAGAAGAAAGTGGAGCAAAGAAAGAACAATCTGAAGAGTCTGATGATGACATGGGCTTTGGTCTTTTTTACTAAACTAGCTCTTTTGTAACACAGTCAATAAAAGCTGACCTCTGTTGCAAAAAAAAAAAAAAAAAAAAACACCAAAAAACATATACCCAGTCTGTTCCACCAGACAGTCTGGTTCATTAAGTAACTGGGAAAGCCCAGGAGCATGAATATTGAAGGAAAAAAAAAAGGTGGTGCTCAATTATTCTTGGGAAACATGGGTACTTACAAAAATATGAAGTTCTGCCAAAACCGGTTTGGCTCAGTGGATAGAGCGTCGGCCTGCGGACTGAAGGGTCCTGGGTTCGATTCCGGTCAAGGGCATGTACCTTGGTTGCGGGCACATCCCCAGTGGGAGGTGTGCAGGAGGCAGCTGATCGATGTTTCTCTCTCATCTATGTTTCTAGCTCTCTATCCCTCTCCCTTCCTCTCTGTAAAATATCAATAAAATATATTTTTAAAAAAATATGAAGTTCAAAATATTTGGTTCATCATCAAAACAAAAAATATATGGTTCTGATGAAGGTATTGTGAGGATCACATTTTGAGAACACCTGGTAGAGACATTGTGCAAATGGGATTAGACACAAATATTTTTTGAGAAGCCATTGAATGCAGTGGTTAAGAGTAGAGGCTTGGGAGCAAACCTGAATTTTCCACAAGCCATTGGGAAAGTAACTTACTGTTTCTGTGCCTCATCTGCAAAATCTATATATATAAAAGGAAGGATAATATGCAGTGTCCCCTCGGGAGTTTGACTGGGAGACCGGGAATTCGAGCGCTCGCTATGACATGTGCTGACCACCGGGGGCGGTGGGGAACATGGCAGGCACTGAGGGAGCGAGGGAAGGATGAGGCTGGGAGATGGGGAGGCGGGGAGGGGGAACTGCGTGGTGGTGGTGGTGGTGGCGGCACACAGGTGGTGAGGGAAGGAGGCAGGGAGGTGGGGAGGCAGGGAACCTAATGGGCCCTGATCGCCGGCCAGGCCTAGGGACCCTACCTGGGAATGAATTTTGTGCACCGAGCCTCTAGTAGAGATAATAACAGTATTTATCTTATAGGTTAAGATTAAATGAGATCATTATTATAAAATGGTTAGCACAGCATTTAGCACTGTAAACCAATGCTATAACTGGTGGAAGAAAAACAGTGAAAAGCAACAATGTCCTGGTTTTTATTTTGCAGTGCTTCTCAGTTGGAAGAGACTTTAGAGATTCCCTCTATAGTATTATTAGCAGATGTTTATCCAACTTTAACCTGAAGGCTTCCAATGACTGGGGCCTCTGGCCACTACCTCCTGAGGCAGCCTTTCCATTGTTAAGGCATCACAGAGGTTAACTTCTTCCTTTCTAGTAGAATTCTGCTTGTCAGATATCACTGTCCATGAGTCCTAATCTGCCCTTTGGAGCATCATCAAACCACACCATTCTTATTTCCATAAGAGTCTTTCAAAGGTTTGAAGGTAATTATCATGGCTTTCCTTCTTGATGAAGACAGTGAAGTATAGGGATGAAACTCTGAGTTCAGAGTTAGAGGCCTGGGCTTTTGTCATGACCAGCTGGGTATCTTTGGGCAAGTCACTTAACAATGCTGAGCCTCAGTTCCACTCTAGCCCAAAATTCTATGATTCTACTATTTCTTCTATTGTTTATTTCTTCTATCCTCAGGCACAGTTATTTCTTCCATTCCTCAGGCACAGGCATGTTTCCAGACCCCTCACTGTGGTGGTTGTCTTTTGCATTGTTTGACAAGAACAGAACAACAGTTCCCCTTTGGGAAAATTGTTGATCTCTCACTCATACCAAGTGGTTTGAATGGAAAATGCCAAGTTTTTAGACATCTCGCACCCCAGGCTATCAACATGGGCCAATCCCCTGGCCACAGTTAACTGGCCTAGAGTTAGGCACCTTACCCAAGTTTAACTAATTAGACCAGAGAGAACAATTATTCATTCCTCTCTGGAGGTGAAATTGAAACGAGTGAGGTGACAGCTCCTAAGGGTTGTAATTCTCCTTTTTGGAGCTGACTTACCAGAGAATGACACCTACATGCAGAGAGACACAAAAAAGAGGTGGTGAGGCAATCTTTTTTTTTTTTTTTGTGGTGGCATAAGAAACCCTCATTTTATTTTATTTTTATTAATTTCTTTATTGATTAAGGTATCACATATTTGTCCTCATCCCCCCATTCCCATCCCAAACCCCTCCCCACGCATGCCCCCATCCCCCTGTTGTCTGTGACCACTGGTTAGGCTTATATGCATGCATACAAGTCCTTTGGTTGATCTCTCCCCCTTACCCCCACCCTCCCCTACCTTCCCTCTGAGGTTTGACAGTCTGATTGATGCTTCCCTGTCTCCAGGTCTATAACCATTACTGCTTATCTCATTTTCGGTTCTTATAAGTGAGGCAATCTTATGAAGTTCAAGTCCTTGGTTCCAGGTTATCTCTGAGGACCAACTGCACTCCTGCCCTTCCCATTGTTTGGTTAATTCCCCTTTTGCCCTAGCTGGGGTTCTGTCCTTACAAACAAACAAGTCTAGAGTAATACACTCGCCTTTCTAAGCAGCCCTCAAATGGAGATAGCTCTGGTTTATCTGTTCCCCTTCCCAACCCTTTCAGCTAACTCTCCATTCCCCCAATCTCTAACAACAGCTATTTCCGATGGGTCCGTGTATAATACTAAAAGGGCTGTCACACCCTGGCCAATGTTCTCAGTGGTTAGAACATCGGTCCAAGCACCGAAGGGTCACGGATTCGATTCCCAGTCTAGGGCACACACCTGGGTTGCAGGTTCAATCCCCAGCCCCAGTCAGGGTGCCTGTGGGAGGCAACCAATCCATGAGTCTCACATTGATGTTTCTCTCTCTCTCTCCATCTCTCCCTCCCTCCCTTCCTTCCACTCTATCTAAAATTAATGGAAAAAATATCCTCGAGTGAGGATTAATAAAAACAAAAAAGGGCTGTCGCTTCCTTTAGTCTGGCCCTTGTTCAGAAGGGCATTTCAAGACTCCATCTTAGAGCAGTCGTGCTTCCTTGCTGATTCATACTCAGCATGTGGTCCCCTCAAACCCCCAGCTCTTTTTCACATAAACCATGGAAGCCAGAGCTTTCCCTTTGCTATGTTACAATTGTATGGTTGGGTTTGTTTTGTTTTGGGGGCTGAGAAGTGAAACTCGGGTCCTAATTGCAAATAAACACTTAGCCTTGTTAAATGTTATATGCTGGATTGGGGTTAGTGTTCCAGCCTGCTGAGATTGTTTTGACTAGGATTCCATCATCGGTACAAAGCTTCCCAACTGGTCTACCAAATGCACCAGGTTACAGATGTGCCAGGATGTTCATTCCCTCACTTCTCTGCTTGATGGAATGAAGTTTGGGGCTCTGAACCCACATTATAGCTTCCAACTCTGGCAGCCATATTATTTTCTGTATTTCCACCTTGTTGACTAGTGGCTCCCGACTCTGTTTTCCAATCAGAGACTCAAAAGCTAAATAGTTTCCATAGTACAGGCAAGTTTTAATCACGTGTACGCCCTGGAAGGCAGGATGTTGAAGGATTTCTATAACCTATGGGACTCTGAATTCTAAGTGACTACAAAATAAACATTTAGGCCACCAAATTACTGTATGGTTATCTCGGCATTCCATTTTTCCTGAAAAAACATAACACAAAAATCCATAATCACAGTCGGAAGCTTTGAGAAATAATATCCAGAAAGTTTTATCAAATGAAAGGGGACTCTGTTTCAGAACGAGTAACAGGTTAACTTCATTTGGAATGCCAAATGCCACATCCTGCCACAGAAATGTTTCCTCACATTTCACATGCTCAAAAATAAGTAAGTAAATAAATAAATAAATAAATAAGAGTCAACAGTGAATGCTAATATTCTTCTACCTGCAAGTTTTAACTTTAGCCACGGCCTCAAACATTAGCTGTATGTGTAAAAGGAAGCTTATGTTAGTCCAATTTAAAAGTAGAGCATTTTCATTTCATCATCAGCCTCCCCTCTATTTCCTGTGTTATCAGATGTCAGAGAGAGAGCCAGCAGTCTGATTGTGAAACTGGCAATTCGGCAGACAAAATATGCACATTCAACCAGCATTCTTTCAAATGAGAACCTAGTATGGATCCAACCTCGTAAGAGTCACAGAGAAGATACACACCAGCAGAAGGCATAAACCCAGGGGAAAAAAAGGTACCAAGGAATTCCTGAACCAACAAAGCCGATTCCAGAGGTCTCCTCTAACTCCAGGGATTTCTTCAGTTCAATATTCTCCTTCAGAAAGGACACACTCAGTTTAACCTCTGCTCCTAATAGACTCCCATGGCCCCATGGAGCTAACAAGTCCAATTGTTAACTAGCTTCTGTAACAGCATATCTGATTCTGTTGTGGGACAGGCTGTCCTATCTGGTATTTTTAAGTATGGAGATAGTAAAAAAGACGCCCTCTGAATTAACTTGGAGGGTTTCTGTTTAGTCATATCCTGACTATGTGACCACAAGACATGGAAACTGACACTCCAAATGGCACCAGCAGTGCAGGCCCCTAAGGAGGATGCTCATGGGGGAAAAACAATTTTCTCCAACTGGGACATTCAAAATGGGCTCAAGTGTAAGGAAGATGGACAGCCATCCATGAATGTACCCACCCATCTAGTCATCCACCCATCCCTCGTTTACTAGGTAGGCGCCTACCATATAAACATTGTCAGTAGAGACCAGCATTGTCTGTTTGATTCTTGTATGTGCCCTGACTGGGGATCGAACCCACAACCTTGGTGTATCGGGATGATGCTCTAACCAATTGAGCTACATGTCCAGGGCAAGACCAGCATGTCATTTAAAAACATAAATACAAGCCTTAGCTGGTTTGGCTCAGTGGATAGAGCATCGGCCTGCGGACTGAAAGGTCCCAGGTTCGATTCTGGTGAAGGGCATGTACCTTGGTTGCGGGCACATCCCCAGTAGGGGGTGTGCAGGAGGTGGCTGATAGATGTTTCTCTCCCATCGATGTTTCTAACTCTCTATCCCTCTCCCTTCCTCTCTGTAAAAAATCAATAAAATATATTTTAAAAAACACACATAAATACGGTGAAAATGAACTAGTTGCCAAATGTTTTCTTTCACCATAGAAAAGACATTTTTCTGTGTCTTGGGAAACCAACTGACTGGTGTTTGTGTGTCAATTTTACCAAACTGGCTAAATTAGGAAGTTTCTGCTCATAAGGCCATATGACAAGCCAACAGTGGTTTCAGTGATTTCTCTAATGGGCAGCTAAAAAGTCATTCACAGCATAAATCATCCTATGTCCTTGGCCATCTCAGACATACTCTCAGTCATGTGAATGGCACTGGAAACAAACTGAAAGCCGTCAAAACATCCTGTAATCGTAGACCCACTTTGTCATGCATATTTGCCCCCATTACCCTGCCCCCATTACCTTCCTATGAACCCACATTCATAAATCTACATGTAGCCCATAACAAACGGTATGTGTAAAACGTTAAATACATGAATTCTTTCTTTCTCACACAGATAGTAAGACTGAACTTGGGCTAAGTCCGTAAACAGAAAGCTATTTTTATGTCATTTAAGTTCCTGTTTAAAATTCTGTTGTAAAAGATAACTTGTTAGCTGAAATAATATACTATATTTTCATGCGATTTTGAAAACTATCAGACTGAGACCCAGCAACACAAGGTAAGATATGTAACAATCACACATAGTTAAAATCATGGAACTTCATGGCTGTAAAGGTTTGAGATGTTAACGTGTGCCCTTCCGAGCATTTTTAAAAGGGTAAGAACTGATCCAGGGTGGCCAAATGACTTGCCCAAGGTGGCAAACCAGTTAGCGTCAGAGTTCATGAACTATACACCCATATTCTCTTACTATTTGTCATAAAGAGTGTAGTAACCAACAGAGCAAGATACTGAAAACCTATTTGAAGAAATAATGACCGAAAACTTCCCCCACCTGGTGAAAGAAATAGACTTACAAGTCCAGGAAGCGCGCAGAACCCCAAACAAAAGGAATCCAAAGAGGACCACACCAAGACACATCATAATTAAAATGCCAAGAGCAAAAGACAAAGAGAGAATATTAAAAGCAGCAAGAGAAAAACAGTTAGTTACCTACAAGGGAGCACCCATACGATTGTCAGCTGATTTCTCAACAGAAACTATGCAGGCCAGACGGGAGTGGCAAGAAATTTTCAATGTGATGAATAGCAAGAACCTACAACCAAGATTACTCTACCCAGCAAAGCTATCATTCAGAATTGAAGAGCAGATAAAGAGCTTCACAGATAAGAAAAAGCTAAAGGAGTTCATCACCACCAAACCAGTATTATATGAAATGCTGAAAGGTATTCTTAAAGAAGAGGAAGAAGAAAAAAGTAAAGATAAAAATTATGAACAACAAATACATATCTATCAACAAGTGAACCTAAAAATCAAGTGAATTAAAAACCTGAGGAACAGAATAGTCTGGTGAATATAATAGAATCAGGGGCATAGAAAGGGAGTGGACTGATAATTCTCAGGGGGAAAGGGGTTGGGGGGGGTTCATGAAGAGACTGGACAAAAATCATACACCTATGGATGAGAACAGTGGGGGGAGGTAAGGGCAGAAGGTGGGGTGGGAACTGGGTGGAGGGGAGCTATAGGGGGAAAAAGGAGAAACAATTGTAATAATCTGAATAAAGATTTATTAAAAGAAAAAAAATGAGATTAAAAAAAAAGAAAAAGAAAAGAAAAAAAAAAGAGTGTAGTAACATAAGAGGACATCAATTCAAATCTGATTTGACAAGAGTAAACATGTCTCAAAGATATGCAGCTGTCCCCTCTTTGAGTCATTAACCCACACCCAGACAGTGACAGTACAGATATTACAGCAATAACACACACCAACACCACGTCGATTCCCCTTACACAGAAGAGCAGCCTAATGAAGTCGAGAAGACCCAGGAGTTTACACAATGTAACTTAACCTGAAGCTTGGCCTACTCGGATTAGCTGGGTACAAGCCCAACTTTTTCCTCTAGATCCATAAAAACCCCCATGACACCAACATTTTTCTCTTTTAAAAGCCCTAACTAAAAGTAAAACATGAACACAGTAGAGAAATTAAACCAATGGAGAAATGTCTAAAACAAAAAGTTCAAAATATCCTTCATTCACCCAAAAACAACCACTACCAACAATTTTTTGTGTATTCTTTCAGGAGAAAAGTTACACACACACACACACACACACACACACACACACACACACAATTTTAAAAAGTTATGTGTTCACGCGCGCGCGCGCGCGCGCGTGTGTGTGTGTGTGTGTGTGTGTGTGTGTGTGTGTGTGTGTGTGTTATGAGCACCCTGGTTTGAATCTGTCTTCACATTGATTGCCAGGAGCTCAATCTCACTAGTTCAGATGATAAACTGGTCACTTCAAGGACAGAAACCCTGTTGTTAATCAAAGTTAATTTGCTCTTAACTGACACTGTATTTCTGGACAAAGGGACAGAGATAGGGGAAGAATAGGGATGGAAAGTAGGAAAGAGAAAATTAGTGAGAAAAGGAAAGAAAAAGAGAAAGAGAAAGATACGGACCAGCACCTGACAGATGCTCATTCAGTACTTTCTGAATGACTGACTGCCAAATAAACGAATGAATGAAGAAACTGGGATAGGCATTTTTTTTTTTTTTTTTTTTTTTTTTTTTTTTTGTCTTAAGGCACCTTTATTCTCTGGCCTCAAATAAAGTTGTTTCTTATACAACGACATAAGTAAAAACATGTACAAGATTCAGAAATTAAAATAGAAAGAAAAAACCCCTCACATGATTCCAACCAACATCAAAAAAAACCATGTTTAATATTTGGCATGTTTCTTCGACTTATTAGTCCCTATTCTCTCATGTGTAATTGGATTATACTATAAATACTTTGTGTTTTGTTCATTTCACCTATAAGCATTTCCTATTGTAAACATTTTAAAGGCTACATAATATTCCACCACGTGGATAAACCATAGTTTAATCATTTCCATATTGAGATCAAATTGACAAATAAATGAAAGCAGAATTTGCAGGAGGAAATAAAATGATCACATAAGGAGTGTTCTAATATATATGGTATTAAATAGTACAGAATGACCCATGCTTTCCATTCTTGTTGTGATAGGCATATTTTTACACATGACATTTAACATATCAAATGATATGGCTCCAATTCTCTAAAAAGTAAGCATCCTTCTTGATCCACACTATCTAGTATGGTAGCCACTGGCCATGCGTGAATATTTGAAATGTATTCTTACAGTGTAAAATATACACCAAATTTCGAAGACTGAGTATTTTTTAAAGGATATAAAAGATCTCATTAATAATTCTTATATTGATTATATGTTAAAATGAGAATATTTTAGATATATTGGGTTAAGAAACCATGTTTTTAAAATTAATACACCTGTTTCTTTTTCTTTCTTTTTTTTACTGCAGCTACTAGAAAACTTTAAATTGCATAAGTTGCTCACATTATACATTTTTTTTTATAGTCCTGGTCTGGACTGTAGATACTATTGCAGCAGTGACTATATCGGTCTTTCTCGGATCTATCCCAGCACCTAGTACAGGGCCCTGAGAATAGTAAATGCCCAAAAAATATGTACCAGGTGAGAAGTTGTCTGTGGTGTCCAGATAAGGCAATAACTAAGCCTCAGACTGCAAGGCAGGAGGCCCTGGCCCAGATCCTAGCTCTAACGTAAAAGCAGCTCTGTGACCTTGGATAAGTCATTGAACATGGCTAGGCCTTCTTTTCCTCATCTTTAAGTTGGAGATGATATCTGCCTTTTAAGAAAATTGCATGGACCAAATAAAATAATGTCTATAAAGGGCTTTGAAATGGGAAAAATAGATGTCCGGTCCCTCCAAAGTTTCAGTATTCTCTTCTAGCAACAGTCCCAGGAGAAGCCAGATGCAGAAAATACTGAAACAACAGGGTATGAAACTAACCGATTAAATTCCTATCACTGATATTTCGATTCCAGCACATGTTAGAAAACTTAGGTCAGGACAGGTGCAGACTTGAGATTCTCACACTGATGGAAACTTCAGCATTCATCACCCCTTGTCACTACATCTCACCAACACAGTTGACAAAGGGACTTGCAGATACTTTCCTTGAGGGACCACAGAAAGACCAACAAACTGAGAGGAGAAGGCTGTCTATGGGTGGTTGACCAAGCAGCAGAGTGGCCAATTTCTCTATGACTCCTGGGGCTCACGGCCTTGTGGGGAGTTTATAATCTTGGGGGACTCTCAGGCCTTAAGGGAAAAGTTCCATGGGCACAAAAATCTATCATGGGCATTCATCCTTGTTGACGGTTTGGGGCACAGCTAGGAGAGGGGAGGTATCTTATTTTACAAGGCAATCAGGGTACCTGGCAAGGGGAGTCCGAAGGACACTTGGGCAGACTGTAAGTGTTTTCGTGACACCAGGACGGATTTCACCATCTCCGTTGGGCATCTTCTTCCCCAAATCAAAGGTCATTTCAAAAGGGAAGATTGTATGAAGAAAGCATCCTTTAGTAGGGGGGATCTTGAGGAGCCCACTGCAGACTAACCTACCACAGAGAAAAAGCAGACCCAACAACCCACAGCCCCGAGGCGGGAGACCAGCAGAACAAAAATAATCCATTTCAAGGGGCTCCAGGTCAGATTCTTCCCTCAGGCTCTGCAAGGCACCGCAGAAGCCCCAGAAGTCAATGACTTACCATCAGCAAGGCCACCACACCTAGGAGAACAAGGAGGGTGCAACGACTTCCCCTTTGCTGTGAGGGTCTGACCCTCTTCCCCTCTTTAAGGGCTGCTGCCTGTGACGTGGAAGGGAGTTGTGCCATGGCCAAGCTCTGAAACCTTGGGACCAGTGCCCCGTGACCTGCATCGCAACAGCCCACAGGGCCTGAGCTGCTGCTGACTCGTCCAACCAGAACACCAAGGACAGGACAGCAGCCACAGAGCAGAGCCAAGAACACAACCACCCAGCAGAACCAACTGTGGAGGCTCTCTGAAATTCATATTACCAGGATCAGCCCCTCAGGATTCTGGCTCAGTAGGTCCGGAGTGGGGCCCAGGCGCCTATATTTTAAACAAAGTGCAGGGCAAGGCCAATGCCCAGCCTGACGTGGGAACCTGTGGTATAAAGAAACATTATTTTCCCTAATCCTTTCTCGATTCATGAGGTTTCTCCATCCTTCTTATCTCCATGAGGAAGAGGAGAGTGGGGAGAAGAGACTTAGAGGAAAGCAAGGCCGAGTGGAGAGCATGCTAGAGTCTGAAGGCCTGAGGTTCCAAAGTGAACTGTTCCCAGTCTTTATTCAAGTCATTTAACCTCTCTGAACCTCAGTTTCCTCTTCTGTGGAATGGTGGTCAAGCCATCTACCCACTCAGGGCTGTGGGGGGAATAAATGCATATGCCGTGTTCATGACTCATAGTGGCTGTCAGACAATCATTTATCTGATTATGAGCACTCTCCATAAAGGGAAGGATGGGTGCAGGGCTGTTCTCCATATGAGGATCTTTGCAAGAGATACTATAAATTTGAATAATTGACTTAGGCATAAAGGGAAAGAAAAGGTGAAATAAATGGCAACAACATAAAACTGTAGTAAGGGTAGCCATGGATTCAGGTTAAATGGGGAGGGTGTGGAGATGCACAGAGCAGGTGGGAAAACCTGTCTCTGGGAGACTACAAAGATATGGTGGGGAGGAAATCAACAGGGATTCACAAAGATTTAGGCACAAAGTTACATGAAGTTTTACTGCAATGTTACTTAAAAGGGAAAAAGTGGAAATAACCTAAAGGTATCTTTTTTTTTTAAAACATTTTGATGAACATACATCACTTTATTTCAGGAAAAAAAAATGTTCCTTTTCAAATGTAGGGAAAGATTTTGGAATCCATGGATTAGCTGAAAGCATGTTTAAATATCTCAATGATTTTTCTTTTAAATTCCAGTTAGAATTTTAGAACATTAATATCAACAAAGGAAGGCCAGATGTGGGGCCAAGTAATCATGATTTGGGGTAACATCAGAACTTCTGACGCACAAAGGGTATGAGAAGGATGGAGGAGGCAAAGAGAAACGAAATCATATAAAGAAGCAGATGAGATCTCTGAATCATATTAGGAGAATCAGGTATAGTGCTTCCCTTCCCCCTCCACACAGACAAACACATAATGATGAGAACTTTTGAAATAAAACTCAATATCGCCCACCAAGTCCTTTCCCACACAGGCTCACTAATCTATTTTTGTATTCCAGTGAGATTTGCAGCAAATAATAGATTTCCAGTAAAGAGGAAATAATTTCTGTGCTGTAACTGGGTTTTTCTCACTTCCTTTTTTTAAAATAATCACCCAAGTCCAAAGTTTCAGAACAACAATACAGTCTTTTTTTGCTCTGGATATATATCCCTGCAGACATTTTGGAACTAAACTGCATCCGTGAAACGTTCTAGGTAATTTGCTTAGAAAACTTATAATAATATATTATGGCACTGGGGCTGGAAGCAGCCTTCTAAATCATCTGGTCCAACCCATCATTTCGCAGATAAAGATCTTGAGAAATAAATTGGCTGCTCCAACACACTTAAGTGTCTAATTAAAACATCTGCTGAGAGAGGATCCAAGATGGCGGCATAAGTAAACAGCTAAACTGCTGCCTCGCACAAAAATTTTAAAACTACAACTAAAAGACAAAACGTCTATCACCCAGAACCACGGGAAAGCTGGCTGAGTGGAAGTTCTACAACTAGAAGGAAAGAGAAAACAGCATTGAGAGGTGCACAAGCGCTGAAAAGCTGAGGTACGGAGGCACGCATATCGGGCTGGTGACGGGTGACTGGGAGCGCTGCTTTTTTCAACCCAAAGGGAGACAAGCTCCCGATTACTCCAGACTCCAGTTTCTGGGGAGACGCAGGGGACCCAAACTCCTACGGGGAGAAGCTGGACTGTATGCCATCGGGTTGGAAAGTGAAGGTGGCTTGCTTGCAGGGCTACGCGCAGGAATAATTGTTTACTGTGCTGGGGCGCAGGACACAGGGACACGGTCGGAGACGCAGAGCCGGCTAACTGGCAGCCATCACTGTTTGCCATGCCCTAGCCTAGTGATGCCCTGAGACCCTGCCCCGCACAATCTACAAACCCACCCAAGCCCCAAGCAGCAGCTTTAGCATATGAATGGCCTGCCCTATCGCAGCTTAACCTAGCAAACTTGCAGCCCGGGTCAAACAGCTCCAAAACCTCCAAACCCCAAGCAAAGGAGAAAACTGTAGTTCTCGGTGTAGCTCCTGCTGGGTGGCCTCAGACAGTAGCTGACCTGCACCCCATTGGAGATCCAGAAACCAGTGTACCTAGTGGTCAGTGTGAGACACCAGATTTCAACTCCTCACATCCATAAGTGACACATTCAAGAGGCAGACTCAGTGAGCACCAAAGCCCCACTGAAACAAGTCCTGCACCATAAGCGTGTCTCCAGTGCAGCAGTTCTTCCATTATAGACACAGTGGGTCCTCACAGCCAAATGGCCTGGAGATCAATTCCTCCCAGTGTACCAATAGCAATCAAGGCTTAACTACACCAAGACTTTGCACTCAGCCCACAAAGGGGTGTACCAAGAGCATCCACCTCAGGTGATTGGGGAGGCTGAGCTACTGGCCTCTATAGGTCACCTACCACACAAAGCCACTCCATCAACACAGGGAAGCAACAAAATGCAGAGACAAATAAACATGTCACGAATGAAAGAAATGGAGGAAAGCAAACTACTGGACAACATAGAGTTCAGAACCACATTTATAAGGTTACTCAAGAATCTTCTAAAACCTGCCGAGAAATTTGATGAGACCTCCAAGGAGCTTAGTGAGACCTTCAAGGACCTTAATGAGAATGCCAAAAAAATGGAAAAGGACCAGTCAGAAATTAAGCACTGTCTAAAATAAAAAATATACAGAAACTCAACTGTGGATCAACGTACCTCAAGAATCAAACCAAAGATCTGAAATATGAGAAAACAAAAAACACCCAACCAGAAAAACAAAAAGAAAAAAGAATCCAAAAATATGAAGATAATGTAAGGAGCCTCTGGGAAAACTTTAAGCGTACCAACATCTGAATTTTTGGGGTGCCAGAAGAAGAGAGAGAGCAAAATATTGAAAACCTGTTAGAAGAAATAATGACAGAAAACTTTCCCTACCTGGTGAAAGAAATAGACTTACAAGTTCAGGAAGCACACAGAACCCCATACAAGAGGAATCCAAAGAGGACCACACCAAGACACATCATAATTAAAATGCCAAGGGCAAAAGACAAAGAGAGAATCTTGAAAGCAGCAAGAGAAAAACGGTTAGTTACCTCAAGGGAGTACCCATACGACTGTCAGCTGATTTCTCAACAGAAACTATGCAGGCCAGAAGGGAGTGGCAAGAAATATTCAAAGTGATGAACAGCAAGAACCTACAACCAAGATTACTCTACCCAGCAAAGCTATTATTCAGAGTTGAAGGTCAGATAAAGAGCTTCACAGACAAGAAAAAGCTAAAGGAGTTCATCACCACCAAACCAGGATTACATGAAATGCTGAAGGGTATTCTTTAAGAAGAGGAAGAAGAAGAAAAAGGTAAAGATAAAAATTATGAACAACAAAATGACATCAAATACATACCTACCAACAAGTGAATCTAAAAATCAAGTGAATAAAAAATCTGAAGAACAGAATGGACTGGTGAATATAATAAAATCAGGGACATAGAAAGGGAGTGGATTGACAATTCTCAGGGGGAACGGGGTGTGAGGGGTGCGGGAAGAGACTGGAAAAAAAATCTTACACCTATGGATGAAGGCAGTGGCGGAGGGTAAGGGCATGGGGTGGGGTGGGGAATCAGGTGGAGGGGAGCTATGGGGGAAGAAAAAGAGGAACACCTGTAATAATCTGAACAATAAAGATTTATTTAAAAAAAAAAAAGAAAAAAAATCTGCTCAATTTTAAGGTAGCTGATAAATTTGGAAAGAGGGGGTGGAAAACAAAACCTCTAAAACGTTTTTAGTGCAATAGTAATTATGAACAACGGGCCTATTAAATGAAGAAGCCATAAGGATAGTAATGAAAGTATACCTCCACTCCAATAGCAGGACTACTTACTTACATCTGGAAAACTAAGAGATTAAAATCTGCTAGAGCTAACTCATGGATTCTGTGAGTCGGGGCATAGGAAGAGAATTTAGGAGCTCTACACTGAAATCTGCTGGCCTAGGCACCAACACTAGCCTAATTTTACACTGAAATTCATGGGCATCCAGGAGTCTCCCTGATGTGATGATGCCTCCATTTCCAGAAAAGTGAGAAAATGGTCCATGCATAACAGAGGTGCATGACCGCTGATCCGGTAAAGGGAGGGTGGCTTAGAACCTTGCTTGATGTGGACCCCTGACCAATGGCATCAGCATCACCTGGCTGCTTGTCAGAAATGCAGGATCTTGGGCCCCACCCAGACCTACGGAGTCAGAATACGCATAGTTCAAGATCCCCAGGGCCTCTAGGAATATATCCTAAGAAACCAGAAACACCAATCAGAAAGGATATATGCACCCCTATGTTCATAGCAGCTCAATTTACAATAGCTAAGATTTGGAAACAGCCTAGGTGCCCGTCAGCAGATGACTGGATCAGAAAACTATGGTACATCTACACAATGGAATACTATGCTGCCATAAAAAAGAAGGAATTACTACCATTTGTAGGCACCTGGATGGAATTAGAGAACATTATGCTAAGTGAAATAAGCCAGTCAATGAAAGAAAAATACCACATGATCTCACTCATTTGGGGATAATGAAAAACATTATAAACTGATGAACAAAAAGATAGTTACAGAGGCAGTAAAGCATCAAACAGACTGTCTAATTACAGCGGGAAGTTTAGGGAGAGGTGGGGGAAATAAGAGATCAACTGAAGGACTTGTATGCATGCATATAAGAGTAACCAACGGATGCAAAACATTGGGGGGTGAGGGCATGTATGGGAGTGGGGTGGGGGGGGGGGGCAATGGTAAGATATGTACACATATAATGCCTTAATAAAAATTTGAAAAAAAAAAAAAAAAGATCCCCAGGGCCTCCTGAGAAACATTTATTTACATAACGCAGCAGTAAGAAAAAAGTATAATTGATGACCTGTAACTGCATTTAACCTAAGTTTCTGGAATAATTACCTCCTTTACCAGCTCTACTCCCTAAAGCTTTTTTAAAAAATATATTTTTTTATTGATTTCAGAGAGGAAAGGAGAGGGAGAGAGAGAGATAAACATCAATGATCAGAGAATTATTGATTGGCTGCCTTCTGCATGCCCACACTGGGGATCGAACCATGACCTCACGGTTCATAGGTTGATGCTCAACCACTGAGACATGCCAGTTGGGCTAACGCTATTGATCTTTGAGCCTTATTTTAAATTTTAAATGGTCTAAAGTTTAGCCTACATTTTAAATGCTCAGTGAATATCTTATTAAGTAGTCATGGTCTTTTCACAAAATATCTCACAGTTAAGAAACAATGTAAATATAAATATTCTGGGAGCTTCACCATCTCCAAAGGCCACCCACTCCATCTTTGCATACTCAAATTGATACTAAGCTTTCCTGAAATTTGTCTCCCCGTAGCTTTCAATAACCCTACAATCAGTAAGCCCATGATTATTGGCCCTACCAGTAGTTTATCCCCATTATCAAGTTTTCATTATATTTTCCACTGGGATTTTTTTTTAATGCACAAAGTCAAAGAAACAAGTTTCAGGTATTTATTTCTCATAGACCTGGGGCAGCTTATTGTAGTGGGGTATATGAAATTTTTATTTTTTGCTTTTATTTTGGGATACCTTAGGAAAACCTCACAGGTACAAGAGGAGTATTAAAATAAACTATCACAAGTTATAGAGAATGTAACCAAGGATATAATTATGCCAGATTTCCAGTGTTGGGGATAATACTGATTCCCGGGAATCAAAGCAGGTGTGAAATAGGGCAAGAAGGTGATGCTTCAAAAATGTTTGAGACTCTCTGGCCTAGACTACTAGCCCTGGAAAATGTCTTAGGTCAAGTCTAATTCCACTTCTTACAGAGAAGGAAAGTGAAACCCAAAGAAGCTGAGCGACTTGCCCAGTATTAGCCATCTCATTAGCAGCAGAGCCAGGCAATGGAGTGCCTCTAATCGCAGTTCAAAGGTCTTTTTGCTACACTGCCAGACTCAGAGTCTTAAGTTTGTTAAGAAAGCTTGTCTGGCCCAGCCAGGTGTGGCTCAGTGGTTGAGCATTGACCTATGAACCCGGAGGTCACGGTTCGATTCCTGGTCAGGGCACAGGCCCAGGTTGCAGGCTGGATCCCCAGTGGGAGGGCCTGCAGGAGGCAGCCAATCAATGATCATCTCTCATCATTAATGTTTCTATCTCTCTCTCCCATCCTTAGCAGATTTTCTGCTAAGCAGCTTATTTTACTCTCCCATTAAAATCGACTTTCTGATGAAAGTTTCTTTGCTCTCAGAACAGAAACACGGCTGTGAAACACTTCATTCTTTCTGAAACACTTGAAACTAAACACTCAAAGTAGACTGAGCCAGAGTTGTAAGTAAAAAGTAAAATACAGGCAATCAATTTTCTGGGCATCTAAACATTGGATGCATCCAAACAATATTTTAGTATATATGCTGCCAACGTGAGCAATCCAAACAATATTTTATAAATCCAAATTTTTAAAAGTAACACCACTGTAATGTTTTAAAGAAAAATCAGTTAAAGCATAGAGCATGAGGTGCCGGTATAGTGATATTTCATCCAGGGAGCTCTGATTGATTGGTTGGTGGGTCCCAGTGGCCAGCCCACAAGATTATAATGAACCCCATTGCAGTGACATAAGCTAATCCTCAGAAATACAGTTGTGTCTCACTTCTTTGTAAATTTAGGCAGATCACAACTCTCTCAAATCAATGAAGTGTGACCAAGCAAGTATGAATCGTGTGCTTTCTGTATCATCGTATCCTCCTGAAATAAAAATAAGCAAGCCCAGGAAAAATTACTAATCCAGGTCCCAAGCATCTCAGGTGAGATCTTTAGGCTAACACTAGTCATTTATGTGACAAAATGAGCTGGGGTCCCACTGTGTTCCATGACCTGCTTGTATTTATTGATTTAAAGCAACCTATTCCTGATATAAAAGCAGCTTAGGGAGTTACAAAGTATTAACTATTTTAAAATTTAAATACAGTTTAATTGATTTCAGAGAGGAATGTAGAGGGAGAGAGAGATAGAAAAATCAGTGATGAGAGAGAATTATTGATTGGCTGCCTCCTGCATGCCCCACACTGGGAATCGAGCCTGCCACCTGGGCCTGTGCCCTGACTAGGAATTGAACCATGACCTCCTGGTCCATAGGTCGACATTCAACCACTGAGCCACACCAACCAGGCTACAGTATTAACTTTTTACGGTCAATAAAAATTTGTGAATTCTTAATTCGGTTCACTAAATGCGATAGGGGAGGATGAATTAAATCAATGCCCAAGTCCCACCAGGGATAACTGAACATCACTCCATAATTTTCAGGCTTCTTTGTTGGCATTAGGTTCACAAGATCTTAAGAGAACAGAAGCCTGAGAACATAGCCTGCTCATAGCCCTCGGTGAGGCAAGAATGGAAAACAAAATGAGGAAGAAAGGCTGTGACATGTATTCATACAAAAGTATATCTTCCGTTACTGCTCATCAGAGTGTATGTCATACTTCCTGGGCCGCTCAAGTCATTAGCCCTGGCAGAGAGGATGGGAATTTTCCCACTTCACAAGAAGAAACAGGGCAAAAAACAGAAGCCAGGTTGGCGGGAAACGGAGGGTTGTTTCCCTATAAATATGTTATCCAAAAGTGATACCTTTTCAACAAAAATCCTACAGTCATATGATGGTAAAATGGAAATGGCTTGCAAGCAGGAAGGCTAGCAGTCTTGTTCTTCACGCTCCCACCAAACTAGGTCTCATCCTCCCACCCCCACGGCCCTCTCCTAGGCTGGGACCTGTGTCCTGCATCTTCCAAGGTGTAGGAAATTCTAACAGGCTTTTGTCCTAGCTCAGAATCCAAGGGAAAGTTTCACCTTCCTCGCCTTCGGTCCAAGAGACCTATCCTATCATTATCCCATCCCAGGAACAGGCTGTTCTACACCAATAAGTACAACTGGGACTCTTAGCATAGGGAGGCCCAGGTTCATTTTGTAATATAAATGACTGTCAACGTGACGGTGTCTCCCCTGAAATGCCTAGGGCCTGGGTAACTGTGTGTGTTTTTTAAATCCTCACCCAAGGGTATGTTTTATTGGTTTTAGAGAGAGGAAAGGAGAGAGAGAGGGAAGGAGGGAAGGAGGGAGGGAGGGAGGGAGAGAGGGAGAAAAAGAGAGAAGCATGGGTGTGAGGGAGAAACATCAATCACTGTCTCCGTACACACCCCGACCTGGAACTGAGCCTGCACCCTTTTTGGTGTACTGGACAACACCCCAACCAACTGAGCGCCCCGGCCAGGGCAGGGTTAGTCATTTTTCTAGGGCTTGCTCATCTGCACTTCAGAGGAGAGAGACCCTTACCTTCAGACATGGCCTTCTTCACAGCTGCCACGTACGTCTCGGGCTCGTCGTCACAGGTGAGCTCCTGCCAGTGTGCCCAGTCTGGAAAGAAGTCCAGGAACTGCTTGCTGTTCTGCACCCCGCAGAGCAGCCGGACCATGCGGTGCGGCGGGTGGAAGGCTCTCTGCAGCAGCGGCAGCTGGGCCGGCTGGCCGAAGTGCTGCACCAGCTCTGCCGACAGCAGCACCACGATGCAGCGTGTGCTGAGGAAGAAGGTCAGGTCCTCAGCTGAGAAGAAAGCGTCAGGGCCCAGCCGGTAAGTCAGCGTCTTCTGGCCACGGACCTGCCGACTGGACAGGAAAAGGTTCTGGAGGTATTGGCACCATTCCTCAGCATCCGGGCTATAGACCAGGAGAATGTCACACCTTCGGAACACCCCTGAGCAAGAACAAGGCACTTATGTTAACACGCCTGCTTCCCAAGACCTGCATGGTATACCATCCAGATGGAGAGCCGAGCACCCACAGTCTTTCACTGCTTACCTCCAGTGGACCTGTTTGACTTCTTTCCCTACTTACAGCTGGTGTTACAACTATTCCAGACTCTGCTTTTGCTCAAACATACAAATGCCACGTCAGATGCTTGCATTAGCTATTACTTCTGCTGGCATACTCTTCCCCCCATGGCTGGTACAATACAGGATTGAGTTTGGAAGAGCTTGGGGGGCCCTGGCCAGGGTGGCTCAGTTGATTGGAGCATCATCCCATGCACCAAAAGGGCACATACCTAGGTTGTGGGTTCAGTCCTCAGTTGGGGCACATATAAGAGGCAACCAATTGATGTTTCTCTCACCTCTCTCTCTCTCTCTCCCTTCCTCACTCTAAAATCAGTAAAAAGTATGTCCTTAGGTGAAGATTTAAATAGTGTGCGTGTGTGTGTGTGGGGGGGGGTGTCTTTTGGGGATCCCTTGGCCCAAATGCCTCTTTTAAAGATAAAAGAACAACAACACTTCAGCTGTGAAGATGAAGGAAATTACTTAAATTCACACTCAGTAATTAGTCACAGAGCCAAGACCAAATAGGTTAGGAGAATAAGATCTCAGAAAGGCTGTGGTCCCATACATTAGTGATGAAGAAGCCGTTGGCAATGTCCCAATGGGTTGACAAGTGATGGCAAGGAAGTGAAGAAGAGATTTCCTAGAGTATAAGAAGTTATCTTAAGAAGACAGTGGTGGGCCTAGAGCAGGGGTCCTCAAACTATTTAAACGGGGGGCCAGTTCACTGTCCCTCAGACCGTTGGAGGGCCAAACTATAGTTTAAAAAAAAAAACTATGAACAAATTCCTATGCGCACTGCGGGCCTGGGACGAGTCGACTGCTAAGCAGGACAGGCAGCGGCACCCGGCAGGCCGGATAAATGTCCTCGGCGGGCCGCATGTGGCCCGCGGGCCGTAGTTTGAAGACGCCTGGCCTAGAGCATCATTTCAATACGCCAAGGTTAAAGGTTCAGTCCTCCATCAGGGCACATACAAGAAGCAACCAATGAAGGCATACGTAAGTGGAACAGCAAATCCATGTTTCTCTCTCAACTCAAATTTAAAAAAAAAGAAGGTAGTGTGGCTCGTGCAACACTGATTGATTGATGAGCAGGAAACCAGTGACTATGGTGCCCTGACCCCGTGGCCCTGAGCCATTTATGCCACTTTTATGAGGAGACAGTGACCCAAAAGCAAAACAGCAGGTTTTAGATTGACAAGTTCTAGGCCACTGAGGGAATAAGTACTCAATTCACCCTGGATCCCGCCTCACCACTCCCTGCCTCTCTGTTAACAGACATCACAAAACCTGTGGTTCATTAAAGATCTCTTGTCATCAAGGAAAGTTTAAATGTTAGTAACAGCAGGAACTGAGTGTGGAGTATCCAGGAACTCTCTACTATCTTCACAGTTTTTCTATAAATCGAAAACATCTAAACATCTAAAATAAAAATTTAAATATACAGTTGAAATAAAAAGCACTTGTGGGATTAGCCTCTTCTAATGAAACAAGGTTTTTAGTATCTTCACACAAATATACATATTTAAAATGTCTCATTCCAGGGGGTCTGGTGTTAAATTTGACCCCTTCCCCTCCCCCCCTCGACCCCCCCCCCCCCCCTCAGCTTTGCGCAAAAGTGCTTGAGAAGGAAGTGGTCACTGCCTCAGACCAGTTAATATCACAACTTATTTGGTCACCACCAACTTGTAGCGTGACTTCAGACCAATAGACTAAATCTAAGCAAATTCTGCCTCAATGTAAATGAGGACAACAGACTCTATCGCCGTCCTGGATTTTGCTCTGCTGCTGAAATTGAAAGCTGGGGAAGTTGTAAAAAAAAGTCCAAAGTGAAAGTTAAAGTCCCTCCATAACATGCTGAGCAATGACCGAGGTCTAAATGCCTTGTAAGCAACTCCGTCTCCTATAGGGGGCGCTCCTTTCTTCAAGAATAATTCCCTTCCTTTAACCATAAGTCACTTCTTCAAATATGCTAAATCAATTCTCTCATTTTTTGGTTATTAAAAGACATGAAATACTTGGACCAACAAGGGGTCATAAATGCTAGACTGGAAAAGGTCTCTGTCGAGCTTAAGGGACAGGTTTGGCTATGGAAGGAGCTAGGAAGGCAAGCAGAAGAGCAGGGGCTGGCTGGTGGCAATAGGGAGTGAGGGTGGTGGTAAGGAACACAGTGCCTGAGAGGTTCCTTTAAGAGATTCAGAATCCACCTGAGAAGAGAACAAAGAGGAAGTTCTTCTCAAACTACCCAGCCCAGACCATTTCTTTAATCTGTAGGTGACGCTGGCACATGATGCATCTGTCCTGGAGCCCCATGTTTGAATCTGCACTGAAAAGGGATGTGACAGAGGGAAGGTGACCGGGATAGGGAGAGATCTGCACATTGTTCAGGTGAGGAGTTTTCAGACCCTGAAGATTTCAAGTTTAGAAACTTGTTAGGAGTACTGAGGGACCTCAAGGATCAGTGGAAAAATTAAAGGTTCCTTCAAGCCCTGTTTTCCTATAAGTACAAGGATGGTAGAAGGATCTGGAGATAAAATAAGCAGGAAGAGGTAGGAGAGCTTTCTTCAAAGGTCTGAAGATGACGCATGGAGAAAACAATTGTAGTCTTCATCAACCACACTTGGCCACTAAGGAAAGTTATGTATGGCCTCCTTCTCCTCTCTCTCATGTGCAAATAACAAGAGATGCCATCAGATGCCAAGGACAGGGAGCCAAGATTTTCCTTGACTTCAACAAGCAAATATGCCTTTCAAAAACAAAAGACTAATGATTACCCGTCAGTAGAAGGAAATTTAAGGAAACCACATGATTCAGCCATGAAAAGGAATGCGGCACTGATGATGCATGTTAAACCTGGATGAACCTAGAAATTATTATGCTACATGAAAGAAGCCAGTCACCATATTACATGGTCCCATTTATATGAAAGTCCAAAGTAGGGAAATCTATGGAGACAGAGAGTAGGATTTGGGAATGGGGAGAAGGAGGGAAGCAGGGGGTGGGTGACAGCTGAAACAGAAGACGTTTCTTTTTGAGGTGATGAAAATGTTCTGAAATTGACTGTGGTGATGGTTGTGCATATGTGTGAAGATACTAAAAACCACTGAATTGTACACGTTAAATGAGTGGATTGGATTTTTAACATGAGAAGGAAAAGGGGAATGAGCGGGAGGAAGAGGAGGAGCAAGAGAAGGTGGAGGAGGAAGAGGAGAAGGGGGAGAGGAAGAAGACAACATGGAAGACTGGCCTGGATGACAGCATCTTGGCAAGAGATACTCTCACCACTGTGAGCTGCCACCATGGGTCACTGTATCTCCAGACCTCAGGGAGCCCCAAGGGCACCAGAGACCCAACTCCTATTTGCAGCACCTAGCCGCAGAGGATGCTGATGCTTCCAACCATTATAGACGTCTACAGAAGCCACTACAGGGCCCTAAACCTCAGAGTTGGCCACTGGCTTAGAATTGCTATGGGAATGGGAGCACGCCCTCTAGCCGGCCCCTTCAGCCACACTCACTCGAATGATGCACACAGGGAGGACACTAAGGGAGGGCTTCTTCAGCCCCCTCTGCCCAACCCCCATCCCTGCCCCGTTTGTTTCCTAGGCCTAACAGCCCAGGGCCTGTTCCCTGCCATAGAAGGTGATGGGCACCTCACTCACCTCATCTCCTACTTCTCCCCAATCACCCACCTACTCTGGCAAACTGCTCCTTCAATACACCACATACACCCATTTACTGTTCTTCTACCTGGAATACTCTCCCCCCAAAGCTCCCACACACACCCCCCCCACACACACACACACTTCAGTTCTTTGCTCAAATGTTTATGAAGACTAACCTAGCTGCCTCATTTAAAATTATAACCCCAACCCCCTTTACCCCTGTCTATTGTTTTCCCATGCACTTCTCATAGCATGTCTTTTCCTTATTAAGTGTATTGTCTGCCTTCCCCCACTACTCCATAAGCTGCATGGGGCCATCGCTTCTGTCTGTTTCATTTACTGAATATTTACTTGACACCTAGAACAGTGCCTAGAATCAGCAGGCATGCAGTAAGTATGTGTTGTATGAATGAATTCCCTCCAGATAACTCTGCTTCAGCTTTCAAATGAAGTGTGTGGACTACAAACCTTCTGTTAGCAACGGTTCCTTATTCACAATACAGCTTCTTGACCTTCAGAGGCTCGCTAGGGAGGCAGGAGGCGGTCAGCTACCTTTCCACCACCCTTAAATAGGAAGCCCGTCTCGCCAAAGTGAAGAGAACTGTCACCACTGGCCTTTCCTACCCCTACTTCCGAAGCGCCATTGGAAGGCTAGATCTCAGGGGGTCTAGCATCTGCCCACATCCTCCAAAAGCAGTGCCTTCTCCTGGCCAGCTAGATTTTATCTTTCAAGAGGTTTTTACATCCTGTGTTCACCAGTTATCTCTACTAAAACATCATGCGATGAGCAAGGAAAACACGAGTAAACCCACTTGCAAACATGGTAACTGTAATATTCTCATCTAGTAATTCTTTGTTTGTTTACGCTTTCCTCTATAAGACTATGAACTCAGGAGCAGAGACCAGGCATGTCCTGGGCACCATTGGAGAACATATTTAGGTGCATATTATCCCTCAACGTGCGTTGTAAGTGCTCATTAGCTGTCTCTACTCTCATCATTATCACATGCTTCGTCCAAAATCGCAGTGAGTGCGTGACTTGCCAAGTGTACACACCCCATGAACCAAGAGGAACCCAAAGGTTCATCAGCCTCCAGGCACCTTATGATGGATAGATACAGAGTGGTTCCCCATTCTTCAAAGTTCTGCAAAGGACATAGGAAAAGTAAAGCTAAAGGAATGGTGTTCCTAGGTTCCCATCGAAATTCCAGACGAAAAACAAAGCCTAGGGTAGAGGAAGCGGGCTGGTGGCCCCAGGGCCGCCGGAGATCTCCGGTGCCAACCTGGGACTGCCTGGGCGCCCCCTATCGGCCCTAGAAGCGTTTCGCCGGCACCGACAAGTCGGCTTTCTCCCTTCTTTCAACTCCGACTCTGGGTCCGCAGGCAGAGTTGGACCAACAAGGGAAACGACCCTCAAAAGGTCCGAGAGCTAGTGACGAGGGAGAAAAGCAGACTTGGAAGATGGGGACAGAGGAGGGTCCGGCAGGGGCTGCAAAGATTCGCGCAACAGGCTGGGAAGGGGAACGGGGGAAAGTTGGGGTGGGCGGTTTGCGACAGGGAACTGGGGAAAAGAACCGAAAGAACACAGGTCCTGCACCAAAGAGGCCCCACCGAGTGGGGAGCCGGCCGTGCTCGGAGGGCTGCGGGGGGCCAGAGAGCGCGAGGAGGGAGAGAGGGGGGCACCCCAGCGCCGAGGCTACCGAGGGCCGGTGCCCTGCCTACGCACCTGAGGCTGCCATGCCGCTGGCGCAGCTCTCATGCCCGGCTCGCCGAGTGCGCGGGGCTGGTGCCCGGAGCCGGGCCGGGGGCGTCCCTGGACGCGGGCCGGAGGGGGTGCCGGCTGAGCTCTGCACCGGCCGCGGCTCTGACGCTTCCTCCCTCCGGGCAGCGACGATTCTCAGCGAGGGCGTGTCCACAGGGCCCGCCCGCCGGCGCCTGCGGGGCTCAGCCCCGGCACCTGCACCCCGGCTGGCCGTTGCGGAGGGGAAGTGAGAATCCCCGTCCCGGCCGCCAGCCAGCTCCCTGCACGGCCTCCGCTCCCCTCATCACTCGGGTAGGGAAGAGCCCGGGGGCTTCCTACCACGTGCGCCCACTCCTCTGGACATCAGCCCGATCTCATCTCTACCAAAGGGCAGCCCGAGATGGAGCGGGTGCTGAGGGCGGAGGGGGAGGAAGAAGGTTGAGCTCCCTGCAGGACCTCTGTGACCTCTAACGGGGTGGGGAGGAGTTGGAGGGTGATGGGCACAGATGGCCGAGACATCTCCCCATCCCCTGGGGCTTTGTCCCTGAGCCGCTGCCCCGGCAGGAAAGGGGAGGGGGCAGGAAGGGGAAGAGGCACCTTCCCTGGCACCTGGCCCGGGTGCTTGGTGTTGCCCTTGGTTACCCTCCAGTGACCTTTTGGTAACTCCCTGGACCTGGTCTCCTGGCGGCTCATGAATATTAATAATAGTGTCATATGATGAGTGATGATATAATTATCTTTTTGCCTTTAATGCATGTGAGGTAGCACCCATCATTGTCTTCATGGCAGAGCTGAAGAAATTAGCCAAAAACTGCATCTTGCTCAGACAATGCTCCGAGTTCCCTAAGGGCCTGAGTCCGGAGGCAGAGCTCTCTCTGAAGTCCTGGTCCTCCCTTTGCCTGCCCCTGTCATGGATCTGTCCTCTTGGATCTTCAACAATGCAGGGTCCAGAGGATGGGTGCAGAGATGAAGGAACGCTAGGCTTAGGGAGAAATAAACGAAATGGATTTCGGAATGGGAATGCCAAGGCTGAGGCCCATCATTCGTTTTCTACTGCTGCCGTAACAAATTCCCACAAACCTAGTGACCTAAGAGATCACATGTTTACTACCATCCTGCTCCGCATTGCAAGTCCAACGTGAGTGGCACTGGGCTAAAATCCAGGGTCGGCAGGTTGGCTCCAGGAGAGAATCCACTTCCTTGTCTTTTTCAGCCTCTAGAGATGACAGACACTGGCTCATGGCCTCCTTCGCTTCAAAGCCAGCAACAGAACACCACTCTGACTCTGCTTCCCGGGACATCACATTTCTCTCTGACTCTCTCATCTGCCTCCCTCTGCCACTTTTGAGGATTCTAATGATTACATTGATCCTACCCAGAGAGTCCAGGAAGATCTCCCTATTCTAAGGTCAGCTGACTAGCAACTTTAATACCATCTATAACCTTAATTCTCTTCTGCTATGTAACATAACATATCCACAGGTTCTAGGGGTCAGGACATAGACATCTCCTGGGTGGGGGGAGGGCATTACTCTGCCTTCCACAGGCCTGGAATTCCAAGAGATGAGCTTGCTACCTGCTATACCTTACACCTACTCCATACTTTCAGGACTTCTCTGCCCTCTAGACCAAGTTACACACACACACACACACACACACACACACACACACACATAATCATGCACTGTCACAGACCTGTATTCTTCTTTAGTAAAAATTACATAGATATTTTTGTGCAATTACTTATTTAAATTTGTGTCTCCTCCATTCAACCCTAAGCCCATCAGAGGCAGGATCCAAGCCTACCTTTTTCACTATGGAACTTCCAGCACTTGGAGCCAAACCTGTTGAGAATATGCTCAGAAAGTACTTGAATGAATGAATGAATATGACCAGGAAATCCTTAAACTTGAGACAGAAGGATAAAATGGACTTTTCAGGCACTGGAAATCTTGGAGGAGGGGAATATAAAATGTCAAAATAAAAGCCATTAGAGTAAGGAAAACAGTGAACTAAAGTTTGGAAATGTTGAGTTTGAGATACCCATGGGATAGCCTGGGGGCTATGTCATTGTAGAAGAGAGAGCTAGGGCTTATACAGGGGTCCTCAAACTTTTTAAACAGGGGGCCAGTTCACTGTCCCTCAGACCGTTGGAGGGCTGGACTATAGTTTAAAAAAAAACTATGAACAAATTCCTATGCGCACTGCGGGTCCCCGACGAGTTGGCTGCTAAGCAGGACAGGCAGCGGCACCCGGCGGGCTGGATAAATGTCCTCGGCAGGCCACATGTGGCCCGCGGGCCATAGTTTGAGGACGCCTGGCTTAGAACCTGGATGGGATGTCACCCTTGGAATTAAAACTGCCTGAGTGAGTGGGGGATAAGAAATAGAGAGCAAGAACCTGGACTCAAAGGCAGAGCCATGGGGAAGGGCCATGCTCAGGGGCCAGAGAAAGAAAAGTTTGCAAAGGATTGCAGAGTAGCCAAAGAGGTGGGAGAAGAGGCAGGTCAGAAAAACCAGGAAGCCACGGAAGGAGGGTTTTGAGGAGAAGTTTGTAAGCAAGGTTGATCACTGTGAGGGGTCGGGAAGAATAAGATTTGACATAAAAATAACAGGTCGCGGTGGCCACCAGTAACATCTGGGAGAGCAACCTGGAACCGCAGAACCTGGACTGCTGAAAGATGAAGAGAGCGAGTAGGTGGTGAGGAAGGCAGCTGGGACAGGATCAGAGATCTGAACAGAAAGATAGGGGTCCCAAATTCTTATCTCAGTCCTTAAATTCTCTCCAAACCCACTTTGGGTTGTTGGGCAAGCTGTAAACTCCAAAAATCCTCTGTTTCCTCATGTGTACAGAGGTCATTCCAGTTCAGAAATATTAGGGCCCTACCCTGTACAATACCCTATTTGGAGAACCTTGCTTGAACACCGGTCTTCTAGATTCTATATGCTCCTGCACCCTCCCTCACTCTCTTCTCAAGCCCGAGGACCTGGCTGGTCTATATTCCTTGTCAGAGTCTTTTCTACTGAAGGTATATTCATCTATTTGAGGTCATCTCCTCTGATCACACATACCCCACCCCCCTATCCAAATGCATGGTCTTCCTTTCAGCTCCAGATGTTAAGGAGTGAGGGCCCTTTTCTGCTTCCTAACCAAGAGAATCTTTGAAACAAAAGCATACTTCCATGTGTTGTATGCAAATACTTGTTACAACTGTTAGAGGGTGTGTGATAGTTGTGGATGAGGTCTTGAGTGCTAAATCACCTGTCCAAACTCTAAACACTCCCACTGCTGCACAGCATTGACCTCTGGAATTTGGCCATGAAAGGGACTCTGAGGCCAACATTTCCTTGGGGAGATGACATCAGTAATCCCTGACACTGGCAATTCCACCCGGTTTCTTTGTAGAGCAATTGGTGTTCGGTGTGGGGAAGTGGTGTCTGTTTCTGCATCTCCATTTGATGGTTCCTGTAGAACATGGAGGGGAGTGAGGCTGCCCCCCGAAGGGCCCTGCTCTGCCCCTGTGCACTGGCTCTTGGGGAAGGTTCTGCACTCAATCCCTTCAGTACTGAGTGGCCCACAGATGGGTTCTAGGCAGTATGGAGAACCTGGACTTGGCTGCTGCCCAACAGTCTTGTTGGCTTGGCAAATATGTAGGGCCATAGAGATGAACACATGTCATCTAAGGAGCATAGGAGTGAGGAAGAGGGAAGAAATACCTGCTTATGTCTTGCAAATGTTATAGCATCATCTCTCATGCCTGGGGATCAGAGCCTTTTGCCTGGTTATCGAGACCTCACTTGCACCTGGCTGGCACAAGAGGGCACCATTGCAACTAATCCCTTACTATGGTGCTGTTCTCAGAAAGTCCACAAGAGGGCGCTATAGCAAACCCTCCCTGCAGGGCAAGAGTTGGGGGCAGAACCAGGATTAGAATCCTGATCCTGATTCCTACTCTGATCTTCTGTTTGCTTGCTTGCTTGCTTGCTTGCTTGTTTGTTTGGGGGGAACGAGATACTTTTATAAAACCTTAATCATATTTCGGATACAATTTTAAATTTAATTTTACTTGAATTTCACAAAAGAAAAAGAGAAGTTGATGGAATTGCTGAATTCAAATAAATAGACAAGAGATACTTCCCCTAAAATGTCCCTTCAAGATTAAAAAAAGAGAGAAAAGAAACTGTGAGAACATTAAAGGTTGGTCATTATGATTTTTTCCAAGGACATATTTTCATTTTTGTTTGTATAGACTGACTTCTTGCTGTGAAAGATGAGTTTGTTGGCCCAGCCACACCGACATGAACACACTGTTCTGAAAATATTGAAGCCTTCTGTACCAGTTGGTAAATATCAGCCACTGGACTATCCCCAGGGCTCTCCCTCTCTCCTGGCTGCCCCATCCCACCACCAGGGCCAACCCCAACCCCAACCCCCATCTCCCCAGGACGCAGAGTTACAGGGGAAAGGGGACTTTAGTCCCATCTCCCAGGCACCTTCAACAGGCACCACTTCGGGCTCCAAGCAGCTTAGCGTCCATCTGTTTTACATAATGGCCTCAGGTAAGGCTTTGTTTGCAGAAAGTATTCAGTGTGAAAACTGATTGAAAACCCCTGCTCAAGGTCAGTCCTCAGGCCCTGGCAGGTTTGCACAGTCCTGGATTTCTGAGGATGGAGGCCTTTCTCCCCAAAACACTAGCTCCTTATGAAGTCAAGTGCAAGTCTTCATCCTGGTGTGATTGTTACCTTGCATCCAAATGGGCAAAGACACAGCCTTGCGGGTATTACGGAGACTGCCTCTGAGCTGGCTCCAAATGGGATGAGGCAGAAGGTGCTGGAGCCCAGGCTCAAGTGGAGGCGGCAGGAAGGGAGTGGGCTTTGCTCCGCCATCTCCCTGGGACCCAGAGCACCAGAGTCCCCTTTCCCTGGCGCCCTCAACAGGCACCACTTTGCCCCAAGCAGCTAAGTTTCCATCTGTTTTAGGTCATGGCCATTTTTTTTTATCTTGAAGGGATATTTTAGGAGAAGTGTCTCTTGTCTAGAGGAAATATTTATTTGAATTCAGCAATTCCATCAACTTCTCTTTCTTTTTCTTTTGTGAAATTCGAGTAAAATCAGGTAAGGCGTTGTTTGCAGAAAGGACTCAGTGTGGAAACCCTTTGAAGTCCCCTGCTCAAGGTCAGCCCTCAGGCCCTCGCAAGCATGCATGGTCCTGGATTTCAGAGGATGGAGGCCTTTCTCCCAATGCTCCCAAACACACCGAGCTCCTTATGAAGTCAAGTGCACGTCTGCATCCCGGTGTGATTACCTTGCATCCTAATGGACAACAAACACAGGCCTGTGGGTATAGAGAGGACCCCTGAGCCGGCTGCCAATGGGATGAGGCAGAAGGTGCTGGAGCCCAGGCTCAAGTGGAGGCGGCAGGAAGGGAGCGAGCTTTGCTCCGTGCCCAGGCCTGTGCCAGGTGCTCACGGTCCATCTCAGCCATGGGCAAACTACGGCCCGCGGGCCGGATCCGGCCCTTTCGGCTGTTCTATCCGCCCGCGGAGCCGAAAGAGCAGAGGGTTCTCTTGTTCTCCCCTCCGCTCCTTCACCAGCAGCAGCGTTAACATGGCAACGTCGGAAACACAGCCGCAGCTCCTTCTTCTGAGTGGGCGGATTTATATCCGCCCATTCAGTAGAAGGAACAACCTCTCAATCTTCCAGAGGCTCCTTGTAATGCCCGCGGACGCGTCCCCCGACATCACCCTGGGAATGCGGAGACACGTTATCGTGGTGATGTAGGGAGACACGCCCCTGGAGAGCACAGTATCAGAGCATTAGCTAAAAAGGAGACCAACAACACTGTTCCCACTGAAGTTGATGTTTTAAAGACAAAAAACCTTTCAACCCAGTCTACATTGCCATCTACATCTACGTCCCGGGCATAATTTGGAAGTTGCACTAAAGAAAATGTTTAATTTACTGTTTACACATTTTGTTCTTTTCTATTTGTTTTAGTTTTAAATTATTTTATTATATTTAAGTTTAATTTGAAAAGCTTTTGTACCTTTCCTTTGTTAGGCAATTTTATTTTGCCTTTGCCATCTTCAATATAAGGTATGTTATTGTGCTATGATTCCTCCATTTTTTGAAGTTTCAAATTATAATAATTAGTGTTTACATTCTTCTTGTTAAAATGTTTGAAATGAATAAAACTATTGAAATAAAAAAAAAGACCGTACCCTTTTATGTAATGATGTTTACTTTGAATTCATATTAGTTCACACAAACACTCCATCCATGCTTTTGTTCCGGCCCTCCGGTCCAGTTTAAGAATCCATTGTGGCCCTCGAGTCAAAAAGTTTGCCCACCCCTGGTCCAGATCCTCTCCAATCCTATGAGAGGTGTTTCTTTGCTCCCTCCACTCCCTTCCTCCTTCCCTTCCTTCCGGCTTTACTGAGCACCTGTCTGTGCCAGGCGCTGGGGTACAAAGGCAAAGCTCCGATCGCCAAGACCTCACCGCCCCCTGAGATCATCATCGAGAAAACGGCTGTGACCGTGGTGGGCGCAGGATGCAGGGCGAGCCCCAAGGGACTTGGGGAAGATTCTCCAGTGGAGTTCAAGCCGCCGGGACCTGAAGGCCGAGGAAGGGCATTCCAGATGGAGGGAACTGCATGTGGGAAGGCAAGGAGGCAGAAAAGAGCCCGCCTGGTCTGGGAACCGTGGGAGGGCGATGGAGCCCAGGTCAAGGATATCTGCTGGGTGAGGTTGGGGTCCCAGAACCCACTCCCTGGACCCTCTGCCTTCTTGACCTCCTTTGCTCCCGCCTAAGAAGAGGCCCAGCTGCACAAATGGATGCTTTGACATTGGAGAGAAGGACTGAGGAAGGAGGGGCCAACTGATGTGTGTTTTGGGATCGCTTCTCAGATGCTTCTACCCCTGCTCCTCCTCCTCCTCTGACCATGGCAACCGGGATGCAGCTGGGGAAGCCACCTATGAGCTGGGCTGAGTTGAGGGGGAGGTGGGCTGGGGGTAGGGACCTCTGCTCCCCCTCTCTGAGCCTCAGTCTTGGCATCTAGACTATGGGCACGGCAACCCAGTAGTGGGCTCCTGTCAACCCAGGTGCTCCAGGAAGCCCAGGCCGAGGTGGAAGGTAAGGGCGGGGCTGGGCCTGGGCAAGGTGGTGGGGAGTCCCTGAGCCACGCGGCCTGCGCTTCCCACCCAGCAGCCTGCCTGGTGTGCCCACTGCACTGTCACTGCGGAGGAGCCCCAGGAAGCAGGAGACGGGGCCGAGGCACAGACACAAGGATGGATCTCCCAGTGAGCCCCGCAGTGAGCGGTCTAGGGGGCGGGGGGCGGGGTCTCCCCTGTCCGGGCACAGGGCTCAGCTGTTCCCAGAACCCGGTCAAAGCCCCAAAAGGAGGGGTCTGCTGCTCCGATGGCTACAGACTGGCCTAAACCAACAGGAACATGCGCTGTCCCCATCTGGGTGCCAGAATCTGAAATCAGGGCGTCTAGTGCTGTGCTCCCTCGAAGGGCTCCAGGGCAGGGTCCTTCCTGCCTCCTCAGCTTCTGGGGGCTCCTGGCAGCATCCCTTCAATCTTCACGTGGCCCCGCCCCCCTGTTCACGTGACTTCTCGTGCGTATTTATGTATTCTGGTGTTTTTTTAGCTATATTTTGCCACCTATTGTTTTCCCTACCAATAAAAAACAGCTAATGTAGGAAATTCTTTCCTTGATCTGATGCTTTACTTTGTAGTTCTTTCCCATAAATCTGCCACATTACAAAAAAGAAGATTACAGACCAACTTAATCCTCCCAGAAGTTTAAACCAAACTTAAAAAATGTGTAGGATAAGCCCAATTTAGCATGATTTATCATTCTTTACATATTGTCAATTACTAATAGTTTGTTAAGAATTTTTTCATCTGTGTTCATGGGGAATATTGGTCTGTAATTTTCTTTTTTTAAAATGTCTTTATGAGTTCAGTTTGGTTCGAATAAAATCTTATAAAAATTCAAAAAAAGTCTTTTATTAGTTTTTGGTATGAGGTTTAATCTGGCCTTTAAAAAGTTTGCAAGTATTTCCTTCTCCATATTCTATTACAGAACCATGTAAGAGAAATCATGATTCATTGGTGTCATGCCTGTCTTAAAAGTTTGATTGAATTAGCCATGAAACTGATCTAGACCTAAACTTTTCTTTGCATAAAAGTTTTGTTATTAAAATTAAACAATTTTAATTTTATCAGTATTCAGGCTATTCAGATTTTGCATTTCATCTTGTGCCAGTATTGGTAAATTGTATTCTTCGCAGAATCCGTCCATTGCATTTGTTTTAAAATTCTATTTTTAAATATGAAGTCATTCATACTAGTTCTTTTTTTTTTTTTTTTTTTTAAATATATTTTATTGATTTTTTACAGAGAGGAAGGGAGAGGGATAGAGAGTTAGACACATCGATGAGAGAGAAACATCGATCAGCTGCCTCCTGCACACCTCCCACTGGGGATGTGCCCGCAACCAAGGTACATGCCCTTCACCGGAATCGAACCCGGGACCCTTCAGTCCGCAGGCTGACGCTCTATCCACTGAGCCAAACCGGTTTCGGCCATACTAGTTCTTATTATGCTTGTAGTGTGTAGGATCTGTAATGATAGCCCCTCTTTTATTTCTGTTATTGGTAGTTTCTCTCTCTGTTTCTCTCTTTCTCTCTAAATGTTTGCCAATTTTATTGAACTCTCCAAAGAAACTGCTTTTGGTTTTGTTAATTTTTCTCTGTTGTTTGTTTTCTACTTTGTTGGTTTGGGCTCTTTATTATTGCCTTCCTTCTGTTTACTTTGTTTTTTTATTGTTGAAGGATTACATATGTCCCCTTCCCCCCATCCTGGTCCCCATCGAGCCCGACCCAACCCCCCACCTCCTGCCCCAGGCCTTCACCTCCCTATTGTCTGTGTCCATGGGTTATGCATATGTGCATAACAAGGTCTTTGGTTGACTACCTCCCACCCACCTTCCCTCCTCCGCCTTCCCTCCCAGATTCCGCACTCTGTTCCATGCTTCCATGTCTCTGGATCCAGTCCGTTCATCATTTTATTTTGTTCATTAGATTCCACATATGAGTGAGATCATGTGATACTTGTCTTTCTCTGACTGGCTTATTTTGCTTAGCATAGTACTCTCCAGGTCCCTTCATGCTGTCTCAAAGGGTGAGAGATCCTTCTTTTTTACTGCTACATACTAGTATTACATGGTATAAATGTGCCACAGCTTTTTTATCCACTCATCTACTGATGGGCACTTGGGCTGTTTCCAGATCTTAGCTATTGTAAATTGTGCTGTTATGAACATGGGGTGCATACATACTTCCTTTTTTTTGTAACATATTGTTATTGATTTCAGAGAGGAAGGGAGAGGGAAAGAGAGATAGAAACATCAATGATGAGAGAGAATCATTGATCAGCTGCCTCCTGCATGCACCACACTGGGGATTGAGCCCGCAACCAGGGCATATGCCCTGACCAGGAATCGAACTGTGACCTTCTGGTGCATAGTTCGATGCTCAACCACTGAGCCATGCTGGCTGGGCTGCATACATTCTTTCTGATTGGTATTTCGGTTTTCTTAGGATATGTTCCTAGAAGTGGGATAACTGGGGCAAATGGCAGTTCCATATTTAATTTTTTGAGGAAACTCCATACTGTTTTCCATAATGGCTGCACCAGTTTGCATTCCCACTAGCAGTGTACTTGGGTGCCCTTTTCTCCACATCATCGCCAGCACTTGTCATTTCCTTATTTGTTGATAGTAGCCATTCTGGCAGATGTGAGGTGCTACCTCATTGTCATTTTAATTTGCATCTCTCTGCTGATCAGTGACTTTGAGCATTTTTTCATATCTCTTAGCCATCTATATGTCCACTTTGGAGAAGTGTCTATTTAGGTCCTTTGTCCATTTTTTTTTATTGGATTGTTTGTCTTCCTTTTGTTAAGTTGTATGAGTTCCTTATATATTTTGGATATTATCCCTTTATCAGATGTGTCATTGCCAAATATGTTCTCCCATACAGTGGGCTCCCTTTTCGTTTTGTTGATGGTTTCTTTTGCTGTGCAGAAGCTTTTTATTTTGATGAAGTCCCATTTGTTTATTTTCTCCTTAGTTTCCTTTGCCCTAGGTAGGAGAAGTATCCATAAACATATTGCTACCAGAGATGTCTGAGATTTTGCTGTCTATGGTTTCTTCTAGGATTTTTATTGTTTCTGGCTTACATTTAGGTCTTTTATCCATTTTTAGTTTATTCTTGTGCATGGTGTAAGTTGGTGGTCTAGTTTCATTTTTTTTGCACGTATCTGTCCAATTTTCCCAACACCATTTATTGAAGAGACTCTCTTGCCCCCTTTGTCAAATATTAATTGAGCATAATGGTCATTTTCTGGGGTCTCTGTTCTGTTCCATTGATCTCCTAGTATATGCCTGTTCTTGTGCCAGTACCAGGCTATTTTGATTACAGTGGCTTTGTAGTAAAACTTGCAATTTGGTATTGTGATTCCTCCAACTTTGTTCTTCTTTCCCAAGATTGCTACAGCTATTCGGGGTCATTTTTGGTTCCATATAAATTTTTGGCATATTTGTTCTAGATCTGTGAAATATGCTATTGGTATTTTATTTTATTTTTTTTTAATATGTTTTATTGATTTTTTACAGAGAGGAAAGGAGAGAGATAGAGAGTTAGAAACATCAATCAGCTGCCTCCCGCACACCTCCCACTGGGGATCTGCCCACAACCAAGGTACATGCCCTTGACCAGAATTGAACCTGGGACCCTTCAGTCTGCAGGCCGACACTCTATCCACTAAGCCAAACCAGTTAGGGCATATGCTGTTGGTATTTTAATAGGGATTGCATTGAATCTGTAGATTGCCTTGGGTAGTATGGACATTTTAATGATGTTAATTCTATCAATCTGTGAACACGGTAGATTCTTTCACTTGTTTATATTTTCCTCTGTCTCTTTTTTCAATGTCCTGTAGTTTTCCAAGTATAAGTCTTTTACCTCCTTGGTTAAGTTTATTCCTAAGTATCTTAATTTTTTTGTTGCAATGGTAAATGGAATCACTTGTTTAGTTTCTCTTTCTGAGAATTCATTATTAGTGTATAAAAAAGCCATTGATTTCTGGGTGTTGATTTTGTATCTTGCTACATTGCCAAATTCACTTATTAAATCTAGTAATTTTATGGTGGAGTCTTTAGGGTTTTCTATGTACAATATCATGTAGTCTGCGAAGAATGAGAGTTTTACTTCCTCCTTTCCGGTTTGGAAGCCTTTTATTTCTTCTTCTTGTCCGTTAGCTATGGCTAGCACTTCCAGTACTATATCGAATAGGAGTGTGAAAGTGGGTATCCCTGTCTTGTTCCTCTTCTTAGGGGAAATGGTTTTAGTTTTTGCCCATTGAGTATGATGTTGGCTATAGGTTTGTCATATATGGCCTTTATCATGTTGAGATATGATCCCTCTATTCCCACTTTGCTGAGAGATTTTATCAAAAATGGGTGTTGGATTTTGTCGAATGCCTTTTCTGTGTCTATTGATATGATCGTGTGATTTTTGTCTCTCAATTTGTTTATGTGATGTATCACATTTATTGATTTGCGAATATTGTAGGAGCCTTGCATCCCTGGAATAAATCCCACTTGGTCATGGTGTATGATCTTTTTCATATATTTCTGGATCCAATTTGCTAATATTTTATTGAGGCTTTTAGCATCTATGTTCATCAGGGATGTTGGCTTGTAATCCTCTTTCTTTGTAGTGTCTTTATCTGGTTTTGGAATTAGAATAATGCTGACCTCATAGAGAGAGCTTGAAAGTGTTCCTTCCTCTTGGCTTTTTTGGAATAGTTTGAGGAGTATAGGTTTTAGTTCTTCTTTGAATGTTTGGTAAAACTCCCCTGTGAAGCCATCCAGAGCCGGGCTTTTATTTGCTGGGATTATTTTTATTGCTGCTTCTATTTTATCAGTTATTGGCCTATTCAGGTTTTCTGATTCAGTTTTTGGAGGTTGCATTTTTCTAGGAATTTGTTCATTTAATCCACATTGTCCAGCTTGTTGGCATATAGTTGTTCATAGTATTTTCTTGGCAATTCTTTGTATTTCGGTGGTGTCAGTGGTTACTTCACCACTTTCATTTCTGATCTTATTTATTTGGGTACTTTCTCTTTGTTTCTTGATGAGTCTGGCTAACGGTTCATCAATCTTGGTTTCATTGATTTTTTTTGTATTTTTTTATTTTTTTTTTAAATATATTTTATTGATATTTTACAGAGAGGAAGGGAAAGGGATAGAGAGCTAGAAACATCGATGAGAGAGAAACATCTATCAGCTGCCTCCTGCACACCCCCTACTGGGGATATGCCCGCAACCAAGGTACATGCCCTTGACCGGAATTGAACCCGGGACCCTTGAGTCCGCAGGCCGACACTCTATCCACTGAGCCAAACCGGTTTTGGCTGTATTTTTTTTTTTTTTTTTTTTTTTTAGTCTCTATGCCCTTTATTCTGCTCTAATCTTTATTATTTCCTCCCTTCTGCTTACTCTGGGCTTTTCTTGTTGTCCTCTTTCTATTTCTTTACATTGTAGGAATAAGTAGTTTATTGCTGATTTTTCTTGTGTTTTTGAGGTAGGCCTGTAGTGCTACGAACTTCCTTCTCAGGACTGCTGTTGTGGTGTCCCAGAGATTTTGAGTTGTTGTGTGTTCATTTTCATTTGTTTCCAGGAAGTTTTTATTTCTTTCTTGATCTCATTGGTAATCCATTCGTTTTTTAATAACATGCTATTTAGCATCCATGTGTTTGTTTTGTGTTTTTTTAATCCTCATCCAAGGATATTTTCCCAATGATTTTTAGAGAGAGTGGAAGAGAGAGGGAAAGACAGAGAGAAATATCAATGTGAGAGAAACACATCAATAGGTTGCCTCCTGCATAAGCCCTGGCGTGCAACCGAGGTACATGCCCTTGACCGGAATCGAACCTGGGACCCTTCGGTCCACAGGCCAATGCTCTATTCACTGAACTAAACCGGAAACTGGCTAGAGCAGCCTCCATTGTTTGAATACTTTTGGGTGTTTTTACTGTAGTTGATTTCTAATTTCATTCTACTGTGATCTGAGAAGATGCTTGATATGATTTCAATCCTCTTGAACTTGTAGAGGTTTGTTTTGTGTCCTTACATGTGGTCTACCTTTGTGAATGACCCATGTGCACTTGAGAAGAATGTATATTCTGCAGCTTTGGGGTGAAATGTTCTATAAATGTCAATTAAATCTCTCTGATCCAGCATGTCTTTTAGAGTCACTGTTTCCTTGTTAATTTTTTATCTGGAAGATTTATCCAGTGGAGTCAGCAGGTTGTTAAAGTTCCCCAACACCTTACTTTGTGTTACAGTTGTACATATAATCCTATATAATAAAAGGATAATATGCAAATTGACCCCAATGGCGGAATGACCAGTCGCTATGACATGCACTGACCACCAGGGGGCAGATGCTCAACTCAGGAGCTGCACCCTAGTGGTCAGTGTGCTCCCACAGGGAGTGCGCTGCTCAGCCACAAGCCGGGCAGACGGCTGCAAGCGCAGCGGTGGTGGTGGCAGGAGCTTCTCCTGCTTCCACGGCAGCACTAAGGCCTGTGGGGAGCAGGCCTAAGCCGCCAGTCGGACATTCCCTGAGAGCTCCTGGGCTTCCAAGGGATATATGACTGTTAGCTTAGGCCCAATCCCCTGGGGAGCGGGCCTAAACGAGCAGGTGGACATCCCCCAACGGGTCCCAGACTGCCAGAGGGTGCAGGCCAGGCTGAGGAACCCCCCGAGTGCATGAATTTTCATGCACCGGGCTTCTAGTACTTACATGTTCATGATATTAACATTCACAAGACAATGTTATCATTTTTACATCAAATGTTGTCTTAATACATGTTATTTTAAATGAATTAAAAGGGGAAATAATCATTTACATTTTTATATTTATTCCACTTCTGGTACATGTCCATGTACTGACTAAAATCATCTCTTAAACCAACTAATATCATTTTAGTAGCTATAACATGGAATCAGAGGTGTCCTTACATAGTAATTAAGATCACTGGCTACATTAAAAAAGTCAGCAGATGTTTGAGCAGAGTTTGCTCTCTTGCTGTCTCCTTTTTGAGGTGACCCTCCTCACTTTCCAGGTACTGTATCCTCTGATCCTTCAAGACAGTTGGACAATGTTTGATCTACCTGAATTTTAGCTGCCTCAGCGGGCATGAGCTGGGGCCAGCGGCCTGGCAAAAAGCTATAAAACTGAGAAACCCAGTGCTGTTCACTCCCCTCCAGTGCCTGCCTGCTTTTTGTTACCCTCTAGTGCTTTAGGTACTTGCTGTTTCCGTTTGTTTTGTCCAGAGTTTATGGTGCTACCTGTGAAAGGAAAGGGTTGGTCCAATAATAGCCACTCCTCTATTGTTGGAATCTAAAATCACTAGCATCTCGAGCCCAATGAAGAGATAGATCAGCTGGACAGTTGCCTGAGGTGCCACTCTGTAAGGAATACTAACACATCACAGGAATAAATCAGAAAAATGGCGCCAATTGCCTTAGCCAGTGTGGTTCAGTTGGTTGGATTGTCATCCTATACACCTAAAGGTGGTGGGTTCAATTCCTGGTCAGGGCACATACCCAAGTTGCAGGTTCAATCCCCAGTCAGGGCACGTAACAGGAGGCAACGAATTGATGTTTCTCTCTCACATTGATGTTTCTCCCTCTCTCTCTCTCATATCAATAAAAAATAAAGATAAAAAAAAATATGGTGCCAATTAACTCAAGTTTCCATGGATTACTCCTTATATAATAGATGAAATGCAAATTGTTTCCTCTGTCCCTTAAGTAAACCCATCTCTCAAGTGGACATTTAAGAACTAAAAAGTCCATTGATCCAGACATGCCTGTAGGTCAACACACATATATCTAACTCATTCTTTTAAAAAGTTGTGTAATACTACACAGTACTATAATATATGAAGTCTCCTCTACTGATGGAAGTTTACGTTAGAAGTTATTATTTTTCTTCAGGTTAGATGTATCTTTTTGCCCCTGCAAAGCTATGGTACATTTTCTTAAAGGTATTTCTTTATGTACTGTTGCTATTCTTTCTGTAGACGGATTACAAAAAGCAATATTGCTGGATTGAAGGATATATGCATTTTTTAATACATAAAGTTAGAATATTTTCCAGAGAGGCTGTATAAATTCATATTCCACACCCATTTTGATAGTCTCACCAGCCTTCGTTATTTTTGCCAATCTAATAGATCAAAATGCTATACTCTTTATTGTTTTAATTTGTATTTTCTTGAATACCATTGAGGTTGAGAATCTTTTCGTATTGTTGATGATTTACACTTTTTTTCTGGAAGTGTCTATTGATGTGCTTGGTCAAATTCAAATTGGATTGTCTTTTATAAAATTGGTTTGTAGGAGCTATGGTACATTAGCAACATTTGTCCTTTGTCATCTACATTTTAAGTATTTAGTCTATCATTTGTCTTTTGACTTTGCTTATAGTATCTTTGGCTGTACAATAATATGTTCATTTTTAAGAGGTGACATATGACTATTATGTTTAGGAGGTGGTGATCATTAGGCTATCTAGGTTTAATCTTTTGCTTTAGAAGGTCTTCTTTACTTTACGATTTTATAAAATATTAGATACACTTGTATCTAATATTTTTATATCTCATATTTAGATTTTTAATCCATCTGGCATTTATTTTTGCACATAATGTGGGATAGAAGTGTAACCATGTTTTCTTCCAGATGGATAATCAGTTCTGCCAGCATTATATATGAAGTAATTTATCTTTCCCCTCTAAATGAAATGTTATTTTTATTTCTATTAAGTCCTCATTTAAATTTGCTTCTGCACTCTTTATTAGGTTCTTCTTATATTACAGTCACTCACTGCTTAACGGCAAGTATACTATGTTCTTAGGTAAGCAATTTTATAGAGTGCATTTACACAAACCGAGATGGTATAGCCCACTACACACCTAGGATATATGTATGGTATAGCCTATTACTCCTAGGCTACAATCAGTACAGCATGTTACTGTACAAAACAACATGAGGTTAAAGCATAAGAGTAAACAATGCAATCAAGAGATGTGGCATACTGTTTTATAGAAAACATTTTTCGATGTCTATAAGTAGAAAAATAACAATAAAAAGTATAGTTAATGCATAAACCAGTAACATAGCAGTGTATCATCATTATCAAGTATTATATATTATATACAGTATAGTTGTATGTGCCATACAGTTCAATTTTTCTCTCATAAGTTCCAGAGATATTTCTCTAACTAGTAACTAGACATTTAAACCTCAACATTTCCAAAACTAAAATCTATAAACCAGTCCTGAAAGTCTCCGTCTTGTAGCGCACCACCACCCACCTACCTCAGTCAAAAGCTGGGGTCATCCTCTCTTTCTCCCTCTCCCTCACCACCCAGGTCCAGTTCCCATGTCCAACAAATACAATTTTTTTTTCTGCCTTGATTGCATTCTCCTCTCTCCACCCCCACAGCCCCATGTCCTAATTCAAACTCCATCATTTCTTCTCTGGATCCCTGGATCAACCCCCTAATTGGTCTTCCTGCCTAGAGTCTTTGATCCTCTCATCTATTTTCCGCAAGAATAATCTTTCCAAAGCACAAATCAGCATGTCCTTTGCCTGTTTAAACCCTCTCAATGAATCTTCATAGTAGGTTGTAATCCCTAACTACAGTACCTGTGCTATTTCCTATTCTTCCTCACCATCTTCTCCCTCTGCTCCTCCCTCCCCATCAACAACCACTCTCTGCTTGAAACTTATTTATAGTTCCTGTTAATGTGCCTTGCTGTTTCACTTTCACACCTCATACCTCTACCTTGAGACCGTTTCCACTCCCCCACCCCACCCCCGCCCCCTCCCTTCCTCAGGCCTCAGGTCAGAGAGCCTCCCTCTGGTTAGCTTTCCCAGCTTATCTTATCTCCCTCTCATTTCCCCTCCCCCACTCCTTGCTACTCCAGCTTGCAGGACTCTGTGGTGGATTCCATTGCCTGTCTCCCCCATGAGACAAAGAGCTCCCAGGGGCCCAGACTGTGTCTTGTACACCATTGGACCCCCACGACGAGGTACATCATAGATGCTCAGAAAATGTTGGCCAAATAAACGAATAGATGCCTGAAGGTCAGGAACAGAGGGGCACAGAAGAGACAGAATTTGAGAAAGTGAGTGTTTGTTTGCTTTTAGTCATGGGGAAGCTTCAGGGTAAAAGGGTGTGTTTTTTTGTTTGTTTTTGTTTTTTAAATTTTTTTTATTTATTTTTTACAGAAAGGAAGGGAGAGGGATAGAGAGTTAGAAACATCGATGAGAGAGAAACATCGATCAGCTGCCTCCTGCACACTCCCCACTGGGGATGTGCTGCAACCAAGGTACATGCCCTTGACCGGAATCGAACCTGGGACCCTTCAGTCCGCAGGCCGATGCTCTATCCACTGAGCCAAACCGGTTAGGGCAGAGTGTGTGTTTTTAATATTGATATACTAAATAAATATACAGACATAGTAAGTAAATCTATAGTTAACTATTATTCTTAATATAATATTATTGAATTATTATTAATAATTGAATATTATTATTCAGAAATGTTTCTAATTATATTTGTTTTTTTTATTTATATTTGTAAATACATTATCAATCAATCTATTCACTAAAAAAGAGTCTGGAAGAAAATATATCTAAATAGATGGAGTTGAAGTGAGATTATAGATGACTTTCCTTCTTTTAATTTTTCTGATAAAAAATGTATGAATTGGCCCTAGCCGGTTGCTCAGTGGTTAGAGCATCAGCCTGCAAACTGAAGGGTCACAGGTTTGATTCTGGTCAAGGGCACCTACCTAAGTTATAGGATCTATCCCTGGCCCCAGTCAGGGTGCGTGTGAGAGGCATCCGATCCATGTGTCTCTTTCACATTGATGTTGCTCTCTGTCTCCCCTGCTCCCTTTCACTCTCTCTAAAAGTCAATGGGAGAGAAAAATATCCTCCCATATTAACAACAAAAAAGTATGAATTTTATCATGAGAAATAACATTATTTAAAAGACAGCTCATTCTATCTGCAAATGCAAAAAAAAAAGACTTCTTTTTTAGCTGTAGACCACCTAGCTCTAGGGTTCCTCACGGCCTAGTTTAAGAACCACTGTCCTGTCTTGCATCTCACAAACATGCTCAGCAGCCCTTTCACTGGGGCTGCTCTGGTCTTCTCGACCCAGGCTTGCCCCCAGCGTGCTAGGCCTCCAGGGGCCGGCCATCTGTGAGCCATGCTGTTCTCAGTAACTGGGTAAGAAATCTGAGCTTCCTCTCCTGGGCAGTCTGCAGACTTTGCTCAGGAGGTGGGAGATGAGTGTCCTCTGAGTTATGAAGGGGCTGTTGCCTCCTGGAGCTTTCTCTGGAGGGAGGACTTTCCTCCTCTGGGACACTCGCTTCTTCGCCTCCCCCCACTAGCAGTTGAATAGGGGCTCCTGAGACCAGGGCTTAGGTCAACCAGCTTGGGGTCATTAGCTTTGTGGGTGCACAATGTCCTCCTCATCTGGCACTCTACCTTTAAATTTCCTTCAAGTCCACATCACAATTTGCCAACTAAAAGCTTCATTTCTATTTAGATTTTCTGTAAGTCCTTGCCACCCCTCTTCTGTGATGTCTATTGGTGTAGGGCCACTGTCTTTTCCAAGTCTGGCCAACCTTCTAGCAGAATTCCATCAACAATCAGCCAATCCAATATGATAATCTATGCTAATAAAAGGGTAATATACTAATTAGACTGGACATCTTCCGGACATCCTTCTGAACAAAGCCACGGTGGCAGGGGCCGAGGCAGAGGCAGTTAGGGGAGATCAGGCCGGCAGGGGGGAGCAATTAGGGGGCGATCAGGCTGGCAGAAGGGAACAGTTAGGGGGTGGTCAGGCCAGCAGGGGGGCAGTAAGGGGTGACTAGGCCGGTGGGGGGGGGCCAGTTAGGAGCAACCAGGCTGGCAGGGAGGGGGCAGTTGGGGGCAACCTGGCCGGCAGCAGGGGGCAGTTAGGGGTGACCAGGCAGGTGAGTGATTAGGAGCCAGTGGTCCAGGATTGTGAGAGGGATGTCCAACTGCCAGCTTAGGCCAAGTCGGGACTAAACTGGCAGTCGGACATCCCCCAAGGGGTCCCAGATTGGAGAGGATGCAGGCTGGGCTGAGGGGACACCCTCCACCCCCGTGCATGAATTTCATGCACCAGGCCTCTAGTATTATATAATATATATCCTTTTTAATATGACTAGTTTTTCATTCTAAGAAATTCTCAGCCCCTAGAAAATTACACATACATATGTTGAAATTTCTTCCTGTAGCACCCAAGGAGCTGAGTAGAAAAGAGCCCCTGGTTTCACTGCCTGTAGAACTCAGCAGGCGCCTGCAGACCTTTCGACATGGACACTTCCCCTTTAGGGCCCTGGAACCCAGACCTGAACTGCAAAGTCACGCTCAGCAGCTGCCTCTCACAGCTTCACTTGACCACAGCTTTGCTCAAGGACGGTTCCTTCCTGGCTCTTCTCTGTTTCTCAGCTCTGCTTCTTGGCTTGCTGTCCCTCTAGCTGCTCCTGTTCTCCCCTGAGCCTCCTCCCTCTCCCTCCCTCACCAGACAGGCACTCGGGGTCAAGCAAACTCTGCCTCACCTGTTCCTTTCTCCTTTATCCCATTGATGCCATCCACACAGGCTTCCCTCACTTTCCCCTCCATGCTCACTATTTTTTTCCAGTTTGTTGTTATTGTTATTGTTGCTTTACTTTTTAATATAAAACTTACACTTATCAGGAAAGAGCAGGTAGAGTAAGCCCTCGCTTGATCTTCCTGCGTATTGACTGTTGGCTGGAACTGGTTTTTAAAAAAAAGTAAAGGTTTTAATGGTTCCCTTCTTCCCCCAAAAAACATTTTCTTTAGGGCAAAAATAAGAAGTGTGACTATGGTAAGAAGACCCGTTTGAGGTCTATGGAGCAATGCAATATTGCCCCTATGTTAAATTTATCCGAATTGATTAACATTCAGGAAATCCTAGATACAAAAATTAATGAATACTCATTGCAGAAAAATTAAAATATAACCAATTCAAAAGGCAGAAGTAAGGACGAGCTGCAGTCTCATCGCCTGCACTCAGAACACACTCACGCGGAGGCAGTGCAAGGCTCTCCGGCTTTCCCCAGGCCTGTGCCGAACGCAGGGCCACAGGCCCCCATCCACAAGTCCAGAAAGTAAACGCCGCGGAAGCACAAGGTCGTTGTGTTTTTGCTTTTGCTTTTGTTTTTCTAAGTTTGCAGCAAATTTCTTTGGCTGCACAACCTGAGCCAAACCGATAAAGTCTCTGGTCATGTTTCACTGCATACATTTTAATGGGTTTGATTGTGAATTGCTGCCTCAGACACTAAGGGATTTCCATAATTATACACCTTTGTAAAGTCTGAAAAGTTCTGAATGCCAAAGCACATCTGACCTCTAGGGGTCAAAACTGTGGGCCTAGATACTTAAAAGGAGTGAAGATGATAATAATGATGATGCTGTGTGCAGCTCCATGCTATAGGTATTGCTAAGCACTTTGCATATATTAATTAATTAATTCCCCTAACACCCCACGAGGTAGGTACTTTTCTCTTCACCTCCATTTTAGACATGAGGAAAGGGATAATATTGTACCTACTGTTTTATCGCCTGCTTCTGGACCTGCTAATGTGTCTTGAGTATCTTTCAAGTGAATACTTCAGTGAATATTAACCTACAGCTTTAGGACCTGCCTTACATCCTATTATGTGACTGTACTGTCACTCAGACAGGCTTCGGGTGTTGGACCTTTGGGTTGTTTTCACACCCTCTCCTTTGGATGCATTTCATCCCCCCATGGTTTTCAGTAGAGGTCTGTCAGTTGTCCCTCTCATGCCTTTGACTCTGAAAGGATGGCACATATCAATATTCTTTGGCTCCTTGAAAGTCAGTCCTTTCAGGGTGGGGGTTGGGGGACGCATGGAGGGATAGAGTAAAAATGAAGAAAAAAACTCATGGACACAGACAACAATGTGTGATTGCCAGGGGGAGAGGGAGTGGGAAGATGGGGAGGTGAGGGAGGTGGAGGAGGGTATAGGGGGCATAAATGGTGATGGACAAGACTTGACTTGGGGTGGTGAATGCACAATAGAGTGTACAGATTATATGTTGTAAATTGTGGATCTAAACCCTGTGTACTTTTGTTAACCAGTGTCACCCAGTAAATTCAATTTAAAAAAGGAAGGCCTTTCTATCTCTTGACCATCTCCTTTATATTTTTTATTTTGTTGTTACTCTAACAGAAACATGTTCATCCTCTCTATGTTCCAATTTTCCAGCATTTGAGAAATCCATTTTGCCATTATTGGTGCAGGATCTGAATGGCAATTGTCTCTCACTTCATGCAACACATCTTCTTTTGTTTCCTACCCGTAACTCCTATCGGTTCTACTAACCTACTTCCCCTTTTGTGTGACTTTGTTTCAGAAGGTTAGCATGTCATCTACATGAGATCTGTATTTCTAGTGCCTGATGCTAAATATTTTATCAAATGGGTCTTTTTTTGATGTCTATTTATTTTCATTCTTTTCTCAATGTTGCCACTAAAATGGTTTCATGACACTTGTATTAGTTTCCTATGGCTGCTGTGACAAATGGTCACAAACATGGTGGCTTAAAACAACAGAAATTCATTTTTTCACAGTTCAGAAGGCCCAGAGAATGCATGCTAAAGCACTGGTGTGACTTGTTCCACAAATGGTAACTATGACAACTATTTATATTGTGATCTGATCTCTCCTTAAAATTATAGATTGTTTTTAATTATAAAAGAAATAGTAATTCACACTTATGGTAAAGAGTATAAAGTAACACCTCCTGGCTCTCCAAAAGTCCCAGCCCTAGTCCCTGGAAGTAGCTATGGTTAACAGTATTTTCTGTATGGTTCCACAAAATGTTCTATGCATTTGGAAGTACATATTCATTCATTCCACAAACAGTCTCATAAGAGCTCACAGCCTGCTTTTTTCACTAAATCATTGTCCTAGCTGTGTTCCCCCAAAAGCAGACTCTGATATGGACTTTCGTATGCAGAATGCTTAGTAGGAAGTGCTCTTGGGGGCAACTTCTGTGGAATGGAGGACAGGAGCAGGAGTGGACAAAGGGAGAAGTCAAGATGCTTGCATAGCCTTGGCCAACCCCATCAGAACTCCAGTTTCGTGGACCCTCAGAATTGCCCTGCACTGTGTTGGTCCCAAAGGCCTGGCCCTTTACACCCTCACTGCTCTAAGTGGCCAGCTGGGGAAGGGCATGCCCCTGGACAAGGAAGCTGTCTGCTGCTGAGGCCATCGCTGAAGGGGATGACAGCTGAAGACTGTCCACACTCCCAGACACCACTCCCTGCAGCTGAACATGCTGGGGTCTGCCGGAAACAGATCATTGTCTCACTAATTAGAAAGGTGTGGACAAGGAACCTGGAAGGCTGGTCTACCTTGAAGCTCTGAAAGGTCAGAGCCAACCACTCCCTATCTGAGACAATGGTAGCTGAAGCAACTTCCCCACCAAATAATCATGTAAATCCTTACTGATAAGATAATCTGCCTGTTACTGGAATTGCCTGCCTAAGGGCAATGGGTGTATCCCAAACCTGAATAAAAGGGATGGCAAGGCCAAAGCAAAGCGTAGTCCTCCCACTAGAGGTGGGCTTCTGCCTGGCCCCCATTTCCCAAATTAATATTTTTCTAGTCTTTTTTCATTTGTGTGCGGCCTTCTCCAGAACCCGAACCCTGAACCGGAACCCTGAACCACGCGGCACGTGAAAGGGGTTCCCACAGGGGTCCACCTCAGTGACATTGGGATGACAGCAAGACAGAGCCTAGAGCTGCCCACAGATGCCACATGAGAACTCCAATGAAATAATGGTATCCAACTGCCGTAGCCTGCTTGTCTAAACAGAAGGAAGACCCAACTCCTTTAGACCGAGTGAGTCTGGCTGTGTGGGACTGTGTTAACTTTAAATTAGTTTCACGTGAATTTTTACTGTCTGGGGACAGTCACCATAACCTTGCCTTCCCCTTTTGACTGCAGAACTTCTGGTTCCCCTTTGGCAGGGCTGTATGGTGAAGGGCTGAGGGAGAGGACACAATAAGCCCCAAAGCACATTTCTCTGACAAATAGTGAAAACAGAAAGTGGCTGAGAATTCCCTTCCTATGAAACATAAGCACAAAGGTCATTCATACCGTGACTTCTCCTTCCCACGGTCTTTCAGTCTTTTTCTATGCTCAGCACTTGCTGAATCAAATCCCAAGGTGAGAATTTGGGAGCATTGCCGCGTAGTCTAAAAAGACAGGTGCCACTGCCTGCCGAGATGATGTCCCCACGGGGGGCTACTATGTAACCTGGCATACTCAAATGGTAGCCTCACCCCTTCCTGGCCCTCCCTTTCTTCCTTCTCCCTCAAACTTAGGCATCCACTCATCCAAAGGAAGGCAAGAGGTAGATTAGGAAGAGATAGGCCAGGCCCTGGGGATGGAAAACTACTTAAAAACAAGATTTGTGTTTTAATTAATATTGTCAGTGGGAATGTACCATTTCAAACCATTTTGAAAAACTGTTTGTCAATCTCCTATAAAGTTAAATAAATACCATATGAGCCAGCCATTCCATAACTAGATAAATGAAAAACCATATTCATGCAATGACTTCTACATGATTGTTCATAGCAGCTTATTCATAATAGCAGCTGGAGACAACCCAAATGTTCATCAGTTAAAAAGTGTGATATGTTATTATCATGGAACACCAATGAGAAGTAAAAAGGAATGAACTATTGACACACATGAAATATGAATGAATCTCAAAACATGCTGAATGAAAGTACATACTGTCTGATTCCATTTATATAAAGTTCTAGAAAATTCAGTTTAGCCGATAGTGACAGAAAGCAGATCCACAGTTGCCTGGGCTAAAAGATAGGAGGGAATTGACTATAAACGGCATAAGAGGACTGATGGAAATATTATGTATCTAAATTATGGTGGCAATTTCGTGTGTATATAAATTAATCAAAATTCATTGAAATACATACTTTAAATAAATGGATTTCATTATATGCAATATATTCCTCAAAAAGGTTGAATAAAAAATAAAATGTGTGGGCAAGAATATTAAAGGAAAATGTGAAAAGGAAGTGAAACCAAAGTTTAAGCTTTTCACCTATTTTAACTTATTATCATTTACATTAAAACTATGTGACAGCCCAGCCAGCGACTCAGTGGGTGAGTGTTGACCTATGAATCAGGAGCTCAGGGTTCAATTCCTGGTCAGGGCACATGCCGGGGTTGCAGACTTGATCCCCAGTAGGGGGAGTGCAGAAGGCAGCTGATCAATGATTCTCTTTCATCATTGATGTTTCCATCTCTCTCTCTCCCTCTCTCTTGACTTCTCTGAAATCAATAATAAAAATTAAATAAAGAAGGAAACCAATAGTGAACATCATATGTAATGGTGAAACAAGTATTTCAATTACAAGTGCCATTGTTCTGGAGGCTCATTCTAGAGCAGGGGTGGGCAAACTTTTTGACTCGAGGGCCACAATGGGTTCTTAAACTGGACCGGAGGGCCGGAACAAAAGCATGGATGGAGAGTTTGTGTGAACTAATATAAATTCAAAGTAAAGGAGCGGAGGGGAGAGCAAGAGAACCCTCTGCTCTTTCGGCTCCGCGGGCGGATAGAACAGCCAAACAGGCCGGATCCGGCCCGCAGGCCGTAGTTTGCCCACGGCTGTTCTAGAGTCATCACTGGGACTCAACAAAGGAAATACATACATCCTAGGAGATACATATATACATACATCCTAGAAAATGTGCTGGAAGGATATGGGGGTGTATTTCTTTATCATAATGATCCGGAGTATAATAATAGCAAACATTGATTAGGGTCCAAAGATACTAGATATTTGCAATCCAAGACCCCACTTCCCATACAACTTTCTAATGTCCAACTCCATTTTATATATAAACAAAAAGCATTTATTTTGCAAAAATGTAATACATGCTGAAAATTTTTTCAGAAGTTAAACAATGAAATGATTTGCCCTGACTGGTTTGGCTCAGTGAATAGAGCTTCTGCCTGCGGACTCAAGGGTCCCAGGTTCGATTCCAGTCAAGGGCATGTACCTTGGTTGCGGGCACATCCCCAGTAGGGGGTGTTCAGGAGGCAGCTGATCGATGTTTCTCTCTCATCGATGTTTCTAACTCTCTCTCCCTCTCTCTTCCTCTCTGTAAAAAAATCAATAAAATATATTTAAAAAAACAACAATGAAATAATTTGAAGGAATATTGTATGCACTTGTCTTTTCCCCAAAACTTTACCAGGAGTTGTTGACTATTTAGAAAAATCTTACCTGTAGCAACACTGTAGATACTTGAATAGCCTGTACAACACACCTATATTAGTCTACATTTGTAGTTGTCACATTCCCCATGATAATGGTCATAGATAGAAGTATCTGACAACTTCATTATGGCTGTTAGTATATTTATGTCCCAAACATTTACACATTGAAATAATACTTCCTTATAATAAAATACTTTTCCTTTAGTTCGTCCTACATTACATTATGGCATCATACTAATGGTTAGAAATCATGATGTTAAGTAGTTTATCTTACCTATGAATTTCATTTCAGATTATTGAAGGTGCTGTTACATAATTTTTGTTATACTAATAAATCAGATAGAATTGAGAACCATTGCTCTAGTGCAACAAAGTAATAGAAAGAAAATAGAGGAAAGAAAAAATAGAAGCTGATTGTTAGAGGTATAATTCTATTCTTAGAAAGTCAACTAAAATGCATTAAAATTGGTAACAGATTACTATGGTAGCATTTAAAGGATAGCTGTAAAAGGTCTGACTGATGGTTATGAAACATGCAATGGTTTTATTTTTCTTTTCTTTTTTTTAAAATTTTTTAAAAATATATTTTATTGATTTTTTACAGAGAGGAAGAGAGAGGGAGAGAGAGTTAGAAACATCGATGAGAGAGAAACATCGATCAGCTGCCTCCTGCACACCTCCCACTGGGGATGTGCCCGCAACCAAGGTACATGCCCTTGACTGAAATCGAACCTGGGACCCTTCAGTCTGCAGGCCGAAGCTCTATCCACTGAGCCAAACCGGTTAGGGCAGTTTTATTTTTCTTGATAAATATCCACTTAGTTTTGTAAGCCTCACTCCCCCACCTAACCCCACTAGCAGGGATGGGATGCAGGGTGGGGATGAGGACTAAGCATTGCCATGAATGTCTCTTCGGCTATGTGTAATAATTTCACTCCTTGTGGTGGTCATTTCTTACAGAGGTACAGAGAGGGGCTGGTGAGTAGAGGAGAACAAGGTTTACATTCTCTCTCTGACTCCCTCTCATCTGTTCCCTGGGTCAAAGCTCTCAGCAAAGGAGACTAGACCACAATAATGGATGGTCAGCGGGGAAGGCTTTGCCCCTGGGCCATGACTGTTCTGAGACTTTTCCCATTTTGTTTAAGACACAGAGGAAGAAAGAAAAAACAAAAAATTTTAAAGGAACAGAAAAGAATAATAGTAAACAAAAAAGAAAATTACATATAGGCATGCTCAGAAAAAGGAAAAAAAAGGACATGCTACCAAATATTAAGGTACTTGGCTCACTTGGGGTGTGGAGAAGGTTGGGGGGCATTATAAGTGACTTTTCCTTTACATGATTCTATATTTTAAAAACTTTACAATATGATCCAGCAACTCTACTCTTAGATATATACCCAAGAGAAATAAAACATGTGTCCACACGAAAACTGTACACAAACGTTCATAGCAGCACTATTCATAACAGCCCAAAAAGTGGAAATAACCCAAATGCCCATCAACTGATAACTGAATAAATAAAATGTGGTATACCCACATGGTGGATTTTTTGGCAATAAAAGGAAATGAGATACTGATGTGTGCTACAACATAGATGATCTTTGAAGATGTTATGCTAAGTGAAAGAAGCCAGTCACATATTATATGTTTCCATTTATATGAAAAGTCCAGAAGAGACAAATTTATGATAGGAAGTAGATTAGTGGCTATCCAGAGTTGGGAGAATAAGGCGAGTGAGGGGGGTGAAAGCTAAGGGATACAAGGTTTCCTTTGGAGTAATGAGAATTGATGGTGGTGATAAAGGCCAGTAAAAGCCAGTGAACTGTACGTTTTAAATGGGTCCTATTGTACACTATGTGAATTGCATCTCAATAAATTGTTAATATAAACTTTACAGAGAGAGTGTATTACTTTTATGCTAATAAAAGTTAGTGATTTTGTATGTTAGATGTATACATTACCATACATATTTATTATATATTAGAGATTTGCCACTGAAATTCCAAAATTATTGTAATAAGACTTTGCTTTGGGTCCCCTGGATAATTACTCTTATACACTAGAGGCCCGGTGCACGAAATTCATGCACGAGGTGGGTGGGGATGTCCCTCAGCCCAGCCTGCACCCTCTCCAATCTGGGACCCCTCGAAGGATGTCCGACTGCCCGTTTAGGCCTGATTCCAGTGGGATTGGGCCTAAACGGGCAGTCGGACATTCCTCTCACAATCCAGGACTGCTGGCTCCCAACTGCTCACCTGCCTGCCTTCCTGATTGCCCCTAACCGCTTCTGCCTGCCAGCCTGATCACCTCCTAACCACTCCCCTGCCATCCTGATTGATGCCTAACTGCCCTCCCCTGCAGGCCTCGTCACCCCTAACTGCCCTCCCCTGCAGGCCTGGTCCCCCCACAACTGCCCTCCTCTGCAGGCCTGGTCACCCCTAACTGCCCTCCCCTGCAGGCCTGGGTTCCTCCCAACTGCCTTTCCCTGCAGGCCTGGTCGCCCCTAACTTCCCTCCTCTGCCGGCTTGGTCACCCCTAACTTCCCTCCCCTGCAGGCTTGATTGCCCCCAACTGCCCTCCCTTGCAGGCCTGGTCCCTCCCAACTGCCCTCCCCTGCTGGCCATCTTGTGGCGGCCATCTTGTGTCCACATGGGGGCAGGATCTTTGACCACATGGGGGCAGCCATCTTGTGTGTTGGAGTGATGGTCAATCTGCATATTACTCTTTTATTAGATAGGATAGAGGCCTGGTGCATGGGTGGGGGCCAGCTGGTTTGCCCTGAAGGGTGTCCCGGATAAGGGTGGGGGTTCCCTTGGGGCGTGGGGCAGCCTGCGCGAGGGACCTGTGGTGGTTTGCAGTCCAGCCACGCCCCCTGGCGACCCAAGCGGAGGCCCTGGTATCTGGGGTTTATTTATCTTCTACAATTGAAACTTTGTAGCCTGGAGTGGAGCCAAGCCTTCTACTTGCTCTGTGGTGGCAGCCATTTCTGTTGGGATTTATGTATCTTCTATAATTGAAACTTTGTAGCCTTAAGTGAAGCCTGGACCAGCCTCCTGCACTTTCCAGCTCAGTGGCTGCCGCCATTTCTGTTTGGGTTTATGTATCTTCTATCATTGAAACTTTGTAGCCTTGAGTGGAGGCCTAGGCCGGCAAGGGCAGGCGGAAAGCTTGGCTTCCTCCATTGCCGGGGAAACCCAAGCCTCCCTCCTGGTCTCTGTGGCCGTAGCCATCTTGGTTGGGTTTATTTGCATTTTCACTCCTGATTGGCTGGTGGGCGTGGCTTGTGGGTGTAGCAGAGTGATGGTTAATTTGCATATTACTCTTTTATTAGATAGGATTGTAAGCTTTTTAAAACTCAGGGGTGAGGACACTTTCTTTGATGAATGGTGTTGGAATAATTAGACAGTAATTTGGGGAGGAAATTAAATCAGATCCATATCTTACAACACATTGCAAAAAGATACTTCAGATTGGTTGAAGTGTTCAATATAAAAATCACATTAAATATAATAAAAAGGAAATGAGAATAGAGTATTTATCAGATCTGCAGAGGGCTGGTAACTTTCTCAATTCTAAATACAATAAAAAAGTATCACTAAAACCAGACATTCAAAAATCTTTTTTTTTCATTGTACACCTTGACAATTAAACAAAATTAAAATAAAATGCCATCAGATTAAAATATTTATTTTAAAAAGACAAAGGATTAATACGAAGATCTCATTCTAGCTATGAAAAGAAAAGAAAAAAAGAATCCAGTTGGTGAATAGGTAAAAAAAATGACCAGACAATTTGCATTGGGGAATGAATAGTAAACAGACATATAAAAAGTCTCATAATTGCTAGTAATCAAAGTTATGCAAATTAAAACAACTGCATTCTGAATGCTGGCACTACTATGTTAATCTACATGGTTGCCTTGGATTCTGGACCTTAACTTGCTTCAGCAAATAGACCTTATCTCCCCTTCTCCCTCTTGTGCAGAGCTAAATTAGTGCTCAAATCAATATGCTCATGAGCTACACAAGGTTAAAATTATCTTCCACTTATTCTCCTTTCCCCCTACCTTCATGCCCCATATCTTTTCTAGGGGGAAAAATGTTAGCAAACATGTATCAAAACACACTGCCTCCAAGTCTTCTTCTTCTTTTGTTAAGTAAACAAGTTATAGGTCTATAAAGCATACTTGAATGGACTTTTTAATCTAGCAGCTACCAGGTGTCTCATGGATTCCTTCAGTCATTGTTTAGCAGAAAGGCTCTGAGGGGGGGTGACATCACCCAGCGTTTACAGCTTTCCCTGACTCCTAGTCCTTGCCTTGTGTTCTTCCCAGCCCCTGCCATTGTTCCTGCTCAACATCTGTCCATGAACCCGTCTTCCTTTAGTTTTGTGCTTCCCACAAATTTGCCTCTTACACAGTGTCTCTCTGAAACTGACTCTTCAAGCCTGTTGATTGACTCTTGCCATACATTCCCCCTACTTCTTATAAGAAAAGGTATTCATTGTTTTATTTTTAGAGTGATGCTGTTAAATTAGCCAAAAAAGCAAAAATAATTTAACTAAAAATTTTTAAATAATATTTGTTGCTAGTGCACTGGTACAATCTCATGGCACTAAGAGCAGTGGGAAATGATAGAAGGCCATTACATTGTGCATTCTTTTCAATTCTGTGAATGTGTGCAGGTGTGTGTAGCTATTCATTATAGTAACATTTATAATGGCAAAAGAAAAATGGTGCTTTTTAAATGTATAGCTATCAGGAAAGAGTTCAGTTGTGAGCCTAACCCTTTGCAAAGATTGATTAGAATAAGGATGGACACCTCACCCAATCCATCAGCCTGCCAGGGACCTATATCATTTGTGTGACCTGGCCAAAAAATAAAAAAAAATAATAATAAAAAAGATAAACTGGGCTTCTTAGAATCTCTTTTAAATGAAGTAATACCTACTGCCAATTGAGTGTAGCTATTAGAGCTGGAATACCATCTAGCATCTAGAGCAGTAGTTCTTTAACTTTAACTTTAATATGCATGCGAATCACCTAAAATACAGATTGTTAAAATATAGATTGTGCCCTGGCTGGTGTGACTCAGTTAGTTGAGCATCATCCCATGCACTGAAAGGTTGCTGGGTTGATTCTGGGTCAGGGCACATGCCCAGGTTGTGGCTTGATCCCCAGTAGGGGGTATGCAGGAGGCAGCCAGCCCATCAATGTTCTGCTCTCACATAAATGTTTCTCTCTTTTTTTTCTCTCTCTCTTCCCCTCGCCCACCCTCTCTCTCTAAAATCAGTAAAAACATATACACTGAGTGGCCAGATTATTATGATCTCTGCATGCATAATAATCTGGCCACTCGGTGTATATCCTATATAATAAAAGGCTAATATACAAATTGTCCCCTCGACCAGGAGTTGGACCAGCAGGCAGGCCGGCCAACCGCCTATGTCCCCTCCCCCCTGGCCAGGCTGGCCAGACCCCACCCATGCATGAATTCATGCACCGAGCCTCTAATATATATACACTGAATGGCCAGGTTATTATGCATTCAGAGATCATAATAATCTGGCATATATATATATATATATATATATATATATATATATATATATTGCTGGGCCCCACCAGAGTCTGGGATGGGACCCAAGAATATGCATTTCTAACAAGTTCCCAGACCTTTCTTTTCTTTTCTTTTTTTTTAAAGAACCATGTTTTATTTTTTTAAATATTTTTATTTATTTCAGAGAAGAAGGGAGAGGGAGAGAGAGATAGAAACATCAGTGATGAGAGAGAATCATTGATCAACTGCCCCTGCCGGAAACCGATCAGAGCCTATTCAAGAATGCAAATGATCCTTTCCACTAATATTTACAGGGCAAACTAAGATTGTTGTTAGAGTATTAAATTTTTTTAATATATTTTATTGATATTTTACAGAGAGGAAGAGAGAGGGAAAGAGAGCTAGAAACATCGATGAGAGAGAAACATCGATCAGCTGCCTCCTGCACACCTCCCACTGGGGATGTGCCCACAACCAAGGTACATGCCCTTGACCGGAATCGAACCCGGGACCCTTCAGTCCGCAGGCCGAAGCTCTATCCACTGAGCCAAACCGGTTTCGGCTAGAGTATTAAATTTGACAGTAAAATAGTAGTCAAGTTTTCAGATTAATTTAAATTGGCTAATTGAAATAAGTGAATATTCAAGAAAATTTAATTGTACTGGACAAAAAGCTGTTCCTAAAGTATCAACTAAAATTTCTATTGGTAGTTCATCTCATGGTAAAATTGCTTAACATGCAATGAACCTAAAGCAGTCATATTTTTGTGCAAAAAATTAAAATTTAAAGTTATCAAGACTGCATTATAAAAATTTTCCAAAAGCCTCCTAATAATTAAATTTAAAAAAGGGGGGGGGGAATAGTGGAGTAATATTATGTAAGGAAAATATCCTGTAAGTAAATTACATCTAGAAAAATTTTTACTTTGAAAATTAATTTTCATTTGTAATGCTAACAGCAAGACACCCATGAAAAACACATATGGTGTTAAAATAAGCCAAAGGAAAATCATTTGGGCAAAAATAAAAAGGATCCCAAGTCAAATTACAGAAAAGACTCCTTTATTCAACTAAGACCTTGTCTATACAAAAAGAAATTGACAGCCAGTTTGAAATTGAATTGCCATGGCCTAGAGCAAAGAATATCCTTATATGATATTATTCTACAATGTCATTATAATTTTTGATATTTTTACAACAGCATATTGTACAAGTATCCCAAACAAACTTACAAACTAATTCTTTGAATGTTTGGCAGCAATTTAAAAAAGGACATAAAAGGATTTAATCCCTTCCACTGTGTAGAGGGCCCCCGGGAAGGCACCTGAGCATTCTATATTGGCCCCTCTTGTCCTTTTTGCCAAGAGGGACCCTTTTCTTACAATCCAATTGCTCACAGCTGTTGTCTGAGCTTTAGGTTGAAGCCTCGTAGTGGCTGGTACCATGGATCTGTCTCTCGCCCAATGGTATGAGCTGGGCCCTCCCTGGAAAAGAAACCTGGGTTCCCCAAGATCTGTGATCAATGCTGGGGCCCCACCAGTGGCCGAGGTGGGATCCCCAGGCAGGTGCTGGGCGTGGAGGCCACAGGGGTATAGACTACCAAGGAGACAGAAATGAACCTCACATTACCCTGCTTGGCCCCGGAGGATGGCTGGTTAGCCAGAGACGGGTAAGATTCCTCAAGGAAGGAACAACCTAAGACAGGCACAGTTGCAGAGGGGCCATCAGGAGAGAACTTGGGGGGTCAACAGAGGTGGGGCATAGACCCTCACCCCCCCAACCTTGCAGGGGCCTGAATCCCAGCCCCTTCTGAGGGAGGTCTCCTGCCCCACGGCTGCTTCGCTTCCCACGCCCAGCTCAGATTGGGATCCAGGTAACAGAGACTTGGCCTAGCTCAGATCGGGACCCAGGCAACAGACAGAGACTTGACCGACAGCAGCTGCCCTATATCTAAATCCAACTTAGCATCAGGAATGCTCCAGCCACGAAGACAAGAGGAGAAACAGTCCAGAGATGGAAGACGCTGATGATGCCTTGCCATTCTAGCAGTCAGAAGCTGTGCGTCGCTGCAGGTTGCCCAGGACCAAACCAGAGAGGGTCGGACCTGCATTACCACCATTTGTCCACCATCCAGAACTGAAATATCATTGCTGACATGTACACATAAGGAACTGTTTGACATTGAAACTGGGACTCAGAACTGTTAGACATTGAAATTGGGACTCAAACATTTTTTGTTCTCATATTTCTAGTCTGCAGATGCAAGATTTTTTAAAGAAAAGAAACGGGGGAGATGCCGGAAACAGATCATTGTCTCACTAATAGAAAGATGTGGTCAAGGAACCTGGAAGGCTGATCAACCTTGAAGCTCTGAAAGGTCAGAGCCAACCACTCCTTATCTAATTGAGACAATGGTAACTGAAGCAACTTACCCACCAAATAATCATGTAAATCCTTACTGATAAAATAATCTGCCTGTTACTGGAATTACTTGCCTAAGGGCAATGGGTGCATCCCAAACCTGAATAAAAGGGATGGCAAGGCCAAAGCAAAGGGTAGTCCTCCCACTAGAGGTGGGCTCCCGCCTGGCCCCCAATATTCCCAAGTTAATACTTTTCTAGTCTTTTTTCATTTGTGTGCGGCCTTCTCCAGAACCTGAACCCTGAACCAGAACTCTGAACCACGCGGGACGTGAAAGGGGTTCCCACATGCCCCCTACTGGGGATTGAGCCCTCAATCCAGGCATGTGCCCTTGACCGGAATCAAACCGGGGACTCTTTAGTCCACAGGCCAATGCTCTATCCACTGAGCCAAACCAGACCATTTTGATGCTACTGGCTCAGGGACCACACTTTGAGAATCACCAATCAGGAAATTGTCAAGGTGTAACTATTTCTGGACCCTGAGCAAACAGCAGATGTGCAGAAGAGAGAAGGATGGAGAAGACCACAGCAGGAAGGAGAAACCTGACGTGATTCCTGACTGCTTTCCAGTTCCCTTGAACCCAGCTGTATTTGGGTTCCTGATTTTAGATCCTCTGTGACCTCCCTGTACTCTTATTCTCAATTCCCCTTGATTTTACTTGAGTGAGTCTCCTTGCAATGTACCAGGTAAAAAGCCTGCCTAGAACATAGTTGAAAAAATATTATGCCCTCCAATGGACACAAAGTTCATTAGTCCCAACTCCATTCCGACCCACACACTGGGTAACCACGGTTAACAGATTGGTCTTTATCTTTCCATATCTTTGTCTAAGCTCCATATACACATATATGCAATGGTTTTACTATTTCTTTTGCAAAACTTAAATTGTTCTAAGTTAGGATTAAGATTCTACTCCTGCAATAGGCTTAAACAAGCTGGAAATTTACTTCTCTCTTGCAGAATAGTCCTGAGGCAGGTGATCCAAGGCAAGGTGGATCTATTCTCTGAGGTCACCTTGGAGCTCCACCACCCTTGGGGTTGCCACAACCACACTTTCCACAGTGGTTCACACCATATCTATACTCCAGTCAACAGGAAGGGGAAAGGATGAGGGCATGGAGGCCTTCCTTTTCTTTAAGAAGGGGATCTCAAATGTACACAGATCACTTCTAATCATTTCCCTCTTGGTCATAATTTAGAACAATACACACAACTAATTGCAAAGGAGGCTTGGAAATAGTCTTTAGCTAGCCAGTCATGTGCCTGGTTAAAATTTGGAGGTTCTTGGGGTGGGGGAGGGGGAAGTGGGAGAATGAATCTTGGGGGACATTTAGCAGTCTCTGCCACACAGACGATACACAGTGCTTTGTCATTTGCTTATTTATAATATTCCTCTGAATCAATAAATATAGATCCAATATGGTTTAATATGTGTCTAATATCTCACTGTACAGTTATAATTCACCCAACTATTTTTATATTGGTAAATATTCCGGTTAAGTTCATCTTTCTATACCCATAAAGTTTCTTCAATAAACATGCTTGTTCATAGATTCTTGCTTCCTAGAGCTTTGGTTTCTGTAAGATGAATTGCCCAAATGAGTCAAAGAATATATGCATTTTTAATTTTTATATATATTGCCAAATTACTCTTCCAAAAGGCTACAATAATGTTATACATTCACCAGCAATTCCTCATATCATTAATGCTCTTATTTTTTGCCCATGTGAATGGGTTAGAAATTCTACCTCATTGTTGTTTAAGTTTGGATTTCTCTTGGGTACAGGTGAGGTTGAGGGTATTGGTTTCTTTATTGAAGATTTGGCTTCCCTCTTCTTGTATTGCTGGTTCATATCTGTATCCATAAGGATCCCAGCAGGAAACAGAATTCATCCCAGATGGTTCAAATAAAGGGACTGTAATAAAGGCACCACTTCCAGAGCTGGGGCAGGACTGAGGGAGTAAATAGAATATGGGAAGCTGGTGAGACAGCCAGAGATAAAACAGCAGGAAGCTGTTTCTGCCTCCCAGGGCTGAAGGGACAAGATAGAGAACTAGTGATCCCTGGTGAGTACTAAACCATGGAGAAAAACCTGTCCTGTGGGAGCTGTTGAGATGGAAACTTCTCAACCTTTCTTTCCGTCAGCCCTCCAGTTTCCTGTTGGTTCTTCCCTTTTGCCAAAGTCGATGGGCAAGCCCACTAGCAAGAATCCTAGGTGATGCAACCCACAGGCTAAGCTCCCAGGGCACAGATGCAGGCAGATGGCCGAGAACAGACCTGGGGAACAAACAAGGAAACCAGCTCAGTATCCATTACCCTTTTTCTATCTGTAAGGAAGAATCAAAGTCTGAGTGAGGGAGAGGATAGTTAAGAAATTCATGAAAAAAATTTGGGGGTAGAGACAAGACATACAAGATACTAAGAATTTCTGTAACACTGTTCTAATCAAAAGAGTATAGTTGATATTGTCCCTAGGGGAAACTGTCAATTAAAGAGAGAGGGGTTTTGCTCAGCCAGGGTGCTCAGTGGTTGAGTGTTGACCCATGAACCAGGAGGTCACAGTTCGATTCCCCATCAGGGCACATGTCTGGGTTGCAGGCTTGATCCCCGATGTGGGCATGCAGGAGGCAGCCAATCAATGATTCTCTCTCATTATTGATGTTTCTATCTCTCTCTCTCCCTCTCCTTTCCTTTCTGAAATAAATTTTAAAAATATATTTTAAAGAAAGAGATGCACACTTAAACAACTAGTTATCTTACTACCCATGATATGGGCAAAAATGTAAAATGTTGCTACAATCTAATGCTGTTGAATAATGGGCATGGCATTCTTGGTCACTCTAACAAAGTAATAAATTAATAAATTTATTTCATACCTTATTTCTTTTGCTTGATTGACTGTATTTCCAAGCAAATGATATTTTATCACCAGCTGCTGAGGATAACACCTGAATGAGATGTGAAACAACACAAATCAGAAACTGTAGCATGTGGAAGTCTGCTCACCGTGCTGGGTGACAGAAGTGATGCTCTGCCTTCCACTTTCCCAATGTTCTGTAATGTGGTTTTTCACAATTCCGGGAGGAATATTAGCAGAAAAAAAAATAATGTTCCATTGTTTCCTAAGCATACTGCTTGTTTTATGCAGTCCATATGTAACTTACTCTTCCACCAAATGAACTCTCCAACAGTATGAGGTAACTAAGAACAAAATTCTCATTTCCAAATAAAGCCTTTTGTTTTATTTTCTTCTTTACTTGCAGGTAGAGAAAGAGGAAGTATCCGAAGAAGCTGTAGGTGGGGATTTTGATCCACATAAAGAAACACAATCCAGAAAGGGTTGCTCTTATTCTTCAGAAGAGAAACTGTAAGCTAGGAGAGGCAAGATCTCAAGAAACAGAAAAGATGTAAATGTGTAGCAGTTGCCACTGGCCTTTATTATAAACTAGAGGCCCAGTGCACGAGAGTCATGCACTCAGGGGAGGGGGGTCTCCTCAGCCTGGCCTGCGCCCTCTCGCAGTCCAGGAGCCCTTGGGGGATGTCCAACTGACGGCTTAGGCCCACTCCCTGCCTAAGCCATCAGTTGGACATCCTTAGCACTGCTGCAGAGAGATGGAGGCGGGAGAGGTTCCTGCCACTGCTGCTGCACTCGCCAGCCGTGAGCCAAGAGCCGTGAGCCTGGCTTCTGGCTGAGCAGCGCTCCCCCTGTGGGGGTGCACTGACCACCAGGGGGCAGCTCCTGCGTTGAGCATCTGCCCCTGGTGGTCAGTGCACATCATAACAACCGGTCATTCTGCTGTTTGGTCAATTTGCATATTACCCTTTTATTTTATTGGACTAGAGGCCCGGTGCACAAATTCGTGCACGGGTGGGGTCCAGCCAGCCTGCCCCAATGAGAGCCAATCAGGCCAGGCTGGCAGGACGGAGGGGATGCGGTAGGTTGGCCAGCCCCTCCCCCAATCGGGGTGGGGGGGCCAATTGGGGGCAGGGATGGCCTGGGCGAGGGGCCACGGGAGGTTGGGGGGGCGCCGATAGGGGACCCGATCTGGCTGGTTGGCTGCCGCAGTGCATGTTATAGCAATCAGTCATTCTGGCATTCTGGTCACTTGGCTTTTATATATATAGATCAGCAATTTCCAACCAGTGTGCCATGGCACACTGGTGTGCCTCAAGAATTTTTAAAGTAGGCAACACCTGACTATTTAGTCGGGGGCACTGACCTCTTTTCCCTTAGGTTGTCAAATAAAACAAAGACAGCAGTTAATACAGTAGCATCTGGTGTGAGTGCTCTGTCTTAAACCATATGTAGGTCATATAATAGAGTTTTTTCTTTTTTTTTTAATGTATTTTATTTATTTATTACAGAGAGGGATAGAGAGTTAGAAACATCGATGAGAGAGAAACATCGATCAGCTGCCTCCTGCACACCTCCTACTGGGGATGTGCCTGCAACCAAGGTACATGCCCTTGACTGGAATTGAACCTGGGACCCTTGAGTCCGCAGGCCGACACTCTATCCACTGAGCCAAACCGGTTAGGGTAGAGTTTTTTCTTATTGGTCACGTCGCTTAATAAGGTTGTGTCTGGTTGGTTAACTCTTGGTACCAGAAATCCTTATATACAAATACAGACACATGATTTTTCAAAATGTCACTTTGGAGCAAAAAGGGTAATTACTGTTATTATTGTTATTATTATTTTGTAAACCAATCAAAATTATACCTATTTTTTGTTGGATTGGCAAAAAAACATATTTTTGGTGTGCTACAGAATTCTAATAATTAGTTTATATGTGCCATGAGATGAAAGGGTTGAAAATCACGGTTATAGATCATTCTGCAGGGGTTTTTATCTGCTTGTGGTCCAGCCCCCCTCTCTGCCGTCACAGGCCTCTCAGAAGGAAGACCTTTCTGATGCAGGCTAACCACTAGGTGGCACTGTGCACTGCTGGACTAGTTCTCCTAATTGCCCAGCTGAAGGGCTTTCGTTTCTATGGACAGATCCTTTTCAGGCCTGCAGAATCATAATTCTCCAAAATCCAGAAACTCAGCCAGTTTTGAGAGCCATCTCATTTTTATCATAAAGGAAAGAATTTGGGGTTGTGGATTGGGAGGGTTCTCCACTTTAAATATTTTCTGGAATTAGTCCCTTCCTAATTTATTACTGTAGAGTGTGTCCAGCCTCTAAGGGCTTCTCAAGGTGCCCAGTGGCAGGTGAGCTATGAACTATGCAGCTGGAAGACAAGTGTGTGCAGTGTAGAGTACATGGAGATTCTTCATGTGACCCCAGAAAAAATGAAAATCTCCCAAACACCTCAGCCCTTGCTGAACCTGTTGCTCATGAGCAACTTAGCAGCAGAATAAGGAGCTATACTTGGAAGAAGTAGAATCCAGACATAACCCACCAGAGGCACGTCTTTGAGATTGTAAGAAACATCAACTAAGTCATCAAGTGGCAGGCCCTGTCCCCTTCATCCAGAACCTTCCAGGCTCCAATGGTCCTCAGCTGAGAATCGCATCATGTCCAGTAGATTGGCATCATCACCTTCCCTCCAACTCCCATGGGAGTGGTATTGACAGTGTTGCCTGCCACTGACAACAGTAGCATCCTGAAGACAGGTCTTCCCATTTGATTAATGAAAACCAAAATAAGAAGCACAGAATCCCAGGCATACCTGGGTCCCAAGACCTTGAAACCACTCTGAGGACGTTGTCTTTTCATCAAGAGAATCAGCTCTTGGAGAGGAGGTTCTTTGGGCAGGAGCAGGAAACGTAGATGGAGGACCTAAAGGAAAAGGTGAGCTAGACTATGATGCCACAGAGAGCATCCTATCACTTGGCACATACTCCCAGGTCCCTGAAGTCACTGAATGAGCTGGTATGTCCTTCAGCAGCCTGTTGTCCAGTCTGTCTAATGTAAAGAATGTAAAGCCACTGGAAGGTTCTGCTGCCCTCTCCCCTGACAGCTGAAGCCTAGCCTCAACTCAGGGCATCCTGGACCTCCAGCCACATGTGGTTACCAAGGTCTTATGGAGCTAGATGTTGATCTGGACCAAATGTCCTTCCTTAATTTTGAAGATGACTAGATGATTGACAGTATGAAAAAACAGACCAGGTGATGCCACTGCTCTCCTGAGCCTAGCTTTCTTCATGTCAGTTCAGCTTCCAGAAACATCCAAGGAGAGATCTTGAGCGCAGGTGCCGGCCCAGGCAGAAGTGACCTGATTTGGCCTCGGGCTTTCACAGAGGAGATACAGGAGCTATGGGCTGCCACTGATGAAGGTGGTGGTGAGGGGTCTAAGAGAATTCTATAAACCTGGCACTTTGAAGTAGTGCTTTTCCAGTTGTGGTCCCTAGACCTTAAGCATCAGCATCCCCTGGGAACTTGTTAGCAATGAAAGACCTAAGACCTGCCCTAACCGGTTTGGCTCCGTGGATAGAGCATCGGCCTGCAGACTCAAGGGTCCCAGGTTCGATTCCGGTCAAGGGCATGTACCTTGGTTGCGGGCACATACCCGGTGGGGAGTGTGCAGGAGGCAGCTGATCGATGTTTCTCTCTCATCGATGTGTCTAACTATCTCTCTCCTTTCCTCTCTGTAAAAAAAAATCAATAAAATATATTAAAAAAAAAAAAAAAGAAAGACCTAAGACCTCCTGAATGAGAAACTCTTGGGATTGGGCCTCCCACATACACAAACTGTGTTTTATAAAGTCTTTCAGGTGATTCTGATGCAAAAGTTTTGAAACACTGCCTAACACGATACATAATTAAAGGCAGTCCTGCCTCCATCCCAGGCACCATCTTAGTGGCTACATGTATAGCTTCAGCAAGCCTCCGGGGGTGATGATTAAAAGCATTCTCATTGTCTGGCTTTACTAGCATATTTTCCTGTGTACAGAATGCTGCCTGTGCTGGGCATCAGAAAGAACACAGCCCTTGTTGTTCAAGATTGTTGTTGTAAAGCCCAAAACATAGTAGTTGCAATAAGATAAGATGTTATATCTATACGGTGCTATACACATTGAATCTCATATACATAACATTGAATGAAAAAAAAAGCCAGATACAAAAGATTACATATTCTGTGACTTTGTATCTAGGAATACCAAGAAAGGGCAAAACTAACCACGATCGAAGTCAGAAAAGAAGTTACCTTTGATTGGGTATTATTGACGTAGGGGAGGAAGTATTGACTGACAGAGGGATAAAGGGGTGTCTGGGACCCTGGAATAGGTTGCATGGGTGCATAGGCATTTTCAAAAGTCCTTAGGTGCTACACTTAAGAAAAAAAGAAACAGGAAGTGTTCCTACTTAGATGATTGAAAACATATTCCAAGGAGAGGGAGTAAGGTGAGGTGGGAAGCTATGGGCTGTACAGAGAGTAATGACAAACTAGTTTGTTGAGAGTAGAGTATGGGTGAAGAGGAACAAGCAGCAAACAAAAATGGATATATCTTTAAGTCTACTGGAAGAGACTGAGGCAATAAAAACAAACCATAATAGTGATCATATAAACATAGGAATGAACCGAGGAGGGGACCTAGCTGCCAGCTCAGCTTGGCAGGAGGGAGGGTGGGAGGGTTAAAGAAACGTGGAAAAAAAAGTATTTAGTCATGAGTCAAGGAGCTGATCTGCAATTTGTTTTAAGTCTGCACAAATCCCCAACAAATGGTTGTGAAGTTTCCTATGAAAGGAAATCCAAAAATCTAGAAACGGATTCCAAGATCCATCAAGGAGCAAAGAAGGGGTTAATGAAGCAACTGTCTGACCCAGGAGGAAAGGAACTATACAGAATAGTGGAGTTTTGTGCCCTAAATTGTTATCCACTGGTCCTTTGGAACTGAAGCAGCAGAAATTTAAAGGCTTGGCATCAGGCTTGAATCTCTCAAAATTTAAACTCCTACCAAAATTTATATATTTTTCTTAATGTGGGGTTCTTTATGTAGTAGATCAAAACTTTTGAATATATTATTTATAAAAACCTATTTTTTTAAAAAAGAGAGAAAAGTAAACATTGCAGATGAGAGCTTAGCTGGAAATGAAAGCAGGAATACAAGTATAAAAAAATGAAAATAAGATAAAGAAAGAAGAAAGAAAGGGGAGAGGTAGAAATAGAATAAATGCAAACGACAGTCATTTATATGATTGGATCCCCAAGTAGAAAACAAAGCAATGAAACACAACTAACATATGAAGCACAACTATATGTGCCCTTTGGCAGCACATATACTAAAAGTTGGAACAATATGGAGAAGATTAACATGGCCCCTGCACAAGGATGACACACAAATTCATAAATCACTCAATGTGTTTGTGTGTGAGTGTGTATACCCTTTCTAATAAAGAGGGAATATGCTAATTGACCATCACTCCGTCACAAAGATGGCTGCACCCACAGCTGAGGCCAAGTTCCCATAAGGAGCCTTAATGAGCAATCAGCAGGGACCTGAGGCTACGCCCTCCCCCGCCCCCATGGGGCTTGACAGGGGACCTCAGGCCACATCCCTCACCTGGCAGGGCTTGACAGGGGACCTCAAGGTGCGCTTCCCAACCTGGTGCTGGGCTAGGGGACCTCAGGCTGCTCACCCCACCCCAGCGCCAGGCTGGGGGACCTCAGGCTGCTCACCCTGCCCCAGCGCCAGGCCGGGTAACCTCAGGCCTCGCCCCCCACCCATGCACCAGGCCGGGGGACCTCAGGCTGCACCCCCCCTGCCTGGTGGGGCTTGACAAGGGTGGGACTGGCCAGGTCTGGATCTAGCCCAATGGGGGCGGGGCCTGCCGGGTCTGGGTCTCACGCGATTTTTGAGGTGCATGTGGGTGGGTGGGGACTTGACTCTGAGTCCCGTGGTGTGCCCCAGACTCTGACAGGAGGAAGGTTTTCATATACATTTTACTAATTTTCTTTCATCTCTGACACTTCTATTATAAAGGGCAAATAGCAATATTAAATTATTTCCTCTAATTAATCCCCTTTTAATGTGCACAAATTTTGTGCACCGGACCACGAGTCTATACTAATAAAAGCATAATATGCTAATTAGACTGAACGACCTTCCGGACGTGATTCCAGACATCCTTCCGGACAAAGCCATGATGGCAGAGGCCGAGGCAGAGGTGATTAGGGGTGATCAGGCCGGCAGGGGAGCAGTTAGGGGTGATCAGGCAGGCAGGCAGAGGGGTTAGGGGCAATAAGGTAGGCAGGCAGGAGAGCAGTTAGGAGCCAGCAGTTCCGGATTGTGAGAGGGATGTCCAAATCCAGCAGTTGGACATCCCCTGAGGGGTCCTGGATTGGAAAGGGTGCAGGCCGGACTGAGGGACCCCCCCCCATGCACAAATTTTGTGCACCGGGCCTCTAGTATATATATATATATATATATATATATATATATATATATATAGTCTATATAATAAAAGGCTAATATGCAAATCAATCAAATGGTGGAATGACTGATCGCTATGATGCTCACTGACCACTAGGGGGCAGATGCTCAATGCAGGAGCTGCCTCCTGGTAGTCAGTGTGCTCCCACAGGGGGAGCACTGCGCAGCCAAATGCCCTGAGCTGGGCTTATTGCTGGCGGGCATAGCAGCTGAGGCCGGAGCCCCTCCCACCTCCACGGCAGCGCTAAGGATGTCCGACTGATGGTTTAGGCCCATGGGGAGCGGGCCTAAGCCATCAGTCAGACATCCCCCAAGGGCTCCTGGACTGCGAGGGGGCGCAGGCCAGGCTGAGGGACCCCCTCCCCCAAGTGCACAAATTTCACTCCCCGGGCCTCTATTATAAAAATAAAGCCCTGGCCGGGTAACTCAATTGGTTAGAGTGTCATCCTGATATGTCAAGGTTGCTGGTTTGATCCCTGGTCAGGGCACATACAGGAATCAACCAATGAATGTATAAATAAGTGGAACAACAAATGTTTTTCTCTTCTTCTCTCTCTCTCTCTCATCAATTTTTTAAAAGGAGGGACTAACACTTAAAATTCTAATTAAGAAACATTTTCAGAAACAACTGAAGTCCTGAACCAACATATTGAAAAGGCCTATGAAGTATTGAAAAAAATTAACCAGAAATGATTAAATCTGAGATATATCTGAGCAAAACTATCAGATTTTAAAGTTAAAAAAAAAAAATTCTGAAAGCCTGAAGGCAAAAAAGGACTTAATAACTTGCAAGTGCAAAAGAATGAGGATAGTATCACACTTCTCAAAAGCAAGGCAAAAATGGAGCAGCATTTTCTAGAAACTGAATAAAAAAAGCGTAATCCAGGGCAGCCTAACTATTATTCAAGTGTCAAAACAAAACAAAACAAAACAAAACAAAAAACCCCACATTTTCAGCATACAGGAACTAACGGCCTTTTTATAAAAAAAAAAAAAATATTTTATTGATTTTTTACAGAGAGGAAGGGAGAGGGATAGAGAGTCAGAAACATCGATGAGAGAGAAACATCAATCAGCTGCCTCCTGCACACCTCCCACTGGGGATGTGCCCGCCACCAAAGTACATGCCCTTGACCGGAATCGAACCTGGGACCTTTCAGTCCGCAGGCCGACGCTCTATCCACTGAGCAAAACCAGTTAGGGCCTAAGGGCCTTTCTTAAAGAATCTCTTAGAGCTTAAGCTTTATCCAACCAAGAGATGACTTGGAAAATTTTAACAAAAGGACTGATGGTGAGTATTTCAATATAGATAACTTTAAATCAAAGACTAAAAAAGGTGAGAATGAGGTAGAAGACCAATGTACAAATGTAATATATTGTGGCAAAGTAGAAATAATACACCTGAAAAATGGGGGAAGAAACGGGAAGGAGGAAAGTAGGAAAAGCTGGATGATCTTATGGATATATATATAAATTTTCCACCCTGAACACATCTTCTCGTGTATTAAAAAAATTCTTAAAAATTGATCACATAGTAGGGCATAAGAAAAACTTTAGTAAGTTCTATGAGGTGCACATTTCACAAACAACACTCTCTGGTCACAATGCAATAAAACAAAACTATTAATAAAAAATTTTAAAGGAAAAAATAATTTTAAAGGATCCTATACCCTTAAAAATCTTAAAAACTTTATATAAAATAATGTAATAGTTTAAGAGGAGATGCAACAAGAAGAAAACTTTTTGTAACTATGTGTGGTGATGGGTGTTAATTGCTTTATATATAGATTGTAGTGGTGTTACACTGATATACACATTTGTCAAAACTCATCAAACTGTACACTTAACATAAGTGCATTTTCCCCAGATATATTGAGATATAATTGACAAATAACATTGTGTAAGTTTAAGGTGAACAATGTGATGGATTTGTACACATATATTGTGAAATGATTACCACAACAAAGTTAGTTAACACATCTATAACCTCACATAGTCACCTTTTTTTTTTTTCCTGGTGAAAACATTTAAGATTAGTCTCAACAAATTTCAAGTATACAATACAGTATTATTTAGGTACATATTATTTTATTCGGATCATATATCAAAGTTGATTAAAATTAAAGCCAAAAAAAAAACCCCTTCCTCAAATGTCTGGGGGTCTTCACTGTCTGCTCATATCTAAGAAAGGAGCAATAAGAGATTGTAAGTTCTGTGTGAGGAGGGCTTTTCAGCTGGAGGTTTCATCGTAGAGTGATCGGGATGGGCTGTTTTGTGGGAAAGTCTTGATGTAAGTATCTTTAGGTCTTTCCTAACAAGAAGACAGAAAGGTGATTTTTAAGAGTATGGACTGAGACTAAAAGAAAAGAAAAAAAAAGAGTACAGACTGAGGCCTGATTACTTAGGTTCAAATAAAGGGTCTACCACTTATTTGCTAAATTCCTGATCTCTGGGCCTTAGTTTGTATATAAAGTGAGGATGATTATAGTGCTTACTTCATAGAGTTAATGTGATAATTAAATATATATATGTATAATATAAATATATAATGTGAAATTAAATATATATATGACAATATCTGACACTATAGTAAATACTAACTAAACATTAGCTATTGTTGCTATCCAATTCTGGCTAAAGAAACATAAAGGAAAGTCTCCCAAAGAACTTGTGGGAAACTTTTCTTTCCTAATGAAAAGATCGAGCACTGTCTTTATGCTTTCTTCCTGCTTTAAGCACAGATGCAATACCTTATGGATGAGACACTTTGGACTCTTAACTCTTGCAATTTAATTCCTTGGGATTTAAAATATTTTCCCTAAAATGCAAACCCGCAGTCCATTTAACTGTATGTCCTAGGGCTAATTGCTCATCCACACAAATACTGAATTTTTATATATCTAAAATGAAAGTCCTAATAATACCTATTTCATCATGTCAAGAGCACCAAATGAGAATCTGCATATGAAGTCCTTCATAAACTATAATAAAACTACATTAAGGATAGCTGGGTGTTTATTTACATGTGCTTTTGTACACACTCATTTTTTTTTGTAGAATGAGTAGGAGTTAAATTGGCAAAGAAGAGAATATATGAGTCAGTATGTGGGAAAAATGGTATGATATGGTAAAGAGCAATTAATCTAAACTAAATACAATTAAAGGAGAAACATGAGGCATTCCTTTCAAAATAATGATGTCACCATTATTATAATTACCTACTGTTTTGAAAATTCTTCCTAATGCAGTAAGATATGAAATATAAATAAAAGGAATGAACATCAAAAGGAATAAACAAAAATTATTATTTGTAGATGATGTCCTTTTGTACTAGAAAATGAAAAAGAACTAGTCAAAAGTATTGAAATTAGTAAGAAGTGGATTTAGTAAAATAGCTAGAAGCATATTAACATATAAAGAAGCAATGGCTTTTCTCTACTCAGTTGAAAAGGAGTGAAATTTTGCCTACATGTGATTCTAAATACACATAGCCTTGACCTTCCAGACAAGTTCATTGTCCAAACCAGGTCTCCCCATTGTTCTCCTTCCTTCCCACCACTGGGATATCCCCTTTAACCCACACTGACACTACCCTGAGGATAATCTCATGAATTATATATATTCATGTTAATTAGTACTAATGAGAATAAACTTTATCTTAAAGATTCTGTGGTAACACTTTGCGTGCACCAGAATTCTGAGAAGTATGCTTAAGAGAACCCCTTTATAAAATGGCTTGTCTGGGGTGTTGGTTGCTTTTGTTGATGCTTATCTCTTTTTCAGTTTCTTTTAGGTCTCACTCCTTTCATCCCTCCAATAACTGTTTGCTGTGAAATATAATAACTTGTGGACTTTTGTGATAAGCTTGCAATAAATGCCAGTCTGTCTGCACATGGAAGTAAGTAATTACTTCTCTCTCTTCTCCACCCATTTATCACCCAGACACAGGCTCTGGGGAGGCACCACATCCTCTCAGCTGAAACATTCCTCTCCCCCAATCTATCTGCCTTGTCCACCAACACCTGCTGAGGATTTTATGGCCATAACCTGGGCTGCCTGCAGCTCTCTGCACTCAGGTGAGCACGCTCAGCTCCTTGGTATAGAAAATTGTGCCCTTTCTGGCCCCAAGGGAACTTTGGCCCTAAATTTAATTTGAAGTCGAGGAATGTTATAGGGGCTAAGCTGTGATTGAGAGATCTGAGTAGCCAGAATAGAATGTGGGAGGTGGGGATAAAAATGCCTCTCCTTTCATTGGGCCAAATTCATACCAACAAAGTTACATGGAAGGGCCTAAGCAAGGGTTTGGTGAGGGAATGTGATTCCTCTTTCTCTTGAGTTCAGCTAAGCCTTTGTCCTTTCATGCTGAGCGCAGGCAAAAGAGTGGGTAGGAAATATTACCAGGCTTGGTGGGTATGCCACTGGGCGGCATAGCTCCATACACTGCCTGCTGACACAGCTCCTGACCCCAGCACCTATTGTTAACATCTTACCTCACCATGATGCAATGCCAAAACTAAGAAACCCACCTTGGTATATTATTATTATTAACTAAACTCCAGACTATATGTCTTTAGTTTTAACTAGTATTAACTAAATTCCAGATTAGATTTCACTAGTTTTTTCTAACTAATGTCCTTTTTCTATTCCAGGATCCAATCCAGTATACCACATTGCATTTAGGAGCTAATGTGCTCCTTCTCCTTCTCCTTCTCCTTCTCCTTCTCCTTCTCCTTCTCCTTCTCCTTCTCCTTCTCCTTCTCCTTCTCCTTCTCCTTCTCCTTCTCCTTCTCCTTCTCCTTCTCCTTCTCCTTCTCCTTCTCCTTCTCCTTCTCCTTCTCCTTCTCCTTCTCCTTCTCCTTCTCCTTCTCCTTCTCCTTCTCCTTCTCCTTCTCCTTCTCCTTCTTCTCCTCCTCCTCCTCCTCCTCCTCCTTCTCCTCCTCCTTCTTTTACTTCTCACACCTAGTTCTGATGGCTCTCTGCCTTCTTCCACTCCAGGGGGAGAACTTGGATTTGATTCTTTGTCAAAGTAAACATGTACAAGTGTTTTCTGATTCCCAGCTATCATTGCTGCCTACACTCCAACTCCTACCCACAAACCAGGTATCTGCACTTTGTACAGTTCTTCCTAAAGTCATGTTATTCTAAAATTTAATTATATTTGAACAAAAGGGTGTGGCAAGAGGGGTGCCTGCTGTTAATGAGTAATAGAGAGCAACAGATAGACAAGGTGCTTCCATCTGGGCCAGGTACTGTTCGGCTCTCAGTTCTCTCCGAAATGGCCTCTGAAATATGAGTTTTTGATTCAACTTATGCTCTTGGCAGTCTTCTCATCCCAAAAGGCTACACCACAGGTACCACTCTCGTCCATATGGACAGTTGCTTAATGCCTTGAGTAGATTAGATAACATAATGCTCACTAATCCCACCCCAACTGCTTTCTTTTAAAAAATATATTATATTGATTTCAGAGAGGAAGGGAGAGGGAGAAAGAGAGATAGAAACATCAATAATGAGAGAGAATCATTGATCGGTTGCCTCCTGCATGCCCCACACTGAGGATCGAGCCCACAACCCAGGCATGTGCCCTGACCGGGAATTGAACTGTGACCTCCTGCTTCACAGGTTGACACTCAACCACTGAGCAACACCAGCCAAGTAAGGTTGTGGGTTTGATCCTCAGTCTGGGCACACACAAGAAGCAACCGAAAAATGCATAATAAATAAGTGAACAACAAATTGATGTTTCTTTTTTGTCTCTCTCTTCCTTCCTCTCTAACATAAAATTTTTTAAAATGTTAAGGCTTAAAAGTCAGCTAATTTAATTTGGATTCGCCTGATCTTGTCAGAGATAGATTTATTTATTTATTTATTTATTTATTTATTTATTTATTTATTTATTTATAGGGTGGTCTAGGGTTCCTTTATTCAAACTAAAATTGCTCTGTTCCTAAGGCATGGAACTTTTGGGATCAAGCCCCAGAGTAAACATCAAGGTCTCTCTACTTTTTCTGGTCAGAACTTTAATGTCTCCCAGTACCCTGTGACTCCAGGGATCTCTGTTCTTACAACATGCAAGTAGCTGTTTTCTCCCAGGCCTTGTTGGATGTTTTCCTGTGCACATGAAGCCTAGCATTTAGCCAAAGACTGAATTTCCGTTAATGGAATCCCTTTGTATATTTTTGAGCTACTTTTTGTGTGCATATCTCCCTTCTCTTCTTATCCTGCCTCACAGATTACAGCCACTACAGTAGTCTGGAACTCTGATCACTGCCTCTTCAGCTCAGCAATACGTTCAGCTCTGCTTAGACTCCACCTCCTTTGCTCCCTGTCAGGGGGTAAATGATATCAATATGACCTATCATAAGAGGATGTAACTTTGATCACTTCATTAGGATGACATCTGCCAAATTTGTTTATTCATGTATCTGTTGATAGACATGTAAGTTATTTCCAGTATGGGGATTACTAGTATATTCATTTGCTAGGGCTGCCATAACCAAATACCACAGACCTGGTGGCTTTAACTACACAAATGTAATTTCTCGAAGTCCTGGAGGCTTCCCACAACTTTTGATATGTTATATTTTTAGCTTGATTAAGTTCAAAGTTTTTAAATTTCCCTTTCTTTTTTAACTCATGATTATTTAAAACGAGGGTCAGACCAGCTGGTGTGGCTCAGTGGTTGAACGTAGACCTATCAACCAGGAAGTCATGGTTTGATTCCCCTTCCGGGCATATGCCCAGGTTGTGGGCTCGATCCCCAGTGTGGGGCATGCAGGAGGCAGCTGATCAATGATTCTCTCTCATCATTGATGTTTCTATCTCTCTCTCTCCCTTCCTCTCTGAAATCAATAAAAACATATTTAAAAAAAATAAATAAAATGAGGGTCAGAGACCCTGGCTGATGTGGCTTAGTGGTTAAAGTGCCAGCCTACACATTGAAGGGTCTTGGGTTCCATTCCCAGTCAAGGGCACGTACCTCTGTTGCAGGTTCCATCCAGGCCCTGAAGGGGGCGTGTGCAGGAGGCAACCAATCAGTGTGTCTCTCTCACATGGATGCTTTTTTCTCTCTCTCCCCCTTCCTCTCTTTCTCTCCCTTCTACTCACTCTAAAAAAAAAAAAGAAAAAGAAAAAGAAAAAATAATGATGGAAAAGATATCCTTGGCTGAGAATTAAAAAAAAAATGAGGGTCAGAGAATTGAGTGATTTGTTGAAGGTCATAAAACAAATTGATTACCAAGAAAGATGAAGAATTGATTTCAAAGGTTTAATGATGACTGGTATACTCAACTTTCTGAAAGGGTGATAGATCTAAGAACTGACCGATAGACTTTTTCAGAATTAATAGTGTCAGACAGTATGAAAGAGCATTTGCACAGCAACATCATTATCTGTTTGGAACACCTAGAGTTTATTGGCATCATTAACACTGCATCTAGGAGAGCGTCTGTCAAGAAGAATCTGACTGAGAGAATAAAAGCTTTCAGAGAGATCTACAGAGTAATTTTCAAGAAAAGTTCTACAGGGAAATTTTTTTATGCCAAGATGACATCCACTAGAAGTAACATGTGAAGATTATGTTTTCTTTTTTTAAACTGAATGTGAGAAAAAGATTGAGATGTCATTCATCACTTTAGTGTACTTATTTTTCCTCTTCTGAATATGAGATGTCACCCATTCCACAAATAGATGAACTGTTCTTTGTTTTATGTTGTACTGTATCTACAGTATTTCAAGTACTCCACAGTGTGTGCCTTGTTATTTCTGCATTTCAATTGATTTGGGAAGAACTGTTATTGGATCAATAAGATAATGTTTGAGAAGAAATTATAGAACTGTGCTACAGGCAAAATAATGAGTCGTAAGTATATGTAATTATACAAGACATTCAGTATAGTACAGTTTTAGTGACAAATAACAGTGCTTAAATGTTTGAAAAGGCATTTACTAGTACCTTGATCTTTGACACACTACATAAAAAAGAGAAAAACCAAATTATTGCAATCTCTTGAGTTCAAATTCTTCCAACTATCTGTTGTGTGAATTTGAGTAAGTTATTTAAACTCCATGTGCTTTCTTTTCCCCATCTCTAAAATGAGATTAAAAATAGTACCTATCTTACAGAATTGTTTTAAATATTAAATAATATATGAAAGGGCCTGGCTGGCAAGGCTCAGTGGTTGAGCATCAACCTATGAACCAGGAGGTTGAGGTTTCACTCCCGGTTGGGGCACCTGCCTGGGTTGTGGGCTCAATCCCCAGTAGGAGGTGTGCAGGAGGTAGCCAATCAATGCTTCTCTCTCATTATTGATGTTCCTATCTCTCTCTTCTCTCCCTTCCTCTCTGAAATCAATAAAAATATATTTAAAAATAATAATATAAGGAAAGTAAAGTGCTTAGCTCAGGACTTAGCTTGGAGTCCCCACTCAATACATAGTAACTCCTATCCTTATTCCACAAATTCATATGTTACTCTGATTCCCCCCCCACCCCAAACTGATAGGTACTTAAGATGTCTGTATTATTTTTTACAGTAATAGTTACTATGTTATCTACAAGGAACATAATTAAGATTCACTCACAATGATGAAACTATTCTTTATGATAACTTAGTATCATATATTTAATACTCCTAAAGGCCAGCGTTGGAAGACCATTGCATAAAGAATGAGCAGATGTGAATTCTATGCCCAGCTCTATCTGCTCTGCTTCCAACCTTGAAGTTGATCTAAATCTCCAATGACTCTGCACCTGCATCTTTAGACCCTTGAAAATTACTTAGTCTTGGAGTCTTAGGTATCTCTTCTGCTCACAATTAGTTCATTGACCAGAACCAGTCACCCATTTGTTTGTGTATCTGGCACATAGCAGACTCTGAATAACCAATCTTTCAAAAGATTAAATGAAAACAAATTTGAGTGGTTGCTCAGTCAGTTTTGTTAGATGGGCAAATCAGATATAAACTGTGCAATGCCCATTTTGCTAAAGCTCAGCAAAGATATAGTATAAGTACTTTCTGTGATTTTACCAAACTTTCTTTTACTTATTAAAATTTTTCCTAAGGACTTCCTTTGGTTTTAAACACTTTCATTTTCCCTAACTCAGATACATTTTATACCTTTTCAGGTTTCAAAATGAAAACACATTTTCCATGGAAACATCCTTCATTTGCTGCCTACTTATAAATAACTCCTTTCTGGTGATTCTCTCCCCCACCCCCACCCCCCCTTATAGTCTCCTAACAAAGATAAAAGTGAACTGCCTGTTATTTCCTGAAAATCAGATAAACAAAATACCATTTGTTCAGGTAAATATAGATCAACACAGAATATGATATCAAGGGCTATGGGAAAATACTTTTTTAAAATAAAAAATATCCCTACATCCTCTTGAAACTGTTAATATATATTTTTAATTTTTTCTAATTAATACATTTCAACTTTAAGCTTTCTTTCTTTCTTTTTTTAAATTTTATTTTATTGTATTTTTATTGATTTCAGACAGAGGGAGAGAGATAGAAACATCAGTGATGACAGAGAATCATTGATTGGCTGCCTCCTGCATGCCCCACACTGAGACTGAGGATCAAGCCTGAAACCTGGGCATGTGCCCTGGCCAGGAATCAACCGTGAACCTCCTGGTTCATAGGTCCATGCTCACCCAAGGATATTTTCCCATTGATTTTTAGAGAGAGTGGGAGGGAGAGGGAAAGACAGAGAGAAATATTGATGTGAGAGAAACACATCCATTGGTTGCCTCCTGCAGGAGCCCCAACCGGGCCCCAGTGGCGGAGGAGCCTGCAACCGAGGGACATGCCCTCCTGGGACTCTGGTCCCCGGGCCGTGGCTCTATCTACTGAGCCAAACCAGCTAGGGCACTAAAATCCTTAATCTCTGTGAGACTAAGAGATTATGTTGGAAGTATTACCATTGGTTTGATTACTTTTAAACAAAATATATGGTGTCATTGGAAAATACATTCATTATTAATTTATTTGATAATTACATGTTGTTCATTTATTTCAAACTTTGTGAAACAACTTCGTCCAAAAACCATAGAAACTTGGTTAAAAGCTACAAAAGACGCAAACCTACCACCTAGCGGTGAAGAAAGGAAGTTTCAATCTTTTATCTCATATTTGTGCTCTCCCCTCACCACTTAGGACAGTAGTATGTACACAGAAATTCGATACTTCACGACTTAATAATAGCTTGTTCATTTGACAGTACTCTTAAGTCAGTGAAGTATTGTGGAATTCTGAGAACTGGGGAAAAGACATTGGTTTTTAATATTTGGGGAGCAGAAAGTGCTTTTCTATTCATACATCTCAAACCACTGCAACCCAAGAGGCCCATTCTCTTTATGGACAGACATCCCATTCCACAAGTTCCCGGTTCAAAGAATCAACACCACTACCCTTGAAGAGACATAAATCAATACACCAGTGGGATCCCTGATGCCAAGTACTTAACTAATTTATTTGTTTTACCTGCTACAATAATTAAAATTAAGTCTTCAAATTTAAATTTACATATCTAAAAGCAGGAATGCACCGTCTTTAATCTTAAACCCCAAAGGCGAGGAAGAGCCGGCATTCCAGGGTACTGGGCCTATTGTTAAATAGGGATCTATTTTGCGTTGTTTCTCCTCCCTACCCCCTTTTCACCTTTCCCCCTTTCATTTTCTCTTTTCACTTTCAAGTAACAGTCAAGTAATTAAGGCCTGCATAATGTTTGCATGGAATAGCTAGTGCCCTACCCAGGATTACTTAACTATTTCAGGTTTTCACCTAAAACCCCCTTCGAAAATACTTCTTTTCCAGTCTTTCCTGAAAGACGGATTTGAGTCCTTTCCAGTACTCTGCTTTAAGTATTGTTAATTAAGCCTTCTTTTCACATGTCATTCTCACTTTTAGCACAATTTTCTGAAATCGCTTTCCACACAACACAGAAGGGGTTCTTAATCTGTCAACCTGAGAATTTTACCTATGATCAGTCTTGCTAGTAGAAACCTCTTGGTTTTTTAATTTAAATTAAAACGCTTGAGCCCTAACCGGTTTGGCTCAGTGGATAGAGCAACGGCCTGCGGACTCAAGGGTCCCAGGTTCGATTCCGGTCAAGGGCATGTACCTTGGTTGCGGGCACATCCCCAGTGGGAGGTGTGCAGGAGGCAGCTGATTGATGTTTCTCTCTCATCGATGTTTCTCTCTCATCGATGTTTCTAGCTCTCTATCCCTCTCCCTTCCTCTCTGTAAAAAAATCAATAAAATATATTAAAAAAATTAAAACGCTTGATTTCAATTTTTACCGGACTTACGAATGTTGTGCAAGCCCCCCAATGACTTAATAAAATGTATCTTTTTTTCTTTTAAAACGTTAGGGCTCAGTGCCTCCACGGGCATCGGGTATTTATTCCGAATTTTGCTTCTTAAACAGGCTCATGGGAGGAGCAGTTTCAACCGAGAAGTTCAGAGAACCAGTTACACGAAACTTGCAACAGTTGGTGCCTGGCTATAGGCAGGTTGGAAGCGATAAATGGGACTGGTCTAAGACACAACAAGCCTCGGGGAGGGGAAGGAAGGGGTAGCGGTGGCCTTGGAGGACAGTGCGGCGGCGGTGCGGGTCGCAGGGGCTGAGCTCCGGCCGCAGGAAGGTGCCTTGCTGGGCTGCCGGAGGCGGCGGCGGCCACGGCCAAGGACCGCGGGAACGGCAGCCCGGCCGGCCGCGCGCGCCGGGCGGGTGCGCACCCAGGTCGTCTCCCGGGCCTCGCCGGGGCCACCGCGAGGTGAGACCGGCCCTGCCCCCGCGCCGCCCCCGGCGGGAGGCGCGACGCCCAGGCCGCGGGTGCGTGCGCGGCCCCGGGCGACGCGGCTGGGCGTGCGCGGGGCCGCGGCGGAGGCTGGGCCGGGCGGGCGGCAGAAGATGGCGAGGGTGTGTAGGCGGCAGCAATGCTCCGTTGAGAAACGCGGCTTTCGGCAAGAACTGGACTCCTGGCGCCACAAGCTCATCCACTGTGTAGGTGAGCTCCTCCTCCGGCCGCCTCAGGCCTTCGGGCCGCCAGCCACCGGCCGCCCCGGACGTGGGAGGGAGCCGGGGCAGGCATTGCTGCTCCGGCCCGCCCGCCCTCTTTGGCTCGGTTGTCCCCCCTCCCCCACCCCCCGGAGTGCGGGCGCGCGACCTCCGGGCGGGCTCCCCGAGCTCGGGCCTGAGCGCGCGCCGGCCCCTCCCCTCGCGCACCCTCCACGGGGCGGGTTCTCGGGCGGTAGAGCTCGCCGTTCTCCCTTCCTCGCGGGGCGGCCCGGCGCCGCCTGCCCCTTATTGTGGAGACTCGCCCCGCAGTGCTGACACTTGCGGGGGTCGCCGCCGCGGGTCCCGCCGAGCCCAGCGCGGGGCCGGACCGGGTCGGGGGGACATGCTGGGCCCCACTCAGCCTCATCCTCCGTTCTCGTGGGCGCCTTCCCCGTCCCGCGCCGCCCCTCCCCCACGTGCATCAGCGGCGCGCGCCCCCGGGCCCACGTGCACGCGCGGCGGGCTGGCGGGCGCTCGGGCGTGTGCGAGGCGTGAGGTGGAGATGGGGGCGGAGGGAGCCGGAGCTGTCACAGGCCCGGGGTCCGCCTGACTGAGCCAAGTGGGGTGTCATGGCCGCGGGGGGCAGCGGCTGCACATCCTCAGCGGGCGGTGGTGGCGGCGGCGGCCGGGGAGTTAATCCTCGACGCTCGGGTCGGTGTGTGTGTATTTGTGTTCGGTGTGTGCACGGCGGGGAGGACGGGAGTGGGGGGTGGGACCGGGTCCGACCGAGAAGACTAGTCGCTCTTGTCCCCTCCCCGGGGATTTGCCGGAGCCGCCGCCTCGTCCTCCACCCCCCTGCCTCCCGGACCTCGGGCCGCCCGGGGTGGCATTTTCCCCGCGGGTCGGAGGGAGTGTGGACTGGGGCGCCCCGGGAGGGGCCGCACGGCCGAGCTGCGCCTCTCACACTATGTGTTTTTGTCTGTTTTTCTCTCCCAAGGTCCCGTTTCCCTCTGTGCGGCGGCCGGCGGGACCATAAGGGCTTAACTCATATATTTAACCCCCCTCCAAAAAGTAAGTGGCCCGTGTGGTGTCTCCGCTCCGCCCGCCGCCCCCTAGCCCCAGTCCATCCTTGTGTCGGGCTCTCCTGTCCTCCAGTATTGTTATTTCCCCATCTTTGCTTCGGTGCTGCTGATGTGCGGGGAAATGCTCTCTCGTCGTCCTCCGTCGTCCCCCACGCCCAGTCCTCGGGGAGGTCCAGAATTCCAGCCCCCACCCCACCCGTGGGGAACACTCTTAGGAGCCAGGTCTTCCCCAACAGAATCCGGGAGATTCTATCCGTTCGCTTGGGCCCCTCATCCCCTCCTTCCCGACTGGGTTTCGTTGGAGGAATTATGCAAATCCTGCTTTCTGGTGTCCATTCAGCGGCAATTTCATGCGGTGAGAAGTTCTCTTTGTTGTGTGAGGGGGAGAACAGACACTGATTTAATAGACATATCTGTTGGGGGGGGAGGGTGAGGGGGTGTTGGAGAGGCTCAGTTTGGAAGAATTACTGCACTTGGTCCGCTCAATGTCTTTGTGTTTGAGCTTTCTGGCTTGACAGGAGGGTATGCCCTTTTACAATGTCCCACAAGGGATGTTTTCTATAATAGATTATAAAGCAAAACTGAAACTTTAAACAAGTAAAAAATAAGGTAACCTTTACTTAGAGGATATAAGCCTTTCCATTTCTGCTGTTTCATTATAAAAATGGATGTGAATTTTGTTAAAGATTTGGTCTGTAACATGAACATTATTAATAGAAGCAGTGCTTTAAGGTATCTGATATCACTTTGGTTGTCTAAAGGTTAAAAGTACATTTTAAAACATATGCTTGTGTAAATAACAAAGGCATGAATCAGGTTTTTGGTATAATTTGTCGTATGAATATATTTTAAAATTTCCCTCCTGCCAATCCAAGTCCAGCTCTGCCCTCCAGGAATCAGCCTTTGGTTTATCAGTTTTCATTTACTCTGCTCTGTCTCTGCTTGTTTTATTCTTTCAAACCTATCTTACACTTGCTAAAATGTTATGTCTGCTTTAAACACTTTTTGAATTATATATTTGTTGTAACCATCATATAAGACAGCTTACAAAAGGCATTTAGAAGGTTTTGAGACGCATTAATGAGTTTTCTGAATTGTGAGTTAATACAAAATCCTGAAATTATTAGAAAAATTTTTAGTTTTTGTATTTGCTTCACTTTTTTAGTGATTTTTTTAAAAGTAGGGCTTTTTTGATTTTAAAAGATTTTAAAATTGATGACTATAATTCTAAGGATTTCTTAAGTTACTGTTTACTTTAGATGGTTTCAGTGAGTTGTTTATCTTATTTTAATTGTTTGCTCTGAATCCTAACCTTCTGCCTCAGGCCCTCTTTTTGTCAGTCATTGCTAGTGTTAGTGATTAGTTACTGCTGCTTTACAAGGCTTTTTAAAAACTTGACTAATAAATCCTTCTATAAATATCTGAATTGATTATCAAATTTTAGATTCATTTTTTGAAGGAGGATATTAATTTGGTGATCAGTTTTCTTAAAGCATACTTTTGACTCCCAAATTTCCACTTTCGAGGTAGTAAAGTTCAGGAGATATTTAGAGTCCAGAGTGCAGAGCAGTATTTTAATCTGAACAGTAATATGTAGTTGATAGTATCCCAATTAAAATCATTTGGGCCTCATATTTTCTCTTTTATTATGCAGGGTGTGGCAAAAGTAGTTTTACAATTGTGAGTATGTAAAATGCAGAGTTTATTCTTGTACTTTTATTTATTAATTATTTTATTATTTTCCATGTGAACAACTGTAAACCTACTTTTGTCCCACCCTGTATGTAATTTAAGGGGAAAGTTATAAGGAAATCAATTGTAGTGTTAACTTTCTGTATTTAAAAGGGCTGGCAATGATCCTTATGTACAGTCCAAAAGATAATTATGTATGTTGTTTGTCACTAGCAGATGTAATAATTTCTCTTTTATTTTAGTGGGGTTGGTTCTGAGCAGTTAACATTCTATTTGATTCTGTTGACTGACTGATTATCTTAATACTTCAGGGTCATTTGGTTTCTATATTTGAATTATAGCAGTCTTAGGATTAAAAATGAATTCTGTTTCCAAAATTTAATTTTTTTTGTGGGGCTTGGGGGAAGGTGGGCATGTCTGTATTGTGGAGGTGGAAGTGTTGGTGTCTCCATTAATTATGAGGTTTTAGTTGAATTGGAGTTAGCAGGTTCATGCAGTGATTATGATCAAGATGAATATTTGGTCACCTGGTGTTTATTGAGGCATCCTCTGGAAAGTCAGTTCAGATTCCAGGAAGATTGAGGTTCTCTACAGTGCCTGGTGTGATGTGAACTATTGCTTGGCTGTTCCTCATCCTTGCTGTATTCTTAAGAAGCTCTTCCCAATATAGGGAAAAGTTGTGATTTCAACTTGGTTCTAGCTTGGCTGAAGGATAGCAAGATAAATCTCTTTGACTTACACAGAGTTATTATTTCAGATTAGCCTAATTTCTTCAGATATACTTGTAGCTGGAGCAATTCTAGGCAGCATCTGAATAATACTATTTAAAAAAAAATTTAAGTCTTATGGACTACATAGTATGACCTGAAATTTTTTTATAGAGTGAGGATTAGGTGTTCAGTGTCTATGGGGACTTGCCATTTCTGAGTACTTGCCTAATCACTTAGTTGTTTAGTAGTGCTATTTTTAGGAAGGAAAGGCAATTAGGTAAGTACTTCAGTTAAATATTTATTAAGCATCTGCTTTGTACCAGGCACTGTGGGCAAGCCGAAGATACTGGGGAAGCTGCCCCAACGTTCAGGGACCTTTTAGTCCTTAGAGAAAATATAGTGTGTGCAGTTACAGTACAAGACAAAATGTGCCTTCCCATGGTGCAGGCGAGTGGTTGGGGGTATTTAGAAAAGAAAGAAGTCTCTCAAGATGATGAAGGAAGACTTCATGAAGAATGTGTCAGATTTTTGCTTCATTTTGATGAATATGGAAAAGGCATTTCTGTCATGAAAAGTGAGTTGGGGGCAGATCCCCCCCCCGCCACAGGAGGTGACCGGTGGTGGCGATGCAGGGGGGCCAGGCTGTGCTGGGGCAGCGCCAAGCCACCGCCCAGGGCGGGTCGGGGGGGGGGGGGGAGCGTTGGCCAATCGCCCTGCCCAAAGATGGCCCTGATCGCCGGCCAGGCCTAGGGACTCTACCCTATATATTGGGAACAGTCTCTTAGATTTAAAAATTAAAACCTACTCTAACTGAAAAAACTGGATGATGCAGCAATGATATGCATGGACTCTGGCTTGCACATTTTGTGGTCAGCCCTGATTCTGACACTTATAACTGTGTGACAAAGCAAATTACTTAACTTCTCTCTGCTTCAGTTTTTCTACCCATAAAATGGGGAAAATGGTACTACTGCCTCAGAAGGATCATGTTATGTACTACTTTTTATAATCAGGGCAAAAAAATGTAGCTGCCCATACAACAGCAAGATGCTTTTCACCTGTATGAAAAGTATGGTCACTGGTGCATGCAGCATCCCAGATTGCAAGAGGGATGTCTGACTGCCGGTTTAGGCCCAATCCCCTCGAAGCTGGCAGTTGGATATCCTTAGCGCTGCCGCGGAAGCGGGAGAGGCTCCTGCCACTACCATGGCACTCACCAGTTGTGAGCCCAGCTTCTGGCTGAGCAGCACTCCCCTGTGGGAGCTTACTGATCACCAGGGCATACTGATCACCAGGGCGCAGCTCCTGTGTTGAACGTCTGCCCCTTGGTGGTCAGTGCACATCAAAGCGACTGGTCGTTCTGCCGTTTGGTCGATTTGCATATTAGCCTTTTATTATATAGGATTAGTTTCAGGTGGTTAGACAAATCATATTTTACTGACTTATTCTTTCTTCTGTTTCATCTAGTCTGTTGAACCCTTCTCTTATACTTTTCAATGCACTTCTTGCATTAAATGTGTAATTAAATCTTCATAATAATTGTACTAGGTGGGCATTATTTTATTTTATTGTTTGGTAATCCTCACCTGAGGATATTATTGATGAGAGAGAGAGAGACAGACATCAGTGTAAGAGAGAAACATCAATTGGTTGCCTCCCATATGTGCCCGGACTGGGAATCGAACCCACAAATATTTACTGAGCATCTAGGTATGTGCTCTGGGAATCAAACCTGCAATCTTTTTTTTTTTTTTTAAATATATTTTATTGATTTCTTACAGAGAGGAAGGGAGAGGGATAGAGAGTTAGAAACATCTATGAAAGAGAAACATCGATCAGCTGTCTCCTGCACACCCGCCACCAGGGATGTGCCTGCAACGAAGGTACATGCCCTTGACTGGAATCAAACCCGGGACCCTTCAGTCTGCAGGCCGACGCTCTATCCACTGAGCCACACCGGTCAGGGCTGCAATCTTTTTCATGCACGGGATGACATTCCAACCAACTGAGCCACTCAGCTGGGGTCTAAGTGGGTATTATTTTAATGTATAGATAGAAAAATAACTGTGGATTGATGCTACTGTCCATTTATGGTGGTCAGCCTAAACTGGAGTCTCAGCACTGGGAGTTCTTTTGTGTATTCTTGCTCAGTTCCTGCAGCTTATCACAATGGCTCTCTTTTAGCCCCTGTGTACTCCTACTTCTCTCTCAGCTGATGATCTTGTCACCTACAGAGCAGTGGAAATGGAGGCTATTGAAAGGAAATATTTTTCCAACATTCTCCTTTTCATCTCTAGGACTACTTGGAAAACTTGAGGAAAATATTTTCCTCTAAAACATTTTTTCAAATATTGATTGGTTGAACAAAACCACTGAGATGTTTGTAAACATTGAAAATGTGGGTTCTACCCCAGATCTGCTGAATTAGAATCTTCTTAGGTGGGGCATGGGAATCTGTATTTTAAACAGAGATCTCAGGTGATTCTTGTATACACTGAAGTTTGAAAAACATTCGCATGTAGCACAAAGTTACTTTAATCAACATGCAAAGCCCTCCAAGATATTTGAGCCCAGTCAACTTCTTCAGTCTCAGTTCTCTCTATATCCTGCCCAGTTCTCACTCTTAAATCCTTCAAGTCCTCTAACCACAAAATATAGAACACTCTTTTTCTAGTGTGCAAGTATTATTATACTACTTTATTTACCTTCTTCCCCTTGTTTCTCCAATTCTACCCCTCCTAGTTTGCAAGACACTTGAAGTCAATTCTCATGTCATGTTTTTTTATTTTTAAGTATTTCATGTTTTTTTTATTTTTTAGTACTGGCAAAGTACTGGCACACAATGGATGCTCAGGAAGTATTTGTGGAAAGGTAGAAAACAGTACTTTGAAATATTACAGACTAAACAAGTGACTGAAATTAAGAGACAGTGTTCTATTTATAGTGAATCAAGTTGCTTAAGCAAAATAAAAATAAAATAAAAAATAGCGTAAGAAAGAGGGAATGTAGGCATTTTCATTCAGAATATGTGTATTAATTTGAGATTTCTGACCTACCATTAAAAGCAATAGGAATGGACTAGGAATTTTCCAGAGACAAATGGTTAAAAGTTGAAGGTGGGCAGTAGGTGAAGGAAGAGTGCTTAGATTGTATGTGAGTATAAAATTTGTGTTCTTTTCAGAAATCCAGGGACATTTATTGGCATACCACGTGTGTGACAAAGTTTGCTTGAAGTAGAAACAAATGAACCGTGAACAATGATAGCCATATTAAAGGGCAAGATTGTAGTGAATGTTCTTGATATGGAAATTTCAGTGTGACTTTGTCACCATTCCAGACACTGTGTAGTGATGTTGACCTAGTACTGTCATTGCTTTAGGGATGGTGGTGATAAGGCATGTAACTGAGGAGGAAAACACTTTATGAATGCTTTGTTTTTAGGTATTGGTACTTAGGTTTTTATAACCCTGAGAGTTCCTGGTATTGTTCATATTTTGCTATCAGGAGTTCACAGATTCATACTTGAACAAGCATAAATGAATTTGAAAGTTTAGATTCTAAAACCTTTCATGACAGATGGCCTGGTGGTAAGAGAATGTATATGAATACAAACTATTCTTTTTCTACTATAGCTTCATGTCTCTTTGCCAAGTTTGAGGAAAATAACTGGGAAAAAAAATGAGGCCCTGTTTTCAATTATAAGGCACATTGCAATATTCTGCCTTTATTTATCAGAACTTCAGAAACGCAATTCAAATTAAGTTAAGTCAAAAAGATCATTTTGTAGGTTTATGAACTGGGAATTTCACAGAGTAAAAAGCTAAAGCTAGATTCTGACATGACTATTTAGAAGTTTGACTTGTGTCATCAGGAATGTCTTCTTATCTTCACCTTTAAACATTCATCTTTTGGTTTCCTTCTTCGGCAGATATGATGGTAAAGATGATCAGTGGCAGCTCTAGATTTATGTGATTCTTAAAATCCACATGTGTCTCTTTCTTGTAGTAGAACCAGCCAAATTGGGATGGAAGGACTCATTGGCCAGGCTTGGGTCATGTGGCCTATCCCTGAACCAGTCCCTAAGGCCTGTGGAGGGTGATTCTCTGACCCATCCTGGGGGCAGGTACTTGGTTTTGGAGAGAGACTTTAAGGAAGGGCAGATTAATTCTTGAAAAGAAAATTGGATGCTTTTATCTAAGAAAGGGAGATGGATGCTGGTTAGGCAAAATTTATAAATATTCCACATATGAAGAAATTGACTGATTTGGACCAGGTTATGAGTTCTATTATATCCCTCCAACAGATATGCTGAAGTCCTAACCCCAGGTATCTGTGGTAGCTTTATTTGGAAATAGGGCCTTTGCAGTTGTAATGAAGTTAAAATGAGCTCCATACTAGATATGGGGTCCTAATCCAATAACTGGTGTCCTTATGGGAAGAGGGAAATTTGAATACAGACAGGGAAGACAGCTATGTGAAGACAGAGATTGGAGATATACTGCCACAAGCCAAGGAATGCCAAGAATTGCTAACATCACCAGAAGCTACAAAGAAGCAAGGAAGGATTCTTCCTTAGAGCCTTTAGAGCAGAGGTGGGGAACCTGTTTTCTGCCAAGGGCCTTTTGGATATTTATAACATCATTCGGGGGCCATACAAAATTATCAACTTAAAAATTAACCTGGCCGGGCCGGCGTGGCTCAGTGGTTGAGTGTTGACCTCTGAACCAGGAGTTCACGGTTTGAGTCCTGGTTAGGACACATTCCCAGGTTGCCTGCTCGATCTCCAGTGTGGGGCATGCAGGAGGCAGCCAATCAATGATTCTCTCTCATCACTGATGTTTCTATCTCTCTCTCTCCCTTTCCCTTCCTCTCTGAAACAAATAAAAAATAATAATTTTAAAAAGTTAGCCTGCTATATTTGGTCAAACATTTAATTTACTCACCCCTAATGCCTTGGCAGGGCCGACCAAATGATTTTGCAGGCCTTTTGTGGCCTGCGGTTGCATGTTCCCCACTCCTGCTTTAGAGGGAGCATGGCCTTGCCAATGCCTTGATTTCTGCTTTCTAATATCCAGAACTGTGAGCAAATACATTTCTGATGTTTTAAGCCACCTAGTTAGTGGTAATATGTTACAACAGTTATAGGAAACTAATACAGATCATATGCGGTACATATAAAATTTATTTTTTTATCCGTCCATCCTCTTAAAATAAAATCCTGACCATAAAATTTCCCAATAAATATCTTTTGCATTTTAAATAGATTTTGTAGGGATTTGGGATGACTTTGGAATTTATGGGTTTGGCATTTAAAAATACAGTGTGCGGCAAAACTAGGCTTATAGCTGTGACTATGTGAAACACAGTTTACTCTTGTATTATTAGTTATTAATTATTGTATTATATTTCATATGAACAACTGTAAATCTACTTTTATTCCACCCTGTATATACTATTTGGTTAAAATTTTCCCCTAGCCATAATAATTTGACATATTTTATGATTGACTAGAGGTCCGGTGCATGAAATTCATGCACAAGGGGTGTGTGTGTGTCCCTCAGCCCAGCCTACACCCTCTCCAATCTGGGACATCCCTCTCACAATCCAGGACTGCTGGCTCCCAACTGCTCGCCTGCCTGCCTGCCTGATTGCCCCTAACCACTTCTGTCTGCCAGCCTGATCACCCCCCAACCACTCCCCTGCCAGCCTGATAGCCACCGAACTGCTCCCCTGCTGGCCTGATTGCCCCTAACTGCCCTCCCCTGCCAGCCTGGTCACCCCCAACTGCCCTCCCCTGCAGGCCTGATCCCCCCCTCCCCCCAACTGCCCTCCCCTGCAGGCCTGGTCGCCCCTAACTGCCCTCCCCTGCTGGCCCGGTCGCCCCTAACTGCCTTCCTGATTGCCACCAGCCGGGGCCTTCCTTTGTTCCATGCTGCCCCCTGGTGGTCAGCACACATCATAGCAAGCGATCAAACTCCTGGTCTCCCAGTTGAACTCCCAAGGGGACACTTTGCATATTAGCCTTTTATATATATAGATTGCCAGTGGTGAAAATAATGTGTTTTTTTAAAATATTTTTATTGATTTTTCACAGAGAGGAAGGGAGAGGGATAGAGAGTTAGAAACATCAATGAGAGAAACATCAATCAGCTGCCTCCTGCACACTCCCTACTGGGTATGTGCCTGCAAGCAAGGTACATGCCCTTGACTGGAATCGAACCTGGGACCCTTGAGTCCACAGGCTGACACTCTATCCACCAAGCCAAACTGATTAGGGCTGAAAATAATGTTTTAATGGGGGAGGAAAGGGAGGATACGATTGTTATTAGAAAAAGGACTTCTGGATTCTCTTCTTCCAATTCATGAATTTTCACATAATCAGAATTCATTCTTACAGAATCGATTCTGAAAGTTCATTTGTTTTGTTACTCTTTTGGAGGCCTGCAGTGTGTGATTGATACAGTCAAGGCATCCAGGTTTTTCTACCCTCATGCCTTTTCCACCTTTTTCAAGAAAGCATAAATTGTTGTTATGCATTCTCTTTGAACTGCTTCAAAGGTTTGTAGAACATTGCTCAAATTTTGCCCAAAGGCTTGGTCTTATATTTACTAGGCATTTGCTAAACTAGTCTTTAGTTGGTACAAGTTGATTTCTATAAATGTTTTTGCTTTCATTTAGCATGTTCTACAAAATGCTAGACCCTTTCATGATGCTGTTTTTTTTTGTCTCCAACTTACCTGTTGTGTCTGTTCTTTTTTGGCACTTCATTCTTTTTGTGTCATAAGCATTCTGTTTACTGAAGGTTGGGATAACTGTTTTGAGCTTTTTGGTAGTAATGACAGTTTGTTTGCATTCTGAACTAAAACGCCTCTCCTTAAGCAGTTATGTTTATACCGCTATTAATGCCATTAAATATTGTGTTGGCAATAGTTTGTGAACATTATTGTTTAATTTCTCAAAATCTCATATCTTGGAAACTACAGGAGAAGCATATCCTATATAATAAAAGGCTAATATGCAAATGTCCCCTCGACTGGGAGTTTGACCAGGGGGCGGGGCCAGCCTTCCAACCTCCCGTGTCCCCTCCCCCCAGCTGGCCCGGCCTGATCGGCCCCAATTGAGGTGGGCCGGCTGGACCCCACCCGTGTACGAATTCATGCACCAGGCCTCTGGTAGTAAAATACTCACCAGAGAATAAAGATAAAAGTAAATGTGCCTAGTTAAAAGAACAACAGGCAGAATGAGAGTAGAAACTAATGACTCAGAGGACAATGCTATATTCTGAAAGCCAAGTTGACAAGGAAGTAGATACCCAGTGACTCATAAATACAGACCCAAAATGTCCTCTGTCAAATAATAATGGATTTTTCAAACAAGAACAACCCCTTTGCTTTCGGGACGATCTTTATTTAGATGGTTTGGCTGACTTGCATTTTAATTTATTTATTGAGCCAAATGTTCTGTGAGTATTTAGGCTAGCTACCCAGCACTATGCTAGATGCAGAGATACAGTGATGTGCATAGCAGACTGTTCCTGCTTGCATGGCACTTAGATTCTAATAAGAGAAATAGAGACAATCATATGAGGGACCTATAACTACACAATGAAGGAGACATTGTTCTCTGTGGTTGTAATTGTGTTTTTGGTGGGAGCAGATTGGAGTAATAGAAATTCAGGAGAATTTCTAAGAGAAATTTTCACTTGAGAGGTGCAGGACAAATGAGAGTTAACCAAGGGAAGGTAGAGGAGAAGAGTGGTAGGTGGAAAGGATTTTTCCAGGCAGGGTATCAGAATATGTTTCCAGAAGACAGAAGAAAAAAAGTTAGACTTTGGTTTCCCTTTTAGAACTCTGGTTTATGTAAATATTTATATTTCCTTTTCAATACTTGGTGATACTTAAACATGCTTAACTAGGCCCAGTTTGACTGAAATATTCTTGCACTTTTTTTTTAAATTAGGGAAACTGATATGTGTGAAAATTTGAGGCAAGGGGAGCACTGAATGCGTTTATTAAGTTGTTATGGGAAGAAAAGACAGAGTGTACTCAGGCACCAGATATTTCTGTAAATGAACAGCTGTGCAGTCACTCCATTGGGGAAGCATGAAGGCATTCTTTGGCAGGCCTATTTATTTATTTATTTATTTATTTATTTATTTATTTATTTATATTTTTATTGATTTCAGAGAGGAAGGGAGAGGGAGAGAGAAATGGAAACATGAGTGATGAGAGAGAATCATCAATCGGCTGCCTCCTGCAAGCCCCCCCCGGGGATTGAGCCTGCAACTCGGGCATGTGCCCTGATAGGGAATCCAACTGTGACCTCCTGGTTCATAGGTCGGCACTCAACCACTGACCCACACTAGCCAGGCTGACAGGTGCTTTTCGTTCTTATCCTCTTTTCTTCCTAAATACAAATAGGAATGTGTTTTTTAACCACCTTTCTTGTTGTGATATAATTAAAGTGTACTGTTCTTAGTTTTGACAACTGTGTGCACCCCTGTGACCTCTACCCAAAATAAGATATGGAACATTTCCAGACTCCTAGAAAGTTCATTCATGTCCTTTTCTAGGCAGTTGCCCACCACCACAATAACTTTTATCACTATACATTAGTATTGCCTGCATCTGGATTTCATATGAAAGGAATCATACAGTTTGTACTCTTCTGTGTCTGGCTTCTTTTGCTTAAACATAGTATTTATGTGTGTGTTACATTAATGGCTCATTCCCTTTTTAAGTGGATTTATTGAGATATAATTCATATAGCAAACAACCCAGGTAAAGCAAATAGTTCCGTAATTTTTACTATATTCAGAGTTATGCCACCATTACCATTCAGATTTTAGAACATTTTTATCACCCCACTGGGTATCATATTCAGTTTACAGATGAGAAACCATACCCATTAGCAGCTCCTCCTTATTCTGTTCTCTTCTCTTCCCCCCCCCTTCAGCCATAGACAATTACTAACTTACTCTGTCTCTATAGATTTCTCTATTCTGGACATTAGTTTATTCTTTTTCTTTTTCTTTTAAAAATAATTAAATATTAGAAAAGTCACCATTTTGCACTCACAGTTCTATGGATTATGGATCCAGGCAGATTATTATTGCAGGCTAAAATTATTAGGTGAAAGGTGACAAGTGACTTTATCATGGTGGGATTGACTTAATATCCTAAATTCACTGATCAATTTTCACATTATTAAAAGTAGACAGACAGCCCTGGCTGGTTTGGCTCAGTGGATTGAGCGTCATCCTGTGGACTGAGGGGTCCTGGGTTCGATTCCGGTCAAGGGCACATGCCCGGGTTGCAGGCTCGATCCCCAGTAGGGGGTGTGCAGGAGGCAGTCGATCAGTGATTCTCTCTCATCATTGATGTTTCCATCGCTCTCTCCCTCTCCTTTCCTCTCTGAAATCAATAAAAAAATATAAAAAAAAAAAAACTAGGGTCAGCCCTGTCACTGGGCTGAAACAGTCTCTCCAAAAGCCATTTTGGTCATATTGTTGCCCCTACCAACAAAAAGGTCAATGCTCAACCACTGAGCCACGCCAGCCAGGCTCAGCTGCACTTTAGACAGTTAAACCTTTCTTCTTTTAAAAATAAGACTTTTTTTTTTTCTTTTAGGCACGTTAAGGTTCACTGCAAACTTGAGGGGAAGGTAGGACTTTGACTTTACTGTGAAAAAATCAGGAGCATAATAGGCTTTTGAGCAGGAGAGTGATGTGATGATCTGGCTTAGTTTTAACAAACTAACTGGCTGCTATGTTGAGAATAGGCTGGGAGTAAGAGGAGCAGGAGTATTAGCACAAATACCAAGTTGGAAGCTGTTGCATTAGTCCAGGTGAGAGATGAAGGTTGCTTGAACTGGGTACTAGTAAGTAGAGGAAGGGGAAAGTGGTTTGGACTCTATTTTAGATTGGTAGAAGACTGTGTAGGATTGGTAGATCCAACATAATTTCCTGAGGGATTAATGTGGGGAGTTAGAGAAAGGAAATGAAAACTCTAAAGTTTTTAGTTTAAGCAATTCAAAGTACAGAGTTAATTACCTTTACCCAAGATGGGAGAGACTGTGGGAGGAGCTGTTTTGGAGAATATAAAGAATTCAGTTTTGATATTTTCCACATAGTAGGTACTCACTGTGACTATAGTATTGCTGAATGTTAAGAAACAAGGATATGAGACAGCTGCCCTGAGAAGAACTTTCCTTGTCAGGCTCACATTGTTTATTAATTGTGTGAGTTCTCACTTCATCAGCTTGATGTTTCTATGTTGTTTGTATGTTTTCTTTTTCTTTCTTTTATTAAAAAAATATATTTTTATTGATTTCAGAGAGGAAGGAAGAGGGAGAGAAACAGAAACATCAATGATGAGAATCATTGATTGGCTGCCTCCTGCACGCCCCCTACTGGGGATGGAGCCCACAACCTTGTCATGAATTGAACCCGGGACCCTTCAGTCTGTAGGCCAACGCTCTATTCACTGAGCCAAACTGGCTAGGGCTGTTTTTACGTTTAAGATGTGTATATAACCCTAACCAGTTTGGCTCGGTAGATAGAGCGTTGGCTTGTGGACTAAAGGGCTCCAGGTTCGATTCCGGTCCAGGGCATGTACCTTGGTTGCAGGCACATCCCCATTAGGGGGTGTGCAGGAGGCAGCTGATCGATGTTTCTCTCTCATCGATGTTTCTCTCTATCCCTCTCCCTTCCTCTCTGTAAAAAAAAATCAATAAAATATATTTTTAAAAAAAGATGTGTATATAGTACCTGCTTTATGCCAGGAACTGTTTTATCTAATTTTTCAAATACTAATTTATTTAATCCTCATGAAAACCTTGTAAGTATATTATTATCGTGCATGTTTTACAGATTAGGCACTGAAAAGGAATTTGCCCAAGGTCACATAGCTAGTAAAGGTAGAATTAGGACTCATATCCACAAAGTTTGGTTCCAAAATTTGTGTTCTAAACTGCTGTGCGATGGTGCTTTCCTTTTTATTATCCCCCATTGATTTATTGTAGTCATAAATGGAGAGAGAGGATTCAAGTAAAGGTCCAGAAGCTTATTTCAAGGCATTTACACATAGAGGGTGTCTGTAGCTTTAAAAGTTATGGTTATTTTCATATTCCTCCTAATAAAAGAGTAATATGCAAATTAACCATCACTCTGCTACACCCACAAGCCATGCCCACAAGCCACGCCTGCCAGCCAATCAGGAGCGAATATGCAAATAAACCCAACTAAGATGGCTACAGCCACAGAGAGCAGGAGGGAGGCTTGGGTTTCCCCGGCAATGGAGGAAGCCAAGCTTTCTGCCTGCCCTTGCCGGCCTAGGCCTCCACTCAAGGCTACAAAGTTTCAATGATAGAAGATACATAAACCCAAACAGAAATGGCGGCAGCCACTGAGCTGGAAAGTGCAGGAGGCTGGCCCAGGCTTCACTTAAGGCTACAAAGTTTCAATTATAGAAGATACATAAATCCCAATAGAAATGGCTGCCGCCCCCGGAGCAAGCAGAAGGCTTGGCTCCGCTCCAGGCTACAAAGTTTCAATTGTAGAAGATAAATAAACCCCAGATACCAGGACCTCTGCTTGGGTCACCAGGGTGTGTGGCTGGCCTGCAAACCACCACAGGCCCCTCGCGCAGGCTGCCCCACGCCCCAAGGGAACCCCCACCCTTATCCGGGACACCCTTCAGGGCAAACCAGCTGGCCCCCACCCATGCACTAGGCCTCTATCCTATCTAAGAAAAGAGTAATATGCAGATTGACCGTCATTCCAACACACAAGATGGCTGCCCCCATGTGGTTAAAGATCCTGCCCCCATGTGGACAAAAGATGGCCGCCACGAGATGGCCAGCAGGGGAGGGCAGTTGGGAGGGACCAGGCCTGCAAGGGAGGGCAGTTGGGGGCGATCAAGCCTGCAGGGGAGGGCAGTTAGGGGTGACCAAGCCGGCAGAGGAGGGAAGTTGGGGGCAACCAGGTCTGCAGGGAAAGGCAGTTGGGAGGGACCCAGGCCTGCAGGGGAGAACAGTTGGGGGGGACCAGGCCTGCAGGGGAGGGCAGTTGGGTGGGGACTCAGGCCTGCAGGGGAGAGCAGTTGGGGGGGACAAGGCCTGCAGGGGAGGGCAGTTAGGGGTGACCAGGCCTGCAGGGGAGGGCAGTTAGGGGTGACCAGGCCTGCAGGGGAGGGCAGTTAGGGGTGACGAGGCCTACAGGGAAGGGCAGTTAGGGGAAAACAGGCTGGCAGGGGAGCAGTTAGGCATCAATCAGGCTGGCAGGCAGAAGTAATTAGGGGCAATCAGGCAGGCAGGCAGGCAGGCAGGCAGGTGAACAGGCGAGCAGTTGGGAGCCAGCAGTCCTGGATTGTGAGAGGGATGTCCGACTGCCCGTTTAGGCCCGATCCCACTGGAATCGGGCCTAAACGGGCAGTCGGACATCCCTCGAGGGGTCCCAGATTGGAGAGGGTGCAGGCTGGGCTGAGGGACACCCCCCCCCCCCCCCCGTGCATGAATTTCGTGCACCGGGCCTCTAGTTATAAAATAAAGTGAATAAAATAAAATGAACCTATGAGGCTGCAGGTGCTGATACAAAAGCCCTAGAAATTATATTTCGAGGTGCTCTTAGGCAGAGTTTTATGTGAAACCTTCTGGAATGTAATGGTTATCTAAGTTGGAAAATATCTGTCAATACTACATCTTTATGATCTGTTTACATGTCTGCTATGTTGCAAAAAGTATTGGTTTGGGATTTATGAACTTATGATATTTGGGGTACTCCATATAGTCTATTTAATTTTGCTTGAGCTGCTTGACAGTTAATGTTGAAAATCCTTAAGGAGTTGTCTGGCCTTTTTGCATTCAGGTATTGGTTTTGCTCCATTTGGCTTAAATTGTCATTGTCCCACCAGGCAGGGTAGCTTTTTAGTTCAGAGTCCTCTTCAATAATCTGTGACCTTTACAGCTGTCGTTTTGAAATGAAATATTTTGTAAAGTGTTTTCATCATTTGTTTTTCCCTGAGGGTATAATTAGACTGTACAAGGTGACTATGATAGTGGCTGGTCTTCAAGCATTGAGAAAATATGTTTTAAAGATAACTTTTTTAGGTTATCAGCATTCTTGGTGAAGACCACCACAGTGTAGAACAACACTGTATTTCCACTTCTCTTTGTTGGTGTTTGTGAGTCATCAACACAATTCTTTAAAAAAGCTCACAGCTTTTTGTGTTGGAGATAGATTAGACGCAACTGTTGGTATTTGTTTTACTGAATGCAGGTGAAAGTTAGTTGTCCCAAAGATCATATATAACAAATACTATTCCAGATATATAAGAGAGAAGTAAACTTATGACAAACAAGAATGCTTAATTCTCTCATGGAATCTACTTGAGAAAGGCTGGGCTCTAGTCTGTTTTTATAAGTCCCAAGAGCTAAAAAATATATATATATATATTTTTTTTTTTGTAAAAGATTTTTTTTTTTAAAGGCAGGGGCAGAGGCTGTATATGGCCTGCACCACCTAAAATATTTACTGTCTGGACTTTTACAGAAAAGGTTTGTCCAACTCTCCTAAGGAGAATACCCAAATTTGAAACCCAGATTCTCTTTTTTATAACTGTTTGACTCAGTATCTGACTGTAAATGGGGCATAGTAATAGTACCTATCTCAGAATTATTGTGAAGATTACATATAATAATGTCAAGTTTTACAATATAGCTTAATGAATGTTATCACAGTAGATTTAAAATAAATGATAATGGTATTTACATATGCTGTTATGAATATGGTATGTAGCATATTATCAAATCTGTTCTTCTGTTGTGATGTGATGCAGTGGCATTTCTACTGAGAATACTAGCTAGTATTCATAGTACCATAATTTATAGACTCTTAGAGTGGGAAGGTCCTCTTAAAAACTAATTTGTTACCCATTAAATGTTAGAGCATTTTAGTGTTTGGTAAATCATTTCTCAAGGTAGTCTCTTTCTCTTTCTCTTTGAATAGCACTAATTTGATTATTTTTGTTTCGTGTACTGACTTTGTCTTCCTATAGAATTTTCTCTTACTGAGTTTTGATGTCCTAGAGAAGCAGTTCTCAAATTTCTGGTCGTTGAGAATGCTTTGAAGAGTTACAATATTAAAAATTTCTTTGAAAATAACAGTCAGCCTATTACGTATTTTTTATTTATTTTATTTTAATTTTTCAATTAAGTTGACATTGAATATTATATTAGTTTCAGTGACATTGAAAATTATATTAGTGGTTAGACACATAATTTATGAAGTGATCCCCCCAATAAATCGCATACTCACCTGGCACTGTACATAGTTATTATAATATTGTCTATATTCCCTATGCTATACTTTATATCTCATGATGATTTTGTAACTGCCAATTTGTACTTCTTAATCCCTTCACCTTGTGTTCACCTGCCTCCCAACCCCACTCCCATCTGGTTATCATCAGCTTCTTCTCTAATCTATTACATTTTAAACAACATTTTAGTAAGAATCATTGTTTTCCAAAACAAACAAACAAAAAATTAAGTGAGAAAGGAACATTGTTTTTACATTTTACAAATATGCAAATATTTGTTCTAATATTTCTTGATCTAATATGTTCACCTTAGTGATATTTATTTATTTATTTATTTATTTATTTATTGTTAATCTTCGCCCGAGGATATTTTTTTCATTGATTTTTAGAGGGTGTGGAAGGGAGTGGGAGAGCCAGAGAGAGAGAAACGTTGATGTGCTAGAGAGTCATAGATTGGTTGTCTCCCTCACGCACCCCAACCAGGGTCAGGGATCGAGCCTGCAACCCAGGGATCGTACATGCCCTTGGCCAGAATCGAATTTGCTGCCAACACTCTATCCCAGGGGTGGGCAAACTTTTTGACTCGAGGGCCACAATGGGTTCTTAAACTGGACCGGAGGGCCGGAACAAAAGCATGGATGGAGTGTTTGTGTGAACTAATATAAATTCAAAGTAAAGGAGTGGAGGGGAGAGCAAGAGAACCCTCCGCTCTTTCGGCTCCGCGGGCCAGATAGAACAGCCGAACGGGCTGGATCCGGCCCGCGGGCTATAGTTTGCCCACGGCTGCTCTATCCACTGAGTCAAACCATCTAGGCCCTAGCTCAACCTTTCTAATGCCGCGACCCTTTAATACAGTTCCTCATGTTGTGGTGACTCCCAACCATAAAATTATTTTCGTTGCTACTTCATAACTGTAATTTTGCTACTGTTAATGAATCGTAATGTAAATATCTGTGTTTTCCGATGGTCTTAGGCGACCCTGCTAGCGGTTCTCAACCTGTGGGTTGCTGCTGTAGAGCCTAAGACCATCGGAAAACACAGATATTTACATTACGATTCATTAACAGTAGCAAAATTACAGTTATGAAGTAGCAACGAAAATAATTTTATGGTTGGGAGTCACCACAACATGAGGAACTGTATTAAAGGGTCGCGGCATTAGAAAGGTTGAGAACCACTGAGCTAGGGCATCCCCTTAGTGATTTTAAAGACTTTGTCATGTGTCATTCTAGTCCTTTATACTTACTGTTCTTGAATGACACAGAATTTCAAGGATCAATTCATTACTGTATAGTAGGGATACCATTTAGTGTACAATTCTCTTCCCAAAGATATTTAACTGTTTGGGCGTTCTTTTAGCTGTAATAAACACCCTTTTAGTAATTGTAGAGTCAGAAGATTATACAATGACATTTGGTACTTACTGATTACTTTAGGTCATTATATAAAGATATTTTTTTTCTTAAATATATTAATAAGTGCTTATTCAGTTGAATGTACTAACATCTATTTTGCACAGTCTTAAGAGATTTTACCTGAACTGTTTTATGTAGTCTTATGCCATCTGTAAATTCTCCTCTGCATCTCTCTCTGAGCACTTGTAATAATTAGACTAAATTTTGCTGAAGTATCCTAGTGCTTACACTTCTCCTGTCAGAAGTACCCGTTTGTTTACGATCTGTAGCCAAGTAACCCTATATTCTTTCCTCAGCAAATTGAGAACCAAAGAAATGTAGCAGTTTTCTGAAAGTATAACTATTGATTCCAGCTATAATAGGGCAAGAAAACTGTGACAAAAATGGATTGACTTGATCATTTCAGTTCATAATGTGGTTCATGGATTCCACTGGTGGTTCCTGAGACCCTTTCAGGGATCTGTAAGGTCAGAACTATTTTCATGATGATATTAAGATGTTATTTATCCTTTGCACTGTGTTGATATTTGTACTTATGTTGCAAGAAAGTGGTAGCTTAAACTGCTGATGCCGACAGCTGGTGCACAAATCAAGGCAGTGGCAACAAACCGATGGAGTACTCATTATAGTCTTCCACTGCCATACACAATAAAAAATGCCATTTTTACCTAAAAATTCCCTGGATGAGGCAGTAATAAGTGTTGTTTTTACTAAATCTTGACTATTGAGTACACATCTTGTTAGTATTCTATGTGATGAAGTGGAAAGTATGCATAAAGTACTCATATGATTGAGTGTGAGCTAAACTAGGTGTGTGGTGTTTTTTTTTCATGGAATACTATTTTACTTGGAAAAAATGTTTGACAAAGTATGGTTATAAGTGATTTTTATTTTTATTTTTTTGGTGGGATTCACATAAGTCAGTGAACTTTCCAAATGGCCAATACTTGATGTCACAAATCAAGCATTGGTCAGGGATCCTTTCCAAGGGCAATATAGACCAATGGATTATTTTGTAGCAAAAATTTTACTTTTAAATTAACATAGAAAATTGACCATTTTGTGTACAATTCTAGGAATTTTATTAAATGTATAAATTTGTGTATCCAGAATAGCTCCATTACCTTCAACAACTCCCTTGTGCTCTCCTTTGTAATCATCCTTCTCCAAGCCTCTGGCAACCTCTCATCTTGTCATCATCACTATGGTTTTGTCTTTTTGAAAATGTATATTAATGGACTCACATAGAATGGAACCATTTGAGACTGCCTTCATTCTCTCAGCATAATGCCTTTGAGAGTCATCGAAGTTGTATCTTTCAATATCTGTTTTTATTTTATTTTTTTATATATTTTTATTGATTTCATAGAAGAAGGAGAGGGAGGGAAAAGAAATAGAAACATCATTGATGAGAATCACTGATCGGCTGCCTCCTGCATAAACCCTTCTGGGGATTGAGCCCACAACCCTGGGGAAGTGCCTTGACCAGGAATGGAACAGTGACCTTTTTCATAGGTCCACGCTCAACACTTGTTATTTTCCTTTATAGCCATCCCAGTGAGTATAAAGAGATACCTCGTGGTTAAATTCATTTTGCATTTACTTTGAGCCACACCGGCCAGGCTCAACATTTATTATTTTTTTAAAATTAAAGTAAAATTTACTGTTTTAATAATTTTACACTTGATTATAGCCAAAAGGACAAGAAATGATATTTTAACCATTTTAAACTGTGTAAATCAATAGCTTTTAGAACATTCAAATGTTGTACAGTAATCATCACTATCCAATTTCCTGGCATTTCATCACATCAAAGAGATATCCAGTACCTATTACAGGCATACCTTGGAGATATTGCAGGTTTGGTTCCAGACCACAGCAATAAAGTGAAACTGAGCTGCATACATTTTTTATTTCCCAGTGCATATAAAAATTATAAGCTTACTCTATACCAGGGGTGGGCAAACTTTTTGACTCGAGGGCCACAATGGGTTCTTAAACTGGACCGGAGGGCCGGAACAAAAGCATGGATGAAGTGTTTGTGTGAACTAATATAAATTCAAAGTAAACATCATTACATAAAAGGGTACGGTCTTTTTTTTTTTTTATTTCAATAGTTTTATTCATTTCAAACATTTTAACAAGAATGTAAACACTAATTATTATAATTTGAAACTTAAAAAATGGAGGAATCATAGCACAATAACATACCTTATATTGAAGATGGCAAAGGCAAAATAAAATTGCCTAACAAAGGAAAGGTACAAAAGCCTTTCAAATTAAACTTAAATATAATAAAATAATTTAAAACTAAAACAAATAGAAAAGAACAAAATGTGTGAACAGTAAATTAAACATTTTCTTTAGTGCAACTTCCAAATTATGCCCGGGACGTAGATGTAGATGGCAATGTAGACTGGGTTGAAAGGTTTTTGGTCTTTAAAACATCAACTTCAGTGGGAACAGTGTTGTTGGTTTCCTTTTTAGCTAATGCTCTGATACTGTGCTCTCCAGGGGCGTGTCTCCCTACATCACCACAATAACGTGTCTGTGCATTCCCAGGGTGATGTTGGGGGATGCGTCCGCGGGCATTACAAGGAGCCTCTGGAAGACTGAGAGGTTGTTCCTTCTACTGAATGGGCAAATATAAATCCGCCCACTCAGAAGAAGGAGCTGCGGCCGTGTTTCCCGACGTTGCCATGTTAACACTGTTGCTGGTGAAGGAGCGGAGGGGAGAGCAAGAGAACCCTCCGCTCTTTCGGCTCCGCGGGCGGATAGAACAGCCGAATGGGCCGGATCCGGCCCGCGGGCCATAGTTTGCCCACGGCTGCTCTATACTATAGTCCCGTGGTCGGCAAACTGTGGCTCGCAAGCCACATGTGGCTCTTTGGCCCCTTGAGTGTGGCTCTTCCACAAAATACACGGCCTGGGCGAGTCTATTTTGAAGAAGTGCCATTAGAAGAAGTTTACGTTTAAAAAATTTGGCTCTCAAAAGAAATTTCAATCGTTGTACTGTTGATATTTGGCTCTGTTGACTAATGAGTTTGCCGACCACTGCTATAGTCTATTGTCTAATAGCATTATGTTGAAAAGAGCAATGCACGTATCTTAATTTAAAAATACTTTGTTGCTAAAAAATTATAATCATCAGCTGAGCCTGTTGGAAAAACGACGCTGATTGACTTGCAGGGCTGCAACAAACCATCAGTATGTAAAAAAACAACAGCAAAATGCAGTATCTGTGAAGCACAGCAAAGCATAGTGCAATAAAGTGAGGTATGTCTCTACATAGTCACTCCTTATTTTCCCTCACCCATCCACTAATATTCTTTCTGTTTCTATGGATTTGCCTATTCTGAACATCCTATATAATAAAGAGCTAATATGCTAATTAGACCAGACGGCAGACCGACCTTCCTTAATGACCTTCTAGAATGACCAGTGGGTGGGGGGAGCGCGGGGCCAGTGAGCCTGCACTGCTAGGCCAGCCATGGCAGTCTGGGTGCCTCCGCAGAGGCAGGATGGGGCACGACTGTGGCGCCTGAACCTCCCATGGCCCCTCCCCCCGCTGGCCTGGCCCCCGATTGCCCCCCCCACACACACCAGTGAGCGGGGGTTGGGACCAGCACTAAGGAGCAGGGAGCCTGGCTTCTGGTTGAGCAGTGCTTCCCCCTAGCTCAGCCAGAAGCCGTGCTCATGGCTGGTGAGCGCAGCGGAGGTGGCGGGAGTCTCTCCCTCCTCTGTGGCAGTGGGGTGGTAAGGAGCGAGGGGTCCTGGACTGCGAGAGGGATGTCCGCGTGCTGGCTTAGGCGGACATTCCCCAAGGGCAGTGGTTGGCAAACTCATTAGTCAACAGAGCCAAATATCAACAGTACAAAGATTGAAATTTCTTTTGAGAGCTGAAAACCGACTTCTGCGCATGGGCCACGAAGTTTCAATCGCACTGTACATGCACGCCCACATGTGGTATTTTATGGAAGAGCCACACTCAAGGGACCAAAGAGCCGCATGTGGCTCACGAGCTGCAGTTTGCCAACCACTGCCCAAGGGGGACTCCCCCCCACCCCCCCAGTTCATGAATTTCATGCACCAGGCCTCTAGTTTCATATAAACAGTCATACAATATATGGTCTTTTGTATCTGGTTTCTTTCATTTAGCATAGTATTTTTGAGATTCATCCATGTTGTTGTACACATCAGTACAGTAGGTCCTCGGGTTACATTGGAGATCCGTTCCTACAGTGTGATGGATTTTTGCCATAAGTCAGAACCCACCTACATAGCACTTATGTCCCTTACTTGGAGCACATACACAGCAGTAATGAAGTGAAACAAAAAAACTTAAAAGAAAGATAACAATTCCTGACCTTTACTTGTGGTAAATAAATAATAAAAAACACAAAGCACATATGTACATATGTCGAAATGACGGAACTTTTTTTTTTTTAATAAATGGGAGATGGCGATGTAACCATGAAACAACGTACGTTGAGTCCGACATAACCCGAGGACTGCCTGTATTTCATTACTGTATTAATCAACTCAGGCTGCCATAACAAAATGTTGGATGACTTAAACAGCAGGTGTTTATTTTCTCATACTTTTGGAGGCCGTAACCCCCAGATCAAGGCTCAGCATGGTTGGTTTCTGTTGAGTACTCCTTTTCTGGCTTGTAGATGCCCACCTTCTCACTATGTCTTCCCATGGCCTTTCCTCTGTGGTTGGGCAGGGGAGCTTTTTCATTGTTCTGTAGTTATTAGTGTGCAAGTCTTCTACCTTCTTGGTTAAATTTATTCTAAGTACTTTATTCTTTTTTTTTTTTTTTAATATATTTTATTGATTTTTTACAGAGAGGAAGGGAGAGGGATAGAGAGTTAGAAACATCGATGAGAGAGAAACATCGATCAGCTGCCTCCTGCACACCCCCTATTGGGGACGTGCCCACAACCAAGGTACATGCCCTTGACCGGAATCGAACCTGGGACCTTTCAGTCCGCAGGCTGACGCTCTATCCACTGAGCCAAACCGGTTTCGGCAGTACTTTATTCTTGCTGTTATTCTTAGTGGAATTATTTCCTTAATTTCAGATGTTCATTGTTAGTGTATAGAAATATAACTGATTTTTGTATGTTCTTGTATCCTGCAATCTTGTTGAACTTACTTTATTAGGTTTAGTAGTTTTTCTGTGGACTGTCTAGGACTTTTTTTTTTAATCTTCACCCAAGGATATTTGGGGATGTTTTTGTTTTTTGTTTTTAATTTTTCTTTTTTTAATTCTCATCCGAGGATATTTTTTCCATTGATTTTTAGAGAGAGTGGAAGGAAGAGGAAGAGACAGAGAGAAACACTCATGTGAGAGAGACACATGAATTGGTTGCCTCCGGCATGCCCCCTGTCAGCGCCAGGAGTCTGCAACCAACGTACATGCCCTTGACCGGAATCGAACCCAGGACCCTTCAGTCCGCAGGCCAACGCTCTATCCACTGAGCCAAATCAGCTAGGGCGGGACATGTTTTTTTGAAATTTTTTAGAGAGAAAGGAAGGGAGAGAGAAGAAAACATTGATTGGTTGCTTTTCCTATGTGTCCTGACCAGGAATAAAACATACAATCTTTTGGTGTATGGGACAATGCTCCAACCAACTGAACCACTCAGGCAGGGCTAGAATTTTCTATGTATAAGATACTGACATTTGCAAAAAGAGTTAGGTTTAGTTTTTGCTTTTCAATTTGGATGCCTGTTATTTCTTTTCCTCTTACCTAATTGCCCTGTCTAGAACTTCCAAACAATGTTGAATAGAAATGGCAAGAGTAAATATCCTTGTCTTGTTCCTCATCTTAGTAGGAAGCTTTGTGTTCTGCCATTGAGTATGTTAGTTGAGTTTTTCATAGATGCTCTTTATTAAGTTGTGAAAGCTTCTTTCTATTTTTAAACTGTTGAGTGTTTTTATCATGAAAGGGTTTTGGAATTTGTGAAACACTTTTCTGTCAATTGAGATAATCATGCTATTTTCTCCCCTTCATTCTATTAACATGGTGATTAATTCTTTTCAGTTGATTAATTTTGTATGTTGGACCACCCTTGCATTACTGAGATAAATAAATCCATGGCCTATAGTTCTCTTAATATACTGTTGAATTTGGTTTGCTAGTATGTATTTTGTTGAGGATTCTTGTATCTATATTAATGAGGGATAATGGTATGTAGTTTTTGTTCTTGTGAAATCTTTGTCTTTGGTATCAGGGTAAGGTACCCTCATGGAATGAGTTAAGGAAATATATTTTCCTCTTCTACTTTTTGGAAGAGTTTGAGAAACATTAATGTTATTCTTTAAATGTTTGTCAGAATTCATCCATCAGTGAAGCCATATGATCCTTGGCTTTTCTTTGTCAGGATTTTGTTTTCTTTTGTTTGTAATCCTGATTTCTAGTTAGAGTGGAAGGGAGGGGGAGAGAGAGAGAAACATCATGTGAGCACACATCAGCAGCTGCCTCTTGCACACCCCCTACTGGGGAAGGATGCCCGCAACCCAGGCATGTATCCTGACCCAGGATCAACAGGCAACCTTTCAGTACACAGGAGGACTTGGTCAGTTTTTAAAAATTACTGTTTTAATCTCTACTTGTTACAGGTCCATCAGGTTTTTTTACTTCTTGTTGAGTCAGTTTTGGTAGTTTGTTTCTAGGTATTTCCATTTCATCTGTGTGACTATATGTTGGCATACATTTGTTTATAGTATTTTTTAAATTAAATATACTTTTATTGATTTCAGAGAGGAAGGGGGAGGGAGGGAGGGAGGGAGGGAGGGAAGAAGGAAGGAAGGAAGGAAGGGAGGGAGGGAGGGAGGGAGGGAGGGAGGGAGGGAGGGAGGGAGGGAGGGAGGGAGGGAGGGAGGGAGAAACATCAGTGATAAGAATCATCTATCGGCTGCCTCCTGCACACCTTCTACTGGGGACCGAGCCTGCAACCCAGGCATGTGCCGCAGGCTGATGCTCTAGCCAGTGGTCGGCAAACTCATTAGTCAACAGAGCCAAATATCAACAGTACAACGATTGAAATTTCTTTTGAGAGCCAAATTTTTTAAACTTAAACTTCTTCTAATGGCACTTCTTCAAAATAGACTTGCCCAGGCCGTGGTATTTTGTGGAAGAGCCATACTCAAGGGGCCAAAGAGCCGCACGTGGCTCTCTAGCCGCAGTTTGCCGACCACGGCTCTAGCCACTCAGCTAAACGGCTAGGGCTATAGTATTCTTTTGCAATCTATTTTATATCTGTAAAGTCAGTAATGATGTCTCCACTTTGATTCTTGATTTTAGTAAGTTGAGTCTTCTTTTTTTTGGTCAATCTAGCTAATGGTTTGTCGATAGTGTTAATCTTTTCAAAGAAATACTGTTTTTACTGATTTTTCTTTATTTTCTACTCCCTTTTAAAAATCTTTGCCCTATTTTTATTATTTCCTTTTTTTAAATAGCTTTGTATTTAGTTTCTTCTTTTTCTAGTTTTTAGGGTAGATGGTTACATTTTTTATTTGTGATATTCTTATTTAATGAAGGTATTTACAGTTATAAACTTTCCTCTGAACACTGCTTTTGCTTCATCCCATATGTATGTTTTGGGTTTTTTGTTTTTTTCATCTCAAAGTATTTTCTATTTTCATTGTGATTACTTCTTTGGCTCATTGGTTAAGAATGTGCTTTTCAATTTCCACATATTTATAAATTTTCCAGTTTTCTTGTTAATTTGAATTTCATTACATTATTTTTGGAGAAGATACATGGTATGATTTCCAACTTTTTAAATTTTTTGAGACTTATTTTGTGATAGAACATGTGGTCTACCCTGGATAATGTTCCATGTGTACTTGATAAGAATGTATATTCTGCACTTACTGAGTGGAGTGTTCTATGTATGTTTGTTAAATATAATTGACTTACAGTGTTCAAGTCTTTTATGTGGTTGTTTCACCCATTATTGAAAGTGGGATGTTGAAGTCTACAGCTATTATTGTTGAGCATTTCTTCCAATTCTTTCATTTATTGCTTCCCATATATTTTGGGGATGTGTAAATGTCTTAGGTGCGTATATATTTTTAATTGTTAAATCTTCTTAATAAATTGACTTTTTAATCATGTAATGTTCTTCTTTGTCTATTGTAACAAGTTTTATGTTAACACCTATTTTGTCTAATATTAGTATATCCATTCAATTTCTCTTTCAGTTTCTGTTTTCATGGACTCTTTTTCTTTTCCTTCACTTTCAACCTCTTTGTGTCCTTGGATCTAAAGTGAGTCTATTGGATATAGTTGGCTTATGTTCCTTTTTTCCATTCTTCCCATCTCTGCCTTTTATTTATTTATTTATTTATTTTTTTAAATATATTTTATTGATTTTTTACAGAGAGGAAGGAAGAGTGATAGATAGTCAGAAACATCGATGAGAGAGAAACATCGATCAGCTGCCTCCTACACACCTCCCACTGGGGATGTGCCCACAACCAAGCTACATGCCCTTGACCGGAATCGAACCTGGGACCCTTCAGTCCACAGGCTGACGCTCTATCCACTGAGCCAAACCGGTTTTGGCTCATCTCTGCCTTTTAATTGGAAAGTTTAATCCATTTAAATTTAATGTAATTATTGATAAGAAAGGATCTTTGCCATTTTGCTATTTGTTTTTTACTTGTCTTATGTCAACTTTGTTCGTTAAGTCCTCCATATTGACTTTTGTGTTACATAAATATTTTCTGGTATTTTCTTTTTATTTCTATTACTATACAATTTTTAGTTATTTTCTTAGTATTTGCCCGGGGGATATATAATTAACCTCTTAACTTTTAAGAATCTATTTCAAATTAATAACTTAGTTTCAATAGTATATACAGTACTTTGCTCTTATATGTCTGTCCCCCTACTTTATGTTATTATTATCACAAATTACATCTTTATACATTATACTAGAGGCCTGGTTCATGAAATTCATGCATGGGTGCAGTCCCTAGGCCTGGCCAGCGATCCAAGTGTGAGCATCTGGCGTGGAAGGGCCCCCATGCGCCCTCCTCCGCCTGAGTCATGCCCGAGTCCCCACGCGGAGATGCGGTGAGTGTGGCTGGACGCTGTGGACCGGGGCGCAGCGTGGGCCTCTGGGCCACCTAGCGGCGCTACACAGAAGCCAGGTGGGCAGCATGCTCTCCCGGCTGGCGTTGCGGCTCCTATGTGAACCCATGGGGAGCCTGACCAGTCCCTGCGGTCCTGGCGGCTGTGTGGCCTGGTTTACCCGGAAGAGGGCATGCGAGTGCAGGCAGGTTCCTCGTGGGCACCCGGCACCTGAGCATGAGGGCTTCCCCGGTGTGTGAGCCCTGGCGTTCTGGGGGAGGGTAGCAAGGGGAGTGAGAGTGAGCTTGGTGGACACCCCTCATTCTCACCGCACCTCCGTCCCTTCACCCTCACCTCCAGGTAGTTTGTAAGAGGTCGCAGCCCCATGTCATAGTGAGCAGTCAAACTCCCGGTCGAATGACCACCTGAGGGGACAATTTGCATATTGGGCTTTTATTATATAGGATGCCCAACATAGATTTGTAATTGTTTATGTAGTTGTCTTTCAAATTATATATGAATAAAAGGAATTACAAACCAAAATACAAACTCCTTCCTTTTTTTCCTTTCTCTAACACTTTATAATATAGTGCTTCTATTATGCTTTCAGATACTATTCTAAACACTTTGCAAATATTTAATAATCTTAAACTTTTGAGATCAAATAACTGTATAGCCAAGGAAGATGAGGTGTAAAGAAGACAAATAACTTGCCCAAAACTATAGAACTATTAAAAGGCAAAGTCAGAAATTTAAACCCAAGTAGTCTGGCTCCAGAATCCATGCTTTTAACCACTAGTCTCTTTACTTTGTAGAGTACTAGTGTTTCTTTTTTACATTACAACATTGAGTGTAAAATTCAGTTAGATACATAAAACATACACATTCACGTTTAAAATTCAGAACAGATAAAGTGAAGGATATTGGAAGTCAATTGAGAAGAAAGATAACAGTCAGAAGGGACTTTTGATCTGTGGCCTTGAAGACCAAGCAGGATCAAGAGTCAAGATTTGTGAGAAAGACATTTTAAGTAGAAGGAACAGAGTGAGGAGAAGAATCAAGAAAAGGAAAAGCAAGTTGTAGTCAAGAAACAGAATAGTTTGAGTTGTATGTAGTTGAAGGCAATTGGACAAGAGACTGTTGAAAAGGTTCACTTTTGGAAGGATTTAAATGCCAGACCTCATAGTTTGGATTTTATTCTGCAGGGAGTAGGTAATCATTGAATGTTTTTGAGTAGGGGAAAACTATTAAGAATTTACTTTATATGTAAGTGTGTATATAAATCAGAAGGCTAACTAAAACTTTGGTGTAATTTAAATATTTCTCAACAAGCTGAAGCTTATTCTAGGGGAAGCCAGATTCAAGTTTGTTCTTTTGTACAGCCATGTATTAAAGTATGTTGGAGGCATGTTATAAAATAATGATTTTAATAATGTAAATTAGATATAGTTAAAGAAATATGTTTATTATATCCAAAATGATGTGTTTCCTTTCAAAATCATCTCTTGTATGAGGTTGCGGGTATGATTTACATTTTAATTACTTACCCTCTATCTATATATATAAAACCTAATATGCAAATTGTCCCCTTAGGAGTTTGACTGGGAGACTGGGAGTTTGATTGCTCGCTATGATGTACACTGACCACCAGGGGGTGGTGCGGAACAAAGGAAGGCCCTGGCCGGCAGCCAGGGAAGGGAGGCCCCAGCCTGCAGCTGGAAGGCCCTGATTGCCGGCCAAGCCTAGGAACCCTACCCATGCACAAATTTTCTCACCAGCCTCTAGTATACAATAATACAGATCAGCTAGTGATTTTTGAGTGCTTACAACCAAGTTTTTTGCTAGATGCAAAATAAGACCTAGTCATATTTTTCAGACTTTTTCTTCCTAAACAGTAAACATTGCAATGCTCTAGTAATCAGTCCTCTACCCTCCTCTCCTTTTTATCTGCTTTTATTAACTGAATACGATCTCATCTAAACCTGTCCTGGATACCTACATGGTTTGCTTCCTCAATTAATTCAGTATCCTTTATTTTGTAAGGCTTTATTTTACCTCTCTCTGATGATTTCTAGTTTTATATCACTGATCCCGGTATCTCCTTTTAACTTCAAATTCATCTATCCAATTGCCTCCTACATATATCCACATTGATTTCTGAGATATGTCAGATTTAACATGTTCAAAACTGAACTAGATAGATCTCTGTTAAACCTTTCTCCTCCAGTCTTCTCTATCTTAGAAAGCTATATTACCATATACCCATTTCTCAGACCAAAAGCCTAAGTATTGCTTCCAGCTCCTTTCCCTCATATTCCACAATTAAAGCATCACCAAACAACTGGTTTTATCTTCAAAATATACTCTTTATCCAACCACTACTCTCTACCTCCATTACTGCCACACCAGTTCAAGTTATCAGTATCTCTTGCTAAAGCTGTTGTAATATAATAGTCTCCTAATAATGCTTTCCTCATAATTAGTTATCCATAAATTCACCTGGAAATCTTAAATAATATAAATCTGATCATATTGCCTCCACTACCACCTAAATGTAAACCTAGTGGATTTCTATTAAATTCAAAATCCAATCTCCTCACCATGATCTTGTTTCTAGATCTCTGATCTTATCTCCTACTTTCACTCTTAGTTATTTTGCTCAGGTCATACCAGGTTTCTTGCTGTTTCTCAAATATACCATACTTCACACTATGTATTGCTTTAGTGTTGTGCCCTCTGCCTAGAATGTTCCTGTCCTGGATACCTACATGGTTTGCTTCCTCACTTCATTCACTATCCGAAAATGTTGCCTCCTGGAATCTTTTTTGGGCCTTTAAAAATTCTCCTTACTCTGTCCCTACCCAGCAGTTCTCAGAGTTCTCAGAGTTTATCAGGGTTTGTTGTTACCCGACTACTACTTCTGCTTCTCCTTATCACATTTATCATCATCCTTATTATTTGTATAATTTCTCTCCCCTGCCATAAAGTTTACAAGATAGGGACTTTTGTCTGTGTTATTCATAGCTGCATTCCTAGTGCCTGACTCATAGTAGACACAGTATCTGTAGTCCACCAAGGAAAAGAGTCTTAGAAACAATAGAAATTCTTTTTGCTTCATTAATCTAAAAAAAACACTAAACAAACAAACAAAAAAGGCAAAAGAATATGCTGGTCTCCCATATTGTATTGCATTTTTAGTATCTTTGAGAAAATATAATAAAAGGATATTATGAATTCAGTAATGCTTTTAAAAGAAATATGTATTTTGTTCATAGCAAAATGCGTTCAGTAGAGTAGTGGTTGTATATGCAAGCACATTTTTACTTAATTTACAAACAGTGCTCATATGGATTTACTGACCTTGTAATGACTTGAGTTCCTCTAAGGAATTTTGGCCCATAGATTGTGAACTCCTGGTGTAATTGACTCATTCCTAATCAACTTTAGATTTGCATTTAAATGGCTTCTTTTTAGCATAATTACTCTGCTGAAGACAGTTTGATATCACTGGAAAAATGAACCAAAACTGTCCTTGGATTTCCAAAGAACTAAATTCATCTGACCTAGCTTTTTACTATTTGTATGATTTTGGTTTCTTAACATCTTAGAACCTCATTTATGGAATTAGGTATGTAGACATAATTATATTAAATTATTTTGGTAATGTTCCAGCTACTCAATACATATTTCTTTTTCTCCTTAATCTATTAATATCACTGTTGTATAGGACTTCATCTTTCCTAATTTATTTCTGTCTTTGCTGTGGTTACAGCTTTGCACACACACACACAAAATTATCCTGTCATCTCTGTTGATGGGCCAGCAAAGCAAGCCATTAATTATGTTCTGGTTTTAGTTTGTAGATACAGGAAACTTGGTTGAGCTGGAGCAGAAAACCATCCTTTTTCTATCAGATATCAATTACCCTTCTGTTTTATTTCTATTTCTGTGGTTTTTCAACATGACAGATACACAAAATGGAGTCATTATGGAATTTCAAACCACTCATGTAAATATAAGCATATAGGAATTAAGAAAGTTGTGTTTGCATTCATCCAACAAACAGTATTGACTGCAGTTTAAGGAACAGGCTGATGTTAAAAAAGATGAATAGGCTTCATTTATTTGCTCAATATCTAGTGGATAAAATGCCCCCCAAATTATAGTTTATAAGCAGTGCAACTTCACCACTGATGAAGATGTTCCTAACTTTGCCTGGGGCTTGTGGGATGAGATAAAGGATGCCTTAGAATTAAGTAGATTGAGGCTTGCAGGAGAACATTCTAGTCAGAGGACGTGCTATACTTAAAAAGCATGGAAGTATTGATACGTATGTAATGACTAGAGGCCCAGTGCACGAAATTTGTGCATGGGTAGGGTCCCTTGTGGCTGCCGGCTAGGGCCTCCCTTCGTTCTGCGCCGCCCCTGGTGATCAGCACATGTCATAGTGAGCAATTGAACTCCCAGTCGGTCGAACTCCCGAGGGGACACTTTGCATATTAGGCTCTTATATATATAGATTAATCAGTCTGGCCAGAGCATAGTTTATGTGACAGAAAATAGTGGTAGGGGAGACTGTAAAAGTAGTTTGGGACTAAGAGAGAACTCGTTGATCTTGCATGTCATCCAGGAATGTGAAGTTTTCAATATTGTAAGTGGAAAGCCATAAAAGGTTTTGGCAGGGCAGTATTCCATTATTTGGATATATTACATTTTACTTATCCTAGATTGCTTCTTAATACAAAATAATTAAAAATTTAGTTCTCTTAAATCACTCCTATACTTTAATCTTTGTTAAAGCAAAAAAAAAAAAAAAGTATGTGAACCAAGCTATCATAACTTAGAAAAAGGATAACAGGCCCACCCGGAGTGGCTCAGTGGTTGAGCATTGACCTATGAACTAGGAGGTCAGGGTTCAATTCCTGGTCAGGATATGTGCCCTGGTTGCAGGCTTGATCCCCCAGTAGGGGAGGGGGGGGGTGCAGGAGGCAGCCAATCAATGATTCTCTCTCATCATTGATGTTTATATCTCTCTCCCTCTCCCTCTTTGAAATAAATAAAAATATATTTAAAAAAAAAAGAATAACAGAATAAATCAAAGGAAATATAAAGATAATGAAACTTAGAATGAAAATTAATGAACCAGAAAACAAATAAATGATAGAGAAGATTAAAAAAACAGTTAAAAGTGGATTTTTGAGGAAAAAATAAAACCTTAGAAAACATACCTGGCAAGATAGATCAAGATTGATTAAAAAAACAAAAATAATATTACCAAAATGAAGATTATAACTATAGGTAAAAGAGATTTAGGAAATACAGGATTTAGATAGAGGTCTGGATTTGAATGGGTTCCTTTGGGTATCAAAAGATAAGGGATTTATAGCAGCATTATTTGCAATAGCCAGAGGTGGCAGGCAACCCAAATGTCCATCCATGGATGAATGGATAAGCAAAATTAGATGTATGCATCAATGGAATATTATTCAGCCTTAAAAAGAAAGGATATTCTGCCCTAGCCAGTTTTGCTCAGTGGATGGAGCATCGGCCCATGGACTGAAGGGTCCCGGGTTTGATTCTGGTCAAGGGCACATACCTCTATTTCAGGTTTGATCCCTGGCCCTAGTTGGGGTGAATGCAGGAGGCAACCAATCAATGTGTGTCTCTCACATTAGTGTTTCTCTCTCTCTCTGTCTCTCCCCCTCCCTTCCACTCTAAGAATCAATGGAAAAAATATCCTCAGGTGAGGATTAACAAACAAACAAAAAACAAAAACAAAAAGGGAAGGGTATCTGTGGCATGGTACAACATGGATAAACCTTGAGGACGGTATGCTAAGTGAAATAAGCCAGTCACTAAATGACAAATACTTCATGATTTCTATTTAAGAGGTGCAGTAGTCACACTCACAGAAATGGGAAGTAGAATGGTTGTTGGCGAGGCGGGGCGTGGGAAGAATAGAGAGTTATTGTTTAATGGGTATAGAGTTTCAATTTTGCAAGTTGAAAAAAGTTCTGGTGATGGTGCAATGTAAATAGTATATTTAATGGTACCCTTAAAGTGGTATATTTTATGTATGTTTTACCACAATTTTAAAAAAGATAAGGGAAACTACTATCAACAACCATATACCAATAATTTTGAAATTCAAGAAAAATAACACTTGCCAAAGATCAACTCAAGAAGGAATAAAAAGTTTTAATTGTTCTATAAGTATTAAATTAATTTAATAGTTAAAACTCTTCTCTAGAAGAAAATAACCCCAGATGGTTTTGCATCTAAGTTCAACCCATCTTTTAAGAAAGAGAGCTTCCCAATTTTCTGTCATCTTTTTCCAGAAAATAGAAAAAGAGGGAACACATCCCAAGTCTTTCTAGGAGGCTAGATGCCAAACCCAAACGGAAATATAAGGTAAAAATTATAGGTCCATTCCACTCATGAAATAGATTACCCCTTTAGTTATAGAAAAATTCTTTTTCATTTTGTTTTATGCTTTTATCTTCGAATTTTTCTTTGATACTCATTGCCACCTATTGTATTGTTCTTTTTGTATATTTTTCTTATATCTTTGCCTGTCTATAATTTCAACATATCTGTCACTTTTATAAACCACATATTGTTTAGCCCTATCTGACAATTTTTTTCTCTTCTACTTAGTTAATTCCGTCAGTTCACATATAAAATATACATGTTTGGTATTATTCCTAAAATTATTTTTTGTTTTTTCTATTTAGTATGCCTGCTTTTTGTTTAATTTTATTTTATAGTTGACCATTTTTACTGTTATGTCCTCTGATGATTTAAAAATTCTTATACCTACCTGCCCTCCCCCCCCCCCAAAAAAAATTTCTCTACTTTACCCATACATTTTAAGCAAATGCATTTTAAGCCTACATTTTCTTATCAGTAAAAAAATCTATATATATATAGAAGGCTCAGTGACATCTGTCAGACTGGCCGGCTGGCCAGTACATATGATGTGCACTGGCAATTGACGTGCACTGGCAATTTAAAAATAAATGTTGACTTGCGCATGCGCAATACATATAAATCTTTCACTGGTGCCAATCTCATGTGATGCCAGAATGTAAATGGAGTCTTTGTAATGGTACTAGATTTATTATCAAAAGATTGTGACCTAGCATAATCGAAGCTGAAGTATTAACAGGATCTGCAGAAGGAGAGGTTGTTCTGATTCCAAGAATTGATTTGTCCCCATCTGACACTGGCCTCCCATTTAAATTAACTTGAAGACAGTTTCCTGTGATACCAGCATTTGTGATGACTATTAGTAAATCATGAGGACAACCTCTAGACAGAGTAGGAATATTCCTACCTGAACCCGTTTTCAGACATGGTCAGTTATATGTTGCTTTCTCTCAAGTTCGAAGAGTGTGTGACGTTAAAGTTAAAGTTGTAAATACTTCATCACAAGGGAAATTAGTCAAGCACTCTGAAAGTGTTTTTACTCTTAATGTGGTGTACAGGGAGATATTAGAATAAGTTTAATCAATTTATCAGTCATTGTTTTTATCAATGTTTTTATTTTTATATCATGTTATTGTTAACCAATTTACATATTATTTTCATATACATTTTACTAATTTTCTTTCATCTCTGACACTTCTATTATAGAGAAAGGGCGAATAGAGATATTAAAATACTTTGTATTTTAATTTTATAATACTACTAGAGACCCGGTGCACAGGATTTGTGCAGTGGTGCGGGGCATGGCCTGCGGGAATCAGCCCACTCTGGGAGCACTGCTCATCCCGGTCAGCTGAGTGGCACTCCTACTGTGGGAGTGCACTGACCACCAGGGGGCAGCTCCTGCATTGAGCATCTGCTCCCTAGTGGTCAGTGCGCATCATAGCGACTGGTCAAGCGGTTGTTCTGGTCGTTCTACCATTTGGTTGCTGGGCTTTTATATAGGATAGGATTTTATATATACTACTAGAGGCCTGGTGCACGGATTCGTGCACCAGTGGGGTTCCTTGGCCTGGCCTGTAGAGATCAGGCTGAAACCGGCTCTCTCATATCCCCCGAGGGGTCCTGGATTGCGAGAGGGCACAGGCCAGGCCGAGGGACCCCACCGGTGCACATTCGGGGCTAGGGAGGGACCACAGGAGGGCTCTAGGGCATGTCTGGCCCGTCTCACCCAGTCCCAATAGGCTGGACCCCAGCAGCAAGCTAACCTACTGATTGGAACGTCTGCCCCCTGGTGGTCAGTGTGCGTCATAGCGACTGGTCGCATGAATGGTCGGACACTTAGCATATTAGGCTTTTATTATATAGGATATTTATTGTATAGGATGTAATTTTTTGCAGTAACGAAATTACTGCATGAATCTTCTAATTTCCTTTTTTAAAAAAATATATTTTATTGATTTTTTTTTTTTTTTTTACAGAGAGGAAGGGAGAGGGATAGAGAGCTAGAAACATCGATGAGAGAGAAACATCGATCAGCTGCTTCTTGCAAACCTCCTACTGGGGATGTGTCCGCAACCAAGGCACATGCCCTTGACTGGAATCGAACCTGGGACCTTTCAGTCCGCAGGCTGATGCTCTATCCACTGAGCCAAACCAGTTAGGGCCTAATTAATTTCCTTTCAATGTGCATGAATCCGTGCACCAGGCCACTAGTTGATATAATAAAAATTTTAGGAGTATTACAAATTGCTCCCTCACTCCATAAACACACTTGATCTTAATTTAACATATTTTACTTAAGCATATTTTACTCTACTTCACCTAAGATTTTGTTGTAATAATTTGGGATATTATTCTTAATTCTTAATTTTAAGAATTATGTTTATTTATTTAAAGAATCCTTTTTATGTTAAACTGAATCCCTATATTAGTAAACTATTTACACTTAACTAATACTGGTATATTGCTTGCCACTTTTCTTATATACATATTATTTATTTCAGAGAGAGAGAGGGGCATTAATGATGAGAGAGAATCATTGATCAGCTGCCTCTGGCACACCCCACAATGGGGATTGAGCCTGTAGCCTGGGCATATGCCTTGATCTGGAATCAGACCACGTCCTCTTGGTTCTTTATAGGTGGACAATCAACCACTGAGCCATGCTAGCTGTATGTATACATCCTATGTAATAAAAGCCTAGGTGGCATCACACCCTCGCGCAACGTCATCACAAGATGGCCGCCACAAGATGGCTGCCCTCACGTCGTCACAAGATGGCTGCCTCAAAGATGACTGCCACAAGATGGCCGGCCGGGGAGGGCAGTAGGGGGCGACCAAGTTGGCAGGGAAGGGCAGTTGGGGGCCATCACGCCAGCAGGGGAGGGCAATTGGGGGCGAGATCAGGCCGGCAGGGGAGGGCAGTTGTGGGCGATCAGGCCGGCAGGGGAGGGCAGTAGGGGGCAACCAGGCCGGCAGGGGAGGGCAGTTGTGGGCCATCAGGCTGGCTGGGGAGCAGTTAGGGGGTGATCAGGCTGGCAGGCAGAAGTGGTTAGGGGCAATCAGGCAGGCAGGCAGGTGAGTGGTTAGGAGCCAGCAGTCCAGGATTGTGAGAGGGATGTCCGACTGCCGGTTTAGGCCCAATCTCCAGGATCGGGCCTAAACCGGCAGTCGGACATCCCCCAAGGGGTCCCGGATTGGAGAGGGTGCAGGCTGGGCTGAGGAGACTCCCCTCTCCCCCATGCATGAATTTTGTGCACTGGGCCTCAGTATGTATTTATGTGTGTGTGTATGTGTGTGTGTGTGTGTGTGTGTGTGTGTGTGTATATATATATATATATATACACACACACACACACACACATACACACACACATATGTATGCATATGTAGTATTTTCTCCTTTTTTGAGGTCTTTGTTGAGTCATTTTTTATTTAGCTGAACTACTTTATTTTTTTTATTTATTTATTTTTTAAATTTCTTTTTTCTTTTCTTTTTTTTAATATATTTTATTGATTTTTTACAGAGAGGAAGGAAGAGGGATAGAGAGTTAGAAACATCGATGAGAGAGAAACATCGATCAGCTGCCTCTTGCACACCCCCTACTGGGGATGTGCCCGCAACCAAGTTACGTGCCCTTGACCGGAATCGAACCTGGGACCTTTCAGTCCACAGGCCAACGCTCTATCCACTGAGCCAAACCGGTTTTGGCTGAACTACTTTATGTAACCTATCTCAGAGTGAATGGCTATCTTACTTTCCAAATCAGAGCATATGTAGTAATTTCTTTCTTTTACTCATGTCTGTGAATAATAAATTGGGTACAAAAAGTTTATTGTTTTTTTACCCTCAGAATTTTGTGAACATAGCTCCATTGGCTTTTGGCATTTACGTTTACTGATGAAATAACTAGCAGTCCAAGTCTCTTTCCTCTTAGTTCAAGTAAAATTAAGTAAAAATTCCCCTTCTTTGGAGCTTTTAAATTTTTATTCTTGAAATTTAGTTATTTTACCAGGAGAGTTATATATGTATGTGTGTGCTTTCCCCCACTGGGATTCTGCCCCAGTACTTCTCAGAGCCCATTAGATAATGAAGACTCAAGACACTGTTTAATGTTAGGAAGTTTTATTTTTTTTCTTCTTCTCCTCCCACCCACCTTTTTAAATTTTAAATTTCTTATTTATATTTATTGCCTTTCCTCGTTCTGAAAATCCTATTTTACAGATACTGAATATTATGGCCACTTCTCTCACCTTTTTCTCATGATTTCTGTATCTTCAGATTCAGTATACATTATGAAGACATTTCTTAAGTTGGTTTTCTAAGTCACTAATTGGTTGTATATTTTCTTACTCAGTACCTCTTTTTGGTTCTTTTGGCAGTTTTGTTTTTCTTTTTCCCCTCCTCCAAACATATTTTTCATTCTCTTTTTAGAGCAACTTGCTCTTTAAAAAAAAAAAAAAAAATGCCATTCCTCCCTGGTCTCAGTAGAAATACTATTTATAATTTTTCTTCAAGTTCTAGTATACTTTGGCTTCGCTAATTCTGTTTTAGTTTGTGCATTAGTTATAATTAAATTATTGTCTCTCTTCAGTATATCTGGTCAAGTTTTTTCATCACTTCTCATGCTGGGTTATTCTGAGGGTAATAAGTGAGCCACATCAGCAAATGGGCTCCTCAAAGTGCCTGGGCCAGGAACAGATGCCCAGAGAGAGAGGAAGAACTCTAAATGAATGTAGTTAGTTGTCCAGTGGTGGGATGGATTGTCTAAAGAGGAGGCTGGTTTTTTATCATTACCTGTAGAAGTTCATCCACATTTCTTTAGTTGCATGACATACTGAGATAACTGGAACATCAATGAAGAGTTGTTAATTGTCTTATATTATCTTGGATAAAACAGAAAAGATTATAAAATCTGGTGCTTTTTAATTACTTTCATTTTGGGGCTCACTTGGAGTTCAGTGTGATGTCAGAAAGTAATAACACCCTGGAGTTTTAAGTAAAGAACTCCAGATAATGTCAGTGCCATCTTTGCTTATTAGGACACTAGAGGCCCGGTGCACGAAATCCATGCACTGAGGGGGGGGCTCCCTCAGCCCAGCCTGCGTCCTCTCGCAGTCTGGGAACCCTCAGGGGATGTCTGACTGCTGGCTTAGGTCCATTGCCCGCTGCGCTTGCCAGTCATGAGCCCAGCTTGCCAGTCGTGAGCCCAGGCACTACCCCTGTGGGAGCACACTGACAACCAGGGGGCACTCCTGTGTTGAGCACCTGCCCCCTGGTGGTCAGTGCGCATCATAGCGACCAGTCGTTCTGGTCGTTGCACGGTAACGGTTTCTTATGCTTTTATTATATACTAGAGGCCCGGTGCACAAATTCATGCACCAGTGGGGTCCCTCAGCCTGGCCTGTGGGTCAGGCTGAAACCGACTCTCCGACATCCCCTGAGGGTTCCTGGATTGTGAGAGGGCTCAGGCCAGGCCGAGGGACCCTACCGGGGCACGATCGGGGCTGAAGAGGGACGTGAGAGGTTGGCCAGCTGGGGAAAGACTGCAGGAGGGCTTCAGGACGTGTCCCACCCATCTCACTCAGTCCTGATTGGCCAGACCCCAGCAGCAAACTAACCTACTAGTCGGAGCATCTGTCCCCTGGTGGTAAGTGCATGTCATAGTGAGCAGTTGAGCGGCCTTAGCATATCATTAGCATATTATGCTTTGATTGGTTGAACAGACAACTGGACGACTGGACACTTAGCATATTGGGCTTTTATTATATAGGACTAGTAGGTTAGTAGGTGATTGTTACTAGCAGGTACCTTTGAACTGATATTTTATAAAGTAACAATACTCTGTTGAAAATTGAGCTCTTTTATACCAAGCATCAAGTTGTACAAGATACCCAAGGGACCTTGATGTAAAAATTGCTAATTTTCTGATCTCCTAGTTTTTCTTCAGCACCCTTTTGTTTCTCAAATTGCTAACCTGGTATCTCAGAGGAGAGGTTCCTAAGACCCAGGAACCATTTTTCATTCAGTAATTTTTTTCTTTATTTCAGAAGTACAGGCTGTGTTGCTTACTTTAGTTAGCTTGCATATGATATGTTCCTATCCTGTTACTTTTCATGACCTGCCTTTCCCCCTTTAGTTAGAAATGGAGAAGAGATTCTGGTTTAGATTGAAGAGGGAAATATGTGAGAAATTTTAATCTTTTATCTTTTTTTTTCCCCTAGAGTTTTCTGATTAAACGAGAAGCTCAAAATCAGGCATATAGAGCCCTAGTATAAGAGAAACATTGTGGGAAACAGGAAGACCTTTCCATCCTTCTTGGAGCATTAAATCTCTGTGAGGAGATGAGATACAAATGTATGGAAAATAAAACAGGGTTTAGATAGCCTATAACAAATTTTACTTTACAGTATACTTCCATAGACAGTACTTTGCACATGACAGAAAACATAAGACAACTGACATTTACTTAAAAGGAGGAAATGATATGTGAATTCTGAAGATGAAAAAATTAGAAACTGAAGCTCCATGAGGGCAGGCATCATGTCTGTACACTGCCTACTCAGTGCCAGCCACTGTCCCTGGTTGGAAGGCAGGCTCTTAGTTAATGTATACTGAATAAGCGAATATGTATTTTTAAGCAAGTTGAAGAGTGCCTTGAAGAAGATAATTTATTTGTCAGAGATGAGATGCAAAGGCTTAAGAAAATATTAGGAGGTAGAAATGATAACTGACTATATTAGAACACCAACCTGACTGAAGCTGTGAGAATGAGCAGGAAGGTTCTGTGAAACTGGCTGCTTTTAAACAGTAGGTTGGGGTCAAATTATAAGCTGCTTTGATTGCTGGATTTAGGAATTTGGGATTTGTTTTTTAAATAATGTAGAATTTTTCTGAATAGATGGTAGCATTGTTAAAGCAGTGCTTCAGGAATGCAACCTGAAGACACAGTGCAGGCTGCAGTGAGGAAGAGTCTGGAGACCAGCTTTGAGACCAGTTGTAATGTTGGATAGGAATTCTTGGATAGTGATCATGTTCAGTAAAATTATTAATATTTCTTTATATGTAATATATTACATAAAAGTGCTTTTTAAATCCTAGTGATTGAACATAAAGACATGGCTATCTTTTTCAGTATTTATTTAATTTTCCATGACATTTTGTTATTGATCTTGAGGGCTTTTCTATGAGATCATGGTATAAATTTTGAATACATTTGTTCTTCCCTTATTTGCCTTTTGTTAATGTCAAGCATGGCACATGAGACAGTCCTTGTTGCTATGCAACTGCTAAATCCAATATTTAATATTAATAAAACTGAGTGGCATTAAGTTCAGTTAACAGAGGGTAGCAAAATATGGCTTTACAGTGTCAAGTCAATAATATTTGTGAGGTTTAATGTATTGTTGCAGATATGAGCAAAAGAAAAGTGACTTGTTTAAGTTAGTATTTTGATCAAATACTGGCTTTATGACCAGATTTTTTTATTGTTTCATTTCCGTCTTTCCCTTTCACTGCTTTTGCTCTGTGATTTGTTTTTTATTACTGTCTGTTGTGTTATTGATGAAGTTTTTTTCTGTTTTCTTATTCTTTCAGGTTCCATTGACCTTTGTAATTTTTAAAATTTTATCTTCTAAAGCTTTGTTTTGTTTTTGTTTCCCAATATTAGTTCTTGCTGTATTTACATTTTTCCTTTTCAAGAATTTATGGTTAGCATACAAGTTTCGAATTTGTTATGATTTCTTATGAACCCAGGTGAAAGCAAATTAGATTTGCTCTTCAGGATAAGAGCCACCTGTAATCTCATTTAGCAATTTGCAGTGTGTACTTGGTACTTTCAAGATACTGAAATATTTGTAAAATCAATTCTTTTTGTGGGGCGGGGGGTTGGAGGGTTTTAGAGTTGGAGGCATCCTGTGGGTTTTTTTTTTGTTTGTTTTTTTTTAAGGCTAGTGTTGGGAATATCTAGTTTGCAGAGATAGATTATATCTAGGAAGTCCTTTTCATTCTCTTACCTACCACTGCCTCTTCATCCTCAAAAACCTCAGTGCAACCCTTTCTCCTCTCTAGTGTGGGGAAGAAAGATCATAGTAATTTAGTAGAAAATGTTTTAATTGTAGCAGGCAGATAATAAACAGGCATACATACTTCCCAGTTTCTTAAATGGGTAGTTTGATCTTGCTAATATTCTTGGAATAATTTTGACGGGAAAGAACTAAGGAGAATTGAAAAACAGTTGCTCCTTAATAATAAGTTGAAAATCTAGAATCTAAAAAATAGTGCAGAAAAATCAGCTTTCTAACTACAATGTAGATAACACAAACTCTAGAGATTACTCTTTAATTATGGCTTAATGCTAAGGACAAAGAAATTCGTAAAATTACAATGTTATTCTTATAGCCAGATAAAATACTGTTCCCAGGGACCATCTTATCTGACCCCTTACCTTCCAAACCTTTTATGGTAATTGAATTTGTGGTAAGGAAATGCAACATGTGTGTGAACCTCAGGTATTCACTGGCTATAGTAATTAATTAACCAATTTCTGAGAGAGGAAGAATGGGAGAGACAGGGAGGGACAAAAGGAGGGAGGGCGAGAGAGAGAGAGAGAAACAGAGAGAGGGAGAGAGAGAAACATCATTTGTTTGCCTTCCACATGGACCCTGGACTGGGGACAGAAACACAACCTGGGTATATGTCCTAACCAAGAATTGAACCCACCACTGACAGACACTCCAGCCAACTGAACCACACCAGCGAGGGCCTGGCTATCCTATATAATAAAAGCCTAATATGCTAAGTGTCTGGTTGACCAGTCGGCTGTTAACCAATCAAAGTATAATATGCTAATGATATGCTAAGGCCACTCAACCACTCACTATGACATGCACTGAACACCAGGGGGCAGGCAGTCGACTGGTCGACCAGTTGCTGTGACGTGCACTGAACACCAGGGGGTAGACGCTCTGACTGGTAGCTTAGCTTGCTGCTGGGGTCCGGCTGATTGAGACTGAGCGAGATGGGCCGAACACGCCCATGGTCCCTCCCTGGCTGGCCAACCTCCTGTGTCTCTCCCTGGCCCTGATTGTGCACCAGTGGGGTCCCTCGGCCTGGCCTGTGCCCTCTTGCAATCTGGGACCCCTCGGGGAATGTTGAAGAGCCGGTTTCGGCCTGATCCCGCAGACCATGCTGAGGGACCCCCCTGGTGCATGAATTCGTGCACCGGGCCTCTACTAGTATTTTAAATTAGTGCTTCACTCTCTTTTGAACATGGGAGTACTTTTTAAATATTAAAAATTATAAAGCCTTATCAGTGGTCGGCAAACTGATTAGTCAACAGAGCCAAATATCAACAGTACAACGATTGAAATTTCTTTTGAGAGCCAAATTTTTTAAACTTCTTCTAACGCCACTTCTTCAAAATAGATTGGCCCAGGCCGTGGTATTTTGTGGAATAGCCACACTCAAGGGGCCAAAGAGCCGCATGTGGCTCGCGAGCCGCAGTTTGCCGACCACGGCCTAGGTGATAGTAGATTATGACAAAATGCATAGTGCCCCCAACTACTAGGAATTCAGTAACACTTTCTATGTTTTCTTAATCATAGTAACAATTCTATGCAATTGAAAAGTAGTATGTACATTGAATGCACAATACATACTAATTTTTTCTAAAGGTCACACTTAAAGTATACATGGATACATTTGAGCTCCCAGTGAGGCACACAACACATAATTTGGGAACCACTACTCTAATCCATTGTTTCTGTCATGTTGTATAAAGGTGCAGTCTGATTCCCTTCCTCTTTTTCCTTACTCTCTTAACCCATAGAAAACAAGATGGCAAAGATATTTTTATTTTTATTATTTATTTATTTTTTTAAATATTTTTTTATTGATTTTTTTACAGAGAGGAAGCGAGAGGGATAGAGAGTTAGAAATATCGATGAGAGAGAAACGTCAATCAGCTGCCTCTTGCACACCCCCTACTGGGGATGTGCACACAACCAAGGTACATGCCCTTGACCGGAATCGAACCTGGGACCTTTCAGTCTGCAGGCCGATGCTCTATCCACTGAGCCAAACTGGTTAGGGCCGGCAAAGATATTTTTAAATTGCTTTTTATTGCTTTGATCATCAATATTTGATTAAATAAATCAAACTTTTTTGTGTGTGTTTCATTTTCTACTTTATACTGGTACAAGATGATGCTAGTTTAAACATTTATGTATAGGTATATTTAATTTCTTATTTTAAAAAAGTATGTTTTTATTGATTTCAGAGAAGAAGGGAGAGGGAAAGAAAAACATCAATGATGAGAGAGAATCATTGGTCAGCTGCCTCCTCCAGGCCCCACACTGGGGATCGAACCCGCAATCCAGGCTTATGCCCTGACCAGGAATTGACCTCTGGTTCATAGGTCCACACTCAACCACTTAGATACTCTGGCTGGGCTCCTTTTTAAATTCTTTATTAGAGAGTGGAAGAAAGGGGAGAGAAACAGAGAGAAACCTCAGTGTGAGGCGGACACATCAATTGGTTGCTTCCTGCATAACACCTAACTGGGCTGGGGATCCAACCTGCAACCTAGGTAGGTGCCCTTGACTGGGAATCGAACCCGAGACCGTTCGGTGCATGGGCCGATGCTCCAACCACTGAGTTGCACCGTCCAGGGCTCTCATATTTTTGTATGTATAATTAGTAGGTTTTAACTTCATAAAGGAACCAGTAAATAGTTAATTGTGGCAATGTGAAATAATCACAGTGTTTTTCTGTTAAAATGTTATATAGTTGCTTTTTTCTATAGTGATATATATATTGGTGTTCTCAGTGAGGATTTTCCTTCTTCAAAAAACTATTAGCTTGGCCCAGCCAGTGTGGGTCAGTGGTTGAGCATACCAGACCTGTGAACCAGGAGGTCACAGTTCGATTCTGTCAGGGCACATGCCCGATTGTGGGCTCAAACTCCAATAGGGGGCTTGCAGGAAGCAGCCCATCAGTGATTTCCCTCTCATCATTGATGTTTCTCTCTCTCTCCCTTTTCCTTCCTCTCTCTGAAATCAATAAAAGCATATTTAAAAAAAACAAACACCTATTAGCTTGAAAATACGTTGTCTCAGTTGATTTTAGAAACATACTATTTGATTAATCCAGAATGCTGCGGAAACTTGGAAGCAGTTTGACTCTTATTGGGAAAGGCGCCTTTTAACCTAGACTTCGAATGTTTTTATAAAGAAGTATTTGGGATTTTGGAAGATGGTAAGAGAACCCATGAGTTTCCATTCCTTTATTAGTTATTTCTAGCATTGTCTGTTTTATGTAGTTCTTGAATGTGCTCTGAATTTGTATTGAATGTTAATCATTGACAAAAATGCAAAGCCTTTTTTTAAGATTTGTCATTGACACTCTTCCCCTAGCATCTCTTCAATAATAATCAATCTATGGATCCTTGAGAACTGGAGAAAAACCCCATCATTTTTTCATGCGATAGATTAATATTAAATTACAATAGGGAGTATTATAATAATGGATTTTTTTCCATCCTTTCAGGGTTTGAAAGTATTCTTGAAGGGCTGTTTGGACCTGCATTTTTAAAAGATCTCAGTTTATTTAAAGGTATTCAAAATATTTTTTTGTTATTTAAAAATCATCCTGGTGACATGATACCTTGGTGATTTAAGCCTCTGTCTTCTTTTTATTCACAGTTTTGTGGGTTAAAGCTATATCAATGTAAGCATCTTTTTGTGTTTAGTTAATAATGTAAAACATATGTATGAATAAGGTATTTTAACTAGTGAGCAGTTACTGTTAAAATTTTACATAAATAGGAACCTGTCTACTATTAAGTAAAGAATTTTTTGTTAAAATAATATTTTTGACATTCTTATTTGTTTCCTGAAAAATCCTCATTTGTGACTATTAATTTGTTATTCCTACTATTTTTGCAGACTGTGAACCTGAAAGCATTTCTGATTGGACTTTTGATGAAAATTGTCTATTCTGTTGCTTGAGAAGAGATAAAGTAAAGGTAACCAAGAAACTCAATGAAACTTGTCTAGTGCATTTTATAGTTTTTATTTTTTCAAAATTTGATTACTTTGGTGGAGACTTGTAGGAAAAGAAAGATATGAGCCTGTATCTATATATATATAAAAGGCTAAGTGACTGGATGACTGGCCGGTATGTATGATACACACTGACCACCAGGGGGCAGATGCTCAATGCAGGAGCTGCGGAGCTGCAGTGACTTGGCACCCCAGAACCAGAGAAGTGGGAGCCTGATTCCTCACAGGGCTGCACAATTCCATCTTTGGCCGTGGGTCATGTTGTTGCTGGGGCACTGTCACCCAGAATCTGGTTTACTGCCGAGCTGCGGTGACTGCAGATGCCCTTTGAGCTGTGGCATGGTGCTGCCCCAGGTGCAGCTGGTGGGGAGGGACCAAGAGAGGCTGGCTCCAGGGCGTGTTCAGCCCATCTCACCCAGTCACACTCCACCGGCCACCTTCTAATCAATTTATTTTCAATGTGCACAAATCGTGCACCGGGCCACTAGTCCTATATAATAAAGAGGGAGTATGCAAATTGACCATCACACCATCACAAAGATGGCGGCGTCCAGTCCCCTCAGCCCTGCCGGAGTCCCCCAGTCCTTTTAGCTCTGCTGGAGGGGGGGCCAGGTGGTAGGTGCGTGGTGCGGTGGGTCCGGCCATTCCTTGCGCCTGCTGCCGGAGTCCCACAGTCCTTTCAGCCCAGGGGGGGTGCAGCTGGCACACGGTGTGGCCGGACTTGCCCTCAGCCCCGCAGCTGCCCAGGGCCGGCCCAAGGCGTAGGCCAGCCTCAGATGTCGGCCCAGGGCTGCCTGAGGCTCACGTAACCAGAGCCGGCGGAGGCTTGCACTGCTGGCAGTGGCAGCAGCAGAGGTATGGGGGCGTCGCCTTCCCCTGATCACTGGGTTGCCTCACACCCCTGAGAGCTCCCGGACTGTGAGAGGGGGCAGGCTGGGCTGAGGGACCCCCCGCCTCCAGTGCATGAATTTTCATGCACCGGGCCTCTAGTTTATTAATAAAAGATTTGATAGTAACTCAGTTTGCAATTTAGTGTTTCTAGTCTGCTGATTAGCCTTTTGAGAAATCTATAGTCCAGCATGTGTTGCTTTTATTCATATAGTTCACTAGGCAGAATAACTGACTGGGTGTCAGTTAATTATTCTGCCTAGTTATTTATTTTAAATATGAAGTATATGGTAATTCAAGTAATGGGAGTCATTTGGACAAAAAGAATAGCAACATGGATCTGGATCAAGTAGCTACTAATTTATGTAGATTTATGATAGATTGTGATTTATTCTTTAGTATAAGATGTTTCTTCATAATATTTGAGTATGATTGCTCTTTGTATTCAACTGCAGAAATTGGCTGTAGCTTTGGGTTTGTGTTTTGTGTTAAATAAAAACATAAATAGAATTTTGGTTTAAAAACATTTCAATTGTTGGAAAAATTTATTAGTAATGGTTTTCTGTTTTCTGTTTCTTTTCATGGTACTTCTGTTCCCAGTTTTAAAGCTTTGGAAACATTTTTAATTCCTTCCTCTGCCTTGTACATGTCTAACTTTACCAGATTATATCAGTTGTTCCCTCACCAAATTTCATCCCCTCCCCACCCCCATTCATCATTGTACTTCAGGCTTCTAGCATTATTTCTGAACTCCTGAAATATTATGATTCGTCCCTCAGTTGTCTTCAGTCTGTTAAACACTGCTACAGCCTTGACCCTCACCCCTCCATAGTGGGAATGTTACCCTATACTGAGTCTCCAGTGATTTTCTCGTTGTCTTCTGGGTATGTTAGCCTAACACTCAGTGACTCAGTACCCTCCACAGTTCATTTTTCTTTCTAAAGCTGTCCCACTCGTGTTCTATATATTTTTCTCTTAGCTAAACTGGTCTGATAATTTGTGTTAAACAACATGCTTTACTATTTGGACTACAGCGTTGCACGCCTGTTATTCTCAAAAGCTTGAATCCCCTTGCTCTTACTCTTGCCTAAGCCCCTCCTTTCCTGTGAATGGCAAACCTTTGCTCTTATTGCTGTTTCAACCCTTCACGCTGTTGCAGTAAACGTGATCTATACCATTTATTTGTCATTTACTACTCAGTATTATTTCGTCCATCCTTTTCTATGTTTGAATCTTGTATTCCTGAGTATATTGTCAACCTCTGAAGACTGTGAGCCATGTTGTATGCTTCCTTTTACCCTTGCACATAGCCTTGTACCGCCATTGTTGACAAGTGCATTAAAATCTGAAAGCAGGTTTAAGAGCTTCTTACTGTTCTTTTGTGGCATCTTTTTTTCTGCTTACTACATGAAAAAGTTGTTGTGACTATTCATAGTGGTCTGTTTTCATTGAATTAATGAGGAAAGTGTTTTGAAATTTAGTGTGGTTTGAAAAAGAGAGACCAGAAAATTAAGCAACCGCCAATGAAGTTGAAGTTTTAAACTCTGTGTGTGTTTGTGTTGGTATGTTGTGACTATTTACTGAGCAAGTCATTTAATAAGTGTTTTAGTAGAATAGAAGGAGCAACTATTAGTTACCTTTTTTTTCAGGGTGGTATTGAGCAGAAAGCCTTTCTATGTTTAGTAGTTGAGTACAGTACATTCTTGTAATGTGATTGAGTTTTCCATTGCTATATGAGGGTGAAATAGTGACTGAATATTTTTAGAAGAAAATACATAAATAGCAAAGTATGGAATCCTGTAGTATTTAAAACAGCTGTTCTTACTGTTCTACAATTTTTAGTTGGTTTTCTAATTAGAATATTTCCAGTTGACAACACATTTAGTTCTGGGAAAGATGTTTTTAGCCCTTAGATACTTCACTACCTGTACTTGGTTTATTTTTTTTCAGAGACAGCCATAACATTTATAATGGAAAATAGGAAGAGAAAGAGCCTAGCCCTAGCTGGTTTGGTTCAGTGGATAGAGTGTTGGCCTGCGGACCCAAGGGTCCCGGGTTCGATTCCGGTCAAGGTCATGTACCTCAGTTGCAGGCTTCTCTCCGGCCTGGGCCCTGGTTGGGGCACATGCAGGAGGCAACCAATCAATGTGATTCTCTCACATTCATATTTCTCTCTGTCTTTTCCTCTTTCTACCCCTTTCTCTAAAAATCAATGGGAAAATATCATCGGGTGAGGATTAAGAGAAAGAGAGAGAGAGAGGGAGGTAGGGAGGGGGAGAGGGAGAGGGAGAGGAAAAGAAAGAGCATAGAAAATGAATTGTCAAGCATTTATCTTTAGTTTTGTTAGATTTAAAGTGATTGTGCTGGAACTCTTTGCAGGCACTTGGAGCATTTCATCTGAGAAGGACTGTACTCCACTGGCTTGAGGCTTGCACTTTAAGGCTGCTTTAGGATTCCAAAAAAAAGAAGGAAATATCTGGAGGGTATGGTAACAGCCAATAGGTGGCAGCAGAGCATGCTGTTGGAATCTTGTGTGAGGTTGGCATGATGAGAAAATCTAGATAATGTTTGGAAAAACTGTTAGAAATATTTGATATTTGGGAAAGAGGAGGAGCTGTGCATTTTTTTAGTTATTTGACTTTTTAGTAGATACTGAAGCTGTTAAAATGGATAAAAAAATACATACTAGTATTATTTATATTTTTTAAAAATGTAGGTGAAAAATACAAATTCACTTCTTAGGAAAATAGAACCAGGGATTCATCTACAGATTAGTAAAACAATTGTTGGTTTGCACTTCAGGATCCTGCAACAGTTAGAAAATATAGTTGACCCTTGAACCACACAGGTTTGAATTGCGTGGATCTACTTATATGTGTATTTTTTTCAGTAAATACCTGTACTGTGTGTGATCCGTGGTTGGGAGTCCACTGACTATATGCATTGATCTACATCATTTTATATAGAGGACTTAAGCATCTGTACATTTTGATATTTATTAGAAGGAGAGGCATCCTGAAACCAATTCCCTGCAGATACCAAGAACAACTTAAGTTTGAGGGGAGTAAAAAGTTATACATGGATTTTTGACTCCGCCAGTGGGTCGGTGCCCCTAACCCCTGTGTTCAAAGGTCAACTGTATAATTTTTAAGGGAAAGGTAACTTACATCTTTTGAGCATCTACTATGTGCCTGTTACTTATATTTGTTCCCGTTTAATTCTCACAACAATCCTATAAAGTTGGTTAAAGTCATCTCAGTTTTTATTTATAAATAAAGAAATAGGAAGGTTAAGGATGACTAAATTATGGGCAAAGTCAAATACCTGGGACTTGATCCATGTTTTTTGAAAACATGCATTTTTATAACAAAGCTAGGAACAGGAATATGGAAAACGGAGAGCAATAATTAAGTAGGACTTAGAATTGCTCAGTTTGAAAGAGTGGGAGAATATGAGCGTAAATGGACATGAATTTATTTCAGATAGACACTCATCTGTGTAAGAATCTCTTAGTAAGTGAAAGCCTGCCTACCTGCCTGGCTTGCTTTTTTCTTTCTTTCCTTCCTTTTCTGTTTGTTGGGCACATAGTAGGCACTCAGTAAAATATTTACTAAACTAGTGACCCAGCGTGTGAAATCGCGTGAGACCCGGGACCCCCGAGTCCCACCAGTGCTTCAGGACTTCCCTGGGTCCCGCTGGTGCCTCCCGGTGGCGCTGGCAAGACCCAGAGTCAAGTCCCCGCCCACCTGCATGTGCCTCACCGCGCACATGCTCCACCCACGCATGCCTTGCCACGCACTCACCACGCACGCAGCTTCCTGGTGACCAGTCTTTGGTCATTACAGCATTACGACCGCTAGGTTTTTATTATATAAACTAGAGGCCCGGTGCATGAAATTCATGCATGGGGGGGGGGTCCCTCAGCCCAACCTGTACCCTCTCCAATCTGTGGGATCGGGCCTAAACTGGCAGTTGGACATCCCTCTCGCAATCTGGGACCTCTGGCTCCTAACCGCTCACCTGCCTGCCTGCCCTAACCACTCTGCCAGCCTGATCCCCCTAACTGCCCTCCCCTGCTGGCCTCATCTCCCTAATTGCCCTTCCCTGCCAGCCTGATCCCCTTAACTGCCCTCCCCTGCCGGCCTGGTCACCCCTAACTGCCATTCTTCTCTATTTACTTCCACTGTTATAATATCTAGCTACCTGCCTAATTATCACTATCATTTATCTTTTTTCTTTTCTGACTCCTACTTTTAAAATCTGTCCCCAGTGCACAACTATACTTGATTTTCATTATAGTCCTACAGTTCACTCATACATCCTCTTTCCTTCTTTAACTCTGTTCTCTACTGACTCCATTATAAAGTTCATCCCTCCCTCCTTGCTTTCTTCCCCATATTCCCCCCTCCTCCCTCACTCTTTTACTCTTTTTACAAGCTAATTAAAAATTCTATGCTTTCCGTCCTTAGTACTGACTGCTTTCCTCTCAGGGACCTGTAGCTACCTCTGTTTGGGCACTCGGGCTTCTCTCGCACCGGCTTTGAGGGCCCGAGCGATGACACAGCTGTGTCTTGCCTACCGTGGCCCGTGCCTCCCCCCTCTGAGTTGGGGGAGGGTCCAGCCAGCCCAAGCCGGCGTCCATCACAGGGACCGCTGCGTTACATGCACGCATGTGTGCATTCATGCATGCGCAAGGCTTTTCTCCAGTTGAGTTCTGAAGTGGGACACAGAGGCCTTTCCCACCCCCTGGCGTGCCCGCTCTCACGCCTTGAGCAGCTCTCCATCCGCTCCCCCCAGAATTCGCAGGCGACGGGCGTGCTTGCGCAGGCACATTCAGGACCCGGCTTGTCCTCGGGGGGGGGGGGGGGGTGTTCCGCCCAGGATGCAAGCCCCTGTCTGGGTCAGACTGGGCAGATGAATAGATAGACGGCTGGAGAAAGCCGTGGTGGCTTCCCTGTGGTGTAAGGGTCGCCTGTGGTCTCCATGGTGGCGGGGCTGGGGCCGCATGGCGGGAGGAGGCTTTGAGGTTGTGCACTTGGGAGGATTGACCGGTGTCCTGGGCATCGCGGGGCCGACCTGTGTGTCTGTGGCAGTGGGATCCCCGCGTTGTTTACCCGGTGGCCTGTCCAGGTCCGGTGCCTTACCTCGACATCCACTCTCTGTCGTCATACCCTGGCCCTTCCTTCGTGTTGGGTCCACACCTTCTCGATTTGTGTGCACGACCCTTCCCGGGGGTCACTGCCGATGCGTGCACCCCCGGGTTGGCGTCTACCGACCGTGCCCCGAGAACCGGCCTTCTGCCATTTTTTGTGTCATCCCTCAGCGCCCCCCCCCCCCACTCACTGAGGGGCTTGGTGGTGTCCCCAGACAGAGTGCTCTCGGACGGGGCGCGGTGTCGCGGGGGTGTTTGTCGGGCACGTGCACTCGGGAGAGAAAGAGGACTCCGGGAGAGAAAGAGGACTCCGGCACCGGGGGCAGGGAAGCGAGCCTCATGCAAGTCCCCCCGCTGCGCGCGCAGCCTCCTGTTAGTCTGTCACTATACAAATTGGTTGTTACTGTGACATCGTTAGGACCAATTTGCATATTACCTCTTTATTATATAGATGAGTAACAAAAAAGTCAGGAGGCTTACTATACTGGAGAATTATAATATTTAAAAAAAATATTTTTTGATTGATTTCGGAGAGGGAAAGAGATAGAAACATCAGTGATGAGAGAGAATCATCTATCAGCTGCCTCCTGCGCACCCCCCACTGGGGATTGAACCCGCAACCAGGGCATGTTGGGAATTGAGCTGTGACCTTCTGGTTCATAAGTCACTGCTCAACTACTGAGCCACACCAGCTGGGCAGAATTATAATAATAATAGCTATTTTGAGTGCTTACATGTGCCAAGCATATTTACTCGTGTGTCTTTTATATATTTTTTTAGCCTTTCAAAAAATAATTTCAGGTTTATAAAACACTTGTAAAAATAATTCCTGTATGCCCTTTACTCAGAGTCCCCAAATATTAACATCTTATGTAACCGCCCTACAGTTATAAAAGTAAGGAAATTAACATTGATGCAATACTATTATCTAATCTGCATGCCTTTTGAAATTTGCCAGCTATCCCAATAATGTCATTTTTCTGGTACAGGATCCAATCTAGCTCATGCTTTGTATTTAGTTGTGATGCCTCTTTAATCTCCTTTAGTCTGCGATGGTTCTGTTTTTCTTGACCTTTCATAATATTGACACTTTTGAAGAATACTGGCAAAATGATTTGTAGCGTGCTCCTCACTTTAGGCTTGTTTAATGACTCCTCACTTAAGCATTTTTTGGCAAGAATTTCACAGAATTGATGTGGTATCATCCTTAGTGTTCTATGTCAGGAAGCATATGGTTGATGTTTACTTTAATCACTTAGTTAAGGTGGTGTCTGCCAGTTTTTTCTCATTAAGGTTTCAGTTTTTTCCCTCCTGTTGTACTTAGAAGGTGTCTTGTGGTGAGGCACTTTGAGACTTTGTAAATATCTTTTTGTCATCATACTAGTTTCTCCTCCATACAGTAATTTTAGCATCCATTAATGTTGCTTGAAAAACTTAACTGTGGTAATAATGATTAATGATGATTTTCTATTTCTTATGTCTCTATTAGTTGCAATTCTTCTATAAGGAAGAGCTTTCCCTTCTCCATTAATGTGTTTATTTGTTTACCTACTAGTATAGACTTGTGGATTCTTATTTCATTCTATGGACTATAATTCATTACAGTTACTTATTTCTTTAGTTGACATTATCCTAGATTTGGCTATTGGGAGCCCTTTCGGGTTGGCTCCTTATCTTTTTTGACATGTTCCTATAATTTGTTTTTAGCACTTACTTATTTTTTTGGCACCAAAAAATGTTCCAGGCTTATTTTTGCTTTTCCTGTCCCAAACCTGGATTTCTTCAAGGAACCCTAGTTTCTTTATTTGGAGAGATGTATAAGAAAGCAAAGTTTGGGCACTGGGGGTATTCATTGCTTCTAAGTCACCATGCTGTGTCTCCTAGACTTATTTTAAAACTGAAAGTTTGTACCTTAAAGATTACCCTGGCTCAGTGGATAAGAGTGTCCGCCTTTGGACTGAAGGGTCCCAGGTTCGATTCCGGTCAAGGGCATGTACCTTGGTTGCAGGCACATCCCCAGTAGGGAGTGTGCAGGAGGCAGCTGATCGATGTTTCTAACTCTCTCTCCCTCTCCCTTCCTCTCTATAAAAAATCAATAAAATATGTTCAAAAAAATAAAAAGATTACCCTCATCCATTTTTCACGGCCATCATGGCAACCACCAATTCATTCTCTGCATCTATGAGTAGGTTTGTTTGTTTTCAGATTCCACATGTGAGATCATAAGTTTTTTGCCTTTCTGTCTTTACTTATTTCACTTAGTGTAATGTCCTCAAGTTTCATCCATGTTGTCACAAATGGCAAGATTTTTTTTATGGTTGAATAATAGTCCTGTGTTATGTGTGTGTAGATAGATAGAAAACATTTTCCTTATCTATTCATCTATCTGTGGACACTTAAGTTGCTTCCATATTTTGGCTATTGTAAAGAATGCTGCAGTGAACATGGCAGGGGGGTTCATATATTTTTTTGAGTTAGTGTTTTTGTTCCCTTCAGATAAATACCCAGAAGTGGAATTGCTAAATCATATGGTATTTCTATTTTTAACTTTTTGAGAAAGTTCTGTATTCTTTTCCATAGTGACTGCACTAATTTACCTTCTCATCAACAGTTCACAATGGTTCCCTTTTCTCCACATCCTAGCCAACACTTACCTATATATATAAAACCCTAATACGCAAATAGACCAAATGGCGGAACAACCAGTCACTATGACGTGCACTGACCACCAAGGGGCGCGTGGGAACATGGCGGGCGTCATCAGCAGGCAGCAGAGCGCGGAACATGGCAGGCATCGGCCATGGCGGGATGGTGGAGCAGGTGAGCAGGGATGCCAGACCAAGGCGGGACGCCGGTCATTGTCATTGGGGTGAGCCTCTGGTGGTTACTGAAAATTCTTTGCTCCCGCATGCCACGGTCCCACCTGGCGCTGGCCCTGCTCGCACCTGCTGCCGGTGCTGGAGCCGCCACTTGCGCCCGCTGCTGGCGCCCAGCGCTGGCCCCAATCACTCGGTGCTGTCAGCATGTGCTGGCCCCAATCGCCCCTCAAGGCTTCTCCACCTCCCCCTGCTCCTGAGGGGCAATTGGGGCTGGCAGCTGCCTCTCACACCCGTTGCCGGTGATGGCCCTGCTCACACCCACTGCCGGTACCAGAGCCGCTGCTTGCACCCACTACCGGTGCCAGCCCCACTCGCACTCGCAGCCGGCGCCAGAGTCACCGCTTGCACCTGCTGCCAGCACTGTCAGCGGGTACGAGTGGCGGCTGCTGGCCCCAATAGCCCCTGAAGGCTTCTCCACCTCCCCCTGCTCCTGAGGGGCAATTGGGGCTGGCAGCTGCCTCTCACACCCGTTGCCGGTGATGGCCCTGCTCACACCCACTGCCGGTACCAGAGCCGCTGCTTGCACCCACTACCGGTGCCAGCCCCACTCGCACTCGCAGCCGGCGCCAGAGTCACCGCTTGCACCTGCTGCCAGCACTGTCAGCGGGTACGAGTGGCGGCTGCTGGCCCCAATAGCCCCTGAAGGCTTCTCCACCTCCCCCTGCTCCTGAGGGGCAATCAGGGCAGCTGCTGCATGCACCCACTGACAGCGCCAGCCCCGCTTGCACCCACCCCGGGTGTTGATCCCAATCGCTCTGCGCTTCAGTGGGTGCAAACAGGGCTGGTGCCATCAGCACGTGGGAGCAGAGGCGGCGGTAGTGGGGCTGCTGACAGACAGGGGACCAGGGGCCGCAGCATGATGGGCCGAGACCTGCCCCTGTGCCCACCGCAACCTTGCAGCCCACAGTTCCTTTCAAGGTGCACAAATTCATGCACTGGCCCCTAGTTGACAATAACCATTCTAACAGGTGTGAGCTGATATCTCATTGTGGTTTTGATTTGTATATCTCTGATGATGAGTGATGTTGAGTGCCTTTTCTTGTACCTATTGGCCATCTATATGTCATCTTTGGAAAATTCAGGTTGTTATTTTTTTTTCTTTTAAAGAATAGTTTATTTGATCATTAAAATAAAACACCTACCTAATAAAAGAGTAACATGCTAATTGACTGTACCTTCATGACGCGCACCAGCCAATCAGGAGTGAGTATGCAAATTAACCCAACAAAGATGGGTTAATTTGCATACGTAGACACCAAGCGGCTGGGGGTGGGGCAAGATGGGACACAGGTGTTTTGCACCACCCCAGCTGCCCTGGGGGCCTCTGAGCAGCATGGGAAGGCGGGAAGGCAGAAAGGCGGCTCCAGGCCATAGCGGAAAGGCGGCTCTGGTCAGAGTGAAGGTGGTGCCAGCAGACAGGGGAAAGAAGGCTCATTCTTGCATGAATCTTCGTGCATCGGGCTTCTAGTATTCTTAATAAATTCTAATTTTCAAAAAAACCCCCAGTGGTACATCTACACAATGGAATACTATGCTGCTGTAAAAAGGAAGGAACTCCTACCATTTGCAACAGCATGGATGGACCTAGAGAGCATATGCTAAGCAAAATAAGTCAGTCAGAGAAAGATAAATATTACATGATATCACTCATTTGTGGAATCTAATGAACAACAAATGGATGAACAAAAACAGATCCAGAGACAGAGAAACATTGACCAGATGCTCAAACCTCAGAGGGAAGGTAGGGGAGGGTGGAGATAAGAGGGAGAGATCAAAGGACTTGTATGCATGCATATAAATATAACCAATGGACACAGGTACCGGGGGGTAGGGTGAGCGGGGGGGGGGGCAATGGGAGGATAAGGACACATATGTAATACCTTAATCAATAAAGAAAAAAATGTGAAAAAAAAAGTCTACAAAACCTAAGGCCCCGATCCTCCACCTCTGGTGTGGGAAGGCTCATCAACTAGAGAAAATGGGGCTAACAGTCCTTTTACAAAAGGACTCCTTAATGCTTTGTCTGAAAATTATCATATGATGCCTTGGGACTGGCAGATTTTAGCTAAAACGACTTTAGATGCCTGTCAATGCTATGGAGAACAGAATATGATAAGATCTGTGAACAATAGGCTGAGATCTAGGCCACATCTGGCTGTAAGTCCCAGGCAATGTAAAACATCTGAAGGATCCATGAAAAGATCTGATTTATTAAGTCTTGTTTATGTGTTAATGCACACTTGTAAATATCGTATATGTGAGTGTTGATTGTTTTAACTGTCTTTGTTGTTTGGTTTAATTTGTTTATTGTTAGTCTATTAAGCATGCCTCTGATTTATCTTCATAGAAAAGAAACAGTAGGTAGTCAGGACCATTACTGACTTTCCCCAGAGCAAACAGAATGTGGGGATGGGGAGAAAGAAAAAAAAGAATAGTTTATTAAGTGAGTCTATCATTTCTTTCTGGCCATGGGTATAGGTCTCACTTCTTTTGTTCAAATCCCGTGTAATATTCCCCCCTGAGCCCACTGTGTTTTCTTTCTTCTAAGGGTTTTAGAGTTTTAGGTCTTCGGTCCATTTTGAGTTGATTTTTATATGTGGTATAAGGTAAGGACCCAACTTCATGCTTATGCATGTTGATATTCAGTTCTCTCTGCATTATTTGTTAGAAAAGAATGTCTTTGCTCCTGGCACCCTTATCAAAAATCATTTGACTGTTTATGTCGGGGTTTATTTCTGGGCTCTCTATTCTATTCCATTATTCTCTGTGTCTGTCTTCTTGTAATCATAATTGTTTTGATTACTGTAGTTTTGTAATTAGTTTTAAAATTAGGAAGTGTAGTATCTTCAATTTTGTTTGCATTTTCAAGATTGTTTTGGCTCTTTGGGGTCCCTTGAAATTCCATATGAATTTTAGGATGGATTTTTTGTGTGTGTGAAAAGAAAAAAGTCATTGGGATTTTGATAGGGGTTGCATTAAATCTGTAGATCATTTTGGGTAGTATTGACATCTTAACAAAATTAAATCTTTTCCTGTTGCTTATATTTTTTGTTTTAAAAAATTTCTTCAGTTTCTTATTTCTAAAGTTAAAATCAACAACTATGTATTTCACTGTTGGTAGTATGTCAAAAGTGCCAGCTACTGTGGCTGAATTATTTCAAGTGATTAAAAAGATGTTTTAGCCACAGATGCTATTTTCAAGAAATTTATAGTGCAGTGGAGGAAGTTAGAAATATATACATATCCTATATAATAAAAGCCCAGCGACCATAATGGCAGAACAACCGCTTGACCAGTCTCTATGAGGTGCACTGAACGTTGGGGACGACCTGGACGGCAGCGGGGGGCAGTTAGGGGCGACCAGGCAGGCAGGCAGGTGAGCAATTAGGAGCCAGCAGTCCAGGATTGTGAGAGGGATCTCTAGAATCTGGCCTAAATGGGCAATCGGACATCCCCCAAGGGGTCCCGGATTGGAGAGGGTGCAGGCTGGCCTGTGGGGACCCCCGCCCCGACCCCTTCACGAATTTCGTGCACTGGTCCTCTAGTATAAATATAATAAGGGTAATAAAACCACTGCTGTCCGAGCAGTATGAAGTGCTGTAGGAGTTTTGTAAAAGGCAAGATTACTCTCAGCTAGGCTTTATACTACTGTTGCCTCAAATATGCAGTTGGATATCATTGGGCATCTACGTGTACATCCAGAGTCACTATGGAGAGCAGATAGATATTCGGGAAGTCTTCTGATTGAGATTGGGTTGTGGATAAGAATTGAGATAGTATAAACTTTTAATTTTTAACCACTGGAAGGATATAAAAAACCACTGCTATTGACTCTGGGGGTGGCTTGCATTTGTCTTTTTTTTTTTAAATATATTTTATTGATTTTCTACAGAGAGGAAAGGAGAGGGATAGAGAGCCAGAAACATCGGTGAGAGAGAAACATTGATCAGCTGCCTCCTGCACACCCCCTACTGGGGATGTGCCCACAACCAAGGTACACGCCCTTGACTGCAACCAAGGTACATGCCCTTGACTGGAATCGAACCTGGGACCCTTCAGTCCGCAGGCCGACGCTCTATCCACTGAGCCAAACCGGTCAGGGCTGTATTTGTCTTTTAATATTCATAACAACTTTTAAGAAAAGCTATAACAGCAAATGCTGATTATAGATACTGATGCATTAAAGATAATGGTAGTAAGAGTCACTTGTCACTCACACTTTAGGCTTTATTTTCATGAACAGTAACAGCAATTAGATATACTGAGTCATTCATGGCCCATTTGTTGTGCATTTTGAATACCATATTTAATTCTTGATGTGCATTCAGACTTCAACTTTTATTGTTTTCTTACTAGAAGCCCGATGCACAAAGATTCGTGCAAGAATGGGCCTTCCTTTCCCTGGATGCCGGCACTGCCTTTCCGCTCTGGCCCCCAGAGCTGCCTCGCTCCTCTCCGACCCCACCTTCCCACGCTGCCCAAAGGCCCTGAGTGGCTGGGGAGGTGCGGAACGCCTGCCATGGTGACTATGCAAGCGCTCCACCCCCAGCTGCTTGGCGCCTGCATATGCAAATTAACCCACCATCTTTGTTGGGTTAATTTGCATACTCACTCTTGATTGGCTGGTGGGCGTCGTGACGGTATGGTCAATTTGCATCTTTCTCTTTTATTAGTGTAGATTCTTTAATTTGATGGTTTGCTTAACAAAATTTAAGGTAACATTGACATACAGTAAAAATTGCATTAAGCACAGTTCATATTTATTAATGTAAAAAGTAGTAATTGACATGGAGTAAGAAGGTTTCCTTTTACATCACTGATCTTAAAGAGTATGAGCATTTTAAATGGTGGAGTCATTTTTCCTAAGATTTGCTGGCATTTAAAAGACGTCGGAGAGTGGCATTCAAATCAATGAGTTGCATCTTGTCTTTTCTTTTTAGTTCATTGCTTGAAATGTCAGTAAGTCATGGGCAGTGGACTTGGCTATAGCTGTATGCCCATGATCTACTCAGGTAGGCCTTTCTAACGAAGTTATTATAAGCCTTGCATACATACACATGCTTTTGATTCTCAGATTTTCTATGCCATAGGGCATGAATTTTTAAATACCATTTAAATAAATTCAGGCACAGAGTGGGCATGGTCTTGAATTTAGACAGGAATGGCTCTAAAATGTCACCCCTTAAGTTTTGTATTATCCTACTGAATTCTAGGCCATCTTGTCTTTCCTAAGTGAAACTTGTCATTACTACTTCCATTTCCTTTCCTGAGGTGTTACCTCTGAAAAAGAAAATAATCAACTATGTAAGCGTCCTCCCCCATTTGTTTCCTCCAAAACACCCACACTCATAAGATGACAAATATTAGAGTTACAAAAGAAAATTTTTAAAGTTTAACTTCATTAACTGTTTATTGCCCTGAGGTCTAACTTCCATGCCAACATAATTTTGTTGCTTTATTCAATAATGTCTTTGCTATTTCAGGAAGCACTAGAGCTACTTTTGTTATAGTTCTTGGAGACCTTTAGTAATTCTCTCTCACCAGGGTTAGCAAACTATGGTCTGTTCCCAAACCTGTCTCACAGCATGTTTTTATAATACTGCAAGCTAAAATACTTTTTTTAAGGAAACGAGAGATGCAGCAGAGACTGTATGTGGTCTACAAAGCCTAAAATATTTACTGTCTTGCCCTCGACAGAAAATTTATTTCCTTTTTTCTTTTTTTGCTATCTTCATTAGGTCATTGAAATATTAAGAGAAGCCTGAAAATTAACTTCCATATCGTACCTATTATTCTCTTTGCTCTTCATCTTCCTCAGACTGTATATCAGAGCAACCCGTAACTCAAGCAAATATAATTTAATGACAAGACAGCGGGGATTATGGAGGAGACGATGGAAGGAGAGACAAGGGAGATCTGTCTTGTGCAAGAAAAGTAGGGGTCAGCATTTACCCACTATCTAGCTTTTTCTTTGAAATAACTTCACATTTATAGAAAAGTTATAAGAATAGTATAAAAACTTTCATGTACCCTCCACCTAAATTCACCAGTTGCTAACCTTTTGCCAAATTTGCCTTATTATTCATTCTTTCTCTTAGATATTACATGTAGCACACACATTCTCCTGAACCATATGAGAATAAGATATAGGTATATCCCTCATACCTCTTTATTCTTAAATGTTTTTGTGTATATTTCCCTGTGTCCTAAGAATAAAGATATCCACTTCTTTAACTACATAGTATAGTTACCAAAAATTAGGAAAGTTAACTTTGATATGTGATTATCTACAAATCTCATTCAGATTTTGCCAGTTGTCCCAAAGACTTCGTAGTTTTTTATACTCTCCTTTAGTTCAAAATCCAATATAGGATCATTCATTGAATTTGATTTTCACTACTCTTTAGTCTCCTTTTATCTAAAACTAGTGGCCTGGTGCATGGATTCGTGCATTGAAAGGAAATTAATTAGAAGAAAGATTCATGCGGTAAATGTTTATTTTTAAATTGTCAGTGCCCATCATATGTACTGGATGGTTGGACTGTCAGTCACTTAGCCTTTTATATATATATATATATATATATATATATATATATATATATATATATATATATATATACATAGATAGATAGATAGATAGATAGATGTCAGTTCAGTGGGTGGTATTAACGATTAGGCAACAATCAATCTACTTATCACCATTTACATCTAAGGATATAGCAATAATTGTGAAATGCCATAAATTATGGCCACTGACAGTATATTCAGAATACTATGCAAATAAGTGCATGGCAAATAAAAGATACTGGTTTTTTTTCAACTTAAGAGTATGCTTGCTTGAAGAAAAAGCACAAGAGCTTTATTTTATTTTATTTTATTTTATTTTAAATATATTTTATTGATTTTTTACAGAGAGGAAGGGAGAGGGATAGAGAGTTAGAAACATCGATGATAGAGAGACATCGATCAGCTGCCTCCTGCACACCCCCCACTGGGGATGTGCCTGCAACCAAGGTACATGCCCTTGACGGGAACCGAACCTGGGACCTTCAGTCCGCAGGCCGATGCTCTATCCACTGAGCCAAACCGGTCAGGGCAAAGCACAAGAGCTTTAAAAAAAATAAGTGTCATATTACTTTGTAACTCTAAAATGTAAGACCATTTCTTTAATTTCAAGTGGTTAATTCAAAAATTGAAATTCCGTGATACATTCAGCATTTAGCATCTTTAATATCATGAGCCTGTTTTTAATGATTTCTTGACTGAGGTAATATTTATATACAATAATTTTTTTGTATATAAATATTTTTTGTATATCAATAATACACTTAAGAATACAGATTAATGGATTTTGATAAATGTATACAGTTTATAACTATCAGGACAGTTCAGGTGTGGGACAGTTCCCTCACCCTAAAAATGAAAATATATGCTCAAAGACTTATATTTATATGTAAATAAGTTTAATAGCCAACATCTGGAAAAATTCAAAAGTCCATATTTGAACTTTGTAGTCAGTCAATCCCTTTACCAGACTCCCAGACCCAGGCAGTCAGTGTAGTTTTACCTTTTCTAGAATTTTACATATTAGGATCATTGCATTTGACCTCAGTTAGTATAGTTTTTTTTATATTCATTCTTGTATTTGTATATAATCTTTTGTTTCTTTTCTTTTTATTGCTGAGTAGGTCTCTATAGCATTGTGATGCCACTGTTTGCTTATTCATTCATTTTTTTTTTGGACTTTTGAATTTTTCCATATTTGGCTGTTAGACTTATTTACATATAAATATAAGCCTTTGAGCATATATTTTCATTTTTCTGGGATACAAACCTAGAGTTGGAATTCCTGAGTATTACTATAATTGTATATTTAACCTTCTAAGATACTACCATGTGGTTCATCAATGTAACTGAACCATTTTGTAGTCTATCAGCAATGTTTGAGAGTTCCATTGTTCCACATCGTGCCAACATTTGATGTTGGTCTTTTTAACATTAGGCATTCTAGTGGATCTGTAGTGGTGTCTCATTGTGATTTTAATTTTAATTTTCATAATGAGATGTTGAGCATCCTTCTGTATATATATGTCCTATGTGAAACATTTGTTTAAATTTTTTGCCAATTTTTTAAAACTTTTTAAGCTGTAATAGTCTTTATGTAATTCATATAGAACTCTTTGTCATTTTTTTCTCTAAAAAATTTTATTTCCTATTTAAGAAATCTTTGCCCAATCCACTGACAAACACAAGAAAATCTCATAGTTCGATATCTGATTCATTTCTAGTTAATTTTGCTATATAAAATGAGTTAAGTGTGTGAGTTAAGTGTTGAGGTTTATTATAATTCATAAGGTAATCCAATTGTTCTAGCATCATTTCTTGATAAGGCCTTCTTACCCCCATTAAATTATCTAGGCATCTTTGTTAAGTCAGTTGGACATATACATGTGGATGTATGAACTGTATGTCTATTCTTATATCATTACCACAGTGTCTTGATTATTTTCTCTTTATATCTGGAAATCAAGTAGTTTCTTTCAAAGCTTGTTTTTCAAACTTGTTTTGCTAATCTAGGTCCTTGACCTTTCTATGTAAATTTTTAAATCAATTTGTCAGCTTCAAAAAGACTTTTAGAATTTTGATGAGGTTTGCTTGAATCAATAGATCATTTTAGAGAGAATGGCTACATTAACAATATTGAGTCTTCCAATTTTTGGTTATGGTTTATCTCATCATTATGTATGTCTTTAAGATCTCTTAGTAGTGTTTTGTAGTGCCATTCCTCTTCAACCTGAATAATTTCCCTTAATATTACTAGCTACTTTAGGTTATAAAGTATAAACTCTTTATTTGAAAACATCTTTTGGATATTTGTTTTATTGTGCATCTCAAAATGGTCATAAATGATGATAAAAGAGTATATTATATGGAGTATAGATAGAGATAAACAAAAGCTTAGTAAAGAATTTGAGGTCTTTTCTAACCCATTTAGTATTATATCTCCTTTCCTCCTTTGGGCGATGGATCATCAGACCACAAAGGGTTAGAGACTTCTGCATTTCTCTTTACCTCTCCTTTCTGCTACCCTCACAGTTCCCTTAAAAGAAATTACCTTAAAATGATACTGGAAAATTGACAAAAACTAGTGACGTTACCAGAGAACATAGCAAATGAAGACAGATGACCTACACTTTCCCTTAAAAGCTGTATGCAAAATTAAGTTTTACACACATTCTCTTCATTTATGCCAGCCCTAGTGGTTAGAAAATAAAGGAAACATGCTTTTCATGATGGAAAGAATCCTATATAATAAAGAGCTAATATGCTAATGGTTGTGACGCCTTCACATCGTAATGACCATTTAGCAGGAGACTGTGTGCGTGGCGGGGTGGAGCAGCCACGTTGCTCCGGAGACGGGGTGGAAGCAGGGAGGCGCCCGAGGAGGCGGCACCATCCCGTGGTGGGGAGGGTGGGGGTGAGAGCCCGTAGTGCTCCCCTCACCAGTCCTTCGCCACCCACCACTAGCACTGAGTGCGCTCACCGCCCTCCTGCCAGGGGAAGGAGCACAGCACGTGCACCACCAGGAAGCAACCCTCAAAACTCTGCAGCAGGCGGGAGGCTTCCACACTCTCCTCTGGTGCCATAACGGGCCAGAGCCGCTGCGTTGCTCTGGAGATGGGGCAGAAGTGGGGAGGTACCTGGAGGAGGCAGGACCAGCCCGAGGCGACTTGAGGGACCAAGGTGGGGCTTGAAGTGGCCAGAGAAGGCCGGAGGGGTCGGGGGCGGGGCCAGGCACGCTAGAGCTCTGGGTGGAGAGGTTAGGGCAGGGGTGGGCAAACTTTTTGACTCGAGGGCCACAATGGGTTCTTAAACTGGACTGGAGGGCCGGAACAAAAGCATGGATGGAGTATTAGTGTGAACTAATATAAATTCAAAGTAAAGGAGCGGCGGGGAGAGCAAGAGAACCCTCCGCTCTTACGGCTCCGCGGGCCGGATAGAACAGCCGAAAGGGCCATGGCTGGGTTAGGGTGTCAAGTCAGGGCAGCGTGTGGGTGGGCGGGGTGCATGTGGGTGGGCAGGGCTGGGCAATTTTCGCGTGCTGGGTCACTAGTGTAAAATAAATGCATGGGAACTATATGAATAAACAACAGAATTTTAATTGAGATTCAGTAACACCCACTTAGATAAATATAAAGTAAACAATTCTATAAAAGACTGAATATTTTTAAGGATGTTACTTATTCCTGAATTACTTTTTTAAAAAATTTCTTTATTAATTAAGGTAAGGTATTACATATGTGTCCTTATTCCCCCATTACCCCCCACCTTCCATTCATGCCCCCACCCCCCTGTTGTCTGTGTCCATTGATTAGGTTTATATGCATGCATATAAGTCCTTTGGTTGATCTCTCTCCCTTACCCCCACCCTCCCCGACCTTCCCTGAGGTTTGACGTTCTGATTGATGTTTCTCTGTCTCTGTATCTATTTTTGTTCATCAGTTTATGTTGTTCATTATATTCCACAAATGAGTGAGATCATGTGATATTTATCTTTCTCTGCCTGGCTTATTTCACTTAGCATAATGCTCTCCATCTCCATCCATGTTGTTGCAAATGGTAAGAACTCTCTCTCTTTTTTATTGCAGCATAGTATTCCATTGTATAGATGTCCCACAGTTTTTTAATCCACTCATCTGCTGATGGGCACTTAGGCTGTTTCCAAATCTTAGCTATGGTGAATTGTGCTGCTGTGAACATAGGGGTGTATATATCCTTTCTGATTTGTGTTTCTAGTTTCTTGGGATATATTCCTGGAAGTAGGATCACTGGGTCAAATGGGAGTTCCATTTTTAGTTTTTTGAGGAAACTCCATACTGTTCTCCACAGTGGCTGCACCAGTCTGCATTCCCACCAGCAGTGCACGAGGGTTCCTTTTTCTCCTCATCCTCGTCAGCATTTGTCATTTGTTGATTTGTTGATAAGAGCCATTCTGACAGGTGTGAGATGGTACCGCATTGTTGTTTTGATTTGCATCTCTCTGATGATTAGTGACTTTGAGCAGGTTTTCATATGTCTCCTGGCCTTCCTTCTGTCTTTTTTCGAAAAGTGTCTATTTAGATCAGTTGCCCATTTTTTGATTGGGTTGTTTTATCTTCTTTTTGTTAAGTTGCATGAGTTCCCTGTAAATGTTGGAGATTAAACCCTTATCGTTGATATCATTGGCAAATATGTTCTCCCATGCAGTGGGCTTTCTTGTTGTTTTATTGATGGTCTCCTTTGCTGTGTGAAAGCTTTTTATTTTGATGTAGTCCCATTTGTTTATTTTCTCTTTAGTTTCCATTGCCCTAGGAGCAGTATCAGTGAAGAAATTGCTTTGGCGTATGTCAGATTTTTCTGCCTGTGGATTCCTCTAGTATTTTTATGGTTTCTCGTCATATGTTTAAGTCCTTTATCCATTTTGAGTTTATTTTTGTGTATGGTGTAAGTTGGTGGTCTAGTTTCATTTTTTTGCATGTATCTGTCCAATTTTCCCAGTACCATTTATTGAAGAGACTGTCTTGACTCCATTGTATGTTCATGTCTCCTTTGCCAAATATTAATTGAGCATAGTGATTTGGGTCAATTTCTGGGTTCTCTCTTCTATTCCATTGCTCTATATGTCTGTTCTTGTGCCAGTACCAGGCAGTTTTGAGAACAGTGGCTTTGTAATACAGCTTGAAATCTGGTATTGAGATCCCACCTACTTTGTTCTTCTTTCTCAGGATTGCTGTGGCTATTCGGGGTCTTTTTTTATTCCAGATGAATTTTTGGAGTTCTTTCTAGGTCTGTGAAATATGCCGTTGGTATTTTAAAGGGGAGTGCATTGAATATAGATTGCTTTGGGTAGTATGGACATTTTAATTATGTTGATTCTCCCTATACATGAACATGGTATGTTCTTCCATCTGTTTACGTCTTCCTCTCTCTCTTTTTTCAGTGTCCTGTAGTTTTCTGCGTATAGGTCTTTTACCTCCTTAATTAAGTTTATTCCTAGGTATCTTAATTTTTTTGGTGCGATGGTAAATGGGATTGCTTTTTTAGTCTCTCTTTCTGTAAGTTCACTATTGGTGTATAGAAATGCCATAGATTTCTTGGTGTTAATTTTGTATCCTGCTACATTGCCGAATTCATTTATTAAGTCTGTTAGTTTTTTGATGGAGTCTTTTGGGTTTTTTATGTACAATATGTCATCTGCAAATAAAGACAGCTTTACTTCTTTTCCAATTTGGATGCCTTTTATTTCTTCTTCTTGTCTAATAGCAATGGCTAATACTTCCAGTACTATGTCGAACAGTAGTGGTGAGAGTGGGCATCCCTGTCTTGTTCCTGTTCTTAGGGGAAATGGTTTTAGTTTTTGCCCATTGGATATGATGTTAGCTGTGGGTTTATCATATATAGCTTTTATTATGTTGAGGTATGATCCTTCTATTCCCACCTTGTTGAGAGTTTTTATCAAGAAACGGTGTTGGATTTTGTCAAATGCTTTTTCTGCATCAATTGATATAACTATGTGATTTTTATCTCTCAATTTGTTTATGTGATGTATCACGTTTATTGATTTGCGGATATTGTACCATCCTTGCATTCCTGGGACAAATCCTACTTGGTCATGGTGTATGATCTTTCTGATGTACTGCTGGATCCGATTTGCTAGAATTTTGTTGAGGATTTTGGCATCTATGTTCATGAGGGATATTGCCCTGTAATTCTCTTTCATTGTGTTGTCTTTATATGGTTTTGGTATTAGGGTGATGCTGGCTTCATAGAAGGAGCTTGGAAGTGTTCCTTCCTCTTGAATTTTTTGGAATAATCTGAGGAGGATAGGTTTTAGTTCTTCCTTGAATGTTTGGTAAAACTCCCCTGTGAAGCCGTCTGGCCCCTGGCTTTTGTTTGCTGGAAGCTTTTTGATGACTGCTTCAATTTCTTACATAGTTATTGGCCTATTGAGCTGTTTAGATTCTTCCTGATTGAGTTTTGGAAGGTTATATTTTTCTAGGAATATGTCCATTTCCTCCAGGTTGTCCAGTTTGTTGGAATAGAGTTGTTCATAATATTTTTTAACAATCCTTTGTATTTCGGTGGGGTCTGTTGTTATTTCACCTCTTTCATTTCTGATTTTGTTTATTTGGGTCCTCTCTCTTTGCTTCTTGGTGAGCCTGGCTAGAGGTTCATCAATCTTGTTTATCCTTTCAAAGAACCAGCTCTTGGTTTTATTGATCTTTTGTATTGTTTTTTGGTCTCAATGTCATTTATCTCCGCTCTGATCTTTATTATTTCCTTCCTTCTGCTTACACTGGGCTTTTCTTGTTGTTCTCTTTTTAACTCTTTGAGTTGTAGGGTTAGGTAATTTATTACCATTGTTTCTTGTTTTTTTGCAGTAGGCTTGTAGAGCTATGAACTTCCCTCTCAAGACTGCTTTCGCTGTGTCCCATAGATTTTGGATTGTTGTGTTTTTATTATCATTTGTTGCCATAATGTTTTTTATTTCTTCCTTGAGCTCTCTGGTAACCCAGTCATTGTTTAATAGCATGCTGTTTAGTCTCCATGTGTTTGATTTTTTTGGATTGTTTTTATTGTAGTTGATTTCCAGTTTTATGCTGCTGTGATCTGAGAAGATGCTTGGTATGATTTCTATCTTCTTGAATTTGAAGAGACTTTGCCTATGACCCAACATATGTTCTGTCTTTGAAAATGACCCATGTGCACTTGAGAAGAATGTATATTCTGTGGCTTTGGGGTGAAATGTTCTAAAAATGTCAATTAATTCCATCTGGTCTAGTGAGTCATTTAGGATTGATGTTTCTTTGCTGATTTTTTGTTTAGAGGATTTGTCCAATGTCGATAGTGGGGTATTAAAGTCACCTACTATGATTGTATTGCTGTCAGTCTCTCCCTTGATATCCTTCAGGAGTTTTTTTTTAATGTATTTGGGTGCCCCTGTATTGGGTGCGTATATGTTTACCAGAGTTATTGCTTCTTGTTGGATCGCTCCCTTTAGTATTATGAAGTGGCCTTTCTTATCTCTTGTTATGTCCTTCACTTTGAGATCTAATTTGTCAGATATAAGTATTGCTACCCCAGCTTTTTTTTTCATTTCCATTCGCCTGAAAAATCTTTTTCCATCCCTTCACCCTCAGTCTGTGTGCGTCTTTTTTTCTGAGGTGGGTTTCTTGTAGACAGCAGATACATGGGTCATGTTTTCTTATCCAATCCGTTACCCTATGTCTTTTGATTGGGGCATTTAATCCATTTACATTTAAAGTTATTATTGATAGGTACTTATTTGTCGCCATTTTTATTCTTTACCCCTGTGTTCCTTCTTCGCTTCCTATTTCTTTTTCTTTTTTTTGTTACAGCAGACCCTTTAGCATTTCTTGCATTGCTGGTTTGGTGGTAATAAATTCCCTTAGTCCTTTTTTGTGTGTGAAGCTCCTGATTTCACCTTCAATTTTTTTTTTTAATATATATTTTATTGATTTTTTACAGAGAGGAAGGAAGAGGGATAGATAGTCAGAAACATCGATGAGAGAGAAACATCGATCAGCTGCCTCTTGCACACCTCCTACTGGGGATGTGCCCACAACCAAGTTACATGCTCTTGACCGGAATCGAACCTGGGACCTTTTAGTCCGCAGGCTGACGCTCTATCCACTGAGCCAAACCGGTTTTGGCTATTTTATTGATTTTTTACAGAGAGGAAGGGAGAGGGATAGAGAGTTAGAAACATCAATGAGAGAGAAACATCGATCAGCTGCCTCCTGCACACCCCCTACCGGGGATGTGCCCGCAACCAAGGTACATGCCCTTGACTGGAATCGAACCTGGGACCCTTCAGTCCACAGGCCGATGCTCTATCCACTCCGCCAAACCAGCTAGGGCTCACCTTCAATTTTGATTGATAGCCTTGCTGGGTACAGTATTCTTGGATTCAGACCCTTGCTTTGCATGACTTTGTATATTTCATTCCATTCCCTTCTGGCCTGATGAATTTCTGTTGAGAAATCAGTTGCTAGTCTGATGGGGGTTCCTTTGTAGGTAACTTTCTCTCTCTCTCTGGCCACTTTTAAGATTCTTTGTCGTTGGTGTTTGCCATTGTAATTATAATGTGCCTTGGTGTCAGTCTTTTGGGGTTCATTTTGCTTGGGACTCTCTGAGCTTCTTGGATTTGTGTGAGTTTTTTCTTCCCTATACCAGGGAAGTTTTCTGTCATCATTTCTTCAAACAGGGTTTTCTATTCCTTCCTCAGTTTCCTCTCCTTCTGGAACCCCTATTATGTGGATGTTGTTTTGTTTGGTGTTGTCCCTAAGTTCCCTTAGGCTCTCCTCCTGCTTTTTTTTTTTTTTTTTCTAGAAGCTGCTCTACTTGGGTATTTTTTCCTACCTTGTCTTCTAGCTCACTGATGTGGTCCTCTGCTTCTTCTAGGGTACTCTTGATGCTTTCTAGTGAGTTCTTTACAGCAGCGATGTCATTTTTCATTTCTTCTTGGTTCTTCATTTCCTTTTGGTTCTTGCTCATATTGTCGAATTTGTCTTCCATTCTTTTCAGCCACCTTATGACCATTTCTCTGAACTCTTTCTCTGACAGGTGCTTGCCTCCATTTCGTTTACTTCCTTTTCTGGTGATGCCTGCTTTTCTTTCATATGCAGACTGTTTCTTTGTCTCCCCATGGTGTCTCTTCCCCGGGTGTCTGGTTATGTAGTTCTCTCTCTCCCGTGGCTGAGGCGCTGGAGAAGGTGTGGACTTGTGGAATCTGGGGAGAGTAAGCAGCGGTCCAGGAGAGGTGGTAGCGAGTCTGGTGCTGAGTCATATCTAAGCCCCAGTCGCCATTTTCTCCTCTCCTGAATTACTTTATAAGTATAACTCTATTTAGGTTTTTTAAAAAATAAGAAAAAAACACTGTCTTCTTTGAGGAGCTGGTGGTGGTAAGAGCAGAATTTAAGTGATTTTTAGTATAATCTGAAAGAATAAAGCTAGAATGGCTGGGATATTTGAGAAAATTTAAATAGCAAGTGGGTATTTGCATTCCCAAGACTTACTATAAATAGAAAGTAATTTTTACAGTATTATACTGATTTTTTTTTTTGTTCTTTATTAAGGAAAGAGCTTTTTTAAAAACATAATGACTATTCCCTACCCCAGAGCTACAGAATCAAAGCTCTGGGAGTATGTTCTAGGTATGTATATATATGTGAACCAATTTTTGAATCCTGAAGGAAACAACTCATAGGAGATTTCAGTTCAAATCTCCAACTTGATTGCTTTTTAGTTCTGGATAATAAAGGAAAAGAAGAACAATTGTTTTTTTATTATGTCACATCATTTTGTTATTTTTTTTGCCATACTGTATGTAATGATTCCTTCTGGAATTTAGATGTGGGGGATGGGAAATGATATTTAATTGTTTTTCTTTAACTTCCTATCTCCTAGTGATTGTTTTAGCTTTATAGCTCGTTGTCATATGAACAGTTTTGTTCTTTTTGGTTCATTTAATTTTGGTGTATGTATGTCCAGTAAGGGAGAATGAGCTATATTTTGCATATACATCATTGCTATAACTATTTTAAAAAAATATGTTCTTACTGATTTTTAGAGAGAGAAGAAGGGAGAGGGAGAGAGAGATAGAAACATTGATGAGAGAGAAACATTGATCAGCTGCCTCCTGCATGATCCCTACTGGGGATTGAGCCCGAAATCCCTGGCCATGTGCCCTGACCAGGAATCAAACTGGTGACCTCTCGGTGCATGGGATGGACTCAACCAGCTGGGCTTTTGCTATAAAATTTTAACATGGTGAACAGATGCAATTGAAGAAGGTATATGATTTTGTGTTATATATTTTATTCTGGATAGAAAACAAACTAAACAATCATTTGGTGAAAATTATTGTTAAACAACGGTTTGAACTCTGGAAATACTTAATCTTGAGAGCATAAAACAAATGAAGAATTGTTTATTTTTTAAAAAAATCTAAATCTCAGTAAGAACAACAAGAATCTGTGGCGTTCAAACTGTAATTCACTCCCACCCACCTCCCTTAGCTCAGCTTGAGGGAAGCTCTTCTCTAAGCAGGAGGAGCAGATTTGGGGCATTTCTCATACCTTCTAGCCTCTTGTTGCAGATGCTTTCTTCTAGGGATTCCTTTCAGCGCTCAGTCTTCACTGAGTGAAAGTTTATGCTAGGTGCAGCAGGCTGAGAACATATTGCCCTGGGCCATGCCTTATTCTTAAGGCAAAATTTCCCTGCCAGGAGGGATAAGTCATCCAGCACCTCCACCCATAGAGCACAGGTCTTGCTCAGATAAGTGAGATGCTGTGCCAGCCCCCAGTATTTGAGCAGTGGAGCAAAGGTTCTTCTGAAGGGAGAAGGAGGCCCTAAGAACAGAGAATTCTTAAGGGGACTAGCTCTCCCAAGGGAACTGACTTTATTTGGAATAGAGCTGGCAAAAAGATGTTGAAAATCTTTGTGATGAATAATTAAGAGCATGCTGGTAGTTCCCCAATGCTAGAGCAACTAGTGAAATAGCAGACAAGTTAAGTGTTTAAAAGAATTTTTTTAAAAAGATAGCAAAGAAGAGCCCTTCTGGGGTTGGAACAAGACTGGCAACACCTTACCCCTACAGAGAGGCCCCACGTTTATTGGATCAGACTGGTGCAATGTATGCCCCAGGGTGTGGCAAAAACAATAGAACAATTAGTAGAGGCTAACACCTGGGTGTATGATACCACTACAGACAGATCAGCCAGAAACTTATAAAGGGAAAACCAGAGAAAGACTCTGCCAGAGTCCAGCTGAAACCTCAGTCATTCCTGGTGGACAGAGAGACTGTGTATGCTCAAGACAGCATCTACTGCTGGGCAAGTAGACTTCAATGAACTAGAAGTAAAAAAGGACATTTTCTAATGATAAAAGGATCAGTTTATCAGGAAGACATAATTAAATCCACAACAACAGAGTCCTAAAATGGGTGAAACAAAATGCGACAGAATTAAAGGGGGAAATAGATAATTCAACAATAATAGTTGGACCCATCAACACCCCACTTTCAGTAATAGGCAGAACATCAACAAAGATGGAAAACTTGAACAACACTATGAATCAGTGAGACATAACAAACATCTCTAGAGCACTTCACCCAACAAGATCAAGGCTGCTGAATAAAGCATTTTTTAAAAATTCATTTTATTTCTATAAACTAGCAGCGAATAATCTGAACATGAAATTCAGTTTACAATAGCATCAAAAAGAATAAAATACTTAGGAATAAATTTAACAACAGTGTAAGACTTATATACTTTAAATTACAAAACATTGTTAAAAGAAATTGAAGATCTAAGTACAGTAAATGGGAAAACATTGCATGTTCATGGATTGGAAGACTTAATATTATGAAGATGGCATTACTCCCCAAAATGATTTGCAGAATCTGCATTCCCATCAAACTCTCCAGCTGGCCTCTTTCATATGAAATTTCAAGGGACCTGAAATAGCCAAAACAGTCTTATAAAATAACAAATTAGGAGGACTCACACTTTGCAATTTTAAAACTTAGTACAGAATGACGGTAATCAACATGTGTTACTAGCATAAGGATAGATAGAAGTATAGATTAATGGAATAGAATTGGATGTCCAGAAGTAAAATTATGGCCAGTGATTTTTCACAAAGGAAGTCAGACCCCTTTTTTATACCCTATACAAAAATTTACTCAAAGGATCATAGACCTAAAAGTAAGTCCTAAAACTTTTAGAAAAAAACATAAGAGTAAATCTACATGACCTTGGTTTAGCCACTAGTTTTTCAGATATAATATCAAAAGCACAAATGATAAAAGAGTATAGATAAATTATAATTCATTAAAATTGAAAACTTTGGTATTGCCAACAGTAGCATCAGTGAAATGATATCTCACAGACGGGAGAAAATATTTTCAAGTCATATATCTGGTAGTAGAGTTGTATACAGAAACATGTCAAGAATTCTTAACAGCTCAAAAATAAAAAGGTAAGTAGCCCAATTAAAAACTGGGCAAAGCTTATGAATAGACATTTCTGTAAAGAAGGTATATTTAAATGGCCAATAAACTCATGAAAAGATGCTCAATTACCCTAGTCCAGTGGTAGGCAAACTCTTTAGTCAACAGAGCCAAATATCAACAGTACAATGATTGAAATTTCTTTTGAGGGCCAAATTTTTTAAACTTAAACTTCTAACGCCACTTCTTCAAAATAGACTCGCCCAGGCCGTGGTATTTTGTGGAAGAGCCACACTCAAGGGGCCAAAGAGCCGCATGTGTCTTGCAAGCCTCAGTTTGCCGACCACGGCCCTAGTCCTTACAGGAATGCAAATGTAAACCATGAGCTACAACTTCTCATCTACTAGGATGGTGTAATAAAAAAGATAACAAGTGTTCATGAGTATGTGGAGAAATGGAACTCCTATTATTGCTATGGGGAATATAAAATGGAGTAGCTACTTTGGATAATGGTTTGGCACTTCCTCAAAATGGTAAACATAGTTAACATACAACCCAGAAATTCCTCTCCTAAGTATAAATATCCAAGAGAAATAAAAACATACATCCACACAAAAACTTACACATAGTAAAAGCAGCATTATTCATATCATGGTAGCCAAAAAGTAGAAACAACACAAATGTTCATCAACTGGTGAATGGATACAATGTGGTATATTCATACAGCGGAATATTATTTAGGAATAAAAAGGAAGTAAATACTACATGCTACAACTTGGATGACCTTTAAAACATTATTCTAGAAGAAAAGTCATTTGCCCCCAAAAACCCCACAAATATTGTATGATTTCACTTATATGAAATCTATTTAATTTTATCCTTTAAGTGGGTAAATAGTATAGTTTGTATATTATATCTAAATAAAACTGTTTAAAAACACACAAAAAAAGATGTGACCATAACTGATAATGCACCAGGTAAAAGTCATATGTGTATTTCAGAGGCCAGGTTGATAAGATGGTTAGTTGTTTGATTCAAAAAAAACAAAACATTTATCACCTGCCTTACTGAAGGCTCAGTTAGTTGCTCTGTGTTGATTTAGATTAGAAAGTAGCTTGAATGCTACATGAAACATAGTTTAAGGATAGATGTTTTGTTCAAAGTCTGACTGAATTGACTGACTGTAGGACTACTACAGAGTTAAGTTTAAGTCCAGTTTATGCCATTTAATGTCTGTTGTTGTTTTTTAAATATCTAAGTGAAGTGGCATCAACAGTTGAGGATTTTGTTGGACTGTTTAATTAATACGGACATACCTTGTTTTGTTGTACTTCGCTTTATTATGGTTTATGGATGTTGTGTTTTTTTACAAATTGAAGGCATGGCCCTCCACCAACAAAAAGATTACAACTTACTTTATTGTGGTGGTGTGGAACCAAACCTGAAGTATTTCCAAGGTATATGTACCTGTTCCTAGTACCTTTTAGATGTTAAATCTATATCAAAATTAAATTATTTGTGATTCATTTTTAAGAGTCAATTTCTTAATAATTTTTTAGTCCATGAGAGAGAATGTTGGGAAGTGCAATTATAATAAAGATTTTTGTAATGATTTATAACACTGAAGATATTTTGTTTAAAAAGTTTTAAACTATGTGGCAAACTTACCATGTCTTTAATGGAAATGTTAAGTCATCATTGTTTGAGTTTGAGTATGCAAGAGAGTTCTTCATATTAAACTATCCTATAAAATAAAAGCCTAATATACAAATCAACCGAACGGTGGAATGACCAGTCGCTATGTTGCGCACTGACCATCAGGGGGCAGACACACAACACAGGAGCTTCCCCCAGCCCACAGGCCCCCAGGCCAGCCAAGGTGGGTACCAGTCGGGCACCCCCCCCCATTGCCCCACTGGTCTCCCCGCAGAGGGAGGCAGGTGGAGCCGGCGAGCAGGTGGTGCCAGGCCTGCCAAGGTGGGATCCAGTGGGGGGCCCCCCTGATTGCCCTACCAGATGCCCCACAGATTGGCCCTGATTGCCAACCAGGCCTAGGGCCTCTACCCATGCACAAATTTCGTGCACAGGGCCTCTAGTTTGTTTATAATTTGTAATTGATGCTAAATATATCTTTGAAAAATACATATTTTTATTGCACTGTTGACACAATTTGGGTGATGGGGAAATCATAGAGAGCTGGTTGCAAATATCACTAAATGTATTTAAAATCTTTGAGGAAATCATTTGTGAATTATAACATGCCTTTAGTGTCTTGTTTGACATTGTGCCAAGGTATTTCCCCATCTTCTTATTTAGAGCACTTTTAAGTTTTCCATTATATAACTAAATGCATGTGTTGATTCATTGTAGTAACTTGAAGTAAGTTACATGCACTGGTATTTAAAACACTGGTATTTAAAAACAAAATAGTTATTTCTAAGAACACTTAAAAGATGTACTTTGCTTTTCTTTATAATCTTTTTTTTATTATCATAGTTTCCTCTTTATTTATTAGCTACAAGGGTGGAAGTGCAAAGTGTTGTTAACCAAGTTCAATACTCCTGCAGTTCTGAGAGCAGGTTTTGACAGTCTGTGGGATGACATATGATACTGAAGTGTTTCCCCTTAAGATATTGAAATATTTCCCCTTAAAGTATGTGATGCACTCTGTTTTTGAGTTCTTTTTTCTAGTGCTAGTTTTGACCTGTTAATTTCACAACCCATTAAAGATTTGAAAGCTTCAGTTTGTAAAATAGTATTCTAGGGACAAAATTGTGAATTCAAATACATTCTTCTTGAGTTTTACCTCCGAATGGCCCTTTACAAATTTTTGTTTTGTGTCTGGAGAAAACAGATCTTGTACTAGGAAGGCAGATGTGATTCACAGATGAGACTTGGAGTTTAAGATTTTTTTATTTTATTTTTTTACTGAGTTGAGTTGTCTGAACTATTGCTGTAGTATACTAAGAACCATTATATTGAATGATCAAGGAAAATTTCCCTCTAATAATTATAGATTAATTAGAGTTTACTTGTAAGTTTTAAACAAAACTCATCCTATCTAATAAAAGAGTAATATGCAGATTGACCGTCACTCCAACACACAAGATGGCTGCCCCCATGTGGACACAAGATGGCCACCACAAAATGGCCAGCAGGTGTGGGCAGTTGGGAGGGACCAGGCCTGCAAGGGAGGGCAGTTGGGGGCGATCAAGCCTGCAGGGGAGGGCAATTAGGGGTGACCCGGCTGGCAGAGGAGGCAAGTTGGGGGTGACCGGGCCTGCAAGGAAGGGCAGTTGTGGGGGACCCAGGCCTGCAGGGGAGAGCAGTTGGGGGGGACCAGGCCTGCAGGGGAGGGCAGTTAGGGGTAATCAGGCCTGCAGGGGAGGGCAGTTAGGGGCAAACAGGCTGGCAGGGGAGCAGTTAGGCATCAATCAGGCTGGCAGGGGAGTGGTTAGGGGGTGATCAGGCTGGCAGGCAGAAGCAATTAGGGGCAATCAGGCAGGCAGGCGAGCAGTTGGGAACCAGCAGTCCTGGATTGTGAGAGGGATGTCCGACTGCCCGTTTAGGCCCGATCCTACTGGGATCGGGCCTAAACGGGCAGTCGGACATCCTTCGAGGGGTCCCAGATTGGAGAGGGTACAGGCTGGGCTGAGGGACACCTCCCCCCGTGCACGAATTTCATGCACCAGGCCTCTAGTAATAAAATAAAATAAAATAAACTTGTATTAAAAGCCAGAGAGAGAGAAGTTTTGTTAATCCTCACCTGAGGATATTTTTCCCATTAATTTTTAGAGAGAGTGGTAGGAAGGGAGGAGGGAAGAGAACTAGAGAGACAGAAACATCTATGTGAGAGAGATACATTGATTGTTTGTCTCCCCTACGTGCTCCGATCAGGGCTGGGATTTGAACCTGCAACCCAGGTATGTGCCCTTTAGTGGAATTTGAATCCATAGCCCTTTTGTGCACAGGATGATGCTCCAACCACTGAGCCAGACCAGCCAGGGCCAAAGTATATTTTATATTCACTTTATTTTTATACTTTTGTGGAGATAAATTTTATCCTGATTTGAAGTTTTAAAATATTTTAATTGTATTAAGCAAATTTGTCTGTTGTTAATGTTTCTTTCTTTTTTTTTTTTTCATCTATGCTTTTGATATTGAATGGGGAAAGATACTTGTGCAAATATGTCACCAAATTTTTTGCAGGGACATTTAGTCGGTCTGGATGAACCAGCTTCGGGAGCTGGGCGGGAAGCTCTGCTTAAACAAGAGCAAGCAAAAATTACTCGATTCGAGAAACAAGCAGAAGAGTTCCTCAATGCAGTCTTTTATAGAAAAGGTTGGTTCCAATAAAGAATGACATTTAACATCTGTTTGTCTTGTATTAACCTTCTTAATTTCAATGTCATTTTTAAAGAGTTACTTTAAAAAATATTTTTCTTTATTGATAATACACTTTATAATTCTCCATGTTTCTTCGGTCAAGTTAAATTTGAAATAGGGTAAGGCAACCCCACTCACTCCTTTTACTCTGAAGTGATAAGTTTTAGTTAAATAATTGTTAAAATTATTATGAAAGTCTGAAAGTTGCAAGGTTTCAGTAGTTCTATATATTGTTAGTCAGATTTTCTTACATAAACAGTTACTGTTTTTATCACTGAAAACCATAAAACTAACTGTAAATTTCTAGTAATTTCTCACCGAACTATTGTTTGCAGAGAAAAATGTAAAGTTATGTCTTAAAATTAGATTTGCAAGCAGTTTTAACTTAATTAAAATTAGAAAAAGAAATTTATTGTTATAAAATAAAACTTTCCCCCATACATTTGAGGTGGCATTTAGTAGCTTCACCTCTTGTATTTTTCAGTTTATCTTTCTCCTTGAAACTTTTGTAGGCTTGTTTTACATTTCTCTGTCCTCAAAGAATAATTGCTACCAGCCAAGACCTTCAGGAAGTTTCCATTCATGAGCCATTTTAGTGAAGAGTCTTTACCTTCAAGATATTCTTTCTAAATAGATTTTTAATCTTCAGCAGACACAATGATTCCATTTTCTTTTTCTTCAGTGTTCTAGTTTACACCTGTCATTCCTCTGGAAATTCCTTTCTTCCCTTTTAAGTTTGAAAGCTGGTGTTTGCCTGTACACTGGAAAAATGTCTGATAAGTGCTGATTCTAATGGTTTGGTTACATTTGGAGACCAGCTGGGCTTCTGCATAATGTAATTAGTATTTTCTAAAGGGTATATGAGGTGAAGTGTATTAGAAAATTAAGGAATACAAAAAAAGAAAAAGAAATTCACAAGATTATTGTTTTCAGTGGCATTTAAAAAAAAAATTTCTTCTATCAGTTTCCTAGACAAAATTAAATCTTTAGTATATCCTCTCTTCTCTTTTAAATAATACCTTCTTGCACTTTCTGACCTAAGCTCCCAACTGAGGCTCTTGGACTCACCTTATGGTCTCAATAAAGTACCCTGAATTCCAAAATGATGTTCAAAACAGTAATATTATTATTTTGTTTTATGAACATTTGATTGTTTTATTAAAATAACTCACATTTAAAGTATAAATGACAAATAGTTCTAGTAATTCACATTTAAAGTGTAAATGACTAATAGGCCTATCAGTTTATTAACTAAATAAAATACCTTGACAGCTCCTCTGCTATGTACTGAATTATAGGTCTAATGCTGCAGCAAATGTTATTATCTGAAAAGAGGAACTCCTCTACCTGATGTACACAGAGCAACCACTTTTCACTCACTCTTAGCTTGGAGGGAGTTAGCTTACTTTTCTACTAGTCCCATTTTTTGTCATGCAGAAATAACTTACATTGAAGTTCATAAAATTTTATTTAGAAATTAAACTTTTGAGAACTTAACCTTTAGGGGAGGAATTGTTACCTTGAAATCAGTCTTAGAATAAACTTCAAGAGATGAGAATTCCTTAAATTTGTATGTAAAGTTAAGTTTGTATGTTTTTGTATACTGGCATATGATGCTCAGAAAAAGAACTATTACTTTGCAATTGGAAGTTCCTTCTGCCTTGCTTTATGTATTAATATTGTTATTTTTAGATATTTTATTAATCATCTTGGAAATATCTCAAAGATGAGCATTAGTCTTCAAATTAATATTTTAAATGTTTATTATCCAGAATTATGACAGACAATTTAGTCTGAAGTGAATATTTTGTTTTTAATAACTACTTCAGATATTTGGATTTAGTCCTTTGTTTCCAACTATTGCAAATTGTATGTTATAAATAATTGAGTATGTAAAAATTATATCACTAAATAGAAACATTAATGCAATAAAAGTAGGCTTTTGTGGTACGGAGTTTATAATAAATTCCAAATTAAGGACAGTATACCTTCTGCAATTGTCATGATCATGTTTCTTTTCAGCGTGTTTTGTCACTTGTGTTAAGGAAATCTGATACTTGTCTAAATGTTAGATTTCCATTTTTGAAATATGCAGGTGGCTGTGAGGCAGCATTTACATGTTTTTCTGTAGTTTTAATTTTGATCTGATTTGCTGTTTTTTATTTGACTCAATTGTGCATATTCGCTGAGACATGACTCGGTTTATAGATATATTTTAAGAAAGTGAAGGAATGATAAGTGTTCAGGAAGCTTTCAAAAGACAAATCCAAATGCAGAGATGTCATCAATTCATAAACATGAATTTTGGTTTGTGATTGTTATTCATGCAACAAAAAGGTAAAATATGCTGCAGCAATTTAAAGCTCAAAGGTAGCAATTTGTGTTGTTTATCCTAAAACCTTTGATTCCTACGAATCTTTAATTACGTTTATTCTAGTTAAACACAGAGACGTTACATAAATTCATTTTGCTTTCTGTTTGGAACCTTCTTTATGTATTACATATTCTCCAACTTTTCAGGGGAAAAATATACACTAATACATTAAAACTTGGAATTGCAGTATATGTATATTCTTGCATTTAGAGGATTGTATGCTATGTAAAAAAATGGATCTTAAGTGGAAAGTTTAATGAATATTAATAAGAAAATCCATTCGTTAGAGAGATTTTTAAAGCAATGTATAGCTAAAATGTTTACTAAAACATTTAAGGAACCATTGTTAGTGATTATATTAACTTCTGAATCTTACCACCTTAGCTAGTTTGGTTCAGTGAATAGAGTGTTGGCCTGCGGACTGAAGGGTCCTGGGTTCAATTCCAGTCAAGGGCACATGCCTGGGTTGCGGGCTCAATCCCCAGTAGGGGGCGTGCAGGAGGCAACCGATCAAGGATTGATGTTTCAATCTCTCTCCCTCTCCCTTCCTCTCTGAAATCAATAAAAATATGTTAAAGAAAAACACAACACTTCTGAATCTTACCTAATTGAGTATCTTTATTTCTACACTCTCTGGCATACTCAGAGTTTTTATTTATAGAGTGGAAACTTAGGGTGGAAAATAATTTTTAGTAGAATAGAAATGTTATTATTGGTAGAACAAAACCTTGTTAAACTTCAGAGAATTAAAAAAATATTCTGACTTTAAATCATCCTCTGGTATTCAATATTGGCCTTCAGAAAAAAGAATTGTCTGTTTTTAGGAGTCCTGTGAGGTTTTGAGGTGTGTGTTTGTGTGTTTTGTAATAATATTAGATTTTAGATATGAGTCAGTTTTTTCTAAATTTGTAAATCAACCCAAGTTTCTTACAGCTCCTGGGTAACATAATTTATCTTCTATAGTTAATCTTTAAAAAACCAAGGAAACTTAGGTTCTCCATCTTCTAAAACCTCAGAAGTATGGTGGAGAAGTAAAGATCATGGTTGGAACATTAAGATCAGGGGAAGAGTTTTGTTTTTTTGTTTTTTGTAAATATATGGTGAGGCAGTGTACTGTGGTGGCCTCAGCAGCCAGATTGCCCCACTTTAAATATGTTTTTATTGATTTATTTTTTATTTTTTTAGAGAGAGGAAGGGAGAGGGATAGAGAGATGGAAACATCGATCGGCTGCCTCCTGCACCCCCTACCAAGGATCTAGCTCGCAACCTGGGCATGTGCCCTGACCAGGAATTGAACCAGTGATTTGCTCAACCACTGAGCCACACCGGCTGGGCAGTGGGAGAGGTTTAATCAAGAGTCTACCACAGATTTGAAGAGGCCACTTGATCTTCAGAGCACATTTCCTTCATTTGTTAAAAAAAACAACACAGCAATTGAATGGCAATTGATTTGATTGATCCATTTATTACTTAACTAATATGAATGCATACTTTACAGCAGGCTATATTAGGTGCTGACTGTATAGTGGTGAATAAACATAATCTCTGGCGAAGCTCAGACTCCCTGATGATGTAATCCTGGTACAAATGTGATAATATATGTATGCAAAACATTTTGCCTTTTGTTTGAACCCATTTGACCTTCAAGGTCTTTTTCCAGTGCTGAAAATAGAATTAATTTTTTAAAATTAATATTGATTACAAAATGATAATGTAGGTGTTTATTTTATTGCTTCCCTAGCTGTTGTGTTTAGTTGCTGGCACGGTGTATTTAAAGAACTCATAGGAAATATATGGTCTTAGGCTTTTGAGATTTGTCATTTAAACTTCTAGCTAGCCCAAGGGTTCTAAAGTTGTGGCCCTTCCACCAGCAGGATCGAGAAGCCTGTTAGAAATGCCTTGGCCTCACCCTAGAACTGCAGAATCAGGCAGACCTGATTCTACAAGCCCTCAAAGTGATTCGGATGAATATTAAAGTATGAGAAGTAATTGCCCTAGCCTATCATTGGTCTTAATATTAAGTGTCTCCTTTTATAATCTTGGTATGCCTTCAGTCCTTAACAGAAAGTAAACACTCATGAACTGAGTAATCCATGCTTTAGCAATATAGGAAGAAACTGCTGATAAGAACAACAGATATGATCTAGAGGTAGAAAATAGGGTAGTAATTATTTTATAAAAGAAGTGTTGGGGATTTCTGTATCAGGTAAGTGATTCTTGCCCCCAAAATTATTGTTATCCCTTTATTTGATTCATAAACTTGGGAGATGTTTATAACTAATTTTATGAAAATGTTTTTTAAAAAAATCTGCAGCTCATAAGCTTAGAGATTAAAAATATAACTATGAGGAAATGCTATTTTAGGATACTGCATTTTAAGAAAAAATAAAATGAAATTTTATGTTTGCTTGAAAGCTGTCTTTTTTTTTTAGTACATTGTCCCACTTTAAAAGTAAATAAATCTTTGTTTACAGACAGTCCCTGGGTCTCCGACCCCAATATTCCCCTAGTGGCCCGTGAGATCATGCAGCGAATGATCCAACAATTTGCTGCTGAATATACCTCAAAAAATAGCTCTACTCAGGACCCCAGCCAGCCCAATAGCACAAAGAACCAAAGCCTGCCGAAAGCATCTCCAGTCACCACCTCTCCCACGGCTGCAACTACTCAGAACCCTGTGCTCAGCAAACTTCTCATGGCTGACCAAGACTCACCTCTGGACCTTACTGTCAGAAAGTCTCAGTCAGAACCTAGTGAACAAGGTATGGTTTGATGTCAAGGTCTCCTCTGTCCAATAAGAATACTTTTAATTTGGGGAGAAAAACATAATTGGCAAGAAGGGCACCAGTAGCAATAATAGAATAAAAACTAATGTGATTCTTAAATTGCTAACTATGCAATGATAGAGAAGTTCAGATAAAGTGGCTACCTTACCCATCAGGAGTCCATAGTCATGTTTTATGTACCACCCAGAAAAGTTAGGTAGTTACAGTTGTTACTGATCTTTAAGTTACTTGGTATTTATATAAGCATTTTATACTTTCCAAAATGTTGTCATATCCATTGTTTTTTTTTTAAAAAAAACCCTGAAAAATAATTTTCCCCCTCCTCCATCAATGTTTTAGGATTAGCACCTGAGAAATAAACATGTCTTTACTTGTTAGGTAGAAGAAGTTATATTCTGCAAATGAGATCATAAGACAAAAACGTATTATTGGCAGTTTTAAAAAGGAAGCTCTTAGGGTTAGAAATAATGAGAAAACAGTAAACATACTTCAGGTTGTTAAGTGTATTCATTATTTAAAAAACGTATTTCATATATGCACTGTATTGTGAACTAACCCACAAGCATTTCCAGATAATTTGTTGGTGAGGATCCTAATTAAGTAGTAGGTTAAGAGGTTATTTGCTTAGCAAATAATTCTTGAGTCTTTTAAAAGTTTACTTTCTTAAATAGATTAAATATTTCTGTTGCTTTGTGATCTCATTTTACCTTAATTTCACAAAGATGAAGTGAGCATTTTCACTCTGCCATTGTTCAAACAAGTAAAAATTTTAAATTGGTAATGTCTGTACTAATGAGATTTTGTCATAGAAATTTTATAAGAGTATGCAGAAAGGTTATCAGATGTGTGGATTTATTAGTGAGAAATACACGTTTTTTTTACAGAGTAAATTAAGTTTAATTCTTACAAAAACCTGTTTTAAAGGACTTTCTTTTGCTTATTATAAATTGTTTACAAAGGATTTGCACTTAATGATGACTTTAGTTGCTTTTTAAAGAATTTAAAAAATAATTTTCCTTTGCTTTTTTCCTGTATAGTGAGTAGCAATCAGAATGTCTGAGTTTTTCTAAGAGATTTCCTAGCACAAGATCTCGTAGTTGTTCTGTGTTCACATTGATCAGTGTACCTTTGATTACCATATTTGCAAAGTTGTTTTTTTCTGTTTTATTGAGGATTTTTTTTTTTTTTTTTTTTTTTTTACCAAATTGGTAGCTTTCGTTAAAATCTCATTGCTCAAAATATTGCACTAAAAGCTTCAGATTTACAGTGGGAGAATGACAGCATAGAGATTGTATTTAAAGTATTAATAATGGAGATTAACATAAAAAGATAACCACTAGTCTAACTTAACTTCTTATAGCTAATGGTATGCTTAAAAGGTGTATTGTTTTGACTGCATGTACTTACAAAGAAAAATTTGGACTAGGTGATAGGATTTTAGTATACAAGGTAATTGCTTTATTTAAAATTATATTTCCTAAGTGAATTTGTTGCCTATTTGATTACACAGACTTAGAGGTCTTTAAATAATACTGTCTTTGGTTGGAAATATTCTAATGAGTATATTTGCTTGTTAGATATCTAATTTGGTTAGATGTGTAATAGGAATACTTGGTTTTATAAAATTACAATTATATATTTAGAAATATTAGTGACTCTGACAGGACAATACTTATTTTGTATAAGTGTGGGCTTTTTTCGTTTATAAACTCAGTTGCATTATTATTTCTAAGAGCCTGAAATTGGGAGATACAGTGTCTTCAGGAACAAGTTCTAAGTGGGTTTAATATTGGGGCAGTTTTTAACATAACTAAATAGCTAAGCCTCTGTGCTGGCCAACTGAATATCAGGGGTGCATTGAGTATTATCTTACTCTGTTCATTTTGGACAGAATGGCAACTTAAAAGTTGTCCAGACTCTTAAGTTTTATTTTCTAGACATGTCTGTAAGGGGAATAAAAATCTTTGTGGGAAAAGAAAGTTGTCTGATTTTCTATTCTAGTAACATGAATTTGGGATTTGGTCTAACTTCTAAGACGTTAAACCTCTAGGGTTCAGTCATTAAGACTTTTTTTCTTCTTTCTTCCCTTAAATTTTGCCCATCAATTTATAATAGCTTATTAACAACAACAAAAAACAACCCTTTGCCTTTATAAATATCAGCTTGTGAATTTTGAACCTCTGCAGATATTTTTCAAGAGATTGACAACAAATGTACAGTTTTTTTACAGAGGGGTCCAAAGCGTAATTACAATATATGCACATTGTATAAACCATTAACAACTGATTCATTTTACAGAGTATATATGTGTAATTTAACCATGTAAACTTACATTTTAAAATGACTTTTGCATTACTTATTACTTAAACTTTTATGTACTTTTAGTGCTTTGGTAAAGTTATTTAGAAAATGAAGTCTAACAGTTCTATGGCTGAACCTCAAACTGTATAAACTGCTATTTCTAATATCTCACTGTATCTTAACATCTATAGTGATATGCTTTACCTTTTATTTTGCCCTATTAATAAAATATTTTATACTTCTAGATATTAGATATAACAAGCTTTGCTAAATTTATGTTGCTTCAGGAGGAAAAATATCCTGACTCTATTAATGAATTGATTTCATAGCTCAAATATATGATTAGTGTATCTGCTAGTTGACTAGGCCCACTGCTTTGTCATTTTTGGCCTGTTCAGATCACATTTACTCCTATTTTTTAATATCCTCAGGTGTTTCTTTGTGTCTTTACAGACGGTGTACTTGATCTATCCACTAAGAAAAGTCCATGTGCTGGCAGCACTTCCCTGAGCCATTCTCCAGGCTGCTCCAGTACTCCAGGGAACGGGTAAGGGAAAATATTTGTAGCCTTCCACAGTTTTATAGGGGACAATTTATCAAAGATTGATGCCAGTTTCTTTTGTATGTTTTAAAAATTAATCCTTCAAAATAATACTCTTCCAGGTAGACCTTTAGTAAAATTACTTTTAGTATACCAATCAAGTAAAAGCACAGTCTCTGATCTAGAATTGACTGGTATAAATCAATTGTGCCAGTTTAGTACAAATAGTAAATAATCAGAAGCATGGCAAGAATGTCTTTGGACTTTTTGTTGTTGAGTATTTGAGAGTGTGAAACCCCACCTAAATAATTTCAGAGTTCAGATGTAAAGGCAGTACTGGATTATGTGTGCTGTAGTTGTTGAATAAAAATTGGTCTCTAGTAATTAACTTGGTATCTCTAATGTAATGTGTGGGTGTGTGTCGGCTCTTTGTTTTGGTTTGTTTTGTTGATTTGAACTGCAATTTTAACTTTGTGTGGCAGTTCAGAAAATGTGATTGTATTTTTTTGTTTTAAAGTAGATAAAGACTGGTTGTAAATATTGACAAATACCTATCTTATGCTGTCAAGACATTATATGCATAGTTTTGATAACTCTTTAGCAGGTTCAAGTGAATTTTCTGACACCTAATTTTACAGTATAAGATTGTCTAATTCTCCTATGTGTATATATTAACCATTTAGAGAAAAATGAGGTATTAATAAAGATATATAGATGCATATTGGGAAGAAATTTCCATAAAATTGTGTTGTGACCAAAAATCAACTTCATCTAGATATGAAAAATAACTTGAGTAAGTTAAATTAGTTAACATTTAGATTTAACTTTTTGATCATCAGACATGGGGCGTTGTTTAAGATGGTATAGGAATAAGTAGACACTAAATGGACTAACCGTTTCAATTTACACTTAATTACCTTCAAATTGAAGGATTTCTTTACTGACTTCTAAAATGTGCCCTTTATATTCTCTAAAATTCCATCATTTTCCCTTTTCTCTCCTCCTTTATATTCAGTCTAAAAATAACATTTATTTAATCTATTTTGCATAGTTTACTAATCTTTTCCTTTAAGCTCTTCTTTTCATGGTAGTTTATATGTACTAGGTAGATGCTATGATGGTCCGAAATCATTGGATTCCATTTATATATCAAAAAATTTGAGTTGTGTAATTCAGAACACACGTAGAAGCCTAAGTGCAATTTGTATAAATGAATTCCTTGCTTATGATTCACTTTAAACTTGGCCATCAGGTTTCATGTATTATTATATGGTTGAACTTGCTGTGTTTATCCTTGTAAATGGAGTTTTCTCTGTGGTATTGTTTTCTGGAAGACAAAAGCACCGACAGTACTGCCCATCTTTTAGTTGAATATTCATTGTTATCCTTACTATTATTTACTGATAACAGCACAGTCCCTGTAGACTTTTGGAGAACCAAGCTAGTTTTTATCATTATATCTGCAAAGTTCCACTTTTGTGCCTGTGTGATATAATTCCCCTTGGGCATGCTTTACCAGTTGCCAGTTTTATCAATGGTCATCTTTCTCTATTGTGAAAATGAAAACCTTATGAATTAATTTTGTGTAAGTAATTGACTTTTTAAACACTATTCAAAGGATATTTACTTCAAATTTCAAAATTGATATTTGGTATTTTAAGAAGAGAGTTTTTTTATAAAGAAGACTACAAAATTGCTTATATACCTGTGAAAATTATTTGATTAGAACTTAAGGAACAAAGTTTTGGGGGAAATAAAGTATAGTGTCCTTAAAGCTTGGATTATTTCAAATGGAGAATCAGTGGTACTCATGTATCTGCAACTAATAGTGTTTTAAAATGAAGAAGTGTGGTAAGTTATAATGCAATTGGTATTTTGGTTTGGGGTACTTTTCCTTCTTGGGGCTGGTAGCCATATTTTTTTTCCCAAACAAAATAAGAAATGTCATTTGGAGTTGTTTGATTTTTATAGTGAACATCAACTTGTTTGTGGGATAAATGAACAATTATCTATGGGTTCCACCAATGTAAATGGTTCCAGTTTTATGACTGGTTGTTATGAATGTTGGAAATGTTACATTAAAATAAATAATTTGGCTTACTCTTTTATTACTGTACTTGTTTAGTGGTAACGTCACATTGATAACACAATTCTGTGTAGATCTATGGAGACTTGATGATTACTTTGTAATTAATAATTAAGGTGCTATTTTCAGACAGTTGCGCGAAACTTTTTCTCCGAAAATTTGTGAACCCAACCAGAGACCAGCTGACAGGTTTAATTTTTCTTTGCCCAAAAAGCTCCTGTTTTTTTTTCTTTTTTCCTTTTTCTTTTTTTGTGAACACGTTTTAAAACTAACTGCTGAGACCATTTTTTTTTAATTTTAGAGAAAAATAAATAAATAACACAAAGTGATGTTACCCAAGCAAGGCCTTCTAATAAAGGAGTGGTCCCCTCACCCATCCCTCCCTACCTGTGCAAGTCCTGCTCACATCAGTTTCCTTCCATCCAATTAGGCGACCTGGGAGACCCAGCCAGTACCGCCCAGACGGACTTCGGAGTGGTGATGGGGTACCTCCAAGAAGCTTACAGGATGGAACCAGGGAAGGTTTTGGACACTCCACATCACTCAAAGTTCCATTGGCTCGATCCCTGCAGATTAGTGAAGAACTACTGAGCAGAAACCAGTTGTCCACAGCTGCCAGCCTTGGGCCATCTGGATTACAGAATCATGGACAGCACTTAATATTATCCAGGGAAGCCTCTTGGGCAAAACCACATTATGAGTTCAACCTCAGCCGTATGAAGTTCAGGGGAAATGGTGCACTCAGCAACATCAGTGACCTTCCTTTTCTTGCAGAAAACTCTGCCTTTCCAAAAATGGCACTTCAAGCAAAACAAGATGGAAAAAAGGATGTGAGCCATTCATCTCCTGTAGATTTAAAAATACCACAAGTTCGAGGAATGGATCTTTCTTGGGAATCTCGCACTGGTGATCAGTACAGCTATAGCTCTTTGGTAATGGGTTCACAAACGGAGAGCGCGCTTAGTAAAAAATTGAGGGCTATTCTTCCAAAACAAAATAGAAAAAGCATTTTAGATGCTGGACCCGATTCTTGGGGCTCAGATGCTGAGCAGTCTACCTCTGGACAGCCATATCCCACATCGGATCAAGAAGGAGACCCTGGCTCCAAGCAGCCTCGGAAGAAAAGAGGGCGTTACAGACAGTACAACAGTGAGATACTGGAGGAAGCAATCTCAGTGGTTATGAGTGGAAAAATGAGTGTTTCCAAAGCTCAGAGTATTTATGGGATTCCCCACAGTACACTGGAGTACAAAGTAAAGGAGAGGCTGGGCACTTTGAAAAACCCTCCAAAGAAAAAGATGAAATTAATGAGGTCGGAGGGGCCAGATGTTTCCGTAAAGATTGAATTAGATCCCCAGGGAGAGGCAGCACAAAGTGCAAATGAATCAAAAAATGAGTAGGAATACTGTAGAGTGCCAATTACTGTACAAACTGGGTGAGCACTACTGCTGTCATTGCTTGCACCTAACTTCATTTACTGTGACGCTTGTTTCTCTGCAGATTTTGCATTGACTTGTGTGTACAGAGGTGAAAGGTGCTTTCTGAATGTTTCATATTTAAATTTTTCACGTGCAGTATGACTCGGGACATTGTTTGGCCTTTTGTGTGTTTCTCTATAAGAGAATTGAGTTACCTCACAGAGAACAGATACATGGAAGCGGACTCCTTGCCTGTAGAGCCTGCATGCTTTTTTTTTTTCTCTCTTCTAAGTTATATTTGCCTTTATTTAAAAAAGATAAAAAGCCCCCTTTTAGAAAACACCTCTGTATATGGGGAGCTTTATCACTGAAAATTGGAAGCCATCTTTTAAAATTATTCACATTTTTTCTTCTGCAATTCAACTAATTGAAGGATTAAATTAAAGAAAAATCTCTTAAGAACATGAGCCTTTGAATTTAAGAAATTTGTTTATTCCATGATAAATAATTATTTGGGTCAATTTTACAAGTTATGATTTTCTCCTCACTGTTAAATTTACATAACAAATTAGCAATCTGTTTAGTGCTCACCCAGAGGGGAAGAAGGTGGAAAATGTGCACACACTACCTTCAGAAATGCTTCGGTTAATTACTTTGTAACACTACCTTTGCTGTAATTTCATTTGGGATTTTCTAAGGGTAGAATTTGGTCTCACCAACAAGTGAGGATATAGCCTTATCTCATGGAGGACGAGCTCCGTTCTTACTCAGGAGCAGTCAGGGTACATTACATAACAATAGAGGATGCCTCATTTTAGCAAACTCAGTTTCTTTGTATTCTTAAATCCTTTTATAGATTTGATCACGTGCTAACAACAAATGACTGTCGTTGCAGCAACTGGTTTAAAATAATCAAGATCTGTTTATTGGGGAATGGGAGAAATAGGAAAAGAAGTCTGTATAAGTAATTATAATATTGTAAAATGGTATCTAGATTTTACAGCCTCAGTAGTCTGCCCAAATATCCACATGAATGAAGGATCCATATTTGTGGTGAGAGAAAAAACACAGCCCCAAGGTAACCTATTATGATTTAGGTTGCATTTCAATTCTAATAATAATTCAATCAGAAATCAAGATTTTCTTTCTTAACAAATGCAAATACTAGTACAAGGAGGGGGGTGTTGTTTTTAGTTTTTATTTAATTCATTGCTTTAAATCTTTTTTTGGCATCCATAATATCCCCTTTTTAACTTTTTCTGGTATTTGCTTATTTTTATGGTTGTTTAGCACACAGTTCAGGACCTTTCAGATCATGTTTGAATAAGCACTCCTTGAAGAACATCTAAGCTTTTTGCTTTTTTTTTAGATGGACTTTAAAAAAATAATTTATCTTTATTATTGAAAGTGTTACAGGTCCTTTTTTTTTTCTGAGATGGGCTTTTTAAGTTATACTAATTAAGTTGGGGACATTTATTTTCCACATTTTTTTTGCAAGAATACCTGATAAATAAAGCCCATGAAATTTAATTTTGCATCGTGACCAAATTGAAATTACTGTTTGTGCAAAACAAAATCATACCACATTCACCCTTTATTCTAATCTGCTGAGAAAGGTGGTCTGGCTCTTCTAAACGCTTAACCAAAAATTTAAAAAGTCATTGGAGTTTTTGTATAAAATGAAATCAAACTTAGAGCATTAAAATTGAGGCTGATGATTTCAGGTGGATACTAACAGTTTGAGGAGAAGTAGGTCCAGATATTCCCAAGGCATAAATTCTTGCCTAGAAACATCAGAGCAGTTTATTAGGTTAAGGATAGTTTTCCCTCAGCAACCTATGTGTTCAAAGGTTAGGCACACCATTGCTGTTTTTAAAATACATGCACTGCTCATACTACGTAGTCTGGGCTTGGGTTCTTCTTTCGGTTTGGTTATTTATTCGGTGGATGACTAAGCCTGTTTCCTCTTAGCTTTCTAGTCTTCTCAACAGAAAGAGCAGTGTATATGACTGCAGTATTTTCTAGCCTAGCTGGAAGTTGCAATAAAAATACCCTGAAACATATGGTTTTCATCTGCAGTTGAAGGAAGCAAAGGGCTAAGCTTATGAAGGAAAGCCTCCTTTGTTCCACACTCAATAATTGTCGCACACAATTAATTGTAGCCGTGGTACCTTTTTGCATGATGTTTGGGGTATTCAGTAGCCCATGATTGCTGCAAAAAGGTACCTTGAGCAATTAATTTGTGCTTGCTTTTATCCTCTCTCAGAAAGTGGCCCATTTAAAAATTTGGCCGTAAAAGTTCAACTTTTGTAGAGTTTTACTGTTCAGAGAGGTTTTATCCTATGTGGTAGTCTATAAAGTGATGTATGAGTTGAGTTATGTAAAATTTGTCACAGTAGTGTACATGGAGTGATCATTTTACTAACATAAATATTTTCTATGTGTGTTTCAGTGGATGACAATCGAGCAGCAGAAGAATGGTGTGCCTACCCTTTAATGCTGCAGTTTAAATAAGAGAACTTGTATTATGTCATTTCAGATTGTAGGCTGAGAGTTGTAAATAGTGAAAATTTGAGTTTTTCTATTATTTGTTTTGGTTAGAAAGTGAATTTTAAAAACAAACCAAACTCTAAACTTTCTCAGATTTAAAGTCCTGAGACCTGAAGATTGTAATATTCATGTCTGTGAAGCTTTTAAACATTACACTTGAGATCAGTCATGACTTGATATTCAGGTAAATTTTCTTTTCCAAGAAGCTTTTGAATAAGTATATTTCCTCCAAAGGTCGGTCGGTCTCTCTCTTTTTCTTTTTCCTAGATTATTTTAAAGCACTAATTGCATTACATTGGTAACTGCAATATAAAATAGCCATCATTGTTTTGTGAAGCATGGTTGAAATTAGATAGTGGTCCCTTTTAAATTTCATGAGCCTCTCAAAAAAAAAACTTTAAAAAAATACAGAAAGCTGCTGAATATTTCAAAAAATATATATTTTACCTTATTGTAGGTTTTGTAAAGTTAGTTTGTAATATTCAGGTGCACTTTTAATGTTAAATTTTGTGTTCAGAGTTCCATTATACCATGTATTTCTTGAAGGTGGCTCATCACATGATGGCTGGCTATCAGTCTTGGTGCCGCAGTGATCCCTTAATATTTGATTTCTCTCTTGATTTGGCACTTTCAGTGTAGATATTCTAGTTTGGGGACGTCCTCATAAAGATGTAAAAGGAATTGGTCTATTCGCATGCTTAATTTCTGCTAATCAGAGTTTTGCGTGGTTCAAACAACAGTTGACCATTTTTATGTTATGGGAAAGTATAGTTCACAACTGTTTGTGTCACAAAAGCCTTTTCTCCTTGCATTTTCCAGTAGGCAGATAATGACATTACTATATGATAGTATTCAGACTATGTTAGGAGATAATGTATTTAAGATCAGTTCTTGCATTTTTTATGAGAGAGCATTGACATTAGAGAGTAGATAAGCTATCATGCTATAAATAAAAAACACTAATTCTGTGGAAGGATATCTAGTTGGTATTTTTATCATTAGTTTTCTCATTTCTGAGACAGTCATCAAACTTGACAGTAAAGTAGTATAATACTTTGTTCAGTAGCTTATAAGTGACTCTGAACTGTTTGTGATGAGCTATACATTTATTTCTGTCCCCCAAGAACCATGAAGGACAAGGTCTCTTTCAGGAAGAATAATTTATATTTGTGTATAAACTTTTTAATATTAAGTTTGTTGTTATTCTGAAGTTTAGATGTTGCTTGATAAACCTTTACTACAGCAGATCATGAATATGAGTAAGGCTTTGTGTAATAATAGGGGTCCTTATGTGAAGTTAATTACTGTTCAGTTCTGGTGAGCAAGCTTAACAAGTGTGAAGTGTGTATTAGCTTTATTTGGTACACTTTTACTTTACAATATTGAAGTGCTTTTAGAACTCTGGTTATCTTATATAAACCATTACCTCAACCAATTGGCATTTCCATTCTCCAACATTTTACCTGAGCTATAAGATGAGCTATATGGGATCAGATAGTAAAACAAATAAGGCACAATGAGAAATTTAGTTCCCAGTTTTCTGGAGAGAACTCTAAATTAGATGAAAAATGACTGCCTGCAAAGGCCCGTATCATACATAACTACCTTCTCTCATTAGGCATTACATAGCAACCCTGGAGCTGCTAGTGAGCTGTGTTCTCCCCTACCCCAAGTAAGCACATGGTGCAAGGCCTGGTTCTAAGACTTTGTGATTCTCTTACATTTCATTGACCCGTAATAGTGAAGCTTGGATTCAGTTATTTTTGTAAAACAAATTAATGAGTCACCCAGTGTCAGAACCTGAAATTATTTTTCATTATAGTAGATGTATGACAGTTCATTATCATTTTCTTCAACAGGTATTATCCCCGTAGATTTAATTTTGAGACCACATATTTTTGCTTTTGTAATTATTATTTCTTTAAATTCCAGAGGTGGTTTTCATATGAACCGCCCTTTTCTATATATTCAGGTTGCTGTCATTGGTAATAGAATATGGCAATAGACTGAATTGTTCCACTTAATCTTTTATAGCAGACATTGAAAGTTACAGGTTAAATTTTGACCTTCATGAAGATATCAAAGATAATTTTCCTTGTTACTATTCCATTATAATTAGGTCTTCATTAATACTACAGTCAGGCCAGTGTTATTAAAAATTTAATGGCTTCAGCCAAACAGCCCATTTAGGAGACTATTAAGCTATATGGGGATTTTTTTTTAATGTAATTGCTTTGAAACTCTACTGAAATGGAAAAATTTATAATTGTGGTACAAGGAATGCAGACCTCCAAAGTCATCTTAGATTTTTTGTTTGTTTGTTGTTTGGATTCATTCTGCCCCCTGAGACTTGAGTAGATTTGTTAATGTGGTGACTGAAGAGAAAATAGGAAATTCTTTGCATATCCTCTGTCTCTTACTCCCAGATAAACTCTCAGTTGCCTTTTAAATAGCAGATATCAGCCCTGTAGCTGTGTGCCCTCAGTGTTATGAAGGAGATTGGGGGAAAGGTTAGAAAGAAAGTAGGATGGGGAAGTATGTAGACTTTAGAAAAGGCTAAAGATTCTGTCCTACAATACTAAAAATGAGTCACAGGAGAGATAATGTGGTAAAGTTGGGCCATCTTCATTTGATAGTCAGAAAAATATTTTAGATTGTTTGAAAATGAGAATCAAGGCTAATGTTGATTTGACAAACAAAACATTAATTCTGCAACTATTGGGGGAGGGGCGTAATTTTAAGGTTTCCAGTTCATTTAGATGTGTATCAAAAGCCGTAAAGCAAGCACTTTTAGTTAATCATAGATTTATTGGATAAAGCAATTATTATAATTATAATATTTAACCTTTATTGTTTGAATATAGAAATGAACTCTTTATCCTATCTTGAACTGTCATTGAACAGGCCAAGATGATCTTTTTAACACTGGAAATGACCCTACACACATACCAAAAAAATCTAAAGCAGTTAAGACATATTGAAGATCCATACCTCTTAGACTTTAGACTTGTCTTGGGAAAGAATTTATGAACTTATAACCAGTATTAGTACAGTCTTGGGTTCCTCGTTCTGCATAATTGCACCCTTTCTCAGGTATGTCCTGAAAACATAAATTTTAAAATAATCTCTTTAGAGATTAGATTCTCAGTGGATAGTGTGTAAGGGGACTCGGGGAGGGGGGCAGGGATAGGGTTGGACACAGGACACTGACACGGTAGCGCAGGGATTTTTAACATTCAATAGCCAAATAGAATTCCAATCTATAATATTTTTACCCCCTCAGAATGAGTGAAACATCATCTATTAACATTTATTACTCAGTAAATAACCGGTGCTACACTCCTAAAAATACTTTCTTTCATCCAGGTGACATGTTTTTCCTGCTTGGTGGAAGCGTATATAGTAAACTTTACTGTCACTAGGAAAGCACTTGTTTGAAATGTTTAAAATACTAGAAAAGGGATAATTTAGCACTTTTTCAGTTACAACACTAAAGTCTTAATTTACCTTCAGTCTTAGGTACTGTAAGTTTTAGAGTGATTACTTAAAAATGTAAAACATACTACATAGTATGGGGTCAAATCACATTTCTATAAATCTTGTCTTATTAAAAAAAAGACAATAACATTTTGTACCTGTCAAGTAATTTCAAGTGATTGCCTCATTTTCCCCATTTTATTAAGCATTTCAGGCTTAAGAATTTGGAATTTGAGAGGAGGTGAGGGGAAAATTCCCCAATATGAAAAATTGTGTCAGACCATTTTAGAAAAATAAATCACTAGGAAAATGGGTAGGGATCCTCTCTCCCTTTAAGTCTTCAGGGAATGAGCAGTATTTAGAATCTTTGGCTGAAATTCAAGCCTTTTTACTGTGTAAATTTTTAATATTAATTCACTGACATGCTTTTTACATCAGAGGACTGAAAATGGATCTTAATGTTTTTAAGTTGTGGAAGGGTATATTTCTAAAATGGGGGAGGGTGGATGATTAACTAGGTTAGTATACCAGCATTAGTAAGTTTAAGGAATTTTAGTATGTAATAGCAAAGTGTTTGATTAAAAGTCTAATCCTATATTGCTAGTCGAAATTAGTTACATTCTGATCTAGGAAAGATATAGTCATTGGATATTGATATGCTGTGCTGTCAGAAAACCAGACTAAGATAGAAACCTTTATCTGACTCCCACATGTTGCTTGTTCTGATGGGATGTATACGTACAGCAGCTTACTGCTGCTTCGTGAAGAAATGTATAAACTATACATTTGGAGTATTTGCATATAATTCTTTATAACCTCCACTTTAAACTGTCAGACATTGGTATTTTATCAGTCCACACTGTTGACTAAAACTAATGTTCTTTAGGAATCCAACTTGTACACACTGTTTAAAAACCCTCAGGGACAGTTTACACACTATTCTCACTCAATTCAGGTACTTTGATGCTATTCTTAAACCTAACAGTGACTTGTATTTTTCTGTTTTACTTTTATTTCGACGTGCTGGTAGCACATCTTTGATGAATGTCAACTTAAAAACTCAGTTCAGGTATCCAGGTATAACTCAGCCAAACATTTTAAAGCTGCATATAACTCTCCAGCACACGGTGCCTCACACTCTTATAGTGGCATTCTATATATTCAGTTATTACTACTGAGCAGATAATATGGGGGTTCCTGTTAACAGTGTATTTAAAATATAAAACAAAATGTGCAAAAATGTATAGCCAGCACATGGAACACACACATAGTTAAACTATATATTTTTAAATGCCACTAAATAGCCAGCACAATTAAACAACATTCCTTGCTGCTTCTGAAACTGTTACAGATGCAGTTCTTTCTTGATGTGGCTCTTCGTTCTTCACCATACTACTACTAAATTCAAGCACTGGTCCTTGGGTGTCTGACCTCTACATTCTAGTTTATGCAATGTCTTTAGAGAATTCTGTGCACTGGCCACTGTGATGGAACCATTGGGCCAGGAGTGCTTTGAGTTTATTAGTAGTGATTCTGCCAAAGTTGGTGTTGTAACATGAGTATGCAAATGTCAAAAAATTAGCAGAGGTCTGGGTCTGCCCATCGGCAGACGATTTTGTCACTATATTTTGTAGCCTTAAAGTCCTCAGTGACAAGTTTCTTCTGATGTGAAGTTCTGATTCCAGTGTTTTAGCCCTTTGCATCTTTAATGTTAAGACTTGTCTACTAGAGGTCTTTATTCGTTAATATTCCTTTTGTTTTCTGCAGCACTATCTGTGGTTAACAAAATAGATTATTCCTCTGCTTTAATATTTGATATTTTACATCTAAAAGGAATTCTCCACATACAAAACCCACAACCTTGAAGATAAGGAAAATGGCATCTTTCAAATTTCTAGAAGTTCCAAGTGTCACTCAACAAAACAGGAACCCCCTTTACTCTTATGGACCTCATTTCAATATACTGTTTACAGTTTGACGGAATTGTATAATTTAATATTTCTCTTGTACTGTAGTTTATATTTATTTACAGATTTTTTTGTACTGTGTGATTTGAACTTTTTGTTCCTTGCTATGATTAATGTTTATGTAGTAGAGCACTTATGATCACAAATTAAGTTTTTTGGTTTGATTGCACTACATTAAATTTTTTAATGCAGTTCTGATTTTTGACTGGACTAAAATAAGCTGTGTCTTAATGTATGTGATGAGTACTTAAAACTTTAATCCATGTGATCCCCTTTTTTTTGCATTGTATGTCAAAAGCGCTAGTTCTTTCGTGCATGTGTAAGATTTAATGGTTCCATTGTATTATTTGACCATGACATTTTGGAGAAACATTCCCAGCTGTAATGTTGTGTATGGTAGTTCTCACTGGATGCTAGACTTTTCAAAACCACTATTCTTCTAATAAATTCGTTGTGAAAAAACTGTTTTAAAAGCTTGGTATCTGCTTTTTAAGATTTTAATGCTGTTTGTTTAAAAATTCACAAAGGGTGAAATTTCAAAATGTACTGTAAATGCACATAGTAGTAAATGTCAGTAATTTTTTCTGATAAATTCTTTCGGAATGAAGTCTCTTAGATAACTAGAAGTTGCAGCTTCAAAATCATGCTTTGGTATTTGTATTCAATACTGCCTTGGAACATTTGGCCTTTATTAATTTGATACTTCCCTGCCTCAGTTTTCTTCATGGAATTATTCACTTAAAAATATTTTCAGCTAAACAAGACCTGTTTGCTTAGTTTTTCATAATTTTTTTAGAGTAAAACTTTATATTGATATTGCTTGTTAAAAGGAATAACAGTTTGCTAATTTTTGTTCGCTCTTGAGTCATAAGTATGAAGATAACTGTCAGTTAATGAAAGTTATCATAGCAGTTCTGATTCTTGGGAAGGTGCTAGAACAGTATTTCCTTTTACCAGGACAAAGAACAGCATATATAGGTTGGGGCAAAAGTAGGTTTACAGTTGTGAGTACGGGAAACAGTTTATTTTTATATTATTATTTATTAATTGTATTTTCCATTCAGACCACTGTAAACCTACTTTTGCCCCACCCTGTATGTTGCTCAATATTTATGTTTGGTTTTTAGAAACTAGGTGTATAAGGAAGTTTCATATTATAAATTGATTCCTGTCGTAAAGTGGATAGGGGAAGAACAGCTGGATTATAATGATAAAAAGTAGAAATGATATCAATATATGTTAGAAAACGTGTCAAGCTCATAATATACAGTAATTAAAAGCGATTTCTGATCATTTCTAATGACATTTTATATTTAAAAAATAATGCTATTGTTGGTAATTGGCCTAGACTGTATTCTAGTTGATTTTTTTTCTTCTTTGTCTAGCTACTTCTGCCTTTTGGTCTGGTATTTATAAAATTGGAAAGTTATGCCACACGTTTATAGAACATTTTTCTGGAAAACTATTATTCCTTACTAAATCTCAAAGCTGTAATTACTTGTTTGTTTGTTTTTGGGTTTTTTTTTTTGTAATGTTTTCATTGGTTTTGTAGTGAGAGGAAAGGAGAGGGAGAGAGAGAGAGAGAAACATCGACGAGAGAGAGTCCTCGATCGGCTGCCTCCTGCCTTCCCTGTCCCGGGGATCAGACCTACATCCTGGGCATGTGCCCTGTCTGAGAATCGAACCACCAACCTCTTGAATGACACTCAGCCAACTGAGCCAAATCTTGTAATCTATTCTAAACTGGTGGCTTGATCAGTGTAATAGTTTTATAATCCAGCATCTCACAAATGAATTTATTTTAGTTCTCTTTTCTTCAAATTGATACTTACCTCTTCAGTTGTTATGACCTTATTTGTAGAAAGCAGTTACTTCTGCTTTGGCTGAGTGGCTCAGTTGGTTGGAGCCTCCTCCTGTGCACCAAAAGGTTGCGAGTTCAATTGCTGGTCAGGGCACATACCTGAGTTGTGGGTTCAATCCCTGGTTGGGTATATAAAGAAGGCAACCAATGGATGTTTCTCTCTCTCTTCCTCTCTTTCTAAAAAATCAATAAAACATATCCTCCGGTGAGGATTTAAAAAAACCACAACCTTTATAAAGAGTTATTTCTTTTAATCCAGAATTTTCTTCTCTGATTCTCCTGATATTCAGATTATTTCAGTCACCCTTACTCTTAAAATACAGGAATCAGGAAAATTGCATAAGGGAAATGGAGTGGAAAAAATGGAAAATGGTATTGCTTTCTGCCATTTTCTGAGTTGTGGAATTACTTTCTCCCAAGGACTGAATTTTTCTCACCAGACATTTGTATTCAAATGTAAAAACATATACCCAAGTCATGTAATGTTAGATTTTGTAGCTGAAAGAACTGAAAAAAATCCTTTCTTTAGTAGAAAATACTTATTAGGTAACATAGTAGATAACCTTTCTTGTATTGAGTGTCCACTTTATCATTATGGTAAAATGCTTATCATTTTCCAAATGGTAAGCATTTTAACAATTTTACCAGATTCAATTTATAAATTGTTGACTTTTTGTTGTTTTTGGGAGAAGTGGTAGTGAGTATCAAACTGCATTTACAGCTGAAATAGATAGGCTTGTTTTCAGAAGTTTGGAAAAGATGTTCTCAAAACAAGACATTATTTTTAAAAGGTTCATCACTATATAATTGTTTACCAGGGGTCCTCAAACTTTTTAAACAGGGGCCAGTTCACTGTCCCTCAGACCGTTGGAGGGCCGGACTATAGTTTAAACAAAAAACTATGAACAAATTCCTATGCGCACTGCGGGCCCGGGACGAGTCGGCTGCTAAGCAGGACAGGCAGCTGCACCCAGCGGGCCGGATAAATGTCCTCGGCAGGCCGCAAGTGGCCCACGGGCCGTAGTTTGAGGATGCCTGGTAAGCCATGATTTAGTTAGAGTTACTTGGAAAGTAAGCAAAAATATATCAAAATTTCTAAGTATTAAATCTTGAGTCCAGAGCTTTTTATAGGCATGTAAGAATGCTATGGTTTGTTGACTAATAGTTTTAGAATGTTAATTGCACTCTTCTTGCTAGCTTTATTTCTTGATCAGGAATATGAAACGATAAGGGATTATTTGGTACTTGAAATTTCTTTCAACTTGGTATATACTAGAAAGACCACTTAGCTAAGTGTAGAAGTGTGGGGATTTGTGTATGCACAGTGTTTAATCATCAAAACTTTAGTTTTCCAGTGGAATAATTTGGGGGGTCTTCTGCCTATTGAATGTGGTTTTAGTTGCACTCTTATCTTTTTTTTTTTTTTTTTTTTTTTAAATAAATCTTTATTCAGATTATTACAATTATTTCTCCTTTTTTCCCCCATAGTTCCCCTCCAGCCATTTCCCACCCCACCTTCTGCCCTTACCTACCCCCCACTGTCCTCATCCATAGGTGTATGATTTTTGTCCAGTCTCTTTATGAACCCCCCCATACCCCTTTCCCCCTGAGAATTATCAGTCCACTCCCTTTCTATGCCCCTGATTCTATTGTATTCACCAGATTATTCTGTTCCTCAGGTTTTTAATTCACTTGATTTTTAGGTTCACTTGTTGATAGATATGTATTTGTTGTTCATAATTTTTATCTTTCCTTTTTTCTTCTTCCTCTTCTTTAAGAATACCTTTCAGCATTTCATATAATACTGGTTTGGTGGTGATGAACTCCTTTAGCTTTTTCTTGTCTGTGAAACTCTTTATCTGCCCTTCAATTCTGAATGATAGCTTTGCTGGGTAGAGTAATCTTGGTTGTAGGTTCTTGCTATTCATCACATTGAAAATTTCTTGCCACTCCCGTCTGGCCTGCATAGTTTCCGTTGAAAAGTCAGCTGACAGTCGTATGGGTGCTCCCCTGTAGGTAACTAACTGTTTTTCTCTTGCTGCTTTTAATATTCTCTCTTTGTCTTTTGCTCTTGGCATTTTAATTATGATGTGTCTTGGTGTAGTCCTCTTTGGATTCCTTTTGTTTGGGGTTCTGTGGGCTTCCTGGACTTGTAAGTCTATTTCTTTCACCAGGTGGGGGAAGTTTTCGGTCATTATTTCTTCAAATAGGTTTTCAGTATTTTGCTCTCTCTCTTCTTCTGGCACCCCCATAATTCTGATGTTGGTACGCTTGAAGTTGTCCCAGAGTCTTCTTACATTATCTTCAACTTTTTGGATTTTTTTTTTTTGCTTTTTGCTTTTTCGGTTGAGTGTTTTTTGCTTCTTTGTATTTCAATTCTTTGACTTGATTTTTGTGTTCCTCTTGTCTGTTTTTGGGTCTCTGTATAATATTTTTTATTTCGGTCAGTGTATGTTTAATTTCTAGTTGGTCCTTTTTCATCTCTTCGAGGGTCTCGTTATATTTATCGGCCTTTTCTAGGATATTCTTAAAAAGCCTTATAACCGTGGTTTTGAATTCTATATCCAGTCGTTTGTTTTCCTCCATTTCTTTCGTTTTTGATCTGATTCTTAGACGCCGCATTTTCACTGCTTCCCTGAGTTGGTAGATTTGTGTGCTAGGTTTCCAATTTGGCCCAGTGGGTCTGCCTCCCCAGTTAACTTGGGGTGGACACTCTTGGTGCACCCCTTTGTGGACTGTGTGTACAGCCTTGTTGTAATTAAGTCTTTATTGTTGTTGGTATCACTGGGAAGAATTGACCTCCAGGCCAGTTGGCTGTAAGGATCAGCTGTGGCTATGCTGGGAGAAGTCCGGTGCTGGAGACAGCCTTATAGGATTAGACTTGCCAAATTGCAATAGCCTCTGTGCTCAGCTTGGATGGGGTGGAGTCTCAGTCTTGGCTTCCCGTCAGCCTTGCCCTTGCTAGCACGTGTGTGCCTTCAGTCCTCTGCCTTCCCGGCTCCCGATTCTCCGCCCGAGAGTCCAGACTCCCCCCACAAGAGCGTGGGTCTCCGGGGGCTCGCCTGGAACTGGGGTTCACTGCAGTCAGAACTGGGGCTCACTTCAGTCAGAACTGGTGTTCAGTGCCATCAGGAGCCTCTGACTCCCTTCTGCTAGGGAAAGCCTGTGGCAGCCTCCGCAGCCTTTGTGCACACTGGCGCGAGCGGACTTTCAGTCTTCCGCCTTCCCCGGCTCCCGAGTCTCCGCCCGAGAGTCCAGACTCCCCCCACAAGAGCGTGGGTCCCCGGGGGCTCGCCTGGAACTGGGGTTCACTGCAGTCAGAACTGGGGCTCACTTCAGTCAGAACTGGGGTTTTGTGCCGTCAGGAGCCTCTCACTCCCTTCCGCTAGGGAAAGCCTGTGGCAGCCTCCCGCAGCCTTTGTGCGCACTGGCGCGAGCGGACTTTCAGTCTTCCGCCTTCCCCTGTTCCCGAGTCTCCGCCCGAGAGTCCAGACTCCCCCCACAAGAGCGTGGGTCCCCAGGGGCTCGCCCGGAATAGGTGTTCAGTGCAGTCAGAACTGGGGTTCAGTGCGGTCGGGGGCTCCCTTCCCCCTTCCGCCAGAGAAAGCCAGCCAGGCACTCCGCCGCCCTTCCTCTCTGCGCGCACAAAGACCCTTTGCCGTACCTCCAATTCTCTGTGAGCTTTTCTCCTTCCTTCTAGTTGTAGAATTTTCACTCAGTCAGCTTTCCTGCGGTTCTGGATGGTGTCCGTTCTGTCTTTTAGTTGTAGTTTTGAAATTGTTGTGCGAGGCAGCAGTTTAGGTGTTTACCTATGCCGCCATCTTGGTTTCTCCCGTTAGTTGCACTCTTATCTAATGGGAGCTCTGCACATTTCAAACAGATAATTGGGATCCTAGCTAGCACAGTTCAAGGTGTTCATTCCGGTATCTACTAAATTGACTTGAGAAAGTTTGTCAGGAAAACCTGGCATTGTAACTTTAGATAGAGATGGATTAAGAAAGTAACCAGAATAGCAAATTCTTATGAGATGCTAGGAATTGGTGAGTCTGTAGACCAGGTTTTCAAAATGGATCAACCAGTTGCAACTTATTGGTAGTAAGATCAATTTTGTGGATCCTAACCAACATTTTAAAAAGAAAAAAGAGATCAGAGTACATAAGGATGAATACTATTTCATTGAAAGTTGTGTGTTATCATACACATACAAAACTGGGATATACATACTGGGTCACTTTATAAAAAGTATTTATTGTTCTGGGTTGTAGTCAAAATCAAATTGCTTTTGAAAGCCATTATGTAAATCATACCTTTCATCCCCGTTTTTCTGATACCTTGGAGAATATACTAGCACGCCTCCTATGTGCTTACAGTTAGGACTGTCGGACCTTTAAGATTCCCCCTTCTTTCCCTGCCTCATTGATTTGAATTCATTTTCATTGACAGTTTCTCCTTTTCCCTTGTGATTATGTGTCAAAATATTTCCTCTGCCCTTTTCAATTCCTTTGAAAAGTGTCTTAAGGAAAATTATTTTCACTCCATAGTAATTTATTGGGTTAGCTTATTCATTAGTTACTTATGCCTGAGCTGAGCTAAGCCCGAAGTTTTAGGCAGCGAAGCTACCAAGTCCTGGACCTAGAGATGGTTCACTATCTAGTGGAGGAGACAGCCAAGTCAACCATACTGTTCAGGTGGAAACAAAGCATGAGAGCAGAGAAGTATCTAACAGCCCCCGGGGAAGAGGTGCTAAGGAGGATAGAGTGTGAGCAGTAGGAAGCTGGTTTTAATCTTTGAGAAGATGGCTGTTCTGGATAATATGAAGCAAAGTCTAAAATGAGGGATAAGATTGAGGTATAATAAATACCTAAGTTGAGTATATATACTAGTATATGTGTGTGTGTATGAATGTGAGTGAGTGAGTGTGTGTGTGTGTGTGTGTGTGTGTGTGTGTGTGTACATTTAGTTACATTTTGTTTTCCAATATTCCTGAGTAAAGACTTGAATATTCAGATGATTCTGCTTGGTTCACTCTAGTATATCTCCAACAGGAGTCTTGAGTGTTTCCAAAGAGAGGTGCATGGAATGGTTATAAAGGACTGTTAATTCTGAGAGCACCTCAGAGAGAATGGTAGATATAAAAGTACTTTGCCTATCCCTATATTTTAAACTTTATATATCTATATCTATATCTATATCTATATCTATATCTATATCTATATCTATCTATCTATATCTATATCTATATCTATATCTATATCTATATATATATATATATATATATATATATATCTCCTCTAACATAAATGAGGTGAACAAATGGGAAATAACATTAAATCTTGTAGAAGGTATCCTAGGAATCCTTTTAATGTTTTATGTTTTACAAAGTGGTGGTCTGAGTCCTTTAATTACAGTTATTTCTTAAGAGTGCCATCATTGTGTCAATTTTAAGTGATTTTACTATATGACAACACAGGTAGAACTTGCCACTTTTAAGGATCATGCCACAGATGAGTATGGTTTCAAGAATGGAGATGAAGAACCTAAAAAAGATCCCATAAAATCATGAAAAACTCAGGATACTATCAAATACCTGCATATTTAGATATATAATATGCCAGCTACCCTAAAAGAAACTAGGAATATTTGACTGTTAAATGTCTTTTTGTTGGTTTATGCTCCCCATGCCTCCTTTAGGTCTGCCCTGCAAGGTGGTGTTATGGGTTTTTGTTTGAGTTTATTTTTATTGTCATCATCATTATTATTTCAAAAGAAGTGCATTCCCATTGCAATGGGAATCTTGTCTGGACTCTGACTTCTCTCAGTCCCACTCCAGGGAAACTGTGCAGTCCTTGGCCTCTATTAGATCTTGGCAAATGTTTCTTCCCTCCGCCCCCTTTAAAAGAGCATTGTGATATGGTGTATTTTCTCTCGTTTGGAGAGTGAGCACCTCTATATTCTGCTTAAGCAGTAGTATTATTTTAATCTATCATGGTCCTGGTCATTTAAGTTGGGAATTAAAGGGACATTTCCCCCAAAGAACAACATAGATTTTTAATCCCTTACCTGGTACGTACACACACACACACACACACACACACACACACACACACACACACACACACACAGCCAGTCTTACTAGCTTGTCATGAGCTCCCACATAAGCCTGACCTTATAAAATGTCAGTTATGCCTTTAACATCCAGACCTCTCTTTAATCTGGTTCCACTAACTTAGGCAGGCTAGTGATGGACACTCTTTTTCTGTTCAATTCAGCCCTGGGCTGAGGTCTGTCCCCTTTGTCTGAAATCATTATCTTATTTCTTAAAGAATATTTCAGTGTTTTCTAAGAATTCTTATAATACTCATTAGATTAATAATTTAGGTTTGTGCTCTCACCAAATCAGTACTTACTTATATCAGTTAGGGATATTCCCCCCCCCCCCCCCCGCCCTCTACTTTCAACAACTATAATTTTTTAAATGTATGCCATCTGGTTCAAAATTCCATGTCTTTCACAGCCTCTGAACCCTCCCCACAAGGGTAGATGCATTTCCCAGTGTAGGGCAAAGACTTGTCAGCAGACTTATTCAGGCCCTTGAATACATTTAACATTTTTGGCGCTTATTTAAAAGAACCAGAAGTAAGGAATTAGAGAACATAATTTCAGATTACCATTTGGCAAAAAAACAAAACACTAAACAATAACATTTATTGCCTTGAAGGGGGGCTGATGACGCATTTTTATGTTTATGTTTTCTTATATTTAAAGAGAAGACTTTGCAGCTCTTGACTATTCTGCTCTGTCTAATGTATTCTCTCGCTTTCTCTCCCCTTCTCGTTTACTGCAACTACCGTTTCCTGCTACTAAGACCAGCTCCCATCCTTCACTGTCTCTAATGATCTTTTTTAGTCAAGAAGAATATATTTTGGTTATTAATGATGTTAATCTTGCCATCAAGCTGTTTTATTGGAAAAGAACAGATATTGACTACCTGAATCCACCAGTCCCAAATTCCAGACTCTTAAAATTGTCATTTCAGCTCTCTGCCACATCTCTACTTGATCTGTGTTTTACCATAAATAACATAGCGTTGATGATCCACCATTTATATTAACCACAGGAATGCTTTCCTTGGGGTAATTTAAGTATTGGAGTATTGACAAAGTAGGTGAGTTCTGCTGTGTCTAACCTCTGATCTAGAAAAACATCGTTGAGTAAATCATTAAAGATAGGATTGTGAAATAACATCATTCTTAAACCATGCCTTCCAAAGTTTTTATGAATATTATCTTATCCTTTTACCACACCCTTAAGAATTTGACATTTAAGGCCTTGAAGGCCATTACTCACCATAAGAAACTCTAAACTAGTCCAGGTAGTTGGAAATCAAGTTCCCCTCTTCCCACAGCCCTTTCTTTCATTTACCAGTCCCTAGAATCTTACTGCTCTTCAGTGGTGGTGGTAAAGTAATTTCTGATTCATAAATAACCCATTTAACTCTTACAGAGAGTCCTCTTGTTGAGTGGAAGAAACATGAACTCAAACAAGTGATTTCAAAATCTGTGATGAACTGTTATTCTTATAAAGATCTGATATAGTCAGATGTGAGGGACATACTGTGGTATTCACTATAATCCCTGAACTAAAACATAGGGCTTCCCCTTTGGCTGATTGAGTGAATGGTCTGCGGGACAGAAACTCACCCCCTCTACTTTCCCTGCTTACTGCCTAGAGGATTCTAAATTAGGGTAAATAATATCTTTTGGCTCTATTAAAGGCCCAAGGCTATTGGAAAAATTGAATAGCTAGAAGCAAAGGTAAAGACTAGCTGTTTAAAACTAGGGCACAACTGGCTAGCACTCATTGTTTAAACATGAAAAGAATTGTAATAGAATTAAACTTCAAGAATTGAGGTTAATTTTTAAAATTAATATTCAAATGATATGGAATTAAAATTCATCTAAAACTATTGAGAAAATTTCTAGAGAAATATCAAACAAAGTAGGAAGCTAGATAATGTAGAGGCACACTCAAAAGTGATTTTATTACTATAGTTATAAAGTTAGCTATTATGACAGGGCCATTGAATGACACGGTTAGTATTAACGTCAAGACCCAATTGAAGCTACTGGTGGGCTCATGCCTGTGTGTCCAGTTGCCAACCAGACATCTCAGATTCAGAATCTTAGAAACACTTCCATTCAGTGTGTACAGAACAGAACCCATCAGACACAACACACCCCAGCAATCACCAGCCGCCAGCTCCGTTGCCTTTGTTCCTATCTCACTAAGTGGTGCTGCCCAGGAAGAAAACCCAGAGTCATCCTTGATGCTCCCTTCCCATCCCTTCTTTCTTGCTAAGAGGAAACCAGAAATGTGGTCCCTATGTACACACATATAGCTTACATCTGCTTGGAAAGCTAAGACAAAGACAAACTGAGTCAGTAAAAGATATAAATTATAGAATAAATATACAAGACCCCTTATAATTGCCAGTGAATTTTTAAAATATATTTTATTGATTTTTTTACAGAGAGGAAGGGAGAGGGATAGAGAGTTAGAAACATCAATGAGAGAGAAACATCGATCAGCTGCCTCCTGAACACCCCCTACTGGGGATGTGCCTGCAACCAAGGTACATGCCCTTGACTGGAATTGAACCTGGGACCCTTCAGTCCACAGGCCGACACTCTATCCACTGAGCCAAACTGGTCAGGGGGATTGCCAGTGAATTTTATGAAACCATTATGGCACAGGATTTCAGGAACACGTGCAATCACTCCAGGTGGGATCACTTTGTGGTGGCCAAGGGTGTAACTGGTAAGGAGCATCCTATGGCTTGCTCTGATGACCTGTGGTTCACTAATACATCAGCCCTGATCCTTTCTACCAAGAAAACACACACGCAAATAACCCTTTGTTGAAGTCTCTTTCTCTCTAGTCAGGTTGCCATTTGCAATTTTAATATTTTTATCTCCTGAGGTTCCCTAAACCACAGCTGTAAATGCCTCTTAAGGCTGGTGTAGCCTGTGTCCGCCTCTCTGGTGCTGTGTTTCAGCCTCCAAGTGCTGCACTGCAGTGTTCAGGGTAGACAGAGTTCAGTGGGTACTAATGCCTTGGTTGCGAAGACACCACCTCCCCTTACTGTGACCCTGCAGATTAGTCCATACCTACCCATGGTGGTCTGGTCTGGTCTGTCCTAAACCACATTGCCACGGCCATTGCTGCAGGGCTGGTTGCATGGCTCTTTGGGATAACTAAGTGTTGAAGCACTATTAAATTATTGACTGTGTAACAGCAGCAGATCCAAGTCTCACAACCATAAAGGAAGTTAGATATCACTTGAGGCTTATTATTCAGTTTTTTAATTCTATGTGAGCATCACTGTAGAAGAAAGTACTTCCTCCGTTTTCTTCAGGGCACTCTGTCCTCTTACTGGGCACATGCCTTGATTTCATTAATCTCAGGTGTATTGTTCTGTTCATCCCAAGTACTACAGCCTGCTTCCAGAGCATTCTCAGGCATGAGGCAGTGTCCCAAAGATTTTCACAAACTTGGTGATGACTGTGCTTCTTGAGTTGAGGACAACCATTTCTCTTCAGTTTTTCCTACAATAAGATTCCAGGTTATTTCTTAATCTGTCTCATAAAGTGTTACCAACCTTTTTGCCTTCTTTGTGTGTTGCTAAAATGCATTTAGAGTACCTTTGATGCATTGAAAAGGTAGAAAATCACACTTATTTGTAGTCACGTATTCAGAAACATCAGAAACACATCCAAGAACCAAAAACTGAGGAATAAAGGACTCTGAGCAGTTGAAGTTGTTAGAAAATCCACATACTTTACATATAAAACTATTCCTCAAACCTTCATTCAGAGCCTATTTTATTTTTGCTTGCAATGAGCAGAGGTATGCTGCAGAAGGTATGAGTGGGGCTCCTGCACATAGCTTCTATTTGGAAGCCAATAAGAAGAAAGATTTTCATAAAATACAGACTGCCACTGTGGCTTTTCTGTTTTCGGCAGACAAACTCACTCAATTAAGTAACCCCCAAAACTACCAATATAGTTCATTTTAGAATAATAAGAAGCATGACTAACTTTAATAATAGTGTACATGGTAATGACCCTGAGTCTTTCAGATGGACTAAATTGTGTTCAGAAGAGGATATACTTTTTAAGACTTCCATCAAAAAGATTTAAATTTTTTAAAATATTGGATACTTGAAGGGAAAACAGAAAATTCATTTAAATTGGGAATGAATTTGTAAGGAAACGTTAATGTGCTTTCCTGATCTCTAAGTTATTTTTACTGAAGCATATTTAATGTGATTGGCTGACAATGATGATAAACTGGTATTGGTATAAACTTTGCAGGCTTTTATTTGCAGTAATTCTAATTACTTATTTGTAGTCACGTATTCAGAACACTTAACTGTCCAGTCTAAGTTAGGTGGTAGATGGGGCAGGTTAACCAAAATGGTTAAGTGTTTTGACCAAGATCACACAACCATAAGTGGTGACTACTCTCCACCATCTCACAGAGCCATATCCTGTAAAAAATACAGGCATACTTTTCTATTGCGCTTCACAGGTATTGCGCTTTTTTGTTTTTGTTTTTACCAACTGAAGGCAAGACCCTCCACCAACAAAATGATTAGGACTTGCTATATTGCGACACTTGCTTTATTGCGTTATTTCTGAGGTGTGCTTGTATTACTAGTATACTATACTATTGGTACCATCTGATCGACAGTCACAAAGTACCTTCTGGGCGGGGTCCTTCAGCAGGGGCCCTCTGACTGTTCCTCCAGCTGCAAAGTCTGCAGCTGCCTGAGGAGTTAAGCTCTTGTGTACATCTCGTTGAGTCCTAGAGTTGGAATGACTTGGTAGCCCCCCACCTCAGGGTGTCATTGGTGTCTCCCCTGTTCTGAGGGAAGGAGATTATTGCCATTCTCGCACAGCAGGAGGAAACTCTTCCTGTTGCCCTTCCAGATGTTGCCTTTTAAAAACATTTTCCTGAAGGACAATATATAGAAAGAAAAATACACATATCATAGGAGTACTCAATGAGTTTTTTTCTAGTTGCTTTTCTTCTTTTTGTTAGAATTTTGCCCCATTGCCATCGTGTCCTTTAAAGTTCTCCATCCCCTACACCTGTGATAATATTTCTGTAATAATATTTTTTCGTGGTTTACTCACAATTCCATGATCAGTTTCAAGTTTGAGGTAGGCATTTTCCAAGACATGCCCATCTAACGCGTGGTCTAACGTAGACCGTTCAGATATCCATGGAACCGCTAAAGAAAAGTGCTCTCTTGCTAGTTGTGAACATAAAACACAGTCTAATCTTTCGCTTATTAAAGTTTTAACAACAAATTTCACTAATAGTTTCTTGATTTCATTTTGTTCGGTATTTAGACATGTGTCAGCAACTTTTCACCACTTAGTCCTAAAATCTCCCTGAGCCAGGAACAGAGAAACTAAAATGGAGACTTGCTTTTGGTGCTTTGTGCTTTATGTTCATTATCTAATATCTCACAACAATCCTTTGAAATACTGATATTCAGCTGCAATTTACTGACGAAGAAACCAAGTTCAGAAAGTTTCATTTGCCTTAGATTCTGTAAATAGTAAATGTCAGAGTGAGAAGTAGAATGTAGGTTTTTCAGATTCCACAATCTGTGCTCTTTCCAATAAAACCCTACTGCTTCAGGGGCCAGAGGAGGATGGGGAAGTAGGAGGCTGGTTTAGGTTAGCTAGGGTAAGCCTTCCTATAAGGCACCTCATGGCAGGGAGATAATGTCACAGGTTGAAGAAAACAAGAGTTATCTTGGAGATATTATCAAACAACGTCTGTTCAGCACAGTTATTAAGCTGCCCTCAGTGCTCTGCCGTGTTACTTAAAGAGTCAGATAATAGGCTCCTGAAGAAATGTGATCCAGAGAGAGAGAGAGAGAGATTGAGATATTATACAAAACTCCAGAGCATTGGAGCACTCCAGCTGTGTGGGCTTAGTAAGACCCAGACATCCAGAAACACTGAGCCGCTCTTGCAAACTCTTGGCTGTCTAGCCAGGAATTGCCTTTAGCCTGTTTTGAACCTTGTATGGTCTTTTCCTGCTGCCCCCACTATCCAGGTTAAACTCTAAGAATTGTCCTGGCTGACTTATAAAGTGTGAAAGGGCTTCTTTAATGTAGAATGTCTTCCTGTGTATTATTATAAAATGGTTATTGAAGGTCTAAGACAATGCCACAGTTGGGGTTTGACTAAAGACATAATACCGCCTTGCACTGACAAAGCCCTACAGTTTACAATGTCATTTCACATCTATTTTCTTACATAGAGGCCAGGAATCAGGAATGGCTTGTCATTCTATTTTTCAATGTGTATGAAATGTGAAATTATTGATCTCAGTTCATCCATACCCCAGGAAAGGGGTAGAGGGTTCCTGCATTATTATTTGCAGAATTAAAAAGTCTAGCTAATTGGTCGTGCTGAGAAACCATATTAAAACTATAATTTCTCAAAGTATTTCTACACCAAGATTTGTAATGTAATGTGCCTGAATTTTTGTCAGTGTTAATTATTTAACAGGAGTACCCAGATCTAAAACAAAAGTATATATTGACTAACTGGAGTTAATAACGTGACCAAAATTTAATTTTTTGAAAAAACATTTATTTTCAATATTTCTTCTTTAGAAGATAAAAATTATTTGTGAGTGATCACTTAAAAAGTATGAAGGATGTTGTCACTAAAAATTGAGAGTAGAACAGCCTTATGCTTAATTAGATAAAGATTCACTTATTGAAGCAAAAGTATATAGGCATTTAGAAGCAGTTTTGGCTTCAGTGTTCACTCTCTTTACAACATGAGTAACATCTGGTTAATTTCAGAATGTAAAAACGGCTTTTTTCAAAATGACCATTCTAATTCCTTCTTTCTCTTTGTCTGTCTAGTGAGAACTCAACAGAGGCAATAGCAGTAGATTCTAACAATCAGTCGAAGTCCCCCCTGGAGAAGTTTATGGTCAAATTGTGCACTCATCATCAGAAGCAGTTCATTCGTGTTCTGAACGATCTGTACACCGAATCTCAGCCAGACACCGAGGACCTGCAATCTTCTGATTCTGGAGCAATGGATGCATCCACTTGCAATGCTGGCTGTGCCCAGCTAGGCACCAGACATAAGGAAAATGATGCTCTGTGTCTCGATATGAAGTCTCCTCATTCTGTAGATTTGATAGACTCATCAGGCTCTCACAGTCCTCTACCCTTGGCAGAAAAGGCCCTGAAGGAGTCTCCTCCTGAGACGAACTCTATAGATGGAAGAGAGAATGCCTTGACTAATGTACAGAAAGATTCGTCTGAACTTCCAACCACTAAACCTAATTCTGGGAGTTCAACGGATAGTTCCACTCTGGGATACCTTAGTACATCTAATTCTTCCCCGTTCAACCTCCATCACACCTCTAAGAGTGTGGAGGGGCAAACCACTGGACAGGAGCAAGACACAAATGTGAAAGCATGTGAGGGTGGTAAAGACCATCTGCAGAGTTCAGCTTTAGTAGAAAGTCTAGTTGCAGGAAAATCAGCAACTGAGACTAGTGAGGAGAACAGCACCTGTATTGTTTCTCAAAGACATTCATTCAGAGCTTTATCAGAAGAGGCTTGGGACTCGGGATTTACAGGGAATTCATCTAGAACTGCTGACAAAGAGAATACTTTACAGTGTAGCTCCAGAATGCCTTTACGCCAGGATTTAGAGGCAAGTGAACAAGATTCAAGGCCAAAGCAAGAGAACCATCTTCACTCACTAGGAAGAAATAAGGTGGGTTACCATTTGCATCCCAGCGATAAGGGCCAGTATGATCATTCCAAAGATGGTTGGTTAGTTCCCAGCCCCATGCCAGCTGTGCACAAAGCATCCAATGGACACTCTCGAACCAAGATGTTATCAGCCTCCATCAAGACAGCTCGGAAGAGTAAAAGGGCATCAGGGCTGAGGATAAATGATTATGATAACCAGTGTGATGTCGTTTATATCAGTCAGCCAATAACAGAATGCCACTTTGAGAATCAGAGGTCAATGTTGTCTTCTCGGAAAACAGCCAGAAAAAGTACTCGAGGATACTTTTTCAATGGTGATTGTTGTGAGCTGCCAACTGTTCGCACACTGGCCAGAAACTTACACTCCCAAGAAAAACCAAGCTGCTCGACACTGGCATCAGAGGCAGTGGTCACTCCCAAGCAGACCCTCATCATTTCAGCCCCAAAACCTACAGTGGATGTGCAGCTTCCCAGAGAGGACAATGCTGAAGAGCCTAGTGAAGAAATAACCACCCCTAAGGAAGGAGACAGCGATGCTTCATCTGAGAAGAAATCTCAAGAGCCTGAGGTTTGCCCCACAGTGAACCAACCCAATGCAACCAGCTCCCCGAGGTCAGAGGAAACAACAGCCTCCAGCTTGGCATGCCCTCTCCCAGCTCACCTTCCGGAAGAGGACATGCCCGAAGGCAGCTCCATGGTCGTAGCTCCCACAGCAAGTGGGATAGCTTCCCCTGAACGAGACCAACACCCAGCTGAACTGCCTGATGCAAAGGAGACGAGTGAACCTGAAGACTGTCCCCTGGTTCCCTCTACTGAGAGCTTTTCTGAGGGAGACAGAGAAGATGTTGTGACTGGGCCTAGTTCTTCTCCTAAAACAGTCAGAAGGGCAGAAAGTCCTCTGTGCTCAGAAAATCAAAGTGCCCCCCTAAGCTTGGAGCCTCCCTCAAGCCTGGGAAAGGCGGAGGATGAACAAAGCATCAGTACTGAGGCCGAGACTGAAGATGCCCAGGAGCTGGATTCTGACCCGCTCCTGAAGGAAAGCAGCACTTCGACTAAGAAAAACCCCAGTGACATCGAGGAAAGTAAGGCAGCAAGTAGTACAGGAAAATTAGAGGAAGAAGGTGATGATAGAAAACATTCTCCAGAGAAAGATATGTGCGAACAAACCATTGACTCACCTGAAGAGAACTCGGACAAGAAGAAAAAGGGTAAAAAATGCCCTGAGGCCTCAGATAGGTGCCTAAGAAGTCAACTTTCAGATTCTTCCTCTGCCGATAAGGACCTAAGAAATCAAAGTTCAGATTCTTCCTCTGCTTGCCCTGAGGTCAAGGTTTCTAAAAATCCTGGTGCAAAATGTTCTAAAAAAGAAGAGTACCCTGATGAAACAACACCTGAGGACTTGCTGACCGAGGATCTCCATCCAAAAGCTCTGGATGACACCGAAAACCCATATGTCAATGAAAATCCCTCTGAGAAGGATGCTGAGCAGGAGGGTGAAGAAGGTGGGATCATCACTAGGCAGACTTTTAAAAACATGCTGGCCAAAGAGGCCAAAAGAGAAGAAGAAGGAGATATTTTTCCCAACAGTGATCCTATTACCACAGTTGGCCAGCCCCTGCCTGGAGAGAAACTGGAAATCTATGTCCAGTCTAAGTTAGGTGAGGAAAATGCCCATGACCTCTTAGAAAGTGTTCCATGTCCTTTCCCAGAGCAGTCAGAAGAGAAGCCAGGACCTGTTCCTGCACACGACATGGAGGAGGTTGTGAATGAGATGGACAGTGCAAACGCCCAGCATAAAGGTGATGATCATGAGGAGCCATCCATTGTGCTCGCGTTGTCAAGTAGTGGAAGTGATGATGATGCTGGGCCCTCAAAATGGGTACCAAGGCTCACGAGACAGACGTCTTCGAACTACAACCTAAGACATGCTCATTCTCTGGACTCCTTGGATACCACAAAAGTGACTTCAGAAAAGGAAGCAGCACAAGAAAACCTAATACCCAAGGACAATGAAGTTTCAGAGAGTGGAGATCCCGTAGATGAGGATGATGGGGAAGCAGTGGTCGATGACCAGCCAAAGTTTATGGAATGGTGTGCTGAGGAGGAAAACCAAGAGCTCATTGCCAACTTCAATGCCCAATACATGAAAGTTCAGAAAGGCTGGATCCAGCTGGAGAAAGAAGGCCAGCCAACACCAAGAGCAAGGAACAGGTCGGATAAGCTGAAGGAGATTTGGAAAAGCAAGAAAAGGTCACGGAAATGTAAGGGTCCATTGGAAGCTCAAAAATTTTCTCCTGTTCAGATGCTGTTCATGACAAACTTTAAATTGTCTAATGTTTGTAAATGGTTCTTAGAGACAACTGAAACCCGGTCTCTGGTTATCGTGAAGAAGCTCAATACTCGTCTTCCGGGGGACACACCTCCTGTCAAGCATCCTCTTCAGAAGTTCTCACCTTCCAGCCTGTACCCCAGTTCACTGCAGGCTGAACGCTTGAAAAAACACTTGAAGAAATTTCCCGGAGCTACTCCTGCTAAGAACAACTGGAAAATGCAGAAGCTCTGGGCCAAATTTCGCGAGAATCCTGACCAAGTGGAGTCAGAGAATGGCAGTGACATCAACCGTGGCCCCAGTTCTGAAGACAGAAAAGAGGAAGTCAAGGAAGGTAGAAATAGCCATCCTTCTACAAGCTCACCGACTCCAGCCAGTACCCGGATCCTTAGAAAGTATTCCAATATTCGAGGAAAGCTCAGAGCTCAGCAGCGCTTGATCAAGATCGAGAAAAAGGAAAGCCCTTTTGGTCTGGCTATGGAAGGTAAACAGAGTTGTAAAAGTGTGTGCATCCACCCTCTGATGTCCCCCAGGCATGCCCTGCAAGTGGATGCCTACGGGTTTCCCATTAAACCCAAGAGTGCTGATGGAACAAAGGGAAGGAAAGGGAAGCAGATGTCTGAAATCTTGCTGAAAGCGGAAGTTCAGAATAAACGCAAGAGGACCGAAGGTGGCAGCACTCAGGACAGGAAGGACAAGGGACCGGTGATGAAAGCCAGCAAAGAAAAGCATATCGATGGAGCCACCAAAACCCTTGCTGCCAAGAAGCCAGCTGCAAGGGACAGAGTCAGCCAACTGCCCAAAAAGACATCTTTGAAAGAAAATAAAGTGAAGATCCCTAAAAAGTCCTCTGGGAAGAGCTGCCCTCCCTTCAGGAAAGAAAAAGAGAACACAAACAAAAGACCTACCCAGTCCCCCGCCTCAGAGACAGGGACTAAACCTGCAAAGCAAAAGGGGGCAAGTGAATCCTCTTCCAGGCCACAGAAAGCCACCAACAGAAAGCAGAACAGTGGAAAGGCTGGGGCCAGACCCTTGATGAAAACCCCGGAGAACAGAGCAGCCCAGAGAAAGCGAAAGCTGAAGGCAAAGCTGGACTCTTCCCACAGCAAACGGCGGCGGCTGGATGCAAAGTGATCCCAGGGCCAGGAGCCAAGAGTAAAACTGTTCCATAGAAGGAACCCTTTATTTTGCATTAACTAAATCCGCTTTTATAAGCTTATCAAGCCTTTCAAACCTGCAGTGAATGGAGGACACCACAATTTAAGATGTCAGAAAATGCACCTCAGATGGAGAAGGAAACTTGCAGTCTTTCTCCGAGGCTGAGTAAGGGAAGTTATATATTATATTCTGGTTGTTCCTTGGGTTTTAAACTTGGAACCAAGCAGTTGTAGTTTTTAAAAGTACAGTGCCTTATTTATCCCTTTTGTGTTTAAAATTTACAAAAGCTAAAAAGCTGATCTATGTGATAAAGGCTTGTATTTTATACTTGATGCACAAGCACTTGTACTGTAGCCGAGAAGACCACCGTCATGCACATAAAGTAGCTTTCCAGCAGCTCCCTGCAGTCCGTACGTGAGCAGACGCTCCTCTCTACAAACCCCAGCAGTGAACTTCCCTCTCTGTCTGGTTTGTCTGTTTAAATGATATTTGAAAGCTAAACCAAATCATTTTTATGGTATGTGGAGAATGCAGAGGGCATTTATAATTGCTGTAAAAGATTAATATTTCTGTTACCCCTTTTTTAAAAAATCATTCATTGTAGGTCACTCCTCCTACCTTTGATCTTTGTCATTTGAAAAAAAAAAGGATTCTAAATTATGTGCCCATGAGACAAAAGGTGTGTTACCAGTTATTGATTTTGGTTTATGACCTCTAAAAATTATTTGCAGTACTTGTCCTTACCATCCTTTTCATTTTGGGCCTTGAGCTTGCTAGCACTCTAACAAAGTCCCCCCACCCCTACTCCCCACCCCCGCTAATAGCTGTGATTTGCCAATTAGGATGAGAGTGACTATGCTAATTTTCTTTTTACCCTGAGTACTTCCATATTCAAAAAGAGCCAAAATGTTATTTCCAGTAGTAGAAAAGTTTAAGAGTGTGTGTGTGCATGTGCATTTGGGTACATTTGCCTCTGGCTATTGGCCACCAATGCCTCCTAACCCCAGTTCCACAGTAAATTCTCTCTTCCCCATGCACTGTGCTAGGGGATTCGTGAACTGGGAGCCAAGGGTTTCTGTGAACATCCTGCAAACCTTTCTGGCATCAGGCTCAGAAAGGTCAAAAGAGCACGGAGTTATGTAGAGGCCACAGCAGACTTGCAGTTGGAGGAAACAGCTCCAGTATCTCATAGTGGCCCCACATGGCCTGCACCTCGAGCTAATGTTCATGTGGAAGTACAAGCTTAGAATGGGGTCCATTCTGATTGGTTAGCACCGTACTCATAGTTCATGCTTGTAGTATCACTCCTGCCTTTGCCATGTCAGGCTCAAAAGTGAGAGCTGCAGTATTTGTAATTGATGATGTTTGCCTTTCCCGGGTGAAGCCTCACATGGGTGCATTGGCTTTACCTTGGTGCCTATAACATTGCTCCATTATAACACCGTGTACTCAGCATTTCCATTGGGCCATTCTACAAAAAGGCTTAGTTGTTAAAGCCTCAACCAGTTTCTCAAACATGCTCTATCACCAACACAGGCTTATAAGGACAGCTGCTGCTCTGTCCTTTCTATTAAAAATTGTTCCATTTAGATTGTTTCAGACCAATTTAGATAAATCCAGATGGACTTTTTCATGCTTTAGTTTGTTTAGATCATGATAAAACAGGCCTTCTATCCAGTCTGTAAAAGGCTTGCTGTATATGTACAATGAAAACTTCTGATGATTGAATAGGCCTGGAAAAAGCATTTGATTCATGGGAAATTGAGAGTTGTATTGAATTTCATAGATAGTGAAGCCTATCTTCAGTGAAGCCGTGATTTTTTTTTTCCTAATGTCTCCTCTATCCCATAAGTCTCATTTTTTTTAAAAATATATCTTTGACTATGGCCATTGAAGAGCTACCTATGTTAATGAAACTGCTGAGTGTGTATGTTGGCAACCCTTTCTCAGCATTAAGTTGCACAAAAGCATTAATATGTTTTGAGTAAGTTCATTTAATCTTTAAAAAGTGGTTTTAAAGTTTAAAAAAGTCTTTATGTAGAGTCGTCACTGGATATTGTTTTTGTGGTGACTTATAGCTGAGGTTTGCCGATGTCAGGTGTGCGGATTCCTGTACATGTGTTCAAGGTGCCCCCTTAGCTGCACATAGACGACCTTGGAAGGGTGCTTGCATTATGTTAGAGAGAGGTGTGAGGCAGTAGGTGGGTGGAACTATTCCAGTTCCAGATTTATAATTCATTCCATTACTTTTCTACGTTCTTTTTCTTTTGTAAAAGTACACTTCAAGATAATAGCCTTTTCTCGCATTCTAAAAAGCATTTGAGAAAAGTTATCATTGTGTGTGTATGTATTTATTTATACACTTAATGCTATGGATCATCTTTAAAATCAACTTACACTTTATAGTAGTGACTACACTTAAATAGACTGGGATTCTGCATAATTATGAGATTAAAAGTTTAGAATTATTTTTGTATTTGTTGAATCTTGTTTTTGCTGATTCAGTTAATTTTGCTAATAGAAAAGAGAAAGAAAGAAAGAAAGAAAGAAAGAAAGAAAGAAAGAAAGAAAGAAAGAAAGAGAAAGAAAAAGATTCGAGGGCTGTCTCTGGAAGGTCTTTTTACGCTTAAAGCCGATTCTGTCCCCCAGACACCTCCAAGCCCAGGCTTTGATATTGACTCCCCCTCTCTTGCAAAGACCTCCTTCTCATAGCCATCGCCACAGTATGGCTTGCCACCAGATGCAAAGGCAGTCTGTCCCACATTCTGGATTCCAAATCAGAAAGAAATTCTGCTTCTGGGCCTGTGCTCAGTGAAGTGATTGTCCTAATGGAGCTCAAGTGGATGCCCAGAGACCACTGATAGTATCTCTTAGCTTTTGGAGAAGCTGGGAGATGCCTGGGAAGCATCACTGACGCTCCACCCAGAGCTGGGTCCTCTTCTGCAGACCCATCTTCTGTCCCGTGCGGCTCCCTGGGTCTGGGAGGACGCCATGAGCCCCACCCCTGGCACTTCCTCAGACATGTAGCGCAGCAGGAAGGCCATGATCCTTGGTTCTGCTCTTGAGGTTTCCTACATAGGAATGTTATTAGCATCTATTAGTCTGCAATTGCTGGCCCCTTCCATCCCTTAGGTAGCCAGTTCTGTTGTGTCTGTATTTCATTAAAGACTTCTACACAAGCCTTACCTTAAAAAAAATAATCTTGAGCTGTGGCTTCCATGCCTCATTGTTGCTGAGGTGGCATAGATAGAGAGGTGCAGTTAGTCATCCCTTCACATATGCGGTACTTTTCATGTAATCCTCTACACATCACACACTCGGCAGGTGAATCTCTCCCTGTTCAGACAGGTCATCAGTAAAACACTTCAGACAGTTACTTTGAATTGAAGTTTGGTCTCTGTCCTGCCTTGTGATGGATTCTGTGGTGAGGGCGGGAGTTGTCACTCATTAGGGGCAACGTTCCTGTTGATGAGTGGAGCTAAGAGCCTGGTAGGAAAGGACTGCTATGTGATGCAGGCTGGCGAGGCTCTGGTGTCACCATCAACAGGCTGGTGTTGTCATCGTCCCTGGCACTGGGCTGGCATTTCCCAAGATGCTGGCCCAGGAGCCACACACAGTCCTTTTGGTTTTAAGACTCTCTGTTGGCTTAGAAACAATTTATCAAGAGTCTGCAGATTTTGGGCTTGTTCCTCTTTTGTAAATAAAAGTTTATTGGAACAAAGCTACGCCCATTTGTGTATGGGTTGTCTGCAACTGCATTCCAGTGAGTTGAGGAGCTGCAACAGAGACCATGTGGCCTACACAGCCTAAAATATTTACTATCTGGACCTTTAAGAAAAAGTTTGCTGACCTTGCTTGAGAAAATAATCCTTTTTCAGGAACAAACCTTCCCTGATGTATCTTCTCCTTTCTTCTGCCTCTTTCCCTCTCTGTCCTCTTCTTTCCTGCTCCTCCTTGTCTTACCTCAACTTTATTCTTCCTTTATATTTTTTAATTTCTTCTTGCAACGAAAGAGGTTACTTCATTGCTTTAGCACATTGAATACCATCTCCTGAAACTTGAGCTACCGTAGCCTCCTGTCTTCCTTCTTAGACTCAACCATCACAGTAACCAAAACGAGTCGGCCTATAGGGTCAGCCTGTGAGCAAATAGGAATTCAGAGTTCTAAAATTATGAGGCCTGGGCCTCTCATTTCACTTTTTTTTCCCCCCAATCCTCATCCCAGGATGTCCTTTCCATTGATCCTTAGAGAGAAAGTGGAAGGCAGGGAGGAGGTGGTTATATAGAGAAACATCGATCTCACATCAACTGATTGCCTTTCGCACGCACCCAACCTGGGCCAGGGATCAAACATGCAATCGAGGTATGGGCCCTTGACCAGGACTTGAACCTGCAGTCCTTCGGTCTTGTGGGCTGATGCTCTAACCACTGAATAAACCGGCCAGGGCTCATTTCCCTATCATAGACCTGACGCCAGCCTCACTTCTTGTTTATTTTTAAAGTAAGTCAAGATTCTATTTCTTTCCAAAATAGTTGAGACTGCATTAGTTGGGTGTTCAGTTTTCTAAACCTCACATTCATATGGAAAAAGTCTTCACAGAGGGGAAACAAAGTCTAATCGCAAACCCAAAGCATTGTTGATTGTGTAATATTTTGTGCCAGCTTCTAGGAAAATAAAACTACTGGCACTGATTTTTCCCCCCAATCCCATACTCTTCTTTCAAAATAATTTTATTAAAGATAAGCCAACAAATAAAAAATGTAAGTATGAAATCATGTTTCTTATGTCCATCACATTGGCAAGGCAGTACTCGCCTCCCAGTGTTAGTACTCTTCCCTGTGCATGTCCTCAGGGGGAAAAATAAAAAGATTATTGTATTTAAAACAGCAGAATTGGGAAGCCTTTGAGATAGCTATTAATATAATTCATCCCTTGAGCTGGCTAGGCTCAGTAGTTGAGCGTCAACCTATGAACCAGGAAGTCATGGTTAGATTCCTGGTCTGGGCACATGCCCGGGTTTTGGGCTCGATCCCCATTGTGGGGCGTGTGGGAGGCAGCTGATCAATGATTCTCTCTCATCATTAATGTTTCTCTCTCTCCCTCTCCCTCCCTCTATGAAATCAATAAAAATATATTTAAAATATATATAATTCTTCCCTTGAGACATCAAAACGTACTACTCTGTTCTACAGTAGATGGATGGAAAACTTTGAAGGTCTGACTTCTTTAAAAATAATAAATCATACTCAGGTCGAAACCCAGAACTCTGATGCTACTCCAGGCTCAGAGCTTTGTCAGGCTGTGCTGGGGACTGGGAACCACCATGGGCACTTGGCAGAGGGTATCCTTGCTCATGCTTTTGTCCTTGGAATTGAGCTGAAGTTGGTCTGGTCCATTACCATCCCTCTGTCTGATCCTCCTTTTCTCAGAGCTAGTGGTTGACGCTCTGGATTTCAGAGCCATCCTTTGCTCCATCCTTCCATTACATTTGTCAGCTGAGCACAATGACAGGCTCTCTTGCCTTTCTGGGGCCATTCCATTTAACACAAGGAATGCAGTAGGCGAGCCACGTGAAAGTGTAGGCTTCCCATGAAAAGAAACAACTAGACACTCATGGTTGTATAATATGCCAGAGATTGGAGGAATGCATTTTGCTTTTTTTTTTTTAATGGTTATTTAAAATATATATTAATGCCCTAGCCAGTTTGGCTCAGTGGATAGAACATTGGCCTGTGGGCCAAAGGGTCCCGGGTTCGGTTCCAGGCAAGGGCACATACTTTGGTTGCAGGCTCCTCCCCGGCCTGGGCCTTGGTTGGGGCACATTCAGGAGACAACCAATCAATGTGTTTCTCTCACACCGATGTTTCTCTCGTCTTTCCCTCTCTCTTCCACTCTCAAAAAAAAAAAAAAAAATCAATGGAAAAATATCCTCAGCTGAGTATTAACCAAAAAACAAACAACAACAACAAAATACAATATATATTAATACTATATATATATATATTAATAACAGAGACCATATGGGCCCCGACACCCTAAAATATAAAATATTTACTACCTGGCCCTTTACAAAAAGGTTTTATGACCTTTGCAATATGTCGCTCAAGATCAGATTGTGTGGCCAGTTAGGTACACCTTACTTTTTTCATGTAGTCCAGCACTGCAACATCTCTTTCCTTTTGAATTTTAGGGTATCTTGTGAGTTTATCTTCACACATGGCTGCTATTTCACATTATCCCCAAGTAATGTTTGTGTATGAAAGAACAAGAAGCCCTGGCCCATGTGGTTCAATAGGTTGGGCATCATCCCGTGCACCAAGAGGTGGCCGGTTCGATTTCCGGTCAGGGCACGTTCCTGGGTTGCAGGCTTCATCCCCACTAGGGGGTGTGTAGAAGGCAGCCGATCACTGTTCCACTCTCCCAGTGGTGTTTCTCTTTCTCCCTGTCCCTTCCGCTCTCTAAAAATCAGTTTAAAACATTTTTTTAAAGAACAAGAAAATACCCCCTTTTGTTGATGGACTGTTCACTGAATCGTAGACATACAGCCTTATCTACAAGGATACGTAGTTAAAGTACAAAGTCTTAAACTGAAAGCACCACGGTCTTTGTCATGTGTGAGTCGGGCGAACTGGACTCCGGAGAGGCATTTCTCTGTGGCAGGGCTCAACACAAAAAGGGTTCCCAATGAACCTAGAGCGAGAGCGGTGCCGCCCCAGCAAGCACAGGGCGTGTCCATTCTACCCCGTGGAGCCCTCTTCCTGGGCAGTACACTTGCACGTTTCTCGCTCCCCAAGCTTGGGTCATTGTGAACATAAATGCATGGTCTTCGCGTGTTGCAACCTTGAACCCAGACCACCCATCCCCAGCTCTTAAAAATACCAGCATGTCAGCAGCTTTAGACGGGAGTTCAGGGCACTCTGGGCCAGCGAAGCCAACCCAGTCAGGCTGACTCACCTCATGCGGAGGAGCCGCCTGTGGCACCTTTGTCTCTTCCCTCTCCTGCTTCTGCCACCAGCCCCCTTCCAGGAGGCGGCTTCCCCGGGAAGTCTCCCACTTCCAGGCGCTTCACTGAGCATTTAGATGTCGTGTTAGGAGCATTTTTCCTTTCATAACTATTTTTCTTCTAATATTTAGCCATTGGGGTCCAGATACTATTAAAATTATCAACTTTTTCACCCCATTGTTTTCTATCATCTGCACCTCATGTCTTGTAGCTAAAGCTGTAGTGGTTGGGAGCTAGTTTGTGGAAGGGATGCTAAACAGACAAGATTTGCGTAATTTTGAATATTTATACCACAAGTCGAGATTAGTTTTAGAGCCACTATAGCTTAAGGTTATTAGTTTCACCAGTGGTTTCTGCATTCTTAATACTAGATCTAGGAGACTGTGGTAGTGTTTCAAATGCATATAGAGTACCTGTTTATACACACGACTGTGGAATTTATTTCACTGTGGAAGTAGTGATATTTTCCTGTTCAAATGTTTCTATAGATAGTATTTATTTTAGCAAAAAAAGTTAACTGTCAAAAGGGCTTTCCAAAAAAGTGTTCTTTCTAGCCACCTGTCCTCCCCAGCTACTGTGCTCAGCCATTGAACCCCCAAACAACACAGCGAGGCAGAAAGATTGGAGCCCTCACTGTTTTGGGGCAGATGCGACATGAATTGGGAACCCTGAGTGCATGCCCCACTGTCACTCTATCCCAGAACAAAGTGGGTCTCCCACCATCGGTATGGCTGCGCCAGGTGTGGCATAAGGGCTAGCCTCAAGCAGCCCACTGTTTGCATACATGGTTGGTACGTTCACTTTAGCAGCCTGTGCAGGGAAATGAGCCTTAGTTGTAACCCCAAGGAAATCCAAACCCATACCTGTGGGATATGGAGAAACCACTTGTTGCCTAAAGAAAGCATTAAGCTGTATTTCAGTCTTTCTCGTGTTTGTGAAAGACACCTATTCCCACCCCCATGTACCATGGGAAATAAGCATGTTTTCTTTCACACCTTGACAGTACTCATGAGCAATTTGGCTCTCCTCCTTTTCTCCCCTGTCCCTCTTCTCTCCCCGTCCCCATCTCAGTAAGCATCTGTGTAGATGTGGGCCAGCCCCACCTGTGGTTACAGGACAAAACCATCTGTTCTAAGATGTGTGCAACTTTACTTCTCAGGAGTCCTGGTCTGCAATTCAGAGCACCCCTAGACATGACGGAACCAATGCTTTCCGGTCATTTCCTCTTCCCTGTGCCCCATTCCTGGGCACTTCTGCTGAGTCACGAGTCTCATTCTGTTGGATCGAGGACGGCAGCTCGGGACTGGACCACAGGGGATTTTGTCATCCATTTGAATCATATCTTACATACTTACTTATGGCTTCCCTTTGTCTTTTCCAAACAAATGAGGAGGACACTTGAACAGTAATGCTGGAGAATGTTTGTTTTTTTCTATGATACTATTTGTAAGCAAATCTGATTTTAAGATGAAATGTGAAAGGGTAACTAGTTGCCAGGGAATTTAGTACTGAACTAGACAGTCAAAACTTTTTTATCTTTTGCAGGAAGAAATAAATTTTGCTTGCATTTCAATGTTCACAGGAAGTAATGTTGTAAATAGTTTTTAAAAAATATTTATTATGTGTGCTGTATACAGATTCATGTTTGGAGTGATGTCGGTTTGCATGTAGTATTGTAGAAGAATATATTTTGAGCAGTGGACTTCCTTTCATAACACAGTTCACACATGGAGAAAGAACAAAAAACCAGCAGGTTGAGAGCTGTTTGGGGCATTTGATCTGTAATGTTACATCAAATCCAAGCTTTAATTGCCCCCTTTTCTCATCTGGTTATGTTATATATTATGTGTGTGTGTGTGATAAACTGGTCAGTGGTCAGTCGCAGATCTGCAGAGCAGATTTCCAGGTGTTCTTTCTGATGTGTTGCCTCTAAGCAATAAGATCCTAGGTAATAACATTTATTCCGGGCTCCATATGGGCCCTTGTCTCAGAGGATAGGGTGGGGGTAGAACAGCTCTTGCTAAGACCTCTTGCCTTTGCCTGAGAGGTTGCTGTACTTGAATTTTTGCTTCTGTTTGTCTACACACTCCTTTCAGTCATAGAACTCTAGGAATGGATGAGAAATCTGCCAGCACCAGACATCAAAAATTGGGCATAGAGACTGAAAAAGTGTCAGTTTTCCATGAATTTGTAAGGGTTTCCAGCATCTAGTTGAGGCAAAGCTCATCTGGCTATAGAGTAAATGTAAGCGCCATCTACATTAGAAATTTAAATGGCCAGTTTGAAGTCCTTTAACTATGTCTGACCCACGCTGAGACGCTAGCCCTGTTTCTGGAACCCTCCTCCGTGCCGGGGTTTGAAATGTCTGGAGCCCCCTTCTGTCTGGGCTTGAACCTTTCTGGTGCATGCGGAGGGCAGCCGCTCCTCCAGGTCTCCCAGCGTGTCCAGTTCCACAGGTGTCGGAGCTGTTTCGCAGCCTCTCCTTGTGACCGTCCTAAACTTTTACGAAAAATACCCCACACCCAGATAACCAGGAGTAGAACAATGTAGTTTTTTAGGCTTTTGGAAAATGTCTTCTCTTTTGTATTTATGATGGTGTTTGGAATTTTTCACTAGTGTTTTTTAGATTTGAAGTGGGTGCATTAGGATAAAACTTTCCATTGCTGAGCCAAAAAGCAAGCAAGAGGAAAGAAACTGACCTATGTTGTATCAGTGGGAAGGTGACTACTTCATGTGGTGGGAGGGCAGGGAGGGGGGTTGTAGGTTACGTGAGAGTAAAATAGAATTCTGGCCTGAGGTGCCCCAAGTCTTATTACTTTGTAATAAATAATCCCCTTCCTAGCCTCACTTAATCTCAATAGAAGCCTGCTGTTTACCCTCAGGGAACAAGTAGTTTTCAAAATTGAGCTCCTCCAAGGTCATTGGCCCGTGCCTGTGTGCAGGCGTTAGTGGTCTTTATAAACTCATGGCATTATTTTCCCATATGCATCATGATATTAAGAAATTCAACCCCAACCTGTATGAAAAGCACAGCCCAGGGTCCTACTTCAGGCCAGAGTTAATGCCTTTGAGGGGCCCGGAGGCCCATGCAATTTAACTGAAGCTCAGGTGCCCGTGGTGGGTTTTATTCTTTTTAGGACCCTTCAGATGAATTTAGGGCAAGGGCTGCTGATCCGGCTGTGGATCCAGGGAGTTCTAAGCTGAATCTCTACCGTTCCTTTAAAGGTCTTTCTGGTTCCTCCCCGTGTTGTCATTGCCAAGGTCAATCTTGTAGTTGTTCAGATGTGCTCCTTTTTGCCGTCTTGTGAGTCTTAGCCAGTGATCCAGATGCCCAAGGAGAGAGTCTCGGAGGGCCCCGCCCCTGCCCGGTCCCGTGTGTGTGCTCCTGACCTGTGTACTTGTGGTCTTTTCAAAAGCATTGAGATGAGAAATTCGGCAAAGGGTTATCGGATGACCAGCGTGTATCTCTTGGGCCTGGATTTCCACTATGTTAGAGAGTGTAGGGAAATACTGTGTTGTTTATGGATGAAAATTCAATGTATGCTGTGAATTTGTTGGTTTGAAACATTGAAAATTTTTCATTAGACAATGTTTACATACCTCACCTGAAGAACCTTTGAGAGTGTATATATGAAATTTTAAAATATATTAAGTTGCTTTAAAACAATATGTATAGCTATAAAAGTTGGAGTTATTTTAACTTTGAATATGTACCAAGTCTCCTAAATATTGAAATCTTGTGGACTTTTTGTGCTTCTGTGTTTTACTTTCCTATTAGGCCATGTAGGAAACTGTTCTTGTTATTGGTGAAGGGTCCTCACTGAAATCCAAGCTTGGAAGGATTTCCTTGGTTGTTCTAGATTTTCTTGTTTGGTTTGAAGGATGGGGTGTGGAGCTAGAGGATGTGTGGGAGGGATTACTCTAACCTTGACATCTATTCCATGAGCTTTTTCTAGGCGCTTATTTTATTGCAGCGTTATTAAACTTCTTTGATATTAAAGCGTGTTTGTGTAGTCACTGAAGAGGTACCGATGCATCGAAGCTCAGCATTCAACGCATAGAGCAAAGCTGATGAGTGGCCAAAAGGAACCACAAAGCAACACTTCTGCTTCGACCCCAATGTCGTGTTGGGCTTAAAGGGACGTTGATGGCTGGATCTGTGGTCATCGTGAGTTATGCCTAACTTCAGGCAAAAGAAAACACAGTGGGAGGGTCCTTGGGAATTCCCGTGGCGGAGTTGGGAAGGTGCCAGAGTTAAAAGGACATGCCTGGCTGTTGTGGCTCAGTGGTTGAGAGTTGACTCATGAACCAGGAGTTTCACTTCCCAGTCAGGATACATGCCTGGGTGATAGGCTCCATCCCCAGTAGGTGGTGTGCAGGAGGCAACCGACCAAGGTGCTGCATCCCGAGGGGCAGGGGGTACTGGGCTTCCGCAGGCTCCTGACCTCAGGTAAGCAGCTTGAAATAAGGGTCGTGATACCCTGTTTCATTATACACTGAGTGGCCAGATCTCTGAATGCATAATAATCTGGCCACTCCGTGTGTGTGTGTGTGTGTGTGTGTGTGTGTGTGTGTGTATTAGAGGCCTGGTGCATGAATTTGTGCAAGGGTGGGGTCCAGCCAGCCTGGCCAGGGGGAGGGGACATGGGTGGCTGGCCGGCCTGCCTGCTGGTCGAACTCCTGGTCAATTTGCATATTAGCCTTTTATTATATAGGATAAATACTGAGTGGCCAGATTATTATGCGTTCAGTGTATTCTTTCAAGTCTCCTGAGATGGATCTGTTTGAGGATCCAGTGAGCCAGGGGTTCCTGTGGAATCAGCCATGGTTTCACTGACAAGTTCATCTGACCGTGGCCATGGACATGCCAACCACACCCAGTGGAAATATGCTGGCAGCTGCGCCACCCCGTCTCAGTTTACTTTTGGAGAATTACCTTGTCCCAGATGAGAACTTTTCATTGTTAAAATAGACCTCCTTTCCTCCAGGACCCCTTCTGTGGTAGAAAAGCTAGAATGTGACCCAAGAGGTGCACACTGGCTCGGGGTGTAGGGATAATAGGGATACATTGTCACCACGCCGGGGAACTTGTCAGCTGCCTCCACCCCCAACCAAGCCCTGCAGTGTCTGTTCCCTGGGACAGGGATGTCCCTTTAAATTAAAAAAATAAAAGAAAAGGTTTTCTTTCTTTCAGAGAGAGGATGGGAGAGAGATAGAAACATCAGTGATGAGAGAGAATCATTGATTGGCTGCCTCATGCTGGGGATTGAGCCCACAACCCGGGCATGTGCCCTGACCAGGAATCGAACTGCGACCTCCTGGTTCATGGGTCAACGCTCAACCACTGAGCCACACCGGCCAGGCAGGGGCTGTCCTTCTAACTCTGAAACTTGCCTCTTGTTTTTCTTTAACTCCACGGCTGCACGCTGGTGCCCACAGATGTGTCTTGTTTTTAGCCCATTGTTTTTTGGTGGTTGCTTTTTTTTAAGCTTTGGAAACTGTGAGTGTTCACATAAAAACTGATTTCTGGCTTCTCTTTTAAAAAGACCAGGAAGACCTGAAAATTTAGTGCATGGTAAGAGCCCGCTGGAGCTCAGTCGGTTGGGGAACATGCCCTTCAGGTCACCGCCCCTCACTGTCAGTCACCACTTGCCCCTTTCTTTCTGCAGGGAAATGGCCTCTACCTGCTGCTTCGTCGGAAGTGGCCACGCAAGGGGCGGCCCAGAGGGCGTGTGCCCACTTGACTTACTTAGGTAACAGGCTGCCCACTCCAGACACTTGAGCTTATAAACCTGTTTTAACCCATTTTCTCTCATGGACCTGCCTGGCTCATTACATTTCCTCCCAAACCCCTAATTGTGTGAAAGGCACTGCAGTTACTGTCACTGCCCTCTTTCAAGGCGACTGTGTGCTGCTCAGGTGCGGCTTGTGTGACCAGCGCCACAACCCGGTCTCCTGGTGGGAAACCTGTCTGTGTCCTGGCCTCAGAGGAGGGCCAGCTGGGTCCCCTCAGTGCCAGGGGCCTTGCCCCGCCTGATCGCCAGGCCTGCCCTCCCTTGGATGCCATCTGACAAACTCCTCTGTGCAGTTTGGTATGCAGTTGGGAATCGTCGCAGAATATTGTAGCATTATGTTTGCCTCCTTTCTCCACTGATCCCTAAGAACTGCTGTCTTGGCAACAGGCAGGTTAACCTTACAGGAAAGCCTGAGAAGCCACACGGCTCTCTAACCGGTTGCCAGGTTAAACATGGGTGTGGCTCTGCCCACAAACGTACACCTGGGCGTAATGGCAGCGCCTCGAAGGGAAATGAGATGGGCAGCCCCCGGATCTCCGTGTGTGCTGTGCAGTGCCAGGCTCGCCCTCACACTGACGCCCAGGCAGCTATGACCCAGCCGTCTCCCAGGCCCCTCCCCCAGCCCCACCCCACCTTCTGCAGGAGGGACAGACCTCCTCTGCCACTTCAGGAAAACCAGAGAGTTCCGAGGGCAGATGTTCTACATGCGCTGCACCTGGGAGCCCTCGTGGACTGTGGCTGGCGTGTGGGCACCCAGAAGCCCTCGAACCCGGGAGGGGCCTGTGGACAGCCCCGGCTCATCCTCAGTGGGGAAAAGAGATCAGCAAGACAGACCGGAGTGAATCAAGGTCATGTTCACGTGGAAGACAACAGACAATATCCAACATGTTCTAAAACAGCACTTCTAGGCAAAGGGCAGGTGTGGCTCCCCCGCGGGCCTGCTCTAACCCAGTCTCTAGAAGAGCGACCCAACCGAGGCTACAGAACCCCCAAACCGAATGTCACAACCACAGACCTCTGCAAATCAAACGAGACACTGGATGTCGACTTGAACATATAAAAATACTATAACAAAATGAAATACAAATATATATTAGAATCTGTTAAGTATTCTGTATAAAGAGATACTTTCGTGGTTAGGCTAACATCAGGCAAAGAGAGACGAGTCCGGCCTTCTCCATCTCAGACTCGGGGAGTGCTGCCAAGCAGCGGCGGCTCGGGACTCCCCGGCTGCGTCTCTCCAGTGCGTGTTGAGTGGAAACAGCAATGGCGACGTCGATGTGGACTGAAGGTCTTCACCAAAGGGAAGGTGTGGCGATGACTTCTCAGACAGATGGTTTCATGGTAGCCGCCTGGGACTCAATGGCAGCAGGCAAGATGGGTGGTGACCGGGGGCCTTCCCAACTGGCAGGTGGGTGGCTAAGCTGAGGAAGACTTGGTCCTGGGGTGCACGGCTCTCTTAGCTCCTGGCTGCCTCACCCTTGTGGTGGCTCCCAATCTTCCAGCTCCACCGAGGCTGCGTGTGGGGCGGGGCTGGGCTGGGGCATTGAGGGGGGCCAGCGGGGCCAGCAGCAAGCTCACCCTCTGCCCTCCCCGCCCCACGGCGCTGGGCCTGCAGGGCGGTCACATCACCTGTCTGCAGGTGTCCTTTCTACTTTCTGCAAAGTAGGGGGCCCCTGCAGTCAGGGCCCCTGGAGCCGGGGAAACTGCTTCTCCAAGGCAGGAGGGAATGGGGGTGGCAGGGCAAGGGCCCATTCTCAGGGCCAGTGGGTTGGGGAACACTTCTGTTCCATGGAAGGAACAAACTGGCTGCACTTGAACTTTCCTGCCTGTCCAGCCTGGTGTTAGCTCTTCTCCAGAGCCCTCAGTGGCCACCCAGGGACTCCAGGTAAGAGGGTTGCACTGCAGCGAGGCCCACGCTGCTGTCCATGGGACGGGGGGTGGGAGGGGGGACTGTGGCCTTGCTCAGAGCTACAAGGAAATAGAGCCCAGGCCAGGTGAGGCGCCCACCCAGCCATGCTGGCTCCTCCCCACTTGGGAAGGTCCTCTTCCCATTACAGGGGTCCCCAGACTCAAATTCGCTGGCGCCCGAGTCCTGTCCCTGCCAGGCTCCCAAGTCACAGGAGGCTCCTGCCTTGTACTCAGCAGCAAAGCCCTCATCCCCGCCCCCCAACTACCATGGCGGCCGAGGACACAGGCACACACCACCCCAACTCCGCCCACACACTTCCCCAACCCTGCCTTCTGGTTGCAAATGGAAGGAGCCAGGAAAAGGGTGTGCCCCCCCCCCTTGCACGCCAGATTCCCCAGGGGTACAGTGTCCTGGGGAGACCTCTGGACCAGAGAGTGACCTGTCTTCCTTCCAGCCAACTGGCTATTTAGGCTCAAAGATCATGTCTAGGCGTTCGTTCGTTCCTTCCTTCCTTCGTTCTGCGGGGAAGAGAAGCATCCGCAGTCACAGTCCCGTATTCAGTGACTGCGAAGAGGAGTCCTTCCTTGCGGAAGCCTCTGGGAGCAGCTCCGGCGGGCCGTGTCTGCGGTTGGCGCCCTCGCTCGGCTCCCTCTCCCCGGCATCCTGGTCACCTCTGTGATGCACTGTGATTAGTTGGCATGTGACCACGAGGGCAGAACCAGCCCGGTCCCTAGCCCCGGACAGGCACACGAATACTTGATGTCATTAATGGAGATGGATCTTCTAACTCCTGTGGCCTCCCTCCTGGAGCCATAGTGGGAGGCTCTGTTGCTTGAGTCGTCTGTCCCTCCCCATTTGAGAGCGGAGGAGATTGAGGCCCATGGGGGAGAAATCTGCCAGAGCGACAGCCAGCAGCTTCCTGATGCCTGGACCGCTGTTCCCTCCTGGTCTGCAGGACCCCGTCTCTGCAGGAGGAGCCCCTCCCTGGCCCAGCAGCCAGCCCACGCCCCTACCCCCCGCCCCCCGCCAGTGGCTCGCCAGCAGCAGGCTGATGGCTGGGGAAGCCCAGGACCAGTGCCCCTTTGGTGGCTAGTGTCTGGAGGTGGCAATGTCTATTCTGCTGAAACCAAGAACGCCCCTGTCCTTATTGGCGGGGTCCCCCACCCCAAGAAGTTCCAGTGACAGTTTCCTCCACATGGGTACCCTCCTTGAAGCTACAGTGATCATCCCTTAACTTTAGGATTCAGAGGTCTGGTCCTAAGACCTGCTTCCACCCCAGGCCTCGTTCCTGAGGTGCTCTGCCTGCCAATCAGCCCAGGGGCAAGGGTCAGTCCCTTCCTGGCCAGCAGGAGGGGCCCTTCCCCTCTGCAGCCTGGCCTCCTGCCCGCAGACGCTGTGTAGCAGAAGCAGCAGAGTGGGAGGCTGGGAGTCCTTCAGGGTTCTCTGCAGGGCGTAAAGGGGTCTGGGGCCAGCAGGGACAGGCTGGTTTGGGAAGGGGCAGTCCCTTCTTTAGAGCCAGGTAGCAGGCAAGGAGGGAGCGTCACCATTCTGCGCTTCTTGGCCTGACCTCACGCACATATTCATTCAACAACATTTATTAAGCGCCTCTTTGTGCAAGGCACTTCCGGAGAGGGCGGTCTGCAGCCAGGCCTCGCCCACCCGCTCGGCCCCCAGCTGCTCGGGTTCCGCTTGAGAAAAGCTGCCTGGCCCCTGGGAGGGGCCCCAGCCCACCCAAGAGGGTCCAGCCATCCAGGAGCCACGGCCCGACCCCAGCCCAGGTCTCCTGGTGGCCATGCTTCTCGCCAGCCCCCCTCCCCGTGGGCACTGGGCGCTATGCGCAGAGGGCACAGCCACACTTGGTGGGCTTCTCCACCTCCTCAGCGAAGGAGGTCCCGTCGCTGCACTCGAAGGTGAACTTCCTCCGCTTCAGCCGCAGGCCCTGGCAGCAGCCCCGGCCCGGGCAGGAGCCCCGGCACTCCACCCACGACAGCGGGCGCGTGGTCTGGCAGATGGCATAGCCCCTCTGGACCTGGTGAAAGTCCCGGACAGGGACCCCCCGGCACTCGGACTCTGGATGGGACAGACACCAAGAGAAAGCCTCAGGGCACAACTGTGGGCCAGCACTGCCCCCTGGGAGGCAGGAGGAGAAAGGAAGAGAGGGGAGCGGGAGGCGGAGGGCAGCATCCTTGGACAGTCCTCTAGCTCCCAGAGCCCACCTTGTCCCCAGCATCCTCCCTGCCCACCATGCACATGCACAGCTTCCTCCTGGGCCACCGTGCAGTCCGTGGGAAGGAGGACCTTTCTAGCTGCCAGGGCCTCCAGCACAGATGCGGCTGCCAGGCTCCGGGGGGGTGGGGGGGGGGCTCCCTGCTGCTGGAGGAGTGCAACAGGCTGGAGGCCTGGGAGGCAATAATGTTGGAGAAGGAATTTATGCTGGGAGGGTGTGGCCTCGGGACCCTAAAGTGCCTGAGTTCTGGATTCCTCAAGACACCCCCGCCCCGCCCCCAAAACGCTCTCTATTCCAGCAGAAGCATCTTAGTCATGCAGACCAGGCCTGGGAAGGGGTCCCCAACCCTCAGACTTCTGCTGCTCCCAGGTCCCAAGGTGATGGGGCCACGATGCAGAGATCTGGACAGGAGCTGTTACCAGGATCTCGTCTGTAAGGAGAAATCCCAGCCAGAGGGGCACTTACCCCAGATACGGGGCTGCAGGAAAAGCTGGGCCAGGGAGAGACGGGGGCCCTGGGGGAGGGTGCTTGGAGCCCAGAGAGCAGGGGTGGGGGTACTAAAGCCCCATAGCAGCCTAAGGTGCAGGAAGGGGCAGGGGCACAGAGGGGTTGCTGAGGTTGAGAGGAAGAAAAAACCAAGTTGCTAAAGCCAGTTGTGGGGAGGGACCCTGGAGAGGGCACATCAGGAGGGGGGCCCCTGACCTTGCTCACAGAGCTCGCCTGAAAAGCCAGGGTCACACACACAGTGTGCCCCCTTGGTGGCCAAGGCCTGGCAGTGGCCGTGCAGGCACTGCAGGCCCCCACACGGGTCTGCGGGTGCCCCGGCCTGGTTGCACAGGGCCCCCGAGTACCCCTCTTGGCACTGGCAGCTGTAGGAAAGAGCATCGAGGGGCACGCACTTCCCGTGGACACACCTGGAGGGACAGAGGAAAACGCTATGAGGACAGGCCAGGGCCAATCCAAGGCCCACCCAGGGTACCCCACCCCCAGCCTCGGCGTCACGGGATGTTCTCCTGTTCCCAAGACTGAGACACAGGAAGCAAAATGTGAGTCTGTGCTTGTCCCTACAGACCTTTCCTGTTAATAAAGAGAGAAACCCAGAAAAATATAATAAAACCCTGTTAGGCCACGTGTTCTGATTTTGGGCATTAAAACTATTATCTTTCCTCACCACTGGGAATGGGAACTTGCAAGGAAGTGGAGGGAACCTGCGGGGGCCGGGGAGAGGGGGCGGGCAGGGGGTGCGCAGGCTCACTTGTGGCCGTGACAGGGGCCGTCAGCTGGCTGGTCGCAGTGCAGGCCCCCCCAGCCGGCCTCGCAATGGCACACAGGCCCGGGGGTGGCGTTGGGCTGGCAGATGCCATGCAAGCAGAAGAGCTTCCGGCAGGGCTCGCAGCCCGGCACCACGCCCGGCTTCATCCGTGTCTTGGTGAAATCCTGCAGCTCATTGTTGATGTACAGGTTTCGGATGCACCCGTGGAAGCTGGTGCCATTGAGTATCTGCCACAGGCGGAAGGCGGCCGAGTTCACGTCCACCGGCATCCCTGGAGGGGTGGGGAGGGAACAGACTGAGCTAGCCAGGCTTGGGCGGTGCCTGGCACCTACCTCTGAGGTCTGTGGGGCACCTGCACAGGTTCCCTCTTGCCCGTGGCCTCTGTCCTGTCTCTACAACCCTGGGCCAAGGTCCTCTGCCACCTTGGAGGGTGCAGACTCCTTCCCCCAAAGAAATGGAAAAGCTGCCTTCCCGTGACCAGGGCTGGGGTGGGCCTGGCAGCAGCCAGCTGACAAGTGAGGCCTGGGTGTCTCCGTCTGGCTGTGCTCGCCCAGGGTTCCTTCCTTCCCTCTGGAACTCCTGTTTTTACTCCCAGAGACCCCAGAGGCAGCAAAGGACTGGGCCCTAGAACTCGGGTGTATGGTCCTTTGTCACCTGCTTCTGTGGTCACTACTCACAGCAGCCCCTGAGGTAGGAGCTGCTAAACCCCATGGCTGCTCCGTGCTCAGTGACTTGCCTGAAGTTGCACGACTAGTAAACCCAGGTTCTCCATCCCTCCCACCTGCCACCCGCTCGGCCAGGCCCTGCACAGCGCTGCGACGACCCCACTGCCTCAGGAACCTGCTCTCTGGGCCTGGAAATGGCCGCAGGTGGTGGTCAGGGCCCGTCAGCTGCAGAGCCTGGAAGGCCAGCTGGGCAATCCCCAGCTCATGCAGGGACCTGGGCCTCCTGCAGCGGCTCCGGGCCTCTGAGGGCCCAAGCCTGGGATGGACCCTGAACGTTTAACAAGCCCCTTCCGGCCCAAGCCAAGAAAGAGGCCCACAGTGTAGAAGACAGCTGGGGAAATCCCCGCACGCCCACCCCTCCCCTCCCCTCCCCTCCCCCGCCTGGGTCAGGCCTGGATCCCAGCTCAGGCACATCTCCTCCTTCGTTCGTGTGGGCTGGGGGCTAGCAGCCTGGCTCCTGGCAAGGGAACACAATCCACCTGCAGCTTGGCCAGTCAGCACCTTCCCCCACCACCTACAGCACCCTCCCCTACCACCTACAGCACCCTCCCCCACCACCTACAATGTTCCCCACAGTCCTGTGCCCTGGGTCCCGCCTCCTGGCCCGAGAGCAACAGAGCCCCCCTCCCCCCTCCCCCGGAAAGGCTACCCCATCACCTAATGGAAAGGCCTGGGGCAGAGCAGGTCCTCACCTCCCACATAGAGGGGGGCCTCGCTGTTCAGTGTGTAGTGTTTGCCGAAGTTGTCCATGGTCATGGGACTGCCACCATCGATGGAGAGATTCACCATCTGGTCGAAGGTGACCAGCTCAACAGTGTGGAACTGCCCGTCGTTGATCGTCTCAGCACTGGAAGAAGATGGGGTGCCCCCACCCCAGAGGATGAGCTTCAGTTTGGCCCATCCCTTCCTGGACACCCTGCCATTGGTCCAGCAGCTGCTTCCCAAGTGACCACATCTCTCCGTGGGGAGACTGGGACCTGGTGGCCTATGGCCCAGCCTCTCCTGCTCCCCTGGGGAAAGCTGAGAAGTTTGGGGCAGTGTTTTCACCCTAATCAGTCTCCTTCTCCTCACTCAGTGAGGTGGTGGTGGGAGGGGAAGGAACCGTGCTGGGCTGTACTCGATGGTTCAAGTCCCCTCTCCTCTTGGGCAGCCCAGGTTCTGGAGGTCCTATTAATGACTTGCTCTCGGCCCAGGAGACCCCCGAGAGCGGCCACCGGGCCTGAGGAAGCCCCACCTGTAGATGGCAGAGCTGGGGTAGCTGCCAGGGTCGTAGCTGACACGCACGTGGCCCTGGTACAGCTCCACGGCGATGTGGTCGTTGTCCCCGTTGTACAGCAGGATCCCGTTGTCCTCTGCCGTGGAGACCTGAGGAGCAAGGGCTCTGTCTCTCCGACCCCATCGCACGCAGCAGCAGCACAGGCTGGGAGGTGGGACGTACGGACCGCCATCGGCAGAGGGATGCCGCGTGCAGAGCTGCCCTCCCCTGCCTGCCCAGGTGACATGTCCTCCAAGGGGCACTGACCGAGGCTGGCAGCCCCAGGTTTAAACCCTATCCACCGACAGTGTGGCCCGGGCCAGGCAGCAGAGGGCAGATGGGCCGGCTGAGGCCTGGAAACTACATGCCAGGAGGAGCAGCTAAGAGCCCTTCAGACCACCCGCTCGGGGAAGAAGGTCAGGCAGGCTGTGGGGCCGCCTCTCTGTGGGCCTCAGGGAACTGCCTCGGGGCTGGGGCCACCTACTGAGAGGACATGTTCAGGAAGGCTCTCTGACGGCCAGAGCCCCACACCTGAAGGAACCGCTCAGGAGGTAGATATTTAAGACATACAATGGCAAAATAAGGGACCGCAAGGACATAAGCTGGGAGTTAACTTGGCTGCGCTCCAGGCACAGGAACAAAAGCCTGTTGGAGGCGAGGCGAGGAGTCGTTGAGACGAGATGGTGGGAAAGGGTCCTGGTAAGCTGGTTTTCTGGGTCTAGTCACCCAGGAGATCACCTCCTCCTCCCTGACTCTTCTTTGAGATTGGATTTATATCCCAATAACCTTTCCAATTCTGCTTAAACGACTCCAAGCTGCGATGCTGACACCCATATCCAAAGACTGACCGACACAGGGGCCTCCCCATTGTCCTGGGCAGGGATGTGACTTGAATCTCTGACCTGAAGCCAGGGTCCCCCGCCACCTGACTCCCCTTTGTGACCGGCGCCCTGGGCACCCACCTGCAGCGTGATGTTGGCCCGCGGCCAGTTCTGCAGGTCAGTGAACTGCAGGTAAGTGTCCCGGTCCACGAAGTTGACACTGAGCAACTTCTCACACTCGGGGCCGCCAAAGCCCGGGAGGCACTGGCACACGGGCCGGCTGCCCTGGTCCACACAATTGGCCCCATTCTGGCACTCCGTCCCCTCGCAGGGGCTCCTGGGGGCAGCTGGGCGGGGAGGGGTCTCACAGAGCTGCCCGCTGAGAGGGAAAGGACGCAGGTCAGACAGGGCACGGAAAGGGGCAAGAGGTCCTGGAGAGAAGCTCACTAAACATCTTGGAAAACTGGATCCTTAAGGCGACGACAGAAAATGCTCCTAATGAACACTTTTCCCGAGAGAACTGAGAGCCAGAAGGGTGGTGAGGAACAAGTGTGGTCCCTGGAGCAGCAACATCGATGTCACCTGGGCACTTGTCAGAAATGGAAAACCTGCTGGATCTGCCCTTTCACAACATGCCAGGTGACTCGTGTGCTCATTCAGGTTTAAGGATTGCTCATGTCTCATTTTACAGAAAAGAAAACTGAGACTTAAAACAAGCAAAAGAGGGAAGACTCGAAAGAAAGAAAAGAGGGAACATTACTACCAAGGGTAGTTCTGATCGACGCTACAACAATCTGTAGCATTAGTATCCACAGGAGCCAAAAGTGTAAACAACCCACATAGATGGATCAACAGATGTGGTAGATCCCTACTGTGGAATATTATTCAGCCATGTAAAGGAATGAAGTTCTGATACATGCTACCACATGGATGACCCTCAAAAACATGGTGCTAAGTGAAAGGCAGTTATAAAGGACCACAGATTGTATACTTCTGTTTATAGGAAATATCCAGAATAAGCAAATCTATACACACAGATATTAGCACATTAGTGGTTGCCTGGAGCTGAGATGGAGGAGACTTGGGGTGACCGATAAGAGGTGTGCAGTTTCTGGAGTAATGAAATGTTCTGAAATGGATGGTTCTACAATGAATGCACAACTCTGGACATATACTAAAAGCCATTGAATTGTACATTTTAATCGGATGAATTGTATTGTATGTGAATTACAGCTCAATAAAACTGAAAAGAAAACAACACCCAAGCAGATCATGGGAGATGGAGGGTCAGAAGGAGGGCAGGTGTCAGTCCTCCCTCCCGACCTCCCAGAGGAGCCAAGATGCAAATGTCAATGACCTTTATGGGAGGGTGTGACGTCAGAGGTTCCCTGAGCAGTGAGTGAGAGGGCGCCACCCACTACTCTGTACCCACCGCCCACTCCCTCCACCAAAAGGTTAGGCACCCTCTGCCTATGCTCTGCATGGCTAAGTCACGTTCCCAAGGCCACACAGCTGTGACGGGTGTAGCCACGGTTCAAGCCAGGACCCAACACCCAGGCCCTCACCCTCCCTCCCGCTAACCATGTCTGGGGGCTCCTGCCAGCCCGGGGCCGATGGCTAGGAGGAGTCGGTCCCTCCCTCGCGGTGGGAGCAGGGCCTCTCACCTGTAGCCCTGGGCACAGAGGCAGGAGTAGCTGTTCACTTCGTCTATGCACTGGGCCCCGTTCTGGCAGCGGTGGTCTCTGCAGTCATCCTGGCTCTCACTGCAGTTGGCACCCGAGTAACCTGGTGCACACTCACACCTGGAGGTGGCAGGGGGGCAGGCAGTCAGCCAGGAGCTTGTGGGGCCCAGGGTCTGTGTGTGACAGAGAGCCTGGAGGCCCTGTGGGTCTATGGCCCGCCCCCCCCCTCCCCCGGAGGCCAACCAGAGCCCTGGATATAAAGATGCCCCCGCCTGACTTGGGACCCTTTTAGAGAGCTTGTGCAGGTTGGTAGAGCTCTAGGTTGGGGTGGGGGGCACCCAGCAGGTGGAGGAGATGGGAATCTTGTCAGAGAGGACCCAGATTTACCACCAACAGCACATCCAGGGCCAAACTGCAGCCCCTTCCGGGCCTACCCCCCTGCTCAGCACACAGCTAGCTCCCCGTCATGGGGCTCATCCTTCCCTCCACCCCCGCTTCCCCAATTCCACCAGCCCAGCCTCCTGACCCCAGCGGGGCAGGTGCCCACCTCTCTGTCAGTGTCTGATCCAAGCCAACCTCCAGCTCCCTGCCTGCATTGTGCCTCACTGCTCACCCAAAAATCCATTCCCGCCAAAAATCCAATCCAGTCCTATCAAACAAAGAGCACACTCCTCCACCCCCTTGCAAGATGCACAGACCTTCTCCACTGGCAGCAACCCCCACGCCACCGGCACCCCGCCTTCACCCCCTTCCCTTCACCCTGCTGGTTCTGGAATGCCCTCCTCTCTCCCTGCCTCATTCCAGCCAGGCCAAGCCCTCGCCTCCTCCGAGAAGCCTCTGGTGTCACTGAGCAAACCTTTGCTGGAAACCCTTCCAAACTGCAGACTGCAAGCTGCAAACTCCACAATCTGGCAGGTGGGTGCTCCTGCCTGGATTTTTTACTCATTCCCAGTGTTTTTCAGGCTGCAAGACATACCCTTCTACCCAGTACACACACACACACACACACACACACACACACACACACACACACACACACACACACCCTGAAATCTTATCCTTAGTGTATAAAATGGTATGATGCTCTCTGATGTTTTCTGTTTCATTTTTTAAGTTAACCTTGACCTACCCAATTAATCACAAGTCACTACTGGGTCTTGAGCAGCAGTCTGAAGACTGTACCTAAGCCACCACCCATTTCTTCATATTCATTCATTTATTCATTCATTCATCCATTCATTCAACGAATGCACTGAATACTTGCTGGGTTCCAGGTACAATGCCAAGCGCAGCTGAGCATCTGTTCCATCTTTCCTCCAAAACAGGAAGTTGAGAGAACATGCACCCTACCCCTTGTATGTGCTCATCTGTGCGGTGGAAGGGACTACCCCAGCCCAGTGTGCGCGACAGGGTGCAGCCTCGCTTTATCCACCTGAGGCCCAGCCTCTCTGAGGAGCGGGCATGCCTCTTGATCTGCCACTGCTCCTTGGTCTTCTGTGCCAATCCCACCCCGTCTGCTGTGCCAGTTCACCCAGGAAGGCAGTGTGTCCACTGTTCGGATGGAGGCTCCCACGTAGCCTCCTGATCTCACAGCCGGGCCTCTGACACCCCCTGGCTCTCCCTCTGCCCAGGGGCCTCAGCTCCATGGTGACTCCATCCCCCTGCCTTGGCCTGAGTGGCTGGGGTTGGGTCCCCCAGCCACAGACTACAAGGAGCCCTGCCCTGCCTGGTGGAACCAGGGTCCCAGAACTGACACTATATTTGAAAACTACAGATGGGAGCAACATCTTAAAACCCCATGACCTTCTTATCACATGCAGTCTTCAGGTGACAAAGCACTTCCATGTATGCCAGTAACAACGACGGAGACAACAGTCAAGAAGTCCTTTTCCTGAGGCCAAACAGGAGGATTTTTAAAAGGTAACACAGTGCCTACAACTGTATACATGCCAGTGGGATCGGGGGTAGCCCCTCAATCAAACATGTTCACAGCTCTGCAGCACAATCTACATAGATGGTTGTTGACTGTAGCCCTATATTCTTGTGCTCAGCTTTTATTTTTATTTATTTTATTTTGTTAATCCTCACCCGAGGACGTTTTTCCATTGACTTTTAGAGAGAATGGAAAGGAAGGGGAGAGACAGAGAGAGAAACATCGATGTGAGAGAGACACATTGGTTGCCTCCCACATGGGATGGAACCTGAAACCAAGGTACATGCCCTTGATTGGAACTGAACCCGGACCCTTCAGTCCACAGGCCAAGGATCTATCCACTGAGGCAAACCAGCTAGGGCTGTATGGTCTGCTTTTATGACCAAACTAGAGGCCCAGTGCACGAGATTCATGCACTGGGGAGATCCCTCAGCCCGGCCTACACCCTCTCACAGTTTGGGAGCCCTCGGGGGGGGGGGGGGGTGGATATCCGACTGCTGGGAGGTTGGAGAGGCTCCCGCCACCACTACCACCACGGCACTCACCAGCCTTGAGCCCTGTGGGAGCACACTGACCACCAGGGGGCAGCTCCTGCCTTGAGCATCTTCCTCCTGGTGGTCAGTGCACATCATTTCGCAGTGGGGTCGATTTGCATATTACCCTTTTATTATATAGGATACGTTCAGGTCAGGTCCGATTTTGCTATCAAACCGACTTTTGGTTTTCAGAGTTTTGTGGATTTTGTAAGTGGGGATGAGAAATTGTGGGTCTGGAATGACAATAGCTATTTATGGAGCACTGATGGGATGTCAGACATGGAGCTAAGTGCTTTCCATGCATTTGCTCATCCTCTCCTTACAACACTCCAGGAGGAAGCTTCTGGTGCCTCCAGTTCACAGATGAGAAAACAGGTGCAGAGTGGCCAAGCCATCCATTCAAGCTCATGCTGGCAGCAAAGCTGTCCCCTTAACCACCGCCACACTGACTCACAGGAACCCCCATGGCTGAGACCAAACCCACTTGACAGGTGAGGACATAGGATGGGGAGGGGGTTGGCATGGCGGGGAGGCGACTTGGCAGCTCCTGCCCTTCCCTGGCTCTCGAAATGGGCAACACCTACCTGGGCCCATCCGGGGTGCCCACACACTGGGCCTCGTGCTGACACGGGTTCAAGTCCGGGGAGCAGAAGTCCACCAACTGCTCACAGGCCCTTCCTGGAGAAAGAACCGAGGAGAGGCAGGAGAGAAGCTGCCCCTCCCTCTCCGCGCTCAGCCAGGCAGCCGGGCCAGCAGAAACCTCCTGCCGACACTGAGGCAGGGCCCCAACCATCACGGGAATGGGGTTCAGGGCATGCATGCTAGACCTCACCTCCCAACAGACATGCGACCCCACATACCCGCATACTGCAGGGGACACTGGCAAGTGTAGTTGCCCATGCCGTCCACACAGATGCCTCCATTGGCACACGCGTGCTCCACACAGTCGTCTGTGTTCACCCCACAGGTCGGTCCTTCAAAGCCAGTCGGACAGGAGCACCTGGGGCAGGGGTGGAGGGAGAGGCAGGCGGGCCCAGGGTCACTGGTCAGTATCATCCCAGAGTTTTGGTACCTACTCACGGCCAGGCCCTTGCTGGATGCCGGGGGTTAAAGGTGAACAAGACCAGCCCTGCACTTATGGGACTCACAGCCTCGTGGGGAGATGAGGAGACGCAACCAGAGGAGAGGCAGTGAGTGTCGGGATAGTGCAGCACAGAGGCCAGGGAGTGGGAACAACGGGGCAGCACCTAGCTCCTCCTTGGGGGAGTGGTCAGGGTGGGCTTCCTGGAGGAGATGATGATGAATCAAGGACCCCGACAAGGGAGCACAGGAATGGGAGGGAAGACAGTGGGGACAGCGGCATGTGCAAAAACCTGGAGAAGACCCTAAAGCCAGCCCTGTGGGAGGGGTCCTGCTCGTGCAGATAGTTCAGGCCTTGGCGAGCACGGACCTCAGGGACCCAATGAGAATGGGGCAGAGCAAGTTGTGGGGAGCACTGGAGAGCAGTGATCTGCAAACCAGTCCACTCTCCCCTGGGGCACCTGAGGCTTTCCCAGGGGCTGTGGGTCAGAGAGGTCTGAGAAACTAACTTCCAGACCTACAAGTTCTGCAGGGATTCTATCCTCGACTGATCAGCCCCAGAGCTCCCCAAAAGCACACACACCCCTCCCAGCCCAAGTCCAGGGTGGGACATGCCTGGGGCCTAAAATCCTGGGGCTCCAAATAAAGGGACAATTAGGAATATTGATGTTTCAAAGGTGAATGAACAAACGGCTTCTGAAAGTCAAGAGGTTTCCAGTCCCACGTGTTAAAAATAATTGAAGGAAGGCCTCATGGAACTGTCAGCGGACAGGCATTAAAAATAGTTTTTGATGACATATCACACTGGGCTTTTTGGCATATAGACTCAGGAGGATTTCAAAGACTTGAGTGACATGGCTATAATAAAACTCCTTCTAATCTCATCTGTTTATTTATGAGAACAAACTTTCTCAGCATTGATAGCTATATATATAAAGCTCTATCTCATCCAGAGATGAGTCTAAAAAATTCTACTTTTATCTGTAATCACTATCAATCAAATGTTGTAATACAGTGATGTTGTAATGTTGTTTTGATTGATTATATATTATTGATAACTAGAGGCCCGGTGCACAAAATTCGTGGACAGGGGGCGTGTCCCTCAGCCCAGCCTGCACCCTCTCCAATCTGGGACCCCTCAAGGGATGTCCGACTGCCCATTTAGGCCCAATCCTACTGGGCCCTCGGGTGGATATCCTACTGGGATCGGGCCTAAACGGGCAGTCGGACATCCCTCTCACAATCCAGGACTGCTGGCTCCTAACTGCTCGCCTGCCTGCCTTCCTGATTGGCCCTAACCGCTTCTGCCTTCCAGCCTGATCACCCCTAACCACTCCCCTGCCAGCCTGCTTGATGCCTAACTGCTCCCCTGCCAGCCTGTTTGCCCCTAACTGCCCTCCCCTGCATGCCTGGTCACCCCTTACTGCCCTTCCCTGTAGGCCTGGTCACCCCTAACTGCCCCCCCCTACAGGCCTTGTCCCCCCCAACTGCTCTCCCCTGCAGGCCTGGGTCCCCCCCAACTGCCCTTCCCTGCAGGCCTGGTCACCCCCAACTTCCATCCTCTGCTGGCCTGGTCACCCCTAACTGCCCTCCCCTGCAGGCTCGATCGCCCTCAACTGCCCTCCCTTGCAGGCCTGGTCCCTCCCAACTGCCCTCCCCTGCTGGCCTGATCGCCCACAACTGCCCTCCCTTGCAGACCTGGTCCCTCCCAACTGCCCTCCCTTACTGGCCATCTTGTGGCGGCCATCTTGTGTCCACATGGGGGCAGCCATCTTGTGTGTTGGAGTGATGGTCAATTTGCATATTACTCTTTTATTAGATAGGATAGAGGCCTGGTGCATGGGTGGGGGCCAGCTGGTTTGCCCTGAAGGGTGTCCCAGATCAGGGCGGGGGTTCCCTTGGGGCATGGGGCAGCCTGGGTGAGGGGCCTGTGGTGATTTGCAGGCTGGCCACAGCCCCCAGCAACCCAAGCAGAGGCCCTGGTATCTGGGATTTATTTATCTTCTACAATTGAAACTTTGTAGCCTTGAGCAGAGCCAAGCCTCCTGCTTGCTCCGTGGCCGCAGCCATTTTTGTTGGGATTTATTTATCTTCTATAATTGAAACTTTGTAGCCTTGAGTGCAGGCCAAGGCAGGCCAGGGCAGGTGGAAAGCTTGGCTTCCTCCATTACCAGGGAAACCCAAGCCTCCTGCTCTCTCCGTGGCTGCAGCCACCTTGGCTGGGTTAATTTGCATACTCACTCCTGATTGGCTGGTGGGCGTGGCTTGTGGGAGTAGCAGATGTATGGTCAATTTGCGTATTACTCTTTTATTAGATAGGATTGTCATGATAACTCAATGCAAAAGAAATTTTTAATCAGAGGCTGATGGTCACAAGAAATAAAGACAATTTTAAATTTACACTTACATACCCATGTTGGTGGTGAAGACACATGGTGGATGCTCAAGAAAAACCTCTCTTTGCATGAAGACAGATTCCATTAGAAAGAAAGTGGGGGGTGTGTGGGGAGTAAAATAGTAATACTAGTACAAGAAGAAAAGGCAAATATTTAAACTGTAAAAGAGCAGCTAATTTTTGTAAGTTTTTAGTGGTATCAAATTGCTATGCTGCTCTGGCCGGTGTGCCCAGTGGTTGGAGCGTTGGCCTGAACACCAAAAAGTTGCAGGTTTGATCCAGCTGGGTCAGGGAGAGTGTAGGAGGCAACCAATTGATGTGTCTCTCTCACATCAATGCGTCTCTCTCTCTCTCTCTTCCCTCCCTCCCTCCCTTCTACTCTAATGAGTAAGTAATGGGGAAAATATCCTCAGGTGAGGATTAACAACAACAACAAATTGCTGTGCTAGTTAGATTACATTGGAGAACAATAAAAGAGTGATAGGTTTATTTTTAAATGTTAATATTTACTATATCCTGAAAATGACCTCCGTTACAACAAAAAACTAAACGTACAATGACAAATTTTAGCTGTCAATCTAAAAATGTATGAGAATATATATAGTGTGTTTGGGGGGAGGGTATGTGAGCAAAAAGGTTTGAAGCCCACGGTTATGGGACATGTCCTGGAGTTTAATTTCGTGCCCCCCCATCCCCCCCCCGCCCCACATAGATGGGGGTGGGTTGGGGGTGGAGGACCACAGAGGGGTTTTAAGAGGGCCGAGGTGATTGAGAAGGCTCTTGTAAGCCTCAAGGTTGAGGGGTAACTCAGAGAGGCACCCCCTTTCTACCTGGAGGGCCCACCCAAGGCCCCCAATCTGTAGGGCTGCTAGGTGTGAGGGGGGCCATCCCTGCTGTACCCCTCTCTGCCCAGCAGGGGGAGTTTCTGTGGGTGTCCTTTCAGCCCCTCCACTCTCCACAGACATCCACTCCCAGGAGTCCAGGGAATGAGGAGGGGGCCTTGCTAGAACTGCGGCCCAAGCCCAAAGGAGGATGGAGCCTATTGTAAGGACGCCGTTGCCAAGGCAACAATGGGCTGAGAGGCCATTTAGTGCTTTCCTTTTTATACCTGGTAATTTGGGTTTGCAGAGACAGATTTGGCCATTTCTGCCTGTAAATACAGAGCCAATTTATTTTCAGCAACTAAATACCAAGTATTTTTTTCAGAATAACTCTGGGTCCAGGAGAGCTCTGGGGTATTCACTGAGGGGTCCTGGGGTAGCAGGTCAGTGGCGGGGGAGGGGTGCTTGCATGGTAATGTCAGCACTGGGAGAGCTTGAGATTCCATCCTGAGGGAGGGTCAGCCCTTCACTGAGCCGTGGGAAACTGGCTGCCTGTGTGGGACCAGCGGGACCATGAGATGGTGTGTGGAGGCTCCAGGGGCAGGACCAGGACTTGCTCCCACCTCTGGGCAGGCTTCTGTCTTCGGGGGGCTGGGGTGGTGGCTTGACTGGAAAGAGCTGGCTAAGGGCCCTGCCTTCAGGCAACATTGGTACAACAAGCAGGTGTTGGACTTCTATTAAAGGCCTCAGGCTAGCGGAGATCATAGGGGTTTAAAATGTCGCCAAACTGCCCCTTGGCACTGCCACTGCATGTGTCCTTAGCCATGGAGTCCTGGTGCCATCAAAAGCCTGTCCTGGCACCTGGCAAGGACAGAGTGGCCTGGAGCAGGAGTGGGCAGCTTGGCTCCCAGCCCCAGCGCCCCCTCCTGCTGGCTCCCACTGCTCCTGGCAATGGGCATGGCTGGGTGGCTGTGGAACCGTTTCTAGTGAGTGTCTGCTCCCTCTGCGCCCACCCTCCATCTCCTCCCAGAGCACAGAGGATGGGCGGGGAGGCCACTCAATTTGGAGGAGGAGGGCAGCGAAGCATGGTCGCTGGGTCCCATTAGCACCCGCCCCCAGGTTCTGGCCCCTCCAGGCAACTCACGTGAAGCCAGCATCCTCGCCCTCCTGTTCGTGGCAGGTTCCGCCGTTCTCACAGGGGCCACTGGAACAGCTGTCCAGGGGCACCTCACAGTCTCGGCCCTGGGGAGAAAGTCCGTGATGGGGACCCCAGGGGCCCGTGTGAGCCAACAGCCAGCCACCCCTCGGCAGTGCAGCCTGCCTGTCCCAGGTGTTACTTGTGCATTCGTCCTTCAAGCAGCCCTCCTCCTCCCGGGCCCAGCCTCCACTCACCTTATAGCCGCTAGAGCAGGCACACCTGTACCCTTGAAGGGGGTCATTATGGCAGCTGCCCTGGTTCTGGCACGGGCTGGACAAGCAGGGATCACACTTCGCCTGGACAGCCAGAGTGGGGGGACCTGAGGCAAAGGGAGGGGGTCCTATAAGGAGGAGGGGGGTAGGCCCCATCCCCCCCTCCATACTCCCAGCCCTTCAGAGGTGGGTAGTGGGAAGCCCTCTCCCCAAGGAAACTGTTGCCATTTCCTCTGAGTCCCGTTCATCCTCCTTTCACAGCCGCTCCCCCACCACTAGCCTTTCCTCCTCTGTAAAATGGGGTAACAGCCCCCGCCTCATGGGGCCATGAGGACTGGATGAGCTAATCCGCAGAGAGTGCTCAATGGCTGGTGCTGGCCGCCTCAGGAGCCCTCGCATGGCGGTCAGGGTAGGACATCTGTGTGAGAGCGCCATAGTTGCTGCTACTAAAGTCCGATGACCTTTTCTGGGTCCCTACACCCTCTGAGGCAGCCACCCCCAGCCCCGTCACCTGCTAACCAGGAAAGCAAGGGGGGCCCTCCGCAGGGAGGCACGCAGCTCCACGAGGAGGCCACACGGAGGAGGAAAAGGTCCGTGCGCCTTGAAGCTGATTGTCTCCAAGGCCAAAGGAGGAAGGGCCGCTTCCCAGCACCTCTCCAGCTCCGAGCATGGCCTTCCCCAGCCCCTCCAGGACTCACTGGTCACCTTCCCGGAACTTGGAGGTGGGCGAGCAGCACCTCCTGGGGGGCATTAGCACCTCACAAGAACAATCAGGGGAGCAGCCAGCTAACTAGTTTTCCACCGAGGACGCCTCTGGAAGTGGCGAACTCTCCGCGCTGCTCAAAGGCATGAGCGTGACCAGACACAGAAACACGCTCAGTAACTGGACGGGCGGTGGGGGCCGCTCGGGTGCAGGTGGGGCTCTGCTTCTTGATCCGGGGTCTGGTTACCTGCGTGCGCTCAGTTTGTGAAAATCCAGAGAGCCATTCACTTATGATCTGTGTACTGTCCTGTTATGCACGTTACGTTTCAATAAAAAGTCTTTAAAAAATAACTTCCCACCAGTACCAACACCACCCAGCTAAATCAATCCGGAGCAAATGTTTCAACATGAGTTGGCCTGCTCTCAACAGCCCAACAACTAAGCCACATATCGGGCGCCTCAGAATGGTTACCCCTGTCACAGCATCCTGCCGCAGGGTGGCCCGGGCTGCCTCATTAACCTATTGCTGTCACGTTCACTTCCTGTGGGGGTCTCCGAGCTTGCAGAGGGCAGGGCCCTGGCCCAGGACCGACCTCTAGTGTGCACACCTCACCCCTCACCCCCGGCTGTCGCCATCCAGTGCACAAAGCTGGGCCTGGGGCAGCCACTCAGCACCTCCCTCTGCTCAGCAGAGCTCCTGGGGCTCGGGCTGTCAGTCAGTCCATCAATCCCCGAACGAATGAGCATTTACAGATGCCCAGGGTGAGGCGCCTTCAGAGCAAACCCGGAGGAGCCTCGATCCCTGTGTTTCTACAAACGTCAGGAGAGTGGTGGCCGGGTCCGGCGGCTCAGGGGTTTAAGCTAATTGCTGCGCACAATTCCTACCGAAGGGAGGCCTGAGTGCTTGCAGTGCGGAGAAGCTTGACGCTTCCCGAAATGCTGCTGCTATTTTTACTTTCCTTACATAACCCCAGGGAGGGATTAAAGCCCTAACCGCCTGAGGTTTTCTGCCTGGCTTTTTCCTTCACGGTTATGTCAAGACTAGAAGGCAGCCACGTTAACAAGCTGCAGGTGCCTCATTGCTGCCACCTGACCACTCCCCCAGCCAGTCACCCACCACAGGCTCACCCGGAGGCCCAGCCAGGGTGAAGCAGGTCCTCTGGGCGGCCAGCAGTGGGAGGTGGGGATGCGCCCGCCACCCTCCACCCTTTCCTCGGCTCACCTTGGCATTCAAACTTCTTGGCAGGAGTGGTGAGGAGCAGCTTGCCCTCCATGTCTGGGGGCCCAGCGCAGCGGGCAATGCCTGGTTCCTTGTAGCCTGTCTTCACCCAGCTGGACAGCCAGCGGAGGTGGCAGTCACAGTGCAGGGGGTTGGCACCAATGGCCCTGGGTCAGAGAGCAGAGAGAAACGCATTACAGCTTCATGGGGTCCTTCGTCCCTGGGCACCTAGGGCGCAGGGCACTACACCAGGGGCTGGCAACAGTCCTACTTTCACGATCATGTACTGTGTCACCAGCACCGTTTCAAGTCCTCCACGTGTGTTACATGTTGAAACTGAGGCTCAAAAAGGTGGAGGCCCCTGCCTCAGATTGCACAGAGAACACGGGGAGGTGGGATTTGAACTCAGCTGTTGAGGCCAGAGCCTATGAATGCACTGCCTCCAGGGTGCACGGGGGCGGGGGGAAAGGAGCCAACATCCACCGCTGCTCTTCCCATGGTCGTGCATCTGACCCTCTCACGAGCCCCACCGGGAGGGGCTTTTCTCCGTCTCACAGATGTGGGAACTGAGCCTCCTGTGGTCACTCGGCTAGCGACGGGCTGCCCCTGGGTCCAGACCCAGACTGCCTGACTCTGAAGCTCATACCCTTTAATTTTTCTTTTCATTTTTAACCAAACAGGAAGCTCTCGAATGCATTCTCATTGTAAACCTCTTTCAGACGTTGCAGACCACAGTCTCTGCCTCACACAACGTTGTGAAGGCGCTACATGCCACTGAGTTGTACACAGTAAAATGGTTAATTTATGTCACATGAATTTTACTGGATTTTTTTAAAGGCACATACCGATGTCACGGATGGAGTGCAAAATGGAATAACATTGATGAGAGGAATTTTGTGATTATCTGTCAGATTACCAGCGCAGTTGCCTTTTGACCCGGCAATTCTGTTTCTGGGAGTTTATCTCCCAGATTTACCTGCACAAGGGCATGAAGACGTCTGTGCCATGGTGTTGACCGCAGCATTGTTTGTAAGAGGAAGACTGCTCACCATGTGCTTAAATAAGCCTGCATCCACATTACAGAAGAGTCTACGCCACGGTCCCTGCCAACCGCAGGGGGACATGGTCACCACGCTTCAGCGGGTGGCTTCCCAGTCCTTCCCCCTCTTCACACACATCACATCACAAATTACAACCACCCACTCAATGTCATTCCTAAGCAGCTTGCTTCTTGCCACTAAACAGCACGTCTTGGAGATCTTTCCCGGTCGGTGTATATGAACCCATCTCATTCTGTCAAACCGCTTCACAGCATCCCACAGAATGGAGCCTCAGAGCTTACTGAGCCGTGCCCCTGTGCCAGACATTCTGGCCATTTCCAACGGCCGTCAACACGCTTGTATGTGCCTCTTAGTGAAGGGAGCATTTCTCTAGATCAGACGCCTAGGAGGAGGGCTCAGGTTGCAGAGGAAGTGCATGTAAAAAACAAAATTACCAGCTGCCCTCCAAAACACGTCGTACGGACTTACAGACACCAACACTGTAAAGCCACGCCTGCCCCCCATGTCCCGCCCCAACATTGTAGATGGCCAACCTCTTAATGTTTTGACAAGCTGGTGGGCAAGCTCATAATCTTCTCACTGGACTGCAGTGAGACGAAGAGATGAGCAAGACATGGCTTGGGGAACATGAAGGGACCAGAGGTCTTCGATCCGGCAAACAGAAAAACATCAGCGCTTCGTGCCCGATGTTCGTTGATAGCAGCATGATTTTGAAAATCTGAGGCTGCGTAAGGTTGATGAGAATGAGCACCTGTTAACTAACCAATAGGAAGGCCCTGCTGTTTTCCACCTGTTTCTGGGCAATACAGAGGAGGCGGCTCCCCTTGAGATGTGTGCGGTCTGACAAAAGCAGCAGCGACTCTGAGCAGGAATTCCCCAAAATAGCACATCTGCTGACTGTGCGTCTCACAAAGCAGGCTGAGCCAGGCTTGGACTCGGGCCGGCGCAGCTGCTCGCGGCCCGGCGACCTTGAGCGGCTTGCTTTACATCTCTGGGGCTCACTTTATGATTCGATAAAGAGCCTGCAATCTGGAGAGGGGAAGAGACAAGCACATATAACCTGAGATGGGCGCCGAGGGAGTAACGCCGCTTGGAAATGAAAGCCAGTTCAACCTCGACGAGTGTTTAATTCTTTTCTGTCCTGATTTGCTGACAGCATCCATCCCGACTAATGGGACAGGGGGCACTTTCCTCTTTCCGCTGAACAGAACTAGGGCTTCTCAGAGGTAGAGGAAGCCCAGACACTGAGTTTTTGAAGGTCCAGTGTGTTTTAAAAAAAATACTTCTTTAAATAACAGGAGTACAAACAACGTGGTATACTGAAGATGTTTGCATTTACCAGATTAATATGTTTAACATAACAAGTGCAAAGAAATGTAATTATGTTATTCATAAGATAAATTTATTTTAAAATATATTTTGTAGCACGCTGTGGGAGTGTGGTCTGGTAATGAGCCACGAGTTTCAAGGTTATTAGGAATGGCTTCTTCTTTCAGTCCTATAGCTCATTTACAGAAAACACCAAAAAGACTGAATCTGAGGCCCTTGACCTGTGGTAAGATCATCCTAATTCCCACTGATGTTTCCCCCCAATAATGGCAGCAAAGTTGCACCTCAAATATGTGTCTTTTTTTGACTCTTAATATAAAAGTAATAAATAATAATAGTTAAGCCCAGCTGGTGTGGCTCAGTGGTTGACCTATGATCCAGAAGGTCACTGTTCGATTCCCAGTGAGGGCACATGTCCGGGTTGTAGGCTCCATCCCCAGTGGGGGGCATGCGGGAAGTAGCTGAACAATGATTCTGATCATTGATGTTTCTATCTCTCCTCTCCCTTCCTCTCTGAGATCAATAAAAACATACTTACATATATATATATATGTGTGTATATATATATATATGTATACACACACACACACACACACACACACACACACACACATATATATATATCTTATATCAGGAGTCCTCAAACTTTTTAAACAAGGGGCCAGTTCACTGTCTCTCAGACAGTTGGAGGGCCGGACTATAGTTTAAAAAAAAAAACTATGAACAAATTCCTATGCGCACTGCGGGCCCGGGATGAGTCGGCTGCTAAGCAGGACAGGCAGCGGCACCGGGCGGGCCAGATAAATGTCCTCGGCGGGCCGCATGTGGCCCGCGGGCTGTAGTTTGAGGACGCCTGTCTTATATAATAAAGAGGTAATATGCAAATTGACCATCATGACCTCACACAAGATGGCCACCCCCATGTGGTCACAAGATGGCCACCACAAGATGGCCGGCAGGGGAGGGCAGTTGTGGGCGATCAGGCCAGCAGGGGAGGGCAGTTAGGGGTGACCAGGCCAGCAGGGGAGAGCAGTTGGGGGTGATCATGCCAGCAGGGGAGCAGTTAGGCGTCAATCAGGCTGGCAGGGGAGTGGTTAGGGGGTGATCAGGCTGGCAGGCAGAAGCAGTTAGGGGCAATCGGGCAGGCAGGTGAGCGGTTGGGAGCCAGCAGTCCTGAATTGTGAGAGGGATGTCCGACTGCTGGTAGTCAGACATCCCCCAAGGAGTCCCAGATTGGAGAGGGTGCAGACTGGGCTGAGGGACACCCTCCCCCCAGTGTATGAATTTCGTGCACCAGGCCTCTAGTATATATATAACAGTCAATATAAAGCTATTCAAAACTCTAAATTCTGGCTTGACCAACTCCTGTTTTCCTTGTTTCTGCATGGACCAGACTCCAAACCACACATGAATTCAATATCTCAAGCTTTAATTTATCCGACGGCTGGGTTCCTGTGGCTATTTGGTAGTAGCAATAGTTCACTTTCACCTGGGGACGGTTTTTCCCAACAAAAACTGCTGTGAACTCAGTGGGGAGTGGAGAGCCACAGGCCACGGCAGCCAGGCCACTCGTCCATCCACAAGGACTGTGGAGCCCGTCTCCAATAAACGTATAAATAACCCTGTGCTGTTGATCTTTGGCATAACTTGGAAATAGTTGAAACAGTAGATGTTAGGTGTGTTCATGCCAAGACCCTGCCGGACTTCTGTTCACGTAACTGGGACCAAAATAGCTTCCCTGTGGCTGTCTCACAGCGGCGCCAGCTGCAGGGCGTAGTGCCTACGAACACTCCAAGACCTCCTCTGCCTGGCCCATCCCCGCCCAGGCAGCTTATGTGTGCGCATCACTGTGTCCTTCTCCTGGACCAGGAGGGCAGGAACCGGACATCCCCCGCGGCGCCCGACACCAGCCGGCGGCGTAAACGTTGGCTGAGTGAATGCCTGCCTACAAGCATAAAAGCAAATTCAAAAAGAAAAGAATCATCTAGCATCTCTTAAATGTAACTAAATTAGTGTTCGTATATTTCCTCCCTTCAAGTTCCTGTGGTTATATATGTACATCTTTGAAATTAGAGGGGGCCATCTTCTTTAGTATTCTATTCAAATACTAAATCCCAGTGTCATAATTATCATTAGCTCCTCGCCATTCTGTCATATGGGCATTGTTTCATCATTCCCTTTAAATTGCATACCACATTCTCAATGAATTCAGAAATTTAACTTTCCAGCATGTAGCAGGTTAGAGGCAACAAAATGCCAGATTATAGAAATGAAGAACGTTGTTGGGGAACCTTGGCACAGGACCGGACACAGTAAATATTTGCTGATGGGTGGACAGACAAGTGGACGAAAGATGAGCTAACTGCGAAGTAGCTATAAAAATAAACAGAGCAGACAGATGTGCAGGATATTAAAGCCCAGAGCAGTGGCATGTCAGAACCACAGTGGACGTTAGGAATACCTCTGTGCGGGCGAGGAAAGAGGCCTGAAGAGAAGGATGAATTGTCTGAGATCCTACTGCAAGTTGAGGGCAGAATAAGGACCCATTGCCACACGTCCTGATTCTTAACCTAGAGTTCAAGGGGTTTAAATATAACGGACCTGATCCTCCACCACCCCCTTGGCCCACCCACGCCTCCTGCACTGGGGGTGCAGAGGAGAGGCCCACGTGCAGAGCAGAGACCTGGTGGGAACAGAGGGCACCTCCGGGAAACAGGAACACTGATGCTAACTCTTGGGCACGTCTGGCATTATGGAGCCATGGGCATGTTCCCCTTCAAACTGCACGTGGCCTTTGTGAGGCCCAGAGTGAGTGCGGTGAGTCTATGCCATCCTGTTGCCACTCCCTGACTCCTTGTAAGTGCTCCAGAAATCCTTACGGAATAGTTGCCACTCTTCCACACAGGAGATAGTGGACACCTGTGTGCACTTACACGTATATCCCATCAGTATCGCATGTGCACACACCTGAACACAAACACATGTGCACTTCCCAGGATAATGCCTAGTTCCATTTGAAACCCTGGTTATAGAGGGCAGAGTTTATTCATGAGGTTGCTTCATAACAATGGAAGATTTCTTTCACACAAACACATCGAATCAGTAATGCCAATGCACTGTTCTACAATTACTGCTTAATTGATCTTTACTTATTGGTTTCTTTTTTTTAATAGTTTATTGATTTTTTGAGAGAGAGAGAGAATAGCAATGTGAGAGTGAAACACCAATTGGCTGCCTCCTGCACCTACCCCACCGGGGATTAAGCCCACAACCCAGGCATGTGCCCTTGACCGGGAATCCAACCGGTAACCTCTTGGTAGATGGAATGACACCCAACCAAATGAGCCACACCAGCCAGAGCTGGTTTGTTTATTACTAACTGGGTCTTGCCTAATGTTCTCCTAAAGAATATCTAAATTTACAGATAGGTATGAGCTCAAATTTTGTTTTAGAACCTTTGGGGTTTTGTTTGTACAAAACATGTTGTTTGTTCACTTCCCATTTGAAGAACAAAGCCTCTAGATTGTGAGCTGGAAAAAAGGTCAGAATATATTTAGGTGTCATTCATTTTTCATGGGGAAAGAGGAAAGGTTGTCAACTTCACTTTTAAACCCCAAGCATAAAAGATACACAAAAGGGGGAGTCCAGGGGCGTTTCAGAAAGGTGGACCAGATGATTGACAAGCCCTTGCCTGGCAAGGTGGAGAACTGAAGCAGACACGTGACATAGGCCAGGGGTTAGCAAAGGAGGCTGCGTGGGCCCAGAGCAGCAGCAGACCCTGGTACCAGCAGAGACCAGCACAATTCTCTTTGGGGAGAGGCATCTCCAAAAAAATGAGCTCACAACCAAAATTTACCCAACGGCAGTGGAAACAAGCCCCTGCGAATGGGAGACATCAAGAGCAATGGACAACAATGTCCTTGCCTGGCCTCTGGAGCCCCATCTCCAGCCGGGATCCCTCCTGCCGCATTCCATCCGAACCAGCCTCCACAGGCCACCATGGCCTTCCAGGATTTTCCACTGTTCCCTTCTGCCTATAGAATAAAGTCCAAACTCCTTAGCATGGCACAAAGACCTTCCCAATGGAATCCCAATGTCCCTTTCTAGGTTCCTCTCTTTCCACTCCACACTCCTCAACCAATCAAACCCCCTACGTCCTATGCTGGACAACACAGCATCCCTGAACATGTCATTGACTTTCTTGCCTCCTTTGCACATGCTGTTCCCTCTTTCTGGAATGTCCTTCCCCATCTTCTCCAAATGGCAAATTCCTAGTCCCTTCCCAATGGCAACGTAAGTGACACCTCCTCTGTGACGTTCCTCAGAGTTCCCGGGAGTTAGTCACCGCAGCCTTTGAATTCGTTTAATAGCACCCCAGATGGTCACAGAGGGCAGAAACCTTACGTAAGTTCTTTAGCACGTGACTCACTGTGGTTACTCATGACATAGTTATTGAAGCAATTAAGAATAAATAAGGAGCTTTGGAATCAGACACACCTACATTCAAATCCTGTCTCTGTCATTTCCTAGCTTTATGACCTAGGGACTCTGTTGAACTTTTCAGTGCCTGGGACTATAAAATGGAAATAACAAATCCCACCCACTAGGACAAAACTTGTCACCCATTCTACTCCCGTGGCAGACATCAATAATCAATCACTGCACTCTTCCCACTGAACCCAGAGGTGCTGGAATCCTTTGTGGGCTCAAGAAGGTCCCCATCAAAATTTGTACAGCTGACACAGAGCAGAAAATCTACTTCTCATTTTGGTCATGAAGTAAACAACACACCACAGATAAAGTAGTCACATGTAGCAAAGTATTTGTCCAAAGGACACCCTCAATGAATGACACTTATTATTATTTTATTTCTTCAAGTCTAAGATTGTTAGATGTACTACTGATTGGGCAGGGTGGAGAAATATTACCATCTATGCTAATAAAAGAGTAATATGCTAATTAGACCAGACATCTTCCGGACATCCTTCCAGACAAAGCCACAATGGCAGGGGCTGAGGCAGAGGCGGTTAGGGGTGATCAGGCCGGCAGGGGAGGGCAGTTAGGGGCGATCAGGCCAGCAGGGGAGGGCAGTTAGGGGTGATCAGGCCAGCAGGGGAGAGCAGGTAGGGGGCAATCAGGCCAGCAGGGGAGCAGTTAGAGGGCAATCAGGCTGGCAGGGGAGCAGTTAGGGCATGATAAGGCCAGCAGGGGAGCAGTTAAGGGCGATCAGGCCAGCAGGCAGAGGCAGTTAGGGGCATTCAGACCAGCAGGGAGTGGTTAGGGGCATCAGACTGGCAGACAGAAGCAGTTAGGAGCTATCAGGCAGGCAGGCAGGTGAGCAGTTAGGAGCCAGCGGTCCCGGATTGTGAGAGCAATGTCCAACTGTCGGTGGGATCGGGCCTAAACCGGCAGTCAGACATCCCCTGAGGGGTCCTGGATTGGAGAGGGTGCAGGCCAGGCTGAGGGAACCCCACCCCCGTGCACAAATTTCATGCACCGGGCCTCTGATATTAAATATAGAGGTCACTTGTAAGGTACACTCTGATTTCAGAGATTAAAATGTGGAAAAGGTAGTCTTAGAACTGAGAAAATCCAGTGAGGTTGTTGAGTGAATGAACTCAAGTAGAGATGCTGGGGACCCCAGAAGGTGTGCCTGCCCCCTGAGGCCCTGGGCACTTGGGTGTGGGGCGGAGAGCAAGAGGATTCAGTGACACCCAGGGGCCCAGCCGCAGTCCATCTGGCCTGAACGCTGCCTTGTCAAACTGTAGCTGAGACTCCAGGAGAGAATACTCTGTGCCTGGCCTCACCTCCAGAATTAGCTACTGCTTTTTCATGTCTTCACTTTTTTGATTGTGGTAAAATACATTTAACATGAAATTTGCTGTTTGAAGGCCTGGCCGGGTAGTTGAGCATCGTCCTGATACGCCAAGGTTACAGGTTCGATCCCCAGTTAGGGCGCACACAAGAATCAACCAATGAATGCATAAATAAGTGGAACAACAAATTGATATTTCTCTCTCTTTCTCTCACACCTCCCCCTTCCTTTCTCTCTCTCTAGTAAAAAAAAAAATGCCATTTGGATAATTTTAAGTGCAATTCAGTGGCATCAAGTTACATTCACAATGTTATGCAATTGTCATCACTATTTGGTTCCAAAACTGTTTCATCACCCCAAGCAGAGACTCTGTACCCATTAAACAAAATTTCCCCATTCCCCCCTGCTCCCAGCACCTGGCAACCACCATTCTCCTTTCTGTGGCTATGAATGGACTATCCTGGGTATTCAGGTCAGTGGGGCCATGCAATATTTGTCCTTTTACGTCTGGGTTATTTCACTTCGCTTGTCTTCAAGGCTCCATCCATGTTGTAACAACATATGTCACCCTTCCTTTTCATGGCTGAATACGATCCTATTGTACGTACATACCACATTTTGTTGATCCGTTTATCTGTTGATGGACACGTGGGTTGTTTTTGCCTTTTGGCAATTGTGTGAATTTTGCTGCTATGAGCATGGGTGCACAAGTATCGGAGTCCCTGCTGTCCATTCTCTTAGGTACAGACTTAGGAATGGAATTGGGGGATCACACGGTAATTCTACGTTTAGCTTTTTGAGGAACTGTGAGTGCACTGCTTTTTAAGAATAGCTCATGCAGGCAACCAGCAAATGGTCATTACTACTTGTATTGATGCTTGTGAAGAACTGTTCTCAAATTCCATCGTTGCGACGGAGGAAACCCTGGATGTGTAAGGGTCTGCGATGGGGAGCGTTTGAAGTTCACAAGCTAAATTGGTTCCAGGGTAAAAGCAACAAATTCTGATAGTCTCAGGAGGCAGGGTCTTTCTTGGAATCCAAATTCTGTTTAAATCCAAAGAGGCCCCGAGACTGGGGCCGGAGGTACTTACAGGTGGGACAGGGAGGTCACGTCTGCGAAGATGCCCTCCGGGAGGGTGGAGATGTCGTTGCCATGCAGGGACCTGAGGAGAGAAGAGGCTATGGGCACCTCCCTGGGAGACGGAGCCTGGAGGACGGAGGGAGGGTGGGTGCCACCCTCTGCAGAGAGGGGCGTGGTGCTGTGAGGGAGATGGCCCCACCTCAGAGGTGGAGCCCACCCTGCTGGCCACAGGCGGCGGAGAGGGAGCCCTCATCTCCAGGCAGACCACCCTGAGGACTGTTTTTCCATCATAAATAGCTCGACACCATTTCTGTTTATGTAACAAATGGAATGCATGCAGCCAGGGGCCTGAGGGGTAGGCTTTTTCTGGGTAAGGCAGTTAGTACACAAGCCATACACTGGGGTGAACAATGTCACCTTGCCCCAGATGGGGCCCCAGAGGATGTGTGTGTGTGGACACATGAGGGGCCATCATAACAGGCACGACAGAGGGCTTTGATCACAGGGCAAAACCTCACAGTGGGAATTCTTAGAAAAGGTTCATGAATCTTGCAACACTCTCCATCTGAACAGGAGACGCTTTCAAATAAGAGGCTGCCTTATCTTGGATTGCCCCCCGCCCCCCCGCCCCACACACACACACACTGCAAACACAACTTGGGGCAGACAGCAGCCCCATTTCTCAGCCTGTTTCCCCTTCATTTCTCGGGCTCCTTTAGGGCTTCATGAGAGTGGATTGGCCTCCCACCTTTGGACACGGTTGGCCCTGCTGGGGCCCCAGACCTTGGGACATTGCTCCCCACTGGGTGGGCGGCGGGCCCTCCGAGGGGAGATTTCCCTGGAGGAATGAAGCGGGAGACTTACAGCAGACGCAGAGAGCGCAGCCCCTGGAAGGCCAGCGGAGGGATGCACTGGAGGGCGTTGTAGCTGAGGATCCTGGAGGGAGGGAGGGAGCGGGGGGGGGGGGGGAGGAAGGGAGGGCGGGAGGGTGGAAGAGAGGGAGAGAGGGAGGGGGGAGGAAAGAAAAAGAATTGGTGTTTGCCTGGGCTGTGGGGCTGGGAGGCGGGAGGATTATCAGGGGCCATGGAGGAGACTTCTGGTCACTATCTTGATTGTGGCGGCGGCTCCATGGGTGTGAGCGTAAGGCAAAATGCGTCAAATGATACCATGAAGTATGTGCAGGTTTCTGCGTATTAACTGTACCTCAGTAAAGCTGTTTTTAAAATCATAAGAGGAAGGAGCCACTCCCATCCCAGGAGAGGGCTGTTTCCCTTGCAGGGCTATTTCCCTTGGACCAGCACGTCTCAGCCTCAGCACTGTGGACAGTTCTTTGTTTGGGGCTGTCCTGTGCCTTGTGGGGTGCACCCCTGGCCTCTGCCCACGAGATGCCAGGAGCCCCCCCGCCTTCCTCCAGCTGTGACCATCGAAATGTTTCAGACATTGCCAAATGTCCCCTGGAGGGCAGAGTCGGCCCTGGTAGAGAACCCTAGGCCAGCGGTCGCCAACCGATGGTCCGCGGACCACTGGTGGTCGGTGAGGTCCAAAAGGTTGACAACCGCTGCCCTAGACCATGGCGGCTCACACACAGGCTCAGGAAGACTGAAAAGGGAACCCGCTGACCAGTAAGCAGAGCCTGAGGCAGATGAGTGCGGTGGGGGAACCTGCCCGTCGAGGCCTCGGTCCCATATTCCGCTTCTGCGGCCTGGCTGGCTCAGGACCCCATCCTGGCTCTACTGTGTGGCCGCAGGAGAACCGAAGGGCAAGTTCAGGAGTTTGGGCACGTTGTCTGCAAACTGAGATACACTCTTAAGCTCCAGGTAAATATAAGGGATGCTTGTCAATGCTTTCTTGGAATAAAATTAAAACAATCATTATATTATGGGCACAGACATGTTCAGAGGGTCAGTGTTCACAGTAGTACAAACTGGAAACAACCCACATATCCATCGACAGTAGAATGGGTTAGGGGAGTATGGCATTTTCCTACGAGGAATACGTCACAGCAGTGACAATGAACAGACCACAGCTTCACACAAGACAAGTGGGTCTCACAAACATCATGGTAAGTAAAAGTATATATTCCGTATACTGCAAGTTATGTAAGGTTAAAAGTGGACAAAATTAAAGTCCATTGTGTAGAAATGAATTTCTAGATGGCAACGCCACAAAGACCAAAGAAGTGATCATCGTAAAAGTCAGGGTCAGGGCCACCTGAGTGGAGAGGGAGGGTAACAACCAGGAAGGGACAGGGTGGCTCATGGGGTGCGAGCTGTGTTCTCGTTTTTTGCCTTAGGTATTAACACATGCGTGCTAGCTTTACAATTATTTGTTAAACTGTATGCTTACATTTTTTCACTTGTCCATGTATATATATATGCTGTATTTCACAATAAAAACATGTTTTTAAGAGTGTTTTCGGCTGGCAGGCCCTGACACACTCCCTGGCAGGGGAGGGAGTCTGCCTGTGATACGTGCGAGTGACTGGGGCTGGGGAAAGTCTCGTTCGCCACAGTGCGAGCCCTCCCACCACTCCCCCGCTGGGACTCACAGCGTGGTCAGCTGGCTCATGTTGGTGAAGGAGGAGTTGCTTAAGGAGCTGATCTTGTTGTTACTCAGGTCCCTGGAAAAGACAAGAGCCCCCGGCAGATGGTTTCATCGTAGGAACTGCTCTGACATTAGTCTCCCTTCCCTCCTTGCCTTCTAGTGCATCTGAGCCCCTGGTGGGGCTGCCTCACATTAGACCAAGAAAGGTTGTCTCTCTCTTTGGCCCTCTGTCAGCAGCCACCAAACCACTCCACCCACCTCCCTACTCCCCCCGACTGCTCCCCCCACACACATTGGAACAGTCAAAACACATTTGTTACAATGTGAGCAAAGACAGATAAACAGTCAAAATTCTGTAAGTCACCCAGCCAGCGTGGCTCAGTGGTTGAGCAACGACCTATGAACCAGGAGGTCACGTCACAGTTCAATTCCTGATCAGGGCACATGCCTGGGTTGCAGGGTCGATTCCCAGTGTGGGGCGTGCAGGAGGCAGCCGATCAAATGATTCTCTCTCATCATTAATGTTTCTCCCTCTCTCTCCCTCTCTGAAGTCAATAAAAATATATATTTTTTTAAAAAAATCTGTAAGCCAGTGCTACTCTAAGTAGTCAGTCCTTGACCCGAATATTCCATACAAGGAACTTGTGCCAAAATGTGATCTCCTAGGACACTAAACACAACTAACTGTAGCTAACGTTTTCTTCATAGCGAGACTTCCTCAATGAAGGAAGCAAAATGTGGGTTCACATTCCGGTGCAAGTTCCTTATCGAGTGTGGACCTAGTACAAACACTGCTTGGGCTGCTACCACACTTGGCATAGCGCTGCTCCAAGCCACACTTAGATGGAGCGTTCTCGGGACTTCTTTTTTGGTAGAATCTGGCCAATGAGCAGATAAAGGCAACTGAAGGGAGGTGTTAATTAGGCTGGAAGGCTAAGAGGAGTTAATTTATTCTGAGGTTTTTTTGTTTTTTGGGTTTTGTTTTGTTTTTTTATCCTCACCTGAGGATATTTTCACATTGATTTTTAGAGAGAATGGAAGAGAGAGGGAAAGACAGAGAGAAATAGCGATGTGAGAGAAACACACTGATTGGTTGCCTCCTGCACGCGTCCTGATCAGGGCCCAGGCCTGAGAAGAGCCTGCAACCGAGTTACGTGCTCTTGATTGGAATCGAACCCGGGACCCTTCAGTCCACAGGTCAACATGCACTGAGCCAAACCAGCTAGGGCCTGAGATTTATCTTGTATTTTTTCATGAGGTCAAAACAGAAAAACAGATGTTAGTCTAAAGAAAAATTTAGTTACAGATACTTATTTGTAGCTCCCATATTTCACATTTGGTTTGGGGGCTTAGGTTGGACTGAGAAATTTCCCATAACCCTCTACTTCTGCCTGCCTCCTACCTTTGCAAAGCTGACCAGCATTAACAATAACTATCAGCCTAGAGGGCTGTTTGGGGAGATGGCGTGGAATAATGCAATTCCAAGGCATGACCACTAGGTGGCAGAACGGCGCTATGCACAGATGTTCCCAGAAGGAAGGGGTGAAAATTTAAAGAACAAACCACAAAAACAAAAACAAAAACCGGAATCAGCCACAAGTGAGGTCGGTGGGGAATTCCAGAAAAGCTGGAGCCAGAGGGTCAGATGCCGATGGCCCTCCTGTCCTCTGAGGCAGGTCTGGGGCCCTCAAGCCGCCTGGGTACTCACACAAGCTGCAGGTACTTGTAGGTGGACAGCTGTCCTGGAACCAGCGCGAACTGGTTCCCGTCCAAGTAGCTACAGGAGAAGACACAACAGTTAGTGCACCATCTCCGCCTGCCCCATGCTGGGAGAACCTTTCCCTGCAGCCAGGGCCTCCTCACTCGCTTTCTCTCCTACTTGTAGACCACCAAGGGCCCGGAATCGCTAACTGGAGGAGAAAATACATAAATCTTTTAGGCGTTTTGGGCAGGTGCCACCCAAAAAACTTGGTAAAAGCCACTGAGACATGAAGCCTCCTCCCCATCTGTAGGCACTGCCAGTGTTCATTCCTGGGCTCCTGGGAAGCTGCCTTCTGTCCTGCCAACCTTCTGGGGCCCACTCTATACATTGCCACTCAAGTCATAGTCCATAAAGCCAAGCCCACCAAAAATTCTCCTAAAACTTCCCCAAAGGGTAGAGCTTGGGATTCAAGAAGCTTCAAACCTGCCCTCCTTCCCCACCATCACTGCCACCAGCCAACCTCGCTAAGCAGTGACCCCAAGTGCCGGCTGCTGACGCCCCAGCTGGGCTCCCTGCACAGGACCCTCAGCAACTGCAGCCCTCCGGATGGCTCCAGCTTCAGGAGTAGCAACATCAGTGCTGTCCTCTCCCTGACCCGTCACTCTGTTGTCACACAAAGTGACCAACCCCCCATCTCATTGGATCTGCTCGGCAGCCCTTCAATACACCAAGTAACCCCATTTTACAGCTGGGAAACCGAGACTGAGAAAAGTCAGGTGGCTTTCCCAGCATCCTCAGAGTTGCTATGAGGCACCAAGGAGAAAACGGGGGTTCTGACACTGCGACAGAAAACTGGGCAGGAGATGAGGTGGGCGAGTCACTGGACAAGGACTGCAGTGGTGTGTGTGTGTGTGTGTGTGTGTGTGTGTGTGTGTGTGTGAAGAAATAGCCAGCCTTGTTAATAATGGAAGAATAAAATGAAAATTTCATGCTCTCCCCATGGGGAAAAGCTCGGCTACGGAGGCCCGGAGGGACCAGTCCCAGGGGACAGGTAGAGCTGGGGGTTGACCAGAGCCTTCCCCTAGGAAGTGCCTGTTGAGAGGGCTCTCCACCCTCTGCCTGCCATTCACATCCTCGCCCACATGAGTTCAGACACCAAACCTGATGTACACCACACACCCAGTGCTGATCGGAGGGCAGGCGGGCCGCTGCCCACACGGCTAGCGGGAATAGAAAGGAAACAACTTTTCTGGAAGGCCGTCAAAGGCAGCAAGAGCCCTAACAAGGCACCGCTCTTGGCTAGCCTTTTCACTGAAGGGACATTCACCTCGGCATTATTCATGTTAGTAAAAAATGGAAACAATTTAGATATCCAGCAAAGGAGGATTGGTTATATAGTTCATCACAGAGTCATGTGATGGGATATTACGCAGCCAGTAAAAGTCACTTTTGCGAAAGTTTCATTGCAGAGCAGAATGCCCATGAGATGAGGTAAAGTGAAAAAAGTGATGTTATTTCTTCTTTAAAGACAGAGCTTAACTTAAAGGAATGAAGAGCTCGCCACGGGTGACTCACGCCATCAGGGGACTGCAGAGGGGGGTCAAAGTAGAGCCCAGGAGGCTTCTTGGCCCCAGTGTCTGGTGCAGGGCCCTACCTCCAGGCTGCTAGTCAGCCGCCACCTGTCCCGCCACCTTCTCCAGCAGCAGCCGCGGGCTACTCACAGCTCCGTGACGTTCTTGGGGATGCCCTTGGGCAGGCCCTGGAGGTGCTTGTTGCTGCATCGGACCACGGTGTCCAGGCAGGCGCATTCCTGGGGGCACTGGGGGCGGGGCAGGCAGCCTCCCTCCTCCTGGCCTGGGGAAGAAGCCACGTCATGAGGGCAGGCCTTCTTCGTGCCTCCTGTATCCAGGGCCCTCGGTGGGGAGCCTCAGAACAGAAGCCCCTCTCTGACCCTCCCTCAGGCGCCGTAAAGTCTCCTCTTGGCTGTGCCCCTCCCCCACCAGGGACAAAGCCCTTTGGACCTGTTTTGAGGTTAATACAGGTCTTGGATCGATCTCTTCTACCTCGGACCCAAGGTGGCCCTGGGCACAGCAGAGAAGAGGATGGCAGCCACATGTTTTCTTGAGCACCTACTATGTGCTAGACACTATGGAACACAGTCTCCTTCGCAGTGCAGTGAGGAGTGCCACTCTCACCCCTAGGATGTATGAGGACAGAGACGTGTCTCTTCTTTGTTCACTGAAGGAGCCTAGTACCCAGAGCGGGGCCTGGCACACAGGAGCCCTCCCAATAGTTCCGTGGAATGGGTGGATTTCTCCTTGACTGAGATCTGGAGACGTTAACGAACTTGCTCAGGTCTGGAGACCAGTTAGGAACAAGGTGGGCTCTGTACCCCTTGCATATGCGGGACGGTGTGAACCCGTAAGCCTGCAGCACTGGAACAGCCAGGAGGCAGGCCTCTGGGTTAAATGTACTTACATCACTAACATGTTAAGTGGGACTTTTTATGAAAGACAGATAATGGGTAATGTTTACTTTCTTTTATATTATCCACACTAGAGGCCTGATGCACGAAGATTCGTGCAAGAATGGGCCTTCCTTCCCCTGGCTGCCGGCACCGCCTTCGCTCCGGCCCGGAGCCGCCTTTCCGCCTTCCCACGATGCCCAGAGGCCCCAAGCGGCTGGGGCGGTGCAGACCACCTGCATCCCGCCCCTGGCCACTTGGCACCTGCGTATGCAAATTAACCCACCATCTTTGTTGGGTTAATTTGCATACTCACTCCTGATTGGCTGGTGGGCGTCACGAAGGTACTGTCAATTTGCATCTTTCTCTTTTATTAGTGTAGACTAGAGGCCTGGTGCACAAAATTCATCCACGGGGGGGGGGGCGGGGTGTGTCCCTCAGCCCAGCCTGCACCATCTCCAATCTGGGATCCCTCTCACAATCCAGGACTGCTGGCTCCCAACTGCTCACCTGCCTGCCTTCCTAATTGCCCCTAACCGCTTCTGCCTGCCAGCCTGATCACCCCCTAACCACTCCCCTGACAGCCTGATTGATGCCTAACTGCTCCCCTGCCAGCCTGTTTACCCCTAACTGTCCTCCCCTGCATGCCTGGTCCCCCCCAACTAATCTCCCCTGCAGGCTTGGGTCCCCCCCAACTGCCCTTCCCTGCAGGCCCAGTCGCCCCCAACTTCCCTCCTCTGCTGGCCTGGTCACCCCTAACTGCCGTCCCCTGCAGGCTTGAATGCCCCCAACTGCCCTCCCTTGCGGGCCTGGTTCCTCCCAACTTCCCTCCCCTGCTGGCCATCTTGTGGCGGCCATCTTGTGTCCACATGGGGGCAGCCATCTTGTGTGTTGGAGTGATGGTCAATCTGCATATTACTTTTATTAGATAGGATAGAGGGCTGGTGCACAGGTGGGGGCCAGCTGGTTTGCCCTGAAGGGTGTCCCGGATCAGGGTGGGGGTTCCCTTGGGGTGTGGGGCAGCCTGGGCGAGGGGCCTGTGGTGATTTGCAGGCCGGCCACGCCCCCCGGTGGCCCTGGTATCTGGGGTTTATTTATCTTCTACAATTGAAACTTTGTAGCCTTGAGTGGAGCCAAGCCTCCTGCTTGCTCCGTGGCCGCAGCCATTTTTGTTGGGATTTACTTATCTTCTATAATTGAAACTTTGTAGCCTTGAGTGGAGGCCTGGGCCAGCCAGGGTGTGTGGAAAGTTTGGCTTCCTCCATTGCTGGGGAAACCCAAGCCTCCTGCTTGCTCCATGGCCACAGCCATCTTGGTTGGGTTAATTTGTATACTCACTCCTGATTGGCTGGTGGGCGTGGCTTGTGGGTGTAGTGGAGTGGTGGTTAATTTGCATATTAATCTTTTATTAGATAGGATTTTCCCATTTTTAAAACAAGCATATGGTTGCTCTTATGTCACACAAAAACACCACCAGGCAGGGTTAGGGTGGGTGCAGCACTAAGAGCTGCCTCCCTGCTCCTTGCTCCTCCCCAGCAACAGAGCATCCCTCCCACCGACCTCTCCTCTCAAGGGCCTATCACAGGGCGCTGCCCGCCACTCCCCTCCCTCTGGCCTGGCCCACCCTTCCCTCTCTCCTGACTCCCAGGGAGGGGTGGGCATCTGAGTCACCTTCCTCACACTTGAAGTCAGGGAAGGCCACGTCCTGCAGGGGAATCTGCCGCAGGAAGTCCGGGTTCTGGCACCTCGGGTTCCCGGTCACGATCTTCCTCCTCCGCAGCCAGTCGCCCAGCCAGGCCAGCTGGCAGTTGCAGTTGAAAGGATTGGCCAGGAGGTTTCTGGAAGAGGCAGCTTGTGTGACCACGCAGACACCCGCCCGTCTCGGCTGTCCCAGCAGAGCCCTCGCCTGCCCGCGATGCTCTGTTCACACAGCCACCCACACGCCCCCAGCCAACCAGCCAGCCGCTCGCCCAGGGCAGCATTCCAGCCTGGTGAGCCCCAGGTCTCAACAAGCCACGGGCACCACACATCCCCTGCGTTTGTCCTGTAAAGTAACCAACAGGGAGACGCCCCGGATGGTGGGCGGCCGGCTCCCAGGTGCAGATGCTGACACTGAGCCCAGGGCTGGACTCACAGCGTGGAGAGGGCCTGCAGGGTGTCGAAGGCGCCAGGGGAGATGGTGGCGATCTGGTTGTCGTAAAGCGAGAGGAGGCGGACGTTGCGCAGGCCCGTGAAGCTGTCGTTGTGGATGCAGCTGATGCGGTTGTTCCTCAGCATCCTGGGGCGGGTGGAGAGAGCCCACGCTGTGCCCTGGGGCCATCTGCCCGAGAGGTGCATTGGCCACCACCAGCGAGTTCACAGATTCGCCTTGGAAGGCACTGAGCCCCAGCACCGGTGTCCCCTCCTGACCCTCCGCCTCAGCAGTGCCCTCCTCTGCCTCCAGCCCGTATGGCCTCACCGCAGCCCTCTCCTTCACTCCCCGGGTGCCCAGTGCCTCCCCGCGTCCAGGCCATGCTCCACCTCAACACCAGAGAGACTTTCCTCAAACCTAACCCCAGTCGTGTCCTCTTCAGCCAAAGCCCTCTGTGGCCTCCAAACTGCCCACAGAGTTATGTTAAAAAATGCTTTGTGTGTTAGCGTGCCCATAGACCTCTGGAGCCTGTCCACCCGGCCCCACCCCAGCACCTGCCCGCCCTCCCCGCCTTGAGAGCGATACACCGCCCACTCCTTGGTCCTGCAGACCTGCTGCCCGGGCCCGCATCGCCCTGCCGTCCCTGGCTAGGATTTCCATCTAGAATGACCTTCCTCCTCCTTCCTACATTCACGGACCTTACTCAACCTCCACGTGAGCTCAGGAACAAAGCCAGAGCCTGCTGCAGGGCCGGCTCTAACACCGGGCAGGGTGCCTAGACCCGTGCTGCCCAACACAGTCGCTACTCGCCACAGGTTGCTATTTAGATTTAAATCAATTAAAAGGAAATGAAATTCGCCCTGGCTGGTTTGGCTCAGTGGCTAGAGCGTCGGCCTGTGGACTGAGGTCCCGGGTTTAATTCCAGTCAAGGGTTGCGGGCTTGATCCCCAGTAGGGGTCGTGCAGGAGGCAGCCGATCAATAATTATCTCTCATCATTGATGTTTCTATCTCTCTCTCCCTCTCCCTTCCTCTCTGAAATCGATAGAAAAATATACATATACATACACAGGAAATAAAATTCAAAATAACAGGAAATGAAATTCAAAATTTAGTGCCTCAGTAGCACTAGCCACATGTCAAGTACTCCACAGCCGCTGACGTGGGACGTTTCTGTCACTGTGGGAAGTCCGACTGGACGGCACAGTCTACTGGACACCCGAAAGGTCTGCATGACCACTGAGGAGCCGGTGCTGCCTGGGCAGGGTGGCCCACTGCACCGTCAGAGGCGGGGCAGGTGACCCCAGGATTGTACTGGGTCTGATGTCTGGTTAGCTCTGGTGGGCTCCGGGCTCATGGGACCCCAGAATCCCCAAAATGGTGGGCCATCCCTGCTTGCCCACCTACACCCACGGAGTCTCCCCTGCAATGTCCCGCCACGGGGCCACCCAGCCTCTCCTGCGGCAGTCGAGCCGGCGCTCCCAAATGGAACAGCCTGCAGCCTGACCACAGGCCAAGGAGAGGGGCCCTCCAGGAGGCCCGCCTCCCTCACCCCTTCACCAGGCTCCGCCCCACAGCCCAGGAGACCTCCAGAAGGCCCTCCTCCCTCACCCCTTCACCAGGCTCCGCCCCACAGCCCAGGAGACCTCCAGGAGGCCCGCCTCCCTCACCCCTTCACCAGGCTCCGCCCCACAGCCCAGGAGACCTCCAGGAGGCCCGCCTCCCTCACCCCTTCACCGGGCTCCGCCCCCTCACCCCTTCATCAGGCTCCGCCCCACAGCCCAGGAGACCTCCAGGAGGCCCGCCTCCCTCACCCCTTCACCAGGCTCCACCCACAGCCCAGGAGACCTCCAGGAGGCCCGCCTCCCTCACCCCTTCACCAGGCTCCGCCCCACAGCCCAGGAGACCTCCAGGAGGCCCGCCTCCCTCACCCCTTCACCAGGCTCCACCCACAGCCCAGGAGACCTCCAGGAGGCCCGCCTCCCTCACCCCTTCACCAGGCTCCACCCAGAGCCCAGGGAACAAGAAACAGGCCTCACCACAGGCACCAACATCGGGTTACTGGGCCCACTGCAGTCGGGCTCCTCAGCTGCCCCTCCTCCTGCAAGCTGGGGCCCGGGAGCGGGGCCTCCCACCCTCCTTTCCTTTCCCTTTAATGCAGACACCCACACTCTGGCTTCTGCCTACCAAAGTCCGGCCATCACCCTGCTCCCGGCCCACACACTCACAGGGTCCTCAAGCCGTCCAGGCCGCGGAACATGCCACTCCGGATGGACTCCAGCTGGTTGGCGGTCAGGTGCAGCTCGCTCACTGAGGCAGCGCCCTCGAAGGCCCCGTCTTCGATTTCTGACACCTTGTTGTTGCTCAGATTGCTGGGAGAGGAGGTGGCGGGAGGATGACGGAGCTCAGGACCCCCTACCCCCTTCCTACACCCAGTCCCTGTGCGCTGGAGCCCTGCCCCCCTACACCGTGGGAGCTCCCCCACACCCAGAATCTTCCTTCTCCACCCAGGCCAGCGTCCTGACTGCAACCTTCCCACCAAGGGCAACTCACATTTTCTTCAGATGGCTGAGCTTTTTAAACATGCCAGTGGCCTCCAGGATGGAGATCTCATTGTTGTTTAATCGCCTGTAAGAGGCAATCAAGGGCACTTACACACCCGTAAATGGCAGACATTGAAATATCTTTCAGACAAAGGGGACCTCCAGGAGAATTTATCCGGCAAGGCAAACGGACCCTATTTCAAAGGAAGGTCGGGCCGAGTGCTGGAGCTGGGAGGAGGGAAGCTGTGCATGGGGATATTTTTAACATTAAAAGTGCTATGAAAATTTACACATATAAATGGCTTGTGTGTACGTATCCATGCTCACGCGTGTACAGGGTGTCCCCAAAAAATATAGACACACTTTAACAGCTAGATGGCTCAATTTTGAAAATAAAATGTATTTTAATAAACAGCGCCTTTATAATTATTCCATGTGTGTATACCTTTTTGGGGACATCTATATATGTGCGCCAATTTATATTTTTAGACAGAGAAAAGAAATAGTTAAAGGATAGCTTAAGCCCCAACTTCAGCTAATGAAATCATGTCCCCCAAAATGGCCAAAGCATCCTTGAGAGAAGGCAGCCCCGGTTCAGGCTGGTGGCCTGCCCTGGAGGCCAGAGAAGCTTCAAGAGTGAGTAGGGCTGTGAGTCAGAAGCAAAGGGGCCACGGGGCTGCTTCCTGCAAAGCCAGCGGCTGTCATGCTGGGGTCTCCAGTGGCCCCCAAAAAGCCCAACCAGAGGAAAGCCTGGAGCCGGCGCAGGGAGGGTAGCAGGGACAGGGGGCGAGCGAGGTGTGCGGGGTCTGGGGGCCTCACAGCTCGGCGGTGGACTGGGGGACGCGCTCAGGGATCTTGGTGAGCCTCAGGCTGGAGCACTCTGCCACGCCGGCCTCACAGCGGCACTTGTGGGGACAGACCACATCACTGTTGCACTCACTGTTCAGCTGGTAATCCTCTGTGCCTGCAGTGAGATGGCAGGGGCTGGGGCTGAGGGCCCGGGGCAGGCTCCAAGCAGGCTCGCCCAGCCCCCTCAGCCTGCTGCCCCAGACTCATGCCTACCCACAGCCACCGTCCCACCCAGACGGCCCTGGTTCCCCCACTTTCCCACCTGGAATGAAGTACTGCTCTTTGGCTGCAAAGGGAAACACCATGATGTTAGTGGGATCGTCCAGGACTTGCAAGAAAGCCCAGGCCCCAGGCCCACTGCCCAGCCGAACGCACCCCAGGAACAAGGCTGGGGTCCCAGGTCAGGGCCCATCTGCCCAGCCCCTGTGTGGAGAAGCCCTTCCTTGCCCAGGCCAATGCTGGGACAGTACCACACCCAATGAAACCTCTCAGGGAGTGCCAAAGCCATGGGAATTATCCCGTGCTCTGGCACAAGATGGGGATGGGGGCATCAGGCCTCCGACCAGAATCCAGGCTCAGAAGCTGACCCTCCCTGTCCCCCACCAGAGGCTGTTTCTGCTGCCTCCGAACCTGGAGGAGGCCACTCTCTCACTGGGAGGGTCCCGGGCCTCTGAGGGTCTTAGGAGGCTGAAAGTGGCCTAAGAGAACTGGCCTGGGAGGAGAAAACCTGGGTCCTTGTCTGGGTCCTCCCTCGGGACCTCCCCTCCCCAGGCTTCCATAGAACAGGGGTGGGACCGAACACCGTTCAGATCCAAGTTCACAATTTGGGGCCCACACCCTGGGACGTCCTCGCTAGAGCCCTCCAGGAAGCATCTCGGTCCCCGAGCAAACTGAAGACAGACAGGTGGGCGGGCAGCTACCTGAGCACCGGAACTTCTTGCTCTTGATCTGCCCGATGCGCTTGTTGGCCAGGCGGCCGGGGCTGGCGCAGCGGGCCCCGCTCGTCTCGATGGGGTTGGTGCGCAGGAAGTCCGCCAGCCACTTGAGGTTACAGTCACAGATGAAAGGGTTCTGGGCCAGATGCCTGTCCAAAAGGGGCAGGTCAGGGATCAGAGCTAGGGCTCCGGATCTGCGCTGACCTCCGCCTGGATGAGTGAGGCCTCTCCGCTGGCTCTCAGCCTGAAGCCCGGTCTGGCCCTGGGGAGACACGCACCACCTGGGGCACTGCCTGGGGCGCCCACCACCCTCCGAGAAGTCTTGCCCAGCATCACAGTGAGGAGGGGCTCGGCAGCTCTGGGGCCCCCAGCTGTCCCTGCCACACTCCCCCTGCCAGCCTCCCTGTTCCCGCTCCTGCCCCTCCCTCTGCCCTGGGACATTTCACAAACACAAAGGGAGGCAGGAGTGACCTGGAGCCAGGCCAGAGCAATGCTGTCCTGCCACAGGCGAGGTGGCAGAGCAGGCACCAGGACCCAGGCTGCCTCCTCCTGGCCATTTTGCAGGCCGCCCCTTCCTGTGGCCTCTAATTTCACACTCTGGACAGGATTTCCCCGTGGTGCGCCACCTTCCTCTCCCTGGCTGTACGGAAATTAATTAGCAGGAGTGGGCTGCGGGCAGGTTCGTGGGCTTTAATGAGTTTGTCTTCGTGGCTGACATCCCAGCCGAGCGCAGAGCCCCCAGGGAGCGGGACTCCGTGCAGGTGTTATCTGAGGGAAAGCACGGCCCCGCAGATAAACAATGTGGCAGGGCTGGCAATGACAACAATGGCTACGACACCATTAATAATAAATGCCCATTAAGTGCACATCATCGGGCCCACGGGTCAACACACCGAGTCAAACGATAGGGCCCGGAATGAAAGATGCAGAATGAAGGACACCACCTAAGTGCCTAGTTCAACCAAACAGTAGATGACAAGACATTTCCCTGAACAGAAGCATGCCAGCTAGAAATAAGGACTCTTTTTAAAAGCATAACCACAACCACATTAGCAAATGAAGAAGGAACGTTAGAATTCAAACATCTCCATTTCCGGACCCCTAATGAATGAATGGGTCCAGGCATTCAGATCAATGGCTGTGTTAATTACAAAAAGAGAGACAGCCAGACATCACGTGCCTCCTGCGGAAGTACACGGTCCTACCTATGAAGTCATTTTGCCCAAAAAAAGAAAGGAAAAAAATCGGAACCTGGCCCAACTCCTAGGTGTAAATGTCTGTGCTCGGGACAGAGTGTGTGACACTGCGCCATGGGGAATACAACCAGGGAGTCCACACGGGGCGGGGAAACTCCACGGAACCAATGATGCAGCACATGCAACACACAAACTGCAAGGAAAAAGGAGTGTGGAGGACACCGATCGATGAAAAACGGAAGTGACACATCAGCCAAGACCAGCCGATGGTACTGCACAGGCCTAATTTAAATCCTCATTCCAACCAATTGCCTTCAAAATTGTGTCACGTGCATGAGACACTTGGAAATTCAGTAATGAGATATTGGACGATATCCAGGGGTTGATTTTTAAAATTTTAAGATATAACAGTAGTGATGTGGTTGTGTTTTTAGAGACCTCTGTGTGAAGTGATGAGTGACAGACGATAAATGATGCCTGGGAGGCAGGGAAGAGGGGAGTGTGGATGAAAAGAGACTGGCCCTGAGTTAAGCGGGGTGATGAGGACTGGGCAGGTCAGTACCACCTTTAAAAGGCCTGTAATATTCTATAACAAAAGATTAAAACAAATTCCTAGTGCCGTTGCTCTCTAATTTTTCATCGTCATTGCCATTACTAGATTTTACCTGATTTAAGACATTATCAATTGCAAGACGTCCTTTTATTTTATGTATTATTAAAAAAGAATAAAATGTCAATTAAATGATATGCCGTCCACGTTGCAATGCACCCCAATTTCAGAGCTGTTAATGTGGGAACAACATGTGTCTTGGAATCAATGGACATTATTATTATTACTATTATTATTAACTGTAGCCAGCATTTAAGAAGCATTTACAATATGCTAAGCTCCATATAAACATCCCCTTTAATCTCATAATAACCTTATAAAGATGATAACCTCATTTTATGAATAAGTAAACTGAGGCTCAGAGAAGCAAGTTAACTTGCCCAGAGTCACACAGCCAATACGAGGCATCGCAGGGATTTGAACCCAGGACTGTCTAACCCAGTGCCTGTGCTCTTTCCTCCCTAAGAGACGATTCTGGTGAGAAAAAGGCACAGGTCAAGACAGTTGGATGCCTGTGTCAGGAGGCTGTTACCTCCCCCTAGGTCCACCTGCTGGGCGGAGGGGGAGGGCAGAGGGCACTCACAGGGTCTGGATGGCCCGCAGGGAGGTGAAGGTGCCCTTGGCGAGGCTCTGGATCTTGTTGTCGTACAGGGAGAGAAGCGAGAGGTTCTGCAGGTCCTGGAAGGCATCCGGCCGGATGCAGTTGATCTTGTTGGCATTCAGAAGCCTGTGGGCAGAGCCAGGACCACGTGGTGAGGGGAAGGCACAGCATCAGACTCACCGACACGTCCCGGACACCATCCTGGGCGCCCAGCAGGCACAGGGGATCTGGCCCTCTGGGTGCCCCCTCCACGCAGAGGAGTGGAGAACTCTGCCTGCCTCCTCCATGCACAGGGACCAGCTTAGCCACCCCCTCTTCTCTCTTTCAAGGAACTGCTAGAGGTGCCCCTGGCATCCGCGGAAACCAGAGAGCACAGGGGCAAAGCCACCTCCCAAAGGCCATGGGGAGGCTCCTCCCCCGTCCTAGGGTTCTGCGGGTCCCAGGCAGCTGAGATGGGCTCCCTGCCTCTTGGGTCCTGAGAGAGAGCCCTTGCTTGAACTCGCATGGTTCGAGGAGGCTGAGCCGGCCTGGTGACCCCGGTTGTGGGTAGCTCTCCTCAGCCATGCTGACCTCCTCAGAGCCAGGCTGCATCGCGGCAGCCTCTCATTCAGGCCTCCTGCCATTAGTCCGAGGCGCCTCTCTGGCCTCTGCGGAGACCCAAAGCCTCTCACAGCCCTGCTACATCTGCCACCCTCCAAGCTCCTTGCCTCCATGAGTCCCACACCCCAAAGAGGTCGAAAAGGCCAGACTGGAAGACCAGAGGAATCCTGGCTCCCTCCCAGGGCCCCACCCAAGCAACCATCCGTGGGTCCTTACAGGAGCTGTAGGTTGTACAGGCCTCCAAACACACCCCGGGGGAGGTCTGTGATCTTGTTCCCATAGAGGACCCTGGAGAAAAGGCAGCAGAAGGGGAGAGTTAGAGGACAGCCCTCCTCTCTACCGTAGGAGGTTTGTTATAACAAATTGCCAGCAGATGGCAGTAGAGTGATTAAGAAAGAGTCCCCTGTTCTTATTAGGTTACCGGTTAATGATGTGGATTTTTTTAAATAGATGGAGTTACACATATGTTGATATGTATGCTATTTTGTTGTATTGACAACAGCTTCAAAACTTCATATGTCAAATTTTCTGAAGGTGTTAACATAGATATTTTTACGCTTAAAAATGTCAAATTTCGTGCCAAAACAAGAGCATTTGTGGAAAGTTTTAACTCATTACTTTATTTGGAAGAAAAGTGCTAGCAATGGACATTACTTAGAATAAAGCACTTTTGATGTTTCTCTTGAAATTTTCATGTCTTCTTTGATCACAAAATCCGCATTACTAATCGGTTAGTAATTAATCTGCATTATTAATTGGTTACTGGTTAATCTGCCTTATTAACCGGTTAATGTGGATTAATCATTAACTGGTTAATAATGTGGATTAATCAGTAACCGGTTAATAATGCAAATTAATTACTAAACTGGTTAGTAGTTAACATGTGAGCTCTGGCATGTCAAGCAACTCTGTGGGACAGATAAAACACGAGGAAGAAACAGGCCACGGTGTTCGCTGTGCTGAGATCCGGGGGGCGGGGCTGCGAGTGGCTTTTACTTCAGTATTTTCAGCTCTCTACATTGAGCATGAATTCCGTGTAGTAAGAAAAAAAGCGGAGATTCAAAAATGATGTGCAGGCAGGAACGGGTTCAGGCAGATCAAGAGGAAGGAAGGGGGTTGGGGAGTGGGGCCTATTTTATTCCCAATATCACCAGCAGCACCCCCTCCCCACACACGATGAGTCTGAGCAAAAACAGTGCTGTCTCTTCACACGTGACTTCTAGGTCATTCCCGAGGAGGGCATGTAGGAGCAAAGTCCCCGCAGTGGGGTCCGGCTGGCGGTGGGGGAGCCCCAGCGTGGCTTGAGCGGAGGAAACAAATGGGACAGAAGCTTGGATGTCACCCATCCAGCACCAGGCAGCCTCTGAGACATGATCAGGCTCCCATCTGGAAAGATCCCCCAATCTGCTGTGTGGAGAAAGGCGTGGAGGGGGCAGGAGTGGGTGCAGGGAGTTAAGAACAGGAGCCCACTTAGACGTTACCGACACGTCCAACTTAGAAGGAGATCCATTCGCTCCTCAGAGGAAGAGGCCTGCATTTTGGCAGACCCCTCCAGGACCTGATCTCGGCCAACGACAGTGGCCCACGCCCAGGCAGCCACGTACTGCTGTGTAGGTCGTACACTGCACACCCTAAGCGGCGCCATTCCCAAGCGTCCCTGCCTCGGACTCCACGCCAGGAGGAAAGGGTGCCCACAAAGGGCACTCAGCGACGGGGTTGCAGCCCGCTCCCTCCACTCCCCAGGACCCTCGTCTTCCTGAGGCATGTGTCCATGCTGCCGGGGGGGGGGGGGGCAGTGAAAACACTATTGCTAAGAGTGGCACAAGGCCCCCGCCAAGGGGAGCGCGCCTGTTACAGGCGCCCTGGGCGCACTCTGCTTAGACAACGTGCCGTGGACCTCAGAGAGTGAGGGGCTTGGTGAACATGGGGGCGGGGGGACAAGTAGGGGTTCTTGGAAAAAGAGAGATAAAGTAACATTTCCTGAGTGAATCTTTTCTTTTTGGTGTTGCTAAATTTAATTTTTATTTTTCCGCGATAAAATTTTGATGCTGCACGATGTTTGTAGATTCACAGACCCCCACCCCCACTCCAGTAAACCCTTGAGAAAGGGAAATACTGGAGAGAGGTGGAGGAAAATGCTTCCTCCACATCCTCACCACAACTTGGGATCAGAGCATGTTGGGGACGGAAGCCACAGGTGTGGGAGACGTCACCACTGGAGCTGGTGGGTGCTGCATTGTAGGTGACCTGGGGAAGGCTCAGGAGCATGGAGTGCTGGGTCTCTGTGGGGAGGCAGGGCCAACAGGAACGCTGGGCCCAGTCCGATGACTGCCACAAAGCATGCAGGGAAAATCCCCACTGTGGCGGGGAGAGCATCACAGTTGCCAGGACAACAGCTCTGCCTGCCTTTCCATGCACTCAGTCCTTGATTCCCTCCTCCTCTCCCAGCTGCAGAGGGTCCACCAGTGAGTGAGGAAGGGGATGCTGGGCATAGCGACCCTGGACTTTGCAGCTGAAGGGAAACCCGTTGAGGCCGGGAGGGTCGGGGCTGTGCTCTCTCTCTAGCAACCACCAGAGGAGCTTCAGGCCCTGCTGGCCTCCTTGGGAGACACCCTGGACCCTGGCAGGAGCCTTGGCACTGCTACTCACAGTGAGTTCAGGGAGCGGAGGCCCTGGAAGGCATCGGGTGCGATCTCTGCGATCTGGTTGTTGCTCAGGTCTCTGCACAGTGAGTAAGAGAGAGGGCGGCTGAATCCCTCAGCAGCCACCACGCTGGGCCTGGTCCCCTGTCCCTCCCAGATGCCATGGGAGGGCAGGGGCTGCTTCGAAGTTAGAAAAGTGAGGGGCCCCTTCTCCCACCCATCAGGAAAACCCACAGCCACTGTCCCCCGTGCAGTCCCAGGTCATGCACAGATGGGACACTCCAGCCTTGTTCTGTTTTGACAGCTTTTCCCCACCTCCCAGCTGTCCCCAACATCCCCTCTTATGTCCATGGCGCCTCCTATTGGTGCCCAAGCTGAAATGGAAGGATGATAGTCTGGCCATATGCCAGACTCGGGCTCAACACTGAGGCCTCAGGACAACCCTGCAAGGAGATCACAGCACTGCCATCCCATGTTACAGATGAGCCACCTCGGGGCAGGACCGCCAGGCAGCAGCTTGCCCAGAGGCAGAGGCAGGGCCTGCCCGGGGCTGTGGCCTGCCAGGTCTGGGGTCTCCCTCCCGCCCCTGCTGACTCTCAGGAAGCCGTGGGAGGCACTCACATCCTCCGCAGCTTTCTGTAAGGAGAGAAGGCTCCCGGGGGAATGGACTTGATCCCGTTGAGCTCCAGGCGGCTGCGGGTAGAGAGCACAGAGGAGGCCTCCAGTCAGGTCGCCCCAGTCTGGGCTGCTGCCTGCTGGGCTCACCTGCCTAACCATGCCCTTCGTCCCCCCGTCATGCTCCCAACCACTGTCTGGAGTCGGTGGGCGGGCACAGGCAGATGTGAGCTCCATTATCCCAGGCTGCCATGGCTGAAAGGGGTCCACAGATGATGCTAATACTAAGAAACCATTCCTAGCAGACACCCAGCTGGATTGAACAGATTGACCACAGAGGAACACCCCCTCCCAACCCTCCAGCATTGCCCAGCGTGGGCAGAGAGGCCGGCCAGCCGAAGCACTGACTGCTCCATTTGCACTGAAGGACCTTGAAGCAAGGACCTTGAAGGACCTTGGGTGGCATCCACTCCAGCTCTTCCCTGGACCACCAAGCCTGGCCCAGCCCCACAGCCCGTGCCCCGTGCCGGCCTGTCCTGTACTCACATCTCTGTCATGGTCTCGGGCAGGTTGGCAGGGATGGCGGTGAGGCCTTTGCCACGGCAGTCCACAATGCCGTTGCTGCAGGAGCACATGGCCGGGCAGGAGCCGGAGGAGAGGGTGCAAGAGGGCACGTGCCCTGCCTCCCCCTGGCCTGCGGAAACAGTGGGCTGTGACCTCAGGGTGTCCCGTGTCAGCACCTCCCTCCTGAGACACAGACTGATGAGTAGGGACGGGGCACATGGTGTTTCTCTGGATGAGGATGAACCAGAGATCACCAAGAACTCCCGTGTAACCTTGTGGGCGCCTGGCACAGAGAGGACCTTGTTCGATGTTTGCTGAGCTTGAATCTCGACCTGACTCTGCTGCGCGGAAGTGTGATTCAGATGCCAGGAAATCCCAGCCGCGATTCTGAAGCCGCAGGTTCTCGTCCAAGTCACTCAGTGCTTTTGAGCCTAAGTCTCCTCGTCCATCATCAAAGGATGGCAAGGACTCCGCTTGCCTAGCACTTACTCCGTGTCACATGCGGTGGTACATGTGGTATCTCCTTTAATCTTGCTGCTCAGCCTTGTAGGAACATGATATGATTGTGCCCATTTTACAGGTGAGAAGACAGAGTCCTCGATATTAATTAATTTGTGGAAACTCACACAGCTGATAGGTGCTGAAACTAGGATGAAGCCCAGAGTCTGATAAATTACTGTAACTGAAGTGTAAGTTATATACAGGGTATTGTCTTAAGTGTATAGATTTCTACTTATGAATATGCTGATTTCTACTTATGAATATGCCCACAGAACTGTCCCCCAAATATGTAACATTTCTATCACCCGAAGGCTCGTCTCCCCTTTCCCCAAGGTAACCATTGTTCTGAGACCCAGCACCAAAGATTTGTTCTGCCAGATGGTGGACTTCACATAACGAAATCAGACAGCAGGTTCTCGTGTCTGGCTTCTTTTGCTCAGTATAAAATCTTTGACATTGTGTCTGTATCAGTAGGTGTTTGTTTGTTTTTTAACTATGACTAGTATTCTATTGCATAGATGAGTCATAATTAGTTAATCCACTCTCTCGTTGATGGACATGTGAGCTGTCTCCATCTCTGAGCTGCTGTGAACATTTTTGGATATGCGCGCACGTGTGTGTGTGTGTGTGTGTGTGTGTGTGTGTGTGTGTGAATCACTGCCACAGTGACTGAACAGAGGGATATTTTTTATTTTTGGACATGTGTGTTGGCAGAGCATATGCACACACCTAGCAGGAGTTGCAGGGTCACGGGTAGACATATGCTGGGCTTTCATAGATTCTGCTGAACAGTTGTGCGAAGTGGCTGAGCCAATTTACACTCCCACCAGCGATTTAACCTCTAACCTTTGCTTGGCTCCCCTGAAGAGTGGGCGCCAAGATCAGAAAAGACAAAGACATGAGGACCTCTGGCAAATTGGGGCAGCACATTCTCAGGAGAGGGGTCGCCAGGGTGAACAGAACCGGGGTGGGGGTTGGGGAGGGAGAGGGGATGCTTGAATATAGAAACCAAGGTATTCAAATGCAGAGAAAAAGGTTTCATTTAAAAATAATTGTCCCAGAGAAGTATCCACTCCTCCCAAAACCTGGGGAAGCTGCAATTACTGAGGGGTGCATCAGCCTGACGCTCCTCACACATGAGTGCATACCTAGGTGTGCACACACACGCACACGCTCACACACTCATACTCCTGTACACACACTCACACTCACAGTCATAGTCACACACTCACATGCTCACAAACGCACAAACTCACACACACACACAGCAGCCCTCAGCTCAGCAGTGCTCAGAAGCAGCCTCGGTGCTGCCTGTGCTGTGGGGGAGGGGAGCCTCACACGGAGGAGGGGCAGCGGGCCCAGTAGATGCTTCTCTCTCAGAGCTCTGAACGGCTGGCAGGCTCAGTCACTGGTTTGGGAGAAATGGGCAGCCCCCCAACCTCTGTTGTGAATCTGAACCGTTCATGCACTCAGCAAGCCTTTCTTGAGCATCTCTCTGTGCCAAGCACAGGCAACGTGCTGGGGATAGGGTCAGAAACCATGACCGCATAGCCCATGTGCCTGGGGTCAGGCAACAACAAGGCGGGAGGGGTGCCAATAGGTCCAGCCTGTGAGAAGGCTGGGGTGGGAGGCACCTGCTCCAGGAAGGGGCCCAGGCGAGCCCAGCTGGGACACACTGAGTGACAAGGCCAAAGGGCGGCAGGGGGAGGCTGAGATGACCCTTCCCCGGCCTCGCCGAGCTTGAGGACAGTTTGGACTCTCCCAGGGGGCTGCTGAGTACCAGGCAGCAGTGACCTGCCCAGACGTGGGGTCCTTTCAGGTCCTTCTGGCTGCATACGGAGACGGAAGGGGCTAGAAAGGAAGTGGGGTGGGCAGGCAAGGGGCTCTCACAGCTGAGGCTAGATGGGCCAATTCAAGGACTTTTCAGACAAGGCTGTCACAGGATGGAAGGGTGGCAATAGGAGGAGGCAAAGAGTGGGAGGGGAGGGGAGGGGTGAGGGACAAGAGGGGGGACAGAAAGGGACCATGTGGGAGGAGGTAGTGGGGGGCCAGGAAGAGAAGATGGCTGTGGCAGGAGGGACAAAGGAGTAAAGGAAAGAGTGATAGGTGGAGACAAGGCTATGGGTGAGAACAGGAGATAATGGATGGACAGCAGGGGGAGATGGGTGGACACAGGAGGTGACAGATAAAGACAGAATGTGATGGGTAAAGAAAGGAGGTGATGACTAGAGACAGGTGGTGGATGGGAACAGGAAATGGGTGAAGAAGGAGATGGTGGGTGGTCTAGAAGGTGATGGAGGAGGACAGGAGGGGATGAATGTGCCAGATGTCAATGTGTGGTGGTGACAGGAAGTAATGGGGGAATGTTAGGGGGAGGCAGCAGGAGGCGGGTGACGGGCAGTGGAGATGGACAGTTGGGCCTGCACCCACCTGAGCAGCTGAACTCGCTCTTCTGGACCTCGGCCACGTTGAGGCCACGCAGGCCGGCGGGGCCCGAGCACTGGGTGAAGAGCCCAATGGTTGGCCGCTGCCTCAGCCATTGCGAGAGCCAGGCCAGGTGGCAGTCGCAGAACAGGTGGTTGGAGTGCAGGCGGCTGCAGGGGGACAGGGACGCTCACAACCCACCTGGGGCCCCCAGACCCCGGCCAAAGAGTGGGAACCCTCTACCCAGGAGGGGCTGAGCCCCATACTGCACTCTCCCAAGCACAGTCCATGCGCAGTCAGCCCGCAGCTCCAACCTGGGGACTGTGGGCAGCAGCAGGCAACTCCCAGCCGCTGCCCCTTCCCTCCCAGCATGCTCGGGGCACCCCTGGACTGGATTTTGCCTGGCTCATGTGGATTCACCTCCCTGAACTCATACAGACCCAAGTCACATAACTCATTTTCAAGCACAAGAAGAAATCATTGGTTTTCCAAGGAAAAATCAAATATAAATGACACTCAGCCTCCTTTCATTTTAGATTACCTCCCCTGACCCCAACCCCAATTAGCCCACCCTGGCTGGCCACTGGGGGTGCAAGAAGGAGCCCCCTCCCCTGCCTGTGGGAGCCTGCGCCCCGTTCCCCGCTGCCAAGCACCGCCAGCTTGGGGCTGTCCTCCCGGCCACCCGGGCTGACTCACAAGGTCCGCAGCTTGGGCATGTGGTTGAAGCTGGACACGGGGATGGTGGTGATGTTGTTGTTGTTCAGGGTCCTGGGGGGGAAACCAGAGTCCGTTAGCGTCTGTCCAGCAGGAGCTTACGTGGGAGGGAGAGCAGGACTTCACTGTGACAAACAGGCAGACCCTCACTGTTCCACGGTCCACCCTCAAGCTGGGCCAGCTCTGGGCTGGACCTGGGGGGCGGGGCCTATGCCAAAAAGCACGAGACACAGAGCCATGGTCAGTCAGGGAAAGGGACACAGAGCCATGGTCAGTCAGAGAAAGAGACACAGAGCCACGGTCAGTCAGGGAAAGAGACACAGAGATACGGTCAGTCAGGGAAAGAGACACAGAGATACGGTCAGTCAGGGAAAGGGACACAGAGCCATGGTCAGTCAGGGAAAGGGACACAGAGCCATGGTCAGTCAGGGAAAGAGACACAGAGCCACGGTCAGTCAGGGAAAGAGACACAGAGATACGGTCAGTCAGGGAAAGAGACACAGAGCCACGGTCAGTCAGGGAAAGAGACACAGAGCCACGGTCAGGGAAAGAGACACAGAGCCACGGTCAGGGAAAGGGACACAGAGCCACGGTCAGTCAGGGAAAGAGACACAGAGCCACGGTCAGGGAAAGGGACACAGAGCCACGGTCAGTCAGGGAAAGGGACACAGAGCCACGGTCAGTCAGGGAAAGAGACACAGAGCCACGGTCAGTCAGGGAAAGGAACACAGAGCCACGGTCAGTCAGGGAAAGGGACACAGAGCCACGGTCAGTCAGGGAAAGAGACACAGAGCCACGGTCAGTCAGGGAAAGAGACACAGAGCCACGGTCGGTCAGGGAAAGAGACACAGAGCCACGGTCAGGGAAAGAGACACAGAGCCACGGTCAGTCAGGGAAAGAGACACAGAGCCACGGTCAGGGAAAGAGACACAGAGCCACGGTTAGTCAGGGAAAGAGACACAGAGCCACGGTCAGGGAAAGGGACACAGAGCCACGGTCAGTCAGGGAAAGGGACACAGAGACATGGTCAGTCAGGGAAAGGGACACAGAGCCACGGTCAGTCAGGGAAAGGGACACAGAGCCACGGTCAGTCAGGGAAAGGGACACAGAGCCACGGTCAGTCAGGGAAAGGGACACAGAGCCACGGTCAGTCAGGGAAAGAGACACAGAGCCACCGTCAGTCAGGGAAAGAGACACAGAGCCACGGTCAGTCAGGGAAAGAGACACAGAGCCACGGTCGGTCAGGGAAAGAGACACAGAGCCACGGTCAGGGAAAGAGACACAGAGCCACGGTCAGTCAGGGAAAGAGACACAGAGCCACGGTCAGGGAAAGAGACACAGAGCCACGGTTAGTCAGGGAAAGAGATACAGAGCCACGGTCAGGGAAAGGGACACAGAGCCACGGTCAGTCAGGGAAAGGGACACAGAGACATGGTCAGTCAGGGAAAGGGACACAGAGCCACGGTCAGTCAGGGAAAGGGACACAGAGCCACGGTCAGTCAGGGAAAGGGACACAGAGCCACGGTCAGTCAGGGAAAGAGACACAGAGCCACGGTCAGTCAGGGAAAGGGACACAGAGCCACGGTCAGTCAGGGAAAGAGACACAGAGCCACGGTCAGTCAGGGAAAGAGACACAGAGCCACGGTCAGGGAAAGAGACACAGAGCCACGGTTAGTCAGGGAAAGAGACACAGAGCCACGGTTAGTCAGGGAAAGAGACACAGAGACATGGTCAGTCAGGGAAAGGGACACAGAGCCACGGTCAGTCAGGGAAAGGGACACAGAGCCACGGTCAGTCAGGGAAAGAGACACAGAGACATGGTCAGTCAGGGAAAGGGACACAGAGACATGGTCAGTCAGGGAAAGGGACACAGAGCCACGGTCAGTCAGGGAAAGAGACACAGAGACAAGGTCAGTCAGGGAAAGGGACACAGAGCCACGGTCAGTCAGGGAAAGAGACACAGAGACAAGGTCAGTCAGGGAAAGGGACACAGAGACATGGTCAGTCAGGGAAAGGGACACAGAGACATGGTCAGTCAGGGAAAGCGACACAGAGCCACGGTCAGTCAGGGAAAGGGACACAGAGCCACGGTCAGTCAGGGAAAGAGACACAGAGATACGGTCAGTCAGGGAAAGAGACACAGAGATACGGTCAGTCAGGGAAAGGGACACAGAGCCATGGTCAGTCAGGGAAAGGGACACAGAGCCATGGTCAGTCAGGGAAAGAGACACAGAGCCACGGTCAGTCAGGGAAAGAGACACAGAGATACGGTCAGTCAGGGAAAGAGACACAGAGCCACGGTCAGTCAGGGAAAGAGACACAGAGCCACGGTCAGGGAAAGAGACACAGAGCCACGGTCAGGGAAAGGGACACAGAGCCACGGTCAGTCAGGGAAAGAGACACAGAGCCACGGTCAGGGAAAGGGACACAGAGCCACGGTCAGTCAGGGAAAGGGACACAGAGCCACGGTCAGTCAGGGAAAGAGACACAGAGCCACGGTCAGTCAGGGAAAGGAACACAGAGCCACGGTCAGTCAGGGAAAGGGACACAGAGCCACGGTCAGTCAGGGAAAGAGACACAGAGCCACGGTCAGTCAGGGAAAGAGACACAGAGCCACGGTCAGGGAAAGAGACACAGAGCCACGGTTAGTCAGGGAAAGAGACACAGAGCCACGGTCAGGGAAAGGGACACAGAGCCACGGTCAGTCAGGGAAAGGGACACAGAGACATGGTCAGTCAGGGAAAGGGACACAGAGCCACGGTCAGTCAGGGAAAGGGACACAGAGCCACGGTCAGTCAGGGAAAGGGACACAGAGCCACGGTCAGTCAGGGAAAGGGACACAGAGCCACGGTCAGTCAGGGAAAGAGACACAGAGCCACCGTCAGTCAGGGAAAGAGACACAGAGCCACGGTCAGTCAGGGAAAGAGACACAGAGCCACGGTCGGTCAGGGAAAGAGACACAGAGCCACGGTCAGGGAAAGAGACACAGAGCCACGGTCAGTCAGGGAAAGAGACACAGAGCCACGGTCAGGGAAAGAGACACAGAGCCACGGTTAGTCAGGGAAAGAGATACAGAGCCACGGTCAGGGAAAGGGACACAGAGCCACGGTCAGTCAGGGAAAGGGACACAGAGACATGGTCAGTCAGGGAAAGGGACACAGAGCCACGGTCAGTCAGGGAAAGGGACACAGAGCCACGGTCAGTCAGGGAAAGGGACACAGAGCCACGGTCAGTCAGGGAAAGAGACACAGAGCCACGGTCAGTCAGGGAAAGGGACACAGAGCCACGGTCAGTCAGGGAAAGAGACACAGAGCCACGGTCAGTCAGGGAAAGAGACACAGAGCCACGGTCAGGGAAAGAGACACAGAGCCACGGTTAGTCAGGGAAAGAGACACAGAGCCACGGTTAGTCAGGGAAAGAGACACAGAGCCACGGTCAGTCAGGGAAAGGGACACAGAGACATGGTCAGTCAGGGAAAGGGACACAGAGCCACGGTCAGTCAGGGAAAGAGACACAGAGACAAGGTCAGTCAGGGAAAGGGACACAGAGCCACGGTCAGTCAGGGAAAGAGACACAGAGACAAGGTCAGTCAGGGAAAGGGACACAGAGACATGGTCAGTCAGGGAAAGGGACACAGAGACATGGTCAGTCAGGGAAAGCGACACAGAGCCACGGTCAGTCAGGGAAAGGGACACAGAGCCACGGTCAGTCAGGGAAAGAGACACAGAGCCATGGTCAGTCAGGGAAAGGGACACAGAGCCATGGTCAGTCAGGGAAAGGGACACAGAGCCACGGTCAGTCAGGGAAAGAGACACAGAGACAAGGTCAGTCAGGGAAAGGGACACAGAGACATGGTCAGTCAGGGAAAGCGACACAGAGCCACGGTCAGTCAGGGAAAGCCCTGAGCGGTGGCAGTGATCAGGAGCAGCTGCACCTCAGCCTCCAGGCTGGGAGGCCTGGAGAAGGAGCCAGGGGAGGGGCAGGCGCAGGCGGGGGCTGGCTTAAAGAAGGGCGGGGTTTAGACAGACATGTGTCGGAAGCTCCTGGAAGACGCCGCATGGCCCTGGGTGTCCTCGTAAGCAGGTAAACCTGGGTCACGCTCCTGCGGCCACGATGACTCCACGGGCATGCGTCCTGGAGCCCTGCAACGCCTCCCAAGTCTCCTGCCTCCTGTGCTCTCTGAGGCCCCACGCCCCCACCCCGCACCTGCCTCGGCCGGACCCGCCCCTCTGCTTCCCTTACTTACAGCACCTCCAGCCCCCGCAGAGCCCGGAAAGCGCCTTCCTCGATGCAGCTGATCTGGTTCTTGTCCAGCTGTCTGTGAAGCACAGGGAGGGTGTGAAGAAGACGGCACGCTGCTGAGAGCAGCGTCCACACATCGTTACCGAGCACTCCATTCCATTTTCTTTTAAAAGGGCCTGACCCCCTCCTTTGTTCAGTACAAATGTGTCCATCCAAATAGTAGGCAGTAAGAGCTTAAATGATTCCTTATTTTTTTTTGTTAAAACGATAAATGTAAATAAGAGTTCTCTTCGATTCCTCTACCTAACCTTGCCTCTCTCCTGGGGCGCAGGCACCCACCCCGTTGTGGAGACCACCTAGAAGGTGCTGGCAGCTGAGAAGTGAGTCTGTCACAGAAGCCGTGGCAGCCAGAGCCCGCGGCAGAGTCCAGCCCCCGTGCCCAGGGGGCTGACTCGCTGTGGCTGCCTGGAGTGCTGCTCTCAGAACACACTGAAGCCGGGACCCGGGCTCCTTGGGAAAGAACACGGTGATCAATCACCCATGTCTGCTACAGGCACGGGTGGGGGCCCCGGGGGTCGGGAGAGACAAGCACGCCAGGCATTTGCCATGTCTCGTTTAAACCTCAGAACAAGCCTGTGAAGTAAGCTTGATATCCTCATTTCACAACACAATATAGAGAGGCTCCGGGAGCTAACGGACTTGCAGCAGCTTATACAGTAAGTGCCTGAAAGAGGAGATTCAAGCCCAGCTCTCCCAATCTCCCCAAGGGCAAGGGCACGGAGACTGACCGTTCAAATGGACCAAGAACATCACCCTAGCAGCCCACGGCCCTCCAAGGCTGCCCGTCTCCTCCCACTCCAGATTGTTCCAGAAAACCATGCTGGCACTGCCACCTCAGACCAGAGACCAGCTCCTTGGCTGCCTGGACTCCAGGGCTCGGGGAGACCCACAAGAATACTGCAGGGGTGGCTCTGTGGCCCCATCCCTCTCCACCCAGGCCTGTACTCACAAGTTTTTGAGGTCTGTAGCTCCACGGAAAGCCTTCCTGGGGACAGCCTGGATGGCGTTCTCACTCAGGTCCCTGTGAGGGTTGAGCCAGAGGAAGAAACTGGTCAGAAGAGGCTTCTCCAGAGGACCCTGATGAGTCAAGGAGCGGAGGGGACCAGACAGTGGGGCCAGTCACAGTGGCATCCCGGCCCCTGGGACAGTCCCTGACACACAAAAGCTCCTCCCTGGTAAGCATTTGAATGAATGAATGAATGAATGAATGAGCTGGAGCTTGGTGCCCAGCCACCTCCCATTCTCTGGGCAAAGGGGTTGCAACTGGAGGGAGAAGCTTGGGGCATGGGTGACCAGCTCTGCCAGACCCCCACCTGCCTCCCCCCCACACTCACAGAGGTCAGCTCAGCCTCTGTGGCACCCTCCAGGGATGCAAAGGCGATGGCAAAGGAGAGACGGGCTTCTCGAGGGGCCCACAGCCACCCTGGGATCTGTGGTGAGTGCTCCGAAGGCTCACATTCTGTAAGAAAGCACCTTTGGCCACAGGTAACCCGCCAGTAGGTGGCCCCCAGGTCTTGAACTACAGGCTAGGTCTGACTCCAGATCCCTCGCTCTCAGGACAGCAGGCAGCAGAGCCACCACACAGACGTGGGAGCACACGGGGACTGGAGCACGCTGGCCTCGGGGCTGCAGGGCCACGTCCCTGCCCTGTGGCTCAGAGGGCAGGATCGCTGAGGATTTCATCACCCGCCCCCCTATTAATGTCCTGACGTGAGGGAGGAGGCATTGCAAATCTCTGGCCTGTGCGAGCCTAGGCCAGCTCTGGACCTTTCCTCCAGCTCCTCTGGCAAGACTGGGCCTCTGGCACCGTCCACCTGTTTCTCCATCCCTCTCTCGACCTCTTCACTACAGACCTTTATAAATGTCCCTTCCCTTCCCACAGCAGTGGGACGAACTGCCATCGTGTTCTGAGCATGTCCCCCCGAGCCAGACTGCCCAGCATCTCCCATGTGTGAGTGCACCTGCCCCTCACACTGACCGTGGGAAAAGGCTATGCCCATCCCCATTCCACAAAGAGGGAAGGGGGGGCTCAGAGACGTTAAGCAGCTTCTTTAAGAGAACACAGCTGGCAGGTGGTGGCTTCAGAAGGTGAACCCAGGAAGTCAGGTCCCCGAGCTTCCCCTTGCACAGCAGGCCTGGAGTGGGAACCATCTCCCACTTTGCAGAGGAGGTAACCTAAATATTTTATCCAAGGTTGACCAGGACGGGGACCCAGGCAGTCTGCAGAGAGCCCTGCATCAGACACCACAGCCAGGGATGACTGTCCTGACGTGGGACTCAATGTTAGGCAGCCCCCAGACCCCCTGACCCTTCTCCTGGGCCAGGCCCTCAGGCCTCGACCATCTCCTTCCCATCAGCCATTCACCACATGAGCCTTAGGCTCTACTGCGAGCCCTGGGAACATGACACCCCCACCCCCCACGAACCTACCTCCACCCCCTGCCACTGTCCCCTGAACTAGTGGGGCTTCCATCCTTCTGTGTGGGTCTTTCTGCTGAGACAGCAAAACAGAAACTCCACAGCAGAGTGCCCATGGCCCTGAGCCCCGGAAGGCCAGCTCGAGTCCCAGCTCCCCACCTCCTGGCTGCGCGTCTATAGGCCAGCACAGTTTCCTCATGTTAGGCAAGTAATTACTATCATGGCCGCACAGCCCATGCTGGCTCTATTGTTCCCTTGGTCTGTGGGCTTGCTCTCTCCCTCTTCTTCCATGGGATGCTGGGCAGAGTAACCCAACAGGTAAATTACTTCCCTGGGAGCAAGCCACAGAGGTCAATGAGATGGCCCGCACTCAGGGCTCATGGTCACAGTAACCAGGGCCAAGGCAGACACGGGAGCCCCACATGGAACCAAACCGGCCTTGATGGAGCACCAACATGCTCAGTGACAGCTGGGCTCACGCAAGCAGAGGTCACGCAATGCACAGAATACCCCGAGACACGAACAGCCCTTGGAGGACACACGGAAAAGCAGAGAACGAAATCTCCATTCCCTCATTCAGCATGTGTGGGGAGAGCTAACCACCTGCTGGGGATACTACAAAGACTTACACTCCCGCTTACAATAATCATGGGAAGGGCAGTATTTCCAAAGAGATGAGCGAGCTCAGAGAAGCAAGTGACCAGCTCTACCTGAGGGAGAGGAGAGAAACTCTGAAGCAGGTCCTGAAAAGTAAGTTAGAGTTTACCAGACAGGAAAGGAAAATGAGGGAAGCACATTCTAACAGTGGGAACAGCGTGTGCAGAAGCCCAGAGGCAGGAAGGAGCAAGGCAGGTGGGCTGGGGCAGTAGCACACAGTTTGACATGGCTGGGATGTGTCAATGGGAGCTTCGTGGTGGTTTTAAAAGATGTCCACAAATTCTTCAAAAGATGGAGCTTAATTCTCCCCTTAATTGTGGGTGGGATTTAGGACCTCACTCCTAAATAGAACATGACAGAAGTGACAGGCAATTTCTGAGATTAGATCATAAAAGATCCTTTTATGTAGCTCCCTCTTTACTCTCTCTCAGATCTCTCTCTCTGGGAGAAGCCAGCCACAATGCCATCAGGACACAAGCAGAGGCCCACATGCAGAGGCACTGAGGCCTCCAGCCAGCAGCCAGCACCGGCTTGCCAGCCATGTGGGCGAGTGCTCATGGGAGTAGGTTCTCAGATGATGCTGCCTGCTGCATTGAGTCTCCATGCTTGTGTCTCCGCCCCCAAATCCAGGTGTTGAAATCCTAATGCCCAATGTGATGGCATTAGGAAGTGGGGGCTTTAGGGAGTGCTTAGGTCATGAAGGACGAGCCCTCTGTGAAGGGGGTTAGTGTTCTCATAAAAGCATTCTGAGAGAGCTCCTCGGCCCCTCCCACCACGTGAGGACCCAGCCAGGAAGCAAACCCTCACCAAACACCATATCTGTTGGCACCTGGATCCTGGACTTCCCGTCTTCTAGAACTGTGATAAGCTGCCCAATTTATGGAACTCTTATCACAGCAGCCCAAACAGACTAAGACACAGCCCCAACCCACATCATGACTGCAATCTCATGAAAGACCCCAAGCAATAACCACCCAGCCACCTATAGAAACTGAGAGACAACCCATGTTTATTGTTCTTTTGGGACACTCTATTTTGAGGTACTTGGCTACACAACAACCAATGACCAAAACAGGGGTGCTTTGTGGAAAGGACTCAGGAGAGGGGCTTAGAGGCTGTGCTGGAGAGCGTGGTCCTGAGCTGGGGCGTGACGATCCCCTGTGAGCTTTTGAGGAGAGCAGGACAATGCTTAGACTTGGCTGAAGGAGCTGAAATATGTTAGGGACGTGGCTCCATCACTTCCCTCTTTGGACCTCAGTTTCTTCATTTGTCAAATGCAGAGGCTGGACCGGATCATCTCTTAGTCTCCTCACCAGTGCATGCCCACCACATGCCAACTACTCCAAGGCATGGCAAGTGAGGCTCTTAGGGTGAGGGAAGGGGGCCTGTTGCTGACTGTATGACTTCTGAGAGGAGTGGGATGAGAGAGAATAGACACAGCTACCCTCCTGCTCCTCCCCACAGGGAACAGAGACATGTGGTGAGGGCAAGACAAAAGCAGGAAGGGCAGTGGCCAAGAGACATCTACAGACCAAGGAAAATGGAGGCTGCACGGGGGCGGAAACCTCCAGCGGGACCCTCGACTTGGCCCCAGCTGGCAGCTAGCCCTTCGACCAAGCCTGGGAGGGAACTCTGGGCTGCACTCACATCCATTATTCCATCTAATCCTCACCACAACCCTGCAAGGAAGGTTTTCTACTTGTATTGATTAGTTTATTGATTTAGGCCAACCGTGTTCCAGAAAGGCTTTGAGGTGGCTTATAGGGATTTATAAAACAGCAAGAGAGCAGGAGTGAAAAGTGGGACAAAGAGAAGAAGGAAAATCAATGGTAGATGCCAAGAATGCAGCATCAGGTGACCCACGCACCTGCCAGGTCCAGGCGGGGCATGGGCGCTAGGCTTTCTGAGAGCCCGTGCGTAGAGGGGAAACTGGTCAGTTGATAGCACCCTCAATGTATGTATAAATTTGAAAGGACCAGTTTCAAAGGATAGCTATTTGGGGCACTTAAGATGAGACAAGAATTTCCCCAGGGGTCTTTATTAAAAGTGACAATGTGGCCTAATCAATAAAACTAGATCCTTATAATAAATGGATTTCAAGTGTCTGCTTCTTATAATAGCATCACATCAAAGTACAGTTCAGCAAAAGCAATTCTATAAAAACTCACACCAGGAGCTAAGTGGGAAGGGAGGGGCAGGAGCAGTCTGTGCAAAGTCAGGAGACATGGTGGTGGACTCTGGCATGCTCACAGGGGTCCTCAAACTTTTTAAACAGGGGGCCAGTTCACTGTCCTAGACCGTTGGAGGGCCGGACTATAGTTTAAAAAAAAAACTATGAACAAATTCCTATGCGCACTGCGAGCCCGGGACGAGTCGGCTGCTAAGCAGGACAGGCAACGGCACCCAGCGGGCCAGATAAATGTCCTCGGCGGGCCGCATGTGGCCCGCGGGCCGTAGTTTGAGGACCCCTGCTCTAGGAGCAGCTGGGTTTGCCGGGAGACGATGGGGATAGGTGTTAGCAGGCAAAAGCCTTGTAGGCCAGAGAAAATGACAGGTTAGAGCAGAGATGGGTGTCTGATGGTTTTTTAGACATCGCTCGGGGGCACTAAAGCTTACAGAAGAAAGACGCTGCCCCTGTGTACACAGCAATACACCAAGAGCCAGCGCAAGAGGTGAGGGTCCAGGGGTGGGAGCAGAGCTGAGCTGACCTGGGGACCTCAGGCCCAGCCCCAGGCGAGGCCACAGCCGTGAGCAGCTCACATTGTTTAAATGAGTAAAGGAAACTGAGGAAAACAGGGGAGCCTTGGAAAGCTGAGAAAAATGCAGCGTGCTGGTAGCAGGAGGGGGTGGGGGTGGGAAGAGGCTGACTCTGCAGTGAGAAAGCCCTAGGTTCAATTCCTGTTTCTACCCTTTACCAGCCATGAGCTGCAGGAAGTTATGCGTCTGAGAGCTATAGTTTCTCTATTTGTAAAATGGGAATAAAAATACATACCATACCATGCTTTGGAGCAGATTGAGTTCATGTATTTAAGCTTCTGTCCTTTTTCCTCCATTTGGCAAAATTTAAGAAATGCTGGCTTTTGCTCTGCCTTAAACAGCCTACCCAATGCTTTCCTAAGGTTGCTCCCAGTTTTCCCTCTAGGGGGCGCCAGAAGCCTTCCCTGGACTTGGATGTTCTCTCAGCTATATCGCAACCCAAAACAAAGCTATCCACCACCAGCACGCCCATTTTTTTTTTTTTTTTTTTTTTGCCCCAGATGTCCTATTTGGTCAACAATTGTTTTGTTTCACAAACCATTTAAATAAAGTTTCTCATCTCCATTTTCACCCAGTTGGCATGAAAACCTAAAAGGTGCGATGAACATCTTTTCCCATCACATTTTCCCAGCCTTGAGCCTCCTGCATCTTTCTCAAACTTGGTGACCTTGTCACAGGTCCTGAAGTGAGGAGTGTGACCAGGGGTGTGTCCGGGCAGAACGGGATACACTGAGAGAGGCCATCCTGGAGGAGGGAGAGCCTGGAGCTGGAAGGACAGCAGCTGGTGGCCTGGTCCTGGCCAGGGGTAAGTGAAGGGCACAGACAGAGGCTCAGAAAGAAGTCCCAGGCAGGACAGCGAAAAGCAGACTCCCAGAGCAAGGACAGGCCTGGAGAGAGAACGAGGCCCTGGGCTGCTCACCGTTCCCGGGGATGCTGACACCGCCGGCCCAGGAAGCACACGCTAAGAGGCCAGGGTGTGAAGGAGAAAGCCCACCGCTGAGCGTCACCATAACGACGTGGGTTCAACAGGCCCTGACTCACCCTCTTAAATCATGTGAACTTAGGCGAGTCATTTAACTTCTTTGGCCTCAGTTTTCTTATCAACAAAATGGGGGTGAGACGTAGCACCCACCTTTCAGGATCTAAAGTGAGAGGCGCTGTGTGTTGCCCCCGCCTGCTCCTTCACTTATGCTGATGCCCCTTCGCTTCCTCAAATCCTCCTGCCACAGGACCTTTGCACTGCCGTTCCCCTGCCTGGAATATTCCTCCACTTTTCACCCGTAAACCTCTATTCATCCTTCACACCTCAGTCTACAAACACCGCCCCGACCGCTCCCTCTTGCTGGAGGCTTCCAGGACCCTCGTGCTTTTCCGCCTCGGCACTAATCCAGAATTGTAATGAAATACTGGTGTGTGGAATACAATGAAATACTGATTTTTGGTTCATTAACATCCATCTCCCCAAGGTCAGACACTGTCTGTTTTGCTTCCCACTGTCTCCCTGGGGCCTGGCACTTTGCAGGGGCGCTGTGATTTTTAGCTGAACTGAACTAAAGTGGATGCTTACACGATTCTCCTGCCCCATCCCTCTGCATTTCCTGACTCACACGAGGCGTCAGGACAGGCTGTGCAGCTGAGAGGAGAAACCCTTAGAGATGAGGGCTCTGACAGGGAGGGAAGCGCTGGAGAAACGCTTGTTGTTGCCTGTGTTGTTCTAATCACCCCTGCCCTTCCTGTCACACGTCCTTACAGAACATTAGTAACCGGCTGTCCTAGTGTGGTTCCGCGGTGGCACCAGCAGCATCAGCAGGGAGGTGTGGGCAGCCCCTGAGGAAGGAGAGTGACTGACTCTTCTGGGAAGAAAGGGAGCAGGAGCTCCTGGCAGTCCACTCTGGGGGCTTGCAATAAGGGGTCTGCAGGCGAGATCCCCAGCCTGAACCCCACCACCCAAGATCAGGGGTCCTGAGTCTGGGAACACTCGAGACCCTAGCCAGGGCCCTTCCCCCAAGAGAAGGGGGCAGCCCGGCCCACCCTCTGAGCTGGGCACCATCCCAGGCACCCCGCTCCTGCTGTCCCTCTTCCCGAACACTCTGCCAATCCTCCCAGCCTCTGCCAGGGCTGGGGAGGCAGGGGCTGGAAAGCTGAGGTCGGGACCCCATGTTCTCACTGCTAATCCCCCTTCACGCTCTAACCAGATTGGACCCTGCTGGCAGACAGGCCTCTAAGCGGATCCGCGGGGAACTCAGCCCGGGGCTGCTGGGCACTCGCCAAGGCCAGACTCGGCCCTGGGTTCCTGCCGCCTGCTCGGCCTCCGCACTGCAGACAGCTCAGGGCCAGCTCTGTCTGCCTCACAAGCCACATGGTAGTCAGGCCTGTCCCCTCTGCCCCCTGGCTACCCTGACCACCCAATATAGGGCCTGGCTGGGAAGGAACCTCTGTGGCCCCACTGTTCCAGGCCACCTCACTGGGACTTCCTTGTCCTGAGACTGTAGGATTAAGGACTCAGCCCGAAGCAGACAAAGCTGGCTATGTACCCCTGCCAGGGGCCCCATGCAAGTTTCCCAGCCCCTGGAGCCTCAGTCTCCCCCCTGTAAAGTGAGAATAATCGTGGGGTGGTGGGGCTTAACTGAGACTGTGTGGCACCATCAGTAGGGCTGACAGAGTCAGCTGCCATTACTCATATATATATCTATATATATCTGACATATATATATATATATATATATATATAAATATATATATATACACACACACTTTATATCAGAGAGAGGATGGGAGAGGGAGAGAGAGAGATAGAAACATCAATGATGAGAGAAAATCATTGATCAGCTGTCTCCTGCATGCCCCCCACCAGGGATCGAGCCCACAACCTGGGCATGTGCCCTGACCAGGAATCAAACCGTGACCTCCTGGTTCATATGTCTGTGATCAACCACTGAGCCACTCTGACCAGACCATTGCTCATATCTTAGAATTGTCTTTATGCGGCTCTACAGTGTGTGGGGGGCAGGCGGGAGGAGGAGTGGTGGTGAACAATCTAGGACTGGGAACCAGCAGGGTGCAGCTCAAGGCTGGCTCCAACCCCAGCCACTGGTGATGTGGGATGCAACCTGCACCTCCATCTCCCCTTTCAACAAAGCTGGCATCCCAGTGAGGTCAGGAGGATTAAGTTACACTCGATGTGCCTCACGCTGGGCACCCAGCACGGCAGCCTGACGCTGCTGCTAGTAAGCGTCGCCCAGGACCCCAGAGCAGGTGACTCAGCACCCACGTCTCTGGCACCTGGACCAGCAGCATTGAGTCCCCTGGGACTCTGTCAGAAATATGGGCTTTCTGGCCCCACTACTGAATCAGAATCTGCATTTTAGCATATTAAGGTTTGAGAAGTGCTGCATCGCACAGAGGGAAGTTTGCAAATGTTTCTTGCCCCCAGCCAGGGTTCAAACGAACTGGGTTATAATCCTTGTTCCAGCCAGGATTTCAAAGCAGGGAGCTGAGGCCCTGACTCCTATTCCTGGGTAGGGGGTGGGGGGAGAATACTGAGAGACTTGGACACAGACAACCCCAGTGGGTGGAAAGAGGGAAGAACAGCCTCTCACCTGCCACCTGGGCGGGCCACTGCCCACCTTCATGGGAAACAGAGGCAGCCTCACAGGAGGGGGAGCAGGGTGGCCACTACATCAGCACCAATGCCCTCCCTACATTCCTGCTGGGGTTGGGGCAGCGGGGCTCTGCCTGAGAAGGCGTTGGTGAGAACCAGGCTGTGGTAACCAGCTCCAGGCCAGGAGCTACAGGATGCACTTTCAGGGGAGAGGCTGGCGGTACCCCCTGGGTGGGGTGCCAGGGTGCACACCCTCTGAGGTGCTCCTGGGGTCTGATGAGACCCTCCCTTCTCTCTGCCTGTCCTTCAAGCCTCTACTCAAATCCCCCGCTCCCACCAGGAGAGAAAGTAATTCTACAATTACCCCTCCCTGCCCTGCCCTCCCCAGCCCACAGGATGGCATCCAGGTGCCCCAGCTCTACCTGTGCAGGTGGATTGCATGTGTGTGCACCTGTCTCTAGATCACCTTCAAAGCAAATTCTTGAAGGCGAGTTCTTTGGTGATAGGGACCTGAACTGTGCTCCCTAGAGCTCCAACCTCAATGCAGGGACTGGGGTTTTATCCACCCATAAACCTTAGGGGCTCCCGGGAGATACAAACGACAACTTAGAGTGGCTGGTTCTCAGTGCGATTCTCCTGTGAGTGCGTTTGTTTCATCATCTTCAGAAGTCAAGTTTGGGTTGTGGCGAGGGGGTGGGTGTGTGCAGAAGAGACCAGGGATAGTGCCAAAGGCACACACTGGTAGGGGGAAGGGGGGCTGGTCCCAACCACCACAGGCCCAGTTTCCTTTGCTCTTGGGACCCAACCCTGCTGTTCCTCCTGGAACCTGACTGCTCTCTTAAGGGACCAGGTCCCCTTGCTGATCATTGTGTGCCCCCCTGACTCCCTCTCTTCAGCTCCCCTGACAGCCAGAGTCAGGCCACCTGGAGTAAATGGCAGGCCACCAGATAAGCCAGCATCCTCAAAGGAGGCCTCCGTGAGGACAGGCACTGGCCAGGCAGGAGATGGTCTGGGAGAAGAGCCAGGTGGCCTGGGTTCAAAAGCAAGCTCAGCCCCATTGGTTGCCTCTTTGTGCCTCCATTTCCCCATTTGCAGCATAAGCTTATAAAAGGAGTAAATAAACAAAGGTGTGTGAAAGTAGCCAGAAGACTGTCTGGCACACAGTAGGTGACAATCCATTGTTTTGCTGGGAAGGCTTCAAACTCCTCGTACTAATTGCTGGGCGGTCCAACTCTGTCCCCTCTCCTCCACCGCCTCTGTTCCTCCTAGGCTGGTTATACGATCCATGGAATTAAAGCTCACACATGCTCTGTGAAGTCTTGAGATATTTTTAAAATGTTGAACATCCAACCTTCTCCCTGGGAACTCCTGATGTCCAAACTCCTGTAGGTGGTTTTGCAGGCTGACACCTCGGATGGTGGGACTTGAGCTTTGTGGGAGAAATGGACAGTGCCAGGCAGTCGACTGGAGAGGTGCCCTCCTTCCCCATCCCACCATTTGGCCTGGAGCCACGCCTCCTCCTGTGGCCACCCCCTGCCTCCAGCCCTGCAGAGTTAATGTTGCAGAAACCTCATTAGGAAGAGACATCAAGCAGCCTTGAATCACACAACGCCATAAAACCACCTGGGTAACATTTCCTCAACACAGGCTGTTTCTTATGCAGCTACCAAGCATGACTGCAATCAGTTCCCAGGATAGAGATATCAGATGAGCTGCACACATCCTGCAAAGCAACCACAGGCCCTGCCCAGGAGAGCTGCTCAGAGGCAGGAGTGAGTGGCTCGGGGACAAACAGGAAACACAACCAGCAGGCACTGGCCTCAGCCACCGTGGCAAGAGCACGATGGCAATAGGATGGATGAATAAGCCAGGGGTCAGGGGTCAGGGGAATGCAGATTCCTCTTAATCTGAGTGCCAGGCAAGACCTTCACTGTATTTGATCACTGCACCCCCACAAAGCCCAGGCAATCTGCTGGGTGCTGAGCACGTAGGCACTGGGGCAGACAAGGCGCTCACCCTAGACACCTATGAGTTGTGAGCGTCAGTGACTTCTGAGATTCCCAGCCCAGACACATAGTGGTGGGGGCAAGGGATTGCGGTGTAGCAGGAGGAAGAATCAAGATGTAGAGGAAGGAACAAGAGCTTTGGAGCCAGACAAGCCTGGGTTTTACTGACTGTGTGACCTTGTGTACGTTACTCAACCTCTCTGAGTCTGCTTGCTCATGTGTAAAGGAGGGCTAATCACAGCTCCTTCTTGCTCAGTTATGGTGAGATTTAATACCATGTGTGCCATTTATATAAAGCACAAAAACAGGCCAACCGAATCCATGCTAGTAGAAGTCAGGATCACCGTTACCCTTGCAGGGGGGCAGGGGTTAATGACTGAAAGGGGGTCCATAGGATTCCTGGGTGCTGCGATGTTTTACTTCTTGATCTGGTTACATGAGCGTGTACACTTTATGAAAATTCAGCGAGTTCTATATATGAAAATACATAACATGCAGTCACTCTCTTCTGTATGGAAGTTATACGACAGTGAAAAGTCTTTAAAAACATGTAAAGCACCGATTTCAGGGTGGTGCTTTGTAGGTATGTGACAAATGCCAGTGCCCTCCCTCCCCGACCCCCCAATGAAGGAGGAGACTAAGGGGGGAAATCTTGCGAGGTGACAAATACCAGAAGAACGGGGGCTCACAATTCTAAGCAGCGAGGAAATACCCAGGCTGAGGGGTCACTGCACAGAGGACCACCTGGCGGAAACAATGCCCACCCCATCGTGGCAAGAACAGGGGACCAACTTCAAACAGATGTGGAGGTGGGAAAGCAGGCACTGGGATCCCTGAGCATTTTGACCGTGACGGCGAACGTGCTGCATCTCGCAGGTCTATCTCGAACACAGCATGGTTGGGATCCACATCTCCCTGAAGAGCTAGTGAGCTACCCTGCTCCAGGGCCAGACCTCAGGGTCAAGTGGGTGGGCTGAGTGCTGATGCTGGAGGGGCGAGGACCTTGGGGAACCCAGCGCAGACATGAGAGAAATAGGCCAAGGGAACAGCCTTCACAATGGTTCTGAATTCCTTTACTGCCTTGTTTCAGGAAGGCATTAGGCAATTTTAAGGATATATTATAAAATGGAATAAGATAACAGGAACCAGAAGAAGAGCTTAAAAGAAAAAAAAAATAGGTAGAAACATTGAACAAGAGAAAGAAGCACATCCTATGTAGGAAAGCCTTTGCATCTGCTACGGATGGGCCCTGAGCTTCTCCCAGCCACAGAGGGGTGTGGAGGCTGATGTGCTACAATTACCAAATCCACAGATAAGCACAAGCTTGGGAGAGGCATGTCTTCTCCTGGTTCTAAAACCAAGCATGTGTGGCCTTCCTCAGGTCCCCATTCAGAGGCAGCCACAGGATGGGAGCCAAGACCTTCACTCGCATCCCCACAGGAGGCCCACGGACCCCTTCCGAGTCACAGATCAGCCGGTTCTCCAAAGGGTCAATTTGCTAAATTTCTTTATTTTCTTTACCAATTTGGTTTTAGGTGGATGATTTCCCATTTGTCTTCTCAGCAGCCTTTGAGGAAGGCACAGGGGTGGTTTTGCAATAGTTCAAATGCCAAGAGCAGGGCAGAGACAAATGGGACAGTCCTTAAAATGCTGTAATAAAGACAAAATGCAAACCAGTCAACTCACACCAAATAGTTAAAGGAAGTAAGTCAACGTGATGAATTGGTCATTTGACAAATTGGCCATTCAGTGAATTGACATTTGGCAAAATGGCTTTTAGCAAAATGACATTTGGTAAATTGGTCTCCTTCTGAGGCAGCAATGTGTTTCACAGGGCAATTACTTACACTATCACGGCCTGGTGCCAGAGCTCAGGGAAGCCATTCTGCAGCTGGGCCTACCCACACCATCTAGTACACTGCTCTTCACCGGGCTGCCTTAAAATAAAGTGGATTTAGAATATTTTGAGGGATGCATGCACTGCACAATATGCAGGCCATCCTGCATACAGATGGTTGTTCTCAGTTAAACTCGTCTAGACTCTCAGGGAAGACTCTTTGGCTTTTCCTTGATAATGACCAGGAGAAAAATGGACAGGATTCAATGTGGTTTAGGAAGAGAGAGAACCAAAGAGGAGGGAACAGGGCTGGGCAAACAGAATCTAGGCTGTGCTTGGGGAGGGGGCTCCACTAAGTGCAAGTGACCAAGATGCCAGTCTGAGCTTCTGCAGGAAAAGTTGGGGACCCGGGCCAATGCACAGGGCAGCTAATGCCAGAACAGACTTCTGACTGAAGTCCATAGCAGGAGTGGTCCTCTGAGGAGACCCAGAAAGTATCATGGAGTCCCTGGAACATCCATAATCTTCTCTTTCCTGACCTCCAAGGGGAAATTTCTTTTACCAAAGACCATGCCCATTGTCTCTACATCTGCAGAGCAGTCCAGACCCTGTCTGAGTCTTGGTCTTCTCAGAAGAAAAATGGAACTTAAGGGATTGAAATGACAAGAGATAAGCTCCTAGCATACTAAAGCCCTTCTTGTCCCCCACATATGTACCCAAGGATGCCAAAGGGGCATAAGACCCCTAATATCCTTCCAGGCAGGCAGAAAGACAGAGTCCTGCTATGTTACGGGGCAGTTGGCTTAGTGAGATCTGTGACCACAGCAAGGAAAGCCATGCTAAGAGAAGCCGCTGGCCAGGGAGCTGTCCGTGGTGCTGAACCCTCTCGGCTGCTCTTTCCTCTGGTCAGAGCTAAAGATACACCTTGGGTCCTACCTACCTTCAACCTCACTCATCTGGCCCACACACCAGACCTTGTCTATTGTGCTTTTTTCTTCACAAGCCCACAGGCAGTCAGCTCATAGCATATTCGCCAAGGATTAGAAAAGCACCGTTATAAGCCTCAAGGTACCTATCCTCAGACTCTTTAGGAGAGGCATGTGTTGAGCACAATCCATGCTACTAAGCTACTTCTCAAGACGGGTGAAGCTTGATCCTGCTCCGCTTCTCCAAAAGCCAGACCTTCTGCTGCCTGGACACAGACACAAGCACAGAGGGGTGTAAGAAGGCATCTGGCCTTGCCCCAAATCACTTTCCCCACATCCTCACACAAAAGCCACTCACTTTAATCCTTAAGACCTTCATAACCATCACTGACTCTTGTAGACCACACAATTGTTATTATTAATGGTAACAATGATTATGATGATGACGATAGCTACATATATGGAGATTTATTATGTGCCTGGCACTGTACTGGGTGTTTTATATGTTTTATATATCTATTATCTCATTAATCCTTAAAACAACCTTCTGAGATAAATACTCCCATCACTCTGGTGTAGAAGTTGAGAGTGGGAGAAGTTGGGCACGTGTGGGTGGCAAAGAGTATATGGGAACTCTCTGTGCTTTCCACTCAATTTTGTGTGAACTTAAAACTGTTATAAAAAATAAAGTCAGCTTTTAAGCAATGCTCTCATCATACCTATTATCCAGATAATGTAATGGAGGCATCGTAACTTTCCCAGGCTGTCTGCCTGCAGAGCCTGCAGCTAACCCCACAAGGCTACATCAGCTCAGCACATTAGCATCGTCAAAGTGATGGGCAGGTGGGGGTGTCTAGAAGCATACACATGTCAGCAGTGACATTTGATAGATGAACTTGGAGGGAGGAGGTGAAAACCTAAAATGCAGAGTATGATAATGAACATTCATAATGTTGACATTGAGTCATCAAGATAAAGTTAAGTTATGCTCAGGACCCTCTGTTTTAGAGCTTAGATAGCTGTATCATAAATTTTAGACATAGTCTTATCAAAAATGGCATGACGCTTGCATGTTTTCTCTGAGCAGCCATGCCATGGGGAGAGAGGAATGCCAGCCCTAGCCTGGGGTGAGCACTGTCCATGGACTTGTCCTCACACCTGGATTCCTACAAGTATCTCAGAAACTGTCACTCCTCCCAGCCCCCATAGGTTTGAAAGACAAAGAAGTGAGCTTTGGTATCCTGTGGGGAGGGGCTTCAATCACAAGTCAGTACAAGCAGGCAGCATCCCCTGGGCCTCTGAGAATGAAGGGGTCCTGGTGGACAAAGGGAGGACCCATGACCATCGAACACTGGTTTCTCACAGACTTTGGCACACCCCCTGGGACACTACCCATGAGCCCCAAGCAGAATGAGTGACCATCAAGACTCCTGCCCCCAGCCTTCACATTGGCGTGGAAATGAATCTAACTCTGCAAAACCTGTAGCACAGAGGGCACCCAGGCCTCTTGTTGTGGCAGCGGTGGCCAGCATCTGGGAGATACAGGCAAAGGGCGGCAGCTCTGACCACCAGTGTGAACACCAGAAACTGATGTTCAGGCTCAGAAGATTTTATCTGAGCATCAGAGTTGGCTCAATTCCTGATTCTCTAGGAGGGATGGAAACACTCTCCCACTTCCCAGAGGCCAGCTCCATGCTCCCCTCTCGCCATGCCACTGGCCCACCCAGGGAATGGCTGGTGCTGCCAGGCACCCTGCTGTCTTACCTCATCCCCTCCACACACCATACTGGGGGCTCCCACGGGGCTGCGGAGACTAGAGGGTGATACACTTGTTGCAACACCTGCCTGTCCTTATGCACCCCTAGCATTGTCTGCAGACTGAATGAATTAGTTAGGACCTTGGGCTTCAGCTCCCTGAGCCTATTTTCCACATCTGTCAATGGGCACAGTACAAATCAGTATCCAGAAAGGTGCCTGAGAGTCAGATAGGTGGGCTGTCAGCTTAAGGCCAATAAATGGGAACTGTTGTTACTGCTCTTTTTCCTATTCCTCTAGGTCAGTGGTCGGCAAACTCATTAGTCAACAGAGCCAAATATCAACAGAACAACGATTGAAGTTTCTTTTGAGAGCCAAATTTTTTAAACTTAAACTTCTTCTAACGCCACTTCTTCAAAATAGACTCGCTCAGGCTGTGGTATTTTGTGGAAGAGCCACACTCAAGAGGCCAAAGAGCCGCATGTGGCTCGCGAGCCGCAGTTTGCCGACCACTGCTCTAGGTCATTGGGGATGGTGTGATAAATAAGACACAGTCAATTAAAAGTGCTGCTGAAGGTCTTCTTCAAAAACCTGGTGTGTTTCTCAGTCACCTCCTAACTGTACCCATGCTCTTTTCCTCTTAGCACTGGCCATAGTTTCAATCAATCAATTATTCATGGAATTATTTAATTAATGTTTATCCCCTCAATTAAGTCATGCATTCTATGAGGCGAGGGCCATGTCTGTTCACTGCATGCCTAGCAAAGAGGTGAGACTCATTAAATATTTGATGATTATTTTGGCTATTCAAAGAGGTCAAACTAGCATGTGGGAGGGGATCTGCAACATTTTGATGTTAAAAAACAGGTCCCCCTCGGGACTGATGAAATAGGGGTATGAGACCCCCCTGCCTGCAACCCCTCAACACACAGCTTTTCCGCCAAGGGGCCTGCTCTCCAGCAAAGTGCAAAGGCTCTGAACTGGGTCCAGACTGCCTCTGTGACAGTGTCATGTGGAAAGGACACACCGCTAGGCTGAAGGTCCTCTCCACGCTCCTCTCGCGCCATGCCCCTGGCCCACCACGCTGTTCCATCCTTCACACCACCTCCCTACTCCTCCGTGTCTCACAATAACCCCCCTCACTCTCTCATCACTGCACTTGCCACAGCGCCTGTCTGAGTCTCCCACCTGATAATAATGATAGATGATAGCACAGCTGCTGAAAAGGATACACCTGCCCTCTGCCTGCCTCTTGGGAAGGCACACTACGTGAGGAGACAGGCAGGCTACCACCTGAGCCACATCTACAAGTGGGCACAGCCACACCACGACGGAACAGCACACAAAAAAATGCACCCCTCTCCTCGCTCCCCCCACTCCTGCTTGAGCTTGCTGGTCATGGCTTTCCATTCCTGTACTGAGCATCTATCTATCCAGGAGGCTGTAACATGGGGAGCCCGAGCCTCTGGTATAATAACCTTGTGCCCTAGCTCAGGTTTACCAGAGCTCTGCACTGGGAGGGTTGTGTTCTGTCAGCGGGGCCAGCATTTCCCATTTCTCATCTTTCACTGTTTGAGAACAAAGCCAGGATGGAGGACAAGCAGTAGACTTGTTCTCCGGCCTTGCTATTCAAAGTGTGATCAGAAGATGTGCAGTCACGGCACTGATAGAAATGCAGATTCTCAGGCCCCATCCCAGACGTATGGGATCAGAATCTGCATTTAATAAGGTGATTTGTATGCATGTTCAAGTTGTGAAGCACCGGATAGCGCAGTAGTTCTCAAACTTGGCCAACATTGGAACCACTTGGGGAGCTTTAAAAAATACTGAGATTCTGCCCTGGCCGGTTTGGCTCAGTGGATAGAGCGTCGGCCTGCGGACTAAAGGGTCCCAGGTTCGATTCCGGTCAAGGGCATGTACCTTGGTTGCGGGCATATACCCAGTGGGGAGTGTGCAGGAGGCAGCTGATCGATGTTTCTCTCTCATCGATGTTTCTAACTCTCTATCCCTCTCCTTTCCTCTCTGTAAAAAATCAATAAAATATATTTTTTAAAAAAAATACTGAGATTCTGATTCATTGGTTGGGGGTGGAGCCTGGGCATTGGGAATTTTTAAAGTTCCCCAAGGGATTCCATTGTGCAGCCAGGATGGAGAATCCTTGTTCTAAGCCATGCTGCCTTTATCCCTGTCATCTCTGCTTCTCGGGCCCCTCTCTTTGTCCTACCCTACCCAGTAACCCCTCCCTTACAGTGCTACTTCCTTCTCCAGTATTTCTGGTCTCCAGGATAACTGATGCTAATCAGGGTTAAGGAAAGTGGATCTGGAAGAATAGTTCATACTAGATGGTGAATGACGGACAGCCCTGATTTCCATGAAGTATGTGCATTTAAAAAGAGGAGGATTCCTGGCCCAGCCTTCATCGTTGGTGACATCTGAGGAATGTAAACAAAACACTTCGGGCAGAGAGGGCCTTCCTAGTGGCTCTGAAATTAGCCTTTTCTATCCAGCCAAACTTACGATACAGGAAAAGAGCTATGTGTAGCATGGGTGAAAATTTACTACTAAATTCAGATGGTTGAGCAAAGACACCCGCGTGTTTATCTGTCTGGGTGTGTGCCCAACTTTCAGTCTCCTACTGGTGTTGGGCCGTCCCGGGCCATTTTTGGTAGGAATGAGAAAGAAGGAAAGGGGAGAGTAAAAGGCCACATTAGAAGCCAGAAGCAGGGGCTGGAGGCCAAGGCTGGGAGTGGCAAGATTGGAAGGTGACGATCTCCATGAAAGGAACAAAGTGTCATATCTGCCACTCCTTCATGATGACTCTGGGATCCATGTCCCTGCACAAACACGCCCCTCACCCTCACGGGCTGCCACGGGAGGGTGCGGAGACCAAGGGAGGGTAAAGGCTGGACCCAGCTTATTTACCAAATGAGCAGTGGAGGCCCGAACAGAAGCCAGAATCCAGGCCACATGCTCCGAGCCCGCCGGGGCACCCTTGGGTAGCACCCTGGAGCGGAAAACTGCAGGAAAGCCATGTGGGAGCTGCAGCCAACTCCCAGGCTCAGGGCACATGGCAAAGCCACCCGGTGGAAAGGCCTGGGACCCAGAGGCAGAAATGGAGATGAGAGACCAATGAAGAGAAATAGGCAAAAGAGAATGAAGAAGAAAGAGAAGCTAAGTGAGAGGAAAAAAAGACAAAGAGAGGCAGACAACAAAGTGGGGGGGTGGGCATGACCTCCATGATTGGGGATGAGGCTCCGAGGTGGAGGGCGGTGGTACTTGGCTTTTCACAGCAGTGAGTCCGTGTCATGCCTGACAGCCAGCAAAGGTGCAAATGAAAAGAACACAGTGTGGGAGCCCACTGGGCCCTCTGCTCTGGCACTGTGCTCTGCCATCCCCTCCGCTCCTGGGCAGGCCTGGTGGCCAGGGCATAATTTGCCACTGGCTGGAGGTGTTAGGCTCTGATGATGAGTGTGAAGTCTTCGGGTGATCTGCCCGCAGAGGTGGGAATGGAGTTCCGGCCACTGCAGCCCCTTCCTGGATGAATCCAATCTCTGTGTGTGTTTGTGTGTGTTGTGGGGAGCGGAGGTGTTGTCCTCACGGGTAGCTGGGGAGGGAAGGCCTTTGCAGTGAGAAGAAACTGCGCTGGGTGTAGGCTAGGGGACAAGGCCAGTAGGGACAGGCTGTCGTCACAGGGGCTGGAGATCGGTGTGCTGGCTGCTCGGTTCATGCTCTCTCTTGCACACCACAAATCCAACAAATACTTCACATGTGAGTTAAGAGCAGTGACGCTGGAGCCAGATTGTCTGGGTTTGAATCCCAGCTCTGCCTCTCAGCAGCTGGGTGACTCTGGAGCTGCCATACTTTTATACGACAGAGAAACTCCTATATCTAGTTTAAGGCATCTTTTTTTTTTTTTTTTTAAGTTTTCAGTTACATAGAGCCAACTCCAATCCCTCCAGCTTTGAGAGACCAGCAGAGCAGTGCTGTGCCCAGCACCACCTCTGCAGAAACACCATCTAGCCAAGACCATGGAGGACCGGCAGCTTTGACGGCCGGCCTGACCACAGCTGAGAAGCAATGTCTCAGAATGAAGGCACTACCCCTCCTTCACACCCCAGACCAGGGGTGGGCAAACTTTTTGACTCGAGGGCCACAATGGGTTCTTAAACTGGACCAGAGGGCCGGAACAAAAGCATGGATGGAGTGTTTGTGTGAACTAATATAAATTCAAAGTAAAGGATCGGAGGGGAGAGCAAGAGAACTCTCCGCTCTTTCGGCTCCGCGGGCCAGATAGAACAGCCGAACGGGCCGGATCCGGCCCGCGGGCCGTAGTTTGCCCACGGCTGCCCCAGACTCTCTCTTAGGGAAGGTGACAGAGACCTGGGAGGACACAAGCAAAAACTGATGTTGGGAGCACTAGAGGTCCTGCTCCTTGATATATGTTGTCAGTTTGGCTCAAATAAACTCTTACAACATGTTTAAGAAGGTGACGTTAAAATGGGAGTGAGTGCCAGAGAGGCTGACAACTGCAAAGATGAGGATTTTCAAAAGCCGACAGAACCTCCTGGGAGAAGTCTGTCCCAGTGCTAAGACTGCCATTCACTTTGCAGAAGGGCAGCTGAGTTGCTGTGCCCAGAGGATCCTTTTTGTCCCATCTAGAAAAAGGTCAAGGCCCCCAACGCATGTTGACCCGTAGGAATAACTTTAGGCAGCAGGTTTCAGGGCTATTGCTAGAGCCAGAGCCTCCAGGACCTGGGGGACCCTTATTGTTATTAGTAAAAGGTGCTCCTTCTTCAAGACACTTTCATTTACTTGGAAACCATCAAAGGAAATATACAAATGTACGTCTATGATGTGAATGGTGTCCCTTAAAGATGGCACCTCTGGACAGTGCACAGCATGTACACCGTGACTTGTGCACATCTGCCTGGTCCCCCCACAGCTGCATTGACGGCATGGCTCCAAAACTGGCTGAGCTGTGCTCCTAGGGATGCCCCAGCCTTACTGGGCGACAAGGACACAGGCCGTGTGGGCCCTTGTGCAGAAGGCAGGAGACATGTGTGACCACATGGATGGGTTTTGAGAACCACACTAAGCGAAATAAGTCAGACAGAAAAAGTCAAGAACCATATGATTTCACTCACCTGTTGGATATGAAACCAAAAGTAACAAACAGACAAACAAGTAAACAGACATTCAGACATAGACAGTGGTATGAGAGTCCTCTGAGGGAAGGGGGGTGGAGGAAGTAGAAGAGAGTACAGTGGGTCAAAGGAGACTTGACTTGATTTATTTGTCTAAATGTAATATACACATGATGTGTGATAGAATAATACACTTAAAACTATATAATTTTATTAACCAATGTCACTACAATACTCAAATAAATGAGTGAATGAATCTATACCACAAAAAAAAAGAGAGAATGAGAGATTTCTACCCTAAAAGAAGATGCAATGTCAAGTTCGAGCACCTGTCATTCATAATGAAAATGCAGCTACACTAAGACCGAAGTCACCGTATCTCTTGTCCATAGTGTGATAAGCACCAAGCACAGTGCCTAAGGGTAAAGCAAAGTCATAAAAACCTGTGGACTGCATCAATGCTTGACTCAATGAATGGGAGCATGAATACCTTTGACTTTTATTACAAATTAATTAAAGCTACTGTATGTCATTTTGTTAGTTTACTTTTTTCCCTTGGAGGGATGGAAGGACTTTTACAACTTATGAAATTGCTTTAAGTAAATAAATGCAAATTAGTATGTCTTAATAAACAAATTGTCCAACCTTAGTTACCTGCCCGTGCTCTTCTACCCGCCCGCTCACCCAAAAAAACAACACACCCTAATAAACTGCACCTACGCTTTCCACCCATGGTCCAGATGTTGACCTCGCCACATCTTAATGCTGTTCGTGCACACCAACCATGATTTCCCATGAAAGGTCCCTCTGTGGGGCCCGCCATACCCGATGGCCCTTGTGTCATTTCACACCTTCAAATGCCAACTCTGGGACCAGAGAGGAGAAATAAGCATGTCCCAGATGAAGGGAGAGATGAGAATGAATCAAGTACCAGAGGGATTCTTTTTTTAAAATATGGGTTTTCTTTCCATTGATTTGAGAGAGAGAGGAAAGGAGAGGGAGAGGAACATCGATGTGAGAGAGAAACATCCATCGGTTGCTTCCCACATGCACCCTGACCAGGGATCGAACCTGAAACCTGGGTATGTGCCTGACCGGGAATTGAACCCTCCACCTTTTGGAACACGCATGGGATGACATTCAATAAACTGAGCCACACAGGCCAGGGCCCAGAGAGACTCCTAATGCGAAGAATCGGAGTTCACCTATCAATGCTGATTGGTTCCTGAAACTAGTCCCCAGGGCAAAGGCAAGCCACCCCACCGTGGCAGGAAGAGCCGGAACAGCTGTTCGGATTGAACCTGTATTTGTGCTGGGCACGATGAGGGGTGAGAGCTGGCAGGGAAGGATGCTCTGGACCCTGACTCAGAGGCCTTTATGCCCTGCACTTGCTGTGCGGCCCTGCGTGGGTGCCTCTGCCACTCTGTGTCCCCACCTGCAAAATGAGGCCTTGACTGTCATCTCCGAAGCAGTGCTTCTCAGGAGGAAATGTGCGCACACGCTCCCTGGGGGTCTTGTTCATGTGCACATTCTGACTCGGGGCTTGGGGCGGGCCGGCGAGTCTCCATTTCTGACAAGCCAGGTGCTTTGCCTCACTCCCAGCAGCCAAGCGGAGAAAGACTCCCTCCTCCCGAGTGCGGCTGGCAGCTGGCCCCTCTCCTGCCTCTACCCTGGCGCCTGTTAGAATTTCAGTTCAGCAGACAAAACAGCCAGCTGCCGATAGAGCCCAGGGACCAGCCAGCTGCCTTCTGCTTTTCCCTTTCCAAACAGAATTGGAGATGTCACTTTTTTAAATCACAGAACAGCTGAGAAAACAAGCATTTCCTCCATATCCATCTCTGCTTCCCACCCCCACTCATCACGTGCCAGAAACCAGCCTTGATATCTTCCTACCATCTTCCCCCGGCCCCTGCACCATCACCCCTCCTTGGACAAGGTCCCCCCAACGCCTCCTGTCCTCCCTGCCACTCTCTGAGCTCACCTCTGGCAGAGGCGGCTTGCCAGGCTTATTTTTAACAGCTCTGATTGAAGCTGGGATCCCGCTGACATCTACACTCCCTCATCATTATCAGCTCAAAGCTTCCAGCAGCCAAGCTAAAAAGGCTCTGCAGAGCAGGAGGGACCAGGAATGAAATGTCAGCGGCTCCACACTCCTGCCTCTTGCCCAGCGAGCGATCCCACCACATGCCCGCAGCACAGCTCCCTGCCCCAGATTGACCTAGCGATGGGGGTGGGGGGCAGAGATCCCCCACCCCACCCCCAGCCTCGCACCCAGCAGCCAGTGGTTTCTTGTTCCAGTGACCACATTTTCTCTCGCAAGAATCAGGACACGTGGTGTGATTGAGAAATGCACAGACGTGAAAAGACGCATAGAGGCAGGAAAATTACACCCCACTTAGTTGTGTATTTAATGAGGGCCACCAACAAGCCCCTCTCGAGTGGCTTTATCCTCATTTAGACAAATGTAAACCACCCAACCATCGCCCCGACGAACTGACAGCCTTCCCGCTGCCCTTGAGCTCTGGGAGATCCAAAGCCCAGTTTTCTCATCGGTGAAAGGAGGATAGTCACTCACATCCTCAAAGGGTACCTGGGAGGATGAGTGAGGAGAGGCAGCACCTGGTCCGCAGCACGAGGCAGGTGCCGCAGCCAGGCATGCACCTGCACCGCGCCTCCCACAGCTGGTCCTCTCCCCCTGGAACCCCCTCATGCTACACATCAGACTTCAGGTGCTACAACCACCTCTCATCCTTCCGGCTACTGACCTGGTGAGCCTCGGAAAGAGCAAGGAGCGCCTGGACACTTCCCTGTCCCTGAAAAAAGTCATGGCCCCGCTTTATGTCAGCTCAGCAGGGTCAGAGTTCACGGGAATGTGTCCCACTCATTTTGAGACTCCATTTGTAGAAGGTCTCGAAGACCACGAAATAATTGACTTCTGGGTCACAGAGGTAATAACTTTCACAGAGAAAGCATTTCTGCCTCAATGCATGAAACTGTCAGTTCATGAAGATGGTGGGGGTGGGGTGGGGTTTAGAGGTGAGAATTGGGATTGTGGTGATGCTTCTCTTGGGAGGAGAAATTCACTGTTAAAAGCATAGAAAGGATATCCACAATTTAGATGTCTTGTTGTTTGTTTACCAAAGACGTCTTTCCTTGCCTATTCCGATCCTAACTTAAAAAGCAAACAATCTGAAGTTTTTTATAATGGAGATCTTAAAAACAATGAAAAGCCCCATCCATCTCAAGGGGCCCCTCTCGGAAGTCTTCCCTGTTTACCCCATTCTGATCATTCACGATTACTCTGCCATCTTGCAGCACTTGGCTACGTGGTCTGGTCTGCAATCCATGCACCTCAGGCAAAACATTAAATCTCGGAAGACCTTCCCCAGCCAGACACTGTCCCTGGGCAGCCACTGGCCTGGGCCTTCTCGGCCCTCCCCTGTGCAGAGAGGTGGCAGCTGTGTTTGGCTTGTTCAAAGCACTGCCTTCCACTTCCACACACACAGCTGTGAGCACCGGCCCGATGACTTTGTTAATATTGCTGTTTTGATACTACCATCCCAAGCGAATCAGGAAGCCCAGCTTATAGTTCAGTTTGCAAAATGCTGATACCCGGCCAGCTATCAAGTGTCTGGCAAACCAATAGCCTTGAACGCCACAGCGGGGACAATACTCCCGAGTGCCTTCCACATAAAGAACAGTGGCTGGATCGTGTAAGGGGTGCACCACGCATGCAGGCACCGACCTGCCCTCACAGAGCTCAGAGCCACGCACCACGAAAACGGACACAGTGAGGATCCTGATAGCTAACCACCACGTTTCATCTCCACAGAAGCCCTGCAGTTCCGCGCTATTGTTATCCCCACTTCAGAGGAGGGGAAAGACGGCTCAGGGGGTGGTAACATGGACAAAGCCATACGGCTGGGTGGCAGAGGGCGAGCTTTCACCTGTGACATTCAATGATGCCATCTCTACCACCGCGAACACTGAGAGAGACAGGACTGAGAGGAAGACAGGACCCTGAGAGAGTCCGGCACTTTGGAGGGTTAGACGAGGCTAAGAAGAGGAGTCAGAGCGAGCAGTCTTGCCGTGGGAGCGTCAGGGGAAGGGAAGGCGGAGTCACAGGAGGGTGTGGGACCTCCCAGTGGGACTTGCAGAGGGATCACATGACGTCGGCCACACAGGGCAGCAGGTACCACAACAGCTCGGGGGGCCGCTGCCACCCAGGAGCTCCCAAAACCAAGAGTTGCACAAAGAGATGGAGACTCTCCAGGGCAGAGGCCAGAAGTTATCGGATCTGTTGTGCATCTGGTCAGGTGTCCGTCTGTCTGTCTACCCTGCTCCTGGCTCACCGTTTCCACCTCTGCCTGTGGTGGGCCCTGGCCCCTGTCTGCACACACACATACAGGTGTGTTAGGTATGCAGGGAGGTGGCGTTCCCAGTCCTTTCCTTCACTTTTCTGTTTCAAGCCAAGCCAGTTGGACAGTTCTTGGGTGGCAGCCCAGACCCAGGAGCGGGGAAAGCAGAGGGAAACTGTGGCCATTTCTTGCCCGGGGGTGAGACCGTAGCCACGGCAGTGCCCCTACAGCAGGTCTGGCTGCTATGAAGAGGAATTTGTACATGGAAATCAGGAGAGAACAGCCCCGGGGCACCCCCATCTCAGCTATGACAACTGACAGCTAATTAGAAAGTTCCACTTGAGCCTCACCCTTTGAAAAGCCATTTAATAATTAAATGTCTTATCTGTATTTAAATTCCTCTGACAATATATACTTAGAGTGTGGCCAGAGAGCCAATTTTCTCACTTCCATCACTCTGCAAGACACAGCATTGAGTCCCGGCAACTCGCCCATTGGCAATCAGCGACATTATGCCACGCGACTTGCACTTGTTCAGCCTCGGCGGGACGCTTCCTCCCGGCTCTTGGATTGATTCACACGGAGACTCCAAACAGAAACACGCTTCCCATGAATATGGCCCTTCACAAGCCCCTGAGCTGGGCCGGGCAGGCAAGGAGTGGGTGAGGGACCCTCAGCCTCGTGGGGCAGAGGGAGGGGCGGTGGCAGCAGCTCACCTGAGTGCAGCTGAAAAGGGTGCACTGTTTGCAGAGCAAGAATAGAATGTTAAAATAAAATAATAAAGTTTTTATTAAAATAATAATAAAATCATAAAGACTTTATTAAAATAATGAAAGTCATAATAAGTTGGTCCACTTTTCATTATCACCATGCACAGATCATTCAAAAGGCAGTCGGTGATAAAATGCTGCTCCCCACTACAAAGGAGGCTCCCGCTGGCACCCCTCTCCCGCGCTGCTGCCTGGAAGTCACAGGGCTCCCTGGCCTGCTCCAGAGGGAAGAGGAGGCAACAGAGGAGAGATCGCTGTAGAGGGAGGTAAAGAGAGGTGAGCTGCGTGCTTAAAGGGACAGACACAGGCCAGGTTTGGCCCCACGGATATGCTCTGTCCCGGCTGCAGGAGCAGGAAACAACAGGGAGGTGACCTCCACAGAGGCCGCACCCACTGACAGCAGGGCTATCTGTCGTGGCCAGCGTCCCACGTGGGCTGTGGGGATCTTGCAGAGCTCCGGGGAGTGGGGGGTGGGGGTCGGGGGGAGTGTCAACCCCCAAAGGAATACACACAAGCCTCCAAAGGAGACCAGACTGGGTGGGAGAGAGTCATGGACGGTCCAGTTTGGGACACAGAAGGCGCATCTGGAGGAAATGACAGAGGTCACCCGGATCCTCCACGGCTTGGCTGGAGCAATCTGACAACCCAGCACCACTTCTCCCTCGTGGCCCAGGACAGCCTCTGAGGACACGGGCTGCGCTTCTGTTTCCCTTTCTGGAAGTTTCTCTCACCATCTGAAGGAGCCAATGAAATGGTGGACGGGAGCATACATTTGAAGGAATAGTACGGGAATGTAAACATGAGCTCGTTCAACTCTCTCTCCCGACAGAGGTGCAAAGCCCAGAGGAGTCGAGTGATGTCTCCGGAGTCACCCAGATGGTTAGCTGGTGCTGTTGTCCAGTCCCCCACCTGCCATGCTGCTGGGAAACACTCAGGTATCACCGCCAGCTGTGGGTTCAGGTACTGCTCCCCACTTACAGCCATGCAACATGGGATGCCCCACACATGTTTCCTGAGAGTGGCCTGGACTGGAGACTATACTGACCACGAGCAGCCGAAGAAGCACCCCAGCACCAGGCAGCACGAGCACTGCTTTCGGGGTTGATATGACTGTGCATCTCTGGGGTGCTTCAGTCAACACCCCTGAGTCACAGCCAATAAGACCAAGTATCTTTCGAGGATGCAGTCTGGACCATTGAAACTGGCCTGAACTATCATTAAATTCAGGAGTATCGAGGGCTTGGGCAACACTCACTGCTCTTCACAGGCTGGGATCCTGCCCTATAGTGCTCTCGTTCTATGGGGTCCAACTCTTGCCTCTCAAAGTGTGGGGTCACCTGGGAGCTTGTTGGAAAAGCAGGAAATTAAGGCCCTCCTGGGCCTACTGAATCAGGATCTGCATTGATACAGACCCCCAGGTGAGTCGGGTGCACATTGAAGCTCGGGAAGCACTGGTCTAGGGCACTGTGGGGACACCTGAAGGTGACGACCTTGGAGACAGGCCAAGGCTCTGCACACCGTCGGAGACCACTGCAGACTGTCCACCACAGTGTGTAACATGGCACCACCATGGCTCTGATCTCACACAGGGAAGGATGGGAGCAGCCGGGCTCGGCCACAGCTCAGGTCTGGAGAGGTTCTGAGTTTCAGAGGATGGCGAGCTGAGTGGGCTCCAATGTGAGCTGTCATGACACAGATAGCCACCAAGTCAGGAGACCTGCTCTACATAGTACCTGGGGAGTCCAGACTCTGGGGTCTCACAGACCTGGGTCTGCCTGCCTGCTCTTCATTCACCAGCTCTGGGACCTGCTGCAAGTCCAACAAGTCTCCGGGACCCATTTCCACGTCTTCACTGTGACGTCAGGATGAGAGGAGATCCTGGACGTGAACAGGTGGCACTGGCGTGGTCCCTGGTAGGTGCCCTTGAGGAGTAGCAGCTATGCTTATAAGCTGGGGGGATTAGGGAAGCTGACTGCTTCTCCAGATATCCTCAGAGGGCAGAGCTGGGATGGGTGACCAGTGGTTCCAAGTCCCAGGACAGTGGGTTGGACTTGGTGAATGGAAGAGCCATGCGCAATGAGCTAACAGCAAATGCACAGCAAAGGCAGTGTGAGCACAGTGCATGGCGGGAGTTCAGGGGAGAGAGCGAGGCATTGGTGGGAGGGGCTACGAGATGGAGAAGAAGGTGCTTTCCTCATTTCCACTGCCCTAAAGTAGAGGGCCAGCCCCCCCAACATCCAAACAGGTATCTCCTTTCTCTTTCCTTGCAGCAAAAGAGACGAGGATGAAGCGGCAGTGGAGTAGACGCCACCAACCTTCTGAAAGCCCCCAACACTCTTTTTCCCGCAGCAGCTTCCAAGCAACACCCACCAGGTAACCAAAAAGGAAGGCACCATTGGTCTCCTTAGTAACCACTTCCAATGCCTCTCAGTAATGATTTTAACAAGCTCCCAGCTCTCTCCCCAAACTGCTTAATTTTTACAGCAATCATACTCTCCTTTTTCTCCTCTAAACATTCATTGGAGCACATCTGAGCAGAACATGGTGTGATTTCCAAACCCAGTTAGACAGCGATTGTTTCACAAAGTGCAATGCCCACAATTAATGAACCCTCTGGGAATAAAGTTCCTTCTAACAGGAACACCATTAAAAACAAAGCTGTAAAAACCCTCACAGAGCCCCCAATCATTTGTCACCTGGTCACAACCGAGGAGGGGTGTGCACAGTGGGGTTACGTGAACAGCTCAAAGATGGGCAGGCTTTGGCTGTTCCTGGCCTCCACAGGAAGGGAGGGAGCATGCTGTGTAAGCATCTGGAAGAAAGGCAACAGCCAATGCAGAGGTCCTGGGTGGTGTCCAAGGAAAAGCAAGGAGGTCAGGGGGCTGGAGTGGGAAGGGGGAGAGTGGTAGGAAGTGGACTTTGGATATCACTCTGAAGGAAGCAGGAAGCCATCGGGGGGTTCTGAACAGAAGAGCAACTTACATTTAGAAGATGGTGGCCCTGACTGGTTTGGCTCAGTGGATAGAGCATCGGCCTGCGGACTGAAGGGTCCCGGGTTCGATTCCAGTCAAGGGCATATACCTTGGTTGCGGCCACATCCCCAGTAGGGGGTGTGCAGGAGGCAGCTGATCAATGTTTCTCTCTCATTGATGTTTCTAACTCTCTATCCCTCTCCCTTCCTCTCTGTAAAAAATCAATAAAATATATTTTTTTTAAAAAAATATATAAGATGGTGCATTTAAGGCACCAGGAACAGTATCAGTACATAGTAAGTGTTCAGTTACTCACTCCCTGAATATCTTTGTGGTCACCCAACACATGCATATGCTCACACCACTCAAAGCACTTCTACCTACTGAGGTGTCCCAGGTCCTTCTGTCTGAGATTCAAGCTCCCCTAAACGAAGGCCCAAGGCACACGTCCAGCTAACACCCCAACCATTGTGCCCAGCTACAGACTCATTCTCCCTAGACCTGCAGCTCTTCCCTCTTCATTGCTTCCCCCTGTGTATTTCCCTTCCTCCCAAAGGCCTGCCCCTCTCAGCACTACCCATCTCACACCCATCTCAGTGAAGGCTTCCCTCCTGCATCCCCAGCTAGATGTCACGTCTCCACCATTAGCCAGCACACCAGGCCACTCAAAGACCTCTTCTCAACCTTGGTGCTGGTCTCATCCCCCAGCAAATCCTACCTCTGCCTCCTGTCACCATCCATTGGGTAGTGACTTACTGAGCTACTGTGCAGGGCTTAGCCGTGGCGCTGAATAAGCCATTATAAAATTCAGCAGAATAACTCAATAAACTCAAGGCCCCTATTTGCCCCTGTCCTCTTGACAGAGATCTGGCCAAGACTTAGCCAGGCTGTGAAAGGGGCTGGTATAATTATAAATGGAAAAGGAGGGCAAGGGGGGGGGGCACTCTTCTTCCTTAACAGACAAAACCTCAACAGACAAAAATAAATCTAATGACTGCTCAGTCCTATTCACCATTAAGCCCAGGACTTTTGCTTCATTGTGACCATAGATGCAGGTAAGTATTTCACAAAATAAGAACAAGGTCATGATAAAGAGGAGGAGACTATTCAAAACCCTGCCCAATATCTCTCTCTCTCTCTCTCTCTCTCTCACACACACACACACACACACACACACACACACACACACACGCCTGGCATGGCATGTGGCCATGTTCAAGCCTTCCATGTGGAAAAAGGGCATCTTTCCCACATCCAAAAGGCCCTGAAGCAGCCAGGGAGGCAAGAAGCAGATGAAGAGGAATTTGAAGCCATCCTTGCAAAGTCGGGGTTGGGGAGCACTTTGGCCACATCAGAGGCCTCCAACAACCGTGGAGTGATCAGGGTGGGGACCTAAATTGCTGCCTGTCTTTATAGAAAACATATTAAAGAGCACTGAACTCCCACATGGTTTTCTTTTCTTTCTTTTTTTAACATAAACTGGTATAGCTTTGTAGAGGGCAATTTTATTTTCCATATCCATGTCCATGTTGCATACCTTTTGTTTTGTTTTGTTTGTTTTTTATTTCAGAGGGAGGAAGGGAGAGGGAAAGAGATAGAAACATCAATGATGAGAGAGAATCATCGATCAGCTGCCTCTTGCACGCCCCCTACTGAGGATCAAGCCTACAATCTGGACATGTGCCCTGACTGGGAATCGAACCACGACCTCCTGGTTCATGAGTTGACGCTCAACCACTGAGCCACACCAGCAGCTGAGAGTGGAGTCATCCCCACATAGTTTTCTGAGGCAGGCAGAAGAGATGACAGATCAAACAGGAGTCAGAACCTTCTAGATGACTGCCTTCCCAGATGCAGGTAAATCACAGACCACAGGGCAGGGTCTGAATTAAGAAACTCTAAGTGAAAATGGGACCAGGATTCACGAACTGTTGTTACCGAGGTCCTTCAGGGAGGCTCAGGCTCCTCTTCCTCAAGCCGTTTTACCAGGTTATCCATTCCCAGGGCCAAAAATCCAACAGATAAAGTGACCAGCTAGAGAAGCAACCAGCACCCAGAACCTGATCAAAGGCCTTGGCCAGGGGCACGATCAGCTGGATCCCAGGTCCTGTAATGGCACCTCTAATGGACACCCAATGTTTTTGTTCTGGTTTGCTGTTGTCTGCAGCATCCTACTTGCCATGATAACCCTAACTTTTGTTCAGGGTTCCATCCCTCCCCACTCTGCTCTGTGATCGAGTGGAGATGACTCCACTCTCAGCTCCAGGGCCACCCCAACATTTCTCTGGCCATGGTGGCCAGTTCAAGATGAGACTTTGAGACTTGGAGCTAACATTCTTTCCTGGTGGGTTTGGAGCTAAAAGGGTACCAGGCTAAGACTGCTGCCGCCACCTTCAAACATGAATGGAGAAAGTGCTGAGAACTGGGCCAATGTGGAAGAGATTGGGGGAGAGAGGAGGGAGACAGAAACGGATGGATGGATGGATGGATGGATGGATGGATGGATGGATGGATGGATCTGGGCCCTGGTATGAGCATTTGTGCCCCTAATCAGGCCTCATCTGATTCAAACTCAGGTTTTCCTGATCCCGAAGGAGGAAAGGAAGTTAATGGGTATTGAGTGTTTATTGCTGGGCTCAAAACAAATGTTATTGCGTTTAATCCCCACAATAACCCTGTGAAGTAGTCTTTATTTCCTCCCTTATCTTTATTTGTAAATAAGGAAACTGAGATTAAAGAGGTTTTGTGACTGGCCCAGGTCAGCCGATTCACCATTGGAGAAACCAGAACCAGGGTCACCCCCAGGCTCTGATCTCTGTGCTGTGCCCCTCCACCCCTGGGTGAACAGGCCAGAGCTCCAGAGAGGGCTGGGGCCCGAGGGGAGTTCACATTTTGATCACTGAGCCAGAGGGGCTGCCAGTGAAATGTCTGCTCACGGGACTAACAGGCAGAATGCTCTTTGAAAGAGAAATGCCACGTCTGCCGGGACACACTTCAAAAGGCCTCTCAGAGCTGCAGAGGAGCAGCTGATAAATGTCACCGCACACAGGCATCTGGGAGTCCGCACAGAGGGGGCGACTCCTGCAGCACAGCCACTCTGAGCCACCACCTATAATGCAAGAGGGAGGCCTGAGCGTCCTCCAGGCGGTCGCCAAGGACAGAGGCCCAACGCCAGGAAAGGCGCAAAGCGGTGACAACATCAGGAAGGTGTCAGAAATAGAAGACAAGCACGACACGCTGGGGTAGCATGCCCGCTGACCTGCCCGCGGGCTCACTCTGTGAGGGTGAATGACATGCCAATGGCCATGTGTTCCCACAACACTGCTGTGCGGTAAAACGCGAGCAGTGGTATTGCTTTAACTCTGCGCTGAGCCTGTGAAGACTCAGTCTTCTTTGTTAAAACAGGGAAGGCAGGCAGCCTGTGTCCCTGGCTGCCCCTGTACCTCCGGTCTCCCCTCGCTCTGACTGCCTCACATCCTCATGCACCACATGGCCCCCAGGTCTGCTGATTCCCCTCGGCATTCAAGCCCATTTGGTCTCGGACCAGTTCCCATCTCTCTTCACTGCCCAGGGAGGACTGTTCAAAGACAGCACAAAATACTAAAGAAGAAATAAAGGAGATTCAAGGAAATGCTCCAGCAGCCTCATCCAGGGTCTGGCTGGGGAAGCTCAGGCCCCCACCCTGCTGAGGGCCCCTGAATGCTGGAAACCCTGCCCCACCCCATGTGCTGCCATCCCAGCCAAGAGAGGGGTGGCTGGTGGAGGGCACGGAGCCCAAGGGCAGGGCCAGCACTTGAGATAAAGCAGGAGCCGTTTCACCTACACAGAACAGGAGTCGCTAGCATGAGGCCACTGTGCAAAGACAGATCAATTGGTGAGGCTCTGGTTTGGGAAGAAACAATAATCCTACTTGAAGCCAAGTCTTTCCTGCCCCGGGTCACGGCCCTCCTCCCGCCTCGGCCCAGGAGATGCCTCCTTTGGAAGTCCTCCATACCTCTACCCTCCTCCTCTCTCCACCCACCCCCGCCCCTCCACAAGCAGAGCTGAGGGACGGGCCCTCCCCCGGACTATACAGCCCCCTGCAGGTGCCTGCGTGAAGCACCTTGTGGACGGTAAGAAGCAGCCGGAGGAGGGGAGAGGGTGGGCTCTCCTTGGCTGTCTGGGTTCACATCCCAGCTCTGCCACTGAGTCTGTCACTTTAAACAAGTCACTTAACTCCCCCAAGTCTCAGTTTCCTCACGTATAAAACGGGGAGAAGAATGGTGCTGAGGGTTAAATAAAATCATTCATGGGAAGCATCTGGCCCAGCACCTGGCTGGTGCAATAAGTGTGAATTTTCATGTTTTCAGCTTGTCCTTTTCCTCCACTGAATCAAGAGTACCTCAGGGGCCCAGGCTCTGTGTCACCCCATCCACGTCCCGGCACACACCCAAATCCACCTCCCGGCGGCGACATGGAACAACCACCCGACAGGGTCATCGTGGGAGATCCAAACAGGAGTAAGGGATACAGGTGATGGCTAAGAGCCCCGCTCTGGACTCAGCGGTTCTGGGTCCGAGTGTGGGTCCAGGGGGTCAAGTGCAATGACTGAAAAAAGACAAGTCCTTTTACTTCTCTGGTAAAAGTGTAAACCTGAGATAAAAAAGGACACCCTCACAGGATTCTTGTAAGAACTAAAGGAAAAGAGGTTTCTAAAGAGCTTAGTATAGTACCTGGCACATGTTAGGTGTCAAAAAATGTGGTGGGTTCTGTTGTTCCCATCAGTAACTGAAACGTGAGTGCCTGGAGGCCATCTGCAGCCGCAGCTCCTCTCTTAAGAGGCACTTGAAGGAAGAAAGCAGGACAGGGCTGCCTCTGAGATGCGGGGGGAGGAGAAGTGCCTTCCTCCTCGGGCTCTGATCAGAAGAAGGTTCTGGAAACAGCCCGGCAGGGACCCTTCCCGGTGAGAAGCTGGGGGCCCCTGCTGTTCTCCGGTCTCTTCTCTCTCTGGCTCTGCTGTATTCCCCCTCACACTGTCAGCCTTGTGGCCCAGCGAGGGAGGCATGAAAGGATGGAGCCTGGAAATTAACATTTCAAAGTCAATATCGGAGGACTGCTGCCTCGAGCTTCCTGCCTGGCGGTGTGGGAGCCCCAGCACAGGGGAGGGCCGCGGGGTGGGTCTGGCGCGTGTGATCCCCCACAGCTTTTGTGCCTGCTCAGTCACCTCTCATTTTCCTTCTGCGGCACATTAAAGAGAAACAGCGCCAACAGACCTGTGCCAGCGGGTGGAGCCAGCCTTCAAGCACAGCCCTGTGGCCTGTGGCCCTGCTCTCGGGGAGAGGGGGGAACCTCTGGCCTCCTCTCAGCTTGCAGACCTCGGTCAGACTGGATGGGACAGAATTGGAAAGGAGAGAGCAGTGTGTTAGCTCAGTTTACGCAGATACCCATCCAAGCAGTCATTATGGTGGACGCCTGCTGACCGCCCAGGCCGGCCCAAACGAAGCACAGGAAAGCACTCGTCGCTTATCCATTGATCCACTGACCATCCAACACCCACTGAAATTAGATTTTGCCTGTGAATCGTTTGTTGGCTCATTCTCTGCCTGTCGGAATCACACCGGGGGAGAAGACACCGGGGGACCATTCCATGGCCTGCAACCACACCGAAGGACCAGCCACCCCCTCCCACTCAGCGCCTCAACGAAACAGCCTCAACGAAATATTCGTGGTGACAGAGACGCTCCGGAGAGCCTTGAGAACAGCACAGCGGGGAAGTGGACGGAAGGACAGACTGTCACAATCCTTTTGTAAAGCAATTTGCTATTTGCCAGGACAGCTAACAGTGCACATGCCCATGACCCAGCCATCCCACTCCCACGTCTTTCCCTAAGAAACACCGTGAAGCAATTCAAATACACACCTGCAAGAAAATGGATGCACTGTGGAAATTCCATCCAGTGGTGCCATGCAGGAGCCACAGACACCCACATCATCATGGATGGATTTCTGAAACATGATGCTGAGTTTGAAAAGAAAATACGTTGCAGAAGAACGTACACAGTTTGGTTCCTTTTATAAAAAGTTAGAGAATAAGCAAAACTTCAACTAATGCTTATATATAAACATATAAATAGTACTACTACAGCAAAAATCAGTGCAGTGACTCCGCTGCTGCTAAGGTGAGGGTGGGGGAGTGGGCAGGGGCCTTCCAGCAGCCCCGTGATGCTCTTTTGCTTCAATTAGGGGGTGAATTCATGGATACTCAATTTATTATATTATTATGCTGTGCCACTAATATATTATAAATATGCATCATGCATAACGCATGTTAAATCTTCTTTGGTATTATCAAAAATTCTTTTTTTTTTTAATGTATTTTCACAAAGAAGGCTGACATTGATATTGGTAGGGACGTCTGAAGGCAAAAAGGGGCGGGGACTCTGAGGAATGTGGACGCCACACCGGACAGCCACTCATGTCCTGCCAGCCGAAGTGATTAAAAACCACAGAGACAGATGCACAGTAATGGCAGCCGCCCTTACTAAGTGCCCATCGTGTCCTCAGCACGGCTAGCTCCCCACATAGACCAGTCTAGGTCTCATCTGTAAAGATGGGGGTCGGCATCGCCATGGGAAACTTGGCTCCGAGAGGTGAAGTGACAAGGCCAGAGTCACCACGCGGCCCTGCCGCCGAGGGAGACATCAAAGACACCCCGCCGTCTGTGCCTGCAAAGACTGCGTCTTTCGCGATGCCAAGCAGCCTCTCAAATATTTATAGATCTAAATGGTGAATGAACCAAAGCGCAATTCAACCCAACGCATATTTATAAATATTTATAACCAAATGTTTTGCTTTGATAAGGCCTATTCTCCGGAGCGCCTGGCGTCGGACAAACAGGGCTGTTTCTGCGCACAGGCTGTGCTCACCTGGGAACGTGGGCTCGTCTCCATGAACACACACTTCTGTCTGCCGCGCTCGCATCCGCATCCAGATGGCCCGCCGCCCCGCCACTCACCGTCATCAACTTAACACACCGTGAAAATAAGACTGGGAGCTCAGGGACCACAGGGAATTTGTGAGGGAATTTGTGCTTCTCAGCTGCCTAAAATCTGCTCGAGGCTCCCCACCGCTTTCCGGATGAAATCCAAACCCCTCAGCAGCCTGACAGATCCTGGCCGAACCCGAACCCTCTGAGCTCACATCATCCCGCTCACGATTCACACACGCACACCTTGGCCCGAAGGCTCGGCTCCGGCTCTCTCTCACCACCTGCCCTCCCGCAGGCTGTTCGCTCTGCCCTTCGCTCTTCCCCTCCGTCCTGGCCTCGCTAATGCCTACTGCATTCCTAGAGCCCAGCCCTGGTGCCGCCTCCTCCAGGGAGCTTGCCGAGCCTGAGCCTCACGGCTGGGCTCCTGTCACTCCTGCACAAACTGACCCCTGCTACGCATCCCTCCGCACCAGCTCCGCGTTTTCTTGTCTATCCGCCCCGCAGACCCTGAGCTCCTCTTTCTGTAGGCCGGGTAGCCGTGAATTCAGAGCTTATTATGAATAAAGGCGTGTTGTCATCTGAGCCTCATGTCCCCAGACCACTTAAGACAAGGGTGGGCTGGGACAGACAGTCCACGTTAACGTGCCTGCGCCGGCCTGGGCTGAGCCTTTGCAGCAGCATCTGGCTTAATCCTCACAACCAGCCCACGAGGCACTGCTATTCCCATTTCACAGATGAGGAAAGTGAGCTTTAGAAAAGCCCGGTGATGGGGACAAAACCACGCCGCTTGTCACCCAGGCCTGTCAGACTCCAAAGCTGCGTGGTTTCCCCAATGCCCTGTGAGGTCGGGTTACGGGCTGCCACCCAGGCTCTGCTGGCACACACCAGGGCCAGAGGGCATAGAGTCAGGCCTCTCTCCCTCAGACTTGGCCTAAAGCCCCCCACCAGTGCCATCCTGCTTATGGAGAACTCGGAATAAGCCACTCCTTCCCTGACCTTCGCACTTCTCAGAGCACTGGGGACCACCCCCTAGCCTTCTCTTCATTGACTGAAACCTCCTTCTTTGACCCCTCACAGGTGTGGGGCTGATTCTGGGTGCTCATAGGTTTGGCAAACTTTCCAGCCCAGGAGGGTGGACCCTGGCGCCATGTTCCAGGGAGATGTCCTGGGCAGTCTCAGTCCCTGCTGCCCTGCCTCCCTGGCCCCCAGTCCCACAGCGGGGAGACTCGTGGGAATTCTGATCCCTGGGTCTCCCCCATCCTTCTGTGAGTGTGGGGTCTTCGGTCACTCGGGTCAGAGCTGAGGGGAGGGCCAAGAAGTGATCTCCATCACTGGACACCTGAGGGTGATGGGTCCATCGCCCCTAGAAATCCAGTCCCCACCTACAAGCCGCCCCGACTTCTGAGGGTGCTGTGGAAACAGTATTTCTCTGCCCTTTCCGCCAAGGAGCCACGGTGCAGAAAAGAAGCCTGTGTCAGATTGCAAGTCTTTTGAAAACGAAGAAAACATATACTCTCCCACAAGGACTGAGGGGCCGCTGGAGTCAACGGAGCCTTCCCAGAAGGTCAGAGGGCTCTGTCCTTGTCAGGCAGAGTGCAGGGGCGTGGGCTGAGCACACCGAGTAGGGGCTCTGGAGCCAAACCTGTGTTCAAGCCTTGGCTGTGTTCACTTGCCCGCTGTGTGACCTTGGGCACGTTGCATGACCTCTCTGAGCTTTAATGTGAAAGGAGAATCAACAGAACATACCTCGCTGTTGTGAGAATACAATGAAATAAGGTATGAAGAGTCCTTAGCTGCCTGAGTCAGGGTAGGTACTAAACAGCAGTCTTCGATTATGATGGCGATGGTGATGAACAAGAAGGGGGAGGAGGAAAAATACTAATAATTCATCACCACACCCACCCCTCCCTTCCCCCCACCTAGAGAGAACCCCTTTCTGAACTGTTGGTGGCCACTGCCCACAGGTCGGGCCTGGCATCCCAGACCTTCTCCCCGGCGCTGCTGACCAGCAGCCTGCCCTGTCCCCCTTGTGCAGGCAGACAACGAGGTTTCTGGCCCGGCTCATTGCTGGAGACAGTGGGCTCGGGGCTGGGCGTCTTGCCCAATTAACACCCTCCAGAATGCCAGTGGAGCAGCTGTGGTGGCAGTCAGACTCCCCAGGGACAGGGGCCCAGGTGTTCCTGCCTCCTCTCTGCTGCAGGCTGGGGGAGGGGCCTGCTAAGGAGTAGGGCAGGCGGGGTACCTGCCACCAGGTGTAGGCCTTGCCCCAGGGCAACTGGGCTTCCTCTGTGGGGAAGCATCTTGGCAGCCCATGTGCCCTCTGTGACCTGCACACCATGGAGACAGGAAAGACCTGGGAGGCACTGGTGGCCCCAGCGTATGACCTGTCCGTATTGACAGCACGCTCAGTCCCACCTTGTCACGAGGTACCATGTAAGGGCATGGCTGGGAACTTGGTCCACAGTCAGTACCCAATAACGGGCTGGTCTTCTGCCTCCCCGTCCCATCACTATTTGAGTGGGTGGCAGAAGCATGCTGATACCTCGCTTCACAGGGAGAAAAGACAGAATCAGAAAGACAGACAAGAAAGCAATTTTATCTCTGTGGCTTCTGAGAGACAGACTTGAAAGAAAACACTCATCACAAAGAAAAGTTAAAGAGGCCCCAACCTCGAGGAACTCTACCCTGGAAGGTCTGAGAGGAAGCACATGAAGGGGTACGCAAAAGCTTATGTGGGTTAAAAAAGGTGGGGGCAAGTACAGGGAGAAGGACTAGGAACAATACCTTTTTAAAAATCGTAAGAAAAGACAGCTTTCTCTGGTAATCTATTTGCTTATAAAATTTGCTCTAAACATATTCTCTGCTTCACTATTTGATTGATTTTTGCTTTGTTTAGCTAGTTTAATAAAGCTATTTATCTTTGTGTTAAAAAAAAAAAAAAAGATGTGATTATTCAATGTATACTAGTAAATCCATGGGGGTGTGGGTTTCCAGAAATTTCACCCTGGGGCCTCTATAGCACACTACTGCCACCTGGCGACAGTACACCTGAATTGAAGGGATAGACTATGGGAAGCATGTAGAGCTCTTGGGTTGCTGGATCTGAAAACGGACGAGGATTTGGTCATATCACCCACATGCAAGTCATTCCTCAGTTACCAGCAACATTTTTTAAAAATCAATTAAATCGTTAAAAAATCAGCAGACTAAGGTCCATTCCCAGCCTCCCTTGAGGGCAACTCATTCCTGAGTTGCAGCCTAAGCCTTTGATTTTTTTCTCTATAAAACGAAGAGAGGGAGGGGCCTAAAAGATCTCTTGACTCGGACATGTGAAAATTCTACAAATGTATTTCAGAACCCCCAGGGGAGTCTTCAAAATGCAATTATTTGCTTCCAGCCTCAAATTCTAACTTAGAATGTCTTGGGTAGGGCTCCGAAGTCCACATTTTTAATAAGCAGGTTCTCATTTCTCTAATGTTTGAGATTTGCTATTCCAAGTCCTTGCGTGTAATATTTAAGATGCTGCCTTATTAAGTCTAGAAAATGTGAGGTGTCTGGGTCTCACAGACCTTCACATTTCCTGAAGAAGGCCTATCACACACAACACCCAATGCAGCTTCGAAGGCCCCTTTTGCTGGTGGGGTAACATGAGCAGCCCCAGGTCACCAGCTGAGAAAGCCGTGGCTGGTCTAAACCCTCATCTTTGGATGCCCATCCCCTTCCCAAGGAACCCGCAGCCTTCTTGACTCATCTTCTACTTCTCAGTGCCGTGGGGCTGGGGTCCCACCAAGCAATGGAGTTCGGGGCTCGCTCCCAGCTCTCAAAGGCTGTCCTTAGCCTGAGGGATGTGCTCCAAACTCCAGCCCAAACTAGCAGAAGGTGAGCATCTCCTCCATCCATCAAAGCACTCCTTGAGCTCCAAAACGGTCATTGTGGGTTTGACAGTCAACTGAGAGAGGTGAGGGTACAACCGAAACCTGTGCTCATCTCGTCTGCCCAGCAGGGCAGACATCTCCTTGGGAGGGAGAAAAAGTGGTTCGTCTGTCCTAACAGAGAGAAGCAACATGCTGACTGTTTCCAGTCCCGGCTCTGTCCCCGCTCACTGTGTAACCTGGGGTAAGAGACTTACCCTCCCTGAGCCAGAAAACTGGGATTAAACAAAGCCCTTACCTCAGGAGGTTTCTGTGAGGTTTATATGAGATAATATATACTGTATGTAAGGCGTTCACCTTGATGACTGGAATATAGTAAATGCTCAAACACTGCTAGCTCAAAAAACGTATTCCCACACATTCCCCAAATGTGGCTCAGAGAGAAATGGAAATAGAGCCCTGCTCTGGCCGGTCCATTTAGCCTGAAGCTGGAAGGGTCCACACACCCAACAAAACTGCTCACCGAGGACCGTTATGGGCAGGCACCACGCTAGGCTCCCATCTGTTCTCCCACAGGACCAGTTTCTAGACTGGGAAAAGGGTTTCTGGCGAAAGTTGACATTGGAAAGAGTCCCCCTTCCCCACCTTCTTGTAAACCCACAGGAAAGCTCTCTGGGGATCCCCACCCTCAACGTGAAGGTCAGGGCATCCGCGCGTCACCATCTCTACGCTGACTCAAGACGGCAGGCACACCCCCTTTCCCTGGTCCTCTGGGGTGGGGGAGTCTGTCTCTCTGTTAATGGAAAGGGGAGGGGAGGGGAGCTGTCCCCGGCCATCCTCACCACTGCCTCTGTGTTCCGCAATTACTGGTACAAAATGACTTGATGAGAGGAACCAAGCCGACATCTGGGTTTCCGTGAGCATCTGACAGGGAGCCTCCCTAATTAATCTGGAAACATGCCCTGACAAAGGCTCCTCTCGGAGCGCAGTCAGGGAGAAAGCCGGCTGACGGGCCGTGAACAGAAGGCGGTGTGTGGCAGGCGGTGCTCACAGGTCACCGGGAGTGTCCGGAGGACGGGGAGATGGCGCCTTCAGTTCGCCCATCCTCCTCGGCTTTGTCATCTGACCCCCAGAGGACAGGCAGGAGGAGGCCCAGCTGCAGCTGGGAGGGGCCCGCCTGACGCCCACTCTGTGTCGGCAGCCAACTAGGAAGACAAAGGGACCCAAACATTTCAGCCCCATCAGCCCCGATCGGTGGTTTCGTCCCACCCGGCCCAGGGCTAGCACGTGGTTACATCTTCCAGCTCTGAATATGCCTCACATGGTAAAGACATATATGAGTAAATATGTACATACACACAAGAGTACTTATCTACTTAACATCCACAGGTCACCTGTAGAGTTTACCTCTTACTAGGCTTTATAGACATTACGACATTTAGTCCTTACACCAACCCACTGAAGTCTTATTTCCATTTCACAGTTGAGCAAAACAAGGCCCAGAGAGGTCAAGCTAGTTGCCTCGGGTTGCACAGCTAACAAGGGCAGGGCCAGACTGCAGTCTAGGATTGGGCAAATAAGGAGGGTGTACCAGGCCCCCTGTTAGCACAATCCACGCCTCCCCTTCCTCCTGCCCCTCCCTACAACCATTTCAATGTGACTGTTGAAGGGAGCGTTTGAAGTCAACACTCTCTGATGATTAGGGCTGAGGAAGCCTTAGGGATCCTCACGGCCGTCCAAGTGTATCCCACGGGCTTTGGAGGCAGGCCTGAGGCCGAGGGGCAGTGAAGGAGTAGACAGCCCCACCCTCTCCAGACTCCTCCCCATCATGTTTGTTTTATATCGCAGTCTGGGTCCTGCAGATCCACCACTCACATTTTATAGTTCATGAAACAAAAACCAGGGAGGTGCAGTAACACATCTCGAAGGGCAGGAGCTGAAATCCAGGTTTCCTGACCCCAGGCCTCCATGGGTCCAGCGGGTGGCTCTGGACAGAGGTGAGGTCCTTCCCTGGTACCTCCTTTTCTTAGCATCCTGCTAAGAGCACAGAGGGGCAGGTGCCTCCCGCCTAGGATGCCTGTGATCTAAGAGCTCCTATAGATGGCTCAGCGGCCCGCAAATGCTTGGAAATGGGGACCATGACCACTGTCCACCTCATTGCTCCGGGAGGCCAAGCGAAAGGTCCTCATCAGCCCCTGGGCTCGGCCCTGCCTCCCCGCCTCCCACCCCACGCAGTGCGGGAAGCTGCCCATCTGAAAAGAGAGGGGTCCAAACAAAATGCTTGGCACCGGCCCGGGCATGAGGAAGAGGGCCATCAAGGTTGGCCAAGGTCGCCAGGACCCTCATGTCACCTGGGAGCCTTCTCTCCCTTCCTCCCGCCGCGGCTAGAAGACACCCAGACCCGTCCCACTGGCCTGGAAGTGCCAGCATCTCACACCCGCCTCCCGGCTGGCAGTTGGCACCACTCAGCACTCGCTCCTTCTGTGGACTTGCCCATGGCTCCCCGGTTTCCTTTGGCTTTTGAAAATTAATTACCAGTGATTTGTTAAGTTCATTAGCTCTGCCTCTCAGCAGCAAGGAAGGCCTGCCATCTGGACCCGTCTTTTCATTTTTATGAGAGTTGTTCCATAATTACACAATAAACGGGGTCACCTGCGAAGCCACGCTTGGCGCACTCAGCTGACCCCTCCTCTCTTCAGTCTCACACACTCTCTCACCAGGACGAGTGGGCTTGTCCACCCTGGCCTTGGCGTGGCCAACTCTTCAACTACACACAGAGCCGCACCAGTTTTCTCTTCCTAAAGATTTACTGAACCTATACCATGTGCCAGATGTAGTACAGGTGCTGCTTATGCATTCTTTTACATATGCCTGCACTAATTCTGTGAGGCCACTATCATGAACCCATTGGCAGAAAAGGAAACTGAGGCTCAGACAGATGAAGTAACTTGTCCAAAAGAATGAATAATTATCACCCTAGCCAGTTTTCTAAGTGGTTAGAGCATCAGCCATGAACCAGGTTTGATCCCCAGCCCCAGCACATGCAGGAGGCAACCAACTGATGTGTCTCTCTCATGTCAATGTTTCTTTCTCTCTCTCCCCCTCCTCCCTCCCTTCCACTCTGTCTGAAAATCAATGAAGAAAATATCCTCAGGTGAGGATTAGGAAAAGAAAGAGAATGCATAATTTTCAAGTAGTGGGACCATGAAAAAACCTCAGGCTGAGTATAGCCCGTCCTTTAAGCCCACCCCCTGCCTTTTTGCTAAATCCAATTTCCCTCCTGCTTTCTATTGTAGGAGCTCTCAGGCATTCAGTCCTTACCTGAGTTCCACTGTGTCCACCCATTCTCCCCTGATCAGCTACAGTCCCCCTCACCTCTGCTGTTTTACAGACACCAGATACCTGAGAGAGTGGATGCACATGAAACCATAGAAGGAGTGGGTTATATTTATCACTCACTATGTGAGCATTGCTAAATGCCTGGATTACCTCATGTAACCCACACAACTCTACAGGTGTTCTAACAAGGCAAGTATCTATGGGCGTGATCATACCCATTTTACAGAAGGGAAACCGAGGTATAAAGAGATTGAGCCACTGCCCTTGGTCACCCAGTTAGTAACTTGGAGAACCATCATCTGGAGGCAGGCTCTGACTCCCGGGTCTGTGATGCCATCCTCCTTCATGAAGAAAGAGCCAACCACGCTTCAGAGAGGCTGCTACAGGTATAAGGATACGGCCCATAGGAAGGCAGGTGTAGCGTGTTATCAGGTGAGGGCGGGCAGAGTCCCACAACACCACTGTAGGCAAGTGAAACCCTGTTTTCAAGGGAACAATATTGGTCAGGAAATTCAATCAACAAGTATTTACTGAGCACCCAAGGGCGATGCTGACTCAAAACATAATTACAATTGCCCGAGGCCTGATGTGCGTCACAAAGAGGTGAAATCAAGGGCATCGAGGGGGCACATAGCAGAGGAGCCCCGTCCAGCCCACGAGGCAGTGAGAGTCGGCTTCGCGGAGGAAACAGTCTCAGCTGAGACCCAGAGATGACAGAATTGCCCCGACCCTGTGTCTGCTGAGTGCCCACACAGGTACACTCACATGCACCCCTCCAGGGAGGGGTCTGCTCCAGGCTGAGGGAGCCTCAGGTGCCCGCCCAGAGCTGAGCATGAGGACGTATATCTGAGGCCTGAGGTGCTGAGAGCGGCGGGCCCACCGGAAAGCAGCAGGGAGCCCATTCCTTCATCCAGCGGAGGCTTGCTGGGCACGGAGGATGCTCCCTGGGATTTCCTGGTCTGGGAGCTGCTCTGTGAGGCCAGCACACGGGGCCGGCGGCAGAAGCCAGCCCTGGAGCTGCCTCACTTCCTAGGTTCCTCGGACAGGCTCCAAGTCGGTGCCGCGCCCACTCACCAGCTCTCCTTGAAGTCTAGCTCCTCTGCCTCTGTCTGCAGGGTCACCCCCTCCAGACCTACTCGCACATCAGCTCTGGTCCTTGTTAACAGATGCAACGGCCACTGAATCGAGGTAAGGAGCAGAGTGAATGTCTGTGAAGCCAGTCCTGTATCAGGGGCCTTCAAAGCCCCGTTAGTGAACCCCGTCCTTGTCAGTTCTGTTACCATGCCCATGTTACAGATGAAGAAGCTGAAGCTCAGTGAACTGTGTAGCATTTGTCCCAGAACACAGAGCTGGTCCTTCTTTTCCTAGCATTCTCTGCTCCCTCCTTTCCAAAGAAATGATCCTCAGAAGTCAACATCCTGTCCTCCCTAAAGGGGCTGCTGAAAAGTCCTAAATATCAAGCAGCGTCTCCCTACAAGCCGGACCTCTTCTATCAGCAAGCCATATTTCGGCAAAACGAAGGCACCCCTTCCACAGGTCAGTGTGGTGTGGAAGTGTGAGCCACCCAGCAGAGGGGAAGTGGAGGGACTGCTCTTCCTTTGGCAAAGAATGTAACCTGTGGGGATATTGGGCAATTAGATTTCTCCAGAACAAGCACCTACTATGTGCCAGGCTCAGTTCCAGGCATGTGTGAGGCAGAGAAGAACCTAATAAGGGTCCCTGTCCACGAGGAGTTAACAGCTAGCAACACACACACAAGAAACACTTAAGTGCCAAAGCAAAGCCTGGTCCTCAGCCAGAGGTTCGCCAGGCCTCAGGCGGTGTAGGATGTGTTCCAAGGAGTCAGAATCCCTGTCACAAATAAACAGTACGCCTCCCCATGTATGTAGACGCAGGGGGATGCGTGAAAACCAAACTCACTTAAAAGCAGAAATTCGGAGAAAGCCTCCGGGTGAGGCTTCCTACATGATACAGTTCTGAATATTTGAATGTTTATAACAAATATGCATAACCTTCATACATGTTTTACTAATCTAAATAAAATGGTATTATATTCGTGGGAGCCTTGTCCCTGCATGTTTTCTGAAATGATACATGCTCAAAAGTCCAACTGTGACCTGGCAGGAAGCGGAGGGAGGTCCATGAAGTCTCCTGACCACTGGCCTTGGGAAGGAGGGGGCCTTTCAGCCCTGTGCCCCGCCCCCAGCACGGTGCTGCCCTCCCTCAGCCCTGCTATTCCAAGGCTGAGGTCATTCAATGCCTTATCAATAATTCACAGGTACAAACAATAAAGCCAGCTGGCTATCCTCTGGGGGCAGGGAGGGGCCTCTGAGGAGGCCGGTGGGATAAACCTCTAACCATCTAGAAGCAAACATCTACCGTGTGCCCACCCAGCTTGTCAGGGAAAACAAGATCTAGAAGCACCTCAAGAATCAAGTTCCAGCCTGGGAGGGCATAGTTTTGGAAACATTCTCTAAGGCCCCACATTCCTCTTAGGCCAATGGGATTCCCCAAAATATCCAGCATGTTGTCCATTTACCACCCAAGAGCGCCTTGCACTTGAAAGCACTGGAAGGACCACTAGACCAGGAATCAGAAGAGTGGGTTCTCGTCCCAGATCTGCCATGTGCCCGCTGTGTGACCTATTGTAAGTGGTTTAACCTCTCTGAGCTTCAGCATACTCCAATATAAAATCTAGATGAAACAGAAAAATGGGCAAAAGACTCGGATAGACAGGTTAACAAAAAAGGAACACGTGAGCAGACTGTTGAACCTCAGAGGGAAGCCAGGAGAGGGTGGGTGGGAAGAGATCAACCATGAACTTGTATGTGTATGTGCATAACCTGCGGACACAGACAATGCCGTGGTGAGGGCCTAGAGCCGGGAGGATGGGAGCAGGCTGGGAGAGGTTAATGCGGGGGAAAGGAGGACCTATGTAATACTTTCAACAATAAATGTTAAAAGAAAACCCACGTGTTCACCCGAGAGAGGGTGCGTGAAGTGGGGGGGACGGACGTGATTGGCCAGAAGTGTGCACGTGAACAGGGGGGCGGGGCCACATAATCAGCCGGAAGTGCACGTGAACGGGGGCGGGGCCACGTGATGGGCCGGAAGTGCGCGTGAAGATTGAAGGGATGTGGCCAGGAACCCTCAAGCTGAGGAGGATGGAAGGACCCTGCCCTGGAGCCCTCCGAGGGAGCAGAGCCCTAGACGCCCTGATTTCAGATTTTGGCACCCAGATGGGGAGAGCACTTGTTCCTGTTGGTTTAGGCCAGTCTGTAGCCATCGGAGCAGCAGCCTCAGGAAACAGACCCCTCCTTTTGGGGCTTTGACCCTGTTGTGGGAACAGCTGAGCCCTGTGCTCCGTGGCAGGGGAGACCCCCGCCCCCCGCCCTCTAGACCTCTCACTGCGGGGCTCACAGGGAGATCCATCCTTGTGTCTGTGCCTCGGCCCTGTCTCCTGCTTCCTGGGGCTCCTCCGCAGTGACAGTGCAGTGGGCACACCAGGCAGGCTGCTGGGTGGGAAGCGCAGGCCCCGTGGCTCAGGGACTCCCCACCGCCTTGCCCAGGCCCAGCTGCAGGATGAGGCAGGGCACTCCCCAGCCCCTCCCTCACCTCCCACCTCGGCCTGGGCTTCCTGGAGCACCTGGGTTGACAGGAGCCCACAACTGGGTTGCCGTGCCCATAGTCTAGATGCCAAGACTGAGGCTCAGAGAGGGGGAGCAGAGGTCCCTACCCCCAGCCCACCTCCCCCTCAACTCAGCCCAGCTCACAGGAGGCTCCTCCAGCTGCCACCTGGTTGAGGAGGAGGAGGTGGAAGAGATTTCTGAGAAGCAATCCAAAAATACACACCAGCTGGCCCCTCCTTCCTCACTCCCTCTCTCCAGCTTCAAAGTCTCCTTTTGTGCAGGTAGGCGGGGCCTCTTCCTGGCCAGGCAGCCAGGAGCCAAGGAGGCAGAGGGTTCCTGTAGGGGCTTCTGAGACCCAGCAGATTTCCTGGACCTGGGCTCCATCGCCCTCCCACGGTTCCCAGACCAGGCGGGCTCTTTCCTGCCTCCCTGCATGCAGTTCCCTCCATCTGGAATGCCCTTCCTCAGCCTTCAGGTCCCAGCCAGCTTGAACTCCACTGGAGAATCTTCCCCGAGTCCTTTGGGGCTCACCCTGCATCCTGCACCCACCCCAGTCACAGCTGTTTTTTGGATGCTCTCACGGGGCGGTGAGGTCTTGGGGATGCTAGCTTTGCCTTTGTACCCCAGCCCCTGGCACAGACAGGTGCTCAGTAAATCCGAAAAAAAAGGGAAGGAGGGAGGGTGAGAGAGAGGAAGGGAGTGGAGGGATCAAAGAAACACCTCTCATAGGATTGGAGACGATCTGGACCGTGAGCAGCTGGCACAGGCCTGGGCACGGAGCAAAGCCCGCTCCCTTCCTGCCGCCTCCACTTGAGCCTGGGCTCCAGCACCTTCTGCCTCATCCCATTGGCAGCCGGCTCAGGGGTCCTCTCTATACCCACAGGCCTGTGTCTGTTGCCCATTAGGATGCAAGGTAATCACACCGGGATGAAGACTTGCACTTGACTTCATAAGGAGCTCGGTGTGTTTAGGAGAAAGGCATCCATTCTCGGAAATCCCAGACTGTGCGAACTTGCAAGGGTCTGAGGGCTGACCTTGAGCAGGTGTTTTCAACGGGTTTTCACACACAATACTTTCTGCAAACAAAGCCTTACCTGAGGCCATTATGTAAAACAGATGGAAACTAAGCTGCTTGGGGTATTGAAGTGGTGGGTGTTGAAGGCGACTGGGAGGTCACGGGGAGATGGGGGTTGGGGTTGGGGTTGGCCCTGGCGGTGGGATGGGCAGCCAGGAGAGAGGGAGATCCCTGGAGATTCCAGTGGCTGATATTTACCAACTGGTACAGAAGGGCTTCAGTATTTTCAGAACTGCGTGTTCATGCCTGTGTGGCTGGGCCAACGAACTCATCTTTCACAAACAAAAATGAAAATATGTCCTTGGGAAAAATCATAATGACTTCAACCTTTAATGTTCTCACTGTTTCTGTTTTTAATCTTGAAGGGATATTTTAGGGCAAGTATCTCTTGTCTAGAGGAAATATTTATATGAATTCAGCAATTCCATCAACTTTTTCTTTTGTGAAATTCAAGTAAAATTAAACTTAAAGTTATATCCAAAATATAATTGTTATGGCATATAAAAGTATCTACTCATCTGTTCATTAAAAAAAAAAAGATTAAAAGGAAAAAATGGAACACAGCCTTAAAAACATTAAAAAGGACCCTGGCTGGATGCTCAGTGGTTAGAGCATCGGCCTGTGAACCAGAGGGTCTCAGGTTCCATTCCCTGTCAAGGGCATGTACCTTAGTTGCAGGTTCTCCAACCCCCATGGGGCACGTGGGGGAGGCAACCATTCAATGTGCCTCTCTCACATCGAAGTTTCTCTCTTTCTCTTTCCCCCTCCTCCCTCCCTCCCACTCTCTAGAAATCAATGGAAAAAATATCCTTGGGTGAAGACATTAAAAAGGGATGCTCAGCCATACTTGTAATTAAAGAAATGCAAGTTAAAGCAAGACGCCTTTTTTAGCCCATCAAATTGGCAAAAATGAAAAACGTGAATAATGCCCACTATTGAACAAGATGTGGAAAAACAAAGATTTTCACATACTGTGAAGATGGTCCAGCCTTTCCGGACAGCAATTTGGCTGTAGCCATCATAAAATAAGTGCATTCTGACTTCGCACTTCCACCTCTAGGAGTTGGTCCTACAGACCTAAAGATGTTTACGTGCAAGAGTCAGACTTACAAGGGTATCTTTGTAGCAAGGTTTTTGCTTTTTAAAGAACAAAAAACATTAAAAACAATTTAATGACCCTCGATGAAACAGGCAGTGAGAGCCTATGGGGTTAGGAAACTACTCTAAATGTGCTGCTATGGAGTGAAAAGAAAAGACATGTTCCCATTTGGGGTGGGGGCAGGGGGGGCTGGTGTGCAGGTAGTGAGAGAATGTGGAAAGGAGAATGGCTGTGTTTTTATGTGCAGAGAATATTTCTGGAAATCTCCAACTGTTTTAGGAGCTGCACCTGGGAAGGGGACAGAGATTTATTTTCATTTCCTATGCTTTCGTCCTAATTAATTTTTTAAACCAGGTGTTAAATTTTCAGTAACTTTAAGACATGAGGGTTCTGTTTTGCTTAGATGGGGAGCCTCCTGCGTGTGTGGGAATTAAACGCAACCGATGTGAAAGCGTTTTGTAAACTGTAAAGGATCACGCCTGTGCAAAGCGCTATTCGTTTGCACACACGTACACATTCCCACCTGCAACGTGGGTGTTCCTCAAGAAGAAGAAAACCACGTGGAGGTCTGGTGAGCAATGCATTGGGTGGAGGGCTCCCTGCTTCCCAGCTTTCACACCACATTCTCCCCAGAGGTGTTTTAGAGCCACTGAAAATGGCAGGGTCCAGACCAGCCTTTACCTAAGAGGTCCAGGGTGGAGGTGGGGAAGCAACACCTCTTCGTGGACATTCTCATCTGATGAGCCCACTTCTAGGCCAGAGTCTGGCTCTTAAAGAGCAGGGCTAAGGGACACCCCTTGGAGTATGTCTTGCTGACAGACAAATGCCAACCGCAGGCTGACTGTGAGCGCCACTTACAGCTGCAGCAGGCACTGTTCCCAGGCTCCCAAATACCCATCTCAGGACCCACTCAGCCACCGTCTGTGGAGTGGATGAATGAGTGGCCGTGGATGGCAACCTGCCCAGGAGCTCACAGACTGTTGGCGCTGGACGAACTTTCTGGAAGCCCCTTGCTCAAGGCCCATGGCAAGAAGGGACAGAGGCAAGACTCCAGCCAACACCTGTGACCCTTGCCTCATGCTCCCTCCCCTGCTCACTCCCTGAACAAACACAGAAGACACATGGGTCCAGATCCAACACCACCATCCTCGGGCTCTAAAGGTTTGGGGTTTCTAATCTTCACCTGAGAATATGTCTTTATTGACTTTAGAGAGAGAGAAAGGGAGAGGGAGGGAAGGAAGGAGGGAGGGAAGGGGTATCAATGCGTTGCCTCCCTTACTTGGCCTTCCCTGGGGATTGAGCCCGCAATCTAGGTATGTGCCCTGACTGGGAATTGAACCCACAACTTTTGGTGTATGATGACACTCCAACCAACTTGAACCACCTGGCCAAGGCAGGCTTTAAAGTTTTTTTAAGTTGGTCTCCATCTGACATTTCTGTAGAGAATCCAAACCAACCGAGCCTTCAGTTCAGACTTGTAATTGTAAAAAGACAGGCAAGACCTCTCGCTGCCATGCACTGTCCATTCGTTAGGCGATGCCTCGCAGTCCCCACCAGATGCCAGGAGGGGCCAGCTCACTGTGTGCTGCAGAGATGGTCTCAAGGTCTCTCCCCGGCGGGGTCCGATCACACCACACAAGCAGAAACAGCCCTGCCGGGGCCACATCCAAAACCCGGTTCTCTGGGTACAAAGATGAGCCCAGGGCTCCGTCAGCTCACTTCTGTGTATGCAAGCTCCACTTTACAAAGTGGAAATCAGGGCTCCAGGGCACAGCTCCCCACCCTGCTCACCTTCAGCTGGGAGACTCTGGGGGAGTCCTGCCACCTCTCTGGGCCTCAGTTTCTTCATCTGTAAAGTTGGGACCTGCCTTAGAACCTCTCTCAGGTTCTTCGCAATTCATATCAGACTAAAGCCATGAATCCTCGGGTGAGAGGGGAACCCCAAAGGCAAAGAACTGAGAAACAACAGCCTGAACAAACCTGCATGAGGTCAGGCCCAGCCAGCCCCGCCTCACCGAGGCCTTCTCTTTCAGGCCTCGATCCGATCCACGCTGCCCTCCCTCTCAGCAGATCTCCACAATCTCAGGGCTCTCTCCCTCCCTTTCCACAAAAAGTCTGAGCCAGAGCCCCACGGGGCTCTTCATTGCATTTGAGAAACAAGCGTTTTGAACGAGCATATGTAATTGTAAAGATGGGCCCAGCAGGATAACCAGGAGTGTTCTCCCTCACCTGGCACAATGCCTGCCACAGGCAGCTCAGGCCCGCCATGGCCACACACTCACACACTCCAAACCCCGCCCCCTGCCCCCCTTCAGCAGAGAGAGTGCATGTACCAGCTCACCTCACCCAAAGCTCCTCCTAACTTCCCAGGGCACCACCCCCCCTCCCCGAGGCCCACAACCTGCATTGTGTGTGTAGGATCCACACAAAGTATTGCAGCAAAGAAAAGCACGCCTGGAGCCTGAGCCAAAGCCCAGGGCTGATGGCGGTTGCTAAGAGACAGAGGATGCCCAGCTGGAATCGTGACTGAGGTTTCTTGTTTGTGCAAGAGTAAGATGAAGAGGGAAAGAGAGGACGCGTTTGCTGTGATGAATTTTAGCCTCCACCAGATCCTGCTGGAGGGAGAAAAGATCTCACTAAGGATTATAGCCAACAATGTTCAGTCTCTCCAGCCTTCTGGCAGCAGAAAATGCTGCATGCCCCATTCTTTCCCTATGCCTTAAATATATGCTTTGAAAACTAAGGCCCCCCCCCCCAAAAAAAAAAAAAAAAAAAAACCCTTGGAGATGCCCTGGCTTGGTAGCTTCAGTTGGTTGGAGCATCATCCCGTACACCAAAAGGTTGCGGGTTCGATTCAGGGCAGAGCACATACCTAGGCCCCAGTCAGAGTGCACGGGAGGCGACCGATCAGTTTCTCTCTCTCTCTCTCTCTCTCTCTCTCTCTCTCTCTCTCTCTCTTTCTCTCTCAAAATTAATAGAAACATATCCTCAGGTGATGATTAAAATAAAAATAGTTCATTCCTTAAAAAAAAAAAAATCCTTGGAGAGAACTAAAGTTAGCAGTTCTATTTGAAGGCGCAGTTGTAGATGAGCAGTTCACGTCCAATCCATGGGCTCAGACCATCTCCACCCAATCCTAGCTTCTCAGCTCACTGCTGTGTGTCTTTAAGCAAATCACTTAACCCACCTGTGCCTCAGTTTTCACTTAAGTAAAATGGAGCTAATGTAAGTTCCTCATGGAGTGTTCTGAGGATTCAGCCCAGTAACACTGTCAGGTCCTGAGCACAGCACCTAGTCCTCAGGACACACAGGTGTTACTTTTACTAAATGTGGGTTGTCAGAGCTAGGTTCTCCAGGGCTCCTTATTCTAATCTAAGACGGGGAATCTGAGCTGAGAAAGGTCCGCACCAGGAATCCCATGGCTGCCTCAGGCTGGGAGAGGGAAGAGAGGGCTATTTCCACGCCACCCCACCATCTCTCTCTCCCCTCCCCTGGGAGAGGCAGCAGACTCCCAAGAAGGCACCCCTGAGCCACTGCCACCTCAGCCACTCTGCTCTCTTCATTCCCTCATGGGTCCTGAGTGCCCCAACCCAGCTGGCACCACATCAGGCCCTGGGCCTGGCACGGGAACAAGGGGACACAGCCCTGCTCGCCATGCTCACGCTTATCCTGAGGAAGCCCACACATGTCCCTTCACAGACGGTGCAGACTCAGTCCCCCGTCGCCAGCCAGACCCTCAGCCAGGACTAAGGCCACCTCTCTCCTCGAAACCACCAAACCTCCTCTCCTCACTCAGGCCCTGGGGCCAATCCACAGGGCTTGCCTGGCAGGCATGGCCCCTTAGTACTAACAAGGGTGAAGACAAGAAGAGGAAAAGCAAACTCTCCCAGTAGCACAGGAGGCAGGTCCAGGAGAGAGGCCACAGGAGAAGGGAGGGTGTTTGGATAGCACCCCGAGTAGGAGGATGAGCAAAGCTTCTAAAAGCTGGATCAGGCACGTGCTCTGATGCATGTGAAACGTCAGGTGCAGTACGGTGGTTCCTCAAAAAAGTCAAATATAGAATTGACATGTTATCCACCAATCCCACTTCTGGGTACACAGACAAAACAAAACGAAAGCAGAGATGTGAACAAATATCTGTAGGTCCGTGTTCATAGCAACATTCTTCACAATAGCCTAGAGCAGTGGTCGGCAAACTCATTAGTCAACAGAGCCAAATATCAACAGTACAACGATTGAAATTTCTTTTGAGAGCCAATTTTTTTAAACTTAAACTTCTTCTAACGCCACTTCTTCAAAATAGACTCGCCCAGGCCGTGATATTTTGTGGAAGAGCCACACTCAAGGGGCCAAAGAGCCGCATGTGGCTCGCGAGCCGCAGTTTGCAGACCACGGGCCTAGAGGTGAAAACAACCCAAGTGTCCACTGATGGATGAGTGGATACACAACATGTGGTCCCTACATCCTGTTCAGACTACTGTTCAGCCTTAAAGAAGAAGCCCTGTCACACGCTGCAACACAGATGAACCTTGAGGACATGCTGCTAAGTGAAATAAGCCAGACACAAAAAGACAAACTGTAGGATTCCACTTACATAAGGAAGTCACGCTCACGGAGACAGAGGGAGCATGTGGTTGCCAGGAGCTAGGGTGCAGGGGGAAATGGGGAGTTGTCATTTAATGGGTACAGAGCTTCTCCTTGGGAAGATGAAAAAGTTCTAGAGATGGATGGTGGTGATGGTTGCACAACAAGGTGACATACCTAATGCCACTGAACTGTACACTTAAAGTGGTAAATTTTATGTTATATATATTTTATCTCACACACACACACACACAAAGCCTGCCAACAGTTTTCAACATCATCACCTACAGCTGCACTCTTAGGAGAGTCAGCAGACTCCCAAGAAGGCACCCTTGGAGAGGCTGGAACAGCAGGACTTTTGGAAACAGCACAAAAACCCAAGAGGGTGAGTTGTCACCTGTGAAATGAAAACTTCCAGGAAGCATCCTCTGAATAAAGCTCACAGGGTGCCCCCTCCCCAAGCCCCATATCCCCTTCAGTGGCTGCAGCCAGGAAGCCTGTGTCCTTGGCCGCTGATGGGTGAGACAAGGAAGCAGCGGGAGGTCACAGGTCATTCAAGAACAAGCTGCATTGCCAAAACCGGTTTGGCTCAGTGGATAGAGCATCAGCCTGCGGACTGAAAGGTCCCAGGTTCGATTCCGGTCAAGGGCACGTAACTTGGTTGCAGGCACATCCCCAGTAGGAGGTGTGCAAGAGGCAGCTGATCGATGTTTCTCTCTCATTGATGTTTCTAGCTCTCTATCACTCTTCCTTCCTCTCTGTAAAAAATCAATAAAATATATTTTTAAAAAAAGAACAAGCTGCATGGGTGCGGGGGCACGGGTGCCATGGGGAGGTCCCATACAAAGCAGGGTTCCAAATGTCCCACAGAAAGAGCCCCTTGTGGGCGCTCAGATCCTCAGCCACGTGACCTCACTGATCAGCTACTCTGTGGGGATAATGACCCCAGCTCCACAGAAGTGTTAAGAAGATTAAAGAAAGAACGAGAGAAAACATAAGGTAGTGGTAAAGAGCATGCACTCCGGAGCCAGACTGCCTGCGTTCAAACCCTGGCTCTCCTGCTTCCAGCCTATGATCTTGGGCAGTGACTTCACCTCCCTGCGCCTCGGTGTGCCCACATGTAAAATGAAGACAACGGCTTCACGGCTGAGGGTGATTGGGAGGACGGAGCTGCTAAGTGTCAAGCATTTAGAACAAGCGCACAGAAACACCACACCAACACAGCCCTTAGGATTGGTGGGGATGGTGGTGTCATGGACATTCTGTCAAAGTCTGGATGTCTAAGGGCATCTCTGTCCGTCTTTCTTCTTACCTGGATGCTCAGGAAACATGCCCTGTGGTTTGGACGCCCTCTCCCTCCCTCCCGACCCCTCCCTACCCCTCAAGGAGCTCAGGTTTTCTGAGTGGATGCGACCTTAGCCACATGGACAAACTTGGTCTTGGTCATCAAACTGTGTGTGGCCGGGACATAGACTGGAGTCAGAGGAGCCCAGGCAGACCCTGACGAGTGAGGGCTGCAGCACGGAACAGCCTAGGCGAGGGCATGTGGAGGATGGTGACCGTCCCCACTGGTCAGCACACAGCCGGCCACTTCCTTCTGCCCCAAGGGCCGCCCAGCCAGAGCAGCCTTTCCCTTTCTGTGCAGCTGTCCTTCCAGGGTCCGGGAGGCGCCTCCTGATGCCCTTTTCAAATTCTGCCAGCATCTCTCACCACACACACGCGCGTCACAAACAGGCCATTCAAGCAGCTCATTCAAACAAACGCTGCCTGGGCCTCGGCCTCTGGCGGACAGGAAGACACAAGCAAGGCTGTTCAGGCTGCGCCCACCCAGCGCTGGGCCGGGCAGGAGGGGTGAGCAGCAGCACTCTGGGCACACAGGCCGTGCCTCTGCCGGTCGGCCGGGCACGGCCAACCATGCATTCACCACACTGAACAGCCTTTAGGGCGACCCCACCATGAGCCAGGCACTGGAGAGCCCTGCAGACAACAGAGGCCAGTCTGCCCTCTGGAGCCTGTGACATTTCCCAAATGCCTCCCCCAAAAGCCCCCAAAGGCAGAGGACAACTAGCCACTTTGCATCCACTTTAATGTCCCATTTTCGGGTTTTCCAACAGTCGTGATAATAACAGCAACGAACATATACTGAGAGCTTGCCTTGATTCAGGCGCCGTCCTGAGCTCTTTCCTAATCACTTCATTTGCTGTAACAAGACTGGAGGTAGGCCTTATTGGTCCCCTCATGGCACAGGTGGGGAAACTGAGGCAGGGAGGTTCAGCAACACGGCACAGCTGGGAATGGGCCCCGGGCCTGGCCCCCAAGGCACTCTATTAACTGCTATGTGAATGTAACATGCAAAACTGTTTTCACCACTGAACTGCCCATCCTCCTCCCCGGTGTTTAAGTAAAACTTAAAATGCAGGATGACGGCCCCATTTAGCCGTGTGGCTGCCTGCCCAGACTGGACCCAGGGCATCCAACCTCTGCACAGTTCAGGTTCTACGCCCTCTGCCCTACGGTCCTCCTCTGCCAACCACGTCCCCTTCCTCTCCACAGGCTCCAGACTGGCCCCTCTGCAGGCTCAGGGAACCCTAACTCCCACACAAAGCCGATTTGGGGGAATCCCTGTGGTCTCAGTCCCTCCCCTTTGCCTCCATGGTGAAAGAGCTTAGGATTGTAGCATGCCTCCTTCCGCTGCCCTCTTAGGGAGCCCAAAGCTGACCCCCAGGATTCCCTCCCAACCCAGACCTTTGGCGCCCTGAGCCTCGGGCTACCTCCGGAGCTGCCCCCATGTAGCAGGTGCCTGTGCCACAGTCCCACAGCCAAGACCTTGCACCTGAATTGTCCATCTGAACTCCACCTTGGCTCCCACCCCAGGTACCAATCCAGGAACCAGGCCATTGCCCCCTTCCCTGTTGGAGTTCTGGGTCCTATCCTTAAGCCCCACGCTATGATGGCACAGAACCTAAAAGGCCAAATGCCCCTTCACTGTACTGTCCAAGGATCACACCGAATTTTTCACTGGGTGCTTCCCTACCTAATGGGGACCCTGTATCCACTGGGCTTGCCAGACTGAACGGGCGTGTCCTATGCCCCTGAGAGGCTATACCTTGTCAACCTGCCTCCGTCCCCAGCATCGGCTGGGCCAGCGCTCCTGCTCCCGGCTCCCAGCCCACCCCCGGCCCTACCTAAACTAAGAACTTCTTCCCAAGAGAGAATGGCCACCCTGTCAGACAGAAGGAAGCAGCTATCGATGAACGTCTGGAGGGCGGGAAAGGAATCGCCAACAGTCCCACTTCCAGGGGCCTGGAGTGCCTGGATAAGGAGCCAGGAAAATAGTCACCTGTTCATGGCCCAGATCACAAAGGCAATAAGAGCGAGCCCCAAAGTGAGGCCAGGCCTGTTCATAGCAGCATTATTTACAATAGCTAGAAGACTGAAACACACAGCCACTGGAGAGTGGATAGGCAAAATGTGGTAAATCCATATAATGGACTATTATTCTGCCTTTAAAAGGAAGAAATGCCCTAGACTGTTTGGCTCAGTGGATAGAGCGTTGGCCTGTGGACCGAAGGGTCCCGGGTTCAATTTTGATCAAGGGCACACACCTCAGTTGCAGGCTCGTACCTCTCTCACAACAATATTTCTCTCTGTCTTTCCCTCTCTCTTCCACTCTCTCTAAAAATCAATGGGAAAATATCCTCGGGTGAGGAAGTAAAAAAAAAGGAAGAAAAATTCTGACACATGCTACAACATTATGGACATTATGCTGAGTGGATAAGCCGGTCACAAAAGGACAAATACTGTAGGATTCCACGCATATGAGGGACAGAGGTGTCAAATTCATGAAGCCTGAAAGTAGAACGGTGGCTGACAGGTGCTGGGGCAGAGAAAAATGGGAAGTTGTTGTTTCCTGGGTGTAGAGTTTCAGTTTTGCAAGATGAAAAAGTTCTGGAGGTTGTTTGCAAAATAGTGTGATATATTTAACACCACTGAAGTGTGTGCTTAAAAATGATTGGGATGGTAACTTCTGTTATGTGCTTTTTACCACAATTAAACATCTAAAAAACTGAATAAACATGGAAGGGAGCTATGTGGCAAGTAGATTACACATCATCTCTCTTCTCTCCATTCACTCTCGATCCCGTTTATAAGGAGCTGTGCTTAAGGGCAGCATCTGGCTATGTCATGGATCTGCTCAAAAGTGACGCCTCCACTCTACCCCCAGGTTTCCTGAGCCCCACTGCTCGCTGCTGGGCCCCCCGAGTCACTCTGATCTGCCATCGCTTTTGGACAGCTTAGTGTCCTGGCTTCATTCAATTTGGACAGTCCCTTTGCTCTTCCTGTGCTCTTGGGCGATCTGGCCAGGGACCAGTCCCATTAAGTTGTGAAGCATTATCAGGCCTGAGGCCTGGCAGGCCTCCAGCTCCCAGCAGGAGGGCCTGACTCATGATCTGACCCCTCACAGGCTTCTCAAGTCCCCGAGAGGCTCGGGCGGCCTCACTTCCTCTCCCCAAAGGGGTGTGTTTGCTCTGCTCTGGATGCGGGATCATTAGCCTGCCCCATCTCATGCCTCTCGCCTCATCCTGCCCTCACCCATCTCCTCCCCCCACGTCCCGGTGTCTCCACTGTCATTGGGAACCACAGTGGTGTGACAAATGACTGAGGAGGTCCTGGGGATGCCATTTCATTCTGCAGGCATTATTGTGCCTGACCTAAACCCGAATACCCAGGCCCCAGTCTCCCGGGTGACACCTGAAGGCCCCAGTTTCCTGGCAACAGGGAACAATGGCCCCTGGGAAAAGCACACACAGTTTGGGAAAGGGCGGCCTTTTTTCTCTGCGCCCCTGGGTAGGATGAGGGGGCTCCACTTCGGCAGGCAGAGTCCAGAGGGACGTTCAAGGCAGGAGGGTGTTGGGCCTCCACGGCCCTCCTCCCACCCTAACCCTGAGCCACAGGAAGTCTCCCAGGTGAGCTGGAGCTCCCCACCTGGGGCTTTATTAGCTGCCTCTGATGGGACAAAAGCCCCTTGGAGCAGACTCACCGCCTCCCCGGGCCCTGCAGAGCCCTCCACTCCAAGCCCATGTTGTCCGTCATTCCCGCGCTGACTCCGATGTTCTGTGACCTCCAGCGTCACATTTTGCTGCAAAAGTGACATGCGCTTTCCCCTTTGGACACCTGGAAGGGCGTGGTGAGGACTGACCAGTGCGCATGTGCAGGGCAGGTGCTCGCTACATAGCACCTGTTATTGAGACCACTTCCTGAGTGTCACTTCTTCCCAAAGGAACCGGAGAACCGCAGTGACCCAAAAGACACTGAGGAGGTCCCCGGGCTGACCTGGGCCCTGCACCATCGCCCCTCAAACTGCAGACATCCAGGAGGGCTGACCTTCATGGGTGCAGAATCAGGGCCCCCAAGGCCCCAAGACCCCAGGCACCCCGAGGAGGCACCTCCTCTCAAAGCCAGGACCTCTCACGTGAATGCACCCATTGCAGATGGCAAAGCAGCCTGGGAAGCACATTGTCTAAAGAACTCGCTCAACCCTGGCCGGTGTGGCTCAGTTGGTGGAGCATGATCCTTTGTACAGAAAGGTAACCAGTTCAGGGTGTGCAGCAGGAGCGACCAGACCATTCTCTCTCTCTCTCTCTCTCTCTCTCTCTCTCTCTCTCTCTCTCTCTCTCAGAAAAAAACAAACAATAAAAACATATTCAAAATATTTTTTTAAAAAATAAAACAAAATAACTTGCTCAGGATTTTGTTCCCTTCCCCATCCTTTGAGTGCATGCCTATGTCTTCATTTGATGGTAACATGACAGCCAGTTTACACATGTGGCTCCAAAATACGAGGCCCAATGTCCATGCCCTGCATGACCCCACCGGCTTCTCCCTGGGACAGTCTGGAGGGACCACGAGGTGCCATTCTCCTCCCAAGAAGGGGAGCCCCTTAAAGACAGCAGGGGCTGAAGGGCCAGGACAACAGAGCGGCCACTGCTCATAACAGAGCGACACTGACAGAGAGCCAGGAGCCTCACTTCCATCCCACAACGAGGTCTGTGCTGTCCCCGTTTTACAGATGGGAAATAGGTTCAGAGGGCCGCGTGGCTGGTCCACAGGGACGTGGCTAGAAATGGCAGCGTGGAACTTGGCTCCAAAGCCCTTCCTCAACACCCCTCTGCACTGGCTCACATGCAGGTCCCCCCAGGAGCTGGAGAGTGAGCTGTAAGCCCGTGACTAACGGAACCAGCACAGGAGGCCGGGCGAGTTTGATGCCTTGGGAACTACAGCAACAGTGAGGATGCCCAGGGGGCAGCGGTTTCTTGTTGGGCAGCATGGAAACCCTGGGAGACAAAAGGCCTCAAATCTGAAATCTGAGCAGAGGCCAGTCCAGGCGGGATGCCGGCGGTACCTTCGCTCAGAGCACCTCCGCCCCTCCACAGCTCTCACTGGTCCTGCGCTCCGGCCTCACACGGACCGGCTCTGTCCCCAGAGGGGCTACTTGGCCAAGTGGAGGGAAGGCTGCAGACGCACATTTAACCACCACTGATGCGTCCTGGGTCCTGTTTCTGAAAATGGCAATGACCAGGTTGGGGGTGGGTCTTCAGCTAAAAATGCCTCTCTTCGGCATCTCAAGACATAACCCTATGTTGCCTGCCCTTAAAAAAAAAAACCCTATGAACAGACACTCCATGCCCTGGGGAGGGGTAAAGAAGGGGCGGTGGCTGGCGAGGCACTCCAGACCCTTGGGTGGCTTCTGAATTTCTGGGGTCCTTGGGGTGATGGGATTTCGTGTTGGATGGGACTCTGGCTGGCTAGCCTGGGGCATCAGCATCTGCATCTGGCATTAGTGATAAGTAAAGAATGGGGACACGCGAATAAATCATATTCTGAGAAAATGAAAACAGCCCTTCTCATTCTCAAGTGAAAATTAAAAGCAAACCGTCTCTGCTGGACTTTGCAGAGTGCGGAGGCATGATTTGCGCACCCTGGGGGTTGCTAAAGCTGCAAAAGGAGCAGAAAGGAGCGCTAACAAAAAGCCCCTAATCGCAAGCTTGCAAGGTTTGGAGCACATTCTTGTTGTATAAAAGGCAACACCGTGTCCTCAGGGCATAACGTGACACGCCCGGGGCCGTGGCTGAGAGAGGTGCCTCACCCCCACGTGCGCCGATATTCACAACAGGCTCAGGGATTGGAGCAGATTGAACAGGGCCAAGTCCTCCCTGTTAGTGTCAAAATGGATAACTGTCAACGCCTCAACACAGCCTATGCTCTCCCAGTTAAATGAGCCGTAAAGACCAGCATCGTCGAACCTGGGTGCACGCAAAGTCCAATGAGAGAAAGGGGAACCTTTTTGCTGACTAAGCTCCAGTCCCTTTGGTCAGCCTTAAAAACAAGCACGTTTTTATTTTATTTCTTTAAAAATAATGTTTTTCTCCCCCTAAATGATACAGGGAATTCTTTACAGAACCTCTCAGTCAGGAAACACTGGGCATTAACGGACGCACACTTCTCTTGGTGGAAAGAACGCCAACATGTTTGCTATCTAGACCCAGTTCCCAGAATCTCAGTCCCCTGCGGTTGCCCAATTACCTTTGTTTGAAACAACGATAGAAAATCAAACTACAGATCATCAAGAACCACCTTTGGAAATTTTGCTTTAACGTGTTCTAAGGGTAGAATGAGATTACAAGGCTGGCAACCGGGTAAGGGGAAGGCAAGTGTTTTCTTTCTTTTTTTTTTTTTTTTAATATATTTTATTGATATTTCACAGAGAGGAAGGGAGAGGGATAGAGAGCCAGAAACATCGATGAGAGAGAAACATCGATCAGCTGCCTCCTGCACACCTCCCACTGGGGATGTGCCCGCAACCAAGGTACATGCCCTTGACCGGAATCGAACCCGGGACCCTTGAGTCCGCAGGCCGACGCTCTATCCACTGAGCCAAACCGGTTTCGGCAAGTGTTTTCTTTTCTTCCCTGCATTTCCTACTGTTGGAGAGACTAGGACTGAACCATCAGGAAAATAGGAGCTTAGCACTTCTTGAAGGTTTACCCCACAAAATGTGGGCCGGAATTCTTATTTGTTCCTCGCTCAACAATTTAAAATAGTTCCTTTTCCAGATGATAACATAGAGTCTAAGCAAGATTAAGCAACTCACCCGGATCAACTAGGTAGTAAGTAGCTGAGCTGTTGGATTTCAGAGTCCAAACTCTTAACCTCTGTGTTATGCCTGGTCCTCAACTCTGGTTACCTTGGCAGCACCAGGGGGTACCTGGGAAGTCCAAGTGGAAGCTGTACATAACAGCCCCCTGCAGGCCTCACGGTCACCTGCACCTTCGGTAATGCACAGCTGACCCCAGCATGCACCTCCACCCTCAGCAGATGGTGCATCGCCGCAAGGGACGCACTCCTGCGGGGAGCCCCGGGGACAGAGCCATTTGCCGTCTGTGGTCAATGTTCAAGCGGCCAGTTGTCCACAGCCTTCCCAGAGGGCATCTGAGATCGCATACCATGTCCAGCTGGCTGTGAGAGACACTATTAAAAATCATCGATAAGTGAGTTCCGGCCTTTGCTCACACCGTTTCTGTAAAGACCTGCCGAAAATGACTTCGTGTTCTTTGTTTCCCATCAACAGAGTTAATGACTTGTAGGAAACTGATTTGTCTTTTCCAGCTGCCTTTGGAGATTCCGATGCCCAGGTGTAGTGACCCCTTCCAACAAATCTGCAACAGGAGATGAATAGCATGGGGAAGTTTGCGTTTGAACAGCTCTGTAATTGATGTGTGTGTATTTGTCCCTGTGAAATATGATTTTTCATTTCTAATAGTTGTATTCACATTCCTTTTTCTTTCATTTCACGGGCACTGGGAGGGAAAAAGCCAGGCTACAGAGCAGCCATCAAATTCTCACAGCTGACGCCCATCACCCACTTGAGAAATCGGCAACCACAGAACCACCGGTCAACACTCCAGCCAAGCCCTTCACCACATCTAATTCATCCAGATATCCCCGCACCCGGCAAATTACCGCACGCAGCCGGCTGGTAATAAGCTGGATGGGTGAATGAACCCATCCGTCCAGAGAAGAAAGCCAGGCCCCGGGTTCCCACTGCCAAGCTGGGGGGAGTGATGCCCAGAAGGAGGGCTGCCTCTCAGCCAGGCAGCAAGGTGGGGCCCCTTCAGAATGCCCATCTCCTCAGACACCTAAAACCAGCGGCTGCTTCGCAAACATCGGCCAGGAATCAGATGAAGAATCCCGCCCACGGCAGAAGCCTGGAAAGCAAGGTTCCCATGTGACCCCATCAGAGGCAGCAACCCTTTAATAACACTCCCAGGGGTGGGCAAACTTTTTGACTCGAGGGCCACAATGGGTTCTTAAACTGGACCGGAGGGCCGGAACAAAAGCATGGATGGAGTGTTTGTGTGAACTAATACAAATTCAAAGTAAAGGAGCGGCGGGGAGAGCAAGAGAACCCTCCGCTCTTTCAGCTCCGCGGGCCGGATAGAACAGCCGAATGGGCCAGATCCGGCCCGCGGGCCGTAGTTTGCCCACGGCTGCTAGACCCACACCTGGGGACAGATGTGCCCCTTTCTATCCTTCTTCCCAAATGTTTCCTAAAGGTTATAAACAGCAGAACTGGTCTCGCTCTCTTGCTCGCTCATAAACAGATAAAAAGTCATGTTGCTGTTTTGTTTTATTTTCTAAGTAAAGAGTATTGACTTGATCAAAAACGGTTGGTCTGTGACAGAAAATTCAAATTCCCACCGACAAGCCACCATTCTGGGCTCCGGGATGTCCCTGGTTGTTTAGGAACCGCATGGAAGCCATAAAAGTCCAACTACAAACTGCTGAATGGCTTCCTCCAAGAGCCCCCTGTAATAAATCCTGTCGCCTTTGAGAGCTGACATGTCCCTCGGAGTCTCCGAGAAGAGGTGGGCAGAGTTCCGGGCAATGAGGGGTCTTGGAGTCTCCCTCGAGCACAGCGGAGGGCCCGGGGTGGGGGTCTCTGTGTGCACATGTGGTATCGGGCGGTGACTCCCAAGAGTTGACTTGGGTGCAAAGCTTCTTAAAGGGGAGTGCCCTGGGGTGGTACCAACTGTGCAGGCAAAAGTGTGTGTGTGTTGGGGGGTGTTCACAGAGGGTCACATCACCCCTCCTTACTCATGCTCAATGGAAACCTCGAACCTCTGTCTGGGGCACTGGCTCCTGCAGAGAACGCTCTCCCCTCGGGGCCCCGCGTGCATTTCCCTCCCTGGCCTCAGCCCTGGGAGCGGGAACATCTCAGGGAGCGTGAAAGAGTGGCCCCTGTCCCCCTGCCAAGGGGATGTCACGCCCCCAGAATTGATGCGCCAGCTTTCTTGTACCAGCTTTTCCCAGGTTTCCTCCCCACCCATTACTGTCCCATTAGTTGCCATGTGTTTTCCCCTAATGTCACCAGTGCACACTGCCTCTTTGTTGCCCTGCAACATTCTGCCTGCCCCTCCCCAACGGGGCTGAGCTTCAACTTCCCACTGTGAACTATTTCCTCGCTCTCTCCTGTCCCCCCTTCCCGCCTAGGCCAGGGCCCAGCCTTGGGTAGGACACACCCGCCAAAGGGCATTCTCTGCTCTGTTTGCACAGCACGAGTGGGCCCCCAGTTGCCTGGCGCCCCTCATCCGCCGTGAACACACTTCTCCTTCTTATTGGTATTCAGTCCATACCTTCCTTTCTGACCTTCCCTGCGTGGCCTCCTAGATCCACCGACAGAAGGCCCTTTGTTGAAGGAGCAGAGGGTGTAAACACCAGGGCTCCGAAGACAAGGCCACGACTTCAAAGGAGAAATGAGTCATTGCTCATCGCTGGGGTGGGGGCCCGGGACAGCCGCTGCGCTGAGCACCTCCAGTCTCAGGACAAACCTTCTGTGCCTTTTACGGATCAGACACTATTTCCAAAGCTATTCACTGATTTTTATTGTTCCAAATTTGACTCCAAAACATGGGCCAGAATCCGGGGTCTGGTAAATATTTTGCTCCACAGTTTGCTGGAAGCACTTTGCTGGAAAGGATAACTTCCAACACTGGCTCAGGCCCGGGGCCTTCCGGGCTCTCCCGTCTGCCAGCTTCACGTGACGGCAAGCAGATCATCCATCCCAAACCCATGTGGGCCCGGCCTCTCCCCAGCTCACGAGTCCTCCAAGTGTCCCTGATTAGACAGCTCTGCATCTAAAAGCACCGAGCCCATCAAAGCCAGGCTCCCCCATCCTCTCAGACACACAGTCCTGCCTGAACTCTTCCAGGGCGAGGTGACAAGCAGAGCAGCCCACCACGTGGCCGCTAGCTCTTCCAGAAGCCTGCCTTGCACAGAACAAAATCCACTTCCCCACACCTTCCACCACGGTACCCAGTTCTGCTTCTGAAATAAATCACCCCCTTGTCCTGTTGACAGCCCTTCACATAAATTTGAAAATTACTCTCCGAGTTCCTGTCCATTTGTTTTCATCACACCGAACGGCCCCAGGCCCCCTGGCTGTATCTCACATGGCATCGTTTCCGCGCAGCTCCTGATGTTAGCTGCCCTCCTCCGCGGCATGCTTAGCGTTCTCCCCACAACTACCTACAACAAAACACACATCCTGGTACTGAACACTGTTCTCTGGATGTGCTCAAATCAGCACAGACTAGAACAGGTCTGTCCCCTCTCCTGGAGAGGACACCTTGCCTTTATTGATTCAGCCTAAGGCGACATTCACTCTTTCAGCCGCTTCACCACATGGACTCATCCTCAGCTTGAAGATGACATAACAAACGCTGCCAAACCAGGTCCCACCCATTCAGCGCTTTCAACACCAGCTCCATATTTATCCACATTTAATTTCACCCAGTTCCTGGAGATCTTTTTCAATCTTATTTCTGTCGTTTTGGTATAAAGGCCACCACCTCTTTGTGGTTTTGTGCCACCTGCAGACCTGCTGAGCTCATCCAAGTCCCTTCTGTATGCTCATCCAATTCATTAACAAAAATGATAGAACAGGGTCCAGAGATGCTAATGACTTGCGAAAGGAATCCCAGCCAGACAGGGACAGAGCCAAATCTCGAACACAGGCGTCCTGGCTCTTAGGGCTCACTTCCATCACACTGCGCCAAAAAGCCCCCGTGTGCTCACTCCCCACCCTCCACCACCCCCGCCTCCTCACTGGCCCACCCTGATTATAGACAGGAAAGTCTGGCTTATCGGAAGGAGGCTGGGGAAACGGCCCCCTCACTGAGGATCCTGGTTTGTGAAATTGTAGCAGCTTCCTGCAGCTATAGCTCTGGGCTTCTCAAGGGAGTCTCTTGAGTAGCCCACCCAGCAAACCAGGATTGAGAGGGCATTTCTCCAAAGATTACATACAGATGGCCAATGAGCATATAAAAAGACGACCAGTAGCACTAATCATCAGGAAAATGCAAATTAAAACCACAATAACATCGCCGCTCATACACATCACAATAGCTACTATCAAAAAGACAGGCAGAAAGTAAGCATTGGTGAAGTGGTGTACCCACTAGGGAAAACAGTATGGCAGTTCCTCAAAATATTAAAAATAGAACTATCATAATATCCAGCCATCCCACTCCTGAAGATATATACAAAAGAATTAAAAAGAGGGTCTTGTAGAGGCATTTGCACATTGTGTTCATAGCAGCATTATTCACAATAGCCAAGAGATAGAAGCAACTTAAATGCCCATGACAGATAAACGAAATGTGGTGCATGCAGACAATGGAATGTTAGCCTTGAGAAGGAAAGAAATCCCTTCACATGCTGCAACATGGGTGAACCTTGGTTACCAGGGGCTGGGGTGCGGGAACTGAAGAGCTGTTTGTGAGTACAGAGCTACAGATTTGCAAGATGAAAACATTCTGGAGCTTCTTTTCATAATAATGTAAATATACTTAGCACTACTGAACTTCTGATGCCAAGATAACCTGAAGCCCCAAAATAATAAAACCGTATGTATGTTCTAGGAAGGCCTTTTGATGCTAAGAGGCTCAACATGAAAGCTACGATTAGATGAAGCAGAGATTGATCAAGAATTTATGAAGATGGTAATGCACCGTACCCAAGTGTTTATTTCTTAAATCTTGCACTTAATAGATCATGAATCTACATGTAACGAGTTATAATTTACGTTAATATTCATGCCAAGTTAATCTAATAAAGAGACCTACATTATAGTCAACTCCTAAGGAACACATTCTGGGAAAGAGGCTGTAGAAATTCTTCCGTTTATATGAAGTCTCTCTCCCATTTCCCATCCATAAAACCAAAGAGGCTGCAGGAGCCAAACTCTCAGGCAACAGGCTAAGCTGCCTGCCAACCCGAGAGTGAGCTGAGGCAAAGTGCGAAATGCGATAAGGAGCTCTGCCTCCCACGGAGAAGACAGGAAGGCCCTGCTCTGAGACAGGAGACCAGGAGGCAATCGGGCCCTGGCCCCTGCTCAGCCTGGAACCTGCTGCTGAGGCTGTGGGGAGGAAGGAGCCAGAGAAGCCCACCGGCCTGGGGCAACCCATGAGGACTTCCAGGACAACAGACTGCCCTCTTTGTCCGAGAGAAATGTGGCTGGATGGGGCGTGCCCGGCCACCCCCTCCATTGCTTCCAGAATAATGGTTTGGGTAATGATGGCCTTCAAAGCCCTTATGCTGGGTGCACCATACAAATCGCCCCGAATCTTCACAACAGCCGCCCCTCCCCCCCCCCCCCCCCCGCCACTTCACAGGTGAGGAAATAACTCTGAGAGGTTAAATAATATGCCCAGAGTCCCATAGCTAATCAGTTACCGTGATCACTGGAGGAAAGAGAGGACTGGGTGCCAAGGAGCTAACTCCAATCTGGAGAAGCTGGGAGGAGTGCCCGGCCACCCTTGTTCAGGGGCTGCTTGGAGCTGGGATGGTGTGTGTGCTTCACTCCACAGCCCCAGGCAGCGGGGTGGGGGGCGGGGGGGACAAGCTGGGCTTTGGTCACTGAGGGGTGCTGTCCTCCAAAGGGAAGACAATGCGGCAGACGGAATAATGGCCCCCAAAGATGTCCACATCCTAGTCCCTGGAACCTGTAAACACCACCTACATGGCAAAAGCAGCTTTGCAGAAGTGATTACATAGGAATCTTTTCCCGGTTCCCCTGCCAGACTGGGCAGGGACCCAGGCCTACCCGTGTCCTTGTGTCTCCAGCATGAGGGGGGTTGGCAGGGCCAGCAAGCGGTGTCTTTCTGGTGGCCGACATTGTCCTGAAGGCCGGGGAGGAGCATAAACAGTGCCTACTCTTCATATGGGCCACCAGTTCCTCCCTCCCTTCTCTGATTTCTGGACTCGAGGCTTTCCCGGCCTGTGTTGGGCCCCAGCAACTGCCTTATCTTTCTCTGCTTTTCTCTATTTGCAAATGCTCAATATCACAGCAAAATTATGTACGTAACTTTTTTTAAAAATATATTTTATTGATTTTTTACAGAGAGGAAAGGAGAGGGATAGAGCGTTAGCAACATCGATGAGAGAGAAACATCGATTCAGCTGACTCCTGCACACCTCCTACTGGGGATGTGCCCGCAACCAAGGTACATGCCCTTGACCGGAATCGAACCTGGGACCCTTCAGTCTGCAGCCCGACGCTCTATCCACTGAGCCAAACCAGTTAGGGCTGTACGTAACTTTTGAAATGGTTTTTAAGACGTCCTCACTCTCCTACCACTTTTTCACAACAGCCCCCACCCCCCCCCGCCACCTTCCAACCACATATGCCTCTCTGTTCAGAATCTTCTGGATGCCATAAATTCAGTTGGCTCCATGCTGATTTTTGTAATGCTATCGGAGAGGACGGCGGCTTTTCATTCCTTGGAGCCTCTATAAAATGTCCCCAGCAGGGCTCATTCTCTGGGGTGACCCATCGCCTGCTCTTCCCTCCAGGCTCCGCCGGGCCCTGAGTTCCCGGTTTTTGTGAAGGCCTCTGTGGCTCTGAGGCACAGGTGGGGGTGGGGGGAGCCAGGGGCCAGGGGCTGCGGTTAGGACATTAGTCCATGCTGGGAGTGTCAGCCGCTCTGGCACAGGGATGTCAATCTCAGGCCGGCTGCCTCTTCCGCAGAGGTTCCTGGGCCAGCCCAGTGGGACCCTGGCCTTTTTCACTTGAGCCTTGACAGCACGCACGGATTTAATGACTGGAAAGCACTCTGAGAATCCAGGGTGCTCCATCATTGATGACTCATAATCCCCAAACTGTTCTCTACACCGAGGCAACGCTGCTGCCCTCAGGAGGGTCTCTGTTAGTGTGGCTCTCACACCAGAGCCAGGCTGGGTGGAGGCAAACAGGGGCTCTGCCCAAAGAGGGGTTCCCTGCTAAGACTTGGGGCATCGCTTCTCAACATGCGAGCCAGATAGAGAGGGGCTTGGTGACAATGCGGATTCCTGGGCCCTTCTCACCTACTCACTCAGGTGCTCAGAAGACAGTGCCCTGGAATCTGCATGTTAATAACCACCCCCCAGCTGACTCTCATGCACACGCATTTGAGTTCTGATGGTTTAGAGGTGGGTGCATGGGTCTGGGGTCGGGGGCCTAGGTTCCCGTCTCAGCTCTGATCCTTACTGCCTGAGACCTCAGCAAGTTACCTGACACTAGACCCACAAGATCTAGGTATTCCCTAAAAAAGTTTTCAAGAGTTTCAGGACATAATGCGCATGAGTGAATTAAAGGGACTGAAAACCCCCCTTTAAGTGTCTGATCCAGCACTTGCCCAAACCCGAGAACCAGGGAAGCTTCTTCCCATCACTCACGCCAGAAACATCCCACAGACTTGGTATCTCATGAGGCAGAGCTCGGGAAACTCCTTTCTGGAAAAAGAGAAGTCTGGAGGGCGAGCAACAGCATCTGAAGGTGGCAAATCTGGCAGGAAGGAGGCCCTGGCAGAGAGAGGGGAGGCCACAGGCGCCCCATCCCTCATGCTCAGGGCCCTCGGCTGGCTCAGTTCCGCCGATCTGCTGCCTGGAGTGGACAGGGCACAATAGCGAGGTCACCTTCCTGCTTCGGGTAATTTCCCGTGGAGGCAAGACATCCATTTTTAACAGCTCTTCGTTTCAGCAGAGAACGCCCTCCCGCCTCTGAGGGGGGCTGGGGACCAGGATGGGAAGGGAGGCTTTGTTCTTCTGACCAGTGCTGACAGTTTAATTAAACCCAGCTCGAGACGGGGTCGGCAGGGTCAGGCATTCTTCAACAGGGCTCCTGTGGAATATCACTTCCCTGCCTCTCCAGCCACCAGGGCCCTGTTAATGAGTTATCCCGGTCCCTCCAGCAGGGATATAAATAAGGGGAAATAAATGCCCTGGGCTGCCCTTAATCACCCACCCCCACCCCTTCCAGGACCAGCAGACACAAAAGCTTGATGTTGTCGGGATGCATACTGGTTTCAAGGCTAAAAAGAAGCCCAGAGGAACTGTGTTTCCAGAAGCAGCTTCTGGGTGAGGAAGGGCATGCAACCAGCAAGAGGAGGGATATGAGGCCACGGGAGACCCCTCCACAGACACTCACTGGGCTCCACACCCAAACGTGGGCTTTGGGGCTATAAGGGAAGCAGTCAGGTTCAAACGCGTCTGACGCCTGTGGACATCCCCGGAACAAGATCTCCACATTCTCAGGTGATGCAGCTGCCCCCACAGCCAGGTAATGGACCCAGGGTATAACCACCCCTACAGGGAGCCGGGTCCAGCCAGTGAAGCATCTGCCCCTCAGCCCACTCCAACCTGCTGGTAGGTCAGAGGATTCAGGTAGCTCTCACAAAAAGCACTCCTCAAAGAGCTCTCAAACCCTCACCTCAGGAGAGGCAGTGCCCCCCCAGTCTCTCTCACAAGCCATCACCCCTATAGTATTCAGCACCTAGAACAGCACCTGGTCCATAGGACGCCCCCAGGAACTGTTGGATGAATGGGTGAGCAGGTGGTGGGTAGATGAACAGAAGGTGGGGAGGGGAGAGGGGAGGAGGGAGGGCATGGAGTGGGGGGAGAGTTGGGTATATGGGCAGGTTTATCTGTGGGTTGGTAGGTGGGAAAGGAAAGGGTGTGGGGCTGGAAAGGTAAATGGGCGGTTGGTGGGTAAATGAGAGGAAGAGTGTGTAGGTAGGCAGGTGAATAAGTGGGGACTGTTAGATGGGAGGAAGGGTGGGAGAACAGGGAGGACAGAGGGATAGGTGGATTGATTGGTGGCTGGTAGATGGGTAAATGGGAGTCCAGGTGAATGGGAGTCGGGATGGGGGGTGGGTAGATGATAGGTAGGTAGATGGGTAGGTGAGTAGGTAGTGGGTGCAGGAGGTGGATGGGTGGTGAGTAGGGGGTGGATGGATACTATGGAAGGGCGAGCTTTAGCGTCAGACAGACCGGAGCTTACATTTGCCTCAGCCCCTTGGGCATGTCGAACCCTCTGACCTTGGCAGATTCCCGTTGTCAACTTCCTGAGCCTGTGCAATGGCTGTCCCAAGCCAGCAGGTGCCTCCACAGGTAAACCTAAGCCTCTTGTGAAAAGAAAAAAAAACCTGTTGGGGGAGGTTCCTGCAAAGCGAGAGGATGGCTCCGAGTTAAGAGAAGTGAGGCTGAATCACACAGGAAGTGGAGGCAGGACCTGACAGTGGACCAATGCCCAGAGGGAGGGTGTGGGGTCACCTTGGGCCGCCCTCTGAAGCAATTCCCACATGGATTCATCTCACATTTCTGAGCATCTACCTACTATGTTCACACCCGACATGAGAGCAGGTTATACCTCTCCTGAACCCCACAACAGCCTGAGAGGTAGATGCTATCTTTGCCTGATAAAAAAGCAAATGGGGCTCCATGGGGTTCAGGGAAGCGTTCCAACACTACGCATCTAGCATTCACGTGAACTCAAGCTATAGAGGCTTCTCGTTGCTTATAAAAACTGGGAGGTCTCCTGCCATAAAAATAATACATGCTGCTTACAGAACATCTGGGAAGCATGGAAAAGAAAAAGTCACCCAGCAACAACCCCTGTGGGTATTTACAATCATTTTTATGTGCATTCTTTCGAGTGATTTATTTCGTGGTCATATTGTTAATACAATTTTGCATCCTGGCTTTTGATATCACAAACACTTATCTGCATGACTGATGTCTTTCATTAAGGCCATTTTTGATGATGCTATAAAGATTCCATCAAGTTGATACAGCATAATTCACTTAACCATTCCCCCAAAGTTAGACATTCAAATTGTTCTATATTCTTTACCATATTTGATATTTCAATATAGAAACAGTTTATATCTCAATATTCTAAATAATGCTGCAAGGAACATGCCTGTGCCCATGTTTTATCAGGTCTCATGATACAGTCCCAAACGTGAGATTTCTCGGGCACGGTTTAGCCCATTTTCAGGCTCTCTAAGGACCTTTGAAGGCCTGGTCTTTCATTCCGACCCTATCATCATACTGCTCTGTGTCCAACACGAATCACCTCTCTGGGCTACAGGTTCTGCATAAGGAAAGAAACAGACAGGCTAACCCCATGGTTGGCAAACTGCGGCTCGCGAGCCACATGCGGCTCTTTGGCCCCTTGAGTGTGGCTCTTCCACAAAATACCATGGCCTGGGCGAGTCTATTTTGAAGAAGTGGTGTTAGAAGAAGTTTAAGTTTAAAAAATTTGACTCTCAAAAGAAATTTCAATCGTTGTACTGTTGATATTTGGCTCTGTTGACTAATGAGTTTGCCGACCACTGGGCTAACCCAACACCAGGGGCAATGATGGTGAAGAATAACCAGTTACAGGATTTTAACTCCTGGAAGCCTCACAGACAAAAGCAACTGAAATGTGGACCCCACCACCTGACATACTTTGTGACCACACCTTACCCTGAACATTTGGTCTCTCAGACTCGGTTTCATGCTGATTTAGCATAACGGCCTCTGCAGGAAAGCCCATGATTTGCTCCAGATGGAAAGGATTAGTAATGGATCTCTCAACGCAGAGGGAAGGTCAACAGGTGACAGACCAGAAAGGCTAGGCACTGCCTTCCCTCTTTCCCTGCCTCCTAAGGGAAGGGCGGGCTCCATAATATGACTGCAGGTGACCCCACAAGCCCCTACACAGCTCATTGGCCCCAGCGCGATCTCTTGACCTAAGGTGAGCCAAGCAGATTCTTTCCCCCAGAAACCTGGAGTTGGGCCTGAGATATTGGAGGTTCTGAGCTCCAAGGTCACAGAACGCAGGAGGGGAGTCAGCACTGTGGCCAGCCAAAGGCAGATGGAGCTGAAATGCTGCCGGGCAGCCCAGGACACAGGTCTGCAGGGCTGAGCAGAACAATAAGGTAGACGTTAAGAAAGGACTAGGAACATCCCTCACACTCATGCCCAATCCCAGCTGTACCTCGCTTTCTGTCCTAGGGAGCCAGTGAATCTGCTGGTTGCGCCCTTACAATACCCCACCCTTGCTGTCTGTTTCTGGGGACCAAGAGTGTCTGAGTGCTCCTCAGCCAGACCACTGGGAGAGGGAACAGAGATGTTCTGAAATGCCTGATGCTCAGGTTGATAAAATGCGGATGGAGGGGTCGGCAAAGATGAACAAGGCAGATAGATAGATAGATAGATAGATAGATAGATGAAATATACAGATATAACAATGTATGTATATCAAGCATGTCAAACGTTTGACATGATACACACACACACACACACACTGTACAATGGAATATTATTCATCTTGCCATTTGTGACAACATGGATGAACCTTGAGCGCATTAGGCTAAGTGAAATAAGCCAAACAGAGAAAGACAAATTCTGTGTGATATCACTCACATACAGAATCTTAAGGGCTCAGGGGTGGGGGAAAAGGGAGAGGTCGGTCAAAGGGTACAAACTTTCAGCTATGAGATGAATCAGGTCTGAGGATCTGATGTATAAAAGGGAGAACACTGTATTGTATGACTGAAGTCTGCTAACAGAGAATGTAAATGTTTTCACACACAGAAAAAGAAGATAAACATGTGAGGTGATGGATGTGTTAATTAACTAGATGGGGGATTGTTTCACAATGTACACACACTAGTATATCAAATCACCACCAAGTATGCTTCAAATAGCTTACAATTTTATTTGCCAATGATACCTCAATAAAGCTACAGCCTTTAAACAGACAAATTTTAAATAAAATCAATGAAGAGGGTCAAAGCAAGGGCCCAGAGTTTGGCAACGTTCCCGTCCACACAGGCTCCGACCCGGGGTGGTGACCGAGGGAAGGAACCAAGCAGGCACATATGCCCAGAGAGCGAGGCAGCAGCTTGAACGGCTTAGGAGGGGCTTAGGAGGAGGAAAAGTGCAGACGGAGACCAAGAGAAGAGACGTTCAGGATGAATCCTGCAGAGAGAAGATAACGCTGCAACAGCCAGCTGGGAGAAGCGACATGGACCTTGTGCGCCCGCCCACGGACCACACGTCACAGAGATGTCGGGGGGATGCATCTGCCAGGACGGGTTCTGTGCCTTCAGCAGTCAAGAAAAGAAAAGCGCACCCGCTGTGTGTCCTGGCACCACGTCATAGACAGCCCAGCTCTCGCCCACGGGCGCCAAAGACAGCCAAAGGGGTCATCGCTGAGGGTCACTGTGGAGAGGCCTCCAGGCCAGGAGGACAAAGAAACAGAAAGTGACCAGACTGAAAATTGGAATTCCATCTTAAAGACAAGAACGTGAAGGCAGGATCAGGTGACACATTCTGGAGCTGCCTGGAGAACACTGGGCTCATCAAGAGGCCTGGGAATCACGGCAGAGGTGGAAAGAACTGGCCCCGCCGCACGCAGGAAGCCCCAGGTGCCACCTCCCACCGAGCCCCTACCGCTCAGCCTCACCTGCATCACCACTGCTTCTTCCTCCACAAGGGGCTGCCCAGCATCTCACGCAGTGCAATGGTGTTTCGGGTTTTTAATGACAACGACCAAGGGCGCGCAATAACCTCCCAACTCAAAATTCAAAAACCCAATGATGACCCTCCAAAAATCTAACAAGAGTTTAGGATTGTTCTAGGCACTTACAGAAAGCAAAGCTGGGGGAGGGAGGATGCGGCAGGGAGGACCATAAATTATCAGAAAGCAAATTCAGGGCTCAAAGTTAAGAAAATGTTTCTAACATGCAGACTTTTCAATAATGGAATTGATTGCCCCAGGTGGTGGTGAACTCCCCATCACTAGAGGTAGGCAAGCAGAGACTAACGGACCCTGTATAAGGAGCTGAAAGAGATTTCTTAGATAACCTCTAAGGAAGGTCCCGTTTAACCCAAGATCCCACAGAATGAAATGTACGATAGAACAATTACAGACACACTTGGCAAATCATAAAGCAGCAGAATTAGCCACTACCCTTAAAACTTGAAAGAAGTCCATGTACAACAAATAAAAGTACATTACACACAGTTAACAAGGTCTAAGTTAACAGACCTTACTCCTCTGAGCTGAACATAGAAATGTGCCCGAGAAGGACTTAGCTGAATGTATAAAAATTTGACTCACGGCAGGTTACCGAAGGCAGTGAGAGATGGGTGTGCATGTCCTCCCTGCCACGCCGGGCCCACCCCCCGAGCCCCGCACGGGCAGAGTTAGCACATGGAACTCGAGGAACTTCAGATTCGGTCAGGTGCCTGCCATGGAGAAATGGCCCACACAGCACCTTCCGACAGCAAAGGCCTGACCTTTGAGACCCCGAGCAGTTCCTGCCAGTGAGGAACATGGGGGTCACGGGAAAGCCCCGACCCCACGGACCAAACCCTCTCCCTCCCACAGGGTGAGGGATAAGAGCACAGAGGGAGCTTTCTGGCCTCGGAGCATCACTCACAGCCTGGACAGAGCCTGGTTATGCTGGAACAGCAGTTCTGGTAACATGTGCAGCTGGTTCCGGTTCAGTCGTCTGCAAAAGAGAAGAGAGGAGTTGGAGATTGCCTGGGGAGTCCAGGAAGTCCACAGGGCTTTTCAGAAAGCACTGGATTCGGAGTCAGAGAGCCCAGGGTTCAAATCCTAACACGGTCGCTGTGCAACTCCAGGGAAATCACCTTCTTTGGGCCCAGTTTCCTCATCTATAAAGTGGGATTGAGGATACGAGCAGAGTATTTGTGACAGCCCCCCGCCCCAGGACATGCCATGGAGCGAGTGGGCAGGCAATAATAGGTAGAGCACCTTTCCTGCCATTATTTCCTCCCATGCCCATCATCATCTGCACGTACACCTGCAGGACCCTTTGTGATCTCAAAGGCACTGATAGATCTGTCTCCGTGTGTGAGTTGGATATCTGACGACACATGAAATACGAGATATATCCCAATGGGGTAGGACTGGGCGCATGCTTTGTTTTGTTTGTAAGAATTTTTATGAGTTTACTTGAGCCAAACTGATGACATACACTGGGGAGCAAGATATCAAATGCTCCCTGGACACACGTTTCTGGCTCTTTATTGTTCTTATCCACATTTGGCTCAGTGGCAGCTCAACTCTTATTGTTTGCTTTTAGGCCTTCTTTCAAAACAAAAATAGCTTCATTGATTTTTTAAATTACTTATGGAAATGCATGCTTAATTTTTTTAAGGCTTCAGATAGTAGAAGAAAAAGTATTTGGCCACGTGCACTTTTCTGACTCAACAATTTGTGGTGTCTTCATGCCAAACCACAGAGAACGACCCCTTCATTTGTAGTGACGGATTACTTATGTTCACCATTTCTAGTTCCTCTAGTGGTGGACAGACAACTTGTCAGTGTAATGAAACAGGCGGGCCCTAACCGGTTTGGCTCAATGGATAGAGCGTCGGCCTGCGGACTGAAGGGTCCCAGGTCCGATTCCGGTCAAGGGCATGTATCTTGGTTGCGGGCACATCCCCAATAGGGGTTGTGCAGGAGGCAGCTGATCGATGTCTCTCTCATCGATGTTTCTAACTCTCTATCCCTCTCCCTTCCTCTCTGTAAAAAATCAATAAAATATATTTTAAAAATAATAAAGTAAAACAGGCGGGGGTGGGAAGTCTGGGTCTGGAATGCAGCCTGATGAGAAGACATGCAGAAAGGACCTGGACTCGTCCCAGGGAAGCAGCGAAGTTTACCCAGACTTATCTTCGACAACACACTCTTTTTCCCCTGATATTCTAAAGTGCTGTTGACATACTCTATTACATTCGTTTCAGATGTACAACACAGTGATTAGACATATATGTAACTCAAAAAGTGATCACTCCAATAAGTCTAGTACCCACCACTCATAGTTATTACAATACTACGGACTATATTCCCTGAGGTACTTTACATCCCCATGAATAGTAGGCAACTAATTCTCTGACACGGGAGTGTTGGACTCCAGCCCTTCAGGGGATGTGACACCTGTAAACTATGGAGCCTTGGTACTCACACTGTGGTCCATGGACCACCTGCAGGGGCATCACCTAAGAGCTGGTAAGAGCCTCAATATCTCAGGCTCTCCCCCAGACCTGTAGAATCAGTCTGCATTTCAACAGGATCCCCAGACGACCTGTGTGCTCGGCGAGGTTGGAGACGCACTGGTGTAAAATGCAGCCCCTGCCCTCCATCTATGGCACAGTTTGAGTTTCACACAACCTCTCCTTTAACAGATCTAGACAGGGATCAACTAGCTCAGCAAAAGCTCCCTTTTGCTGGGAGGGAGAAAGAAATGTAATTCTATGTGGCTGGCACTTTTCCTCCTAGGAGGTCACCCTTTATCTGCTATGTGAGAAAGATACCATTTCCCAGCACAGAACAGACAGTCAGGCCAGCTGGAAGAAGCGTTACCTAAAGGGCCGGCTCCTAGGAAAACGCATCGCTGCTTCAGAAAAAAGGGACCACCAATAGAATCCTTAAAGCAACAGGAGACCTCAGATGGCTCCAGGTTCCTTAACCTCCTCCAATAAATTAATCCTGTGTTTACACTGCCTGGTAATCACTGGTTTTTGTTTTGTTTTGTTTTCCCCCGAGATGTTCTCAGTTTTCCAGCTTTAATTTCTGAAAAACACTTAAAAGGAAAAGGGATCTAATAACTAGTTAAAGTGGGAAATCACAGGACATGGGAGGAGGGCCCCAGCATGGTGAGGGGCCTGCAGGGCTAAGAATAATACCCTCGCAGCAGTGGCTCCCAGTCCTGGGAGCCCTCACCGTGTGCCAGGGGCCAGAACAAATGTCTTATCGGCATTACCTCCCGGTCAGAGGAAAGGCAGAATGAAACGGTGGTTTCTTTCTCTTGAGTATGACAAGGCCTTACGTTCACACACACGCCTTCCGGTCTCCTCCTTGCAACAACCCCATGGGGAAGGCGTCCTCACCACCATCGCGCCACATGGCTGGGTCTTAACAAATGCTCGGGACATGTTTGTTGACTCTGCTGCCTGGCCTCTCTGACATCAGAGGAATTAGGGTGTCCAGAGGAGAGTGACCCCCCAGATCACCTCCAAATTCCCCAGAGGTGGGGTTCTGAAGCTTGCCTTTCCCCAGCTCCCCATCCTGGCTGCCTCCACGCGACACATGGATGACCCCCACTCAGCCAGCTGAGGGTGACTGAGCGCTGCACCCCCTCCCAACGTCAGACCCTGACACCCGCGGCACCCCAATCCTCACGGCCGCAGAACAGCACGCGGCTGCTTCTGCGCTCAAGTCTGTAACTGCTCACAAGACCAGTTATGTCTGTCCCCAAACCTGTTTAGCCAGAGGTACTTATAATTATAATTGTATGATTGAATGAACTGTTACATAAACAAACCAAATACCAGTGCGAAAAGAGAGAGTCGTCTCTATGAAAACTGAGCTGAATGCTTTGAAAGAGTCACTAAAAGGAAAGCTGCTAATTAAAGGGCTGTTGGATTACGGAAAAGACTGCAGGGCAGGAGGGTCATTAAGGAAATTCAGGATCCTCCACGCAGCTTGCCTCCAAGGACCCTTTAAAAATCTCACTCACCCTAAAGAAACCAAAACCAAAAACCCTAAGTAAGGTGGACGTGAGTGGCTTAGGTGAACTCGAATCAGCATCTCATAATAAAAGAAAGGTCTTGGCAAAAAATAAAAAGGCGGGGGGGAGGTCAGTAAGTGCTCATTTACATGTTATAACTTAAAATGAGACGCTCAGAGTACGTTTGGTGTTCATGACTCCCCACTTCATCCAACCTTTATGACTAACTGACTCACCACTTGTCCCCAATGAGTCCGAGAGGGTGCCGGCCGTCCACAGGGAGCATTGGACCCCCAGGGACAGAGCAGCCACAAAGAACAGAACTTGGAAAAGGACAGGAGGGACAAAGTCCGCAGTGATGTCGTGACTCGAAAAGCAGGGCCCTGCCCAGCCTTGGGAGGCAGAAGCAGGCGTGATGAGGGCCACCAGGCCATGTCTGAACCCCAACCCACCTTCTCTCCTCCTCCGGGGCATGGCAGGACCCGAGCTGAAGCTGGAATGGGTTAGGTCTGAATCAGCCCCTCATAACCAGGTCACAAGTGGAGTATGTTTTGTTCTGAGCCTTTTACACATCTGTTCAGCTGGGGCTCCTTGTCGCTCAGTTTTAGGCTGGCTGAGGAAGGCCAAGGAAAGGTCGCCTGACGTTCCTCCCGGCGGCAGGAAGGCACTGAGACAACCCTATCCTTTCCCTTTCATTTAATACCTTATTTTCTTTTATATAAAAGAGAAAAGGGAGGTGTTAGGACATAGCCATTAAGAGCTCAGGCTTTGGAGGCTACATGGTCCCAGTTCTAATCCCCTCTCCTGCATGTAATCACCTAATAATCACTTCATAAGGCAAGTGCTTAACTTCTCTGCACCTCTGTTTCTCATCTAAGATCCCACTGACCCAGGGTTGTTTCCAGGATTAAATGAGATATTAGGGGGCGAGGGGCAAAGAGCTTATCTTGGTGCCTGGCATACAGTAAGGCAATCAATAGTGGCTATTATTATAAACTCCTTGGAAAATCCATAAAAATGGTAAAAGCACAAAGAATAAAATTGAAGTTACCTGTTAACACACCACTCAACGCAGTGAGAGTTAACATTGTCAATTCTTTCCCTCCTCCTGTATTCTGTACACATACAAGTTAATTTTATTTACACAAATATCACTTCCTGCCTTTTCCACTTAACATGATACTGTGTGTACATTCCCCTGGCCGTGATTGTGCTCCCAAAGTGTGATTTTACGGCTTATGTCTCCACCAGAATGGCTGTTGCCAATTTTTTATTGTTTTTCAATAATGTGCAATGAACATCCTGATATATACATGTTTTTAGCCATGTCTCTGATTATTTCTGGTTCAAAAGGCATGAACGATAGAATTCTTGACACCTACATACAAACCACTTTGCAAAAACATGAGATTGGGCCCTGGCAGGGTAACTCAGTTTGTTAGAGCATCATCCAGATGCACCAAGGTTGCGGGTTCAATCCCTGGTCAGGGCACATACAAGTGTCAACCACTGAATGCATAAATGTGTGCAAAAACAAATCAATGTTTCTCTCTCTCTCTCTCTCTCTCAAATCAATAAAAAAAATTTTTTTTAATTAGGTTGGTGACCACCCTGAATGTGAGTGCCAATCCCCGCCACCTCACCACGTGCCTTTTTTTTCTTCATTATTGCCCATCTGAAATGCAAAAATTGATTAAGACACCTTTGCAAACTTGAAAGCCCTGTAAGGAACAAACCATGCAAATCAAGAATGTCTCCACCTTCCAGTGTCTGTGCTGTGGCCCCGAGTACCAAAAACATGGCTCCTCAGTGGCCCCAGGGCTTCCCTGATGGTCCCCTCCACACACCAACACTTCCTTAGGGCCACACAAATCGATGAACATGTTTACACCTAGGGTATGAGATTATGGGAAAAAATCTCACTTCCTCTGTCATGTGTGGATTTTTTGCCATAATGCATTGGGGGGGGGAGGTCGAGGGCGGGGGAGGTCGGGGGGCGGTGAATAGCTACATCTAGAATGTGGGATGAGGACAGTCTCCAGCTTTCTCTCTGCTGTGATCTCATGATGATACTGTGACCACGTCCACGCTGCAGCTGCCCCTATCGACTCTATCCTCAACTGCTCCTATCAGCAGGCAGGAGGCAGGCTGGGCGTGCAGTCCTGTCCCTGAGCACACACCCCATTTGCCACCAGGCTCAGTCAGCCAGCCTCCACTGCCCTCCTGAGCCCGCACCCGCAGATACTTACAGCCGCTCCAGCTCCTTCATGTCGTCAAAAGCCCCCCGTTCCACCACTCCAATCTGGTTCTCCATCAGCTGCCTGAAGAAGCAAAGAGACAAAGACAGCTACAGGATGTTGGACAAGGACTCCTGGAAATAGCTGGCACAGGGAGTGAGACAGGAGCTGTGCCTGAGACACCTGCAGACCTGAGTCCTGGCCTGAGCCCACAAAATTTCCTCACAATGTTGGCAATTCCCGACAGGGACTCCTCAGCACACCCAGCCCCGACCGCAAGATACGCTTCCAGCCCCAGCCCCATGCTGACCCCTGCATGGCAGAAGGCCACAGGACACCAGAGCACCAGGTCGTTGCTCCAAGGCATGCTCGGGAAGCCAGACCCCGTGGCAGGCAGCAGGGGCTGCTCTGGGCCGCAGGTGCACGTGCCCTCCTTTGGCCCAGAGGGTGAGTTTCCAAGGGACAGAACGGACAGAATGGGCCAGTAGCAGGGGGAGGGGATCCGGTGCCAACTGGGCAAAGCCCACACATGCAGCACACTCTGCAGTTGGCAGACGACACCCCCTCCGCTTGCACCCCGACTCTGCCTTGCCCATCTGCTGCCAGCTGAGCCACCTGGCTCCATGGGGCTCTCCTCATTGCCAATGCGCCATGAAGCCCAGAGTGTCCAGCTGGCGGACAGCAGTTTTTGCCAACAGATCGCCTGTTGCATGGTAATTTTTGAGGTTGTCAAACATGTTTTTCTCCCTACACTTTCCCTTCTCCACTCTCCAGCAGGCGGCTTATGTGCTCCCACATGCACCTCAGATGAGGTTTGAGACAGGGCAGAGGGCAGAACGGCCACCACCCACTTCTTCTTCTCCACTTGTTTCCAGAAGCCTATGCTACTGAGGAGCTCCCACTGTAGACCTGGGTGGGGAAGAGGGGCACAAACCAGGAGGAAGGGGAGCTTCCTCCGGCTCAAGAGAGATTTCTGGAGCCTGGGATGGGGTCAGAGATCAGTGGGTGATAGCTATGACCCCAGCGAAAATCCGCCACAAGACCCCAGTTCCTCCAAAGACCCTCAGAAATGCAAAGCAAGTAATTCCGACAGAACTGAGGCCCCAGGGCCCTTGCACTTCCCTGGGAATAAGGGACGAGGGGTTCCATGACTGTCTGATGTTCAGTGCATCAGGATGCATGCCTGGCAGGCTGCCTCTGCGTCGAGATCAGCAGAGAAGGAGAGATGAAGGGATCAGCACCCTCCCCGGCTCCTCACCCCTGCCCAGCATGACAAAGGAGGTGCTGCTGATGGCTCCTTTCCCAATAGAGTCGTGCCCACTACCTCCAATACCTGCCACTGTCAGGCAACCCAAGGAAATCGACTCTGTCCTCAACTGCTCCCAATCACCTACCCTCTCAAGCCAGGGATAGCCCCTTGCTGGGGAGTTTTCTGGGCCACAGGTTCAAAGGAACTATGGAGACTATTATAGACTGAATTGTCCCCGCCCTGACCCCCCATCCCAGATATTAATGCATTGAAGCCCTAAACCCAATGTAACTATATTGGAGACAGGGCCCTTAGGGATGTCACTGAGGTTAAATGAGGTTATAAGGATGGGGCCCTAATCCGCTAGGACAGGTGTCCTTATAAGAAGAGACACGGGAGATCTCTCTCTGTGCACACACAGAGGAAAGGCCACGTGAGGACAGAGCAAGCAGCTAGCCAGGAAGAGAGGCCCCACCACAAACCAACCCTGATGGCACTTTGATCTTAGATTTCTTGCCTCCAGGCCTGTGAGAAACAAATTTCTGTTGTTTACGCCACCCCATCTGTAGTTACAGCAGCCTGAACAAAGACAGAGACCTAAAGATTCCTCATGGTCCCTCGGTCTTCCCTCACCCCAGGAGACAACCAGTGGACAAGACAGCCGCATCTGCCCAGCCCAGGTCCTGCCAGGCAGCCACCACCGGTGCCTACCAATGCCACGCCCAATTTTTCAGCCATGCTGGAGGCAGTGGCTGCTCCGGGTCAGGACTCACCATCACTTCCACCCTACCACCCTCAGGGGGTCCCAAGACTGACTCCACGTGGAGGAGCCCAGCCTGCCACAACCCTACAACCCACAGCCAGGGCTCTGCCTAGGACACACAGGCCATTGCCGAGGGAGGGGGCAGCAGGGAGGTTATAAGCAGGAGCAGCACCCCATACTCACAGCACCCGCAGCTGCTTGAGCCCTGCGAAGTCGTTCTTATGGATCCGGGTGATGTTGTTGCCGTTGAGTTCCCTGGTGGAGGAAAGGAGAGAAGGAAATGGTGAGACGTGCAGGGTGGGTCCCCAGGCCAGGGGCTCAGCTCCAGGCTCCCTCGCTACCGGGCTCAAGCCTGACATCTGACCAGTAGGGCTGGGTGCTTTCCAGACAAGCCCAGGACCCTCGAGTCTGTGTGGAGGCCCAACAAGCTGGGGCCTGTTTGCAGCAGATGTCCAACCAGCAGGAACGCACAAGGCTCACTGCTGGGAGTTCTGCTAAACCCGGCACGTAGCTGTGGCCCTGACAGAGCTCCGTCTAGTTAAAGAGATGAGACATTAACACACGGAAGAATTTGAAAATTAACCAATTAGAAGCTATTTAGGTAGAATCCTTGCTGAACGCCAGTTTCCTCATCTATGAAACGGGGATAATAGCTGTCTATCTCATAGGGTTTACATGAGGCATAAGCAGGTTAAGAATATGGCCTGTGGTTTAAAAGGACCCCCTTGGGGACACAGTTTTTATCATCTGGTGGCACTGGTTCCTGTGAGCTGTCCATATTCTGAACAGGAGAGTAGAGTGGGCCGTGCCACTCAATGGAAACTGAGGAAGTGGGACTCAAGCTGAGAGGGACAGGACCAGACAGATCTGCACAGCAGGAGGGTCAGAGCGGACATTCCAAAGAAGGAGAACACCCAGCAGACCCATGGGGGTGGGGAGGGGACAGGCTGAGAGTCGGGAGCTGAGGGAAGCAGAGTTGGGGGAATGTGGGTCCAGATCACAGAGGGTTTGAGAAAGCAGAGGAGAGACAGGGAGCCAGTGAGGTCTCTGAGCAGGAGCCTGCCCTGAGGTCAGTCCTGTAGCAAGAGGAGGGTGGGAGGCAGCAGGAGGACTGGAGGGCAGGGCTAAAGAAGGGAGGGAGCCCACTGTCTGATCCTAGGGCCGGGCCTGCAGAAGCGGTGGCTCCTTCCCTCACACCACCCCGGCCTCTGGCCCTTGTGTTCCTCCTTGGCCTTCCCCAATCACGTCCTGGGCACCTTGGACCTAGAGCCCACTTTAGAGGCTGTCTGGTCCCACCTCCCAGCCAGCCTCTGAGGGAAGCTCACCAGCACTCCTCAGAACGACAGGCCCCTGAACGAGTCAGGCGCTCCACTCCCCAGAAAGTTCTTCCGCTGAGCCACACACCAGCAGAATCTCCCTCGGGCCTCGCGCCAAACCTAGCTGTCACTCCGCCTCTAACCAGTCTGTAGAGCTCCAAGTTCACAGCCACCATGTGCCCTCCTTTCTCACCACTGTCATAGTCACCGCGTGCTTGGCAACCACCTGTCACCACCCCACGTTCACCTGCAGCTCAGTCTCGTCACTTTACCAACTGTGGCCAACCCGAGCCCGCGCTGCTTTGAGGAACAGCAAGTTCTCTTTCCTAAAAATGTTCAGAAGTGTGTTTGGACCAGATGATGTTCCAGAATTGTACCCACTAAGAACAACACGTGATTAGTTTCCACACACTCCTCACGCCAGGCTGGAAAGAGTTAGCATGCCCATCTTGCAGAGGAGGGAAGAGTGGCTCAAAGAGATGAGGTGCCTTCCCCAAGTCACCAGCTGGTAAATGACAGAGCAGGGGCCTGAGCTGGGCCATCTGATCCCGGAGCCCAGGCTTCTACCAGGCCAGGCTGCCTCCTGAGCTGACAAGCCAATAATTCATTCAGCTCATTACTCTCTCTGCCCTTCCCCTGCGCCTGGCTCTTGATCTTTGGGAGCAGCTGGAAAAACTCATTCCCTGCTCCCCGTCTCCTTTCTAAGGATCTCTCAGAGGGGCTGGAGGCCTCTCCAAGGTAACGCGGCCGTTGGTGAGAGCCCCAGACGGAGCCACTTCCCGCCCTAAATGCCGAGAGCATGCCTCTCCCTGTGAGACGGGCTCTTTTCAATGTAAAGGTCTTTTTTTATTGAACTAGATATTCTTCCCTGAAACAGCCAGCCCTGAGCCTCACTTGTGCTGCACCCCAATCTCTCCTTCCGCATCACGCCTGGGCCATCTTACTGAAACTCTCATCCCCAAACCCAAAACCACAAGGAGTTTTCGGTTGTTTGAATTTTTCTATTATAAAGATATGTCAGCATGGATTCTAAGAGCACAACATTGAACTTAAATGGCATCAACAGAGCAATGCTTAGTTGACTTTCAGCACATCCGTGAAACCAAACTCGATGCAGCCATTTCAGATGGTGCCGATCAGTTCGTATTGACGGGGAAAGTTGTCCAGGACACAGTAAGTGGAAAAGGGTTATGAGATGCTTGTGTTCTATGAACCTCCTTATGTAAAAACTCACACGCACATGGACACACGCAGAATGAGCTCGCAGGGGGCTGTTTGCCCCATATGAATGCTGGTACCTGCTGCACAGTGGGACTTAAGATGACTTTCTTTTTTATATTTTCCTGCATTGTTTGAACTTTAAAACCAATGTATGTTTGTATAAGCTGACTCTAATATTCAAGCTATTGCACTTTAAAATGAGAGTAATATATGCACATTATTGTGTTTTTCTCAATTTCTTGAAGGATTAAAAATAAGAGTAATATATGCACATTATTTTGGGTTTCTTTTTTAAATATCTTGAAGAGTAAAGGAAAAATTATAATCACACATAAACTGATGACCCAAAAGTAACCCCCATTAACATTGTGGAATATTTTCTCCCATGCCTGTTTCCTTTGGATACAATTTTTACATAGTTGAGATAATTCAACATATACTTACTATTTGCAAAGCGTTCTGCAAGGTTCTGAAGCCATGAGGATGCATGAGACATGAATGATACCAATGCCTACAATGTTACAGCCTGTCTGTCCCCCTCTTATGGTGAAGTGTCCCTTCATGTGGATAGATCAAGTTCCTGGGGTGTCCCATGATTCCCTGTTACTAGAACACTGGGGCTATTTTGATGTTGTTCAATCATAAATACTACTGCATAAAGTTTGGTGGGCATTTGGGAGAAATGCATTCCTCTAAACGGAATTACCCAGTCAAAAGTCATGAAAAAGCTGATGAGTTTTACAATCATTCATTCCTTTTCATGGCAACCATGGTTTATAAAGCATTTGACTACAACCATTATTCATTTTACAGACGGCAAAACTGAGGCAGAGACAAACGCTTAGACTTGTCTGAACAAGGCAGGACCCAATGTGGAACTCAGGAAACTCGGAGGCTGAGACTCCCCCCAGGTGCGTGGGGTGGGCTGGAGGGCTCTCATTTACATGCCTCTCTTCTGACCCTTTTGCACCGAGGCCCACTGTGCAGACTCCAGGACAAATTCCTTAGCCCACCATCAGCTGATTCCAGCCCTCCTCACTTCCTACACCTCACTCCACCCCTAGGTAAGGGAAGACCGGGACAGGCAGGCAGAAGAGGACAATGTGCACACAGCAGAGCAAACTCAGCCTCCCCCATCAGCCTTGCTCTCTAACCCCGGGGCTGAGCGCCTCCTCTCAGGGGAAAGCCCTTGAGCAGGCAACCTTCGAGGCTCATCAGACTCCCAGGTCTGGAGGCTGCTGCTTAGGGAGGCATTATCACCACTTAGGCTGAGAAAATGACCTCCAGGGTTGGCCAGCCCCCTCCCCCTCAGCAGGGTGGCCCAGCAGGATCAAGTTTCAAACCTGGGCCAACCACTTCCCCTCATCTCTCAGCAGAGGCTGCAGAATGAGGCAAGGAGGTCATTTTTCTCCAACACCTGATTCCTCCAACAGGTGTTGCTTGTGTGTTGCCATGGAGATGCCCCGCAGCAGGAAGCTGCCTAAGAAAAATGGGAGAAGCTGCTGTGACCTGAAGACGACAGCAACCAAGTGAGGTGGGCCCTCTGGGGCACTTCCCAGCCTCATTTCTCAGGAAGAACCCTGGGTCCTGAGCTTCTTGCCACCACTTCTTACTGAGCACCTATGTGTGCAGGCTCCGAGCCTAATGCCAAGCATGCTTCATCTCACGGCACCCTCCCTGGGAGGTGAGTCATGTTCTCTCCATCTTGCTGATGAGGAAAGGCTCAGGCTGATGAGGTAATTTCCCCAGTGCCACACAGCTAATAAGTGGTGGGGCCAGGATCAAAACCAGGCCATGTTCGTTCCCCACCTCATGATGGGCTCTGTCAGCCCACCTCTCCCCCGAGTGCTCATGCCTTGGATGTTGCTGAGAAACCACTTGTATGCTTCGGATAGGGGACACTGGGCCCTGTAATGAGACGGTCTGTTCTGCCTGGCTGTGTTGCTCAGTGGGTTGGAGCCTCATTCTGTGCACCAGAAGGTCTAGGGTTCAATTTCCGGCTGGGGCATGTGCCAGAGGCAACCAATCAATGTCTCTCTCACATTGATGTTTCTCTCTCTCTCTCTTTCTCTCTCAAATCAATAAAACAAATTTAAAAATTTTAAGTAGTATACTCATATGTAAAACACTTTAAAAAGTGGGGGGAGCTATCTACTCTGCCTAAGCAGCAAGATCAGGGGAGCCTCCCAGCTGCTGAGCAAAGTGCATTCTTAGTGGCTAAAAGCTTGGCCTTTGGCGCTAAACAGTCCAGCCTCAAACTCCTGCTCCACCATTACTGCTATGTGCTTAGGCAAGGAGCTTAACGTCTCTGTGCCTCAGTTTCTAGATTCATAAAATGGGGATAATAATAATAGTACCCACCTGCTTGAGATGTGGTGAAGTTTAAATTACTTAATATTTCTTCTTTTTTTAAAAAAATTTGATTTTTAGGGAGAGGGAGAGAGAGAAACATTGATGTGAGAGCACAACATCGCTTGCCTCCTACATGTCCGCCAACAGAGATCCGGACCGCAACCCGGGTATGTGCCGTGACCAGAAATCAAGCCAGCAACCTTTTGGTGCAAGGATTGATGCCCAACCCACTAGTTACCCTGGCCAGGGTGAATGACTTAATATTTCTAAAACACCAAGAGCAGGGCTCTCTGTAACACTCATATAAAAGGCCCCACGTTACCTGCTGCAATAGTTTTTACTACTAGTGCTGCTGTTGCTGTTGCTGTTGTTTTCCTCAAGGACTATGGCTGCACCAGGCAGGTGGTGCCCCAGGCACAGCTGGGGCTGGTGCTGGATGGGCAGGGCCATGCTGATTAGGGAGGAGCCAGCTACTCAGGCCCTGCAGGCCCTAGGATGCCAAAGCCCAGGGAAGACGCCCTAAGATGGTTGTCTCCCTTCCCAAAGTGATGGGTCTGCACCTATTCTTGTCCCCCAGGAGGAGTACCCTGGGGTGGCAGGTGGCCCAGATTTCCAACAGTTCCTGTGTGGTCCAAGCCTGAAAGGAAAACCTCGGTGGTAAAAGATTGTGGAGAAAATCCTCTGAAGCAAAGTTACTGAGGAAAAAACAAAAACACACAGGATTTCTTGAATCCTCTCAGGAAGCACGAATCTGATCCCCAGCATCTGGGTGTTTATGATAAACCAAGAGAAACCCTCGGATTTCCTAGAACTGCAGGAACAAACACCATGGGCCCCTCTCGGGGAGTTTTGGGGCTTCACAGGCATTTCTCACCCTGGGGTTCCAGCCATTCCTGGTGCTGTTTCACTGAGGGGCCAGAACATCCCACAGCAGCCCACGCCTGCATTGGGAGGCTCGGCCCCCTTCAAATCCCATTCTGCCCCCAAAAAATAAACACCAGGCTCTGCCTGTGACCGAGCCAGGCCTCTGGGCTGGGAGACTGTCCTTTGAAATCTTAGCCTGGCCAAATCCACAGCAATGAGCCTGTGCAGTCAGACCAGAGAACTGAGGGAAGGAAGACTTTCCCTCTGCAGCTAGGCCCACAGACAAGGCCAAACACCCTGACCTGCAGGCCAGCCGCTGTGTGCCCATGCCTGTCATTGCACCTGGAGCCACACAGAGCCCCTGCCCAGGCTCCCCACAATCCCACTGGCTGCCCTCCAATCTGTTCTCCAAGCCACAGCAAGAGAGATCTTTTCAAGATGCAAATCTGATCATGTCACTCCCCACTTAAGCCCTTCAATGAATCCCCATTGCGCTTGGAATCAAGACAAAAATCTTAACATGAACAACAAGGCCACGTGGTCTGCCCTGCGCAGAGTTCTGATGTGCAGAGCCTTTGAACTCCCCCTTCCCTCTGCTTGGGACGCTCCCTCCTTCCTCTTCGCCTAACTCACTCCAACTTGCCCTTCCACATGGTCAGACCTCCTGTCCCAGGCCCACCGAGCATCCCAACCCTCTCCTCTGTAGTGCAAACCTGGGGCATTTTATATGAGTGACGTCTCAGCCCCTGAATAAGGTTAGGAGCTCCATGAGGACACAATCTGTCCCCTGAGGTTTCCATCATGTACCCCTAGGGCCTAACACAGCACGTGGCACCTGGAAGAAGGTTCTTAAATGCAGGAATAAATTTCCACTAAAACTGGCATGTTCCAAACAGCATTGCACCGAGTATGTTCTCCGTGTTTCCCTCTCCCCCACTTCAAAAAAACACTAGGACACTAAGTGAGAAATGTTCTCCCAGAACAGACATCAGCCAATAACAGCTCCTCTCACAGAGGACACTGCTGTGTTACTAACAACCTCCAGGGCCCACAGGTTAAAAAGCTGGTATTTCTCAGAGACCCCGGGGCTCCAGCTGCTCTGCTCCCCCACTTCCTCCTGCCTCAGGGCCTTGCCCGTGCTGCTCCCTCAGCCCAACACAGCCTGGAATAGCCCAGAACACCCCGCTTCTCCTCACCTGCCCAGCAATACACACACACACCTGGCTCACTGCTAACATCCTTCAGGCCTCAATTTAAATGCCCCCTCCTCTAAGCCAGCCTCCCCGGGGGGTGCCCGATTGCCATTTGGAGACATTAAGGACCTCAATATGAGGTTCTTTGTTGAAGGCCCGTCTCCCCTGCCAGGCTGTAAGGGGACAGGGCTCCGTCTGTTTTGCTCACTGCTGTACGCCCAGCACCTGTGAGGCTGCCTGGCACACAGTAGGTGTTCACTATATATAGTGAAAATAGGCTGAGTGAGCAATTCTGCCCACTGTGCCCGGCTTCTGTGGGCACACGGCGTCTGAGGCCTGACACAGGCTCCAGGCAGCCGGCTGAGCCCGCCCCACAGTCTTCAGGCACCAGCAGGTCATGACCCAGAGGCTCCGCCAACGCCCTAGCAGGGCCCACAGGCCCAGCACCAACCCCAGTGCTAGGGCAGTCCTAAACCTAGTGAGAGTCAAAGGGGCCGACGGCTGAGCAATCAGGGGACCGCACAGGGCAGGTTTGCTACTCGCCTAGCTCTGCCCTGGCTCCTGGGGACCTCTTGTTTCCTTGGCTTGAATACTAGCAACACCTGTACTATCACAACCAAGCCAGCTCACGGGAGCCTCTTAATAGAAGCAGGTTAAACAGGCGGGACTCGAACCCTGACATATCTGATGTCAGGGCTCAGTTCTCTTTTTCTCTCTAATATTTAATTGTGGAAAAACACACATAATAAAATTCACTCTTTGATCATGTTTAAGTGCACAGTTCACTTAGTGTTAAGTATATTCACATTGTTGTACAACAGATCTCCAGGACTTCTTCATCTTGAAAAGCCGAAACTCTGTACCAATTAAACACTACCTCTCATCCCTCTCTTCCTCCGCCCCTGGCAGACACCATCCCACTTCGTCTCTATGAATTAGACTCCTCCAGGTGACTCATACCAGTGGGATCATACAGTACTTGTCTTGTTGGGCCTGGTTTACTTCACTCAGCATAGTGTCCTCAAGGTTCATCCATGTTGTAGCATGTGTCAGAATGTCCTTCCTTGTTGAGGCTGAATGATATTCCATTGTATGTGACACTGCCTTCTGTCCATCCATCAGTGGACACTTGGGTTGCTTCCACCCTTTAGCCATTGTGAATAATGCTGCTTGAACTTGGGTGTACAGATATCTTTGAGACCTTGCTTTCAGCTCTTTGGGGTGTAGACATAGAAGTGGACTTCTTGGACCATATGGTAATTCTGTGTTTAATTTTTTGAGGCATCATCATGCTGTTTTCCATAGTGGCTCCCCCATTTTCTATTCCCACCAACAGTGCACAGGGGTTAAAACTTCTCCACATCCTCACCAACACTCGTGATTTCCTGTTTTCTTGATGGTGGTCGGCCACCTAATGGTCAGGGCCCAGCTCTTAACCCAACTCTGCGATGGATTCTGTTCTAAGGCCCAATCTGCACCCTGTCCCTTCACTACTGAGCCCCAGTCTTGCTTTTGCCAATCCACTTCCCAGGTCTGGGGCTTACCCCAAAACCACAACCTGCAGCCAGGGCCCCACTGTTAGCCACCAGGCCCCCATGTACATGCCTGCCAAGTGCTCTCCACTCGCTGCCCACCCCAGGCCCCTGAGAAGCCACCCACCAATTAACTCCCTACAACATCCCCCAATTCTTCTCCCCAGCCCCTACCCCCAGGCTGGACACCCCGTCCTTACACTAGCCTGCAACTTGGGTCCACCCCATAAACGTGCGCAAACAGGAATCAATGTTGGTCAAACTGCCTTTAAGCCCCAGTGCTAAGCCCTGACAGGGGTTTTGTAGGAGATGAATGAACGCCTGATGAATGAATGAATGAATGAATGAATGAAGCCAGGCCTTATTGAGATGTGTGGAACAGTAGCAAATTTAAAAACAAAATACACATACCTCTCAGAGCCTCAAGGCTCAGGACCCCTGGGCACACCACTTACCAGCCATCTGTGACCCAGGCAGAGAGCCCCACCTCTCTGAGCCTTCTCCACATCTGCAAAGAAGGGTAATACCTTCCTCACAGGACCAGCATGAGGCGCAAAAGGGTGGACTTGGTGAAGCATCTTGCTCTGGGCCTGGCACAAGGTAAGTGCCCTTGGGGCTCCAACACCATCACCACTCCCTCTTCACGTCTCTCCACCTCAGTTCTCTGATCAGTCAAGGTCCCACCACCCCACCCCATCCCCATCCCCATCCCCATCCCCAAGGGCCCTGGCTCCTTCTTTCCACAACTAAAACTTCCTCACCACCTACTCAATCCCCCACCATCTGCCTTCCGCCCGCCACTTCTCCCAGGAAACGGGTCTGCCTGGCTTTGCACTGACCCCATCACAGTTCCAGAGCTTTCCTTGGCCAGACTGGCTGCTCTCCACACGGCCAGCCCTCTTCCCGTCTCCAAACACCTTCTTGGTTTGGCAGCAACTACTCTTTATCCAGGTTCAAAGCCACAGACGTTCTGCCGATGCTCCTTGTGTCAAACACAGGACGGGGCGCTTCCTGCCGCCTCACAGCTCCTCTCAAGTGGGTGGAGGCCAAAGGCAGGACCTTCCTCACCAGGAAACCCCAGCACCAAGCAGCGTTTCTCAGCTGTGGTCTGAGCACCTCCTGCACCTGAATCACCTGAATTGCAGTTAGCGAAGATGGCGAAAGCAGCTTTCTGGGGGTGGGCCTGGGGTCTGCATTTTTACCAGCATCCCAGGGGTTCCTATTCCCGTGGGAGTTTCTCTTCCCCTGCCCTGATGGGTTCCACTGCTTCCCCAGGAGGCCCTCCCAACTGCCACTCCAGCCTGAACCTCTCCAGAGTAACCATCCCTGATTCCTACCTCTAGAGTCATGTTTTCACGTAGCTGTTTACTGGCAAAAGAGGCAGAAGCACCTCATGGGCTTCTCCAGGATCAACTTTATTCGCAAGATTGTTCTCCCAAGCTCGAGCCTGAGGGTCCCCCATGGCCTTCCCACGTGCTCTCTCTGCCTCGGTCCCGGCCTGCCTCCCTCCGGTCTCAGCCTCTGCATCAGCCTCCTAATCCTGTGAGGACGAGTCGTTTCCTACTGCTGCTATAACAAATGACCACGTGCTTAGTGGCTTAAAACAACATAAATGTTTTCTCTTACCGTTCTGGAGATCAGAAGTCCCAAATCAGTCTCACCGGGTGTATTCCTCTCTCTAGGCAAGAATCGTTCCCTTGCCTTCCCACCTTCCAGAGGTCCCCTGCCTTCTCTGGCTCCGGGCCCCGTTCTCTCACTCCAAGCTCTTGTAGGCCACAGCTCCTGCCACCGACTCTGACCCTCCTGCCTCCTCTTACAGGGATCCTTGTGATAATCCAGGCTCCTCTCTCATCTCAAGATCCTTAACTTACTAATATCTGCAAAGTCCCCTTTACCCTGGAGGGCCGCACAGTCACAGGTCCCAGGGATTAGGATGTGAACATCTTTGGGACCATTATTCAGCCCACCCCAAGGACCATATTTTCTAAAGCAAATATCAGAACCATGAAATGTCTTACCAGAAGTTTCTAGAAAAAAAAAAAAAAAACTCAACTTTTTCTTTTGAGCACCTACTATGCACCAGGTGAAGGGACACAAAGATGCATGAGACACGGTCCCTGCCCGCAGGAAACTCAAAACCCAAGGTACCCGTCAAACAAGCCATCTTCTTAAAAAGGAATAAAATTCTCTTCCCTACAGAAGAATTCCAATTAATGACTGTAGAAAAAAATAAGGGAAATAGAAAATCAAAATTGGATAATAATGGTTGCAGGCAAGATCTATTAATGAATGCTAAAATTAGCAGGTAAGAATTTGAGGACAAAGAATTAGGATCTTATATAGTCTCAAAGTATCTCCCCCAAATACATATTAATTACAAATGGAAAGATAGTAACATTACAGTGGCAAGACCTGGCAGACGCCCTCTTAACCAAGAGATCAGATCAACATCACCAGCAACGAGACATATTGATGTTCTGAGGGGGACACAGCGCGACCTCTGATGCATTCTTGCCAAAAATGCATAACTTCAATCCAATCATGAAAAAAAACACCAGACAGACCCAAACTGAGGAACCTTCTACAAAATAACTGACCTCTACTTTTCAAAAATATCAAGGTCATAAAAAGCAAGAAAAAACTAAGGAACTGTCACAGATTGAAGGGGACAAAGGAAAAATGACTATTAAATTCAATGGGGAATCCAGGCTTGGATCCTGGAATAGGCAAAGGACATTAGTGGGAAAACTGGGGAAATCTGAACAAAGTCAGTAGTTTAATTAAATGTTGTACCAATGTTATTTCTTAGTTTTGATCACTGTACTATGGTTAAGAAAGATGTCAATATTAGGGGAAGCTGGATAAAGGGTCAGTGGGACTCTCTCTGTCCTATTTCTGCAACATTTCTATAAGTCGAAAATTATTTCAAAATAAAAGTGTTTTCATTTTTTAAAAAAGAATAAAATACACTTTCCGCCATCGGTCTGTGCCGCCACAATGGTGCGCATGAATGTCCTGGCTGATGCTCTGAGGAGTATCAACAATGCCGAAAAGAGAGGCAAACGCCAGGTTCTCATTAGGCCGTGCTCCAAAGTCATCGTCCGGTTTCTGACTGTGATGATGAAGCATGGTTACATTGGCGAATTTGAAATTATTGATGACCACAGAGCTGGGAAAATTGTTGTGAACCTCACAGGCAGGTTGAACAAGTGTGGAGTAATCAGTCCCAGATTTGATGTGCAACTCAAAGATCTAGAAAAATGGCAGAACAACTTGCTTCCGTCCCGTCAGTTTGGTTTCATTGTACTGACAACCTCAGCGGCATCATGGACCATGAAGAAGCAAGACGAAAACACACAGGAGGGAAAATCCTGGGATTCTTTTTCTAGGGATGTAATACATATGTGGAAATAAAATGCCTCAAAGGACAAAAAAAAAAAAAAAAAAAAAAAAAAAAAGAATAAAATACAGCAACGACAGCAAAACCACTGTCACAGAAAAGCTAGAAACCACAGTCATCATAAGCAACTGGCCTCCCCACCATCCGCTGGTCTCACCCTCCATTTATTCTCCACAACAAAGCCAGGCAACGGAACATCTTAAGACAGCATTTTGCACTTGTCACTCTCCACTCAAAACCCCTGGGGGTAAGTGCTCAAAGGATCTTGTCAAAAGGACACGGGAACAGCTTGAAATGGCTCCCTCTGGCCACACGCGGGACACCATGAATATCAAGATATATAATGATAGCAACACACTGTAACCCACAGAACAAAGCAATAATCCACAGGTCCAGACGCTTATGAATGAATAGAAAAGCAGGTGGAGGAGAAGGGACGTTCTTTCTTACAGTCATTTGCCAAGAAGAAATGATGGAGTTAAAAATTTCTCGCCCATAGGTGCTAAAACTAGTAAGAGTTTGATGAGGAACGGGATATTCACACAGCCACAAAGTACCTCCCCATAAATTACTCATTCATAACGAAGAGCAAATAGTAACTTTTCAGCTTGCCCAGTGACCAAAGCTAACATCGCCAATATCGGGACAGGCTGACATCGTGTGTCTTCTTCTGACACGACCCACGGAGAAGGGCTCCACATCACTTATTTAGCAGAAATCATAACCCGGATGCAATCGTAAAAAAAAGAGCAGATGACGCCAAATTGAGGGACATTTTACAAAATAACTGGCCTGGCCAAAACCGGTTTGGCTCAGTGGATAGAGTGTCAGCCTGCGGACTGAAGGGTCCCAGGTTCGATTCCAGTCAAGGGCATGTACCTTGGTTGCAGGCACATCCCCAGTGGGAGGTGTGCAGGAGGCAGCTGATGATGTTTCTCTCTCATCAATGTTTCTAGCTCTCTATCCCTCTCCCTTCCTCTCTGTAAAATATCAATAAAATATATTTTTAAAAAAATAATAACTGGCCTGTGTTCTTCAAAAATGTCCAAGTCAAGAAAAAACAAAGGAAGGCTGAGAAACTAGTCCAAATTAAAGGAGACCAAAGACCCGTGATAAGTAAATGCCATGTCTGGTCCTAGACAGAATTCTGGACCTGGGGGAAAAAATAGCTATGAGAGATGTTTTGGGGACAACTGATTAAATTCATACATGATCGCGTGTATTAGTTCATAAGTATACATGGGTAGGTAACAGTAACTTACCAATGTTAAATTTTCTGATTTTGACAGCCTTGTTGATTTTAGAAAATACACACCGAAGTATTTAGAGAAAAAAAGTGACAATGTGTCCAACCTATTGTGAAATGGTTCAGAAAAAAAGTGTGTGTGTGTGTGTGTGTGTGTGTGTGTCTGCGTGTGTAAAATATAAAGCAAATGGGGCAAAATATAAATAACTGAATCTGGGTAACAGATATATAGGAATTCCTTATAATTTTTTTGCAACTTTTCTGTAAGTTTGAAATTATAACAAATCATTGACTATAAAAAAACAACTTTAATAGTTCTGCACACACCCCCTCTGATGGCTGCGCATTTCCCAGCCCATGGCCTGTGCTCACCCATTCCCTTCCTCTCATCCCTCAGAACTCAGCAACAAAAACGTTCACCCCTTCCGCTGGGTCAACTCCTCACTCTCCTTCCCAAATACATGGCACACACCTTCTGAATGTCCCCAGATTCCCTTGCCCTCGCTTCCCCTCTCTACTTACCCAAGTCCCGCCCAACCTTCAAATCCCACATCCCCGGTCAGTGCGGGGATCCAAGTCCTCCTTCTGATCCCTCACTCCCATCTCATTTCCAACAATGACAGAGTCCTTTCTACGCGCCAACGTTATTCCAACCCCTTTACATGGAGTATCTCATTTGAACTCACAGTCCTGCGAGGTAAGTGCTGTCATTGGCCCCATTTTACAGATGAGGAAATCAAGTCACTAGTGAAGCTGCCCAAGATCTCTTGGGTAGTAGTTGAGGGAAGCAGGATTCAAACTGGGCCATTCTCCCGCCCACGCCTGTGCTGACAGCCACTGTGCTCTGTGTCCCCATGGACAGCCTTGCCCGTTAGTTCCCTCACCAGGCCGCAAGCTCCCACAGGAGCGGGTCCACACCCTGGACCTCTCTAGACACTTGGCACATGGCAGGTGCCCAACAGCTGTTTGTGCACCACAGGCTGGGTCCCAGGAAGGAGAGGAGGGGGTCTCGAGCTCCATCAAAAAGAAGAGCCAATTCGCCATCCCCCACCCCCAGCCCCAGCACAGCCCAGCTCCCTGGCGACGGCCCAACGCCCGGCCGTCATCTGCTCTGGGTAATAAGTATTTGTATGGCGATAATTACAGCATTTGGGAAGAAAATCCCATTAAGCGAGAGCCCTGCCGAGCTGCTAATGCCGGCACAGAACTGGAGGCGGCAACTCCGCCAAGCTCCGTCTGCTTCCAATACCGTAGGAGCTGCCTGTCCCGACGCCGCCACCGGCTCCAGCCCCAAAAGAGCACGGCCGCCCCTGCTGGCAGCCTGGGCCACCCCCGCCAGCCCCCTGCCTCGGAGAGGGCGCGGAGGAAGGGGCAGCCCTGTCCCCGTGTGCTCCAGGGTTCCCGGGGATGCGGAGCGCTGGGTGAGGGACTGGAGAGCAGGGCCACGCTGGGATCCAGCATTGAGTGGTGCCCAAGTTCCTGTCTCGTCCCTGCAATTCTGTCACCTTAATAACAATAATAATAGCATTTACTGGTCACTTGCTGCGTGCCAGGCCTGGTGCAAAGTGCTTCTCCCTGCATTGCCGCCTTTCATCCTCACCACCACGCTTTGAAGCGGGTCCTGACATCATCCCCACCCTATGGGCAGGGGAGCGGGGCTCTGAGAAGTCAGCACCTTCCCCCCGGAGCACTGACTGGTCTGCAGTTCCACATTTCCTCTCCCATTGTGTCCTTCATCTCTACCTCCCCTGCTGGACTAAAACGCAGGGTGGGGAGGCAGTTTGGATGTCTGTCCTGCACGATTCACTCGGCTAATGCAGACCTTCCATAGAGAGCTACCTGTTTAATGAATGAATCAAACCCAGAACTTGCCCAAGGTCCCCGGCTGCTGAATGGCAGAGGCTGAAAGCCCAGGCAGCTGGCTCCAGAGCCATGCCAGCATGCCGTCCACCCCGCAGAGAGTCCCTGCCCAGCACTGCCCTGCTCCCTAGCTCCAACGCCCAGGGCACCCGGGCAGCGCTGCCCCAGGACAGGGAAGGAGCACTCTGAGCAGACAGACTGCAGGAGGCCAGCCTACAGCACGGACACCCAAATGCTTACCTCCCCAGCTCTCTCCTCTCCCAACTGAGCCCTCAAACCTTTAGCGAGGGCTTCTCACATAGTAAAGAATAACATCATCACGTAACTGAGTCACAAAGCACGTTCACCCACGGAGCACGAGCGGATCCTGCGAAGCCCTACGAGGTGGTAAGAGTCAGTCTCCCCAGAGGCTGAGGGATGGAAGGACACCGGCCACGCGACGTGCGTGTCGCCAGGCCCTCTCCACCGCATTCGCTCACTTACTCCTCACCGTCAACCTGCAAAGCTGTCACTGTGCCCTTTCACAGGTGGGAAACTGGGTCTGGGAGAGGACGGAGGGCAGCACTGGGGCCCTACCACCAGGCACTGAGAGCCCGCAATAAGCCCAGGGCACCGGGAACTGGAGACGTGAGTCCCTCCAGGAAGCAAGTCCGCCCGCACGGTGTGGGTCTCCGCTGCAGGAGACCGAGTCCTGCTCAGAGAGCCCAGGCCCGCCGAGCCCTGGTCGCAGACATGGCTTCCGTCTGGCCCGCCGACCCCTCTCTCCATAGCCGCCCTTCAGCCATTATTTGGTATTCCAAACAGGGTCCCAGACGATCAGGCTGGGGGTGCCCTGGGCAGTCTTCCTTGGGCATCACCACCCAGCCCTGCTGAATGGGGCCTCCAGACTCAGGGGGCTGAGCTGGGAGAAGGCATGGGATCCGCAGGCCTCTGTAGCAGACAGGGAGCTAGAGCAGTGGACATGCTGGTCAGGAGGCAAAGGGACATACGGAAGAAGGCAGGAGAGTGGGGCCCTCGTGGTCTGACGAGCAGCAGAATGTTGTGGGGCACAGTGGAAGCCAGCAGGCTGGCCCAGGGCCCTTCCCCACCTCTCCATCCTGGGCCTCACCCCTCTCTGCACCCTGCACCCATACCAGGGCTCTATGGCAAGCCTAGAACACAACTGTCCGGGGTGGAAAGGAGAAGCAGTGTCCACACGTACTCTCTCATTATACTCTCCTGAACATTCTAGTGAAAGTCAGGGTCCTTACTTGGATAAAAATACAATTCATAATGGCCATGGTTGGGTCTTTCTGAGTCTTGAGTCCCACAAAGAGACAAGCTTCCAAGCCTCCCCCAGCACACCCCAAACCTCACTTGGTGTTTTAACTGTTCCATGGCAGTGAACTATTCAGCACCCCTTCCCCATCCAGCCCACCAGCCCCGCCACCCCTCTGGCTCCAGCGATGTCCTCAGCAGTTCGGGGGCCTGCTTGCACAGCCTCCCCAGAAATCCCCGCAGCAAACCAATAACAATCTCTTCCCACTTGGGGTGCAGGCCTGGACTATATGATCATAAAGGTGCCAGGCCTCGTGGGCTGCCGTAGAAACTGCCCAGAACACAAAAGACAAATGCACAGCTGCAGTCTATAAAAATGTCACAGCCTCAGAAGAAGCTGCCGGTTCAGGCTCTGATACTGCGCAACGCTCACATTGATTAGAGCAGTGGTCGGCAAACTCATTAGTCAACAGAGCCAAACATCAACAGTACAACGATTGAAATTTCTTTTGAGAGCCAAATTTTTTAAACTTAAACTTCTTCTAACACCACTTCTTCAAAATAGACTCGCTCAGGCCGTGGTATTTTGTGGAAGAGCCACACTCAAGGGGCCAAAGAGCCGCATGTGGCTCGCGAGCCGCAGTTTGCTGACCACTGGATTAGAATATCTGCCACAGTTATTTTGAGTCCATCCAAGTTCTCCCCAGGGATGAGAGTGGTCTTTTCCTCCTCAAATGGCTCTCTCGCCGCCATTTGTTGAACAGGCAGGCTCCTTCTGCTTTCTACATGCTTTCCCAACCTAAGAAGTTTGGCGCAGCAAAGATCAGACTTCACCCTAAGATAACTCACCTCTGCATGCCAATCCCGAAGTCCCCAAGGAAAAATCCAGATAGAGAAAGGCCTTTCCGACTCTTCCCAACCGTCCCAACCTCAAGTCCCATCGCATCCCACTGGACTCAGCACGGGTCAGCCCAGGGCAGCGCTGGCCCATTTGCCCAGCAGGCCAGGCGCACTCACACATGCAGGCCTTTTGCTCATGCCCTTCCTCTTTCTGGCTGCTGTCTTCTCTGCTTGACAAAATACAACCCAACCGCTGCGGGGTCCCAAAGTACCCTGGTAAAATGGCCTATCCTCTGAGAAGTCCCTTTACCCCAGAAAAGGGCTTCTCACCCCAATGTTCCCACCTACAGCCCCAGCATGCTGCATGCCTGGCCCTCTCCCAAAAGCTTACAGTCAGGTGTCCCCTGCCCCGTCCTCTAGACTATACATCCCTCAGGGCAGGGAGTTGCTCACTCCACGCTGGAGCTTCAGCACCCGGGGCAGTTCCTGGCTCTGTAAGCATTTGCTGAATTAAATTACAAGGCTCTTCTCTGAACCTATCATAACAATGGCCCTCACTGAGCAAGCATCATAATGGACCAGGCACTTCCCACACATTCCCTTCAGTCCTCACAAGAACCAGAGACCTTAAGTATCAGCAGCTCCATTTTCCTGATGGAAAGCAACTCAAGCTCAGAGAAGTTAAGTAACTTGCTCAAGGTCACACAGCAAATAACTGACCTAGGCAGTTGGAGCCCTGACTCTTTCCTCTGCACTAGGAAACTTAACATCTCTTTTAATCACAGAAGAGCTCAAACGTTCATAAAAGTCAAAACAGACACTCGCCTCAAAACTAAAGAAGAAGAGAGAGCAAGGAAGGAGATGACTTCAAGATCAGATCCAAAAGCAAAGGAGAGGGGCTAATGTGTCTCCGACCTAGGCTGCTACCAGGGTAACAGCTGCAGGAGAAATGCCCCATGGACACGGCCATGGAACAGAAGAGGTCCAGAGGGAACATGTGTGGAGGGTGACCCTGCAACTTCAGGGTCCTCTGGACAGGTTTCTGGCCTCAGTCCCTCCCAGGGCCACACAAGATAAGGCACCGTTGCCTCCAAGCAAACTCGGTTTGGTCCAACCTCTCCCCACAGCAGCATCTTTCCCCAGACCCACACCCACACACGGATGCCATCTAGATTGCATCCACATTGCAAATTCTCAAACCTCCACGGGAATTTTTCAGACTCAGCCAAGAAGAGTCTGGAGCAAACCTGCTGACCTTGGTACGGACTTTGATCCTGGAGACAGCCCTCCCCAGGGTCAGGTTTCTGCTTCTGACTGGCCATAAGACATGTGCTCAAAAGTTATCAAAATATATATGCCTTTCCAGAGAGCCTCTGCAGGTGCCTGGGAGCGTGGAAAGGAGTAGGCAGGTTTCAAAGCAGCTGGCAGTCGTCTCCAAAGTCCAATTCCAACACCTCCCGAGGCCATAATCTCTGTGAGCAGCACAAAGACCCTGCATGTGACCAAAACCTACACACACAGCCCGGTACAGGGACGCCCGCCCTGAGGTGACACCACTACACTAGGAATTCACACAGACACATATTCTGCAAGGAATCTGGGGAAACAAATTATATAGGTCTGTAAACACACACACGCTAACCATCCACATGCACACACACGCCCTCCCAATCTCATCGGGTCTAGAAAGGGCTGTTTCCTCCAGAATTCAGAACTGAAAGATGGGGAGAGAAATTGTGGTTTTGTGACTTGTCATAGTCAATGCCTTTAACCTCTTGTCTCCCACTCCAAGCTCCTGACCTCTCAGCATTATTCACAGAATTCTTGGTCCAAGTCGCACCAAACCCAAATACCTCAGGTCCCATTGTCTCCCAGGGTTGGAGATGACTGGATATGCGGGGGGGGGGGGGGGGGGGGGGGGAAGCGGCGCAATGCCAGACACCTACAAGGGAAGAATTCTTACGGTTCTGAGGCAAACAATGGGGAGGAAGGGAAAAACAAGAAACTTCCACTCCATCCCATCTTGCCCCCCAGCACCAGCCTGCAAGCCCTCAGAGCCCACATCCACACACCCCACTCCCACGTGCCCAAAGGGAGACATGGTTCCTGGCAAGTGCCAGGAGCTTCCCTACTGGGTGCCAGGAAGGCTTTGTGGCACCAATTCGCAGGCACCCAGGAGGAATAAAGTGCTGGCGCAGTGGGGAGGGCCTGCCAGTGCTGAGCGCAGGGTGCAGGTGTGAGGATGAGAGCTGACAGCCCCGCCGAGAGCCCTTTGAATCCGGGGAAAGGAAAACAGTGGCGCTCCTGGCTCCTGGCTCCTGGCTGGAGCAGGAGCCTGGCAGGCACTGACTCGTCTACTGGCTGCGAAGCCCAGCCCCAGCGGTCCTACCCCCAGTTCTGAAGTGCGTCTGAGTGGGAAGGCAACCTCGGGGCTCCCTGCGGGCGAGGGACGGAGACTATACTCACAGGCGCTCGGTGTTCCGTGGGATGTTCTTGGGGATGGCCTGCAGCCCCGTGCCGTGACAATCCACCGTGGTGCCGGTGCAGGTGCAGAGGGCGGGGCACGCCGTGGCACCCAGGCGCCACGCGACTGCCCACAGCAGCAGCCAGAGCTCCGGACGCACGAGCCCTGCCGAGGACCCGCTCCGGGGCGTCAGCGCCATGGTGCCCTCACCGCGTCCCTCTGGCGTGCCACACGGCGGCAGCCGCTGACCATCCCCGTCCGGGGCGGCTTCCAGGTGCAGTCCCGGGGCAAAGCCACCGAAGAGACCGCTGGCTGGTGCGCTGCGCCCTGGCGGGCTGGGAGGCACCTTGCTTCTACAAGCGACGACGCCTGTCGCGGATGGAGGAAAGGCGCCCGAGGCGGAGGGCGCTTGGCTCCTCTCCGGTTTCTCGCTGGCTGCGTCTCCTTCCCTCCCTCCCGCTCCCCACAGACTGCTGAGAGGAGGAAAATGGGCAGGCCCGCGCGCTCACGCACCCGCGCGCACAGACGCACAGCCACACACTCTCACCCCGTACGCTCGCTCCCACCCGGTAGTCATCCGTCAATCGAAAAGCTCACATCCAAGACCAGACTCCTCCCCGCCCTCCCCGCCACACCCCTCCCCGCCCCAGCCTCCGAAAGACTGCTCTGCGCCTGCTGCCAGCAGCGTCCGGTTTCAAAGGTGGAACCTACGAGGCGCCGCGAGCGAGGGGGCAGGAGGCTGCGGGGGAGGGGGTGTCTCACGGTGCGACCAGCCGTCTGACCCTCGCCGGCTGCGCGCGCGCGCGCACGGACACACACACACACACACACACACACACACACACACACACACACAGCGAGGATGAGCACCCTTAGACGCGAGCATCCGGCACCCGAAGCGGGGAGAGGATTTTATTTTGCCGCCTGGACCCTTTCCCCTGGGCCACAGACAAGCTTTCCTCAACGGCAGAAACTGCTCCCAGCCCCTGGAACTTGCTTCGTCAATTAACCGTGAAAGGAAGCCCTGTGCCCCAGGTGGCCATATCCAAGCCACCTACCTTACTTAGCGAGACCTTGAGGGCAGAGTGGGGGGGGGGGGGCACAAAAGCCCTAGGCCAAGTACAGTCTCCTCCCCTCCATCAATACATTCACATTCTCCTCCAAGATGGCAGGAGCCCACTTCTCCGAGGGTAGCGCACAGCTAGCTGCACCCAGAATGAGAATGGCCTTGATTTGGACATCACACAGCATGGGGGCGTTATTTCTGCCCATTGGACTATGCCGGCTTCCCAGGTGGTAGGGAGCAGGGCAGGGTATCAGTGGGGATTGGAAATGGAGCATAGCATCTATCTTCCTCCATCACACCAGTGTTCCTCTATTTCCAATAAACAAACACGAATATGCAATCCCGTCTTCAAAGGACTGCAGGGAGGGCTGGGAAGGAGCCGGGTGACCTGCTTGGGAGAGAATCACCACAGGCCACCCAGGTCAGACCCTGGGCCTTACAGTCCTTCGGGCAGGGGCTTTTCTCAGTCTCAGGCAGGTGTGAACATGGCTGTGAACCTAAAATCCAGGTGGGGAGAGAATTCTCCTCAGGCCAGAAAAGAAAAGGACCTCCCCGGAGTCAGGGCAGCTGTGGTTTGCTGATACTCCATAGCACCCAGACATCTCTTGTCCACCAGCCGGCACCCTGATTCCGGGCTGCCGACAGCCTGGCAAGAAGAAACAGTTGAGCAGCTCAGGAAGCACCTCCCCTCACAGGAGTTGGCTGCCCGGGGTTTCTTCTTGGGAGAAACCAGAAAGGAGGGTGGGTAATCCAAGAGGTGCCAGGGGTAAGCACAGCCTCCTGAGGTGGACAGTGTGGTGCTGGTGGGCTCCACAAATGTAAACCCTCATCACCCACCAGGTACAGACTCAGGGTTTCTCTTTGTTTTTCTTCTCCATCTTTATGAAAAGTTTGCAGTATCTCTGTTGTCACAGCGCACACAGTGTGGCCAGTATGTCACAACTAACGTGGCTGGTTTATGGGCTCTTGACAGCTCTTTTGAAAGTTTTCATACACCACTGACCATGACCTCCATCCAGGGCCATCGGTCCTTAGCATCAATTCCATGACAGCTGAGGGTGAAGGGACTTTCTCAGGGGTCTTCATGTGGTGTGATCTTAGAGAACCTTCCCGCACATCAGGCCAGAGCGCCTCAGCCTGCTCAGGCCCCCGCTCCCCTCTCCCTTGCAAATGTCTACTCCTAGCGCTCAGCCCCTCTTCCCAGACCCTCCCCAGCTGCCCTGGGCAGGTTAAATCCTCATTCCTTTGAGCCTGCTGCTTTGTTTATCCCCTCTTAGCTGGGGCTCTGTTTACACATGTGGCTCCTTCCCTGACACCCCTTCTGGGGCCGTGCCTGCCCCCAACACATGGCTTCCTCACTTCCTCACTTTGGCACGTAACACAACACCTGGCCCGTAGTAGGCCTGTCACAGACAGAACTCAGACTGTTGAAGACATCTGGTCTCCAACCTTCTGCTCCAGCGGTGGGTGCCGCCATGGCCCCATGACCTCAAAAGGCTCCTTGAAGCCAGGACTCATGGGGAAGAGGGAAAGTGTTGATTAACCGGGCAGGATGCCCTGGGGGGCTGCAGAGAGGCAGGGTGAAGGGGTGGGAGGAAGGCTGGGAGTGGGCAGGGCTGCATGATCAGCCCTGCCTTTGGCTCCTGAGAGAAGAGAAGCAATCTCTAGACAGTGCCCTAGACGCTTCCAGACTAACCTGGCCAGTGAATCCCAAGCCGGCCTTAAGCCAAGATGTCATGGCCCAGCAAGGCCTGGCCTTTGCGCTTTAAAATGGGGAAGGAAGGAGGGTTCCTTAAACCTAGGACAAAGACTCCCCGACCAGCCAGTCAGGGGAGGCCCTGCCCAGCAGCCGGGCAGCTCCCCAACTTGGCTCCCATCCCCAGTTCCTCCACCCCAGAATCTGGCTAGCTCCCCAATTTGGGAGGCAGCTCGCCATGAATGAACACAGCTCATTAGCGTTCCCAGCACATTATACTCGTTAAACAACCGCCTGGCCAGCCGCATACTCCACCTCCCCCCCCTCCCCCGCCTTTGCTTTTTCAGTTTCCTCTCCCATGCCCCTCCCTCTGCTGGGTCTCCCCACCCCCTCCCTACAGCCAGGCCACCTGCTCCCTCTGCACGGGTGGAGAGGAGGCAGGCCTGTCACATTGCTTCTGCCGGGAGTGCTCTGCCAAGCCCCACTCTGCCCACTGGCCACCAGCAGGCAGCCCCCCAGAGGGATACTTGGGGCTGGGTCTCCCCCTCCAGGGGTATGAGCCTCCTCTGAGTCCCCTCAGCCATGTGTTTTTGGGAGCAGCGGGCCACCTCCTGCCTGTGACTCAGGGAAACTGTGCCCTCCTGCCAGCTTTCTGCTCAGGGTCCTCACCTCCACCTCCACCCACCCTTTCTGAAGCACCAAGAGGCGGCAGAGCCTGGGTGAGGCGGCAGAGCACTGTGGTTTTGATTTCCAAACTGCAAAAGGCAAGCATGAGACAAAAGCCTGCTATCCAAGCACTTATTAAACACCATTTATTGAGTATTTATACGCTATGCACACCATACTGGGACTCAGCAACTCAACAGAGGATAAAAATGGACCTGGCCCACAGTGAGCTCATGGCCCAGCGGGGGAACGGAAAAAGGAAAGTCACTCCACACAATTAGTTTAGTGACAGGAGGTGAACTTGCAGAGAACCCAGAATGTGGGGCTCAGGGTAAGGCTGGAAGGCTCCCTGGAAGAGGAAGCACTTGAGCTGAGTCTTGAAGGATAAACAGGCATTGGCTGGATAGCAAAACAGGAGGGGCTTTCTGGGCAAAGAGAACTGCATGAGGTAAGGCACATGGACAGCAGCAACCTCCTCAGTGGCTGAGCTGTGGCAAGGTCAGCAAGGCAGGGGTTCAGGGGGGCAGCATGGGTGGAGGTCAGAGAGATGACAGGGGCGCATCCCAGAGGGCCTGGTGTAGCCGTTCTCTGAATTTACTGGACTTGCAGAATCCCCTGGTTTGTCCCTGAATTCAAGTACGTGCTTACGTATGTGTGCGTGTTTACAACGCACTATCCCCAGAACCAATAGCAGTGGTGGCTTCCATGGGAGGGACTGGATGGTGGCAGGGGGACAGTTTCAGCATATGCCTTTTTTTCCTACTGTTTGGATTTCTTTTTTAAAAAAAAAAAAAGAATATATTTTATTGATTTCTTACAGAGAGGGAAAGAGAGAGGATAGATAGTTAGAAACATCAATGAGAGAGAAACATCGATCAGCTGCCTCCTGCACACCTCCCACTGGGGATGTGCCCGCAACCAAGGTACATGCCCTTGACCGGAATCGAACCCGGGACCCTTCAGTCCGCAGGCCGACACTCTATCCACCGAGCCAAACCGGTCAGGGCTGGATTTCTTTACTTGTATTATATGACCTAACTCTCCATAACCACCAATACATTTTTAAACATCCCCTGGAGTGCTCATTATAAATGCCAATTCCTAGGACACACCCAACACCTTTTTAATCAGAATCTTCATGGTTAGCAAGTTTCAGAGACCATGCTCTAAGAATCAAGGCCTGGTGTACTGAGTTAATGAGTTTGAACTTGAACCTGAAAACTCTGGAGAGCCATTGAAGGAAGAGGCCTGGCAAGGACAAAGGGTCTGAAGCTTGCCTGCCTCCCTTCTCTCCAATTTCCACATACTGTTAGCAAGCATGAGTCACATCACAGAGAAAGATAGCTGGGGGTAAAGGGACAAGGAGAGGGGACAGGCCATGTGACGCTGGTGCATAGTAGCTTCAATCACAAGATGTCAGAACTGGGAGGGGATGAGGAAATGATCAAATCGAATACCACTGTACAGCTGTGGCCCACAGAAGTGAAGCAACCAGCCCATGTGGCCAAGGAGTTGCCAAGGGGAGCCATGAATGAGTCTGGATCTTGCTCCCCTAGGCCACACACCTGAGTAAAAGACCTAACTCCCCATAACCACCAATACTTTTTTTTTTCCTACCATAATCACCAATACATTTTTTTTCTACCATCCAATCCACCCGGCACCTACCACCCCCATAAGGACTGAGAAACTAGGAATCACTGGGAGGTGGTGCCAGCAAGACTCTGAATATTTTAGTTTTAATCTCTAAACCCCATGACGTACTCAAATTTGAAGAAGGATGGACCACTTGAGGCTCTCAGTGACAATGCGCCTAGACCAGTGGTCGGCAAACTGCGGCTCATGAGCCACATGCGGCTCTTCGGCCCCTTGAGTGTGGCTCTTCCACAAAATACCATGGCCTGGGCGAGTCTATTTTGAAGAAGTGGCGTTAGAAGAAGTTTAAGTTTAAAAAATTTGGCTCTCATAAGAAATTTCAATCATTGTACTGTTGATGTTTGGCTCTGTTGACTAATGAGTTTGCCGACCACTGGCCTAGACTTAAGATCAGGTGTTTTTTATAAAGGCCACCATATGCATCCAGGACAACTCCAGCAGATGAGAAGCACTGGGGCAAGAGAGAAGCAAGAGGGGTGAGGAAGAAAGGAGAGGAGATGAAAGGGAGAAAGCAGGCCACAAAGTCTGTGCCGGCGGCAGTTAGCTCATTCATTTATCAGCCGTTGATTGCATGCCAGCTGTGAGCCAGCTAAAGGCTTCTCCAGAGATAAGCCTGTCAATCCCCCACTTTACAGACAAGGAAACGGAGCCCCTAGAGGACAAGTATCTGACCCGGGGTCACAGCGCTGACTGGCTGTCTCACAGCTTCTGTGCTGTTCATGTTTGCAGTCTAGCACCTCGCCCAGTGTCAGGAGCCAAGTAGGTGCTCAATAAATGTGTGTGAAACCAAAATGAACTGGATGAGAGCAGAAAACTCAGGTCCCAGTCTTGGAGGAAAAACAACATTTAGAAGTCCAGGAATAATAACAGTTGTTCAGAGCCAGAGCAGCTGGAATCTGGATAAATAGACCCAACCCAGCAACCTCAGGCGGCTGCCCATGTAGCTCCATTCCTTTCTGCAATGAAAATACAAGCTGCCCTCTCCCTCCTCCAACTGCCCACCCAGCGGTTAGGGTGAGGAATCGCCTGAGGGCTGTGCCTTACTTAAACTCTCGGAGCTGAAAGGGACCTTCCACGGCCTCTAGTTAGTCTATGTAATGTTTTCTTAAATGATTTTCATTAAGTTCATTCAATAAATATTTATTGCGCATCCATGAACAAGACCCTGTATTGCTGAAACAAGAAGTGTGATCCTTGTTAAAATTAGAAGCAAGTTAGTAAGTCAGGCATTTTCTACCGCCAGAAGTATTTAAGGGGCAAACATAGGCATTTAATGCAAACAAAAACATTCAAAGCAGCTATTATTTCAAAAAGCAAAGAGCTAACTTTAAAAGAGGTCTCTTCTTTTTTGGGGGAAAAATTATTCCCTTCCTGATGGAAACAACAACAACAATTTCCACGCATGGAGAACTGATGGGTGGGCTGGGGAGGTATCCAAAGCCCTTTTCCAGCAAATACAGACAAGATCCACTCTTGGACACTAAAGAAAGCTGAAGGCTTGACATCAGGCAAAGCAAGCCTAGGCAAGCCCCTGGAAAGTCAGGAGAGAATTAGAGGGAATTCAAGATTTCTTCAAGCCTGCAGAAAACCCAAGTTCAATTAAGTAATTGAAAATATGAACTATTGCAAAAAAATATGAAAACAGGGGAAGGTTAGAAAATGTGCTGACTGGTTGTATAGGTGTTTGCTTTTCTTTAAGTCTTGCTCTAGCCCTGACCAGTTTGGCTCAGTGGATAGAGCATCAGCCTGCAGACTGAAAGGTCCCAGGTTCAATTCCGGTCAAGGGCATGTACCTTGGTTGTGGGCACATCCCCAGTGGGGGGTGTACAGGAGGCAGCTGATTGATGTTTCTCTCTCATTGATGTTTCTAACTCCCTACCCTCTCCCTTCCTCTCTGTAAAAAATCAATAAAATACATTTTTTTAAAAGTCTTGCTCTAAATTGATAAAATATCTGAGTCTGAGTTCAACAGGTGGACCTGGAGCCCAGCACCAGGTTTGAGGTGAATAAAGATTCTGTTCACATTTAGTGCAGATCAGTGCTTTGTGAGTAGAAATCCAGCTAAACATTTACCACCTTCCTTTGACCCAGCAAGTGCTCTCCAAGAGAAAAAGAGTGGGGGGAGATGAGAGAGAGAAAGAGAGAAAGAGAGAGAGAGAGAGAGAGCGCCTTAGCTCTGGGACTGCTACAACAAAATACCATAGATGGATGCCTTAAACAATGCTGGGAAGCCAAAGATCAAGGTGCCCACAATGTCAGGTTCTTGGTGAGATCCCTCTTTCTGGCTGGCAGAGATCTGCCTTCTTGCTATACCCTCACGTGGCAAAGAGAAGAAGGCTTGGTATCTCTTCCTCTTCTTAGAAGGAATAATGGGAATAATAACAAATCCCCTCATTGAGGCTCTACCCTCATGATTTTGTCTAAAACTAATTACCTCCCAAAGACCACAATTCTTAACACCATCATTGGGGGTTCAGGCTTCAACATATGAATTTGGGGGGACACATTTGGTCCATAATAATACCCAACAGAAATGACAAGTTTAGCCCACCAAACACATGTACAAGAATATCTAGCAGCCTCATTCATAATTGCCCAAACTTGGAAACAATGCAATTGTTCATCCACAGGAGAATGAACAATTTGTGGTGTATCCAGACAGTGTGATAATGAGCAAGAACAAACGCGGACGACGTGAATGAGCCACACAGGCATTGGGCTGCGTGAAAGAAGCTAGACACAGGAGTACGTATTATTTAATTCAATCTGTATGAAGTAACATACAAGCAAAACTGATCTATGATGTCAGAAGTCAAAATAATGGTCATGTTAAAGAGAATAGTGACAGGGAATTCTTCTGGGCTTTTGGAAATATTCTGTATGTTGATCTAGGTGGTGGGAGCCTGTGTGTGTGTGTGTGTGTGTGTGTGTGTGTGTGTGTGTGTGTATGTGTAAACATACATCAAGTTGTGTACTTTATGAAGGTTATACCCAATTAAAAAAAGAAAGAAAACATTTCTATCAGGGATGACAAGTACACGATGGGTATGCTACCACTTTCTCCGATCCCGCCTACGGCAGACATTGCTAATTAATCACCCTACCCCTTTCATGAAACTCAGCTTCAGACGCATTCTCCATCCAGCACTCCAGTTTTCTTTGAGACAAAAACAATTAATGTTCCCTTCTGTACACACAAGTATCTTAATTAAGAGAGAAGGTATGCTATCCTCTTCGATTTGTGGAGCCATGCTTTGGGCAAGCCTGGCTTCCACATTCTGACTGGTGGCAGCTTCCCTGGATTCCAGGTTCAGATCCCAAGAGGAAATGGCTTCGGAAGAGCAGACTTGGAAACTGGAGAATGAGAGCATGAGGGGCACACGACTGGGAGAAAGCCCCCTGACTCAGGGTTGGGGAACTGAGCTCTACAGGTCACAATGGGGCCCAGCAAAGACTAGTTGGACCTGGGCCCACTTCCTCCCACGTAGAACAAACGGTTTTCTGTAGCAGCAGGGAATGCAGGGAGAAGAGGACAGAAGTACATGCTGGACTGCAGGAAATGACTCCCTCTTGCTTTGCCCACGGTCCTCTGGCAGCTGGAGACACAGCCTCTACCTCGGCTCATCCAGGCTCCTCTGCATCACCTCAAGGATGCTAACACTTCCCACGGGTTCACTCTTACAACTTACAGTCTTCCATGTCCCCTGTCACACCACAGGGGATCTGGACAGAGTGGAATACACCCCCACCCCATTTTAAATAAGAAAACTGAGGTCCAGAGATGTTGTGTGATTCACAAACAAGAAAAGTCCAGGCCTGCCTTCCTCCTAAGCCCATGCTCCTTCTTTGTCTTTTCCTTTAGTTTTCGTTTTTATTTTTACCTCAAAGCTATACATGCACAAAATGGTCAAATCGTTCTATAAGATTTGTTATGAAAATGGCAGTCCCCTGCCCCATTTCCCTTCTCTGGAGCCAACAACTTTCACCCTTTTAAGCTAATTATGTTAGAATTTATCTCCACAACATATAAAAATAGATCCCCACCAACTTGAATCACTGTGGAATTTCAGCATACTGAGAGCACAAGATCCTACAAGATTCCAGAAAGGGTAAAATTAATGTCACCTACAAAGAGCTAGGAAATAGAATGGTCTTCATGGTCTCAACAACAGCATTGGAGCACAGAAGCCAGTAGAACTTTGTTTAAAGTTCTGAATGAAAATGACCCTCAACTTAAAATTCCATACACAGCCAAATTGTCAATCAAACGGGAGGGTAACATAAAGACATTTCAGATATGAAAGGTCTCGAAATACTGACCTCTCCTGTATCTTCTCTCAAGAAACAGTTATAGGATCCCCAATCCTTTACATCTTACCCAAAATCTTTGTTGTTGTTAGCTCGCTTCTATTTTCCCTGTCCTTGAAAGGTATTGGACCTCCAGAAAAACCCCTTTTCTGTCAATTTACTACAATGTTGAGAGAATGAAAGGAGATGAGTCAACCAATTATCATTACCCAGAAGTCCTCTGCTCTTTTATTCATTTCTAAATAATGGACCCTTCAAACAAAATCTTATGCAAAAGACAAATAGCTAAGGCACACAAAAGCAACATTGCACAGTTTCTCTCCATTGGCTGTTAAGAAAGCTTCTGCAACTAATTAATGAAAAAAATGATTAAATTAGAGCAACACCATTTTATAACCATAAATTAATGCTTGGATCTAGGCATTGAGTATCAGCTGCTGTTAACATCACCCCCTACATGCACACACATAATGCGATAACACAACATTATGTCTGCCTTTTAAAAAAAATACTCTTTTTATTGATTTCAGAGAGGCAGGGAAAGGGAGAGAGAGAGAAACATCAATGATGAGAGAGAATCATTGATCAGCTGCCTCCTGCACATCACCTACTGGGGATTGAGCCCACAACCAGGGCATGTGCCCTGACCGGGAATCTAACTGTGACCTCCTGGTTCATAGGTCAATGCTCAACCAGTGAGCCACACCGGCCGGGCCATCATGTCTGCCTTTTGATGAAAGAACACACCACCTATAGTTACTAAAAAAAATCAAAACGTGAATTGATCAAGCCTCTGGATCCAGCTCCCAATCTACTGGAAATACAGAGGACAGAGAACATGATGAACTGCGCCATCAGTATGCAGTCGGCAAAACCCAGACAGGGGAAGGTCACTGGTCAAATAACCAGGGTTCTTCAACATGTAAATTAAAAGAGGGGGGAGGAGGGAGGGACCAAGAGAGAATCTTTGGATTAAAAGAGACTTAAAAGACATTCAAATAAAAAAGTAGGTAAATGCACATCCATGTTCACAGCAGCATTATTCACAATAGCCAGCAGGTGGAAGCAACTCCAATGGCCACTGACAGATACGTGGATGAACAAAACGTGGTATACCCTTCAGCCTTAAAAGGAAGGAAATCTAACACATGCCACAACACGGACGAACCTGGAGGATAGAGTGCTCAGTGCAATCAGCCAGGCATGAAAAGACAAATACTGTATGATCCCTCACATGAGGTCCTGGGGTAGTCATATTCCGAGAGACAGAAAGGAGAATGAACATTTCCAGGGCCCGGGGGTGGGGGTAGAAGGTTGTTTAATGGGTATAGACTTTCCATTTTGCATGATTCACAGGTTCTAGAGATCTGTGACAAAAGAATGTGAATATACTTAACACTACTGAACTGTACACTTAAAAAGGGTTAAGATTGTGAATTTTATGCTATGTGTTTTTTACTACAACTAACATTTTCTAATTTAATTTTAAAAAGTGGGTAAGACTAAATGGTAAGTTGAAGAAGAAGCTTGGGTAATAAAATTATACAGACATGCAAGGAAGAAGTTACCATGAAAGTCAGGATGGGAGCTACTCTGGGGGGAAGGAAAGGAGTTGGGTTGGAGACAGGGAATGTGGGTGCTTCTGGAGCTGCGTTTCTTGATCTAGGTGCTAATCTACCAGAGTGGTCACCTTATACTAATGCGTTTGTATGCTATACATTTGTCTTCTGCAGTTTTCTGTGTCTGTTTTAAATACAATTAAAAAGTAACACAAAAAAAACTGAAAAGAAAGAAAGCTGCTGCAATCTGTCAGCCAACATATTCTGGTAAGACACCATTTCATCTCAATTAACAGAGGAGAATATGGGAGCGGGGTAGCCTGAAGCTGCCCCCCGCCCCCCGCTCTGCCTCGCTGAGGACTTTTGCAACCCCCTTCGCTGCACCAAGTCTCCTCTATGCACGTGAACCCGGGTCCTGCGCCCAGCCAGCCTTCCCCCCCAGGGACCGTCTCACAGAGCTAACAGCTGAGCTCTGCTGGGGGTCACAGAGGGAAGCAGGACTCAGCAGCATGACAAACCAGGGTCTCACACACACGAGCGCAGAAAAGAAGGCTCAGACACCTTTGTTGTCAGCCGTCAAATTTCATTTTCTGGTTCCCAAATTCTCTAATGTCATTTCTACTGAAATCCTGTGCCACCATAATGCACCGTCACAGGGTCAGGATGCAACAGCTTCCTGTCAGTCTGTGCTGATGAGCAACCCAACACTGAGTCCCTGCTGCTCTGCAGTCATGGCCTCCAACACGCATGGGAGGCTGCTGTGGAGCAGTGGCTAAGACCACAGCTTCCAGCCCTAGCTGGTCTGGCTCAGTGGATAGAGCGTCGGCCCTCAGACTGAAGGGTCCCAGGTTTTAATTCCAGTCAAGGGCACATACCTCAGTTGCAGGCTCCATCCCCAGCTCTGGTCAGGGTGCCTGCAGGAGGTAACCAATCGATGTGTGTCTCCCACATCGATGTTTCTCTCTCTCTCTCTCTCTCTCTCTCTCTCTCTCTGTCTATCTCTACCCCTCCCTTCCTCTCTCCCTAAAAATCAATGGAAAAATATCCTTGGGTGAGGATTAACAAAACAAAAAAGACCACAGCTTCCAGTTTAGGCTCCCTGGGTTCAAATCTAGCTCTGCTGCCTGACCTATTATGATGTCATTCAAGGACACAGCCTCAGATCCACAGTGACCAGAGAGGAGAAACCGGGAGGAGGGGCAGGTCTTTGTGTCCTGGGGCTGGGAGAGCTTGAGAAGTCTTGCTGCTTCCAGACTTGTTCTCCAGCTGCCTGCTCGACTCCTCAAAGTCAACGTGACCAAAACCCAATTCATGGGCTCCCTCTCCCCTCCTCCAACCCCAATCCTCCTCTAGTGTTTTCTGTCTCTCCAAACGCCCTCCTGCCTGCCCAGTTAGATGAGCCAGAAACCTAAGCAGCACCCTTTACGCCTCCTTCTCCCCCACCTCACTGCTGACCCATTGTCATGACAGACAGACGTCACCTTTAATTGCGTCACAGTCATCCACTTGTCTCCATCTCCCCATCTTCCCCTTGGACACTATGGGAATGGCGTTCCCTCGGGTTACCCACACGCCTCTCCTTCTCACCACTACCATTTAAATTTACTTCCGGGATTATCTGATTAATATCTGCCTCCTCCACTAGACTGTAAGCTCCAAGAGGGCCGGGGACATGCCTGCGTTACTCACCACTGGATCCCTCCACTTAGCACATGCCTGGCGCATCGCAGATGTTCAGTGAATATATACAGAATGAACTAAATGTTGGATTGAGAAGGAGCGTGGTTCCCCCATTTACATGCTGTGGCCCAGGGGAGCCTGCACCTTCTGCAACCCTTAGGACCTCCCTGTAGAAGCCACATCACTTCTCTCCACCTGCTCCCCTCCCCTTTGCCCTCCTGCCTACTCCTCAGAACCCCCATTGTTTCCATGAAACCTGGCCCCCTCCCCGCCCCCACTGAGTCAAAACCTCCACTGCAGGTCTCTACCCCATCTCTGCCAAGCCTGTGAGTCTGGGTACTTCCCCCACCCAAGGCTGGCGAAAGACATGTAACCACAGTCATTGAAGACCCTTGCCCCACCCAGCACCTCCTCCTCCCACTCTGCACTAAAGGAGCTCACCATCCCCGAGAGAGACAGTCATATAAACAGTGCGACGTGATCAGGGCTCCAGGAAAGATGTATTGACGTTGCTATGGGAATTCAGCCAGTGGAGCAGAGAGCTCTGCCCAGGAGACAGAGCTTCTTGGGGGAGGTATCTTTTGAGCTGGGTCTTGAATGGCACTGGGGAAAATCATGGTAGGGGAGATTGTGCCACAGATCCAACACGAATTAATGCTCTTTGGACACAGCAGCAGAACTAAATTACAAACATGGGCAGAAAAGGAGTGCTTGGGATTTCTTTGATCCTGCAATTCCACTTCTGCAGTTGAACTCATAGATTTACGCACTCATATGTGAAATGACATATGTTCAAGGAAACGTACTACAGCACTGTTTGCAAAAGATTAGAAATAATCCAAATATCCACGGGTATGAGACTGTTGTATTAGTCTCCCGTGGCTGTTGTAATAAATTACTACAGACCGGGTGGCTTAACACGGCAAAAATGTATTCACTCCAGTTCTGGAGGCCAGAAGTCTGAAGGCTCTGAGAGAGAATCCTTTCTTTGCCTCTTCCAACTTCTGGTGGCTGCTGGCATCCCTTGGTCTGAGCACATCACTCCAAGCTCTGCCTCCTCCTCTTCTGCGCCAAATCTTCTGTGTCATTATAAGTACAAGTGTGATTGTACATAGGGCCCCACACGGATCATCAAGGGCCATCTCCTCATCTCAAGATCCTTAATGAAATCACATCTGCAAACTCCTTTTTTGCCATAAAGTTAACATTCACAGGTTCCAGGGATTCGTTTATGGACATAGTTTAGGGGGCTCCTTGTTCAGCCAACCACGTGGTACATCCACATTAGAACATCATGCAGACGTTAAAAGGAATGAGGCATCTCTGTGTGCGAACATGAAGTGAACTCCAAGGCATATTAAAAATTTGAATAATTAAAATCTGTATAATTGAAATATGTCAGCTAGTCAGAGTCCTTTACTTGATGGTGTGACCCAAACCTTCTCTTTTGTATAATCTGATTCCTCCATGGCCCCACCTTTTGTTGGTTGCTATGGTTTTCCATTAACATTTACTAAGTACTAAGAGGTGTCCCAGAGTCGCAGATAGAATTCTTCTGCCATTTTGTGTAGCAGCCACCCATGTTCCCTTTGGTTCAGAGAAATATGGAGCCCAACATGGCCAGATGGCATCTCAAGTCAATGGAATCATTCCGACATCCCCAATGGAGGCAGTCCCATCAGAACCACAGCCTTCAAACTAGCAGAGCTCAAAGCTGCACAGGCAGGGACACAATTCTATAGATAAGTTATTCGATATAAAAATGAGGAGCCCTTCCTATTCCACCTGTTGATTACTATGGGAGAAATATTCACAGATTCAAAGGACATACTAGTACACTCTGTAAGACAGAACCCCAACCTTTCAGGCCTGCTGGTACCATAACCAAGTCTTCAGGGCCGTCCCACAGTTCCACCAGGCCAACTGCTTCTGGTTTATAGGGCATGTGGTAAGACTAGTGAATTCCCAGGAGCACAAATCTGTTGCTGCACTGACATTGCTCTGAAATTGGTTCCCTGGTCAGAAGCAGTATGATGTGGAATACCAGGACCCTGAATGAGATGAACACAGATGGTCAGGCTGGCAGAAGTATTTCAGGAAGGAGTGGCAAATCCATATCCAGAATAAGTGTCTGTTCCAATGAGGACCGAATGGCCAGCTGACTGGTTCACCCACCACCAGGAATGGAAGTCTCTAAAATGTCTGGAGGGCATTTCTTTCCTTCCTTTCCTCATTCACTCAACAATTTTCTAAGGCCCCCTGGACCCAGCCCTACACTCGGCCTGTAAGTGGCATAGCAGGGGCTGGGCTCTTGGCCACCGTGTCGGGCTCAGGGTATTTGTACAGAGACATGAGAAATGAGATAGCTGCAACTGCCACCACTTCTCAGACAGAACGACGTGGTGAAAAGAGCCCTGGACAGGGAGTCCCAAGCACCTGACTTCTAGTTCTAGGTTGGCCACCAGCACAGGACCCATGTGATGTGAATGGAGGCACGTTGCTAGGCTCTGTCTCCCCATCCTTGAAACAGAACAGAAGCCCCAGGATAGCAGGTACAACTGGTGGATATGGGTGGGGTGGTCGGACTGGTTCCCCTGGGGTGCAGGCAACAAGGAGAATTTTTATGGAGAATTTTTAAGTAATCAACTAATAGTCTGCTTTCTATCATCACTATATGCCCACAATTCTAAAGAATGTCGGTGAGAGAATACTCCTCAGAAACAAGTCTTGTTTGCCTAAATTCTAAACAATGAATACCATTACTATAGGCCTCGATCGCCGGCCAGGCCGAGGGACCCCACCCATGCACGAAATCGTGCACCAGGCCTCTAGTTGTTTTAATAATACATATGTAAGCTAAGTTTTAACATTGTATGTGTAAGCTTTAAATTAGCACATTTTACAACTTACCTTTTAATAAACATGATATTTTACATGGATGTAAACTTTGAGAAATCCCAGTTACACCATAGGCCCCAGACACACACAGACTCAGCTACATATGTTTATGTCTGGAGTAAGTTTGTAATGGTTTGGAATCTTTCAAGTTCACTTCTGGCTAGAATTTAAACAAATAAATTTAAGACAGGGAGTTTTAAGAGAAGTTCCCAACCACCCAACCTAACATCTGATGCATTACTGGGGGAAAGGTCACCTGCACCATCTAGTGGCAGAAACTGTTATTACAGGTACATGCACCTGAACTTTCTCATCTGGGAAGGCAACTCTGTCCAGAGGGTGAGAGTGACATGGTTACTGCGTACTTGAAATGTGGCTTGTCCGAGTTGAGATGTGCTGCAGATGCACAATACATACTAGCTCTTGAAGATTTAATATGAAAAAAGACTAGGTATCGTGGGACTGGGGTTTCCACAAGCCAGAATCACTCTTCTCATTTCCTGCCATTGGTCCCAGAAAAGCAGAAACATGGAGCAAGGGTCCACCCTCCAGCATATTGGAACACCCGATATTTCAAGCCAGCCAGGAAGCAAAAGGAGGTAGTCAACACACCAACTGCTAGTTAGGAGATGGGATTAGTGACAAAAGGAACTGCCAGTGACAGAAATGAGATGGTGGCCTGGGGCAGGCGCTTGGGGATTCACTGTGAAGTGCCATGAGAGAATTTTCTGGAGTGATGGAAATGTTGTACATCTTAACTGGAGTGGTGGTTACAGAGATATATTCATCAGTCAAAACTGTGCTCTTAGTAGAGTTAATTTTAATATATTTGTATTGATTTCAGAGAGAAAAGGAGAGGGGGAGAAACATCAATGAGGAGAAACTCATTAATCGACTACCTCCTGCACATCCCCTTCTGGGGATGGAGCCCGAAACCCGAGCATGTATCCTGACTGGGAATTGAACCGTGGCCTCCTGGTTCATGGGTCGATGCTCAACCACTGAGCCACACTGGCCAGGCTAGTAGAGCTGATTTTAAAAGACCGATGGGTTCAGATTCCCACACTGCCACTCACTGGATGTGTTGTCTCAGGCCCGAGTCGCCATCTTTCCAAATCTCCATCTTTCCAAATCTCCATTTCTGTCTGTAAAACATTGTCTGTGAGCTGGCTCAATGATTTCCCAGTCCCCTTGTTTAAACAGAATCTTACTCTAACCCAGAGACCAGGGAGCTCCCTGACTAAAGTGGGTGTGGGGATCTGGTGTGTCCTCACTCCCTTCCTCGCCTCACATTTTCTCCAAGCCCCAAATAGCTCTGACTGGCTCTGATTCTATGTCTCTGCTGAGGATTTGCTTAGACTAAATATATCCCCCTTTCTGCCATACCAGATGGTTTCTGGATTCCTCTGGAAAGAGTAGGCTGTGATCCCATGGAAGAGAGAAACAGAGACAGGGAACAGAGCCATGCCCCACCTCTGCCTGGTCCATTGAACACGGAACACACAGCCAGTGTTCAAGTGGCTGTAGCACGAGACCTCTCATTAATGGTCAATTTCAGTTACACTGAAGTACCTAATAAACCTGGATTACTGGTCACTGGGTTTCCAGTAAATCCCAGGGATCTGCATCAGGGAGAGGCAGAAGGCCCTGGGCTTAGGCCTCTGTGCTGAACAGAATGACGAATGGGTCTTTGTGTCCGAGGCAGTGTCCTGGGAGGCGGAGGTTACTTTTTAAAAATATATATATACTAGTGGCCCGGTGCACGAAATTCATGCACATTAAAAGGGGATTAATTAGAGGAAATAATTTAATATTGCTATTTGCCCTTTCTCTATAATAGAAGTGTCAGAGATGAAAGAAAATTAGTAAAATGTATATGAAAACCTTCCTCCTGTCGGAGTCTGGGGCGCACCACGGGACCCAGAGTCAAGTCCCCACCCACCCACATGCACCTCAAAATTGCGTGAGATCCAGACCCGGCCACCCACCCCCACATTGGGCTAGATCCAGACCTGGCCAGTCCCACCCTTGTCAAGCCCTGCTGGGCAGGGGACATAGCTTCAGGTCCCCTGGCCCCGCCAGGACGGGGGCGTGGCCTGAGGTCCCCCAGCTGAGACCAGGGCAGGGGGGCGTGCCTTGAGGTCCCCCGTCAAGCCCCGCCAGGCGGGAGGGGCACAGCCTCAGGTCCCCCGTCAAGCCCCGCTAGGTGAGGGGAGAGGCCTGAGTTCCCCGACCCAGCATTGGGGGTGCACCTTGAGGTCCCCTGTCAAGCCCCGCTGGGTGGGGAGCACAGCCTGAGGTCCCGTCAAGCCCCACCAGGCAGGAGGGCGCAGCCTCAGGTCCCCTGGCCCAGTGCTGGGGCGGGGGGCACAGCCTGAGGTCCCCCAGCCTGGTGCTGGGTCAGGGGAGCAGCCTGAGGTCCCCTAGCCCAGCACCAGGACGGGAAGCACACCTTGAGGTCCCCCATCAAGCCCCACTGGGCAAGGGGTGTGGCCTCAGGTCCCCCAGACCAGACCAGGGTGGGGGGCGTGCCTTGAGGTCCCCTGTCAAGCCCCACCAGGTGTGGGACAGGGTCTGAGGTCCCCTGTCAAGCCCCACAGGGGTGGGGGAGGGCGTAGCCTCAGGTCCCTGCTGATTGCTCGTTAAGGCTCCTTATGGGAACTTGGCCTCAGCTGTGGGTGCAACCATCTTTGTGATGGAGTGATGGTTAATTAGCATATTTCCTCTTTATTAGATAGGATGTTTTATTGATTTCAGAGAGAGGAAGGGAGAAGGAGAGATAGAAACATCAATGATCAGAGAGAATTGTTGATCAGCTGCCTCCTGCATGCCCCCTCACTGGGGACCAAGGCTGCAACCTGGGCATGTGCCCTGACTGGGAATGGAACCGTGACCTCCTGGTTCATGGGTCAATGCTCTACCACTGAGCCACACCAGCCAGGCAGGAGGTTACCTTTTTTTTTTTTTTAATATATTTTATTGATTTTTTACAGAGAGGAAGGAAGAGGGATAGAGAGTTAGAAACATCGATGAGAGAGAAACATCAATCAGCTGCCTCTTGCACGCCCCCTACTGGGGATGTGCCCGCAACCAAGGTACATGCCCTTGACCGGAATCGAACCTGGGACCTTGAGTCCGCAGGCTGACGCTCTATCCACTGAGCCAAACCGGTTTTGGCAAGGAGGTTACCTTTTTAATGTTTTCTTTCCTCTGACCAGCCCAGCTTCCCTTCTTCTGCTTTCAGAGAACTGTACCAGTAGTTCCTGCACTTGGGAATATGAAGACCCCTTTTAACACCCACCATCCTTCATAGCTGCATTTTTATCCACAAGGAAAATACAAACACACCCTATTATGAGTTTGTGGACTAGAAATATCTTGATGGATCACAACATGGACAAACACTGGAGGGCAGTGCCCCCTCTGAGGGCAGGCAGTGCTTGGCACACTGACTTCAAGTTCCCTTGCAGGGGCACCACCGCCCCTCAGGGCTGCAGCCCACTAGTGGGCACCAGTGCACTGGATCATACGGGGCATTCCCATAGCCAGTCACGGAGGGCAGGAGCCAGTTCCAGAGGAGCCAGTGGATAAACCTTTGGCTCGCTGATTTTCCTTTCACTCCCCTCCCCTCTCAGGGAGGTCTCAGGACTAAAGGAAAAGAAGACGTGACCACAGGTGCGGATGGAGCTGAGGAGTAGCCTCTAGGCCGGGGGAGAAAGGACAGCACGGATAAGATGAGCCACGTAGCCCTGGCTGGTGTTGCTAAGTGGTTAGGACGTCGGTCCACACACTGGAGGGCCATGGGTTCAATTCCCTGCACATATCTGGGTTGCAGATTCAATCCCTGGCCCCAGTCAGGGCACATGTGGGAGGTAACCAATCGATGTCTTTCTCACATCGATGTTTATCTCACTCTCTCCCCCTCCTTCCCTCCCTCTCTTCCACTCTCTGTAAAAAATCAATGGGGAAAAAATCCTCAAGTAAGAATTAACCAAAAATAAATAACTAAATAAATAAACCACATATGTAATATTTTCTAGCAGTCATGTTAAGGTAAAAACAGGTAACAGTCCTTTTAATGATAGAATTTAATTACCAATATATCCAAAGTATCATTTCAATATATAATCAATATAAAAATTATTGAGACATTTTTACATTCTCTTTTTCTTACCGAGTCTGAATTCTGGGGTGTGTTTCACACTTAGTGCACATCTCAGTTCAGACTGGCCACATCTCAAGTGCTCAACATCCACCTGTGGCCAGAGGCTGCCACATGGGACAGGCACACAGGAGTGCGAGGCCATGAGGAGAGATTCTCCCTCAGCTGTTCCCAGCGGCGGGGGCTCACTCACCACCCCCCCCTGTTGGAACACACCCATCCAGGAAGGCATCTTGCTGTCAGCCCAGAGCCAGCGTGGAGCAGCCCTGGAGAACGTCCGTGAGGACCGGCGACCCAGCCAGAAGACGCACAGCACGGCGTCCTGCCGAGGATGCCAGGTGGGACTTGTGGGCTAAATCCAGGCCGCGGAGGAGTAGCGTTTGGCTCCCACGGTCGTTTTTAAATCTCTTGAAGTGATTGTTGTTTTCATGACTTTCCGTTTCCTTCCTGGCTCCTGAAGACATTGGGGTGTGTAACCCCTGCATAAAACCACGGTTCTTTTTTATTTTGGATATATTGATTAGAGAGAAAGAGATGTGTTGTTCCACTTATTTATGTATTCATTGGTTGTTTCTTGTATGTGCCCTGACCAAGGATCGAACTTGAAACCTTGGTTTATCGGGACGACGCTCTAACCAACTGAGCTACCTGGCCAGGGCAAAACCAAGTTCTTAAAGTCAGGCAACTCTGGATGTTAATCTTGGCTCTGCCACTTTTTAGCTGACAATGGATACATTAAACTTTTCATGTGTCTTCTACTGTAAAATTGGAGATAACTACTTCACAGGGATGTAAGACTTTAATGACACTGGAATTAATTGGCTAGCACAAAGCTTAGTACATAGTAAAGTACTCAGTAAACTGTGGTATGAATTTTTCATTCACAGAATTCTTGAACTCTTTGGAGGCCCCATCATAATTCCTCTTCCAATACTGGAAAATTGGGAAGCACGTGGGCAGAAAGAGCTCTTAAAAGCAATCCCCTGCCTAGCCAGGTGTGGCTCAGTGGTTGAGCATTGACCTATGAACCAGAAGGTCATGGTCACATGTCAGGGGTACAGGCTCGATCCCCAGTGGGGGGTGTACAGGAAGCAGCCGATCAATGATTCCTTCTCATCATTGATGTTTCTCTCTCCCGCTTCCTTCCTCTCTCTGAAATCAATTTTTAAAAAATTAAAAAAAAAAAAAAGCAACTACCACTGCCGTAGATTGGTGTTGAGGCATGGCTTCTGCACTCATGATTTTTAGTCTGTTTCCTTTCTCTGTTGCCCACAGAATGGTTCCACTGAACTAAGTACCCCTCGTTACTAAGGCACTGAGCATTTTAAAAGGAAGATTTTGGGGAACAAAAGGGGAAAGCTAGCAGTGAACCAATGGCCCCTCCTGCTAACCTCCATCCTGGTTCCAAGGCAGACAACTCTCAGGATCTGGGCGCTGGATGCTGCTGATAAAGAATAAGATATCCAGGAGCCACTTAGACCAAAGCTCGGCCATGGCTCAACCCCAATTTTTGTTGTTGGTTTTTGCCTGTTACGGGGAAATCAAGAGGCTGGGACTTAAAAGAAGCATCGAAAAAAGCATGCTATGCTGCACACCATACCCTCGAACAGGGTCAGGCTTCCTCACCATTCCCATCCCCATATGCTTCCAATTCAGGAATGCAGGCAGGAGCCAAGAATTGGCAGCCCACCGCTGACAAAGACCACGGAACTGGCCTGGGAAGAAAACTCTTTCTCCCAGCTGGTTTTCCTGCCGTGTAGTGTGCGTCTTCTTCAGTCCTTTCTCTGATTCAATTACTAATGCTTATGTGCTCAGCACTGTACTAGGCATTTTATCCTATTTTTCAAAATTACTCCTGTCATTCACCCCTTTCTCTGTTAATGCATCACTGTTCCCCATGTACTATCCGTAAGTGTCTCTCCAACCTTCACTTTCAAGGAACAGTGGCTCCTTTCTTTATAGTAAATAATGCAGGTTGGTCCTTGAGGGTGAGGACAGAGGCAGAGACAGTCCTGAGCAGCACCTGGGGAGCCAGCACAGCACAAGAGGAGAGGATGGAGAGCAGCAGAGTGGAACAGCTGCAGAGCTTTCCCCCATTCCAGATTTAAGTAACTCCTTTGTTATCAGAAATAACGATGTCAGCATCAATAAGCTGCTGATTATAAAATTTATCCTTGGCAGAGAGAATTAACATTTAATGAATACTTGCCATCTGCCAGGCACTGTGGAAGGCTAGTGGTTCCCAGTGTTTTAGTGGTCAAGGACTCCTCTGGGGTTCTTGTGGAAGCTTTAAACTCTCTGCCTTAGAAAAATTCAAACGCACACAAAATTTTACATAGAATTACAGGGGTAAATGATATCCTGAAGTACAACCACAGACCCCAGATTAAAACCTCGTGTGCTAAGCTTACATCTGAGAGCATGGCATTACTGAGAGCATGGCATTACTGAGAGCATGGCATTACTAGACACCATTGTCCCACCTTACCGACAAGGGGACATGCCCGAGATTACATACATTGTAAGTAGCAGAAACATTTCAACCAGAGTTGTCTGAACACTACAACCTGCCACCCTAGATGAAAATGTCATTTGGTTTTTACTGTTACTGTAAATATCACTCATTTTTAAATGAGGAAATAAAAATTATGTGAGACACTGAAATCTGTGCAAAGCATTCTAAACCCAGCCAGGGAAACCCGGAAGCTGAGAATTCCAGAAGGTTCCAACCCCATATCCTATCAGCCAAAAGGCCCCCTCCTCCCGCCCCCACCACCCAGCCGGAAAACCAGCCAAGCGGCGCTTTTCTGAGAGGTTTCATGTTCTTCAGAACAAGAGGAACCTCTGTCAGTAACACCTCAGTAAAAGTGGGAGAACTGTTTTAAAGGCAATCTCTTTAAAATAACCCATCAGGCTCTAGCCGGTCTGGCTCAGTGGATAGAGTGTTGGCCTGGGAATTGAAGGGTCCCGGGTTCGATTCTGGCCAAGGGCACGTACCTCGGTTGCAGGCTCTATCAGGGTGCACACAGGAGGCAACCAATCGATGTGTTTCTCTCACATCAATATTTCTTTCTGTCTTTCCCGCTCTCTTCCACTTTCTCTAAAAATCAATGGAAAAATAACCTCGGGTGAGGATTTAAAAAAATTAAAAATGATCTGTCATTCAAAATGTGAATTAAGAAACCAGTCAAAGCCTATAGATAAGAAACAAAAGAAATTTAATTTCAGAATATTACATGAATATAAAAGAAAGACAATGCATATGATTATTTCTTTACAGTTACATATATATATATGATATATAGTCAAACAAGAATGAAAAGAAATGGTGACAGTTAAAAACCCTGTTTCTCTTGTTGAGCAGATTCAGGGATAGTGATAGTGCAAAGGCAATTCCTGCTACGAAGAAAGGACCCTGGGGCGGGAGTGTTTTTCCCAACAGGTTCTGCTGGTCCCCAAATGTGTGGGTGAGTGCTCAATGGCTCTTTAGCATCGACTGGCCTCGCAGACTCCAGTTTCCATGGTAACCCAAGCACTCAGGCTATTATGTAGTCCACCTCCTCCCCAGCCCCTCCATCAACTCTCCACTGGAGGAAAGACCTCAGCATTCGTTGTCTAGGAAAGCCAGGTTTTTACAGCAATTTTCGATTGGGTTCAAGGTTCATTGCCACTGGTCTAAAATGTGTGCATCTTAGGAACCCAAATCTTCTCCAAATCTAGGGCAATCTGGCCAAATGCTGATATCCAGGTTTGGGACTGGGTCATGCCTCCAGCACAAAGACTTCAGGGTGGAGGGCAAGGAGGAGGCTCTTTCCTGGGGAAAGGTGTTCTACTTAGAAAAGACTCCAGAATGAGAGCCATCGGCTTCCAGCACCAGTGCGAGGCCCCGTAGGAAATAAGGAAGCAGGGAGTCCAGAGAAGTCCGATCCCAAAGATGGCTTCCCCAGTTATGCACGGCCACAGCACCAGTCACTGTGGGGCACAGCCACGACCTCAGGTTCTCCTACAAGGCAGTACTTTAAACCACGTCTAACAGAGGCTCCTGTGAGGGAAGCCGGACAGAAACACAGCTCTTCAGGAGAGAATGGCTCTGCTCTGCCACTCTGGGATTAAGTGGCTTCCTTACAGGCCAACCAAACCACCACCTCTGAACTCCCAGCGGTCACCACAGTCAACAGCCTGCACTGCTCCACTTCCCGAGGGTGCTCCCTTGTCATCACTGACTGACTCTGGAGGGACATCAGAGTAAAGAGCTTGGGGAGGGTCAACTGTGGTTTCAGTTATGATAAAGCACCAGCTCCTTTAATATGTTGCCTCTCAGGTGTAGGAATCAGGACCTCCTAATCTCTCACTGCTACAGTGGAGTTTTTCTCTGGGATTTTTTCTCTTTGTGTGTCATTTTCTCTTTCTTTTGTTGTTTTCTTTTGGTTTTGTTTTGGGGTTCTTTGTTTGCAGTGGAGTTCTCAAACCAGATTCATTGGTCCCAGTGCCAAAGTCCATCGTTATAAAAGGTAAGAAACTCCCATGCCTCTTGTTTTCACTGATCCAACCACTGTAGCTCACCCAGTGCAGATGGGAATCAATGAAGCAGGCTGGGTTTTTATGCTTGAGCCCTCTGGCACAAAACACTGCCCCATATGCACCCCACAGCAAAACTCATCACAACTGACCCCAGAAAGAATGAAATTTTATCAGCCAGAAGAAGAGGCATTTCCAAAGAGACTGATCCAACATAAAAAGTAAACATAACATTTTAAAAAATCTTATAGATTTAAAAAAATTTTAAATACTGGCTCAAAAACACCCTCCCACCAAGTGAAAAGGGAGACAGTGCCCTTGTGTGGCCAATGAAAAGGGCTTTGTCTTTGCATTCTCCATAAAATTCCACAGGATTAGAAGTTACATATTACAAGGCAGAAGGTTATACTATTTATTTCTCAAATTTGAATTCCAACTGGATCACAGCTTCTATTTTAAAAAATGACCTATCATACCCTTAACGCAAGGGAAAGCATATTTAATAAATAACTTAAATGAAACACATACCCAAATACAGACATAAACTGCACACGGGTGAGCTACATAAAAGCACATGCTGTGACAGACATCTCTCACCACCCAGCCAGGCGCACTACTGACTCCACACAACGAGTCTCCTGAATCTCAGGAGCCTCCCGCAGACGGAGCCACAGCACAAACCCGATGACGAGGGGTAGCAGGTCCCTGCTCTGCTCCCACCAGCTGATGCCAGACCACAGGACAGTCCACACCCCAGGGGGAAACAGTTAGATGAATGAAGTGTAGAGTGAAGGGCGAACACTACTTCGTTCTGTTCACACCAAAAGGCGTTTCTGAATTCACTGACAGCTGGTGCAAGGGATTTATTTTTTCTCAATAAGGAAAAAAGCCAAATAGAAACCTCACACAAATGAATTTGCTAATAAGTACTTTTAAGAATGACATAAAACTGCTCTACAGAAAGGGGCTTCCAAGCAGTTTTATACTCCTAACCATCAATTGTTCACAGTCTACCAAATTGGAAGGCCAAATGTTATCTTTTTTTCCCTTTCCCTATTGCCGTTACAGCAGCAGAAGAAACAGTAAGTATGAAAAAGAGGACTGACACTGGACACAGAACCAAACTCTGTTCCCCAGGGTCAGTTTCATTTCAGCAAGAACACAGCATTTTCAATAGCTTCAAGACAGGTCAGCCAACCACACTTGCTGGGCAGCTGCTTCCCACAGAGGCCTGACGCGGCTCCAGCACGCGGGGGAGAGCGTTACACAGCTTGAGGAGCAGGCACAAACCGAACCGTCTCCCTTGCCACGTGCTCCTCTCGGGGCAGTGAGTATTTACACGAGATCAAAGCCGTGCCACTGCTCACCCTAAACACACATGAGCATCTCAACCCGTCAAACCTGCGGCTCCAGCCCATCTCCCAACTCCTCCCCACGCCCGTTGTGACCAGGAGAGGGGCTGTGCACTCTTAGAACTCTGGTGATAAGCCACACTGCTTCCAGGAGGACATTGTCTCCTGTAAGTCCTGCGGAGACTGCTGCTCACTTCCTTCCTCTGACTCCAGCTGGCTCTCAGGAGACTGTCTAGCCTGTACACCTGATCCCTTAGAAGAATGCAGTAGAACACCCCTCCACACACATACACCCCAAGGAGTTGTCCTGGACAAAAAAACAATCAGCCCCATCCCAGTCATACTCCGGAGCTTCCACTACATACAGATATTTCAGCAAACCTCTATTAAGCAGTCAGAGACTTCCCTTGATTCACAGTGATTTGACAGAAGTATTGGCACCACATAGGCACCAGAGACGTTCTAGGCAGAGAAAACTGAAGGAAGGAAATGAGTTCAACAATCACTTAGTTATCTGACATCACTGAGGAAAGAAGGAAGGAGGGAGAGAGAGAAGAGAGGGAAGAACACAATCTAATAATTAACATTTGTTAAAATAGTGAATCATTCTGAATTCTCCTTTTTCAATACTGCAGGCCAAATAATCTGCAATCTCACACCCAAGAAATCCTAAAAATTTTCCAGGAAAGCTATAAATTACTTGGATATAAATAAGGTATTGAGGACTACAGCCTCATGAGATAAAGAGTTTTCCCAAAGTTGAAGGTAAAAAAGAGAGGAAAGACATCTGGTTTAGAGCCCATTTAGATTACATAAACAAAAATAGCTTTAAAAAATAAACAAGCAACAAATAAACAAGAAATGACAAAAATACCCAACACTATCAAAACAGAGAAAAGTCCAAAGTATCTGTTAAAAATAACATCAATCCACTGTGATGACAGTACTTAAAAAAAACAAAACACTGGCAGTTGAGCACAAATCTCCTGTTTTTAAAAACAGACTGTGCCTAAACAAACACATGAAATGAGCACTGGAGTCTGCCTAGTTCTGCCCATTTACTGAGCGGTATAAGCCGGTTGGCTGGTTAGTGGTTTCCCCATAATATTAATGTGAAAAAAAAGCTGCTGCACTGGTTCAGAAGGCAGAATTTGCAGAAACACCCAGTGAGTGGAGTTAGAGGTATCAGTCAAGTTATAGGATTAGTAACTTTCTCAATTCAAAAATGCAGCAGCAAGCTGCACGTCCAAGCTTCTCTGCGCGTGGGAATGACACCTGGCCCATTGCAGAGAAAACTCTAGTGGACAACCGGAGAACTCTGGATCCTTCAGAGGAATCCTAGGTTGAAAGAAAAACAAGGGCATTAAGCACATTTATAAATATTTCTTTTTGCAAACATCCTTCCTAAGAGCTAAAGAATCTATACTTAATATTCTCTACAAACTGAGGATTAAAAAGTTTAGTTGAAAATTAATGAATTTCTACCAAGTAAACTTCAGTTTGTCCAATTGCTCTAATCTCAGTTCATAACATCATCTTTTTTTTTTTTTTCAACCAGTTTACATTTAATACCATTCCACACCATTTTCAGATGTACAGCAAAGTGGTCGGAAAACCATGCACTCCGCAGAGTGGTCTCCCTGCTGCCCCAAGCACCCACCTGGCCCCATACCCAGTTATCTAGACATTGTTAACTGTACTCCCCATGCTGCAATCCACATCTCTGTGGCTATTCTGCAACTACCAATTTGTACTGCTTAATCACTTCATTTTTCCCCCAGCCCCCAATTCCTCTCCCATCTGACAGCTGTCAGTCTGTTCTCTGTACCTATGAGTCTGTTTCTATTTTGTGTCCTTGTTTATTTTGTTCATTAGATTGCACATATAAGTGAAATAATATGGCATTTGACTAGCTTATTTCACTTAGCATAATACCCTCTAGGTCCATCCTTGCTGTCAAAAATGTAAGATTTCCTTCTTTTCCATGGCCAAGTAGTATGCCATTGTGTAAATGTACCACAGTTCTATCCACTCATCTACTGATGGGCACGTGGGCTGCTTTCAAATCTTGGCTGTTGTAAATAATGCAGCAATGAACACATCATCTTAAAGGCAACAACAGCTACCACTTTCCTAAGTGCCTACTTTGTACCAAGCACTGCTCTGAGCTCTTTTATGTACATTATCTCATTTATCCTCACAACCACCTGTGCATGAGGGGGTGCGCTTGCCAGTTAGCAGGTGAAGAATCTGAAGCCTACACCAGTTAATTTGCCCCAAGATTTATGAAGTTACTAAGCAGCAAAGCTGGGGACTTAGCCCAAGCCTGAAGGCAGAGCTCAGGTTCTTACCATCTGCAGTGGAAGCCCTGACAGTTTTTTCTTTTTGTAAGGCAAGTGCATAGCTTGAGCTTTTTGATTGTTAAGAGACATCCACTTCAAAACTCAAGCTGACTGAATCCCATTTGACCCTAAGCCCACAGAATTATTCTTTATAGAGTGCTCCTCTAATTAAAGGGTTGCACCATTACATTTTAACTGGGACTGCCAAAACCATCCAAGAGGCTTTAAAACTCCTAGGAGAAAACTTACCTTTTCTTTCTCTGTGCCTTAAAGACGTAAAGCTCACCATGTCTTTGACATGTACCCCACCCCCCACCAAGTAAAGAAGCTATAGGATCTCTGTGCAGCCTGCAAGTTTATATATGTCTATGCAGGTATGTTATGTAGATGTGACTTTCTCTCTAACTCTAGATGGTATTGCTTAAATTAATTCTAAAAGAGCTCTATTTAATTGGCTTAAAAATAAGTAAATTATAAATTAAGTATTCCTAAAAATTCAGAAATAACTACACTCACCCAAATGCTTTTCAAGTTCATGTGATATGTGATAATCTTTGGTAAATAAAGCTAATGTAAGTTGGCTTTAGTTAAAATAGGTATGTGTTCAGACTTATCAACATAAAATATGTCTCAGTAATATACCTTTGTGGACACAAGATTCTAGTGCTATTGTTTTTGAGGTTTTGTTTTCTACCTGTAAACTGCACTAGATTCTGAATTCTAGTTTCCTGCAATATTTGGCTACAACTCTCCAAACTAACATTTCTAACTTCTCACCCACCCTCCTGACTTGGAATCACTGGAATTAAAACAGCCCTTTTCCCAAAGCCATGCAAGCTAAAATGGGACAACTTGATATAAACTTCAGAGAAACCACCACCACAGCTCATGTATGGACAATCTTCATGCCTATTATCCTATGGGCCACTCAGAAAGACCACCAGAGACATTCAAACTGCAAACCAGGAAAACCTATCAGATTGCCACTGCCTGCCCTCACTCTATCCGAAGATGCTTCAAGCTGGACATCTAGAAATCTTCTCGACTGGCTGCCTTCAGAACTCAGCAACTGGGATTATAATCTACTCCAGTCATTAACCTTTGTTCTTTATTTTCTTTTGTCTCCGCAGATATGCCTCTTATTAAATACCTGATGCAAATACTTGCACCATATAGGCCTAACTTGGAGAACCCACCTGCATCACCACTTCCTGAAATGAAACACAACCATTTAACTGAAATGAGTTATTCTCAGATCTAAGAGATCACTTAGATGAGATATAAAGCAATCTATCAACTCAAGATAGGTTCAAACCTACCTACACCAGATAGCTCAAAATGTTAATATATTTCACAATATAGCCTAAATCTTAAAACAGATTCCTAGGGGCCCTGAGATCACTAACTTAGTTTCATTGTGGGACTCTTCAAGTTTGGGACAATAGCTACGGACTGGATTTCAGACTATATTGCCTGTGTAATTATATAGAATTTGCTATTATAATCCTAATTAGATATGTACTTTCTGGGTTACAGCATGCCCTACCTCGACTTTTTAACATATCAGCTAACCAGGCAGTTAAAGTCCTTGCCATTAACTGGGACACCTCAGCATCATAGTGGATTGTAGCATTAACCATCACAGTTATTTTTCTTTTTGGAATGCAAGTGCCTGACTTAAGCTTTGATTGCTGAGTCATCCATTTCAAAGAAACATTCACTTCAAAGACAGTGATCTCCAATAGAGACAAGGCCAGCCGCACTGACTAGATAAAGAGCTAGGCTACTGGGGCTCCTATGCTTTAGAGATCTTGATTTCAATAACTGGTCATTTGGGCCACTTGTTTGTTTCTCTTCTCACACTTTAAATTCCCACTCTTTATGTTATAAATTCACCAATAAAGAGTGAGCCCACACGACCCTAGGCCCCAATAAATGCAGAACCCTAGGCCAGTGTACTCTCTCACTCTACCCATGACCTCACTATGCAGCCCTAGGTAGGCTGTCTAATTTCTAGGTCTTAAAGTAATAAAACTTTTTTTTTCCAAAAAATTTCCTGATGGTTATTCCTGAAGGGTATCTTGCAATTATAATAAGAATCACAATGGCCAATCCAACCACAACATTGGTTATTGATAGGCTGAGACCAGTACAAAACACCATCACTACCCCTTTCACCAGCAAATGTTTACTAAATGCCTACCAGATATAAGGCACTGTCATTACTGGGAGCAAGAGAAGAACAGATGACAGGAGACCACAGTATATTCATAAGTCTGGCCTTTGTCTTCCAGAAGAGAAACTAGTTACAGATAATACATGTGAAGTAAACATTTTAGTACCATCAATGAAAGTTCAAAGGAGCCCTAGCCGGTTTGGTGGATAGAGCGTCAGCCTGTGAACTGAAAGGTCCCAGGTTCGATTCCAGTCAAGGGCACATGCCTGGGTTGTGGGCTCGATCCCCAGTGGGGGACTTGTAGGAGGCAGCCGATCCATGATTCTCTCTCATCATGAATGTTTCTATCTCTCTCTCTCCCTCTTCCTTCCTCTCTGAAATCAATAAAAAAAAATTTTTTAAAGTTCAAAGAAAAATGTATATCTGGTTGGGTTAAAGAAGTTTCAAAGGAAAAAGTGTATCTAGCTGGGTTAAAGAAGGTGGGGTTTAGGCTGGGCTTTGAAGAATTAATAAGATTCTACTTTTATTTTATTATTGAATTATTGGACTGACATTGGTTAATAAAATTAGAATGGGTAAGATTCTGACTGATGATATTAATGTCCATTAATAAGTAGGTGTGTGCATGTGTGGTGTGCAAGCACATTGGCCTTCCATGACCTACCAGATCAACAACTTATTTTGAGCAGGGACACTCAACTACCACCCCCAAAAAAATTAGTAGGTGCTAATTCAGCGGTTCTCACCTGGGGGTGATTTTGCTCCCTCCTCCCCAGGGGATATTTGGCAATGTCTAGAGGCATTATTGTGTCACAGCTGGGGGAAGGGTGCTAATGGCATCTAGTGGGTAGAGTCCAAGGATGCTGCTAAACATTGTACAATACACAGGACAGCTCCCCACAACAAAGAATTATCATCTTCAAAAAATATTCATTCCTTTTCTAAAATCACCATCAAAAAAATTCTAGGGTTGTATTCATTGTGTAAAAAAAAAAAAAAAAAAAAAAAAAAAAAGATGATGCAATTAAATATGTAAGCTTGGAGACTGAAGAGAGTTCATATCTAGAGATGCAGGCTTGAACACAGTTATCCCACAGAAAGCAGAACTGAGCTGTTGAAGTAGACCAAGCTGCTAAGAGGAGCGAAGCAAGAACAGAGATGAGCAGAGAATTTAAGACAGACCACTGAAAAACACAAAGGGTGGAGGGTTGGTAGATGACAGTAAGTTACTGCCAAGATGGAAGAGAATTAAAGAGGAAGGAAGAGAACAAGAACAGTGAATATCATGACAGCCAAGGAAGTGACCAGGGAGAAAGAAAAATGAAAATGCCATTGTCTAATCCAGTTGAAGGTCTTTCATTATCAGTGGGCCTCCACTTTTCTGAATCACTAACATTTTTGAGAATCTAATAAAAATATATATTTTCTCCTACAGAAAAATGCACATATGCACCAATACATAAAATTACATTAACAATACCAGGACCTTCTTTAGAGCTTTATGAAGTCCACAGTTAACAGATCAAGCATCCCTGCACTAAAATTTCTTGGTAAATTATTATATTAAACTGGCTTATTTATTTTTTATTTTATTTATTTATTTTTTTAATCCTCACCTGAGGATATTTTTCCATTGATTTTTAGAGAGAGTGGAACAGAGAGGGAAAGACAGAAATATCGATGAGAGAGAGAAACCAAGATGGCGGCATAGGTAAACACCTAAACTGCTGCCTCACACAACAATTTCAAAACTACAACTAAAAGACAGAACGGACATCATCCAGAACCACAGGAAGGCTGGCTTAGTGGAAATTCTACAACTAGAAGGAAAGAGAAAAGCTCACGGAGAATCAGAGGAGCGGCAAAGGGCTGAGGTACGGAGACACGAGCGCAGAGAGGTAGAGCAGCTGAGTGCCTGGCTGACTTTCTCTGGCGGGAGAGGTAAGGAAGCCCCGACTACACTGAACCCCAGTTCCGACTACACTGAACCCCAGTTCTGGGCAAAACCCCGTGGACCCAGGCTCATACAGGGGGAGTCTGGACTGTCAGGTAGAGAGAAAGGCACACAGAGACTCAGGGGAGCCGCGGCGGGCAGGGGTCTGGAGGCGCACGCACGAGAGTGCTCGCAGAGAAGACTGAATGTGGAGGTTGCCACAGGCTTTCCCTAGCGGAAGGGAGTCGGAAGCTCCTGACTGCACTGAACCCCAGTTCTGACTGCACTCATGAACCCCAGTTCCGACTGCACTGAACCCCAGTTCCAGGCGAGCCCCTGGGGACCCACGCTCTTACAGGGGGAATCTGGACTGTCAGGCAGAAACTCAGGGGAGCTGCAGAAGGCAGAGGTCTGGTGGCACGCGCGCAAGGGCAGGGCTGACGGGAAGCCAAGACTGTCTGCTCCCCACTGAGACTCCGCCCTGAGACTCCGCCCCATCCAAGCTGAGCACAGAGGCTTTTGCAATTTTGCAAGTCTGATCCTATAAGGCTGTCTCCAGCACCGAACTTCTCCCAGCATAGACACAGCTGATCCTCACAGCCAATTGGCCTGAAGGTCAATTCCTCCCAGTGATACCAACAACAATCAAGACTTAACTACAACAAGGCTGTACACACAGTCCAAAAAGGGGTGCACCAAGAGTGTCCAACTCAGGTTAACTGGGGAGGCCGACCCACTGGGCCATATAGGAAACCTAGCACACAAAGCTACCCTACCAACTCAGGGAAGCAGCAAAACGCGGAGACAAAGAAACAGATCACAAATGAAAGAAATGGCGGAAAACAAACGACTGGATATAAAATTCAAAACCATGGTTATAAGGTTTTTCAAGAATATCCTAGAAAAGGCCGATAAATTTAGCGAGACCCTCGAAGATATGAAAAAGGACCAACTAGTAATTAAACATACACTGACTGAAATAAAAAATATTATACAGAGATCTAACGGCAGACTAGAGGACCACAAAAAACAAGTCAAAGATTTGAAATACAAAGAAGCAAAAAACACTCAACCGGAAAAGCAAAAAGAAAAAAGAATCCAAAAATATGAAGATAGTGCAAGGAGCCTCTGGGACAACTTCAAGCGTACCAACATCAGAATTATGGGGGTGCCAGAAGAAGAGAGAGAGCAAGATACTGAAAACCTATTTGAAGAAATAATGACAGAAAACTTCCCGCACCTGGTGAAAGAAATAGACTTACAAGTCCAGGAAGCGCACAGAACCCCAAACAAAAGGAATCCAAAGAGGACCACATCAAGACATATCATAATTAAAATGCCAAGAGCAAAAGACAAAGAGAGAATATTAAAAGCAGCAAGAAAAAAACAGTTAGTTACCTACAAGGGAGCACCCATACTACTGTCAGCTGATTTCTCAACAGAAACTATGCAGGCCAGACGGGAGTGGCAAGAAATATTCAAAGTGATGAATAGCAAGAACCTACAACCAAGATTACTCTGCCCAGAAAAGCTATCATTCAGAATTGAAGGGCAGATAGAGCTTCACAGATAAGAAAAAGCTAAAGGAGTTCATCACCACCAAACCAGTATTATGAGAAAAGCTGAAAGGTATTCTTTTTTCTTTTCTTTTTTTAATATATTTTATTGATTTTTTACAGAGAGGAAGGGAGAGGGATAGAGAGATAGAAACATCAATCAGCTGCCTCTTGCACACCTCCTACTGGGGATGTGCCCACAAGCAAGGTACATGCCCTTGACCAGAATCGAACCTGGGACCCTTGAGTCTGCAGGCCGACGTTCTATCCACTGAGCCAAACCGGTTAGGGCTGAAAGGTATTCTTTAAGAAGAGGAAGAAGAAGAAAAAAGTAAAGATAAAAATTATGAACAACAAATACATATCTATCAATAAGTGAATCTAAAAATCAAGTGAATTAAAAATCTGATGAACAGAATAAACTGGTGAATATAATAGAATCAGGGGCATAGAAAGGGAGTGGACTGACAATTCTCGGGGGGAAAGGGGTGTGGGGGGTGCGGGAAGAGACTGGACAAAAATCGTACACCTATGGATGAGGACAGTGGAGGGGATAGAGGGGGGTAAGGGCAGAGGGTGGGGTGGGAACTGGGTGGAGGGGAGCTATGGGGGGGAAAAGAGGAACAAGTGTAAAAATCTGAACAATAAAGATTTATTAAATTACAAAAAAAAAAAAAAGAATGCCCAGGAGGGTCTATATTATCAGCTCTAACCCTCAGCACCTGGGACAGTGCTGAGTAGATGCTCAATAACCATCTGCTAAATGAACTCAAGGGCAAGGACCCAGCCTTGTACTTTTCACATTGCTTCTAACTACAACCATTTAAAAAACGTTACTAACTAGATGCAGAAAGGAACCACAGTCCGTAAGCACACAGAATAAACAGGTACAATTAGTACCTTTCTTCCCCTCTTTCTTCCCCTCTGGCCGTTTCAATCTTGTTGGTGTCATCGTGCCATCTGGAGATCCAGAAAATAACTGTAACAAGAAATGTTTATAGTGGTTAAATATTCTAATGTTATTCCTACAGATAGACTTTACTAACAGGAATTTATTTACTGGGTCAATGTCGAGTTTTACTGACATATTAATATCTCATTAATCTTAACTGGTTTTCTTGCTGGCTTACTGAAGTGACCATGCCTGGGATACCTAAAGGACTCCTCCAGGGTAAGGCAGTGCCAGGTAGTCTGGCTCAAATGCTACCCACCCTGTGGAGTCTCCCAGTAAGAGTGCTCCCTCAAGCACTCTGTTTGTGGAGCTATCTCAGTGTATTTGCCTTCTTTGCTTATGACTGGCTGTATCTTCCTTAAACTCAAAATGTGTTTGTTGAATGAATCAATGAAAATCTACAGAAAGATGACAGCATAAATGAAAGGATTAATTGAGAAAAAGGCATAATTTACTGAGAAACACAGTCAAACAGATGACAGTATATCAATTTTCCTCCTTTCTATAAATATACACATACAAAGAGAAGGTACAAAGACCAGTATCTTCCTACGTTCATATTCTCTTTGCTGGCTCTCTTCAATTCACCAATGGTTGGAGATTCCGGCGTAGGGGCCTTGTTCTTCCTTTCTGACATCATCTGACTTCCCAGGACCTTCCGCTGATTTAGGAAGAAAACATATTTGATTTATAAACATCTGCTATATCTGTATTATTGCTATTCTGGCCTTCAAAAATAGTTTCTTTTTTTTTTTTTAATATATTTTATTGATGTTTTACAGAGAGGAAGGGAGAGGGATAGAGAGTTAGAAACATCGATGAGAGAGAAACATGGATCAGCTGCCTCCTGCACGCTCCCTACTGGGGATGTGCCTGCAACCAAGGTACATGCCCTTGACCGGAATCGAACCTGGGACCTTGAGTCCGCAGGCTGACACTCTATCCACTGAGCCACACCAGTTAGGGCCAAAAATAGTTTCTTAGGTTAAGAAAATCTCAGCTGTCTGATAAATTCTCCCAGGCCATCTTCTTCTACAAGGGAGATCACACCAAAAGAAAAAGAAAAGAAAAAAAACCTGAAATCATTGCCTTTCTTTAAAGTAATCACTTTTCTTCAACATTTAAAAGGGGTGCAATGTTAGAAGCAACTTTACAGCTGATTTAAACTCTCTAATACAGGCAATTAAGTGTGCTTCTGAAACTATAAAAGAAACTCCAGTTACTTACTTGTACAATTTTTTCCCCCAAAGACATGTTGTCTCTGGCAGTTCTTCAGAGTCCCCTCCTCTCCTCCCAACTAAATAATACTTACACTGGACCCACTCTAAGACTTTGCTTCCCCAGGATTGGAAAATTTGGAGAAATTCTATAAGAGTTTCTAATATAGTCACAAGAGGGTATAGGCCTTCTTAAGAGGGTCACTGACTATACTGACATTTCTCCATATCCACACCAACACTTATTTTCTGGGTTTTTTTTTAGAACAGCCATCCTTGTGATGAATTGGTATTTCATTGTGGTTTTGATTTGCATTTCCCTAATGATAAATGATATTGAACATCTATTCATGTGTTTATTGGTTATTTGTACTGGTATATCTTCTTCCTTAGAAAATGTCTATTTAAGTCCTTTGGGTATTTTGTTTGTTTGTTTATAAAAGTTCTTTTTATATTCTGAATATTAGCCTCTTATTAGATATACGTTTTACAAATATTTTCTCCCATTCTGCTTGTTGCCTTTTCACTTTGTTAACAGCAAAGAAAATTTTAATGTCAAGCAAATGTAATGTTCCAGAGGCTACTGGCTCCAGTGGATCAGGGTTGAGAGAATTCTAAACTTCTATTAATGATATTAACTAGGATCAAAATTAGAGTTTAGATGAAATTGCAACTGCTAACAACTGCAGCTTACTGGAAAAAACACATATATTACAAAACATATACATATTTTTAGTGCATAATTTGTCATTTTAAGCAAAGAGCTCCTTGATTGTTGATAGGTTTATAGATTTTAATAATGTTAAAATAATTTTAAAAAGAAAAACAGTAGAATATAGAACAGTGCTAATCTCATTCCAAGCTAACCAGAACCTTGCTTTAGTTTAGGTATGCCTGGAAATTTGAACCCCATAATCAAGTTATCTACTGCCACCTGATGACAATATCCCCTAACTACAAGTCAAACCGTCCACAAAGACTGGAAAATTGAATCTGCAAATAATAATGGCAACAACAGCACAGAAATACATATTGTATTTGTTTTAAAAACAAGATTTGTAATGAATTTGATACAAAGGAATAGAATACAACAACTGATCAAATATTAAGCTCACAAAAATTTGAGTTACCTAAAACTCAAAAAATCCATTTTCTAACAATTTTTCTAGTCTCTATCAGTCTTCTCACTTCTCTATAACTTCAGCAAATGCATAATGAAGTGTATATTACAAAGTAGGTCATGAAGCAAAAGAGACTTTCTCCACAGTTCAGGAACAAGGAGTCTGTCCTTAACCCCAGAAGAGAAGGATGGGCCTTTATTTCTTTCATTTCTCACTTCTCCAAACACAGAACCCCTTCTCTGATTTGAAGCACAGCAAAACGCTTTGAAAAATAAAAGCTTTTCCAAATTCTATCCATATCCCCTTACAAATAAGCCTATTACAGGATTCCAAAGAATAGGAGAAAACTGTTTATACATAAGAATAATCAAACTGTTCAATTTTCTCATAGTCAATGCTGAAACCAACAGCACAGCATACTTACCTTAATAAGGCCACTGAAGGAACGTGAACGGGCCCTCTTCTGTACCCGGGGAGTAGAAGGTTCTTGCCCTGGTGTTAGGGTCACAGATTGCTTATTAAACTAAAAGAAAACACAGAGAACATTTTGTTAATTTTCTCCCATCAAGAGATAGCATTCTGTGACAACCTTATGAAAAGCTAAGTGTAAATACTGAGAAAAAATCCAGTAGTGATTCTGTGCATACTAGTATATGGATAAGTAAGTAGAGTGGCAAGCAAATCACAAAGGCAGAAATGCTGCCAAAAAACAAGTCCAAATTTATTAAATCAGTTTGAGGGTTAATTAAATTAAGGAGTGCACACCAAAGAAATCAAACTGGAATCAGATCTAACTTCTAGAATTATATCTAACCACCAGTTTATAGCAAATACAGAGGACTGAAGATCATCTATACTAATAAACGGATTATATGCAAATTGGTTGGGATGCCCTCACAGTAACAACCGAACAGCAGGCTGCGCGGCAGGGGTGGGGGGCGGCAGTTGGGGGCAACAAGACTGGCAGGGGGGTTAGTGAGGGTCGACCAAATGACTGAACAGCAGGCTGCATGAGACGACCAGGCCAGCAGGGGGGTTAGTGAGGGACGACCAAACTACTGAACAGCAGGTTGCGTGGGGCGACCAGGCTGGCAGGGGGGTTAGTGAGGGATGACCAAACTACTGAACAGCAGGCTGCGTGGGGCGACCAGGCCAGCAGGGGTGTTAGTGAGGGATGACCAAACGACTAAACAGCAGGCTGTGTGGGGCGACCAGGCCGGCACGGGGGTTAGTGAGGGAGAACCAAATGACTGAACAGCAGGCTGCGTGGAGTGACCAGGCCGGCAGCGGGGGCAGTGAGGGGCAACCAGGCCAGCAGAGGGGGGCAGTGAGGGGCGACCAGGCCAGTAGGGGGGGGGCAGTTAGGGGTGACCAAGTCGGCAGAGGGGGGCAGTGAGGGGCAACCAGGAGGGCATGGGGGGTAGTTGGGGGCGACCAGGCCGGCGGGGGGGGGGGGCAGTTGAGGGCAATCAGGCTGGCAGGCAGAGGTGGTTAGGGGTGATCAGGCTGGCAGGGGGGACAGTTAGGGGCGATCAGGCAGGCAGGCAAGTGAGTGATTAGGAGCCAGTGGTCCAGGATTGTGAGAGGGACATCCCCCAAGGGGTCCCGGATTGGAGAGGGTGCAGGCTGGGCTGAGGGGGACCCCCCCCCCGCCCCTGTGCACAATTTCATGCACCGGGCCTCTAGTCTTAAATAATACCACAAGGATATAACCAGCAAAATCCAGACTGTGGAAGGTTATCACGGGGGTTGGGGGTGGAAAGAAAAAGAATATGTGTATATATATACATACTTAAACGCAATGTGGTATCCTGGATTGGATCCCAGAACAGAAAAAAGGATATTAGTAGAAAAATTGGTAAAATCTGAATAAAGTGTGTAATGTTAATAGTAATGTACCATTGTTAATTTCTTAGTTTTGACAATGTTAACATTAGGAGAAACTGGATGAAGAGTATGTAGAAATTCTCTGTACTATCTTTGCAATTTTTTTCTAAATATAAACTATGTCAAATTTAAGAGTTTATTCAAATAAAGAAACTTGGGCAATTTTTTAGGGGTGAAAAAGAGGGATAAGAGAGAAGGGACCTATATATTAAAAGAGAACCAGTAGATGTATCAACAACAACAAAGAAAGGCATACGCTTTCTCATGCCACTCTAGGAAAAAATCTGCAATGAAAATACTTATAACAAAAATATATAAACTAAAAAATGACCTAACTTCCTCAAGATGCCCAGAAGGCAAACTATATATACATTAGGTTATTTATGATGAAATATTATGCAACCATTAAAATGTTTATGGCCTTTTTATGACATGGAAAATGTTCATGATATAACTTTAAATGAAAAGGATAGAATATAAAAGAATTGAACATATATTATGATTTTAAGCAGAAAAAAATTTGAAATACACATTCATAAAAGAGACACTAGAAGAGGAAGGGAGAGAGATAAAGAGCGGGAGAGAGAAACATCAATGTGAGAAACACATCGCTGCCACATGTCCCAACTGGGGCCGAGATCAAACCCGAAACCTAGGCATGTGCCCTGACCAGAAATCGAACCCACAACCTTTTAGTGTATGGGACTATACTCTAACCAACTGGTCAGGGCAAAATGGCAGAATTTAAAATGTAGGCAAGGAGTGTACAGCCATGCATAAGAAAATGCTTATGCTCTAATATTTAGTGAAAAGGGAGTGGTAAAAGAAAGTATATGGTATAATCAAACTATATAAAAATATGTCTATACAAAAAAAGACTGAAAAAATAGCCAAAATGTAAACACTAGTGGGATGAGTGATTTTTTTTTAATTTTTATTGATTTCAGAGAGGAAGGGAGAGGGAGAGAGATAGAAACATCAGTGATGAGAGAGAATCACTGATTGGCTACCTCCTGCACGCCCCTACTGGGGATCGAGCCCGTAACCTGGGCATGTACCCTTGACCGGAATTGAACCCAGGACCCTTGAGTCCACAGGCCAATCAATGCTCTATCTACTGAGCCAAACTGGCTAGGGCGGGACGAGTGATTTTATTCTTATCCTTCTCTATAATTTCCTATCTTTCTAAAAAAAAAGAATGTTAAGATTTTTCCTTTTTATTTAACCCTCAGTGTTCTTGATAAGTCATTACACTTGTCCTACCTGAATTGCTATCTTAGTCTCTACCAAGAATCAAATCACTACACTTTGAGCCCTAACTGGTTTGGCTCAGTGGATAAAGCATCGGCCTGCGGACTCAAGGGTCCCAGGTTTGATTCCGGTCAAGGGCATGTACCTTGGTTGCGGGCACATCCCCAGTGGGGGTTGGGCAGGGGGCAGCTGATCGATGTTTCTCTCTCATTGATGTTTCTGGCTCTCTATCCCTCTCCCTTCCTCTCTATAGAAATCAATAACAAAACAAAACAAAACAAAAAAATCACTACACTTTGAATTGGTAATAATACTCAGCCAACAACCTTTAAAATTCCAGTCTTATCACAATTTGCTAGGTATCAAAGTAAATTCAGAGAGTGATAGAAAACTTCTCTTGAACGACTCTGTTCATTGTTAAGAACAGCTCAGTTCAACATTTTCTGAGCACTTGTTTATGTCTGGCCCTAAGCTTGAGATTAGGTATAAAATATATATATTAAAAACACATACTCTTCCCTCAAGAAGGTCTCAGTTGAATAAGAAGTCAAGAGACTTACCCTACCACTTCAGCTAAAATTCAAGAGGGTCTGAGATAAGATAAATTTCCTGAGAAAGAAACTAACTACATCATCAGTATTTACTCAAGCTCCACTTTGAGTCTCAAAATGGCAAAGGAGAGACCTCCCATAGCTCCAAAATAAACAAACTTAGCCACTAGAATTCTTATCTATCTATACTAATAAAAGGGCAATATGCTAATTAGACCGGACGTCTTCCAGACAAGCCACAGCAGCTGCAAGGGTGGCACAGGAGAGACAGCGGCGCTGAGAGCCTGGGCTGGTCCCACAAACGCCGTGTGGCCCCTCCATCTGCAGAGGCAGGCACTGGAAGAGGCGGGGAAGTGCCAGTGGGCCCGGGCCGGTCCCACCCACCTCGCGGCCCCTCTGTCCACAGAGGCGGGTGCTGGGTGCTGGGAAAGGCGGGCACTGGGAGAGGGGGGCCGGTCCCACCTGCCGCCACACAGCCCCTCACTTATAGAAGCGGGCGCTGGGAGAGGCAAGGCGGCCAGCGGTCCAGGAGCCTCCACAGAGGCTGGACGGGGTATGACCAAGGTGCCTCAACCTCCCACAGCCCCTCCCACAGCTGGCCTGGCCCCAGATCGCCCACACACACACAAGTGGGCAGGGGGCAGGACCAGCGCTAAGAAGTGAGGGCCGAGGGTCGGCAGCCCCAGCGGCAGCCGGCTTTGGCAGCAGGAGCAGGGTGATGAGGGCGGCACCTTCACCTGATCCTCCTGGTCACCTCCTGCAGAGGGCCTACTAAGCCATCAGTAGGACATCCCCTGAAGGCTCCCAGACTGTGAGAGGGGGCAGGCTGGGCTGAGGGACCCGCCCCCCAGTGCATGAATTTTCGTGCACCAGGCCTCTAGTCTATATATATTAAAAGCCTAAGTAACCGAATGACCGAATGACCAGTCGACAGGTCGCTATGACACGCACTGACTACCAGGGGGCAGACGCTCAACACAGGAGCTGCCCCCGGGTGGTCAGTGTGCTCCCACAGCAGGAGCGCCGCTCAGCTGACCAACAGGCGCCAGACACCGGGCTCACGGCTAGAGAGTGCAGCTGTGGCCTGCGGGGATTGGGCCAAAACCGGCAGTCTGACATCCCCCAAGGGGTCCCAGATTGCGAGAGGGTGCAGGCCAGGCTGAGGGACCCCACCAGTGCACAAATTCATGCACCGGGCCTCTAGTTTCTAATTTCTAATATCAGATAAGGCCCTTGGCTAACAGTGTATTCTAACTGCAAACAACTCGCTAAGAGCTACTACTTTTGCTCTGCTATGCCAACCACTTTACATAGATTCTCTCTCATCTTTACAAGATGGGCATTACAATTACCATTTTACAAAGAAGAAAACTAAGATTCAGAAAGGTTGTTATTTACCAAGAGAAGGATTTAAACTTTGAAATAATATATTGTAACTGCTGGTTCTCTCTCAGCAATCTTGCTACATGATCAAATTAGAGAAGCTCTAACTATGGTTGGATCCTTCTGTTTAACTAGAAAAATCCAAGAGCCTCCACTTTTTTCTCTAATGGGGCAGTAGTACAGAGATTGCAATAAGGTTCCATAGACAAGTTTGTTTAAATGGCTGAGCCAAGGCTTGGGCCAATAAAAGCCAAAAATTAAATGAGATTCTTAACAATATTCCCTATGATTCTATAACCATGATCACATGCGTTCCTAAAGCCCTGTTTCCCTGCTCTCAGGCACCTGTCTGATAAGCTGCTTCTTCTTTGCTGACTCGGGCATATTGTGAACGTGTTGGAACAGCTCTCTCAGTGCCTCTTCCGTCCGCTGCTGGGTCTCCTGATGAGAGCAGGAATCCATCCGGTTCCGTTTTGGAGATTTTGCCAGTTGGAAGGACTTAGAATGACACGAAGCTGTCAGATCAAGATCATCCTAGAGAAAATTTAAAAGAAAAATAAATGAATACATCCTACTAGCTTTGTTTTTAGGTTCTCACAAAGAAGAAGAGTGGGGAAGTAGGCTACATGATATATTCTTATACCCAGGACAATGAAAGTCTAAAAACTATTATCAGATAAAAAGAAACCTATAGTTATAGACTATATTTTTTTAATGTACAGCTTTTTATTGATTAGAAAGAGAGAAATATCAATTTCTTGTTCCACTTATTTATGCATTCATTGGTCAATTCTTGTATATGCCCTGACCAGAGATCGAACCCGCAACCTTGGTGTATCAGGAGGATGCTCTAACCAACTGAGCTACCTGGCCAGGGCTAGACTTTACTAGTATTAATAGCCCATTCCCATGACCTGCTCAGATATCCTAAATTCATTCAGAATTATTGCCACCAAAAGTTACGTAAGAGTTCAGTTTTCGAAGCATCTTTTAATCTCATGTAATTTTCATTGCTATCCTATGAAGTAAACAGGGAAAGTATCATCATTCCCATTTGATAGAAGAGAAAACTGAAGCTAAGCTCTAAGTTTAAACTTCTCTGGATACTGAAGTGACAGACCCATCTTGGAGCCCAAGTGCTCTGGTTCTTGGCTGGTACTTTTTCCCACACATGTCACATGATGTGACAACAACACAGCAGCAGTACAGGAACAAAATCAGCTCTCTAAGAAAACCCACCCCCCTAGTTAATCTAGTTGAAATCAAATACTGTTTTTCTGGTCACACCAAGTATTTGCTAAATGAGACGTAGAAACAAACAGGAGCAGGGGGAAAAAATAGTGTAAGCTGACAGCTTCAGTTTCTAACCAAGACAGACAAAACAAAAATCATCAAAAAGTACTTGTGCGCCGAAACCGGTTTGGCTCAGTGGATAGAGCGTCGGCCTGTGGACTGAAGGGTCCCGGGTTCGATTCCGGTCAAGGGCATGTACCTTGGTGGCGGGCACATCCCCAGTGGGAGGTGTGCAGGAGGCAGCTGATCGATGTCTCTCTCTCATCGATGTTTCTGGCTCTCTATTCCTCTCCCTTCCTCTCTGTGAAATATCAATAAAATATATTTAAAAAAAAAAAAAAAAAGTACTTGTGAGACTTTTTTAACTTCTCACTTTTAAAGCTCAGTAATCATATGTAATTTTGTCAATAAACATCACACATTTGCATTCTAAGCTCATGTGGTCTCAAGTCTTTTTTTTTTTTTAAATATGTTTTATTGATTTTTTACAGAGAGGGAGAGGGACAGAGAGTTAGAAACATCGATGAGAGAGAAACATCGATCAGCTGCCTCCTGCACACCCCCCACTGGGGATGTGCCTGCAACCAAGGCACATGCCCTTGACTGGAATCGAACCCGAGACCCTTCAGTCCGCAGGCCGACGCTCTATCCACTGAGCCAAACCGGTCATGGCGGTCTCAAGTCTTTTAGCTACTTGACAATGTTTGTTACCTTACTACTGAACCTGAAATAAGACTGTTTTACATATAACTGTACTTTTATTACGATAAAATATTTCATACATTTGCTATTCACAGACTGTTTATACCATATGCTGTAAGAATGCACACGGGCTCTGTGAAAACCTTTAAACATACCGTCTATATCATCAGTGGCGCACCTCAGAAAGCAGACTGTGTAGGGCATTTTTATTTCAACGTATAACTTTCTTCTCAAGTCTTTTTCCTTACCTCAAAATGACTAGATCATTTTGAACTATAATAAAAACATTTTATTTTTCATAGCTTTACTTTGATTTCACACTTTATTTTAAACTCCATTAATTTTCATTAATGCTCTCCTTGTTTGGGCTAAGAACAATTTCCTATTCTTACCTTTGATGCTTGAGTTCTGGAGCTCAAATAGTGCAATCTGGCACATTCCCGAATGTAAGCAGGAGCCTGGGCAGGTAATGAAAGAAAACCAAGACCAAGCAATAAGTAGTTCTTTTAAGACTCAATGACAACTGGCAGATGACTTTAGAAAAAATGAAGATCTTCAAAATGCCCTATTTTATAGCTTCCACCAAAAAGGTAATTCCAACAAATCTGATGGGAAAACTGAGAAGACACTATAGTTGTTCCTGTTCTAAAGAATCAAATATGGCATGAATATATTCAAATGAGCCAGAAACAAAAATACAGATATTTGTAATAATGCTTATGACAAAAACCACCCCTAAAATTCTTACAAATTACAGTGGTCATATTTTAGAATTATTGTATATAAAATACCATTTAGAATCCCTATGGGTTAACAACAGACAAGGAAAAATTTAGCTTACTGATATATTGCCCAGAATCCTGTGACAAGAACCCTGATACTGTCCTAGTATAAGTGTAAAATAATACAACCATTATGGAAGAGAATTTAGCAACATCTAAGAAAATTACATTTGCATTTACCATTTACCCAGAAATCTCACTTCTGTGAATCTGTCCTGAAGATATAACTCCAGAAACACAAAATAAACTTGGATAAGATAAACCAAAAGATTGGACACAACCTCAAATATCTACTAATAGGGGACGGATTGAATGAACTTTTATACATCCATACAATGCAGTACTATGCAGTCATTAAAAATGAAAGAAGGGAGGGAAGGAGTGAGAGGGAAGAAACATTCTGTGGATCTACTGTTACATGAGAAAAGTTATGGAACAGTGTATAAAAGTAATTATGTAAAATGAAGAGGAAATAAGAATACACACATCTAGACACATTTATTTGATTTTACAAAAAGAAACACTAGGAGGATAAACCAGAAAACAATACAAATAGTGAAAGAACTGAAATTTTTCCAAGCATACCTTCTCATATAGTTTTGACTTTTCAACGATGTAAATATACTACAGATTCAAAAAGGTAAACTAAATTCAAAAGGGAAAAAAAGCAAATCCTAAAACTGAACAGAAACAAAAAATAAGTGAACATATCTATACATCAAATTGATAATATAAACACAGAGAAAGGAATTATTTTACCTAGCTTTTGAAAACTGTATTCTGACTACATACTTAATGAAATCTATTTAAGAAAAAAGGAACTGCCAAGAAATCTTAAACTTCCATCAGTGAGCTTATGTAGGTTTACTATAAGTAGTAACAGTTTTATTATTTTGCAACCATTTTATGTATATCATAGAATAAAGCCAATAATAACATACGTCAATGCTTTGAAAATCTGGAATTTGCAATGTAAGAATAAAAAGGTGCAAATATAAAGTGAAAGAAGTCAAGAAAAAGCTCTATAATGTTAAATCATAATTGGAAATAGTATTAATATTAACCAATGATTTCTTGCTAAAAAATTTTAACCTACTTCCATGCCCTCAAAGAGCCAATGACACGCCAGAAACAATGAGTCTACCTAGTGTTAAAGAAACCCAGGCTCCTTGGAGAAAATTATTGATTTCAGGCCCAGGGCAAAGCAAGAAAAGAGTGAGCTGGGGCCATTTTATTTTATTTTTATTTTTATAGGTTGATTGATTGATTTGAGAGAGAGAGAGAGAGAGAGAGAGAGGAAAATGGAGAGAGACAGAAAGAGAAACATCAATTTGTTGTTCCACATATTTATGCATCCATTGGTTGCTTCTTATACATGTCCTGACTGGAGATTGAACCCACAACTTTGGCGTATTGGTACAATGCTCTAACCAACTGAGCTACCCAGCCAAGGAAGCTGGGGATGTTTTATGCCAGAAACAAACAAAACCAAATAAACAAAAAGTCTGCCCCAAAAAGATAATATAGCTGAAGGGATATCCAGAAAGGGAGCCAGAGACGGACTGCTTTAAATAAAAATCTGAGTCTTAAGTATTTTACAATCCACAGGAAAAGAAGGACTTCCCAAATAAAGTGAAAATTGGCCTTAACTGTATATATAAGTCCATGATGACTCATGTTGGAGAGAGATCAAATCATACTGGGTCAGACAACAGAGGACAGAACTACAAACAGCTAAGAGGAATTTTAGAAAAATGGTAGAGCAGGGGGGAAAATACAAAGAACACAGAATGAGGCAACAACACAGGATATGAGGACTGAGGAGGAGAAAAATGCACACAAAGGAGCCCGAGGGCAAGAAGACACAACAAAGCACAGCACAAATCTGGAGTTTAAACACTACCTCAGAGTAAGTGACAGAGCACGCAAACCAACCACCATTTTTCATCCAGAGGAAAAGCTCAGGGAAGAACATAATCAGCCAAAATGGTAAAGCAGGTGCCCACAAGGACTCCAGTTCTGGCCCAAACTGAAAGAGACGAGACCTAAATCTCCAAGATAAATCTCCAAAGCCTTTTTTATTTTCTCCTTTAGTGATCAACAAAGACTCAAACAGTGCTCACACTAGCCTGGAAACAAAGCTAAAGTAGCAAACAAGGATGAAAACCCCAAGGATGAGAAGCTGAAAAAAGAATCCATGGAAGAGAAGAAAAATAGAGTAAAAACTGAGGATATTTTAAAGAGTCTAATCATTAGAATTTGTACCAAGCTGAACTACATCTAGGAAATTGTACTCTAGTTTTATCTCTAAGGTTTGTACAATCTGTACTCTCAAAATGCTTCACAGGGATTTGTTATCTTACGTGGCAAAAACGGACTTTGCTGGTGTGATTAAGTTAAGGACCTTGAAGTAGAAAGCTTATCCTAGGTTAGTCAGGGTGAGTCCAACATAATCACCTGGGCCCTTAAAAGTAGAGATCCTTTCCCAGATGTGGTCAGAAAGAAGTATGAATAGGGAAGAATGGTCAGAGAGATGCCACATGGTAGTCTTGAAGACAGAGGAAGGGGACCATGAGCCAAGGAATGTGGGCAATCTCTAGGGAGAGAGGGGAGGCAAGGAAACAGTCTCTCGGGAACAACCACAAAGGAATGTAGCCAACACCTTGATTTTAGCCCAGTGAGACTCAGGTCAGACTTCTATGTAACCATTAAAATAATACATTTGTGTTGTGTTAAGTCACTTTAAAAAAAAATCCTTCAGCCCTAGCCAGTTTGGCTCAGTGGATAGAGCATCAACATGTGGACTGAAGAGTCCCGGGTTTGATTCCGGTCAAGGCCAGGTACCTTGGTTGCAGGCTCCTCCCTGGCCCAGGCCCTGGTCGGGGTGCAGGCAGGAGGCAACCAATCAATGTGTTTCTCTCACATTGATATTTCTCTGTCTTTCCCTCTCTCTTCCACTCCCTCGAAAAATACCCTCGGGTGAGGATTAAAAAAAAAATCCTTCACAGTAAAGTACAAGTATATAGTTTCAATTTTGAAAAATGAAGAGTTCTGGAGATGGATGGTAGCAATCATTGCCCAACAATATGTATGTAATTTGTGGCGAAAAACAGGAATTCTATGAAAGTAACCACACAGGGTGATCTGATCATAAACTTCTAACTGGGCAGGTCATGGTGGGTAGTCACAACCAAGGCCTATATCTTCTTTAGGGAGAGGTTTTTATGCAAGCCCTGTCCATTGGTCTTGTGCATCTAGGTTAACACACCTTTGAAATTCCAGAAGTAATACCCCTCCCTAGGGGTAACCCTCAAAAAAGCATATAATCCTGTTAACTATCCTGTAATCCAATCCCCACCTTGCTTTTTCCCTACCTCCGTGTAATCTTCCTCACTTTCCCTCCTGAATTTCAAACATACAAAAGAAGCTGCAACAGTTATTCTCTGGAGCATTTGAGATCTTGCTCCTCGGCACATGTCTTCATTTTGGTTCAAATAAACTCTTATAAAAAGTTTCTGCAAGTTTGGACACTTATCAAAAATTAATGCCAAAGGGGGAAACAAAGAGGACATCTGTAATACTTTCAACCATAAAGATCAATTTTTTTTTAAGTTTTAGAAAACCAACAACAAATTAATGCCACTGAACATGGTCAAGATGATAAATTTTGTTATGTGTATTTTACCACAATAAAAAATTTGAAGAAAAGAAAACAGAACTGGGCAGTCTTAAAAATTCTCAGCCTTTCCAGAGGACAAGAAATTCACTATCAGAAAAGGCCAAGGATGTGACTGCAACCTTTACTTATAAAATCTTATAAATATCAAAAGGTCAGACTATCCAGTCACACAAACAGCCCTTTCAAGAGAGTAAAGGTGTGCCTCACAGATCCTCTCAATCAAACCAGAGGGCCTTCTAGGAAGCTTAAAGGTCATGTCCCTAGCCTTCTCAAGTAGAAAAGGGTTTATCTTCAAAAGATTTACATAAGTGGCTTCTGTCCAATGGAGTGAATCCCACTGAAATCCACGGAAGACCCACAAAGTTCTTGAGAAAATTATGTTGGCAGAAACACTGCTAGTTTAGACTAAAATGGACAGAGTACAAAATGAAAGAAGGCTGTCAGACCCTCAAAATCCTACTGGAAGGAAACAGGGAGGATGAAACTAAGCGGCCAACATATGCTGCTTTTCCTGAAGGGCAAAGCTCTGCTCAGCCTCCAGGTACCTTCCTATCCTCCCCACCTTGGTTGTTCCCTCCGGGTTTTGCTACTGTATCATCTGCTTTCCAGTCCCAGGGCCTTTCTTAACTGGTTATCATCACCTTAACAGCCCTGCTAAGGATCCTACCTTGCTCCATCCTCTTTGTCTTTTACCACCTACTCCCACCCCTTACCTACCTTAAAAAGTTTCTGGGAGTGTTTAATCATAAAAGCCATCCCACTGTTTAACTTTGTGATATTCTCTTGAAGGTCATTTGCAGTGACCTATTCAGGAAAAAGAAACAAAAAAAGGGGATTACAAACTGGGAAATAGAAGGCAGATACTCCACTTACTTACCAACAAGCTTATTCTTTCAAAGGCATGATAGTTTCCGTCCCTAACAAAGGTGCCCCTAATACAATGTTTCATTCTGGAAAGGCTTTTTGGTTCAGCAGATTTCCACTGGAATGACATAATCTAGGAAGAACCAAGAAATCCTTGGGAACCAATCTTCATTTCCTAATTCTGCTTGAGAATGAGACATGCAAACAGAGTTGCTAAAGAAGATCTAGTCTGGGAGAAGGGTCAGGAAGAACAGAATCTGTACCAACCACCATAGCCCCTTCAGAGAAAGGAGCTTCTCCAGAGACAAAAGAGAACTGTCACTACTAATTGATACCAAACGTGACATCTGTTTCTTGAAAATACAAATTGTCATTGATTCTCTTCTCTTGTTTCCCCTGCTTTTTTTTTTTTTAATGTTTTTATTGATTTCAGAGAGAGGAAGGGAGAGACAGAAACGTCAATGATGAGAGAGAATCATGGATCGGCTGCCTCCTACACGTCTACTGGGGATCGAGCCTGCAACCTGGGCATGTGCCCTGACTGGGAACCAAACTGTGATCTCCTGGTTCATGGGTTGACATTCAACCACTGAGCCACACCGGCCAGGCTCTCCTGCCTCTTTTTTACGCACTTCAGCATCTCTACTATCCCAAAGCCCTCATCTTCAACATGTATCTTTATTAGTTAATTTTTGCTTTTAGCAAGACGTCTTAAATCTCTTTATAAGCACAGATTACTCCTTTTCCACAGTCTCAGCTGATTCTAAAATCCTTAATATGGACAAATGTTGGTGTGTCCTTTTCTTCTCATCACCCAACCATCCTTCCACACTCATCTCCACTCCCGACCAACCTTTCTCTGAGGAAAGGCCCTTCCAGGACCGGAACTTTATATTATTTTTTTTCACTAGTTACCTGTTAGGTAAAATGTACCACATAACCTCTCCTTTATCTTTCTTTTCTCATTTCTTATATCCCCAAAATATTTTATTTTTTTAAATATATTTTATTGATTTTTTACAGAGAGGAAGGGAGAGAGATAGACAGAAACATCGATGAGAGAGAAACATCGATCAGCTGCCTCTTGCACACCCTCCACCGGGGATGTGCCCGCAACCAAGGTACATGCCCTTGACTGGAATCGAACCCGGGACCCTTCAGTCTGCAGGCCGACGCTCTATCCACTGAGCCAAACCAGTTAGGGCTCCCCAAAATATTTTATAAGTCACCATATCCATCTATTTATATTATCTTTCCAACTGCCTTGTCAGATAAGTGGGAAAGATACTATTATGACCAGTTTACAGAAGAGGAGCCTAAGCATAGAAAACATAAAGAATACAGGCCACACCCTGGTCAGGTTTGGTCAGTGAGAGAGCATCGGCCCTCAGACTGCAGGGTCTCAGGTTCAATTCCCGGTCAAGGGCAGGTACTTCAGTTCCAGGTTCGATCCCCGGACCCCCATCAGGGCACATACCAGAGGCAACTAGTCGCTATGTCTCTCTCACATCGATGTTCCTCTTTCTTCCCCTCTTTCCCCCCCCCCCCGCCCCGTCTCTATCTCTCTCTCCCTTTCTGCCCTCCTCCCTCCCTTCCAGTCTCTAAAGATCAATGGGAAAAATATCCTTGGATGAGGATTTTTTTAAAAAAGGGGATACAGGTCACAGCTGGTTTATAGCTTCCAACCCAGGTATCCTGCCTCCCAATTCCGTCATACAGTAAAACCTGTATGAATGGACAGGAATATGAACCTATGTACCTCCAGATCAAGAATGAGTTCAAAAGACTTTTGATAATTTATTTCTCATGCAGGTCACTGAGAAAGCCATGTTATCAGTAATAAGAAGCACATTCAGCTTTATCCAAGGAGAGAATATCTACAGGAAATAGAAAAGTTAGGATAAGGCAGGATTGTTCTATGTGTCATTTTATCTAAAAGCTTAGTGACATTATCCTGAAGATCAAACAACTCTATTCTAAATTTATACCATGTAATCTTCAGGAATCAATTTGGTTTCCCAAGATGGCTTTCACGTTAAGAAGGAATTCAGACTGACCCACCAAAATGAGTATTCTTGTTTATTTAGTAGCAATAATCCCACTGAGTTCCCACTAATACGTTGCCATTCAGGTTTATCAGAGATTGATTTATAAGTGAGGTTAACAGAAATTGGCCTCTTCAGGTCTAATGACTTTTTTTGTTGTTATTAATCCTCATCCAAGGATATTTTTCCATTATTTTTAGAAAGAGTGGAAGGGAGGGGGAGAGTCAGAGAAAGAGAACCATTGGATGCCCCCGTGGCCCGATTAAGCCTGCAACCAAGGTACGTGCCCCCAACCAGAATCGAACCCAGGACCCTTCAGTCCTCGGGCCACCGCTCTATCCACTGATCCAAACCGGCCAGGGAAGGTCTGATGACTCTTAAATTAACTAATAAAGTAAGCTCCTAAACTTGTTAAACAGAAGGATAGACCTTGGACCCTTGATAACCTCACTAAGGTACAGTCACAGGATAAGGCCCAGCCCAAGAATACCGAGCAGTCTTTGCTCTTCCCCTCAACACTCACATTTTTTGGCCACAGGACATGGGGTGCAAACATAAGGGCAAGGTTATAGGCAGACATCTTATTCTTGTCTTGTTTCTTTGCTGTCTGGTACAGGAGATCGAGCAGTAACTTCAGCAAGTTACGATTGGGTGGAGGGAGAATGAGGAAGAGCAACTGAAGAGCTTCAATTTGCCGCTCCTTATCTGGTCTATCGGTCTTGTTTCCTTTATCATCAAACTGCATCAAATCTTGAGGACAAAAGAGATGATTGCAAGTAGGAAGGAAATACAAGCAAGAGGGGGGGAAAATGTTCCTACTATTATCCTCCCCTCAACTCTAATCAAAGAAAGAAGAAAAAAAGAATTAGGCATAACCAGAGATTATAGCAAAATATAATAAAACAATGTCAATACAACTGAATAATAAAAAAGAAAAACCCAATCAAAAATGGGCAAAAGACTTGAATAAATATTCCTCCAGAGAAGATATATAAATGGCTAATAAGCATTTGTGCACTCAGTATCATTAGCTATCAGGGATATGTAAATCAAAACCATAATGAGATACTACTTCATACCCACTAGTATGGCTATAATAAAAAGGACTGACAATAACAAGTGTTAACAAGAATGCTGAGAAAGGGCCCTTTTTACACTGCTGGTGAGAATGTAAAATGGTACGTCCACTTTGGAAAATAGTTAGGTAGTTCCTCAAAAAGTTAAACATAGATTTACCATATGGCCCAGTGATTCCACTCCTAGGTATACACCCAAGAGAAATAAAAATATGTCCACATATACCTTTAATAATTCCACCCCCTTCACTTTTCCTCACTCAGATATTTTATTGCTAAAAGAAATATGAGGATGAATTATGCTCTGATAACAGGATAATCCAGGCAGGTCCTCATGGAGTCAGAATGATTGTTTCTCCCCTAACGGACTACACAGGTTATCAATAAAAACCCTGGGTAATGAGAATTTCAAAAGATACAGATAACTATTTGCATATAATTCACATAGACCTGAAAATGGTTACAATGTGTTGTTTAAGCTGTTGAACTGCAATAACTCCAGGTTTAGGAAACAAAGATAATATTTCTAGAAACTATTCCCTGTTAATATGAAGTTGAAAACAAAAATCCCTTCCAGTTATGAGCAAGGCATAGCAAATGCTGCAACTGCGCCACACCTCAATATGACCTCAAAGAACAGTGAATCATGGGGTGGTGAAGGGGAGGATTTTAAATATTGTACTAAGTTAACTCAATGGGAAAACAAACAGAAAAAGCATTCTTCGTGTTACCCTTATAAAAAAAAACATGGATATTTTCCATATCTTTTTCAAAGATGCAACAATTTTCTCTCCAAAATAATTGTAAAGTTATATAATAATCTAGTAATATTTTCTCATTTGTATCATCTGGGTTGTTACTGATAATGCTAAAAAAATCTAATCTGCCCTGGTCAGTATGGCTGAGTTGGTTGGGCATCCTCCCATTGCACTGAAAGGTTGCTGGTTTGATTCCCAGTCAGGGCACATGCCCGGGTTTCAGGCTGGATCCTGGGTAGGGGGCCATGTAGGAGACAGCAGATCAATGTTTTGCTCTCACATCAATGTTTCTCTCTCTCTCCTTCCTTCATCGTTCTCTAAAAATCAATAAAAAATCTTTTTTTTTAATCTAATCTTGCCCCACCGGTGTGCTCAGTGGTTGGGTGTCAACCTATGAACCAGGAGGTCACGGTTTGATTCCCGGTCAAGGTGCATGCCGGGTTGGGGCGGGGGGGCAATCAGTGATTCTCCCTTATCACAGAAGTTTCTCTCTCTCTCCCTCTCCCTTCCTCTCTGAAATCAATAAAAATATATTTTTAAAAGGTAAAAAAATATAAAAAACCTAATCTTATTCGATTTTAGAAATTTAAACTTAGTTTTCTTTTAAGTAGTAAAAATTATTCAAAAGAAAAAATCTTTTATTTATTTTTCTTAAAATTAGAAGGGGTGCTCACTTTGGCAGCACATATACTAAAATTGTAATGATACAGAGAATATTAGCATGGCCCCTACAGAAGGATAATACACAAATTCATGAAGCATTCCATTCAATAAAAAAATAAAAATTAGTCCTTTCTGGATAGCTCAGTTTATCGAGTGTCATCCCATACACCAAAAGGTCATGGGTTCCCAACTAGGGCACATACCTAGGTGGCAGGTTCAATCCCTGGTTGGGACACTTATGAGAAGCAACTAATTTTTCTCTAACACATCAATGTTTCTCTCTCTCTCTCTTCCTCTTTCTCTAAAAATCAATTAAAAATATATTCTCAGGTGAGGATTTAAAAAAAATTAGAAGAAAGAGAAAAATGCTCAAGGGCATTAAATTATAGAAGCATTACAGCTGTGCAACTGAAGAATGAATTCCCTACCACTCAGGCATAAAGGAGAATGAGAAAACTATTTATGAGCTGAAAATGGAACATTCTCCAAGATATAGTAAGTAAAAAAAATAACCATGTATATAATACCCTACCATTACATAAAAAAAAAGAAAAAATGAATATATCTAAGTATTTGTAAGTGTATAAAATATCTCTGGAAGGATATATTAGCAATCATAGCACTGGTTGCCTCTGCAAAGAAAAACCAGGTGCTGGGGAACAAGGGTGGAATAGAGTCTTTTCACTGTATACGCTTTTGAACACTTTGAATATGAACAATGTGAAAGTATTAACTAGTATTTAGGCAGCAAATAAAATTATTTTTAAAAAACAAATTTACTTGGGATGGTGAACACACAATATAATATACACCTGGAACCTATATAAGTTTATTAACCAATGTGGCCCCATAAATTCAATTTTTTTAAAATCCTAGGGAAAGCCGAAGCCGGTTTGGCTCAGTGGATGGAGCGTCGGCCTGCGGACTGAAGGGTCCCGAGTTCGGTTCCGGTCAGGGGCATGTGCCTTGGGAAAAATAAAAAAAACTTCCAAGAGTAGAGATGATCTTAATTGAGGCATAATAATACTTAGCTAAAGCCTCAAACCAAGGCAAATGTACCAAACCTATAACCATCTCAGGAATGTAAATTAATCAAATGAAAAGCATGTGTTTATTTATTTATTTATAAAGGTTTTGTTTTTTTCTAAATATGTTTCTATTGATTTCAGAAGGAGGAAGGGAGAGGGAGAGAGAGAAAAAACATCAATGTGAAAGGGAAACATTCACCAGCTGCCTCCCAAACACCCCCTACCAGGGATTGAGTCCATAATGCAGGCATGTGCCCTGACCAGAATCAAACCTGCAACCCTTTGGTGCATGAGAAGGCACCTAAGCAACTGAGCCACACCAGCCAGGGCAAGCATACATTTATTGAGCAACTGAAATATTCAAAGCACTATGCTAGGATCCCTGAAGAATAAAAAAAAAAAAAATAAACCCCGATTTTATGTTCAAAGAAACTAATTTATTAAAAAAAAAAAAAACACCCTGAATAGGTACAGCAATCCTGAGAAAGAAGAACAAAGTAGGTGGGCTCTCAATACCAGATATCAAGCTGTATTACAAAGCCACTGTTCTCAAAACTGCCTGGTACTGGCACAAGAACAGACATATAGAGCAATGGAATAGAAGAGAGAACCCAGAAATCAACTCAAATCACTATGCTCAATTAATATTTGACAAAGGTGGCATGAACATACAATGGAGTCAAGACAGTCTCTTCAATAAATGGTACTGGGAAAATTGGACAGATACATGCAAAAAAATGAAACTAGACCACCAACTTACACCATACACAAAAATAAACTCAAAATGGATCAAGGACTTAAACATACGACAGGAAACCATAAAAATACTACAGGAATCCACAGGCAGAAAAATCTCTGACATATGCCAAAGCAATTTCTTCACTGATACTGCTCCTAGGGCAATGGAAACTTAAGAGAAAATAAACAAATGGGACTACATCAAAATAAAAAGCTTTTGCACAGCAAAGGAAACCATCAATAAAACAACAAGAAAGCCCACTGCATGGGAGAACATATTTGCCAATGATATCAACGATAAGAGTTTAATCTCCAACATTTACAGGGAACTCATGCAGCTTAACAAAAAGAAGATAAAACAACCCAATCAAAAAATGGGCAACTGATCTAAGGAAGGCCAAGAGACATATGAAAACCTGCTCAAAGTCACTAATCATCAGAGAGATGCAAATCAAAACAACAATGCGGTACCATCTCACACCTGTCAGAATGGCTATTATCAACAAGTCAACAAATGACAAGTGCTAGGGAGGATGCGGAGAAAAAGGAACCCTCATGCACTACTGGTGGGAATGCAGACTGGTGCAGCCACTGTGGAGAACAGTATGGAGTTTCCTCAAAAAACTAAAAATGGAGCTCCCATTTGACCCAGTGATCCCACTTCTAGGAATATATCCCAAGAAACTAGAAACACGAATCAGAAAGGATATATGCACCCCTATGTTCATAGCAGCACAATTTACCATAGCTAAGATTTGGAAACAGCCTAAGTGCCCATCAGCAGATGAGTGGATTAGAAAACTGCAGTACATCTACATAATGCAATACTATGCTGTGGTAAAAAAGGAGTTCTTACCATTTGCAACAATATGGATGGAGATGGAGAGCATTATGCTAAGTGAAATAAACCAGGCAGAGAAAGATAAATATCACATGATCTCACGCATTTGTGGAATATAATGAACAACATAAACTGATGAACAAAAATAGATCCAGAGACAGAGAAACATCAATCAGAATGTCAAACCTCAGGGAAGGTAGGGGAAGGTGGGGGTAAGGGGAAGAGATCAACCAAAGGACTTATATGCATGCATATAAGCCTAATCAATGGACACAGACAACAGGGGGGTGGGGGCATGAATGGGAGGTGAGGGGTAATGGGGGAATAAGGACACATATGTAATACCTTAATCAATAAAGAAATTTAAAAAAAAAGAAACATTTGATTAAATTAAACTTAGCTGGCCAAAACTTATGAGTGCCCAGAAGTCCAAAAATACCATGAAGTTTTAACCAATTTTAACAAAAGTGGGGGCTTTATTGTTGTTTTTCCCTCCCTTCCTGTCTTTCTTTTTTTCTTTTTTTTTTCTAAAAGTATTGCTGTGGATTACAAACAATAGAAAATTCCAAAGGACTTTACTAAATTGAAAGAAATATACTTACATCTCCTCCCCTCTTATACTCACCAGCAATTTTGAGGTGTGCATGGAAATGTTTATGGGTCAGCAGGGGCTCAGGTAACTCTCCTAGAAACATCTTCAGCAAGGTAGCAACGTCATTTGAGTGAAACTCCCCTGATTCCAAATCAATATCAGTTCCATTATTGAGAGCATCCCTTAAAATCTGCTGCCGGACACTATTCCCTGGTATTCTAAACAAACCTTCCACTCGTAAGTCTGTTTAGCATGAAAGAAAATAGAGGACATACAAAAAGGAGACAGAAAGAGAAAGTATGATTAAAATAAGTGATCTAAAAGGCTACTTTACACTTGAAAGGCTCTTTACAAAGACCTTGAGGAAGGTTTTTGCTTTTTTTCCCAGAGTAATGTAGAACCCACTAGCCCCTGTGGAGACAAATATGAGCATCCCTGAGGACCTGGAGATCTCCTGGACTAAGAGTTGGTCCATATAAACCTTAGCAAAGAGGAGCTTGGTGGGTTACCCACTTTGAGACCCCCTCCCTACATAGGAGTCTGTACTTGTTTCCAATAAATTTCCACCCTTTTCATCTACAAAAAAAAAAAAAAGAGTTGGTCCACTCAGGAGTCATTCAACGTCTTGAGACACATCTGAAGACTGAATTTAATCTAAACAATAGAAATGAGCTCAAAAAACAAGTTGGAAGAAAAGCCAAATCTCCCTGAAGGCCCCTTTCCTTTTCCATCTGAGAGTTTGTTTGAAGGGGCCAAGTTCATCTGTGGAGGTTTATTGCTCCTATAAACAGTTTCCCAGCACAGAATGAATCTAAAGTCTCTGTGTTGCCTCTGGAATTGGAACTCTAACCTGTCAGATCACCTTTCAGTCTAAGATTCCTGAAACCTTCGCATCATCCCAACTAAACTATGCTTCCCTCCCAACTAGGTTCTAAACTAATCTCAAGCGATAAAAAAAGAGGGGACGTATAGTTTTGATTTGATGGGAAGAAGCCTGAGAGTTCAAGTTTTCAGCTTGGGTACATATTTATCTTCATACTAGAGGCCCAGTGCACAGATTTGTGCACCGGTGGGGTCCCTCAGTGGGGCCTGCGGGGATCCAGGTCACGCAGGTCAGCTGAGCAATGCTCCCGCTCTGGGAGCGCACTGACCACCAGGGGGCAGCTCCTGCATTGAGCGTCTGCCCCCTGGTGGTCAGTGCACATCATAGCAACTGGTCAGTCAACCGGTCGTAATGGTCGCTTAAGCTTTTATATATATAGATAACTCCCTAATCAAGGAGACAGGGCCAGGCAGGCAACAGTAAATGAATGAACAGGAACCATATCGAACTGGAGAGCACATACTTGTGCTCTAGCTGATTGTGTCAAAGTGGCAACAGGGCCCAAGGATCCTAGACCTTCCTATCATCCCAGGAAATTGCAAACTTAGACTTTGCCCATTTTAAAACACTGATAACTAATTTCATTTTTAATTTAATCCTTTGCCAACTAAAAACAAAACATGAATGTAGATGACTCAAGCCAGTAGGCTGCCTAACCTCTGCTCTAGCTCCTAGCACAGTGTTTGCATTGAATTTATCAAAGGGTCATAAAATGCCACACATTTCACATACACTCAGCTCTGCCAAGCACTTAGAGGAATGACATAACCAGCATGACTACTAAAAAAGAAAATGGGAATTAAGTAAATAATGTATTTTAATTATATAATCCTAAAGATAAAAGTATTTTTGGTGATAAGTCATTCTCCCTTGAGTAAATGTTATGATTCTCTAGGGACAATGTATTTTTCCAGAAAAAACTCTCTCTGAGTCAAGGGAAAGATGTGATTGACACGAGCTAATTTATATACATCTTTGAAAACAAAAAACAAATCAATATATGAAGTGAAATTTAAAACAGAATATATTTAGAAACATGCCACCTGAAATTATCACTGATTATCAGTGTCTTTATAGATGGTTAATTGGCACCTACTAACTCAAGGGTGTCAGCTCTCAATAGAAAGCAGGCAATTCTTCATTAACAAAGAACAACAAAATTTTAAGTAGTCTTACTTTTGTGTAGATATTCAATTAGCTGGTATATCTGAGCAATGCCTTCCTCTGTCAGTGGGGATCCAAATACTACTCCTTTTTCTAAAAAAAAAAAAAAAGGAAAGAAAAGGAAAGAAAAGAAAAGAAAAGAAAAGAAAAGAAAAGAAAAGAAAAGAAAAGAAAAGAAAAGAAAAGAAAAGAAAAGAAACAATAACACAGGACTATATTTTCCACAAATAGTACAAAAATCAGCATTCTGAAAACCACTCAAGCATCCGATGTCACAGTTCAGCAAAGGCTTTCACAAGGTCAGTAAACAAAAATCTTAAGAGCTGGCCCTTGCTGGTTTGACTCAGTGGACAGAGCATCCGCCTGTGGACTAAAGGGTCCCAGGTTCGATTCTGGCCAAGGGCACATGCCCGGTTTGCGGGCTCGATCCCCAGTAAGGGGTGTGCAGGAGGCAGCCGATTAATGATTCTCTCTCATTGATGTTTCTATCTCTCTCCCTCTCCCTTCGTCTCTGAAATCAATAAAAATATATTTAAAAGAAAAAAATCTTTTAAGAGCTGGAAGTGCACCTGAAAATGCATCAGGAAATGCAATCAAAACAACTCTCAATCAACTCTGCAAGTTTAACATTAGATTGTAGGTTTCTTGAAGACAAAGTAACAATACCTAAAATGTTGATATTTAATTTAAAAAAAAATAATAATAGAATTTAGAGCCATAATTGTCAAAGCATGACAGATTATTCACTAGAGTGGATACAGGGTCAGATTATAATGTTTAAACTTTTTGCTAACTTAATTATTTCCTTATATTTAATAAAATAAGATATGCCCTGACTGGTCTGGCTCAGTGGGTAGAGCGTTGGCCTGCGAACTGAAGGGTCCCAGGTTCGATTCTGGTCAAGGGCACATACCTTAGCTGCAGGCACATCCCCAGTGGGGGGTGTGCAGGAGGCAGCAGATCGATGTTTCTCTCATCAATGTTTCTAACTCTCTATCCCTCTCCCTTCCTCTCTGTAAAAAAAAAAAAAAAAAATCAATAAAAAATATATTTTAAAAATAAAATAAGATAGTACCTCTTTAATATTTTATCAAAAGCAGCACTGTAGCCCAGCTGGCGTAACTCAGTGACTGAGCGTCAAAGTTCGATTCCCAGTCGGGGCACATGCCCCAGTTATGGGCTCAATCCCCGATGGGGGGATGTGCAGGAAGCAGCCAATCAATGATTCTTTCTTATCATTGATGTTTCTATCTCTCTCTAATCCTCTCCCTTGCTCTCTGAAATAAATTATATATATATATATATATATATATATATATATATATATATATTTTTTTTTTTTTTTTTTTTTTTTTTTTCTTAAGCAGCACTGTATTTTCTGGGAAGGCTGTTTTGGGGTGAGTCATAGATATTTTTATTTTCCTTTTCAAAGCATTCCATTGAAGCGTTCAATTTAAGAAACCTACAATCTAATGTTAAACTTGCAGAGTTGATTGAGAGTTGTTTTGATTGCATTTCCTGGTGCATTTTCAGGCGCACTTACAGCTGTTAAAACATCTGGGAACTAACAACTGCAATTAAAAAATGCTCAAACTGTCTATACTGTACTCTCTCGCTATAAACTTTATCTTATTTTAAACATTATTTTAGTACAGTATTAATAAGGAATGAAAATCAAGGTGTCCCTGATAAATACCTAAACTAATTATGTCACCTCTCAGGGACTGACATATATTTGGCTTTAATTTATCTAGACTTTTAAAATAATTTTTATTGTTTTACTTCTTATGAAAATGAAAAAAAAAAATTGTTTTATGGTATTAGCAACTCCTCAATGAACATACAGATGCCAAGAATGAAGCCCAAAAAGCACCCTTCCCAAACACATCTCCTACCCTTTCGCTTGATAGACATTAGAGACCGGAAGAATCCTGTCGCTGGGCCAGCCCCACCAGGCAACTTAAGTTCCACTTCTCCCATCAGCTGAGCCAATTCAGTTCCAGGTAAATCAATGAGCCTTGTGATATTGCTGACCACCAACTCAGTGAACACCTCAGGTTTCTCATGACGGAGTTTTTCGACAAAAAAGTCAGGATTGAAGATAATGGGCTGACCTCGAAGGGAAGAGTCATTGCAGATAACAAAATTGCAGATGGCATCACTGAAAAAAATGAAACAGAAGAATCTTGGGGTGAGCCTAGATCATTTTCATGTTTCTCATGCCCTCTCAACCACACAGTTATTCACTTTCTGTGGTTTAATCTACACATTGGTCTTTTGAAAAACCTTATCCTTAATCTGGTCACTGTACAAAAGAAGACAATTTGAACTTGTTGCTGTTTAAGTCATACCCACCTAGATACTTAGGAATTTAGTTTAAGGAAAAGACATGTGGCTCGGTGGTTGTGCGTCAACCCATGAACCAGGAGATCACGGTCCGATTCCCGGTCAGGGCACATGAGTAAGGAGTGTGCAGGAAGCAGCCAGATCGATGATTCTCTCTCATCATTGATGTTTCTATCTCTCCCTCTCCCTTCTTCTCTCTGAAATCAATAAAAATATATTTAAAATAATAATTTTTAAAAAGAAAAGAGACTAGATAGCCTCTATTATGTAACCTGAATTTGCCTCTTAATTTCAGGCATATACCATAGGAAGATACAGATCCTTACAGCCTCCCAAATGTAATAATATACTAGAATTGCTAGTCACATAGACCACATTTCCTTATTAAAACAGTCAAGCCCTGAATGATTACTGTTAAATACTTGTAAAACATCAGACCTGCAGCTGTTCCCCCTAACAGAGCAATGGGTAATCATCAAATTAAGTCCCTCTTGGGAACACAGCCACTACTAGACGGTATTTACCATGCAGTGATCAATTGCTACCAACAACCACATTCAGGTTAATCATGCTTACTGTCACAGGAACCATGTAACAGTAAGCATGATGATTCTATTGAAGACTTAAAACTAAATCTAAATAGTGTCATAGACAATTTGAAGACAATTACCCATAGGGTTCTTTGGTTCCTGGGTCTCTACACAGGTAGGTTTTTCCTTATGGTCAACTCCCTTTAACTGAGTCAAACACTCTTGAATTCTGTTCCTCATAACCAAAAAGGCTTCACTAGAATGTGAGGCACAGGTACACAAAAATATAGATACTAATTCAGCCTTGTCCAGGTCCAGAAATAGGTTTTATTTGAAAATCTTTCAATTCTGGATGCCTCTGACTCATGATCTAAATCTAGCCTTTCCTCAGACAGATTCTTCTAAGGCACTTGAAAACGTCTACAGTATTTTGCTTCTAATTTCACTCTTCTATCACTGAGTAATACTCAGCAAGTCCTGGTCAGTGTGGCTAAGTTGGTTGGAGTGCCATCCCGTACACCAAAAGGTGGTGGGTTTGATTCCCAGTCAGGACACATACCGAGGTGGCAGGTTTGATACCTGGTCAGGGCACGTGCAGGAGGCAACCAATCCTCACATCAGTATCTCTCTCTCTATCTCTATCTTTTATCTCTCTCTCTCTCCCACTTCTTCTCTCTAGAATCATTTTTCTTTTTTAATGTTCCGTTGGCTCCTGATCGTAGCTGGTTTTCTACATTACTTGGATTATATTCCTGGCAAAGCTCCTTTGACTCAGAAATAATTCATTCCCTATTCTGTGTTTCCTAAAACCTAACTACTGTACATTTTACTTTTAATATGCTACATATAAGAACAGTATTATTCAATCTCTTGTAGCAGAGCCATCACCAGTTGTTTGTACCCATTACAAATTATTTCTAAATAGAAGCCCAATGCACGAAATTTGTGCAAGAGTAGGCCTTCCTTCCCCCGGCTGCCAGCACCGGCTTCCCTCCAGCACCCAGGACCCAGGCTTCCCTCGCAGCCACAGCTTCGTCTGGTCTAATTAGCATATTACCCTTTTATTATTATAGAAGATGACTTGTGCTACTCCTTATTATATAAACAGTCATCTGTTATATAACAGATGAGTTCATAGACCACAAGCCAGAAAGGACAAGTAATCACATCTGTCAAGTAAAGTTGAAATTCACCTGACTCATACAAACATTCCCACAATAAAAACAATCACAACTTAAGTCTTCCACAACACCTAGCACTCTTCCAGGAAAAATGACTCCTCTAAGTAGTAAATGTATCTAATTCCTTTCCACAGAATACATGACCCCACAATATAAAGCTGAGAATATCAAGAAGCATGGCTAAGAATTTAAGAAACTTCTAGGACTAACGAAAAAATACTATATTTAAGCAATAACAACGTCCTACTCTGCAGTATCTTATTTTAATACAAACTCTAAGTTTGCTCAAAAAAAAAATAAATTTCTTACATAAGAGCTGAAAGCTTCGGATGAGGCATTGGTAAATCGAAGAGACTGCGAAAAGCTTTCTCCTTGTTTGTTGTAACAAAGGAACCCTCCTTTCCCTGCCTCATTACAGCCTACACAAATTCCAGGCATGCTACAGGACACAAGGGCACATTATGGGGCCTGAAAGGCAGTACTTATTAGGACTCTACACACTCATCTGCAAGAAGGAACAAAACAGAAATTAAAAACTGGGCTAGTTCATTATATTTGCCAACATACAAATGAAATTCAACAATAGTCTCCCGTCACACAGAAAGTTGTATTAGGTGAAACAATCACATAATGTAAAAATGTAAGGACAAGTAATTGTATAAAGGTGACCCCTACCTCACATCGTACATACAAAAAAATAAATTCCAGAAAGGATAAAGATCTAAATATAGAAAGCCAAACTTTAAAAATTTTAGAAAACAGTATAGAAGAATAAATTAATGAGGCAGAGGAAATGTTTCTTAAACAAGGTAAAAAGAGCATAATCCACAAAGAAAAGATTGATACATTTAAATACATTAAAATTTCTATAAACAAATGACAGTATAAACAAAGTTCTTAAAGAATGAAGTCACAATGCCTCTGGAGAGAGGAACTGCATGAAAGAACAGGAGTGGGAGAGAAACTTTCACTGTATGTTCTTTTGTACTTTCTGGATTTTTTATTTATGTGAACATATCCATTCATAATAAATACAATAAACAAATTTAAAACTTTAAAAATAATAAAAGATAACCCATAAACTGGAGAAAAAACATTTGCATGCTAAAAGGATTAGCATTCTGGATTTATAAGTATGCCTAACATTTATTTTAAAAATACACTCAACTCAATAGAAAATTAGTCAAAGGATATGATCAAGTAACTCATACTAGTAGAAGAGGGGACCTAAATAACTAATAAACATGAAAAGAATCTCAACTTTAGAAGATACCAGGGTAAAGCAAATTGAAAAATGGTATCTTTCCCCACCCATTATTTTGGCAAAGACTATCAGATTCAGGCAATATCTTTTTATTCCTAGTTTAATAAGGGTTATTTCTTTATTCATAAACACGGGCCAGTGCTTAATTTTATCAATTTTTATATCTATTGATGATTATATAACTTTTCTCCTTTATTTTGTGAATGTGGTAAATAACACTGATTTAATTTTCCAATGTTAAACCAATTTTGCATTTTTAGAATAAACCCATTGCTGTTATGATGTATTATCATTTTTACATATTGCTGAATTTAGTTTGCTAATAGTTTGTTTAGGTTTCTTCATCTATGTTTATATATGTCCTTTCTTATATTGCCTTCAATAGATTTTGTATCAAGGTTGTGCTGGCCTTATAAAGTTAGTTGGAGAGGGTGTCTTACTTTTCTATTTTCCGAAAAAGTATATGGGAGATTGTTGTTATTTCTTCTTTAAATGTTTGATCGAATTGGCTAAAGAAGCCATCTGGCCTAGTTTTCTTTGTGAGAAGTTTTTAATTATATATTCAATTTATTTTGTGTTATAGGACTACTAAAATTTTCTACTTCTTGTATTAATTTTGATAAGATGTGTATTTCTAGGAATTTATCTATTGCACATAAATTTTCAAACTTTTTGGCATAAGCTTGTTTATCACATCCTCTTAGGAACTTTTTAATGTGTCTAGGTTCCATAGTGATGGCCTCCTCTTTGTTCCTGATATTGGTAATTTATGATTTATCTTTCTTAATGTATGAATCTTATTAGAGGTTTATCAATTTTATTAGCTTTGTGAAGGTTTTGTTGAATCCCTCTATTACGTTTGTTATTTCATTAATTTCTGCTCATATCTTTTTCATTTCCTTTTTTCTACTTTTCTTTACTGGATTCAGGATAAAAGTGGCACTGCCAATCAGTGGGGAATGGATACCCTTTTCACTAAGTGGTGCTGAGACATTTAAACATCTATGGAATGAAAATTGACATCTATCTCACACTATACACACAGATCAATTCCAAGTTAATTATAGATCTAAAGGTAAACAGCAAAACAATATACCTATTAGAAGGTAATATAGAAAAATATATTCTTTTTTTTAAATATATTTTTACTGATTTCAGAGAGGAAGGGAGAGGAAGAGAGAGATAGAAACATCAGTGATGAAAGAGAATCGACTGGCTGCCTGCTGCACGTCCCCTACTGGGTATCAAGCCGAAACTCCCAGCATGTGCCCTTGACCGGAATCCAACCCGGGACCCTTTGGTCCACAGGCTGATGCTCTATCCACTGAGCCAAACCAGCTAGGGCTAGAAGAATATATTCTTAAACTCAAGGTGGGTAAATAATTTTTAAATAACACAAAAAAATATTAACCATAAAGGAAAACATTCATACATTTGACTTCATTAAAATAAGAACTTGTACTCATCAAAAGAACCATTAAGAATGTGAAAAAGCAAGCCACAGAGGATATGAAAATATACCTGCAATATACTATAAATATACAGGGGGGGGGGAAGTTCATATCCTCATTATACTAAGAATCCCTTACTAAACAGTTAGAAAAAAAAAAAATGACCCAATAGAAAAACTGGCATGAGATCTCAACAAAATCCATAAAAAAGAATATAGCCAAATGGCTAAAATATTCATAGAAAAAACTACTCAATATCATTAGACATCAGGGAAATGTAAATCAAAAAACAATGACATGCCCTGGCCAGTGTGGCTCAGTTGGTTGGGCATCGTCCTGTGCACTGAAAGGGTGCTGGTTGTTACCTGGTCAGGACACACACCTGGGTTCCAGCTCCCGGCGGGGGACATGCTGGAGGCAGCAGATTGATACTGAGTTTTCACAATGATGTTTCTCTCTCTCCCTTCCTCTCTCTCTAAAAATCGATGAATTATTCTTAAAAAATAAACAATGACATACTAATATTTAAAAGAATGGCTAACATTAAAGATATTGACATTAGCAAGGTTTAAAGAAAGTAACAGCCTGGCTGGAGTGGCTCAGTGTTTGAGTGTCAACCTATGAATCAGGAATTCACCATTCAATGCCCAGTCACAGCATATGCCCAGGTTTTGGGCTCGATCACATGGGGGGGAATGGAGGAGGCGGCCAATCAATGATTCTCTCTCCTCATTGGTGTTTCTACCTCTCTCTTCCTCTCTGAAATCAATAAAAATATATTTTAATAAATAGAATAAAGAAAGTAACAGTAACTCTTTTACACTGATAGTGGGGCTATAAATTGGTACAACTATTTAGGAAAACTGTTTGGTCTTATCTACTAAAGTTAAACAACAGTGTACCCTATGTATGATCCAGCAATTCCATCCCATGTCTAAAGCATGCAGCCACATGTTCACCAAAAATCACAAACAACAGTGTTCACTGAAATATCAATTTCTAAACAGCCAAAATTTGAAGCAAAATGTCCAGCAGAATGGTTTAAAAATTGTGGCATATGTAATGGCATATTTTACAGCAATGAAAATGGACAAATTCCAGTTATATGCACCATCATGAATGAATCTCACATATAATGATAAGCAATCTCACACACACAGAAACTATTTACTATATAATGCCATTTATATCAAATTTTTAAAAACAGACAAAACTATAGTGTTTAGAGATACTTCCTTAAGTGGTAAAATTACAAAGAAAAACAGAGATTTATTTATCATATATTTTAGGATAATGGTTACCTTTGGGGATTAGTGATTAAGAGGAGGCATGAGGGGAGCTTCTAGGATATTAGCAATGTTCTTGTGATAAATCACTGATCTATGGGGAAAAGGGATAAAAGTTTTAGATGGCCAGAAGCAGGAGAATTAGGTTATGTATGCAGGCACACAAAGGTAGCAAATGGCTTCAGTATTTATTTATTTATTTTTGGCTTCAGCATGTAAATGCATATACTAGGCCACTATCCCAAGAGTGATAAAGGTATAAGCCCTACCACCCCTCAAAAAATATAATTTTTATAACCTACTTAGAGTCTGCAATGATTAGTTTTACCACTAGATGGAACCCTACACAAAAGGTGGTATGCTTAGTGAAAGAACTAGAAACAGAACCCACAGCTAAAAAATCAATTACATTTTTGAGGCATGTTGAAGCCATGAATCTGAAAAGTCCAAGGAAGCAAAACCTATATTCTGCAGATGTATCTTTTGGCTGACTACTACTAAAACTGCATACCCACAAAACTAAAGTTTCCTCCCTAATGAACTGCTTAACTTGATCTGTTCTCCAAGAACCACAACTTTGGCAAATCTATCAAAATATGAGCTATATTTAAAGTTGTCTAAACCTGACTTGCCACCCTGAGAGAAGTACGCACTCTGTTACTGCTTTTACAATGTTCAGACCATAGCTCTGAAATATGGCTTTAAATGTGTCACTTCATTAGATAGAAATACATACAAGGCTATTATTTTTCTTTCCTTTTCTACATATAAATTTAAACTGGTAATGTGAAAGCTGCACATAAAGAGAAAGAATAAAATAGCAGGCCAGGGGTCCTCAAACTACGGCCCGCGGGCCACATGCGGCCTGCCAAGGACATTTATCCGGCCCGCCAGGTGCCGCTGCCTGTCCTGCTTAGCAGCCGACTTGTCCAGGGCCCGCAGTGCGCATAGGAATTTGTTCATAGTTCTTTTTTTAAACTATAGTCCGGCCCTCCAACGGTCTGAGGGACAGTGAACTGGCCCCCTGTTTAAAAAGTTTGAGGACCTCTGATAGCCCCATGTGCCTAAGTTGGCAAGGTTTTGTTTTGGTTTTTTTGTTTGTTTGTTTTTTATTAATTTCAGGGAGGAAGGGAGAGGGAAAGGGAGAGAGAGATAGAAACATCAATGATGAGAGAGAATCATGGATCAGCTGCCTCCTGCTCGCTCTCCACTGGGGATCGAGCCCACAACCTGGGCATGTGCCCTTGACTGGAATCAAACTTGGGACCCTTGAGTCTGCAGGTTGACGCTCTAGCCACTGAGCCAAACCGGCTAGGGCTTGTTTTGTTTTTCTAATAACAAAGCTCAAAGTTTATAAGAAGTACCATAAGATTTCATGGAACACTATCCAATTTCTTAGACAAAAATTTTGAAAATTTATAATCTAAGGCCTGTGCTTAGGAGTAGCTGTCCTAGGTTTGGTATTATGGACGTATCTTTAATTTAGATTTCAATAGTCTGCAAAAATATATTTGACCATTATATTTTATCTTAACTTGAACAAATTTCAAAGTACTAGAGAAGCCTGGCCAACATGGCTCAGTGATTAAGCATCTATGAACCAAGAGGTCACAGTTCAGTTCCTGGTCAGGGCACACGCCTGGGTTGCAGGCTCGCTCCCCAGTGAGGGGAGGGGGGTGGCGGGGGCTTAGAAGGCAGCTGATCAATGATTCTCTCTCATCATTGATGTTTCTATCTCTCTCTCCCTTCCTCTCTGAAATCAATAAAAATATATTTAAGAATGCAAGTATGTATTATCTGCACAAATCAGACACTTCTTTATGGAATATAAGGGCCCACACCATCAACAGAACATTAGAAAGGTTAACATCTAAAGGGCAAACAAGAATCTGTATGGTATTTATCACCACAAAGTAATATTTTTATACCTTAGAAATTATAAAGACTATTATTCACTCATTATTGACCACTTACATAAAGCTAAACTAATAAGAACACCTTGCTGACCGGTCGTGAAATAACGCATGTTTCCATGTCCAAATGTGTCCACACCAATTAATCTCGTGACCGGTCAGCAAGGTGCTAAGTTGAGAATATGAATAAAAATATACATGTGTCCTGCCCTCAAAAAGCCTTTCAGAAACCTAACTTGTCTTTTACAATATGAAATTGGTAAACCGGTTTCAGGTTCAGATCAGATTCTGTGAATACCTATTGATTATGTAACTAATACTATCACTAAAATTTAAATTCAATTGGCAACATCCTTTCAAGGAATTTAAACTATTTCCGCTAAAGAACAGTATTTTGTCTTCAGGTTTTCATCATAATTCAAGATCTTACAGCAGAACAAGGGATGATCTAATCAAATTTATTGATCCCCCCTATGTTTTCTGCTCTAAAAATGGTCAATCATTTATAGGCAGCTCCAAAAGTGGAAAACTCTTCCTTAGAAGTTTTTTTTTCCTTATAAAATTTTTAATAACACATTCAATCACCCTCATCTCAGCTAGGGAAGGAGCTCAGTGCCCACTCATAAACGCAGCTTCCCTAGACTTGGAATCTCCTATTTGGTATAGCAAACACCAAGAGACACCAAACTAAAAAGTTACCTGATTTACACTGACACAGTGTAAATAAGAATACTCTACTTCAGGGATTTTCAACACTTGTGCCACAAGAATTTTCAACATGCAATACTTGACTATTTGGTCAGGGGCAATGACCTCTTTTCCCTTAGACAGTTAAATTTAAAAAATGACAACAGCCAGCACAACAACAGACGTCCAGTATGAATGCTCTGTCTTGAACCATAAATATACTAGAGGCCAGGTACATGAAATTCGTGCACGGGGAAGGGGGGGTCCCTCAGCCCAGCCTGCACCCTCTCCAATCCGAGACCCCTTGGGGGAGGTCAGACTGCCTCTAGCAATCCGGGACCGCTGGCTCCTAAGGGCTCGCCTGCCTGCCTACCTGATCGCCCCTCACCCCTCTGTCTGCCTGCCTGCCTGCCTGATCGCCCCTAACTGCTCCCCTGCTGGCCTGATCGCCCCTAATTGCCTCTGCCTCGCCCCGCACCTGGGACCCGGGCTTCCCTCCCTCTGGCCAGTCACAGGCACGGAGGACCCGGGCCGGCTTCGCCCAGGCTGGCTGCAGCCGCAGGGAACCATGGGCAGGCGGCTTTGCCCAAGCCGCAGCCACAGGCGCCCGGGACCATGGGATGGGTGGCTTGTCCCTCTCCCGGGCCACAGGCACAGACGCAGCCGTTGGCGCCCGGGACCACGGGGCGGGCAGCTTGTCCCTCTGCTGGGCTGCAGCCCCAGCCGCTGGTGCCCGGGACCAAGGAACATGTGGCTTATCCCTCTCCTGGGCTGGGCCACAGGCACAGGCACAGCCGCTGGCACCCGGGACCGCGGAGCGGGTGGCTTGTCCCTCTCCCAGGCCGCAGCCTGGCTGGTCCCCATTTCTCTCGCGCGAGCTCATTTGTGCCTGGCTGGTCCCAATTCCTCTCTCCCCATTGTTGAGTGTCGGAGCTGTTACGCTGTTACAGCGAGTGGGTGTGAGGGCGTGGTGACCATTTGCATATTAGCTCTTTATTATATAGGATATTATATAGGATATGTAATCAGTTAAGACAAGCAAGTTCTCAAGGCTGGAGCAAGACCAGCTGGAAATTCTTCCTCAGAAATGCTAAATTTTGGTGTGCTTGCTTAGGAGAAAACGCTCTGCAGAAATAAAGTAATGATTTCCTAAACTGCAGACCCTCTGCTCTGTTCTTTAGTTGTTCTAGGAAATAGAAAATCTATCAAGTATTGAGTGGTTTGATTACCTGTGAGGCTCAGTACTAAGGGTTTTAAAAGAATTGTCTAATTTAATCCTGACATTTTCTGGAATAGACATCATTACTTCCATTTACAGATGAAAAAACTGAAGCTGAGAGGTGAATATTGGCCTGAGTATTTTATTCATTTTGGTGCTATTGGAAATGGGACCGTTTTCCTAATTTCCTTTTCAAATAGTCGCTAATGTATAGAAATGCAACTGAATTTTGTATGTTGATTTGCATACCGTGACTTGACTAAATTTAGTAGTTCTAACATGTTTTTTTGTTAAGAGTTTTTAGGATTTCCTATATATAACAACATGTCTGCAAAGAGGGACAATTTTACTTATCCCTTCCAATTTAAATGTCTTTGTTTTTTCTTACCTAATTCCCTGGCTAGGACTTCAGTACTACACTGAACAGAAGTGGCAAGAGAGGGCATCCATGCCTTGTTCCTGATCACAATATCACTTCACATCTGTTAAGATGACTATTATCGAAAAAGAAGGAAAAAGATGAGGATGTGGAGAAACTGGAACTTTTGTATACTGCTGGGGGGAATGAACAATGATGCAGGTACTACGGGAAATAGTATGAAGGTTCCTCAACAAATTGAAAATAGCGCTACTCCATGATCCAGCAATCCCACTTCTTTTTTTTTTTTAATATATTTTATTGATTTTTACACAGAGGAAGGGAGAGGGATAGAGAGCCAGAAACATTGATGAGAGAGAAACATCAATCTGCTGCCTCCCGCACACCCCCCACTGGGGATGTGCCCGCAACCAAGGTACATGCCCCCGACCGGAATCGAACCTGGGACCCCTCAGACCCCGGCAGGCAGACGATCCATCCACTGAGCCAAACCGGTTAGGGCAAGCAATCCCACTTCTAAGTGTTTACCCACAAGGATTAAAATCGGGATCTCGAGGAGATATTCGCACTCCCATGCTCACTGGAGCACAACTAGCAATAGTCAAGATGTGGAAACAGCCTAAACGTCCAGGGACAGATGAACGGATAAACAAAATGTAGTATATACGTACATAGAATGGAATATTACTCAGCTTTTTATAAAAAAAAAAAAAAGAAAAAGAAAATTCTACATATGTGACAACATGAATGAGCCAATTACAGAAAGGGATACTGCAGGATACTATTTATATGAGGTATCTAAAATAGTCAAAGCATAGAATTAAATAACGGAATGGTGGTAGCCAGGGATGGAAAGATTGGGGGAAAGGGAGTTACTAACAGGCATAACGTTTCAGTTAAGCAAAATGAAGACGCTCTTGAGATTTGCTATACAACACGGTACCTACTTCAACAATACTGTTCCTGTGCACTTATAAATTTGCTAAGTGGGTAGATCTCTTGTCAAGTGTTCTTACCACAATAAAGCCGTTTTGTTTTAAATTGGCCCATTTCTAACTGACAAACCCTTGCTCTGACAACCATGTATACCGACTCTGAGCCTAGCAAAAGGTACTGACAGTTCTCTACCAACGCTGTGTGACGGCGGGGAATTAGCTGAACAGCTCTGGGTTTGCGTTTCCTCACCATCAAAATGAGTCTCAGCGAGAAGGCAGGCAGCGCCCACTGCTCGGTCTACAGTCAACGCCGCGGGTGGACCACCCACGGGCAACAGCAGGGCCAAGGGGGCCCGACTAAAGCCCAGCGACTGGTGGGACCACCGCGCCTCAGCCCCAGCCCCAGCAGGCGCCAGGGTGCGAAACGTCTTGGGAGGAAGGCACAAAGTCCGGCCCCGTTGGGTCACCACCACCCAAAGGAAAGGCGTCAGTACGACCAGCCCACGGCCTCGTTTCCTAGGCAGCTGGACCAAAAACTCGGCTCACCTCCGCCCGGATTCGCGAGCTGGCACCTCCCCTTCATTCAGCGCCTCAGTCGCCATCTTAGTCAGCAAACTTCTTTCACCGCCCCACGTTAGGCCCCGCCCCCGCACCTTTGGATTGGCTAAAGTGTTTCCCCCTCTTCCACACGATTGGATGACTTGACCGCCCCTTCTAAGCCAGAACAATTTCATTATATTTCATTATATTATTGGTCTATTCAAATACCTAACCGTCATTGGTCGCCTCCTGCCCTGGCGGACTAGAGAGGGGTGGGGCGGAGGAGATCCAACCCCGAGGCCTGCCGGGAGTTGTAGTTTCTCGTTTTCGTTAACCCTTCGGACTCCACCGATTTTTAGGTTCAAGTCAGATATCGGCAGCCTACGGTCAAATTTGTTCTGATGTATAAATCTCAAAATTAACAAACTGTCGAATTTAAAAGTCACTCTCCAAAATGCAAGATTTCGTTTTCAGTCTACAGAAATACCTAGGAAGGTAGGCATAGAGTGGCAACCAAGAAATACTATTAAATTGCTATGAAATTTAGTTCACAGTCTGCGTTTTTCAGATGGTCACACAGAATAGCGGTAGGTTATTTATACTTCATTCCACCCGCTGCCTACTGGCTTCCCAGAGAACCCACAGTTTGCCTCTCTGGTCTGAATCATGGAATAAAAATCTGCATAACTTTGTACCTGGCTGAGCTTTCATCCTCAATGGTAGAAATAACCATAATTATGCTTGCCCTCCCTGCCTCACGGTGAAGATCAACTGAGGCAACAGATATGAGAACATTGTAAACTGAAAGCATTATTTTTTTCTGTATTCTTTTTCTATGCTGGATTTTTCTAAGGGTTATTTTCTCTATTGCTCCTTCTGACATCCTTTCAACGGAGGTTGTCCATCTCTCTGCTCTTTCACTAAGTTCTATCCACATGTTTCAATTTCTCACCGGTTCTTCCCTGCCTTAGAGCCTTTGCACGTGTTGCTTGTTCTGGGTGGCCAATTTTCACTTAATTATATTTCAGATTTCAGCTTAAATGTCACTGGTCCAGGTGCCTTCCATGGCTCCCACTGTATAAATCGCTTCCCCTACTAAACTTTCACATAGCACTCTGTATTCTTCCTTCATAGCTCTTATCACCATTTTTAATTATATGATTGTTTGTGTGAACATTTGTTTTCATGTGAAGTTTCCCAACTAGACTTCCTGCCACCAGTGGGCAGAGACTACATCTGTTTTGCTCTCTGGCACATAGTGGCCTTTCAAATTGATACCTTTTAAACACATTTTGGGCGGGGGGTGGGGAGCTTTTTTTATTTTTCAATTACAGTTGACATGCAATATTATTTTATATTAGTTTTTAGGTGTACAGCATAGTGTTTAGATAATTATGTAATTTATGAAGTGATTTCACCCAATAATTCTAGTAACCACCTGGTACCATACATAGTTATTATAATATTATTGACTGTATTCCCTATGCTGTACTTTACATCCCTGTGATCTTTTAAACAAATTAACAAACAAGTCCTCAGACTATTTATATTATCCCAACCAAAAACTGAATCACATGTTCTAATAGATTATTTCAATTAATGAGAATTCATATTAAAAATTGAAAAAGTATCAAATAAAACTTCATTTAGTTTCATGTTTAACAAATTGTTTTTATTGAGCAAATACATGAAAAGAAACACAGAATTCAGCAAACATGTACCAGTGGAATTTTTCATAGAACCCCAAACAACCTTGGAAAATCCAGCCTCATAATTTACATACATGTAAATTATACACACACGCGCGCACGCGCGCGCAGAAACACCCACACACACACACACACACAGCAGGGAACCAAAGTCTTAAATTCTGTCCTTTCTTCGAAGTATGAACAAAGTTTTTCCTATTCCATAATACCCAGCCCATCAATTGATTGACTGATTGAATGAAACTGATGCTTTCACACAGAGGAAATACTCAAAACTTTAAAGTAGCACCGCTGTAACTAATGGGAGACCACCACACAACTATATTTCTGGTTCATCTGTTTTGGTGACATTTTTACATAAAGTACCTTTAATGTTTGGGGAAACACAGCAAGTATTTAAGAGCATGGACTCTGGAGTTAGTTAGCCTAGGTTCAAATCCTGGCTCCATTGCTTCTGGCTGTGTGACCCCAGGCAAGTTACTTAACTTTTTTTTTAGTAAATGGGTTTGATAGCAGGGTGAGGGGAGGGGAGGCATCGACTTGTTGTTCCACTTATTTAAGCATCATGGTTGCTTCTTGTATGTGCCCTGACCAGGGATTGAACCCGAAACCCTGGCATATTGGGACGATGCCCTGCCCTAACCAACTGAGCTACCCAACCAGGGCTACTTTCTAATTTCCTTTCCTTTTCTGTAAAATGAGATAATAATATTTATTGAACAGATACTGTGAAGATTAAATGAGAGGATCTCTGAAAAGCTGCCTAGCAGCACAGTGTCTGGTACATACCAAGACTAGATAAATGTTCACGTGATATAATAAATATCAAGGATGCTAAACTCCCTTCTCAGACAATACTTCTATCTCCACTGCTGTGTGATAAGGACCATACATTACACTTGTAGTTACAGTTTAATGAATTACTCTGGAGTGGGGGTGTTTCTCCTCAGTACCAACTGTTCTGCTATGATTTCTGATTAAAAGCAAGTATCCCTGCTGAGTGCTCTAAAATGACACACACACTCCAGCTGACAGACCTGCACGCTCTGCTCTGCAAGGGTGCCACGGCTCTCTGAAATCATCCTCACTCCATCCAGGCACTACTTATCAGCCTGCAATAAGCAGGGTTACACAGAGGAATCGTAAACGTTTAGAAAGTCAACTTGTTTCCAACAAACTGGCTGACAGGAGGTCACAGAAAAGTAGTCCCAGCCCTCAAGGAGCTTGTAACAAACTCTCAGAGACAAAACAAATGCACATAAGCCACATACAACAGAAGACAGATTAGAATTGTGGAGGCTAAATATCAAAGTGGAGAGCAGACCCCGAGGGATTCAGAAGCCTGGAGAAGGGAAGAAAGGCCCCGGGCTCTCAGGGATGGTTTAAGAGCGAGGGCGTGGACTTGAGTCTGCCACAAAGATTACTGCAAGTCCATCTACCTACCCCAGTGGTCGGCAAACCGCGGCTCGCGAGCCACATGGGGCTCTTTGGCCCCTGGAGTGTGGCTCTTCCACAAAATACCACGTGTGGGCGCACACGTACAGTGCGATTGAAACTTCGTGACCCATGGGCAGAAGTCGGTTTTCGGCTCTCAAAAGCAATTTCAGTCGTTGTACTGTTGTTGCTATTTGGCTCTGTTGACTAATGAGTTTGCCGACCACTGACCTCCCCCAACAGACTTCAAGCTTTGGGGGCAGTAGTGTTCTCATCATTTTTGTTGCCAGGCCCTAACCTCAGTGGAGGGGGAAAGAAAGGGAGGAAGTTGGGAGAGACATAGAAGAAAGAACAAGTTGACAAAGAAAGACAGAGAAGGAGGATCTACCATGACCCGCACCCCAACATCGCCCTTTCCACACCCCCACCTGTAACCACACCCTCCAACAATGCAAGTGACTTGCAGTCCCAATGAAACCTTCTGTTTCCCACTTTTTTTTCCCTGCTTTCTCTGCTTAAATTAAAACAGTATATTGTGATGCCCACATCAAAATATGAAAGCAGCCCTAGCTGGTTTGGCTCCGTGGATAGAGCGTTGGCCTGCGGACCAAAGGGTCCCAGGTTCAATTTCAGTCACAGGCTGGTCGGGGCTTGTGCAGGAGGCAACCAATCGATGTGTTTCTCTCTGTCTTTCCCTCTCTCTTCCACTCTCCCTAAAAATCAATGGAAACATATCCTTGGGTGAGGATTACCAAATATGTATACAAATAAAAGTAGCCTGGGCACAATGAACATTTCTGAGCTTTGAGATTGATTAGGGATGGGTAAGGGTACCTACTGACCATTAAAAAAAAAAGACTAAAAATTTAACTGTTTGTTATCTTGTCAAATGGCCAATAGCCCCACCAAAATATCAGGTGTAATATCCACTTCCCCCTTTCTTTGCCAGCCAACTTCTATTTGCCATGATAAAGTCTTTGAAAGCATCACTTTAATGGCTTTCTCATCATCTGTTAATATTTAGCTCTTCTCTGTTTATATCATTTAATTACACAAGTAACACATGAAGACATTTTCCTTGTAAGAAAATTTCAAATACAGCCCTAGCCAGTTTGGCTCAGTGGATAGAGCGTCGGCCTGTGGACCGAAGGGTCCCAGGTTCGATTCCAGTCAAGGGCACATGCCTGGGTTGCAGGCTCGGTTCAACGTGCTGGAGGCAGCCAATCAATGATTCCCTCTCATCATTGATGTTTCTATTTCTCTCTTCCTCTCCCTTCCTCTCTGAAATCAATAAAAATATATTTTAAAAAATAAAAATAAATAAAAATAAAAGAAAATTTCAAATACAGTTAAAATCCTAGGCTACCACCCCTACATTCTAGTCCTTTCTCTACGATGCCACTATTCTCAGTTTGATATGTGCCTTTCCAGATCATTTATTTAACAAATATTTATTGAATGCCTACTACGTATCAGGCACTGCTCTAAGGCATAAACAGAACGAAGTCCCCCTCTTGTGGCATCTCTTGTGACATTACATTCTAATGTTAACATATACATAAAGAAGTACATTACTTTGCTTTTATTTTTAGATAAGTGATACACTATACATATTATCCTTATATGTGGGTCTCAGATATCTTTTTATGTCAGAACACAGATAGCCATTGTTCTTTTGAACTGCTGTGTAATATTCCACATTAGAGATATTCCCTGGTTTATTTCATCCATCTCCTCCAGTTGCACATTTAGGTTTATGTCGATCTGGGTGGCAAGCACTGGAAACTGACTTTGGCTAACTAACAGAAACTGGACTTGTTGAAAAGATACTAGGCTGAAGAACTGGCAGCAGGAAAGGGGGTTAGAGACCCAGAATCCCAGCCACGGTCACACCATTCATTGTCACTTGACTTTCAGCACAGTCACCCCTCTGCTGATTTCCTATCTGTCCTTGGGCCTCTGTGTTACACCCTGAAGAGATAGAATCATGGGTGAGAACATCTGATTGGCTGGGCCTAGATAGTGTGCCTTCCCCTTTTTGCCAAGAGGAAAACCCTGTCTCCCACCAAAGTGGGAAATTACCCCCCAAAGTGGGAAAAAATTAAAGGACAAATGTGTAGTACAAATCATTCCTAATTTTTTGTTTCCTGAGGCACAGCTTAACCCTTCAGTCTCTTTCAGATACACCAAAAACTAACGACTACATTATTCCATTGGCCCAAAAAAAGAAAAGTGTCTTATGCTTTGCTGTGAAATTATCTTCAAGATTGGCCATACCCCCTAGCTGGTTTGGCTCAGTGGATAGAGCGTCAGCCTGCAGACTGAAGGGTTCAATTCCGGTTAAGAGCATCTGCCCAGGTTGCTGGCTCGATCCCCAGGAGGAGGGTGCAGGAGACAGCCGATCAATGATTCTGTCTTACCAGTGATGTTTTGATCTCACTCTCCCTTCCTCTCTAAAATCAATTTTAAAAAATTTTAAGTCATATCTTAAAGAAAAAAAGATTGGCCACAGTGTGAGAGAGTGGAGGAGAGAACTCAACGAGGCCACGGGAAGAAGAACCAATCCTGTGCAGATAACAACAACTGAGTTCAGAGCTGGAACCCCAGGAAAAACTCGGGGGATCATTGTCCCCAGCCAGGAGAACAAGCTGGGAAGCAGCCAGGTCACCAGCAAAAGGCTAGCAGAGAGAAGGAAGGACTGCACGCACAAGTCACAGAGCATTTGTGATGGGATTCACCATCTGTCAGGCACCGAGTTCCGTGTTGGGACCAGAGAGTTGAATGAACCCTGTGTCCTACCCTCAGAAAACTTAGACTGTAGCTGGAGGGCAAGAGAGCCAGGCAGCCTGGACTGCAACAGAGGCAAGGACCAAATTCTCTGAAAACCCAAAGGTACTTCAAGCAGCCAGGCCTGGCGTGGGTGCTGGGTCTGAGGGGGGCAGAGGGCAGGCCTCAGTTTTAGAGGGTGAGTGGGAAGGCCTGCAAACCCACTGAAGCATTTAGAATTGGAATATCTCTGCTCCTCTAATCAGAAACACCCCAGATCTCAGGTCAGGAGGCCCCAGGTGCTGATAAGTTTCAAAGCAGTAACATATAGGTGATGTTCAGAAATGAGCAGCCATAATGAACTCGCTGTGTTGAGTGTTATCTTCTTGGCCATGTGAGCTGAAGCCTGGATGGACCTATATTTCTTTCTGCCACTATAACCCATTCTCACAGAGAGTGTTTTGGTATGGAAAGAAATGTTGCACTTAAGTCTCTATAGCTATTGGGAAGTAGGGTGAAAGTCAGGAAAGGCCCCAAGCCTTCCCCTACCTACCTCTCTATCCTCTACACAGGGGCCTTCAGAGTCAGCTTCAGAGACTCCCCCATTCAAAATCAGAAAGTAAAGGAAATCGTCCCTCAGCCCCTTGTAGGCCTCTAGTCATCCCCACCCATAGGATCCATGGTCTTTCAAGAATGTAAGGAGTGCCCTAGCCAGTTTGGCTCAATGGAGAGAGCATCAACCTGTGAACTGAAGGGTCCCGGGTTCGATTCCGGTCAAGGGCACATACCTTGTTGCAGGCTCAATCCCTGGCCCTGGTCAGGGCCCAAGTGGGAGGCAACCAATCGATGTGTCTCTCTCACATCTGTGTTTCTCTCTCTGTGTCTCTCCCCCTCCCTTCTACTCTCTCTAAAAACAATGGAAAGGGTATATTAACAACAACAAAGAGTGTAGGAAGTGAGAGCTGCTTTGCTCATTCATTCACACTTCCCTGTGAATTAAATCCAAGGATACATCTTCTGGAATATGGATTTAAAGGACTACTTCTGATTGTGAAATAAACAGCTTGTCACCCAGTTAAAATAATTTCACAAAGTCGTTTATATTGGGAAACTTGAAAACCTTCTGGGGACTCAACAATTGTGTCTCAGGTTACCGTTTTACATCTGCTGCATATCTGGATTTGTTGGCATGATTTTATTTTTTATTACAATGTTGGCTTCTTCCACTAAACTGTAGGCTGCGTGGGTTAAGGACTATATTTGGTTTTGCTTAACTAACTATTTGTTGAATGAATAAAGGAACAAATGAATCAAATAAATCAAAGAATAAGTGAAACAATGCGGTTACATGGGTGTTATAAAAAACTATACCCTGCCCAGTGGGTGTGGCTCAGTGGCTGAGCATCAACCCATGAACCAGGAAGCTGCAGTTCAATTCCCAGTCAGGGCACATTCCCAGGTTGCGGGCTCAATCCCAGTAGAGGGTGTGCAAGAGGCAGCCAATCAATGAATCTCTTTAATCATTGATATTTCTATCTCTCTCTCCCTCTCCCTTACTTTCTCTGAAATCAATAAAAACATCTTAAAAATATATAATATCCTGCCTCTATAGGATTTTGTTTTAATGCGTCCAGCATCTCTTTAGGGATCCTCTGCTCCCCTTTTCTGAGTCTGTGTGTTTTGGGTGGGACTTACCCTATCTCTGGCTATAGGAGTGGGCAAACAACTCGGGCCTGGCCAATCAGAGGACCCTCTGGAAGCAAGGATCGTACAGTCTAAACCAGTCCAAGTAAAACTATAGAAAGGAAGCATGCAGTAAGAGCCCCACCGGGGAAACTGAATGGGGTGGGCGGGCAGAGGACAAGAGAAACCACTGCCTACTGGGGAGAGCAGAGACAGCTTCGTGGAGGAGGTCTGTAGCTGGACTAAGATTTTGATGGGTGGAGACATTCTCTGCACAAAGAACAGGACCAAACCTGGGGAGACAGGAACATGTAAGATGTGTTTGGGAGCTGGCAAAGGCCCCATCTCACAGGAGCAAAGGGCTTCTGTGGGGGTGGAGGACAAGATAAGGTTGGAAGAATGGGCCAGGGCCAGGTTCCTGAGCATTCTGGATACTTGCATTAAGGAGCGGAGGCTTTTACTCAGAAGGCAATGTGGGCCTCTTCAGAGTGGGGGTGGTAGGTAACCTGAGCAGGGTTGGGAGTTAGGAAGCTGATCTGCCAGAAGAGTGGATTAAGGGGAAAGAGGCAAGGCCCAGACACAAACTGCATGAGCCCAGCCAAGGAAACGTGAAGGGCATGGGCAATGGGACCAGAAATAGGGCATGACTACTGGCAGAGGCACTGAGGAAAGCATCAACAGGCCTTGGGGAATAAGAGCTGGGCGGAGTTCAAAGAGCAGACTGCAAAGACTGGTTAGAACATCAGGGCAGAGTTTTGAGAAGGGCAGGTTTTGACGTCGACCAAAGCCGGACTTGAATCCTGGCTCTGGCACTGGTAATTTGTGTAATTGTGGGCAAGTTTTCTCATCTCTGCGCCTTGGTTTTCTTATCCACGTGAGGGGATAATAACTCAGAGTTTATTGGAAAACTAAGGGAAGTAATACCTGCACAGCATTTTTCAGGGTACCAAGCACAGAGTTAAATACTCAGTATAGTTAATGGGTACACGTTTTGGGGAGGAATTACACAAATGTTCTGAAATTAGACTATGGTGATGGTTGCACAACTCTGTAAACATACTAAAAACTGTTGAATTGTATATTTTTAATGGCTGAATTTTATAGTATGTGAATTATATCTCAACAAAATAGTTTTTAAGTATAATCAATATGTGGTAGGTACTATTATTAATTGCTTCACTTTCTGATCTGAATATTTCTCATAGGCCTGCCTGGCATCATCGCTCTCCAAACCATCATTGTGGATTTTCTGATTATATTAGCATTTTCTTTTAAAAGTTCCTGGTTGGCATAAACAAGATAGAGTGTTATTTCTAGAGCTCTAGCTGGTTTGGCTCAGTGGATAGAGGGTCAGCCCTCAGACAAGGATTCCAGTCAAAGGCACATACCTCTGTTGCAGGCTCGATCCTGGACCTGGGTTGGGATGCGTGCAGGAGGCAAGCAATCAATGTGTCTCTCTCATATTGGTGTTTCTCTCTGTGTCTCTCCCCCTCCCTTCCACTCTCTCTAAAAATCAATGGAATAAATATCCTCAGGTGAAGATTAACAACAACAAAAAACTTTTTAAAAAAGAGCCTAGAGGCAGGCAGTCTAGGGCTATATATGTGTCTTCCGACATCATTTGAAATCTGCTCTTAGTTCAATATGGCTTCTAGAGCTCTAATGATCACATCTACATTCCAGGCAACAAGATGACAGAAAAAGAGGAGAGCTTGTCCCCCTTCCTAATAGAGAGACTTTCCAAAAATACCACACAACACTTCCCACTTACATTTTACTGGCCAGAACTTAATCACATGGCTCTATCTAGCTGCAAGAGAAGCTGAGAACTGTGGTCCTATGTCTCTCAAGCTGCTACAACTTAGGATTTATTGAAGGGGAGACTGGTAATTGGGAGGCAAACAGCAACCTCTGTTATAGCTACTTTTTTTAAAAATATTTTATTGATATTTTACAGAGAGGAAGGGAGAGATAGAGAGCTAGAAACATCGATGAGAGAGAAACATCAATCAGCTGCCTCCTGCACACCTCCCACTGGGGATGTGCCCGCAACCAAGGTACATGCCCTTGATCGGAATCGAACCTGGGACCCTTCAGTCCACAGGCCGACGCTCCATCCACTGAGCCAAACCGGTTTCGGCTGGTGTTATAGCTACTTTTTAACAAAGGAAAGCAGAATACCTGGAGTGTACACCTAAAACTAATATAATATTGTATGTCAACTATAACTGGAAAACAAAAAAATGTGTGGTTTTTTTTTGTTGTTGTTGGTTTTTATTTTTTTATTTTTTACAGAGAGGAAGGGAGAGGGATAGAGAGTTAGAAACATCGATGAGAGAGAGACATCGATCAGCTGCCTCCTGCACACCCCCTACTGGGGATGTGCCCGCAACCAAGGTACATGCCCTTGACCGGAATCGAACCCGGGACCCCCCAGTCCGCAGGCCGACGCTCTATCCACTGAGCCAAACCAGTTAGGGCAAAATGTGTGTTTTTTTTTAAGGGAGGAAGAATACAAAAAATATGTAAATGCATAAAATATATTTGAAAAGAATACACAGGAAATGATGGTATAGTTTGCTTCCAGGGAGGGACCCTGGGTGGCTAGGGACAGAGATACGGGAGGACTTTCATATTATTCATTTTGACCTTTAGAATTTTGAACCATTTGGCTGTATGTCTATTCAAATAAATAAAACTAGGAACTTCTTTTAAAATGCTGAATTATACCCCCTGACCATGTGTCTCCTAAATTCCAATTCTGTCGACACCACCGCTGTCCCAGGAAATCCAGACAGACACGGGCCTCTGCAGATCTGCAACTGCCTTCCCTTGACACCCAATCACTGTGCAAGTCTGAGCATCTACCTTTTCATTCCCTCAGCCATCGTTTGGCAAGGGCGGTACAGTCATTTCTGCAGCCCCAGAAATGGGAACACTAGCTGTACCAGCCTAGAAGGGGTCACCCTAACTGCCCCTGCCAAGATGTTTTACTGACATAGCCATTGTTTACCTGTGACCAACAGACATACAACAAAGCTTTACTGGCCCCTTGTTTTTTCATCTCTTTCTTCTTTAATGGTAGATCTGGCTGGACCTGGCATGGCGATCGGAGAGGCTTTCAACCCTTCACTTTTCCCACTGATTCTCAGAACTACCCCAGAACATCCAATAAATTCCTCCATGGCTTACACATTTCAAACAATCCCTTGAAACGAGCACTAGTTTCCTAGGGCTGCTATAACAAATTACCACCGACTCAGTGCTTTAAAACAACGGGAATTTATTCTCTCACTGTTTTGGAGGCCAGAAGTCTGATACCACAGTGTCAGACTTAGCAGGGTTTGTTCCTTCTTGGGGACTCTGTGGGAGAAGCTGCTCCAGGCTCTTAGCCTCTGGTGATTGCTGGCCATCCATGGCTTGTGGCAGCATCACTCCAGTCTCTGCCTCTGTCTGACAGGCATGGCATCCTCCCTGTATGTATTTGTGTTTAAATTTCCTTCTTTTTATAAAAATATATCAATGGCTGCATTAGGGCCCACCCACCCTAATCCAGTTTGACCTCATCTTAAGGTGATTATATCTGCAGAGACCCTATTTCCAAATAAGGTCACATTTACAGGTTCCCTGTGGACATGAATTTAGAGGGAACCTATTCAACTCCGTGCACTACTCAAGTCTCCACCTCCGGGACAGCATTCCTCTAAACCAAGCATGTCAAACTCGCGGCCCACAACAAATACGTTTGTGGCCCAGCCAATATAATGGTGTGAGCAGTTATTTACAATTATGAAAGGAAATAAGTCTCCTATCAGATCCAGAATTACTGACATTCACCTTGGGTCAGTTTTGAAGGTAATCACTGCAAACAAATTTCCCCCGAAGTAGGAAAGATAGTAGCAGAGAAGAGATGCCAGTGTCAGGAAGAAAACATTAATTTTATCATTGCTCCTGTTCTTTTTTTATACTATACTTTCCGGAATAAACCTACGTTTCTATGAAAATTGAAGCTTTTGTTCTTTTGCGGCCCACATAAACTTAAACCTTGTTTATTTGTCCTGTGTTAGCCTTTGAGTTTGACATGCTTGCTCTAAACATACTCCCCAGTCTTGAGTCCTTTCTACTTTTTTTTTTTATTATTATTGATTTTTACAGAGAGGAAGGGAGAGGGATAGAGAGTTAGAAACATCGATGAGAGAGAGACATCGATCAGCTGCCTCCTACAACACCCCCTACTGGGGATGTGCCCACAACCAAGGTACATGCCCTTGACCGGAATCGAACCCGGGACCTTTCAGTCCGCAGGCCGACGCTCTATCCACTGAGCCAAACCAGTCAGGGCTTTTCTACTTTTATAAGTAGCAAAATATTCCACATGGCTGCATCAGTGTTAGCCCAAAGCTGGAACTTACCAGTTACAGACCCACCTGTTCCTAAAACCCTGTTTAACCAATGGCCTGTTATCTTTTCCATCCTATCAGCAGTCTCAAGACGTTTTCAGCCTCTGCCTTCAGGTTTCCAGCTTTTACCTGTTACCCTGCGGAGGAGTGTTTAATACCCCATTAGCACCTCTTTGCACCTCAGTGTGAATCCCCTAATCTCTTCAAAATTCTCAGTACAAATCCCTCCTCCCCAACCAGCCCAGCTCCCACAGCCTAGCTATCTGGGAGCTGGGAGGCAATGAAGGAGTTAGTAAAGGAGCCAGGCCCGTCACTCAGGGATGGCTGCTAGCCTCCAAAGGTGTGAAGCCCCATTTCTGCCATACAGTTTGAAATCTTCCACAGTGGGCAAGAATTTAGTCAACCCATAGCCAACTGTCTACATCCTTTCAACACCAGAGAATGAGTCCACGCAATTCCCCTGTCAGCTGACCAGCAGGGCGAACACGTCCTCCCTTCCTTCCCACTAGTCAGCCCTCAGCCCCCCATGCCCTGGGCAGTTCTAAAGGAAGTCACAAAATGAATCACTCCTTTCTTAGAGCTTTTAAAAAAAATATTCTATTCTCAGCATTTCTGAACAGTCAACAAAATTGAAAGAATTTGACAGTGAACCTATTACCCAATACCTAGATGCAACTATTGGGTTTTAGCATTTAAAAATTGAGATATACTTCACTTCACATAACATTAAATTTACTTTCTTTTTTTTAGTCTGAATTTATTTTTTTCAATATATTTTTATTGATTTAAGAGAGGAAGGGAATGGGAGAGAGAGATAGAGATAGAAACATCAATGATGAGAGAGAATCATTAATCAGCTGCCTCCTGCATGACTCCCACTGGGGATCGAGCCCGCAGCCCAAGCATGTGCCCTGACAGGGAATCGAACCCTGACCTCCTGATTCATAGGTCGATACAACCACTTGACCTCCTGATTCATAGGTCGATACAACCACGCTGGCCAGGCAACATTAACATTTTATTATTCATGTTTTATCACAGACCTACCTGTCTTACCCATCCTTCTATCCATATATTAATCCCTCATTTTTTATATATATTTTTATTGATTTTTTAAAAAAATATATTTTATTGATTTTTTTATAGAGAGGAAGGGAGAGGGATAGAAAGCCAGAAACATCGATGAGAGAGAAACATCGATCAGCCGCCTCCTGCACACTCCCCACTGGGTATGTGCCCGCAACCGAGGTACATGCCCTTGACTGGAATCAAACCCGGGACCCTTGAGTCCGCAGGCTGATGCCTTATCCACTGAGCCAAACTGGTTGGGGCTTTTATTGATTTTTTACAGAGAGGAGGGGAGAGGGATAGAGAGCCAGAAACATCGATGAGAGAGAAACATCAATCAGCTGCCTCCTGCACATTCCCCACTGGGGATGTACCCGCAACCAAGGTACATGCCCTTGACTGGAATCAAACCTAGGACCCTTCAGTCTGAAGGCCAATGCTCTATCCACTGAGCCAAACCAGTTCGGGCTTAATCCATCTCATTTTTGTGCACTTGAGAATAAATTGCACCCCTAAACTCAACAGCATGTCTATTAACCAGAATTTAATATTTGCTTACAGTTCTTTCTTTCCATGTAAAATTTATATACAATAAATGAGTCTTAACACATGCATACACCCGTGAAACCCAATGCAGCTACCCAGATATAGAACATTACCACTACCCCTAAACTTCCCTCAGGCCTGTTCTGACTCAGTCCTTGCCCTGACTCCACCCTCTCTGAAGGCAATCAATCTTCGGATCTTTTCCCCACTGTAAATTAATTTTTTCTGTCCTGGAACTTCATATAAACAGAATCATATGGTAGGTGCTCTTTTTTCTCTGGCTTCCTTTTCTTAGAGCACTGTTTTCGAGATTCATCCATGGCATTGCATGCAGCAATACTTCCATTCTTTTTGTTGCGAAAGAGTATTATCTTATTATGATATTATGAATGTGCCATAGTTTATTCATTCACCTGTTGATAAAGACTTGAGCTGTTTCCAGTTTATGGCTTTTATGAATAAAGCTGCTATGATTATCTGCCTGTAGGCCTTGAGGCACATCTATGTTTTTATTTCTCTTAGGTAAATATCTAGGAATGGAATTGAATCACAGGATAGGTGTATGTTTAGTTTTGTAAGAAACTGCCACATCTTTTTCTGAAGCAGTTGTACCATTTTTCATTCCCACACAATGTATGAGGCTTACAGATTTTGAGCCAAAGAATAAAAACACAAACTGCTTTAATTATTTTCACCTGAAATTTTTATTTTTATTTATTTTTTATTTTATTATTTTTTATTAAGGTATTATATGTGTGCATATCTTACCATTGCCCCCCCTACCCCACTCCCATACATGCCCTCACCCCCCAATGTTTTGCATCCGTTGGTTACTCTTATATGCATGCATGTAAGTCCTTCAGTTGATCTCTTTTTTTTTTTTTTTTTTTAAATATATTTTATTGGTATTTCACAGAGAGGAAGGGAGAGGGATAGAGAGTTAGAAACATCGATGAGAGAGAAACATCGATCAGCTGCCTCCTGCACACCTCCCACTGAGGATGTGCCCGCAACCAAGGTACATGCCCCTGACCGGAATCGAACCCGGGACCTTTCAGTCCGCAGGCCGACGCTCTATCCACTGAGCCAAACCGGTTCCGGCAGTTGATCTCTTATTTCCCCCACCTCTCCCTAACCTTCCCGCTGTAATTTGACAGTCTGTTTGATGCTTTACTGCCTCTGTATCTATCTTTTTGTTCATCAGTTTATAATGTTTTTCATTATCCCCAAATGAGTGAGATCATGTGGTATTTTTCTTTCATTGACTGGCTTATTTCACTTAGCATAATGTTCTCTAATTCCATCCAGGTGCCTACAAATGGTAGTAATTCCTTCTTTTTTATGGCAGCATAGTATTCCATTGTGTAGATGTACCACAGTTTTCTGATCCAGTCATCTGCTGACGGGCACCTAGGCTGTTTCCAAATCTTAGCTATTGTAAATTGTGCTGCTGTGAACATAGGGGTGCATATATCCTTTCTGATTGGTGTTTCTAGTTTCTTTCACCTGAAATTTTTAAATAATTAGGTTCAGGATATTCTAGCTAACAAATGGTTGCTTTGACCACACTTTCAAATGAACAATTATTTAAAATGAGGGGGGACGCAGTTGCGTGTGGGCTTTTTCTCCTTCCTCCGAGCAGTGGAGCAGAGCTTGTTCCTCTACCGCTCAGCCGCGCAGGTTGAATTGACCAAAACAATGGTTATGGAGAAGCCTAGTCCCCTGCTGGTCGGGCGGGAATTTGTGAGACAGTATTACACACTGCTGAACCAGGCCCCAGACATGCTGCACAGGTTTTATGGAAAGAACTCTTCTTATGTCCACGGGGGATTGGATTCAAATGGAAAGCCAGCAGATGCAGTCTACGGACAGAAAGAAATCCATAGGAAAGTGATGTCACAAAACTTCACCAATTGCCACACTAAGATTCGCCATGTTGATGCTCATGCCACTTTGAATGATGGTGTGGTGGTCCAGGTGATGGGATTGCTCTCCAATAACAATCAGGCTTTGAGGAGATTCATGCAGACATTTGTCCTTGCTCCTGAGGGCTCTGTTGCAAATAAGTTCTACGTTCACAATGATATCTTCAGATACCAAGATGAGGTCTTCGGTGGCTTTGTCACTGAGCCTCAGGAGGAATCTGAGGAAGAAGTAGAGGAACCTGAAGAAAGACAGCAAACACCAGAAGTGGTACCTGATGATGCTGGAACTTTCTATGATCAGACTGTCAGCAATGACTTGGAAGAACATTTAGAGGAACCTGTTGCTGAACCTGAGCCTGATCCTGAACCAGAACCGGAGCAAGAACCTGTATCTGAAATCCAAGAGGAGAAGTGTGAGCCAGTATTGGAGGAAACTGCTCCTGAGGATGCTCAGAAGAGTTCTTCCCCAGCACCCACAGACATTGCTCAGACAGCGCAGGAAGACTTGAGGACATTTTCCTGGGCATCTGTGACCAGTAAGAACCTTCCACCCAGTGGTGCTGTTCCAGTTACTGGGATACCACCTCATGTTGTTAAAGTACCAGCTTCACAGCCTCGCCCAGAGTCTAAGCCTGAATCTCAGATTCCACCGCAGAGGCCTCAGAGGGATCAAAGAGTTCGAGAACAACGGATAAATATTCCTCCCCAGAGGGGACCTAGACCAATCCGTGAGGCTGGTGAGCAAGGTGATGTTGAACCCCGAAGAATCGTGAGACACCCTGACAGTCACCAACTCTTCATTGGCAATCTGCCTCATGAGGTTGACAAATCAGAGCTTAAAGATTTCTTTCAAAATTATGGGAATGTAGTGGAGCTGCGCATTAACAGTGGTGGGAAATTACCCAATTTTGGTTTCGTTGTGTTTGATGATTCTGAGCCTGTCCAAAAGGTCCTTAGCAACAGGCCCATCATGTTCAGGGGTGAGGTCCGTCTGAATGTGGAAGAGAAGAAGAATCGAGCTGCCCGGGAAGGAGACCGGCGAGATAACCGCCTGCAGGGACCTGGAGGCCCTCGAGGTGGGCTGGGTGGTGGAATGAGAGGCCCTCCCCGTGGAGGCATGGTGCAGAAACCAGGATTTGGAGTGGGAAGGGGAATTGCTCCAAGGCAGTGAATTGCTCTTCACTGATCTTCACGCAGCATACAAACCCCATTCCTGCAGAATGGTGATTTCTTCAACCATCCTTTGGTATCTTGCAGTATGACCCTGGTCTCTTATAAACTGCTTAAGTTTGTACAATTTTACTTTTTGTGTTAATGGTGTGTGTTCCCTCCCTTCCTCTTTTCTCTCCTCACCTTTTATTCCTTCACTTCCAATTTTGTGGAATGATATTTTAGGAAAAATGGATTTTTAAAGAAGAAAAAAAAAGACTGAATTTCCTTGCTTTGCATATACAGACTGGATTTTTTTTTTTTTTTAAACAGCCATTTCCCCAAAGGAATGTGTCGCTTATTACTGACATTTGGTATGTTTCATTCATTGGGATATTTCTTACTTATTTTCTACATGTTTCAAAAGCCTTTGAGAAATACAGGATTTGATAAACATTTTGAAGGCAGGAAAAACCCCAAAATTGTTTCTTTTGAGAGTCATGACTACCTTCTAGTTGTGGAGAAACTGCCATTGGAAAATTTGACAATTTTGATTCTCGCTGATATGGATAAAAACTGAATAAAAGATGTTAGTGAAGTTTTTTCTTTTGATATGTGATCACAAAACAATTATAAAATCCACTCTTTTTACTGTTGAAATTTAAATTGTGAGATAGGTTTTAAATGTCTAGAATGCAACTGATGTGCTTTTCTTAAATTATTAGGGGTTATTTTGAAGTAGAATTTATTTTCATGTTTAATTTGTATTTGTTAAACAAACAAAAAAAACAACAACACCCTCCCCGCCACAATCCGAATAACACAAAACCAGAGCAAAACTGTTGTGCCTTCTATTTATCTTTGATTCCGGTCTTGGCAATTGTTTAAAGAAAAATAATAATAAAAAAAATCTAGATATTTTTTTTTCCAGGTTCATAGAGTATGTTGGGAATTGTGGAACCCCTCTTACACTGTGCGTCTTCTGTTCACTTGTTATGCTTCAGTCTGAAATTGAGTCTCAAACTGGAATGCCTTGAGGACGGGTGCTTCTGTAGAGGTTCTTTGACCTAAATAGCTCAGCATTTTATTTTGGTATCTATTCAGAATTCTAATCAGCTCACAAGAAGGAATGTGATTTTCATATTGGACTTTGCTGATATGCTTGAGTAGTCTGCTAGTCTTTTTCCTTTAAATCATAGCCATTTGGTAAATTTTCTATTTTGTTACTGGTTCTCTTTTATCGATGGACATGCAGTAGGTGTTTATTTGAAATGGACAATTTTTATTAAAATATTTCTGGAAGAAAAAAAAATAAAATAAAATAAAATGAGGGGATGACACTTTCACGATAAAAAAAAAAATGCTCAAGAAAACACAGGAATAGGAGGAAATGGCCTCAATCTGGTAAAGGCCATCTTATGAAAACTCATAGCCAACAGCATATTTAATGGTAAAAGACTGAATGCTTTTCTCTAAGAGTAGGAACAAGACATGGACGTCTGCCTTCACCACTTCTATTCAATATTGCTCTAGATGCAGCCGTGGGCAAACTACAGCCCGCGGGCCGATCTGGCCCATTCGGCTGTTCTATCCGGCCCGCGGAGCCGAAAAAGCGGAGGGTTCTCTTGCTCTCCCCTCCGCTCCTTTACTTTGAATTTATATTAGTTCACACAAACACTCCATCCATGCTTTTGTTCCGGCCCTCCGGTCCAGTTTAAGAACCCATTGTGGCCCTTGAGTCAAAAAGTTTGCCCACCCCTGTTCTAGAGGCTCTAGCGTGGGCAATTAGGCAAGAAAAATAAAAGACATCCCGATTTAAAAAGAAGTAAAATTACGTCTATTTGCAGATGACATAATCTTATATGGAGAAAATGCTAAGGGATCCACTAAAATGAGATATAAATTTTATGACACCCAATAGAAATCTGTGTTTCCAAGATTTCCAAAAATTCAATGGTTTTCTTCAAACTGTCTCTTCGTTCTCACACTTTTTCCTCCACTCATGGCAAAAACAGGCCAACTCCCTTTTATTTTAAATAACTTCCCAGGCATTCCCTCCATTCCATCCCTCCCTAAAGTTTTGCTCCAGTAATTATCATCTTTGGACCTGCCCACCAAGACCCTTGTTCCTACTTCTCTGAATCCCCAGGTTTCAGTTTCTTCCTCCTGTACTCCCTTCTAAACCTTCTACTCTCCTGCTCAGTATTTTAAAATATCTCCCTACTACCTGGCTTCTGTGTTCGTGTGTGTGTGTGTGTGTGTGTGTTGGCTAATTTTTAAAGGTTTTTTTTTTATTATTATTTCAGAGGGGAAAGGAGGAGAGAGATAGAAACATCAATGAGAGAATCATTTATCAGCTGCCTCCTGCACGCCCCACACAAACCGTGACCTCCTGGTTCATAGGTCAATGCTCAGCCACCCAGCCACACCAGCTGGGCTGTGGCTAATTTTAAAGACAACTTTATTAAGGTACAATTTACATAAAAATTCACTCATTTTAAGTGAACATTCAGATTTTTAGTATATTTACTGAGTTGTCCAACCATCACCATAATCCAAATTTGAATATTTTCATCACTCTGCTAAAATCCCTCCCCTGGTTGGCTTGTAAAGGCTGGTCCACCAAAAGCCTCCCTACAAGTGTCATGTTTAGCGTTAGACCTGAGGGGTTTAGGTTCTGAATAAAGGTGCAAAACCTCCAGGCGACGTGAAAGAATTTATTTTCTGCCCTTCTCCCTTTTAAAAAATGAAGTCCAGGTTGCGGGCTCCAGTTGCAGACTAGATCCCAGGTGGGTGGCATGCTGGGGCGGCCCATGGATGCTTCACTCTCCCATCTATGTTTCTCTCTCCCTCTTCCTTCCTCTCTCTCTTAAAAAAATCAATAAAAATGAAGTCTTAGTTAATCATTAAACCAATCATGATATCTTGAAGGGTTAAGGTGGCCTATATCTCCGTTTCCATCCAAACAGCTCACCATTTTCCTCTCCTGCTACCCTCTCAAATAGAATACTCCCCCACTGAGTTGAGGCATTCTTCTTAAAAGCACTTTCTAGCTCAGAGCTGGCAACTTTGTCTTCTACAGTAATGCCAGCCACAGTCCAAGCCCCCACATACCCATGCTCCTGATCAAGAAACATTAATTTGGGTTCTTTCTTTGCCAATTCCAACTCTGCCACCCCCATTTGCACCACAGGGCCCCCTTCTTCCTTTCCTGTCAGCCTCGTTTGCCTAACCTCTACCAGGGGTCCTCAAACTTTTTAAACAGGGGGCCAACTGTCCCTCAGACCGTTGGAGGGCCGGACTATAATTTAAAAAAACAACAACTATGAACAAATTCCTATGCGCACTGCCGGCTGGGACAAGTCCGCTGCTAAGCAGGACAGGCAGCGCCCCTGGCGGGCGGATAAATGTCCTCCGCGGGCCATGCGGCCCGCGGGCCGTAGTTTGAGGATGCCTGCAAGTCTAGACAAATTCCTAGCCTGAGTCCTCCTTTGCATCCTAGCCTAATTCGCTAGATCATTACTGCCCAGACGCTGGTGGCACCAGGGACCTCAAAAGCGCAAATGCCAAAACCAGATGAGTTGACCCGCTTAGGGTAGGGAAGTGTGTGGGCGTGTAAGTGTAGGTGTTGTGTGTGGAAGAAACCAACAGTCCACCCCGGTGTCCATCTGCCGGAAATGCCAATCACGCCCGCCTAAGAAAGCGAGGATCAGCTCCCCATTGCACCCCCGCAGACAGCATTCAGGATTGTGGAGCTCAGACGGAGCAAGGCTCCACCCTGGGCCTGGACCCAGGGGGCGCCCGGCCCCCAATAGTACAGCACACCCCCGCCCCAGCACTGTGGTAGGGCCCCACAGCGACGTCACCCATTGTTTACAAATCAACCGGAGCCGGTAGGATTCTGGCTGCCGCGGTGCAACGCGCGGCACGAGTGCCTGTGGGTCCCCGGCTTCCTTGTCCGCCCCGGCCCTAGCCCGGGTCCCTACCCCAGCTTCGGCCTCAGCACCGCGCCCTGCTCTGCTGCGGCCCACAGAGCCGCCAGCGACGCCCGCAGAAGTCCCCGTGCCCGGGCGGGGGGCCATGCCGTGCCGGAGGGAAGAGGAAGAGGAAGCCGGCGAGGAAGCGGAGGGGGAGGAAGAGGAGGAGCAGGGCAGCTTCCTCCTGCTGGAGCAGTCGGTGACGCTGGGCGGCTCGGGAGAGGTGGACCGCCTGGTGGCCCAGATCGGCGAGACGCTGCAGCTGGACGCGGGGCAGGACAGTCCGGCTTCCCCGTGCGCGCCCCCCGGGCCGCCGCTGCAGCCCCCGCGGCCCCCGGCGGCAGTGCTGGCGGACAAGGCCCGGCCCCCAGTGCTGCCGCTGCTGCTGCCGCCCGCGCCGGCCGCGGCGGTGAACCCGGCGCCGCCGGGGGCCCTTCGCTACGCCCTCGGGGACCGCGGCCGCGTGCGAGGCCGGGCTGCGCCCTACTTTGTGGCCGAGCTCGCCCTAGGCCCCAGTGCCCTGTCCCCACTGTCCCCACAGCCCAGCCTAGGTGGGCCTTCGAGAGCCGACAAGCGGGGCTCCCCAAAGCCTCTGTCGGGTCCGTGCCGGCGAGGATGGCTGCGGGGTGCCGCCGCCTCCCGCCGCCTGCAGCAGCGGCGCGGGCCCCAGCCGGAAGTCCGCACCGGCGACGACGATCCGCACCGGCTCCTGCAGCAGCTGGTGCTCTCCGGGAACCTCATCAAGGAAGCCGTGCGGAGGCTTCATTCGCGACGGTTGCAGCTACACGCAAAGCTTCCCCAACGCCCGCTGCTGAGGCCGCCGACGGCTGCAGCGCACAAGCCCCCTTCGCCCCGCAGCCCTCGCGCGGCCTGCAGCAACCCTGGCGCGACGGCAAGGAGGGCGCAGCTCCGATCTGGGGACGGCGTCCTGGTGCCTGGCAGCTAATACCTGGGGAGTGGTCACTGGGCCAGCCTTTGCCCGGAGGACAAGGGACCCCCCCCCTCCCCGCCTGAGGGCTGCATCTCTAATCAGACTGGTGAACTCCCGCTTTTGGAAGCGGGAAAATAAGCTAATTAAGACGAGGAATCGAAAAGTCGCGAATGTTTTCGTGGGGAACTGAGGTCAAGGCACTGTTAAAAAAAAAAAACAGGATTCGGTTGGCAGGTTACAGAACGCGCCCCAAGCTCACAATCCATTGGACTCTTTATTTTTGGCATGACCATTCTTGGAAGCACCGCGTGCAATTCAACGCAAACCTCCCCCGACCCCCCATCCCAGCGACTATATGGCCACAGTTCATGCATCTCAGGATCGCCTCGCTCCCTAAGGATGAGGATGATCCCAGTTACTTGTTTTACCTTTTCAGGGTTGGTTCCTGATTCACTTTTGGGGGAGGGGAACATGAATAGACGATCATTTCAAGGAGTACCTCAAACTGCCAGACTTGAAAATTTATCACATTTAAAAAACAAAACATGTTCTGTCTGTTGGGGTGCTGATTCTTAAAACACACGGTACCATGAAAGGGCCTTTTCTCTGCCCCCGCTTTGCAACTGGCTGCGTTCCCCGAGTGGAAGGGAAAGCCGCGGTGTGCCCAGGGTGGGGTAGGAGGTGGAGGCAGGTGGTGAAGTGCTGGAGTCTCCTGAGGACAAGCGCACCGCCGCCACCGCGGGTGTAGGGAGGCGGGGACGCGGGCACCGGTGCCTCCCGCGGGGCCGCCGCAAGCCTGGCTTTTATGGAAACTGTCCAGAGACGTGGCTTCGGGTCCCTCCTCTCCCCCTCAGCTCTGCTGTCCTATTCAAGAGGGCCGTACTGATGCTCTTGGGGGCCCGGGCTGGGGGCTGGGAGACCCCACGTGACGGGCACTCCAGGGACACTCAGCCTCACACAGCAGCTTATAATGGGCTCTCTGGGGCCATTTGTAATAACAGCTGCAATTCCCTGGGTAGATGGAGTTGATTTCCTCCCTCTGCCCCTCCCCCAGCCATGCCAGATCGCTTTTGTAAGTGAAGGAAACCGAGTAGAAAATGTGACCCTCCAAATGGAGAAGCTGCAGGCTTTGCCAGTGTGAACCGTGATGAAATGTTTGTAACATACTGTTCACTCACTCTGAGGGATTTAAGACTGTTTAGTTGGTGTTTTAGTTTTGTAAGATTCAATGGCTTGTTCATCATCCAGATGTGGCTATTGACCTATCTACACTTCGCACCGGAGTGTCTGGAATTGTGGCTATCCTGATTATAGGATTTTAACTTAACTGAAATATCTATTTGTAATAAATGTGTCGCATTTCTTGTCTGGTTTTATTTTATACTTGCTGTCCACGGGAAAGATGCACAGAACACATTTCTCTGTGCTTCATAAACATGAAAACACTTGAAATCTTTGTCAGCCTCGCTTGCGGATGGTAATTAGAGTGCCTTTGTGTCTGAACAGCTCACTAGTTAGACAGGGTCTGCGCGCCTGGGTGTGTATTGGTGCTGGCACGAAATTAAAGTGAGGTCAGGTTTGGACCAATCCCTTTCACCAAAACCCTAGAGCCTTTGGATTACTAATCCATAATGGAGATGTTTTACGAAGCTGCTTCTGACTGTTTTAGCAAAGATCAGCCACTGCAGATGGGGAGGCTTATCACTTTTTTTTTTCTTCCTACTGGGGTCATTCATTATATGGACTTGTTCCATGAAGCCTGAGCAGCTCTTGTTTAGGGGTTGCTCGGGATGCCAGCCTGCGGTGGGAAAGCTGGCAGAGAGTGTATTCAAGTATTGCTCTCTCTGCCCTTGGCATGTTTGCCACCCTTCTCTCCCTAAGAAGTGATGTAATAGCCCATCTCTGTCCCTCCAGGTTTGAGTTACCTAAGTCTGTTTCCTATAGGAAGGTTCAAGTTCACTTATTCAATGGGGACCTTGGACAAGTTGCTCAGCTGTGGGCTTTTATTTCCTCACCTGTACAACAGATGAGACGTGAGTTGAGGAAAAGGGTTCATGGTGACTGGCACGTACTAGAGATAAACAGTCTGTGGTCCCTACCCCTTCTTTCCCAGGACACTCCCTAAGTGGCTAAGTGATCCTCTGCTTCTCCTGAAACAAGGTAATCCAATGATTCCAAAAGTTCTTTCTGGATCCATGAGAATCCTTCCTAACTTCCTTCTGCACTCAGTGCCTGTTGTCTATACTTCCCCATTCTCTCATATACACAGACCCTGAGGGTCTCCGAGAAGTGCCTCTGGAACACACCAAGCCAGCCATTTCCCACTACTTGCCCAGGAGGAGTTGCAGGGGGCTCAGTCCAGTGCCGCCCAGCAAGGAACTGAGGAAGGGGGCTTCCAACAGTGGGTTGGTCTGTCACCTCTGGGCACTGAGCAACAGGGGAAAGTGGTCAGGTGCTGGCTTGCCCTGGCGTTGGAGTACCCTGAGTCCTTGGCTAGCTTCCTAGCTGGGGTGGGATTTCCCAGAGGTCAATGGATTAGGAGCAATCCAGGGCCAAACTGGCCGTGATTCGATGCCAGTCTGAAGTCATTTCAGAGTCTAGAACCCAGGCCTCTTTCCAATAGCCTGATATCATCATACATAGTTCAATGCCGCTCACTGCACAACCCCACACATACAGTACAACGTGAATGACACCCCGGCAGTTGTGGAACATGGTGGCCCTGCCATTAGAACCATGGAAAACCATGCCCCAGACCCCTAGGCTGAGCTAGGGAAAGCTGTAACCATTTTCTTTCAACATGTTCAGCATCCTATGAAGACAGTTGGCCACGGAAAATGGCTGGGTGAGATAAAAGGCCAAAACTATAAACTCAATGAAAAACATACAACATAAACAAAGAAACTAGCAAATAACAAAGGATTTGGAGAAAAGAATGCCACACTTCACAGAGAACTCCAGAGCCTGCTACCCCAGGTTTACATTCTAAATTAGGCATAAATGCTACAATATTTGGATTCAGTTTTTACCCTTTTTTGCTCTTTCCTTTTTCAGCTCAGAAACAGAAACATGGAGCGACGATGAGACGCCACTTTCCTATGCAGCAAAGTCTGTATTGAACCCTGTGATCCCTTCCTTCCAATCAGGAAAGAGTTACCCTGGCAACCAAATTACTAACTCACTCAATTAGCTCCCCCCTCTTCCACCAATGCTCAGTAATCACAGAATGTCAGCCCTGGGAGAGCGCAGCCTTCCGTGGTCTAGTGCTACCTCATTTAGAGATGGAAGCTCAGAGATGTTTCCACACTGAGGTGCAGTCCATTTGAACGTCATGAAGGCTAGGGCAGGCAAAGGGGCAAAAACTCTCCCATGCAGCACTTCCTCCTGGTTTTCCATCCATAACTAAAGGGAGAACAGGTGACCTGTGCATAACAGTGTTTCCCAGGAGGCATAATAGATGGGTGCAGACTCTGCAGGCAGCCCTCTATTGCTAGCCCAGTGATTTAGCACAGGGTCCTTCACCTCAATAATCCCAATGAACTCATCTGCAAAATGGGAAATAAAAATAAAGCCTACCGCCCTGACCAGGTAGTTTAGTTGGTCAAGGTTGCGGGTTCAATCCTGGTCAAGGCACATGCAAGAAGCAACTCAGGGGTTGAGCACCGTCCCAGGCTTCCAGAGGTTGCCAGTTCTATTCCCTGTCAGGGCACATGCCCAGGTTGTGGACTCTATCCTCAGTGCGGGGGGGGGGGGGGGTGTACAAGGAATAGCCGATTGATGATTCTCATCATTGATGTTTCTCTCTCTCCCTCTCACTTCCTCTTTGAAATCAATAAAAATATATAACGTGTGCGTGTGTGTGTAATTTTTTAAGAGAAAAGAATACAACCTACCTTGAAGAATTGGGTGAAGATTAGATAATGTCATATTAGATAATGTATGGGAAACAAATAGCAAACAAACATTCAAATAATAAAACATCATTCCTGGAAGCTATTGCATAAGGTCAATACTTTAAGTCCTGCCTCTTAATGAATTCTTCAATCTGTTTCCTCTGTAGATCAGACCAGTTTCTTAAGATTACATCCCTGTTGAATAGGTAAGCACTCAGGAAAGTGCATGGGAAGGGAATAATCAGTCAGTTTAGAAGAGGTTTAATCACAAAAGGATGGAGGTCCCCTTCAAGCCAAACCTTGAAAGCAGCTCAGGATTGGGACTGGTAGAAGAGAGGCATCAGGGATATTACAAAGGGGAGGGGGTGTGGTGAGGATAGCCTGGAGCCACAGCTCTTAGCTCCTCTATTTCCCCTCAGGAAACCCATCCCCTTCTGATTCAAATTCAGTGCTCACCTGAAGTTCTGCATGCCTGCCCTGTCCACTCCCACCTATAGTTTGTACTGTGAAAGTCATGCAATTTCTTCACAGGAAGGGATCTTCAAATTCATTTTGTTCTCACTCTTCATTTTATTTACAGTCTTTATAGGTTTATCTCAAGAGCTCATATGTGAGTGTCTCCTTTTCCCAAAGAGATTATATATTCTTTGATGGCAGAGGAGTGACAAAATGAAGAGGATGTTTTAGGTAGATTATCAGGGGACACAGCATGGGGGATGGACAAAGGTTAAGGGCAAACCTTTATGGTCAGCTAGATCAGTTGGATGGCTGTTAAAACATCCAGGCACCAGGTGATAAGGGCCTGAGGGGGAGGAGTACGGGGGAAGAAAGAGGAAAATATAAGATACAGTTCTGAAAAGAAACGGTAGGCCTCAGTATAATTCAAAATGCTCTGGAGCCAGACTGCCTCAGTCACAGTCCTGGCCCTTTCCTTTAAAGCTCTTTCCTGTGACGTTGGGCAGGTCACTTCATCTGTCTAACCCCACGTTCCTCATCCATGAGGTTGGATAATAAAGTCCCTGTCTCCTAGGGCTGTGAAGATTCATTGAGCTAATTCTAGTAAAAATGCTTAGGTCACTGCCTGAAACGTAGCTGCATTTAGTAACCACGCTGGGTATTGGTATCTAATAAATATTTGCAGAGCAAACAAATTGGGCAATTTCAACAGAGTTGTGGAAGCTAAGGGTGTGTGTGGGGTGCTTGGGGCAGAGGTGATGAGTTGTGGTGCCTAGAAGTTCAAAGAGGATGAAAAAGGAGGGACGGCAGCTAAAAAGGGAAAGCAGGGCCAATGGCAGAATTTACTCAATCAGGAGAGACCTCTTGTCTGACTGTGGATGAGAAACTGAAGGGAAGATGCTGAAGGACCAGGCTCCTTGAGGCAGGAAGGGATGGGGTTCCCTGGGCTGGACAGGTTTGAAAGGCAGGGTTCAGAAGGATTGTAGGGGTAGACGTCTATATTATGTCACAAACTGTCATACCAAGGCAAGGCCTGGGACCTGATGGTTAGCTATTGAAATAACCTTGCATAACCCTTCTTGCCTGGGATAGATATGTTTCTGTTGTTATTGTATGAATGAATCCTTCTCTGTACCTTATACTACAATAGAATAAAAACTAAATGTGATACCAAAGAACTTTTTAACTGCTCCCCCTTATCAATTAACTGACTCATAGGAGATAAAACTCACAACCCCCAACTGATAAGCTATTCAGGCAGTTTGTTTGACTTATTGATTTGGGTGGGTTAAAAAAAGTCACAAGCTGATTATCTCATCATGTTACCTTTGCCCTGCCTTTGCCCATTTCTTTTTCAGTCTGAATCAGATTCCATAGGGTAATATGGGTGAAAAATGGTTTCTTAGGTTTTCCTGAACATCTTCTCCAGACAAAGGAGTCAAAATCACCTTTCTTCAGATGCACCCTAAATTGTACTTTTCTTCAGGTGTATTAAGGAGGGGAAGAACTCAGAGTGCAGATGTTCAACACACACCATTTAATGGTGCTGGTAAAGGGAAGTTGAATAACGTCAGGGTTCAAAAAAGACAATGAGCCCTGACTGGTTTGGCTCAGTGGATAGAGCGTCGGCCTGCGAACTGAAAGGACCCAGGTTCGATTCCGGTCAAGGGCATGTACCTTGGTTGCGAGCACATCTCCAGTGGGAGGTGTGCAGGAGGCAGCTGATCGATGTTTCTCTCTCATCGATGTTTCTGACTCTCTATCCCTCTCCCTTCCTCTCTGTAAAAAATCAATAAAATATATTAAAAAAAAAAAAAAAAAGACAATGAAGCCCTGGCCAATGTGGCTCAGTTGGTTAGAGCATCATTCACCAAAAGGTCGCCAGTTCAATTTCCAGTCAAGGCACATGTCCAGGTTGGGGGCTTGATCCCCAGTAGGGGTGTGCTGTCCCTCTTCCTTCCTCTCTCTTAAAAAAAAAAAAAAAAAAAAAAAGTCCATAAAAACATATATTTGTAAAAAAGAACGATGAAAGTCACTGAGTAAGATCTGATTTTAAATACCCTGGACCTGACCACAGAGATAATACAGATGGATATAGCTCAAGTATGTGGAGATACACTCACATGCCCACCATCCCTCAGTTCACCTTCTCACCTTCCAGCCTCCTTTGGTTTCTCTGCTCTCACTTTCTTTCTGATCCTTTTGTTTACTCTTCTTCCTCCCACATAGATTTGATGAGCTGGTATTTGTAAGGTACTTAGAACAGAGCCCCGCACAAGGTATGCACTGGGCACATTAGCTAGTGTTATTATGACTTCCCAACTGATAGCATCTCCCAGGCTCAATCCACCCCTCTTAGTTCCAAATGCCAAATCTTTAATCTTCAACCCTGATCTCTCTCCAATTTAGTCATTTATGAAGCACCAGGCTGCTGTCCCTGTAACTTCCCACGTGAAACTCCTCATCAACCCCCACCACCCCTCCGCCATACACACAATCAGCCTCTCCTTACCACTTCCCTATTGTTCTGGTCCTTCTGGACTCAAGACTTGCAGAATGTTATCAGGGAAACCCAGGCCTCAGCCCCTTCAGAAGATGGAGTTGACTCAGCTCTGCCTATGCCCATGCCCCTAGTTCTGTGCCTATCCATCCTAAGGGGTTAAAGATCCAAGCCATAATCATCCCTGGGCCAAGTATTATTAGGAATATGCTATCCCAAACTTCAACACCTTGGAAAGGACCATTGCCTCCTTGACACAGACACTTTCTTAAGCCCAGGCCCAGGACTAGGCTCTCTACAGCCTCTGCAAATGGCTGACCAGTAGCACGGGCTGGAATAAAGGAAGAAAGGTGTACATAGGCTCAGCCAGGTGGCAAGAGGGTCACCCTAAAAGCCATGAGTTCAGATCCTGCTCTGGCACCAATAATTCCTACCTTTCCCCTTTGAAAAGCAACATCTTGCCCAGCTGGCATGGCTCAGTGGTTGAATGTCGATCTATGAACCAGGAGGTCACGGCCTGATTCCTGTTCAGTCACATGCCCAGGTTGCGGGCTCAGTCCCCAGTGTGGGTGGGCAGGAGGCAGCTGATCAATGATTCTTTCATCATTGATGTTTCTCTCTCTCTCTTCGTTCCTCTCTGAAATCAAATATATTTTTTTAAAAAGCAACATCTTGTGAAAGGTGCCTGCAGAGTGCTTGCCTATCACAGGGCTCTCAGTTCCCTTTCCCTCGCTTCTCAGGTCCTGTAGATCTTCCCTCCTTGTCCATAGTCTCCATTCTAACGTCACCCCGGAGTGCTGTTCTGGCCATCCTGCAGACTCACAGGACATCTGCACTGGGTGAGACCTTACCATCTTGGCCCTATGCCCTCATCTTACAGAGTTGAGGGTCTAAAAGCAGCAGCCATATACCACTGATTATCTGTGCTTCTCTTATGCCATTCCTATTCCCTTATGTGAAGGTCTTGGCCCAAAACCTGCTTCTGGGTTCTTCCAGGATGTCTGAAACCTTGCCTTATCCCAGATCCCCAGCACCTTCCACTATGAGGCTGGTATACAAGAAAAGTTTGAGCATAGTGATGCTATTGTGTTGAGGTATTTAGTGGGTCAAGGTTTGTTGATACTCTTGAGAACTTTAATAAAGCCAACATGGGAGAAAATGGTGTCAAGGAAGTCTCATGTGGGTGGTACAGTATGATTCGAAGACCTGGTTGAGGGAAGGAGATCCTACAGCCAGACTGCCTGGGATCAAATCCCAGCTTCACCCACGTAAAAGGCGGTAACTCCAGACAAATCACTTCATCTCCTGGGCCTGTGTCCTCATTCATAAAATAAAGAGCACCCACCTCATGGCAAATAAAGCCATGACATAAGATGATCTAATGATTTATAACACCCAGAACAGTATGTGGCACATGTGTGCTCGGTAAACGCTACCACTCCCCACCCACACCCCCACAGATGAAATCAAACTGAATGGAAGGTTTGTGGAGGTGGCCTTCTGGAAGGGGTTCAGGAAAAGGAACTTACGAAGCAAAAGAGGAAGAAACCTCCTTCTGCTCATGGTGGGAGAGGGGGTGGCTGAAGTGTTGGTGGGGCACATTTAGTAGACAGATATGGGCCACCTGAATGAGGAAGGCCCAATGGTGATATCAAGAATTAGCACTCAAGCCCTAACCGGTTTGGCTCAGTGGATAGAGCATCGGCTTGCGAACTGAAAGGTCCCAGGTTCGATTCTGGTCAAGGGCATGTACCTTGGTTGCAGGCACATCCCCAGTAAGGGGTGTGCAGGAGGCAGCTGATCGATGTTTCTCTCTCATCGATGTTTCTGGCTCTCTATCCCTCTCCCTTCCTCTCTGTAAAAAATCAATAAAATATATTAAAAAAAAAAAGAATTAGCACTCAAATATCCCAGACACCTCAGATCCTCACATGACCCTCCAACTACCCTATTAAGTATTGTTTTTTTCTAAAAAATATTGCTTTATAGATGTTAATATTCAATTTGTCCTGACAAATCTGCACAGCGAGTATTATTGTTTGATAAAGGAGAAAAGGGAAAAAAGCACAGAACAGTGACTTGCCCCATATGACATAGCTGGTGAGCAGCAGGCTGACTCAAACTGAGTCACTTCTCCTGAAGCTCCAGCTCAGGGGCTTTGCCAAGTAAGGCTTTCTTGAAAAGGGCAAGGGAGCAAGTAGGAAGGGACTCCACAACATTTTAATGCCCTGGCTGGTGTAACTCAGTGGTTAGAGTGTCGGCCTGAGCACGAAAGGGTCTCAGGTTCCATTCCCCGTCCAGAGCATGTACCTGGGTTGCAGGTTGGATCCCTGCCTGTCGCCTGTCAGGTGGAGTACTGGAGGCAACCAATCTGTTTCTCTCTGACTCCCCCTCTTTCCCTTCCCTCCACTCTCTCTAAAAACCAGAGGAAACAAAAATCCTCAGGTGAGGATTAACAACAACAAAAACTAAGTTTAATTTTCTGACCTTGTGAACCATCAACCAGAAGAGAAGCACTGAAGTCCTTACATTCTGTGCTGGGCCTGGGTCTCCCCAAGTGCAATCTTCATTATTAAATGTATCCCCAAGTTCTCTTCTTTCCCCCACCTCCCACCAAAAAGCCAAACCATGCTCCAAAACAAAAAACAAATTTATTCAGCAGACATTTTAATTAAGAAATCCTATAAATCAGGACCACCACAATTTCAGACACTCCGGTGCGAAGTGTACCTCAATAGCTACATCTGAAGGATGAAAAAGCCATTGAATCTTTTTTTAAAAAATGGGTTTAGCTACCTTCAAGTCGGGGGGGGGGGTGAGGGGGGAGGGCGGCGCACCTTGCTTAAAGCGCCATCAAGTTTCACAAAGGTAAAGCCCGCGGTTTCTCCTTTCGGAGAATCACATTTTAAAAATGGTTTCAGTCACTCACAAAGAAGGGTTGGTGGCAGGAGGAAACTGAGGGGTGAGGACCCACGGAGGCTCAGGCCCACGGGTCCACAGAGGGGCCAGAACAGAGCAGAAAAACAGCCAGGGTCTCATCTACCAGTGCAGACACCAGAACAGGTGGACTGACAAAAGCAGAATGGGAGGACTGGAGATCCAAGAGATTGTTTATGACCGTTTCTGAGAAAGCACATGGCATGGCCAAGAGTGGCCTCATGGGAGGAGGAGGAGGAGTTCTGCAAAGGAAAGCACAGAGAAAAACAAGTAACGCTCCCCACATATCCCTCTCCACCTAGGTCTTTTCTGGAGACTCCCAAAAGGTAGGAAAGCACAGACTGGGCTCTTCTTGGAGGAAGAGAAAGGAGGACATGGGGGCGAGTTAGCTCTCCCAGAAACCCCACAGCCTTCCACCTACAGCAAACCGTGACCTTGAACTACAGGTGGCAAGGTCAATTACTTTAAAAATCCAAATCCAACTCCAACTTTACCCACCTTCAAAATTCTCCACCTCCCTCCCACCCCCTAATTGAAGATCCCATCTCCCACCTCGAGGAGCTGCCAATTCGGTGGGAGAAAGAGGGTGATGCCACCCACCCACCGCCAAGCTTTTACATTCTTCTTCCCCCCGGAATTTCTTTGCACAATTGTAGCACCATTTTCACTAAACTCCTCCACCGGAAAATAAAGAAAATGTATTCCTGTCATTAAGTTTTCAAGTATTGTTATAAAGCCCTCACGATTCCCGCCCCTTGGGGCCCTATCTTAAAACAATCCAAGCACACGACGCCCCCAAGGGTAAAGTCAGGTACAAGTCAATAAAAGTAGCTGCCATAGTTCTCCCAGTTTATCCCAGTTCCTTGGCACCAAGGTGGCCGGGGAAATTCTCACGCGGCACGGACTTTTCCTGGCCCGTGCATTTCTCCACGTTCAAGTTTTCTCCCACCCTCGCTGGGGCGGTAACTTCTCGGCCTGAGGTCTCCCCCACACGCCTCCCTGCTGCCTAGGCGGTCGCTCCCAGAACCGCGACGGCGGCTTCAGCTCAGGGTTGGTGAGGGCAGGACGCTGATGGGTCTGCGCAGCGGCCTCCTCTTCCTCCTTCTGGGGCCCCGGGTCAGTGCCAGGCGCCGGAGGGCTGCCGGGCGACGTGGTCTGGTCCCACCGGGCCTGTGGCTGCAACCGCGGCGACAGCTCGCTGGAGCCTCCGCACGGCCTCCTTGATGAGGTTCCCCGAGAGCACGAGCTGTTGCAGGAGCCGGTGCGGGTCGTCGTCGCGGGCGCGCGCCCCGGGTGGGGGCCATCGTCGCTGCTGCAGGCGACGGGAGGCGACGGCGCTCCGCAACCAGCCCCGCCTGCACGGTCCGGGCAGCGCGCTTGGGCCTGCGGCGAGCTCGGCTACAAAGTAGGGCGCAGCCCGGCCTCGCACACGGCCGCGGTCCCCGAGGGCGCAACGAAGGGCCCCCGGCGGCGCCGGGTTCACCGCCGCGGCCGGCGCGGGCGGCAGCAGCAGCGGCCGATCAGGGGGCCGGGCCTTGTCCGCCAGCACCGCCGCGGGGATCCGCAGGGGCTGCAGCGGTGGCCCGGGGGGCGCGCACGGGGAAGCCGGGCTGTCCTGCCCCGCGTCCAGCTGCAGCGTCTCGCCGATCTGGGCCACCAGGCGGTCCACCTCGCCCGAGCCGCCCAGCGTCACCGACTGCTCCAGCAGGAGGAAGCTGCCCTGCTCCTCCTCTTCCTCCCCCTCCGCTTCCTCGCCGGCTTCCTCTTCTTCCTCCCTCCGGCACGGCATGGCCCCCCGCCCCGGCACCGGGACTTCTGCGGGCGTCGCTGGCGGCTCTGTGGGCCGCGGCGGAGCCGGGTGCGGTGTTGAGGCCGAAGCCGGGGCCGAGGCCGAGGCCGGGGAGGACGCGAGAGCGAGAGACCGGCAGGCACCGGAGCCGCGCGCAGCAGCCGCGGCAGCAGGAATCCTACCGGCTCGGGTTGATTTGTAAACAATGGATGACGTCGCCGCGGGGCCCTACCACCGCCCGGGGCCGGGGGGAGACGTGCGAGGAGGCACCGCGTCGCGGGCCGTCGGGGACAGCGCAGGGCAGTGGCAGGAGTCTTCTCCTATCTGCTCTCGGTATCCACCTTTAATGGGATCCTGGACGTGGGGAGACCTTGGTAGGTCCCCGGGCGGATGAGCGATATAAGACAATGGAGACTTTGAGGCGACCTGGGTTGGTTTCTCCCACTCGCAGACACACCCACCCACACGCCTAACCCTCCTCCTCAGACGCTAGCTCCCTTCCCACGTGTCTTCAACGCTTGGGACCGCCCTGCTCCTCCCCCGCGCACCCGCCACCCCCACCCCTCAGATTGGGGAGAGGTGGGGGAGGGGTGGGCTCAGGTCCGGCTTCTGAAGGGTGGAGGCGGGGAAAGGGAGAGAGAATTGGGGGTGCTGAGGGGCCGCCAGTAAGGGGACCTGAATCGATCTGAGGTAGGGTTTCTGAGCTTTCCCCCTGCTCCCAGTCCTCTAAGCACAGGGCGAGAAGGACGCGCCACCGCATGGCTAAAAAAGAGTTGACTTTGTTCATTACAAAATAAAAAATTCAGCCCTAGCAGGTTTGGCTCAGTGGATAGAGCGTGGGCCTGCGGATTGAAGGGTTCTGGGTCGATTAGGGTCAAGGACAAGTACCTTGTTGCAGGCTCCTCCCCGCCAGGCCCTGGTCAGGGCGCCTGCGGGAAGCAACCTATTGATGTGTCTCTCTGTCTTTTCCTCTCTTCCATTTTCTCAAAAAACAAACAAAAAAAATCAATGGAAAAATATCCTCAGGTGAGGATTAAACATAAATAAATAAATAACATAACATAACATAAAATATTCAAATAGAAATATAGGACGATGAAAAATCCTCTAATAATCAGGACTCAAACATGGTTCACATTAAGACATTCCCCCCCCCCCCCGCCCCTTTCTGGCCTTTTCTATTAAAGTATTATACAAACAGCCACATATACAATGTTGTACACTTTTCAACTTGGTATTACACCATAAACGGTTAGTGTTATTGCATGTACTTTGAGAACATACAATGATTATGTAAGTTCCCATCAAGTGGCTGTTCCATAAATTATTAAACAATTCCTTTCATGTTTACTGTCTGACTAATTTCACCGTTGTAAATAAGCTTGTGACCGACATTTTTGTGCATAGAACTTTGCATGTTGCTGACTCTTTCCTAAGAATATATTTCCAGGAATGGAATTTTAGGTCAAAGGATATGGATATTATAAGATTTCTGATAAATGTGCTAAATTGCTTTCCAGTTGGGTGAATTTCCTCTCCCATCATTGTGTGAGCATACATTATTCATTGCACCTGCACTAGTATTTGAGTATTATAGTTAAATTTTTGCGGATTTCATAGGTGAAATTGGTAACTCCTTTCAGTTTTTATTTCTTTGATTTTACTTAGGTACACTAGTTTTCTAAATGTTAATCAACTGACCGGCTGGCGTGGCTCAGTGATTGAGCGTAGACCTCTGAACCAGGAGATCATGGTTGGATTCCCTGTCAGAGCACATGCCTGGGTTATGGGCTCTATCTCCAGTGTGGGGTGTACAGGAGGCAGCCAACCAGTGATTCTCTCTCATCATTGATAATTCTCTCTCCCCCTTCTCCCTTCCTCTCTGAAATCAATAAAAAAAGATATATATTTTTTTAATAAATAAATAAATGTTAACCAACTGTACTTCCCTTTTTTGTGACTTGTTCCCTAATAAGTTTTTCCTATTGAATTTTTCTTAATTTGCATGACTCCTCTACATCCCAGAAGTTAACTCTTTTCTTTCATTTTTTTAAAGTATATTTTATTGATTTCAGCGGGGAAGGGAGAGGGAGAGACAGAAACATCCATGATGAGAGAGAATCATTAATTGGCTGCCTCCTGCATGCCCCCAACTAGGGATTGAGCCTGCAACCCTGGGCATGTGCCCTTGACCGGAATCAAACCCGGGACCCTTCAGTCCACAGGCCGACACTCTTTCCACTGAGCCAAACCAGCTAGGGCATTTTCTTTCATTTTTGGTACGAATATATCTTCAGTTTTTTTTGTTGGCCCTGTACAGTCTTTTTCTCCCCCACTAAAATGTAACAAATGTAGTCAAATCTATAAAATCCCTTTCTTTGAGACTTCTAACATAGTGCTAAATTTAGAGTCTTATTGCCTCCAGAAAATTATTAAATACTCAGTTCAAATTTCCCTAGATTTTTCTAATGCCTTGATTTTTTTCAAACCCATCTGGATTAATTTTGCTTTGGTTCAGGGAGATGATATGAAATAATGTTTTTCTTTTTTTCCCTCAGAGAGCTTGCCAATCAGGGCTGTATTTTTTCTTTAGGACAGAGGTGTGTGAGCAGTATAAACACAAGCTCTGTGGTGGCGAGCTCCCAGTTGCTGTTAAGCTGATGAATGTGAGGACTGGGTGGGGCTGGAAATATTTTGATCAGTCTGCGGTGTGCAGTCAAAAGAACCCTGAACAGGTTGTACAAAGACGTAGATTCAAGTCTCATTCCTGTCATGTCTGGGGAGTTGTGGCTCCTGGCAAATCAGTTTACAAGTGTTTTCAGTTGTAAAATGGAAAAAATAATCCCTGCCCTGCCTCCCTCTGAGGATTGTTTTGAGGATCAAATGAGATAATGGGAACAGGCTTTGTCAGGCTTTACACAAATGTAATGTGGGATTAGGTCCAATGGTTTACTAACAGAGGCCTGGCTCAATTCCAGCGATTCCCCCAGGGCAGTGGTCGGCAAACTCATTAGTCAACAGAGCGGCAAACCTCGGCTCGTGAGCCGCATGTGGCTCTCAAGCCGCAGTTTGGCGACCACTGCCCCAGGGAAACAGCTAATGTAGTAATGATGTTCCCCCTTGCAGCCCACTAAGTAAAACATACCCTACAGGCATGACTGCCTTGAACTTGCCCAGTCCCTTGTATTCTGCCTCCCTCACATCTACCCAGACCTGGTATTGTTTACGGCCTCTTAAAGTCAGCCCAGAGGCTCCCAAGTCCCAAAGTGTCACCACAACTAGTTCTGCAGGTTTTGGTGACAGATCCTTTCCTGACAGGCAGCCTTCCTCCTTCATCTCCGTGGAGGGCTCTTCACACCTTTACTGATGAGGATTGGAAGCCATTTCCCCCAGAGAGAGTGATTCTCATTTTCATTCTGATGGTACTAACTGGAGAATTTCAAGGGGAATGAAAATTAGGGGAGGGCTTATGGATTTCAGCAGAGTTGAATGGTAATTTTTTTCCTCCTCGCTATAAGATGATGCCTGCCTGTAAGTAGAGAAAAGCAGTTTTATGCTCCATTGACTTTAAACATTAATAGGGCTGATGTTATTGTCTCTAATCCAGCATCCCTGGAAGTCATTTTTGTCTTCTTGTCAGGGTGATTCCCATAGTGTTCTTAGTACTATAGGAAATGGAGCTTTGAGATGGCATTCTTTTAAAAATACTCCCTTTGTAATGTTGCTTGTGTATGGAGATTGCTATGTAAATATGCTCAGAACTTGGATGTTATACTATTCATTATAGATGAATTCATTACAGAAGATCAACTCCATTTTCGGGGGCACTTCTCTAGAGAGCTATGAGAGAGAATGCTGTGTTGGACCAGTGGGAGGCAGAGAAATGCCCTGGATTAGGAATCAAAATACAAGATGCTACAGAGGCTCAGATGCAATTAAAAGGAATGAGAGTATCAAAAAGGGAAGCGATGAGAGCTGTGTGCCTGGCAGGCTGGCTGCCTGCCTGGAAAGCGACACAGAGGGTGTTCAGAAGGACACAGAACTCATGGATTTCCTGCATTAGTTTACACTGCATTGAAATCCTTCCCAAGGAGTTTGCTTTCCACGTGGACTTTGTTTTCAATTACTCGAAATCAGAGACACCAGCTGGGGTGGAGAGGGGCGGCCACGAGGCTTGGAATCCCACCTGGATCCAGTCACTTCATCCTTTTGTGAAAAGGTGGGGAGGGGGGTGATAATCGCTTCTTTACAAAATTGTTATATTACCTGAGAACTTGTATGGGAAGGCTTGTCACACTGACCCCTGGGGGAGTGATATTAGAGTTAGGTTTTAGGGAGTACAAATAGTCTTAGTTATGTTCAAGTCCAAAAATATGCAAGTTCTATGTTGTGGTCCATTGGTGGATGAGTGTATAAATAAACTGTGATATACCCATCCACAGGAATATTATTCATAAAAAAAGGACGAGCCCTAGTCAATTTGGATCAGTGGATAGAGCATCTGCCTGTGGACTGAAGGGTCCCAGGTTCGACTGTGGTCAAGGGCATATGCCCGGGTTGCAGGCTCCATCCCCAGTAAGGGGCATGCAGGAGGCAGCCTATCAATGATTCTCTCTCATCATTGATATTTCTGTCTCTCTCTCCCTCTTCCTTGCTCTCTAAAATCAATGAAAAAATATATATATATTTAAAAAGGGATAAAGTGTTGGTGCACTACATCATGCTCAGAAACATTATGCTTATTGAAAGAAGCCAGACACAAAAGGCCATGTATTCCATTCATATGAACTATCCAGAATAGGTAAATCCAGAGAGACAGAAAGCAGATTAGTGTTTGCTTAGGTCTGGGGGCCTAGATGGGGGAAGTAACTGCTAATGGGAATGAGGTATTTTTGGGGGAGTGTTCAAATGTTTTAGAACTTCTTAGAGGTGGGTGTACTAAATGCCACTGAATTGTACACTTTATTTATTTATTTTTAAATATATTTTATTGATTTTTTACAGAGAGGAAGGGAGAGGGATAGAGAGTTAGAAACATTAATGAGAGAGAAACATCAATCAGCTGCCTCCCGCACACCCGCTACTGGGGATGTGCCCGCAACCAAGGTACATGCCCTTGACCGGAATCGAACCTGGGAACCTTGAGTCCGCAGGCCTATGCGCTATCCATTGAGCCAAACCGGTTAAGGCTGAATTGTACACTTTAAAATGGCTAGTGTGTTATGTGGATTTCACCTCAATAAGAAAGTACTATGTTTGTCTGGTATTTGATCTAGTTCTTTCTTTTTTTCTTTCTTTTTGTTGTTGTTTTTTGTTTGTTTGTTTTGATTTTTCTTTTTGTTAATCCTCACCCAAGAATATTTTTCCATTGATTTTTAGAGAGAGTGGAAGGGAGAGGGAGAGACAGAGAGAGAGAAACATCGATGGAAGAGAGACACATCAATTGGTTGCTTCCCACACACACCCCAACCAGGTCCCAGGATCGAACCTGCAACTGAGGTATGTGCCCTTGACCGGAATCAAACCAGGGACCCTTCATTCTGCAGGCCGAGTCTCTATCCACTGAGCCAAGCTGGCTAGGGCTAGTTCTTTCTTTCTCTGTAATTGCGACCATCATCTATTTGCTGATGTGAAGTAATTATGTCTTCACTATGCTTCCAATGCAGGTCGTTGATGCTGGGATCAGCGGTCCCCGTTCTGGGCCTCAGTATTCCCATTTGCAAAGCTACCCTGAAGGTTGCCCTGGCTCTAAGATGCTGGGTGAACAGCTTGGCTGTTACATCCAGGCCTGTCATTTCTAGCCCTTCCTAACATTCCTCTCACACAACTAGGATGCTCCGCCTCTTACTCCAGGCCCCCCGAATGCCCACTTCTAGAATCCTCCGAGTCTTGGTTTGGGGGCTCACTCTTCTCTCTTCTACTATGTGGGTTTAATATTTTCTCTTCCGGCAGTTTTGCTGTATATTTGGCTTTTATTATATAAATTTGTGAATGTAGATGGACTATGCATTTAAATAAATAAAAACTACTGACTCCTCCAAAGAACAAATACACCCTGCGATATTCAATTAGATAAGAATTTAGGTAATTATACCTAACTTAAAAAAATATATATATATATTTTAAAAAATATATATTTTATTTATTTTATTTTTTTTACAGAGAGGAAGGGAGAGGGATAGAGTTAGAAACAGCGATGAGAGAGAAACATTGATCAGCTGCCTCCTGCACACTCCCTACTGGGGATATGCCTGCAACCAAAGTACATGCCCTTGACCAGAATCGAACCTGGGACCCTTCAGTCCACAGGCTGACACTCTATCCACTGAGCCAAACTGGTTAGGGCTTAAAATATATTTTTATAGATTTCGGGGGGGGGGGGGGAGGGAAGGGAGAGAGAGAAACATCAATGATGAGAGAGAATCATTGACTGGCTGCCTCCTGCAGACCTGTTACTGGGGATCAAGCCCACAACCCGGGTAATGTGCCCTTGACCAGAATCGAAGCTGGGACCCTTCAGTCCACAGGCCGATACTCTATTCACTGAGCCAAACCAGTTAGGGCAACCTGACATTTATTTGTAGTTATTACATGCCATGTACTGAGCCTTCCGACAGTTCTTTGGAAAGGCTAAACTCATTTGGGCTCCAAGGCACCTGCACATGCTACCCCTTACTCTGGAACATGGCCCAAAAGTGGGTGAGAGGAGCTTTAGCAGTGCCACCCCGCACCATTCCTGACACACACCCCCACACACACATACAAACATACAATCTAAGTAAAAACAGGTAGCTTGGTATGCAACAGGGCCTCAAGACAGGTCCCTGCCGGAGCCCACTTTCCAACCAGATTGCTGCCCTTATGCCCTGGGGATGGGGAAATTTGAGTCTTGGTTGTTTAGGCAAACAACCTAACCTAAAGCCTGCTCACCCTCTGGTGGTAGACAAACATCATTCACTCCTAGAGGCCCTCCCACCATGGCCGCCTCGTCTAAGTCAAATCCCTGCATGGCATCTGCATTTAGACATCAAGCACCTTTCCAATCATAAGTTTTATTTATCTGTCCCCTCCTCGTAACCTTCGTGAAGGCAATGATCCTGTCTGATTTGCTTGCTACTGTATGTCCCATGCCTCACAAAATGTTTTTTTGGAAGGAAGTCCTTTGCTCAGAATAAATGCATCATGCAAGTGTGTGTGTATGTGCAGGATAAGGGTGACTAGGAATGTGGAAGAAAATGGCAGAAAGGAAGAAAGGAAAGAATTGCAGGCCAGCTCCATCCCCCTCCTTGAAATGGAAGAGGAAGCAATACCCAGCAAGCAACCCCACCCCATCCTGCCCTACCCTGCCCTAGGTTTCTGCCCAGCCACTCACAGTCCTCAAGAAAATCAATCCTGGGACAACTCCTCCCTCCTCTCACCAAGTGTGAAGAAACCGGCTCTATAATTGGTTTTAGTGCCTGTTACAGGACCTACAAGGTGATGAACGGGAAAGGGAACAGACTCTGGTGTCCCAACTGCACCAAGTATTTTGAAATTCAGTCAAGCCTCTTTGCAACACTGTGTTCTCCAGGGCTAAGTTACCTAGGGTTGAACTGTGGAGGCCTGGGAGCTACTTTATGGCACCTGCTTAACTTTGCCTTTGGGTTCTCAGCTGTAAAGTGGGATCATGTTCATAAAAACCACAATCATAATGTGACTGTTGCAGGGATCAAGAGATGATGCATGTGACTGTGTTTGGTAAATTGGAGGGCTCTGTATAGAGTTGTTACTGCTGCACAGGAGATTCGAATCTGACAGGTGTGAATGAGGTAGGACTGCACCCCTGTGTGAAGTCCTGAGGGGTCCATGTGAACCCTGATTGTCCTCCTGTGGCTAGGAAAGGATTTTCTTAGAATAAATACTGGATGTCAGCTTTGCTTTAACAGGTAATAATCCTGATTATTATTTGCTTTGGAGGTGTACCCCACCTACTTGCAGGGAATTGAACTAGCTCCTGGAATGATTGAGGGAGACCTTTTTAGATAAGTATTATCACACAACCATCCAATCAATGTATGTGGCCGTGTAAAATCTGCTCAGGTAATACTGCACCTCGTCATTTTTATGACCATATTTACAACTGAGGGCTGGTCTCAGGTTATCGGCTTGGTACATACTTCAGGCTCAGTGGCCTCAAGATGTATGGTGTAGCAACTGTTCTGGTTCAAAGCAAGACTTTCCAAGAGCTTGCAAAACCTTCAGAGGAGCCATAAGGACTGTACAGGCTATTCTTGGCACCATTCACAAATCCATCTGCCTGTCATCAGTGCCTCAGAGCCTCCTTGAAATTCTGATCTAAAATTGTATCAGCTCTGTCCCTGGTACCTAAGGGTTTATGGGTGACATCCTGTAATCTGGAAATCAGGCTGCCCTCTACAAGTTAAACCCTGCAAGCCCACACATGATGGACAGGATAAGTTATCTGTACAAGGTCCCAGAGGGAGCAGGACATATCCCTGGTGAAAGCCAGAAGAGTAGGGCTTGGAAATTCAATCCTGGCATGCCTGCATGCAAAGGAAGCAGGAGCCAAGTGAAATCTCAGAAAAGCTTATGAACAGCAGGTAAGTGGCTCTAGAAGACACCAGAGTGGAAGGACCTGGTAGGTTCTGCAGCACTAACCAGAATAGAGGGGTCCCCAGTGTGCAGGTGTGTCCCACCTACCTGGAGAGCCATTCTACCTCAAAGACATTTTTAAAAATGTATTTATTGATTTCAGGAGAGAAACATCGATTTGTTGTTCTACTTACTTATGCATTCATTGGCTGGTTCTTGTATGGGCTCTACCTGGGGATTGAACCTGCAACCTTGGCATATTAGGACAACACTCTACGCAACTGAGCTGTGTGCAGGAACAGGGCCTCAATGACATTTAAAAAAAAAATACATTTTATTTTTCTTTACAGAGAGGAAGGGAGAGGGATAGAGAGCCAGAAACATTGATGAGAGAGAAACATCAATCAGCTGCCTCCTGCACACCCCCCACGGGGGATGTGCCCGCAACCAAGGTACATGCCCTTGACCGGAATTGAACCTGGGACCCCTGAGTCCGCAGGCCGACGCTCTATCCACTGAGCCAAACCACCCAGGGCCTCAAGGACATTTTTAACATATCACCGTATGATTCCCTTTGCCCTGCTTCATGCTCACTAAAGCCTTGGATTTTGACTTGCTACACAGGGGAGAATGTGTACAGAGCAGTCACTATGACACCAACTCTTGGGCCCCTTAGCGGTTATATTCTCATTACAAATGAATAAATTGCCATTTTGGCTAGGCCTCTTGGGAGTTAGTTTCTTCCTTTCTAAACCTGACCAACTCTGATTTTAGACTTGCAAAGCTGATGTCCAGACCAACCCGAAATGACTATGTAGCCTAAGTACATACTGGCAGGGGGCCACACCCTCCACCACACTCTTAATATCCTATCTAATAAAGAGTGAATATGTAATTGACCATCACTCCGTCACAAAGATGGCTGCACCCACAGCTGAGGCCAAGTTCCCTTAAGGAGCAGGGACCTGAGGCTACGCCCCTCCCCCGCCCTGTGGGGCTTGACAGGGGACCTCAGGCCGCACCCCCCGCCCTGGTGTCAGGCTGGGGGACCTAAGGCTGCACCCCCCACCCCAGTGCAGGCCAGGGGACCTCAGGCCATACCCCCCACCCGGCAGGGCTTGACTGGGGACCTCAGGCTGCTCCCCCCGCCCCAGCGCCAGGCCGGGGGACCTCAGGCTGCACCCCCCACCAGGTGGGGCTTGACAGGGGACTTCAGGCCACACCCCCCACCCTGGCAACAGGCCGGGGGACCTCAGACTGCACCCCCTGCCTGGCAGGGCTTGACAGGGGACCTCAGGCTGTGCCCCCCACCCATTAGGGCTTGACGGGGAACCTGAGGCTGTGCCCCCCCGCTTGGCGGGGTTTGACGGGGACCTCAGGCCATGCCCCCCACCCAGCGGGGCTTGACAGGGGATCTCAGGCCGTGTCCCCCACCTGGCAGGGCTTGACGGAGGACCTCAAGGCATGCCCCCGACCCTGGTCTGGGCGGGGGGACCTCAGGCCACACCCCCCATCCTGGTCCCGGGGCCAGGGGACTGGAGGCTACGCCCCCTGCCCAGCAGGGCTTGACAAGGGTGAGACTGGCCAGGTCTGGATCTAGCCCAATTGGGGTGGGGTGGCCGGCAGGGTCTGGGTCTCACGCGATCTCGAGGTGCATGTGGGTGGGCGGGGACTTGACTCTGGGTCCTGTGGTGAGCCCCAGACAGATAGGAGGAAGGTTTTCATATACATTTTACTAATTTTCTTTCATCTCTGACACTTCTATTATAAAGGGCAAATAGCAATATTAAATTATTTCCTCTAATTAATCCCCTTTTAATGTGCACAAATTTCGTGCACCGGGTCACTAATCTACTGATAATTGACCACAGCCCTCCATGACCAATCAACAGGACTTGGGAGAAAACCTTCTGCCACTGCAGCCATGGCCCTGGATGGCTCAGCTAGCTGCTAACAGCTTGGTAAATGTTTCTAATGGCAACAGCTACATTTAAGTATGATTTCAGGAAATGGCAAGCCAGCTTACACTGCCCCAAATCAGGGTTATTTTCTGGAGCACAGTTATCTATTCATAATAACATAGACCAAAAATAGAACATAGAGCAGTCATCATGTCATTTCCTAAATATTGCTCTGCACATGATCAGGACCTAGTGATGGCATTAAATTCCTGTGTACATCAAGGAGCAATACACTCATGGACTCAAAGATCCTTTGTAAATAAACTGAGCGAGGTCCACAGGGCAGGTGTTTCAGCCAGGTCACTGAAAACAATGTTTACGAAGTGTGTACATTGGTAGGTAAAAACTTTGTGATAGTCAAATGCAAATTTAGAATATAAACTTGTATTTTAACACTGTGTTTGTATCCCCAAACGCCCTGTGTATAGAAAAAGAAAATAGGGATGAAATATACTAGGGTTAACAGAAGAATTTGGTGGAATGATTCTAGCCCGTTTTTTCCCAAATGTTGTGAATCTTTATTTCTATTTTTTTAAAATATATTTTATTGATATCTTACAGAGAGGAAGGGAGAGGGACAGAGAGCCAGAAACATCGATGAGAGAGAAACATCCATCGGCTGCCTCCTGCACACCTCCTACTGGAGATGTGCCCGCAACCAAGGTACGTGCCCTTGACTGGAATCGAACCTGGGACCCTTCAGTCCGCAGGCCGACGCTCTATCCGCTGAGCCAAACCGGTTTCGGCTTTATTTCTATTTTTTAAAATATATTTTTATTGATTTCAGAGAAGGGAGAGGGAGATAGAAACATCAATGATGAGAGAGAACCATTGATCAGCTGCCTCCTGCATGCCCCCTACCAGGGATCGAGTCCCCAACCTGGGCATGTGCCCTTGACTGGAATCAAACCTGGGACCCTTCAGTCCACAGGCCGACTCTCTATCCACTGAGCCAAATTGGCTAGGGCAGTGGTCGGCAAACTCATTAGTCAACAGAGCCAAATATCAACAGTACAACGATTGAAATTTCTTTTGAGAGCCAAATTTTTTAAACTTAAACTTCTTCTAACACCACTTCTTCAAAATAGACTCGCCCAGGCCGTGGTATTTTGTGAAAGAGCCACACTCAAGGGGCCAAAGAGCCGCATGTGGCTCGTGAGCTGCGGTTTGCCGACCACTGGGCTAGGGCAATCTTTATTACCTTTATAGTGAAACAGAGAATACATTCTAATTTTCTAAGTTACCCTTTGAAGAAGCATATGCAACCAAAAAGAATGAAAACAGACTACTTTTTTAAATAAATTTTTTAAAAATATATTTTTATTGATTTCAGAGAGGAAGGAAGAGGGAGAGATAGAAACATCCATGATAAGAGAAATAATTTAATATTGCTATTTGCCCTCCTGCAAGTCCCCCACTGGAGATTGAGCCCACAACCCGGGCATATGCCCTCGACCGGAATTGAACCTGGGACCTTTCAGTTCACAGACTGACGCTCTATCTACTGAGCCAAATTGGCTAGGGTGAAAACAGACTACTTTAATGTCTTACTTTTCTCACATGTTGCAAACAATACAGAAAAACATAACCAAGCATGTGGAGTGAGGCAGGCTTGCAAATAAGACCACAGACCTAACATGACAGCCACTGTCAGGAATAAATTCGTGCCTGGGGTAGGCTTGGCTTAACTTGATCCTCCTGTGTTCAGACGTGTCATGAGCAAATTGCCTGACCAAATCCTCTGCCAATACAAAGGTTGCTGTTTTGGTGCAGTCAGGTGGGGTATTCTGTTTTCATTTCTGAGAACGAGTAGAGGATGGAGCCCAGAAAAGAAAGCTTGAAGAAGTCTCCGAGTCTGAAACTGCCAAAAGCACAATGGGATTAAAGTGGCAAATCTGGATCTTGGTGGAGGCCCTCAACCATTGTAGTTGCCCTGAAATTGAACGAGCCTTGTGTTGAACACTTCTGATTCCCCTGCACCTCCATTATTAAAACAAAAGCAGTATTGCCCAACCAGGGTGGCTCAGTGGTTGAGTGTCAACCTATGAACTAGGAGGTCCTGGTTCAATTCCTAAACAGGACACATGCCCTAGTTGTGAGCTCGGCTCAATACTCAGTAGGGGGCATGCAGGAGGCAGCCAATCAGTGATTCTCTCTCATCATTGATGTTTCTCTCTCTCTCTGAAATCAATAAAAATATATTAAAAAAAAAAAAAAAAGAAACAGCCCTGACTGGTTTGGCTCAGTGGATAGAGCGTCGGCCTGTGGACTCAAGGGTCCCAGGTTTGATTACGGTCAAAGGCATGTACCTTGGTTGCGGGCACATATCCAGTGGGGGTGTGCAGGAGGCAGCTGATCGATGTTTCTCTCTTCGATGTTTCTAACTTTCTATCCCTCTCACTTCCTCTCTGTAAAAAATCAATAAAAACATTAAAAAAAATTAAAAAAAAAAGAAAAGCAGTATCGACTTTCTTAACAGATGTTTCAAACACCTGAAATTTATGGGGCAGATTAATTCTTGCCTCTGCATCAAGATAATTTGCACTTGCCCTAGCTGGTTTGGCTCAGTGGATAGAGCGTCGACCTGCAGACTAAATGGTCCCAGGTTCGATTCCAGTCAAGGGCACATGCTCAGGTTGCGGGCTCGATCCCCAGTGGGGAGTGTGCAAGAGGCACCCAATCAATGATTCTCTCTCATCACTGATGTTTCTCTCTCTCTCTCTCCCTCTTCCTTCCTCTCTGAAATTAATAAAAATATATTTAAAAAAAAAGATAATTTGCACTTGAAGTCTACTTCCAAAAGAATATTAAGTTCAACACATCACTAACAACCACCTTTCTTGGTTACCTGCCCCTCCCACCTTTGAAAGAAAACAAAGCTCCTTAGAAGATACACTATAAAAAGCAAGTTGGTTGCCAAAACCGGTTTGGCTCAGTGGATAGAGCGTCAGCCTGCAGACTGGGGGGTCCCAGGTTCGATTCCAGTCAATGGCATGTAACTTGGTTGCAGGCACATCCCCAGTGGGGGGTGTGCAGGAGGCAGCTGATCGATGTTTCTCTCTCATCGATGTTTCTGACTATCCCTCTTCCTTCCTCTCTGTAAAAAATCAATAAAAAAATATATTAAAAAAAAAAAAAAAAAAAGCAAGTTGGCTTCAAACTTTTTAAAGACATCAATATTGGGCAATTAGCTCATACCTGCATCTACTTACATGAAGCCCCTACTACCTCTGGATATATTTCCTGAGAAAATAATAAAGGCTGGATAGGCTTAATTTGACCCACCTTGTGTCCAGAAGTGTAACGATGGGTGTCACAGTTAGACCACCTTTGCAAATCTCTAATTCCACTTCTTTTGACCACCTTTCTGTTCTTGCTGCTGTTCCATTCCAGACTGTGAACAAGGCATGTACACAGCGCCACCTCTGGGCGAAGTTTAGTTCTTTTAAGCTTCTAAGCCCAAAATCAGGAGGAGGAAATGTCCTAATTTGGGGTTAAGACTTGAGTGCCCTCAGAGGATGAGTGGCAAAGTGCACAGGGCCTCCTGGGAGCTTCATCAGAGCCAAGCGCATTAAACCGGAATGGAAATGATTAAGTAATGTTTGTATATGTGTTTGGTCTCATCTCAAACAGGAAGATTCTGAGATGAGGAAAGCTGGAATCAAATGCCAGGGGATAAAGCATAAACCCTCATATTTGGGGGTGGGGAATAGCCCTGGGGTCTTTGCTTCTTGATGCCTGCTGGGAACCCACACACACGGGGAACCCTGGGCTGATGGACAAGTGGCCTGAGGCGCGAGGGGGTCTGCATCTTCTCTGCTCCAGGCCAACAAAGCTGGGCGGCAGGATTCACACTGCTGTGTACCACAACCTGACCCACTTCTCTGGAAAAAAGAGAAGGTGAGGATCAGACAGGTGGGTAACCAGGCTGTGCCTGGCAGACGGAGGGCCTTGGGAACACTGCTGAATCGTGAACAAAGCGGCTGGGAGGAACCTGAGCTCAGAGGCAGCCATGCTGGAGTTCCCTTTCCAGTCTGAGTCTGTGGTGCTCAACCACAGGTGGGTGTCCCTGAGCCCTGGACTGGATGCCAGGATTGAGAGGAAAGGGTCAAGACACTGTTGCCAATGACCAGACGCTGTTCTTGTCCCCGAAGGAGGCAGGTGATGACACACAATGTTTCTAGGGACAATGCATGGTGATGCATGTTTATTCTATGTCGGTCACAGCAAACCTCACACACCTAGACGACAGCCAGGCTGAGAATGTCACGTGGCATGAGCAGCTGGAGCAAATGGACGACCGTCCACTCTGCTGCACAGGCCACTCCGGGCAGAACGCACCGACGCCTCACGGGCCTATGCACAGGCACCGAGGCACATCCCCATCTCCAGTTCCCAAGGACATCTCTAAAAGGCGATTCCCGTTTGGAATTCCCAAAATCCTGCGTGCCTCTGAGAACCAAGCCCTGATTCCAACAGTTCATTCTGAGTCCTGGCTCTGCCACAGACTGAGCCGCCCTGGGGGCCTGGGGTTCAGGGCCGACGATCCTTTCTGCGGAGCTTGTGTCCCACCTGGGATCCCCGCTGGGCAGCTTTCACCAGGCCTTTGAACTGTCCCTGCAGCTTCACCTTCTTCCTGCAGGGACAAGGAACAGAAGGGTCACATCTCACCGAGAACAGGAGGCCCTCCTTCCCATAATGTCAAAAGATGGCTCCCCCCACCAGCAGGAAGAGAGGAGCAGCGGGAGTGCTGCCCGGAAGTGGGCAGCCCATGAGCTACCCATCATGTTTAAAGGGGCAGTTCAAGTTAACAATACACGTAGGTACCAACTACATGAAGGTGCATGTGAAAAAGTAAAATTAAAACACTGGAAGAGATTTGAGCAATTGAATCGAGAGCTTAATGAGAATAAGGCCCTCCAGGGCACAGCTCCAGGCCCCGGCCCCAGCATCATACCTGCGGTTGAGCTTGGTTCTGTTGAGGGGGATGTAAGCATAGGGGTCGAGCCGACCTTTCTTCTTCACGTCACCCTTTGCTTTCTGCTCATGCAGAGAAACAGAGTCAGCTAGGAGTGCGGGGTTCCCCTTCTCCCCCCTCCCCACTTGCCGGACCCTGCGTTGACTCTGCGTCCTCCCTGCCCTTCATTCTGTGCCTCAGGTGGCGCCAAAGACTTTTCGTGGCTCTGGAAACCAACCCAAGGTCTGGACTTTAGATGCTAACAAGACCTCCGTCTAGCTCCACAGGTGCCTCTCCAGGACGGCACAGATGCCCACCCTTTCCCACACGCTCTGCCCCCACCAACAGCTTTTACCTTGGCCTTGTATTCGGCCCCGGGTGTAGCCTTCTTGCCCACAGGGCGATGGATGCCAGAGCCTCCAGCTAGAGGAGGAATAGAGGTCAAAAGTCAGACTAAGCCAGGGCAGCCTCCTCCGAGAGGTAATGAACACCTCTTCGGAGAACTGTTGGGGAGATGGATCACGGCCAGGAACCTAGCTCTGTCCCCTAACAACCAAGGACAAATACTTTTCTCCAGAAGGACTGTCCACTTACTTGATAGGCCACAGGGCTCCTCAGACTGACTCGAACCCACAGAGAACATATATTCTCCACTAACATAAAATACCACCACCCCCCCGCCAAGCTAATCTGCTCCATTTGTTCTAGGAGAAAGCACACAGGCTTCAAAGTCAGACAGACCTGGGTTCAACTCCCAGCTCGAACCTCAGGCAAGTCTCTTAACTTTCTGGAGCCTCTTAACCTCATCTGTAAAATGAGGCACTATAGGCCTTCTCACACACCAACACCGTGAGACAGAATGGCAGCTCTTAGTCCATCGTACAGACGTGAAAGCTGTGCTTAAAGGAACCCATATATTGCCAAGATCAGTGTCATTTCCAGCCTGTACTTCAACACAGTTGTGGATGGATTGCTAACTTGGGAGGATTGCCAAAGTATAAGCCAATCTTTGCTGGTGGCAAGTGAGTGCAACCAGACTGTACAACCTCGTGGCTCTGCCCACAATAAACCCTGCCGAATACCGGTGACAGAGAACAGAGTTTCAAGAAAGAGTGGAAGCCTCACCTTGGTACTGAGGAGGCATCTCTAGCTCCTCATCATCAGCCTCTTTCTGACGCTTGAGCTTCTGGTGTTTTTTCTACAAAGGGATAAGCAAAGCTCATGAACAAGGGGATGTGGTCATCCTCGCTAGTGGTAACAGTAAAAGCAATCATAACCTGCATTAGCAGGAAAGGCCTCTGCCAAGCACTTGATCCCCTACTTACAGGTGAGGACACTAAGGCTCAGAGAGGATAAGTAACCATCCAAGATCACACAGCTAGGCAGGACAGAAGCAAGGTTCCAGCTCAGGTCCTCACTGCTGAGCCTGAGCTTGTCTTGGCTTCTCCACTGCTCTGCCTCTCCACACTGAAGTCCCTGCACAGGGCCCTTCTGGGTACTTTGACCCTAGCTTAGCCCCAGTCTTCCTAGCAGGTAAATGAGGTCCTCAGCCTCTTTGGAGAGAACAGCTTTACCAGTCCTTTGCCTCACATGAACTTCACTCCCCTCTCCCCAGGAGTCAAACACTCACTGAGTGCCAGGCCCTGGGGACGCAGGGCACAGGACCAACTTCTTGTGGTCCAGGGAGTCTCAGGCAGGTGGGAAAGCCCTGCTCAACCAGTTATCACTGTCTCTCAACAATGCTACCATCCCAGGAGCTGTGAGCGTGGAGCACAGGACAGCTCAGTTCACCCAATTATATCCAACAGGAAGTGACTCAGCACTTACTACATGCAGTTACTACAGCACCCAGTTAGGTGCTCCAAGGGGAGAGGTGGGCCTGACAGCAGCCCAGCCCAGCCCAGCAGAAGATCTGAGCCTCAAAAATGACGAGGCCAGGCAGAGGAATGTTGTGCAGAAGACCTCAGATCCGTGGGCTAGCAGCCACACTGTGGTCTGGGCCACAATGCCTGGGAAGCCTCTTCAAACTACAGATTCCTGGGGCTCAAGCTCCCCAGGGGATCCCCAGGCAGGCTGCAGCACACACAGGGTGTGTCTGGGCAACGTGGACACAGCAGAGTGGACTCCTACTGGAGAAACAGAAACTGGCTGGAAGTGGGACTCTGGCTGCATCAGAGGGTGACAGCTCAGCTTGTTCTTGGTTCAGCTGGCACCTGGCCACAGCTATGCCCGCTGGCAGCTGCAGTTGTCACTTGTCCCCCAGCATTTTAATGATGTCATAACTGCAGACAAAGGAGTGGGATTTAGCAACTGCCATTCAGTAAAGCCCCTGGGATCTCGATGGCAGGTGATGATTTGCCATGAGCCAACTGTGGAGTGAGTGTGGCCACCCAGGTCCTTCTCGGTGCCTTGAGACAAGGAGCCCAGTCCTGCGGCACTGAACCGTGGGGCCCTCCCCAGAGGGTGTGGTCAGTTCCCGCTCTCCCGGAGGAAGAGTAGGCTGTGGAAGGACTGCAAAGCCACATGTGAGGATGCACTACAGCAACCAGGGAGGCTTTGGCCAGACAAGATTTCCAGGAAAAATGCAATAACAGTAAGAACAGTCACCACTTATTTAGCATCACTAAGTGCCATGCACTTCACATATAAGCCAGGATTTAGGTTCAGGCGGTGACCCTGGGCAGGGTATTTATCTTCTGTGAGCCCCTCTGGAAATGGGGGTGATAAATAGTGATTGTGGGGCTCTAAGCATCCCTCAATGGTGGATGCCTCCACCCCATGCGGGAGCTGCCTCTTGGAGCATGCAGGCCAGCAGTTGCTCTTGCAGCCTACACAGCACCCCCCTCATGGAGAAGGGGGTTTCTCTTTCTTCTTTCAGCTGAATAACCCAGCCAACAATGAAGGAAGCCCCCTCCCAAGCCCCACAGAATGGTCCGCCATGACACTGCTGTGGAAGACACACACCACACCCAGGGACAGCCTGCTGCGCACATCCCTGAGGCTCTACTGAGCAGCCAGGAAGCACAGGTGAGACCGCAAGAAGCTGCCAGGCCCAAGGCTTAGGTCTGAGGGCCCGGCCCTCCGTCAGCAGGAATTACTCACACTCCTGACACCCAAGTCTTCCATCAGGTCAGCCATCTCTTCATCCTCCCCTGGAGCCAAAAGGAAGAGAAGCCTGTGAGCACACAGGAGGCCCCGCTTTCCCAGAGGCGCTCCCCCCGCCCCCAATTCCTTCCTGCCTCCTCTTGGCTCATCAGGCCGAGGGAACTGCCAGCTACCTCCCAGGAACCCTGTGTCCTTCTGTGGGAGCCGAGACCCCTGAACACTGACCCTCTCTCCCCGTCCTAGGTCCCAGGGACAACAGCCCTTTAAGGAAGTGGTGACCCCACTTCTGAGGTAAATACAGTTTTCTCTGCAACTCTAAGGTAAACCCAGGTTTCCTAGGGAGCCAGGCACCCCTGCAGCACCCCTACTTCACTTTGCTGGGAGGACTACTTTATTCTCCTACCTGAGGACTTTTTTTTTTTTTTCCTGTATGTGCTGGGCATTGTGTGGGGGATATAAAGAAGTGTGAACCAACAAACTGGTTCTACATTAAGAAATTGGACTACATGAGCCCTAACCGGTTTGGCTCAGTGGATGGAGCGTCGGCCTGCGGACTGAAGGGTCCCAGGTTCAATTCCAGTCAAGGGCATGTACCTTGGTTGCGGGCACATCCCCAGTTGGGGGTGTGCAGGAAGCAGCTGATCAATGTTTCTAACTGTCTATCCCTCTCCCTTCCTCTCTGTAAAATATCAATAATATATATATATATATGTATATATATATATATAAAGAAATTGGACTACATGAAAATTTACAAGTTTCTTTGTGTCAAAGGACACATCAACAGACTGAAAAAGCAACCTACAGAATGGGAGAAAATATTTATAAATCATACACCCGATAAAGGGATAATATGCTGAATATATAAAGAACTCCTAGAACTCAACAACAAAACACAAACAACCCAATTTAAATATGGGCAAAAGGGCCCTAGCCGGTTTGGCTCAGTGGATAGAGCATTAGCCTATGGCCTGAAAGGTCCCGGGTTCGATTCTGGTCAAGGGCACATGCCCAGGTTGTGGGCTCGATTCCCCAGTGGGGGGCATGCAAGAGGCAGCCGATCAATGACTCTCTTTCATCATTGATGTTTCTATCTCTCTCTCCCTCTCCCTTCCTCCCTGAAATCAATAAAAATATTTTTTTTTTTTTAAAAAAAAGGGGCAAAAGAACTTCAGTAGACATTTTCCCAAAAAGACATACAAAAGCACGGCAAACATACTAAGATGCTGTACATCACTAATCATTAAGGAAATGCAAATCAAAACCACCATGAGATACTGCTTTACAACCATTAGCATGACTACTATAAAAACAAACAAAAACAGAAAATAACAAGTGTTGACAAGGATGTGGAGAAATTGAAACCCTGGTGTCCTGGTGGTGGGAATGTAAAATGGTGCAGCTACTGTGGAAAACAGTGTGGCTGTGGCAGTTCCTCAAAAAATTAAACACAGAATCAGCATGTGATCCAGCAGTTTCACCTCTGGGTATATTCTCAAAAGAACAGAAAGTAGGAACTTGAAGAGATATTTGTACATTCATGTTCACAGCAGCATTATTCAAAATAGTCAAAAAGTGGAAACAACCCAAGTGTCCAACAGATGAATGGATAAACTAAATGTGGTTATACATACAATAGAATAAGGCCAGCCTTAAAAAGGAAGGAAATTCTGATATATGCTACAACATGGATGAACCTTGAGCACATGCTAAGTGAAATAAGCCAGCCACAAAAAGACAAATGCTGAATGATTACACTTAATGAGGTACCTATATTCATATTCAAATTCAAATTCATAGATAGTAGAATGGTGGTGGTCAGGAGTTGCGGGGAGGGGAAATGGGGAGTTAGTGTTTAATGCATAGAGTTTCAGTTTTGCCAGATTAAAGTTCTGGAGATGAGTTGTATATCAATATGAATATACTTAACACGACTGAACTATATACTGAACTGTACGCTTAAAAATGGTTAAGATGGTAAATTTTATGTTATGTGTATATTTTACCATGATTTTAAAAAGCTATCAAATAAAATAAACACTTCATACCAAAAAATAAAAAATAAAAAAGCTATCAGTAATATTTTTTTAAAAGTATGAAATGAACCAGTTGGAGGGAAGACAAAGTCAATCAACAATCCAATGCAGCCGCAAGAGAGCACGTGACCAAGTGTTGAAGACTAGGCAGTCTCTGGACTTGCCACGAGTGGAGGGAACAAAGCCTGAGAGCTGAAGGGCTGGGGAAAGGCATTAAAGAAGGACTGAGCTGGACCTTAAAGGGCGGGAGGGTGTGTGAAGGCAGGAGAGGGAGGGGCATTTTCAGCATCGGGATCGTGCACAAGAAGGGGAAAGAGATGGGAATTATCAAGGGTGAGAGACCAGATCAGGAAATAGTGCCGTCACATTCATCCCCTGCATGCACATGTGCTGTTCAGGTTACCCATTTCATCGTCACAACAGCCCTCTGAAGCAGGTATTGGTATCATGCCCATTTTGGCACAGAGAAGTTAAATGAAGTCCAGTCATACAGCTGGTAAGTAAGGGGTAGGGGCAGCGGGAGAACACTGGTTAAAAGGATGCCATGAGTCACGTGCCCAGGGATCATGGAAGTGTGAACCAAAAAAGAAAGAGGAAGACAGGTCTATTTTAGAAGATCTAATGGATGATATGTGCACAGAGGGATCAGGAAAGACGCAACAGTACTCGGAGATGTTACACCTGGGGGGCTCCTGGACAACAGGAAACAATGGGTTCAGACACTTGAGAGTATCTGAGTGTGGCTCTTTCTACCTCTCAGTGAGATTCTGGGCCTCAGCCAAGTTTATACTTTTGAAGAAGAAAAAAGGAAGAAGAGAAGGAAAGAAACGGAACAGAGTAGACGAGAGACCAAGAGAGTGTACCGCACATGGTAAGGGGAAGTACTGTGTTTTGAAAGTTTTGTTTGACTTATAGAATTGTATAAATGACTGCATTACAACACAAAAATATTTCTTAATTGGGTCAAAAAAGTTTGAGAAACTCAACGAGTTTGAGAAAGTTGCCTTAGATACAAGCTGTTACCTTTGCTCCTATGACAAATGGTCTGAATGAATGAACAAACTAATGAATAAATGAATGAACAACCGCGCACAGCCCTGGCCCAGGCCAGAAGCAGCTGCATTCCCAGATTGGGCAGGCGGCCCCACCTTTAGAGCCTTCCTCTTCCTCCATCTTGGTGGTGGCAGCATCCTCCTCTTCCTCCCGGATGATCAGCCGGCCATCGGCGCTCACTTTGAAGCCATGGTCCTTCTTCTTGCCCCGGCCAGTCCCAGGCTGTGTGGCTGGCATGGCAGAGTCCAGCAGTGAGGAGGTGGAAGACCAGTCTCACACCCTCATCATAACCAGTAAGACCAGGTCTGTGCCCCAGATGGGTGCCCACAGCACAAGAGTGTGCATGTGTCAGGGTGAGAGGTTCCCACTGCCCTCTATGCAGGTCACCCCCACCCTGAACAGGTAAGCCTGCTTTCTGAGCTCATGGGCCAGCTGATTCTTGCTTACCTAGGACTCGCTGGGCCACCTTGGGGTCGAGGAAGTTGAGGGGTTCATCCCCACCACCCTCCTTCAGCCACGCCTGGCTCCTCTGCCGGCTCAGCCTCCGCTGCTCCTTGCCCCGGCTCCTTTCCTCCTCCTCATTGTCCTCGTCCTCGGAGTCGGCCAAAATCTCCTCAATGCTAAAGCCAAGAAAAGGCAGGGCCAGATGGGCACTGCCTGGGCGGGCCCCGGGTTGGGGGGGACCAGGCTGCCAGGACACCACCATATTTCTCACCTGTCACCCTTGCCCTGGGCAGGCTCCTCCTCCTCCTCTTCCTCTTCTTCCTCAGCAGCCTGGGTCAGAGCACGGTGCCTCTTGGCCCGCGCCTCAGCTTTCCGGATGTTGACCAGGACTTTGTGGTACTCCTGGGGCAGCAGCCCCTTCACCAGCTCAAACCTGAGGGGGCAGCGAAGGGCAGGTGAGGTGCACTGGCCAGAGTGTGCCACCCAGAAGTAGCAGGTGTGCGGCCAGAGCCCTTCCAATGACAGGGAAGAGACTTGTCCCCAGCCCGGCCCCTTTTCTGCAAGGTCCCTGGTGGGAGGAAAACCCCTCAACTCCTCCCACAATCCCCCATTCAGTGCACAGACCCAAACTTGCGGATGAACTTGGTGAACAGGTTGCGAAGCTTCATGCGGAAGTGCCGCCGCATGTCATCTGACAGTTTCCCGATGGCCTCCATCTGCAGGGCAGGGCACCAGGGTTTCAGGGGGAGGGCGCCTCCCAACCTGCCTGCCCCCACACAGCTGTCCAGACTAGGGAATGGGAGGACCAGGGCTGGCTAAGAGGTGAGGGCAAGAGTGGCCCTGTTCCTGGCTCAGCCCGTGCTCCAAAGAGGCTCCAGTCTGGGCAGACCCCACCTTCCCCCTAAACCCGCCTTCATATTCCCGACCACCCTGCCAAGATTATACAGCTTTAAAGTCTTCTGAACAGTGTTCAGCACCTTACATGCATCATCGCATCGAATCCTTAGAACAACCCAGTGAGGCAGATATTATCATCATCCCCAATTTACAGATGAGGAGACTGGGGCACAGGGAGTTAAGGGGCTGTTAAATGGCCACAGAGGAAGGAGTTAGCCCAGATCTAATTCCATGGCTTGTACTTTGCCCCCAACACCACCAGTTTTCTCTTGGTTCCATATGTCCCTTCTATCGCCCTGAGCTCATCTCTGGCTGGACTGCTCTTAAGCCTTCACGTGGCCTGGTTTGGGGAACGTGTGGGTGGCAGATAATATCTACAGTGTCTCTCAATGGGATGGGGGATAGAGCCCTGTCGATTCTTTGAAGGGCTTTTATCAATTCTAATAACTGCAGAACAGATACCCGCTGTGGCTGTTCTCCCATCTCTGGTCTCCAGTTAGGCTGCAGGCTTTGGAAGGTGGGGGCAGGCTATGCTGACTCTCATCTGGCCCTTCTCGCCTTGACCCAAGGTCAGATATGAAGACAGCAAGAAAGATCCCCCTGGAGGTCTGATGCAACTCAACCAGCTGGAGAGGGAAACTGAGGCAGTGGGTACAGCAGCAAGAGGATCTGACAGTCCCATCTTGCTACATGCCTTATGAGCAGCCAGAGGGGGCCAGAGGGCCCAATACCAGAAGGCTCTTCAGGCCCTTCTACAGCCCAGCAGGGGTATCCAGAGGAGCCTCAAACCCAAAGACCAAAATGCAAGAGGCAAAAAAAAGATGAGGGCCCTGCTGGGGGAGCCCAGAGTCTCAGTCCTGAGCTCTGGGTTCTGTTCCCAGGGCTGCTCTCACTAGCAGTGTGACCTGGGGCAATCTCTGAACTCACTATCCCCGTCTGTAAAATGAGGGATGGCCCTGCCCACAGACCTCTGCCTTGTAGAGCCCTTGCTTCTGTGGAGGGGCCAAAGAGGTGGGGGTGACAAGCAGCAGCCTGGGTCCTGCGCTCCTTCCTCCACCAGGCTGCCATTCCCCTACTGGTCCCTTCCAGGGCTCCTGCATGACCTTCTGTTGCACAAGATTGCGTGTAGCTAAAAGAACGCTTGAAACCTGCTGGCCTTGAGGCTCACTGGTCCCATGACGGCAGCCTGGAGGCCATGTCACCACCCACAGAGGGGAAAGGGGGCACTTACCACCAGCTGCACGTGCTTGGCCAGGTGTGCCACGTTCATGACAACCACTGCCACCTTGATGAAGCCCAGCGCCGATTTGACCACGTCACGGGTGCGGGAGGCCAGGAGCAGACACACGTTCTCCAGCAGCTGCTCCACCGTGCTGGTCCCCATCAGGCCTGGGGGGGCCCGAGGACCAGTCAGAGACACCCAGACCCAGACCCTGCCAGGTCACAAGAGCGAGAGCTAACACTGAGGGACTGCTGTGTGCCTCGCTTGGCTCTGTTCACCTTCCAAGGAGTGTCTCCTGTGGTCCTTCAGACGCCCCAGGAGGAGGAGCTGCTTTTCTCCTCCCTTTTAGAGGGAAGAGTCAGGCTCCAGGGGGACTGTAGAACCAGGACAGAAACCGGGACCGCCCTGTTCCCACCCACTCTGAGCATGGGATGAGAGGCAGCAGAGGAGATGGGAGGCGGCCGGGCTTGGCTCCAGCTTTTCTTCCACCCTCCCTTGACCTTTCCCCTACCTGGTAGCCACCCTGTCTGACCTCCTGGGTATTTTCCTACTCTGAGGGCTTCCCAGGCCTTCAAGAAAGAGCATGTACCTTTAAACTCGAAAAGGAGGTGGGTCAGGGCCAGGATGCTGCAGCTGACCATGGTGACAGCGCCCACCAGGCCTGGGTAGATCAGGACGAGGTAGCGCTGCAGGGCCTCTGGGAGGGCGGAAGGCAGGACAAGTTGCCCCAGCCCACATGCTGCATCTCAGGCCCACCGGGTCTGGGAGCAGAGCATCCACCCAAGCCGAGTCACCGAGGCCTCACCTTCCTGGCTCGGGCCAAACCGAAGGAAAGCGTGGCCCATCTCCACCAGCAGGGCGAAAGCATTCTTCCGAGCGCCCACCGACACCTCCTTGGTACACAGGATCACCTGCCCAGACAGCCCCGTAAGCACGCACTCCCGAGCTGGCCACCCTGAGCTTGGTGGCCTGAAGCAGAGTGAGCAGGATGAGGCACCCACACTCCCAGACAGTGAGTCGAGCCAACCCCCACTCCCAATACGACCCTCCCCTGGATCCTGACAGGCCTTTAGGAGCCACGCTCCAAGGAACCCCCAAAACATACATACACCTTCGCCTGCACCCTCACCTCCGGGACAAGGGCAGTAATGAACTCCTCATGCTCGGCTGTGAGCTTCTTCACAATATGTATGAGACACTTCAAACGGGGCTGCAGGGCAGAGGGACGATGGTCAGGCCCCCTCAATGCCACCCCAGCCCCTGATGTGGTCCTCTCCTGGTGTCCCGTCCTCCCTCGGGCAGAGCGGGGCTGCCCTGAATCCTCACCCTTTTGGCAGGAGAGGAAGTGGTCCGCAGCGAATCCAGCAGGGTCTTCTTCAGGTCATCTAGGTGGCTCTGCACGAAGCGGGCCCCGGGGCCCTGGGGGCTGGCACACACCTCCTCCAGCACGCGGTAGGCCTTCTTCTGCACCCCATGGGCCTTGCTCTGGGAGGACACAGATGGATGAAGAGGGGGGACTGGAAGTCCACCACCCATCTGATGACATTCACAGAGCAGTCACCATTAACTGAGGCTAGCACTGGAGGGAATTCAGAGAAGCTGCCCCTGCCCTCTGGAGCTCAGGCGGTCCGACAAGAGGGCCAGCAGAGTATGGACGGCAGGAGGCTAACTCTGCGCCAGGCGGAGATGCTGCGGGGAAAGAAGCCAACCCAGCCTTCCAATCCATTCCACTGACCCCCCTCTAAGTGATGTTCATGCCAGCAGCATGAACTTGCAGTGCCAGGAACGCACCAGGCCTGCAATGCCTGCTCATCTTTCTACTGTCTCTCCTTTGCCTGACCCCTTACCGTTCCAAGGGCATGCTCTGTTGCTCCCCCAGGACACCTCTCCTGCCCTGGACTTCTGGGTCTGCCTGCATGTTCTGGCTAACTGCTTATTAAACTGTCGCAGTGGCGATGGCTTTCAGGTCACTGCGGGCCTGAGTTCTGCCTGGTGGCTTGCCACAGCATGTCAGGCAGAGGACCTAGCACGTGCAAAGGCACAGAGGGGCCCCTTATATCTGCAATGCTTGAAACAGTTTAAGGAGGCCAAGTGGTGGTGGGATGAGGATGGACAAGGGGAAATGAGAGTGATTAGAATGAAGATCAGGGTGGGCTGAGATGGCCCAGTGAGCGATCCAGGCAAAGGAGTATGGCCGTGTTTCTACCAGACCTCACCTCGGCAGGTGAGGTCTGAGCACGACTGTGCATTTTAGTCACTTTGGCATCTATGTGACAGATGGACTAGACAGGGTACAAAGGACAGTAACACCACAAGAAATCAGATGATCTTGGGCAGCAGCAAGGGATGAAGAAAAGAAGACAGCCCCCCCCCCTTTCCAAGGAGCCCACTCCTCCCCACGTGTGGCTGTGGGGCCCCAGCCCCAGCCTCAGGCTCACCTCTAGGTAGGGCCGGATGGTGGAGTACAGCTTGCTAATGGCTGCTTCGTCAGCATGGGGAGCCAAGGCCACAACCAGGTCCAGGACAGACAATCTGCTCAGGGCAGGAGACCAAGGAGGGGCTTAGCGAGGGCTGGAGAAGGGCACAGACTAACACTGTCCTTACGTCCACGGGGTGAGGGGTAGATGGGAGAGTCAGGATGAGGACCAGGGGCCTTGAAGGAGCCCATGGAAAATAATCATGGCTTGCACCTAATCGAGGATTCATCAGGTACCAGACACTACCACAGGTGCTTTACTAGTGTCAACCCCTTCAATTCTCACAGCAACCCTGCTGCAGGTACCATTCGCATCTCCATCGTAGATCACGGCAAAGAGGCAAAGAATGGGTAACCTATCCAAGGTCACACAGCCCATAAGTGGTGGAGCTGGGATCTGAACCCAGACAGTGAGTTTCCAGGGTCCCCCTCCTTCCCTAGCGGGCAATACTGCTGCTCCAGAAAGAAGGAGTCACTCGAGCCTTGCAGTGGAGCTGAGACATTCAATATCTCAAGCCTTTCCTAAGTTATTCCAGAGAACCCACACCCTCCAGCTCCCTGGGCTACCCCAGCTCAAGTGGGGGATATTACCTGGTGAAGTCAGAGCTAGCAGGGTCCAGCACCTTCTCACTGGCTTTTTCCAGGAAACCATTCACCAACTGGCAGCCCCCAGGGATGAAAGGAGGAAGTTGTTTAATAGAGAAATACAGAGCAGCAGCAGGTCACAGAACTATACCTCCTTGCCCTCCCGTTTAGAAGCCTCAAGCCCACGCTGGCCCAGCCATCATTGCTGGAATCTGGTCTCCTGTTCTCCAGGTGGTACAGGCCCAAGGGAGCCCTGCTGGGTAGGGCCTTGGGCCTTCCAATGCTCCTGACCCAACACTCCCCACCTGGGAGCATTCTCTCCCGTCCATCAGCTCACCTGAGGATCAGTAATAGTAAGGTAAGTTTTAATGGTTTCCAGCACGGCCCGGCGAGGAGCTGGTGTGTCCCCGGCTGCAACAGGCTGCCCATACAAGTTGAAGAGGATTGGCAAAAAGTTCTTGGCAAAACGGCTTACTTCGGCACGGTCAGCCTCTGGCAGGAGGACCAAAGTTTGCATAAAAGGGGCTGGAGATGACCTCACAGGCTGTAGCCCAGAGGCATCCTTTAGGAGGACCCGTGACAGGACCATGGATCTGGGGCTTCTATGAGACAGAAGAGGCTGAGACCAGAGCCAAAAGAACAAGGTGCCACCATGACCTATGCTTCTCCATGGCTCCTGTCCTGGGGGCCAGTGAAACCCTTCGGCACTGACTGGATAACTCCCCAGATGTCAGTACATTGGGGGTAAAGAGAGAAAGGGGCGTTTTTCTGCATCCTTGGGTCCCCAGCCAAAACCCCAGGTCCTTGCAAAGGATAAACCATGGCTCAGGCACTGAGTCACAGCAAGCCAGGAGATGGGGGTCAGGGAACTTGTGCCATCACAGCCATCCTCCCACCAGCCCCCGACCCCAAAGCCCAGACGTACCTGCCTCACAGCCCTTGGTGATAAGAGTGCGCAGGGCCTGGCACACCGTGACCCTCAGATCTGGGCGCTCGCTGATGGCTGTGCCCAGTGTCCGCGCCAGCCCTTTAAAGGAGGCGGCTACATCCGTGGGCCTCGTGCAGAACCCGGGCAGGAGGGTCCAGATCTGGGGAGGGTGGGGATGGTAAACGAGAATGACAACCCACGCCTCCGCACTACCCAACCCACATCCCCCTAACTGACCCTTTACCTGCCATTGGAGCGTGTCATAGATCTTGGACTCCACCATGCGGTCCACCTGGGCCAGGTCCATTGCTGGAGTGTAACAAAGGACACAGTGTGACCCTGGGCACCCTCCTAACCACTAGGCCCCATTTTCATCAAAACCAAAAGCCCAGTGATGAGGTCAATGTCGGTGATTCCTTCCTCCCCACAGATGGAAACTGTTCCTTCTAAATACCTAAGACCTCGCCCTCACTGGTTTGGCTCAGTGGACAGAACATCGACATGTAGACTGAAGGGTCCCGGGTTTGATTCTGGTCAAGGGCACATGCTTGGGTTGCAGGCTCCATCCCCAGTAGGGAGTGTGCAGGAGGCAGCCAATCAGTGATTATCTCTCATCATTGATGTTGCTATCTCTCCCTCTCCCTTCCTCTCTAAAATCAATAAAAATATATTAAAAAACAAATTAATTAAAAATAAATACCTAAGACCTATATAATACAGAAAGTAATGTCTCCCCATTGTCTTACTCACCCAGGGCGTGCCCCTACCTCTTCTGACTTTCTTGTTTCTTTTTATAAATTGGATTTATTTGAGTGACATTGGGCAACATGAACACATAGGTTTCAGGTGTGGGTTTCTATGTTATAAGCTATGTATGTTGCACCACGTGCCCACCAAAGTCAAATCTTCTCCTGTCACCATATATTGGTCTTATGTTTCTTTAAACAGACATACATCTTTAAAAACATAAGCAAGATGTACTACACATATATTGTTCTGAAACCTTGTTTTAGTTGACAATTTCTGTGTGACAGGTGTGTAATGGGCACTTAGATGATTATTTCACTTAATCTTCATGTCACAATTATCATTCTTATTTACAGATGAGGAGCAGACCCAAAGGAATTGAACACACTTGCCCAAAGTCAACCAACTGCAGAGGCTGAGCTGAGATCTGAATCTGATCTGTTCAACTCACCATCTATACGCCCATGTCTCTTTCTTTGTAATGACCACATTGTGTCCCACAGTGATGTTGGGACACATCATGGTGTTACCATAACTAACTTCACTGGAACCCAATGATGGACATGTAGGTTGTGTTAGGGTTTTTGCTAGAACATCTCTGCATACGTATAAGCCGCTGTGTGCTTGTGTAATTAATTACTCCATTAGTGGGAGAGCAGGCCAATGTCTGTCAGCCAAGGGCAGACTCCTACAATGGGGAAGGCGAGGCCATGCCTTCGAGCAGAGGGGAGGGGCAGCCCACTGAATTAGGCACTCAAGCACTGGCGGGTCACCTGTTTGGCAGAGGGAGGCCTAGGGCTGGGATGCTGGGCTAGGAGCCTTCCCGACCCCTTCTGGCTGAGCTCCAGGACTGCGGTGGGCCCCATACCTTTGCTCTTCAGGGTGGTAGCCAGGGGCAAGAAGTAGGTGGTGAAGAAACCAAGTCGCGTTTCCCGGACATGGTCCCGGATGACGGGCAGCAGCCAGCTCCGTGGGAAATCCAGGGTCTCTCTGAAAGGAGGCAGGAGAGGCCCAGTGAGGAAGGGGTGACAGCCTGGAGGGCAGCACAACCAACAGCACGCCCCCTGCTGAGCTGGGGAGCATGTCGAGCCTACTCTGGCCTCGCTCGCTGACCACCACATGGCACACGGAGACTTCACCCAAAGGAATGGACACCCTCCTGCAGGAGAGCAAGCCATCTGACCCTTTTAGGGCTCATACAGAAGCCAACCAGGGTCACACTTACTCAGAGCCATCAATTTCCAGAGGCACAGCCTGTAAAACCACCTCAGGTCCCATGCTGGCCACCGCAGCCCCCACTGCCTGGTCCAGAGCTGCTGTGTGGGGGAAGTGGGGGGAGAGGCGCAGGTCACACAGGGACTGGAGACACTGGAGCAAAGAGATGAAAGATTATACATCAAGATGTACTCGCCGAGCAAGCACCATGGCTGAGTCTGAGCCAAAGTCTCTAAGATGATGAGGTCAGAAGCGTGAGCCCAGGTTAAGCTCTGGGTCAGAAGTCACACGCCAGGAACCAAATGTAACCCACTGATACTGTTTGACCCCTCCCCAATGCTCCAGGATTTAAAAAAATTCTGTATTCTTTAATAACAAGTAAAAATCAGGAGATTTTACATACAAATGTAGATTTCCAGTTTATCTTGAAAAATGACAAGGTCTGTCAAAGGCAGACCTGTGTGCAAGAACTAGCAAACGAACAGGCACTGAGGAGTGGCTGCCCCTTGAGAAGAGCTGCACCCTCAGGTGCACCATAGCCCAGACCCCCTAGGGCAAGCATGTCAAACTCGCAGCTGGCATGTTAAATAAATGAGGCATGTGGCCCACCGGCCATGAGTTTGACATACGTGCCCTAGGTCACCCCTCATGACCTCTCGGAGGAAGCCAGGTCTGCCCACCTCATCTATTAGAGCCCAGCCAGCCCCGAGGAGCCTGCCATCCCACGTGAAGGAAGCGGCGGTCAGTGAAGAAGGTGCCATGAGGCCGGGAGCTGCTCCACCTGCCGACAAGGTGCCTGCGGCCTGTCCTCAGGTCCCACCCTCTCCCAAAGCTGACCCCTTACCCTTAGATGGTTTACTCTGGGCTGCATGTAGTCACCTTCCTGAGACCTAAGGCTGCTTAAAACACTATACTCATTCATTACAGAAAATTCAAAGGATTAAAAATTAAAAGACAACGGGTGTGGGTAAGAGAATCACACTGGTTCCCTATTCAAAACTATCAACTCCAGCCAACAATAGTGAGCAGCTGTGTGTGGGCGGGGGTCCTGCCCCTCTTTTTCCTCCCATGATGGCCCAGTCAGCTTCCTGGGGGCACAGTACTGGGCACCTACTATGGGCACTGTGGTGGTGGGTGCAGTTAAAGTACAGAGGTAACAGAGACACAGGCCCCTTCTAGTCCAAAAGCCCAACTACCACTTCCTTCCCCGGCCCCAGCAGCTCCCCAACTCACCTTCTTCATCACAGGGTGGGCCTGCCTTCCACAGGCCTCGAAGAAGACACACAGCAGCTGCAACACGGAGCTCCAGGCCGCATGGAATTTGTACGTGAGGCCCTCCTCCACTGCCCTGCCAAGGGAGCAGGCAGTCAGGGCCATGGCTACGCCCCCCGGGCCCTGGCCAGGAAGTCAACAGCTACACCATGAGCTATAGAACGCCAGCTGGCTGCTAGGGCAGGGCTCTGTAAAGGCCAAAGGGGAGACCTAGCATTTATGAAGTGCCCATTCTGTCCCTGTGCTAAGAGTTTAATTTATGTACCTTTGAGCTTAAGGAAAAACACGTGAGGCAGGTTATTTGTTCAATCTTCAGATGGTGAAACTGAGGCTCCGAGAGATGAAATAACCTGTCAGGGTCACTCTGCTGGTGGCCAAACTGGGCCTCCAAAGCCCATGCTTTCCTGGCCTGACCTAATGTGGATGGCAAGGTAAGAACAGGTGGTCTAGGCAGGATGGGAAGCTGCACTAGGGAGGGCTGGCCCAGCCCCTCCTGCATGTGCACACCTTGCTTGGCTCCATCTCCCAAAATCTAGCCCCTGGAGGTTTTGGCAAGAATGGCCAACAGGGGTCAGTGTGGGGAAAAGAATGGGCTAGGGGTGGGGCAACTCTATTCTTGCTTTCTATTCTAGTTGGGTGACCTCAGCTTGTCCATCTGTAAAATGGGGTCAGTACCTATCATCTAGAACCAGGACTACTAGTAGTTTCTATTTACTGAGCACCTAACTGGATGCCAGGTACTATTCTGACCACTTTGCACATATTACCTCATCTAATCCTCACCTGCCCCCTTTAATGGATGATGACCTTGAGATATCAAGAGGTGGAGGAGCTTGTCCCAGATGACTGGCCCGAGAGTCCACACTCATGAGCACCACACCATGGTGCATGGAACATGGCCAGGGCTCAAATCAACAGCAGCTGCTCTGGCACTGTGCACATGGCCAGTCAGTGACAAGCAGAGACCTCTCATTACAAGGAACTTTTTACAAGGCACACTGTATTCCTTCTTATCTCAGATACTATGCTCTCACCTGAACATCTTGGCGACACACTGGGCAGGGCCTGAGGCTGAGGAGGTCACAGAGCCGATGCCAGCCATGTGAGGAGCGACACATTCCTTCAGGATCTCCTGCAAAAAGAGGCCGCAGCTGTCTAAGCCCAAGGCAGCCCCCCAGTGCCACTGAGCCCTCCTATGGGCCTGCTTCCTGAAGCTTTTAGGAAGCCATCCCTCCCTGAGAACCTCCTCCTCAGGATGCAGCTGGAGTCTGAGGCAAGCTCTGGGAGAGACAGGCAGCTGGCAGAACCCACTGTGCTCTCTGCTCCCCCCACTAAAGCTGGGGCTCATGGGGCGCGGTACCTGGAGGCTCTGGGTGGCAGCTGTGACCACCTGTGAGTGGGGAGAGAGGAGGCAGGCCGTGGCAGTTCCAAAAAAGCGAGGGAGGTGACTCAGCCCAAGGTCCCGCTGCAGTCTGTCAAGACAAAACACTTCTGTGGGGCGGGGCTGGCCCTGAGCCTGGGGGACTAGATGGCTCAGGTCCAATGACAGTCACTGATGTGGGGAGCTAGCTCTACAGGGCCCTTCTTGTGGGCAATTTTAGAAAGTGCTGTCATTCAAGTAACAGCTACAGGTGGTAAAAAAAATTCAAACAGACGCTCGCAGTATAAAATGTCTTCCTCACCAAACCTTTCTCCCAACTGACCCTCAGATGCACTTCCCAGGGGAAAATCAAGGTTAAGTTTCTCCAGTACTCTTCCAGAAGTTTTTATATGTATATAGTAATAACAATCACTAAATTTATGTAACATTTATCACATGCCAAGTACTGACATAACCTGCATTCATTCATTTAAAGCCTACAAAGCCCCCACAAACAAAACACAGAACATGAAACCTTGCAAAACTGAGATTAAGTGTTATTACATTTAACATTTCATAGATGAGGAAACTGAGGCACAGCAAAGTCAAGTAACTTGCCCAAGGCCACCCAGCTAGTGGAGGGAGGGTGAGGACTCACACCCTGGTAGTTTGGCTCCAGGGTGTGCAAATAATCACAGCATCCATGCTGCTCTGCACCTTGCTTTTTCTCAATGTATCTTGAAGGTCTTTCCACATCAGCACGCACACACCTACTTCAATTATCCCTGACGGCTGCCTCGTATTTCACTGTTTATATGTAACCAGTCTCCTCCTAACCAGGCACAGTTAGGCTGTCTCTAGGTTTTTTACCACTAACCACGGTGCTACCACAAACATCCTGACACAATGTGGAAGTCCCGTGGGATAAATCCCGAGAAGCAAAGCATGAAGCTATTTTGCCATTTTCCAGCACCTCCAGGTGAAAGGTGAAGGGTCTGGTACAGGAAGGACATGGGCCTGGCAGACCTGGCTGTGCCCCTGAATAGCCTCAAGACCAGCTGGCTCACAGTGCTTCAGTTTCTGGTTTATGAAATGGGCTAAGGCCTTCTTCATGGGGTGGTCGTGATCAATGCCATGAAACATAGTGCCGGCGGCGGGGGGAGAGCAGGCCAACGGGAACCCTTCAGTGGAGGCGAGGACAGACACACAGGTGGAACCTCGGGGGCCTTAGAGACCCTCCTTCCAGGCAAAATGCAAGTCACCAACTGACACACCGATTCTTCTCAGCCTTACTTGGGAAAAGTGGAATTGTCAAGAGGCTACTGCTAATAAATGGTCAAGTTCAACTGTGAGTGTTATGACAGAGACACAAAGCAGAAACTGGGCTCACAGGACTATCCCGGAAGAGGGGACCATTAACTCAGGTGGGGAGTGGGAGAGAGCTGCAAAGTGGATGATATCCTCTGAGAAGGAAACCAACTGCACAGGATGACAGCCAGGGGTGACAAGATCAGGATGGCACTTGGGCCCCACCCAAGGGCAGTACCCTCGACCCATCCTTGCGGCTAGTTGGCCAACACTTAGGCATCAGCTCCAGCTAACACAGGCTGTGCCACCCAGCCCCGTGCCTCATAAAATAGGAGGTGGCTGCTACACACTCAACACGAAACTGCCGCCATCCCCAGGAAGCTGAACCCCCTCCAGCTTCCAGCTTATGTCCTTCCCATCCGCACCGCAGAGCAGGTAGCCTGACTGGAGGCCCTGGGCCACGCCTCCACCTCACCTTACCTGACCAGGTTGATGTGAGCTTTCTCCATGACCTTAAGCCAGGCTAGCAGCGGCTGTAAGTCATTCTCACTGGGAACGTAGTCATACAAGGCCTAGAGGCGAGACAGGAAATAAGCAGGTGTCTGAGCAAATGCGTTCAGCAGCAGCCCAATGACAAAGACCCCTTCCATCCCGAGGCCCCATCATGTCCCACTAACAGGCCTACACACGTGGCCCCAGAACGCAGAGCCCCCTTGGCCTCCCAGCTCCATGAACCCTTCCAGTTCTGCTTCTATGGAAGTTTCTAGGAGCAGCGGAGTAGAACTTGGGTCACACAACCCACTGTGAACCTGACAAAAGCCACAAGAGCCCTACTCTGGAAAAATGCACATGAGCACACATTTTGCAAACAATGTGGGGGAGTCTCTGCACTTTCCCCAAATCCATCCACTAGATCCCTAAGGTTGAGAACTCCTGCTCAAAATCCCATGAGACCTTGCTGAAATCATAAATTAACTACCACCAACTCAAGAGTCAGCTCCTCCAGCTCCTGTGGGTATGGATGTGGCTTTGGTGGAGTCTCCTGGCTGCCTGTCTACCACTCTCCTGCAGTGGGGCAGCCCAGCCCAGGCCACTCAACCTCACCCTGCAGACAAGGAACAGGACCACCCCACCCCAACATAGCCATGCCCCCTCCCCATCGCCAAGTCTCACCGTGATGATCTGGGCATTGAGCTCTGCAGGCAGGGTACCTGGGCCAGGCTTGGCATGGAAGAGGCTGTGAAAGGCCTGCATGGCACAGGCTGTCACCAGCTGGAGAGGACACATAAGCTTAGTGAGCAACCTACAAGCCCTGGGCTCCTCAACCTCCCACTCCAGCGAGTGAGCTAGGGGAAGACTCAGCCCCCTGACCCTCAAACATGCCCCCCGCACCTGAACACTCAGAGCACTGTCACTTTAGTAAACCTTGGCAGCCAGTAAAAAATTTTAAATGATTTAAACAAAGACAATCTAGAAACATGAACAAAGTATTTTTGTTGTTGTTGTTAATCCTCATCTGAGGATATTTTTCCATGGATTTTTAGAGAGCGTGGAAGAGATGCCCTAACCGGTTTGGCTCAGTGGATAGAGCGTCGGCCTGCGGACTCAAGGGTCCCAGGTTCGATTCTGGTCAAGGGCATGTACCTTGCTTGCGGGCACATCCCCAGTGGAAGGTGTGCAGGAGGCAGCTGATCGATGTTTCTCTCTTATCGATGTTTCTAACTCTCTATCTCTCTCCCTTCCTCTCTCTCTGTAAAAAATCAATAAAACATTAAAAAAAAAAAGAGAGAGAGAGTGGAAGAGGAGAGACACAGAGAGAGAAACGTCGACACGAGAGAGACACAGCAATTGGTTGTCTCCCAATCACACCCCAACCAGAGCCGGGGATCAAGCCTGCAACCCCCTGCAACCGAGGCATGTGCCCTTGACTGGAATCGAACCTGAGACCCTTCAGGCCAACACTCTATCCACTGAGCCAAACTGACTAGGGCATGAACAAAGTATTTTTAACATAAAGGGCTAAAAGATAAAAGAGCAGGTTATGAATGGTTTGTATACCATAATTACAACTATATTTCATGCTTTCATGTATGTTAACTTATCTGAAGAGAAAATGTCTGAAAGGATACACAGTAAGTTCTTGGCACTATTTATCTTAGGAAGGGAGAGTTGAAGGGAAAACAAAGACGTGTATTTTTTACTTTATAAACTCCTGAAAAGTTTTTCTCTTTTAAACAGTGATCATGCTATTTTTATAATAAATACTTTAAAATATGTGTATGAGTAAACACTACAAGAGAACACATAAAGATGACCAGAATTGTGCTAGAATGGCAGAAATGTAGGGGATCATTTTTATGTATCTTTAACATCATCACACAGATGTCAGTAACTTAGAGGAAAAAAAAGAGAAATAACTGTGACTGTGGTTCGAGTAGAACTCAAGGCAGGGAGAGGACTGACGCTTTACCAGCCCCACCACAGTTCCAGCTCACTCTGCTCTGATCTCTGAGGCCAGCTCCCAACTGGACCCAGGACCCAGAAGCCGGCCCAGCCTGCCTGACACTGGGGATGAGATGGAGTCCTTGGTTGTAGCTAAGAGCAGGGCCAGGGCAGGGAGACACTCAGGCCCTGCCTTTGGCCTCACCAGGGAGTTCCCTGACAGCCAGCACCACGGGCCTGGGGTCTGCAGCTAGATCCCCACTACCCTCAGACCACCCTCAGTGTGCTCCTGCCGGCTGGCTCTCAGCCTGAGCTCACCACATGGCTCAAGGTCATGACCCTGAGGAGAGTCTCACTGCAGCTCTTCACCAGGCCTTCCGGGAAGCAGGGCAGCAGGTCTTTCAGCAGTGTCAGCATGTGCAGCGTGGTGGTGGCCTCCTTGGAGCCTGGCAGAGCAAGGGGAGCTGAGACTCCAGCCACTCACTGCAGCGGGCTCTGTCCTCCCCGCAGGCCCCAACCTCAGCTGGGCTCCTACCTCCAGACTTCTCAATCTCCTGGATGCAGAACTTGGCGGTGGACGTGGCAGCAGGGTGGTGGGCAGGAGCCTTCTCACCAAACATGAATTCACTGCCCTTGATGACCGAGCACACTCCATGCTGGGCAGCCTTCCGGATCTGAGGAGCAAAGCAAGGGGGTGAGGGCAGGGCCAGCATTCAACCAGCAGCTGGGGTGGTCGGCACAACTGCCTACCAAAAAGTAGTGACCACACGCCACCCACATGGTCAATGCTATACCTTGGGCTTCAAGTACAGACGCCAGAGCTATGGAGTGAGACAAACCCTGGCTCTAATTCCTGCTATCCTCCTAACTCACCACGCAGCCCTAAGCAAGCCAAGCAACTTAATCTCTGAGCTTCCATGTCCTCATCTTTACAGCAGGGAGCCATTCATTCATTCAGTCATCAGCAACATCGAGCGTCCACCAAGCCAGCACTGTTCTTACACTGTTCCCAGTACTGGCAGCGTGGCAGCGAACAGAGCAAACAACTCATGTTCTACTTGGGAGGCAGAACCAAACAACCATACACCAGAAGGTAAAAGTACTTTGCAGACAATAAAGCAGGGCTATTGCTCTTTATCTGACAGCCAGAAAGTATCACTCCAGTAAAGTGACATTGTAGCAGAGACCTGAAGAAATGGAGGGAAAGTTCACATGGATACCCACGGAAAGAGGCATGAGCCACCTGGGATAACAGTGCTCAGCCCAGTGAGTGATGACTATGGCTGGTATCACTATTATATGCTTCCTGCCCTGAATTTCAGGAGGAAATGATGGCCAACCAGCAATTACTGAGCACCTGCCTAAGCGGGAACTGCACCTGGCCTGTGAGGATCACCGGAGCCTCCCCACACCCTCACAGCAAGGATGATATTATTAGCCATCTTTCACAGCTGGGCAACTGAGGCTCAGATTAAGTGACTTGCTTAAGGTCGCAGCACAAGCTGTGAGTCCAGCATCCAACTCAGGTCGGTGTGACTCCAAAGCCCCCCTCAACCCTCCTGCCACTGTCACTAAGCTGTCACTACCCAGTGAGGCGGCAGAAACTCAGAAGGGCCTGACAGTGAACATCCCTCCTGTAGGAGCTGCCCCTCACTTTCTGGGAGCTGGGCAGATGGGACCTCAGAGGCAAGAAACAGAACCTCTGGGCAAGAGCCCAGGACTCTGGTCATACTCCCCATCCCACTCAGACAAGCCAGCCCCGCCCCGCCCCGCCCACCCCCTTGAGTGGCTGATCCATTCCCATATTCTGGGGGCCCAGCAGTCTCACCTTGGGCTTGGCGTGCACGGTGAAGCTCAGCAGCCCGTGGTACACCTGCAGTGTCACGGGGTAGCCCCAGGCCTCCGGGTCCTGCTTCCGCAGAAGGGTGGCCAGACACGAGAGGACCTTGAAGAGGAGAGTCAGGGTCTCTCAGCTCCATCCTCTTCAGCCAGGCAGGGGAAAAGCCCAGCCTCTCACTGACTCCACAAAAATCCCAAAGGGATCCATCTGAGGGTCCACAGAGTGCCCACACCCCTCTCAGGGACCACCCATGCTTTGGCCACTGTTCTGGAAGACAGCAGAGGAGAAACCGAGAACCAACTACTAACCCATCGGAGGGCAGAGGTGGAGCCACTGCTGGCCTGGGCTGACAGGATACTCATGAAGGCTTTAGAAGTATCCGAAAACTTCTTAATGAGCACAGGACTGGGCACGCTACAGGAGAGAACAGAGAAAGTCAGAGTCCCAGAGGGGCCTCCAAAAGCAGCCCTCTCCTGGTCTGAAGGAGGAAGCTGGACAGAGGGAGGCAGCGCTGGCCTGTCACTCAGCAAGTGAACAACAGTTAAGACAAGAGCTCACCCTTCCCGACACCCAGTACAGTGAGAGCTCCATGGCACCTGACCTGCCTGCCTCCCTCGCCTTCTTCACTACCCATTCTCTATACCACCCACTAGATGGGCCCTATAATCTCACACCATTCCTCTCCCCACCTTCCCCCTGGTGCCAACATTCCACCCCATCACTCCTGCCCCACTGACTGCACCAGGGCTGCCCCCTTGCCAGGCTCCAGCACTCCGGCTCTGTCTACAGGCTCCTGAGCCGCCCCCTGACCCTGAAGCAGAATGCCACAGATACTCCAGTATCCTTTTGTTCTGTTTAACAATTCCTTGATCCTGCTCCTCCCATCCACACTCCCTTCTTCTCTCCACAAAGAGGCCTGGGTCCAGACAGAACCCAGAACTCACCGCTTCAGGACAAGGTTCAGCAGGTAAGCAACAGCGGCCAGAGACTCCGGGGACTCCACCGCTTCCATTGTCGTCATCTGAGGACCAGATCACAGGGGGGTGTGAGCAGGAAATGTGCCATGCTGGGCAAGCTGGGTGCTGGGGGGCACCATGTGCCCAGCAGAACAGTTATGACCAAGAAGGTTGTCAAAGGTTCAAATCCCTGAGATGCTACTGTTTGTCTTGGGCTGGCAACTTAACCTTTCTGTGACTCAGTTTCCTCATTGATAAAATAGGGATAATAGTACTTATAAGTTGTTGAATTAACACGTGTGAAACAATTAGAATACTGCCTGGCACACGATAAAAACCTTATATTGCTATGTAATTTACTCCGTTTTTCTAGAGCAGAGATTGGCAAGCTTTCCCTGTAAAGGGCCAGATAACAAATATTTTAGGCTTTGCAGTCTATCTACAGTCTCTATTGCATATTCTTCTTTGCGTGTTTTAACAATCCTTTAGAAACATAAAAACCACTCTTAGCTCTCAGGCTGTAAAGAAATAGGCCATGGGTCAGATTATGCCTTTGGGCAGTCATTTAACAACCCCACTCTAGAGTAGTGGCTCTAAAAATGACTGAGGATTCCCCAAAGGTTCTGTTTATGTAGGTTACACCTACTGATATTTGCCACAATAAAATTAAAACAGAAAATTTCAAACCACAAGAATATGAAAGCACAATTCAATTAGCTGTCAAAATAATGTCATCAGACATCATGTAACTTCTGGAAAACTCCATGGTACACTCATGAGTGAGAAAGAGATAAATAATGTCCTAGTATTATTATGGAAATAATTCTGACCTAGTCAACTCCCCAAAAGGGTCTTGGGGACCCCCAGACTACACTTTGAAAAGCATTTTTCTAGAGGCTCCCCTGGGCCTTACTTAGCTTCATAGATCAAGGGGATAAAACCCAGAGTAGTGGATTTTTTTTTTTATACAAAAATGCAGCAAATACCACTAGCCTTTCCAAGCCACCAGAGAATGACTGAAGTACTTTCACCTGTTCAAGGTGGTCCTTCGCTCCCCACATGCCATGGGCACCGTCTTCCCTCGCAGGGGTCCTCAAACTTTTTTTTTAATATTTATTTTATTTTAATTTTTTATAATTTTTAAAATTATTTTTAAAAAATTTTTATTTTTTATATGTGTCCTTATTCCCCCATAACCACCCACCTCCCACTTATGCCCCACCCCCTTGTTGTCTGCCTCAAACTTTTAAAACAGAGGGCCAGTTCACTGTCCCTCAGACCGTTGGAGGGCCGGACTATACTTTAAAAAAAAACAACTATGAACAAATTCCTATGCGCACTGCGGGCCCGGACGAGTCGGCTGCTAAGCAAGAAAGGCAGCGGCACCCAGCGGGCCAGATAAATGTCTTCGGCGGGCCGCATGTGGCCCGCGGGCCGTAGTTTGAGGACCCCTACTAAGAGCCTGAATAACTTGCTGCTCTGAACACCCACCCCCAAGTCACACCCACTCACCAGGGCTGCAAAGTACTCAGTCTCCGTCTCCTTCCCTCCCTGGGAGCGAATCACCTCTGTGACAGCAGCCAGAACAGCACAGATCTGCACACGAAGGAGAAGGCAGCTGTGACATCTATTACACATATAACCCACCCCATGGTAGCCTCTTTTCCTTGCTCCTTCACAGATTAATCTTCTGGTAGCCCAGAGGTTGAGCAGCATTCAGAGAGAGAGGTACACACCACAGAGTCTAGCACACAGGAAGCTTAGAACATATTTGCCAAAATTCCACCCCTACAATGCTATCTCTTATAGAAATACCTGCACAAATGTGTGAGCATTTTATGTACAAGTGTGTTTACCACAGCAACAAATTAGAACAACCAAGCAGCCACCAACGGGGATTTAATATTATACTATTATTATTTAATAAATAAGAATAGACTCAAATACTATGTAACTATTGAAAAGAATAAGGAACAACTATGTACATTCATTAACACAGAATTACTGTTCAGTCGGGGGGGAAAGTTGCAGAACACTGCATATAAAATAAACCTACACAAAATGTAGATGAGCCCTAGCTGGTTTGGTTCAGTGGATAGAGCATCGGCCAGCGGACTGAAGGGTCCAGGGTTCGATTCGGGTCAAGGGCACATGCATGGGTTATGGGCTCAATCCCCAGTGGGGGATGTGCAAGAGGCAGCCAATCAATGATTCCCTGTCATCATTGATGTTTCTATCTCTCCCTTCCTCTCTGAAATCAATAAAAATATCTTTTAAAAAATACAAATCAAGTATTTCCAACAAAGATATAGCACCCAAATGGAGATTTTCAAGGGTAAAATACGTACTAGATTTTGAAGACTTAGTATGATAAAAATGTAAAGCATCTCATTATTTTTATATTGGTTATATATTGAAATGATATTTTGGATATACTGGGTAAAATCAAGTATATTATTAAGATTAATTTCCTGGCAGGGTGGCTCAGTCAGTTGGAGCATTGTCCCGTACACCAAAAGGTTTCAGGTTCGATCCCTGAGTACATGAAACAACTGAATGATGTTTCTCTCTTTCTCTCCCTCTCCTTCCCTCCATCCCTTCTCTCTCTAAAAAAATCAATGAGAACATACCCCCAGGTGAGGATTTTTAAAAAGATTAATTTCTCCTGCTTTTTACATTCTTTAACATGGCCACTAGACGATTAAAATTATATTTATTAACTTGTATTACATTTCTGTTGGACCGGGGGGGGGGGGGGGTCTAGACTCTAGGGAGATTATACAATGACCCATTAACAGTAACTATCACGAAGAAGTTGGTAGAACAACTTTCACATTTCATTCTACTCACATCACTTTGGTACCATTTATAATTTTGACATCCTCCTTCCCTCCCTCCCTCTTTTTAATCCTCACCCAAGGACATTTTTTTCCATTGATTTTTTAGAGTGGAAGGGAGGGAGGGAGGGACATCGATGTGAGAGAGACACATCAACTGGCTGTCCAGGGCCAGGGATCAAACCTGCAACAATTCTGTTTGAAGGCTGACGCTTTAACCACTGAGCAACTGACCAGGGCTCTTTTCTTTTTTTTAATTATAAGAGAAAGTTTATTTAGAAAGTTAAAAAGATAGAAGTGAGCCAGATGGGCTGCTTAAGCCCAGGAGCAAAAGAAGACCCTTGAAGCTTAGGAGATGGAAAGGCAAAGGTAATGTCCTGGGGGAAACCAAAGGGGACTGGAAAGGCTCAGCGTGCTCCCAAGAAGGAGAGCATGCTGCCATTTTTCATTTAAACAATAAAAAGGAATAAATATACATAATTTTAAAATATAAACTAAAAATAGTAAACTTAGTTGTTACATATGTAACATTTTCCAACCTGTTACTTGGCATGAAATATTCGACAAATGTTTCTCAAAAATATTCTTTGTAAAAAATCCTGTTTTGGTACAGTTGAAGAAAAGAATGGGAAATATTTCTCCCATGAAGGACTTTACACTTGAGCAGGGGAGATGCCGTTAGAAAAAGCAGAAAGTGGAACCTGCCCCAGGAGAAGTAATAAGTAGGGAATACCAAGGGTAGGAGAGTTGACGCATCATGCAGAAATCCCAGCTGTTGTCACCAGACACCAAAAACATAAAAAACCTGAGTCTGGTCCCTCTTCCCCATCCCACGCCCTCCTGACCCTCCTGCTACCTCCTTGTGGGCGGCGGAGTTGGACTCCCAGAAGCGCTGCACTTTGCTGAAGGTGACGTTCGTGCAGTCGGAGAGACCGCTTAAGAAGCTGGCTGAGGACTTCTCCGTGAGAGCCGGCACCTCCTCGTCTTCCATAGCCGCCTCCGGGGCTTCGCTCTTGTCCAGGCGCAGGGACCCTGACTGCAGCTCATTATGCAACTTCAACGCATCAACTGTCAGGTTGCTCTTTCCTGAAAACCCGAGGCACAAAGTAAGACCCCAACTTCTACCCTTCTGTCCAGGAGAAAAAGCATCACCTGTAAGAAACGAACCGGTGGAGTCCAGGCCCCCAACCCGAGAGGCTGAATTCTGAACGCGGTCTTTCTCATCAGCCCACTGTACGCCTAGAACTTAGAAAAGCCAAAAAGGGAACCCTCCTGGTAAAAGTTTCTGCTTCCCTGTCCTGATGGCATAAGCGCCGGTGGGAACCGGCTGGGGGCTGCACTCAGGAGCATGGAAAATAAATGGAGGTGAAAACGCTTTGTATAGCCCTGACCGGTTTGGCTCAGTGGATAGAGCGTTGGCCTGAGGACTCACGGTCCCGGGTTCGATTCCGGTCAAGGGCATGTACCTTGGTTGCGGGCACATCTCCAGTAGGGAGTGTGCAGGAGGCGGCTGATTGATGTTTCTCTCTCATCAATGATTCTAACTCTCTCTCCCTCTCCCTTCCACTCTATAAACAATCAATAAAATACATTTAAAAAAAGAAAGAAAGAAAACGCTTGGAATAGAGCCACCAGATTAATTATAGCCACGAGTGCCAACTCTGACACCCTTAGACAAGTCATTTCCCTGCTGTGGACTCCGTTTACGCAGCTGTTAAATAGGGAGGTGGGCCTTTACAGCAGGCTCCAGACCCGACAATCTAAGATGAAAGGACCAACGCCTGGGCCAGAGAGGCCAGACCCATCCGGACCCAAGCCCGTCCAGAACCCCGCCGCCGGCGTGCCCAGGACCACACTCCACTACCTGAGGGCCGGCTGAAGAAACGGCTGCGGGCGGCCTGGCGGTGGCGGCAGATGGCGGGGTTGCTGTCGCTGCTATGGCCTTTCTTCCAGCGTTTCAACTTGGCGGAGACTCCGGAGGGCAGCTTCCCAGAGCGACCCATGTCGACTAAGTTTAAAGGACCGGCTGCCAGGGACGCGGCAACACGCGGAGAACCCACGTGGGTTCTCAGCCCTCTCCGCTTCCTCTTCCTCTGGCGCCACTTCCGGATTAGCGGCCGTTACCATAGCAAAATAGTCAACATCCGGTTTTACGTTTCCTCCAGATTCAGGATTCATCGGAGGGGCTCAGAGATTAGTCGCTAAGGAAGAAGTTGTGTTGCTAAGGAATCTCCTCCACTCCTACGCCAAGGCCACGGTTCTTGGCCACAGGGGTGAACCATATAAAACTGGAATTCCGCCCTAACCGGTTTGGCTCAGTGGATAGAGCGTCTGCCTGCTGACTGAAGGGTCCCAGGTTCGATTCAGGTCAAGGGCATGTACCTGGGTTGCGGGCACATCCCCAGTAGGGGTCGTGCAGGAGGCAGCTGATCGATGTCTCTCTCTCATCGATGTTTCTCTCTATCCCTCTCTTTTCCTCTCTGTAAAAAATCAATAAAATATATTTAAAAAAAAACACACAAAACTGGAATTCCTAAAAAAAAACACACCGGTTTGGCTCAGTGGATAGAGCGTCGGCCTGTGGACTGAAGGGTCCCGGGTTCGATTCCGGTCGAGGGCATGTACCTTGGTTGCCGGCACATCTCCAGTGGGAGGTGTGCAGGAGGCAGCTGATCGATGTTTCTCTCTCATCGATGTTTCTAGCTCTCTATCCCTCTCCCTTCCTCTCTGTAAGATATCAATAAAATATATTAAAAAAAACAAAACAAAAAAAAAAACAAAAAACCTGGAATTCTTTTGCAGGTTAAAAAACAAACCAACTTACATTTATATTTTTTTAAATATAATTTCAAAAGTTAAGCATAGAAACATTATTTGAAAGAGTCAAAACCTGGCCAAACCTGAAAGAGTAAAAAATCAGTTTGGTTGAAAAGAGAAAAAGACCGTGAATGATACTCTAAACCTGCTTAGCTATTTTCATTTATTAGTGGCGATACCCAATGGCTAAGCCAAGCATGTCAAACTCAAAGGCTAACACTGGCCAAATGAACAAGGTTTAAATTTATGTGGGCTGCAAAGAAAAAAGCTTCAATTTTCATGGAAACGTAGGTTTATTTCAATAAGAGACATACTGAATACAAAGGGTAGAAATAACAGTAATTGTTAATATAAAATAATAGAACATTCTATTAAAAATTAATATTTTTTTCTTGAATATTAATTACCAGACGCTGAATAACTGCACAAATTAATAAGCGTAGCACAAATAAACCTATTTTTCTTGTTCTCCGAAAGCAAAATATTTCCTGTTGCGCACACCCAACAAGTCAGTCCAAGACTAATGACGTGGCAATTGGCTGCTAAAATATTTGCTGCAAGTATTAGTGGGGAAATGAATGCAAACGATTATAGTAATCAGTCATTAGCAAATGTAGTTTGTTATTAATAATTATGTATAACAGGATATTGTAAAAATTAAGTTAAGAATTTTTTATTAAAACGTTTCTTACATACCGTTATATTGGCTGGGCAGCAAAAATATTCATTGTGGGCCACATGTAGCCTGAGGGTCACAAGTTTGACATGCTTAGGCTAAGCTGTCCTTGCCAGATGAACAGCACTCAATCCATGCTTGTTAATTTCCTCTTCTAGTTCCACTTCAGAACCAGCAACCAATCCAGAACTCATTCTCAATTCTCTGCAATCCTCCCCAAAATCTTTTAGCCAGAACTCAAACCTTACAAAAGATGCTACCCTCCCCTCTTTAGTGAGGAATTCCCTCCCTCACTTAAAATAAAAAAAACTGATTTTGTCAGACTAAGACTTGATCCTGGTGGGTTTTGACTGATTAGGCTTTAAACAGTCATTTTACAATTTTTTTTAGCTCCTATTAATAAGACACTTTGAAAGTCAATCTAAATCAATGATTTTCAACCAGTGTGCCATGGCACACTGTTTTGTATTTCAAGAATTTAAAAAACATGCAATACACGACTAGTCAGGGGCACTGACCTCTTTTCCCTTAGATTGTCAAATAAAAAATGACAACAGCCAACACAACAATAACTGGCCCTGTGAATGAATCGAAATTATACCTATTTTTTTTTGTCATATGGGCAAAAAATATAGCATTTTTGGTGAGCTGCAGAATTTTAGTAATCAGTTTATGTGTGCCATGAGATGAAAAAGGTTGAAAATCGCTGTTCTAAATGAACGAGAGTTTTTGCATCCAGCTTCTTTCACTTGCAATGAACTGCAGCTGGGAACACAAGCTAAGCTAACCAGATGTTGGACTGGACTGTGCTTTAATATGCAGCTGAGAGTCTAGGCAGTGGCCTTAATTCTGGCCCTGGTAAAGAAAAGATGGACTTTTTCCACGGCAGGACCGGTGGAGATGAGACCTTGGAGAGAAACTCCCTTAATCTTACATCATCAATAAAGCTTTCCACAAAACCCATGATACCCCATACTCCTGTGGGGGCCTCGAGAAATTCTCTTCCCCACAGTACCCTAAGAACTCTACTTCCACCAATAACACTGTGATCTAAATGTTTGTGTCCCCCCAAATTTATATGTTGAAATCTTAACTCCCCAAAATAATAATATTAGAAGGTAGGATCTTTGGGAGGTGCTTAAGTCTTGAGGATGGATCCCTCATGAATGGAATTGGTGTCTTATAAAAGAAAGTCCAGAGAGATCCCCAACCCCTTCCACCACGTGAAGACACAGTGAGCAAGGCAATGGCTATGAAATAGGAAGCAGGTTCTTACCCAACCATGCTGGCACCCTGATCTCAGACTTCCGGTTGCCAGAACTGTAAGAAATAAATTTCTGGTCCTAGTCAGTTTGGCTCAGTGGATAGAGCGTTGGCCCTCGGACTGAAAGGTCCTGGGTTCAATTCCCATCCAGGGCACATACCCAGGTTGCGGGTTTGATTCCCCATAGGGGGCGTGCAGGAGGCAGCTGATCAATAATTATCTCTCATCATTAATGTTTCTAGCTCTCTCTCCCTCCCCCTTCCTCTCTGAAATCAATAAAAATAGATTTTAAAAATAAATAAGAACTAGTTAAGGCTAAAACCCTACAAAAAGGCAGCAATACCAACCAGGCAGGCTGGGATTTTGCAAATGAGATGGGGAGATAAAGAGGCCCATGGTCATGACAGCCTTTCCATCCTTTCTCTAGGCAGAGACACCTGCTGGCTTCCAAATGAGTCTGCATCACACTTGGTAGAGCCTCTGGAGGAACCACAAATCTGGAATGGGCATTGGCGGACTACTGGCCATCTGCTGGCCCTCCATCCTGAGATAACTGCTCAGAGCCTCCTCCAGGTAGCATGTGGTGAGAGAACAAGACGCATCCACATGTCCTGAGCACAGACTCTGCCAACCCTGCACCCCAGGGTTCACTTTTTTGGTGAAGAACCAACCTCCCCAACCCTGAATTCTAGCAACATCTTCCACTCGGAAGCATTGGCCATTTCCATGATTAGCCACACCTACAAATAGTGAATGGGGACCACTCACATCTGTAGGATGGGTCCTGTGGTTATACCCTCTGGGTTAGAATCCAAGGACTACCACTTGCTGTGTGACTTGGAGTAAGTCACATTCTTCTCTGAGCCTCAGTTTTCCTCACTTGTAAAATGGAGATAAGAAGCCTATCCATAGGGTTTATGAGAACTAGATAAGATAATAATTGTGAAGTGCTTATTAGCACATTGCTCAGTACATATCGAGTAGACAATAACTGTGAACTAATTATTGTTATCCAAAAAAACTCTTCTTGAGATCCAAAATGCTTTCTCATTTGTTATCTAAGTGAGGAGGGCAGAGTGAATGTCCTCATTTCACAGATGGGGAAACATGGGGTTCAGTGATACACCAAAGGTCGCACAGTCGGTCAATGGGCAGAAGCCACGAGATCCAACTCTAAGCCCAGGAACCCCTTCTGTAGCACTGCTCTCAAAACCATCTGTGAGGCTCATGTGGAGGGAAAAGGGGTGCTGCACCCAAAGCACTGAGCCCAAGGGGAGCAGGAAGGCCATTTTTAGGTCAGTGGGGCTGTAATCTGTTATGACACGGGGAAGGAGGAAAGGGAAGTTGAGGCCTAGCCTCTTCCCCCAAAGAGGAAGTGGATGGTCTGGGTGCCCAAGCTCTGGGGAAGGGAGAGGCCTTTATCACACTGGGCAGCCCATCATGACCAAGGGGATGGAAGTGCAGCTACTCCAGAGCGTTTCTTTCTACAGCTGTGCTCAAGCCCACACATCCTAGGTGTGACTGGGGCAGGTGGCTGAACTTTCTGAGGCACAAGTTTCTCATCTAAAAATGGGGTTGCTGCCCTAGCTGGTTTTTCTCAGTGGATAGAGCGTAGGCCTGTGGACTGGAGGTCCCGGGTTCAATTCCAGTCAATGGCACATGTCCGGGTTGCAGGCTCCATCCCCAGTAGAGGATCCCCAATGATTATCTCTCATCATTGATGTTTCTATATCTCTCTCTCCCTCACCCTTCCTCTCTGAAATCAATTTTTAAAAATTAAGGAACAATGGGGTTGCTTTTCTGAGTCTAAAATGAAATATCATGTGCCCAGCCGGCGTGGCTCAGTGGTTTGATTCCCTGTCAGGGCACATGCTGGGGTGCAGGAGGCAGCCAATCAATGATTCTCTCTCATCATTGATGTTTCTCTCTCTCTCTCTCTCCCTTTTCCTTCCTCTCTGAAATCAGTAAAAAAAATTTTTAAATGAAATATCGTGTGCAGAATGCTTAGCCACATGCATGGCATGTCACTGCTGCAGAAGACCGAGTGGCCCTCAGCTTCTGGGGCATTAACATTTGATTTGGTCCAAGAAGAGCTTTTAGCAAAAGAGTGGCTTCCTAGAGTAAGTCTGAGGGGAGGAGCAAATGGCCCAATGTGCTAAAGAGGAAGCATGTTTCCTTCCCTGTGTGACAAGGACTGGAATCTGAGAACAGCAGATGTGCTCCTGTTCAAAAGTGGAGACTGTCCCCAAGTGGAGCCCGCCTTTCCCCACCTGACAGAAGGGAGTCTCGATGAAGAGGAACAGCATGATCTCTACTCTTAACCTGGCATCCTGATGCCTGCAAATTCATTCTTACCCCCAAATTAAACCTTTCTTCACTAACCACTCCAAGCCCCTGCCTCTCATTCTGGTCAGGACTTCTGTATTGGTAAGGAATCATCTTCAGCTGCCGTAACAGACACCTGGCTACAGTAGCTTAAACACACAGGGTTAATTCTTTCATATGCAGGAAATAGGGAGGTAGATGGGACGTCCAGGCTGGCGTGGTGGCTCCACAGAGTCTTCGGGATCCTGGGCTTCCTCTACTTTTCTGCTTCACTCTCCATGCTGTGTGACTTCCATCCTCAGCGCCACCTCATGCTCCCAAGATGGACTGCAGGAGCCCCAACCATCACATTCCCAGTCCAGGCTGATGCCCAGACTCAGTAGGAAGGAAGGGAGGAAGAGCCAAAAGGCTCACAGCCCAGCCAAGTTGTTTCCCTTTAAGCCAGTTCCACTTGTATCTGATTGGCCAGGAATGAGTAATTTGTCTCAATTTCGCTGCAGAAATGGCTGGGAAATGTCATCTTTCAGTTTAGTGCATTGCGGCCCTCCCTTCTCACCTAAAATGAAATCCAGCCCTCATTGGGGCCTCGTCTAGAAGAAAGGTTGGCCTTTTTCTAATTCACCCATGACACCGTAGAGGCTAGCAGTCGCCCTAGAAGTGAGGATGAATTACTCCCAGGAAGGCAATATTCCAGAATATGAGTGTGTCTTAGAAAAAGACCACCTCTCAATATCTGAAACAGAAAGCTGAATCTATTGCATAAGGAAGGCAGAGCAATGCCTGTTAGGTGCAATCTCTTTGAGTGGAGCAGGAAGGTCATCTTCTGTAAAATGCTAGGAGGTGTGAAGGTCATTGATGAGCACACTCAGAGGAAGGAGTTTAGGGATTGGTTGATGAACCAGTGTGGCTGTTGCTGGTTGGCTGGCTTACAGAAATTTGCCCGCTGAGGCAAACTGCCATTGTTCGGTTAAAAGGAGATGAATTGTCAATGATTAAATGGTTTAAAATGTGGGTGGTTACTTGTTGCCATGACAACAGGATAGTCACTCCTTGGGTATGAGAACTTAGTTTCTCTCACAAGTGTTGGCTAGCTCAAACCATTCACCCTCCCACTGTTACTTTAATGTGGACCATGTTTGCTCAAGGGGATAAATCTCCAGAAGGATTCAGAGGCTGCCTGGGGTGAGGCACCTGCCTGATCCAGGCTGTGGCATTAAGGCCTAGTTTCTATCATCTCCCTCCAAGAGCGGTTGGGGGATTCCCAATACAGGAATCCGGGAAATTCGTTTTATAGCAGAGGGGGACCCTGGCCCGGAGTCACATATCAAATCAGAAATGGGGCCTAGGAGCCTGAACTCCTAGTTACTTGTCCGGCGAGGAGACGGGAGGCACCAACAGACAGAGCGTTTGTCCCTGCCTCCACCTCTGCTTGCCCAGACACACCCCTATTATCACGGAAAGATTTAACAACCCCAGCTGGCATTGCCTACTTCCCTACTTCCCTATGCCTGTAATCCCTACTTCCCCATGTAATCTTTGTCCTACACTATACAAGCAGCTGGCTTATGGGGGTCTGCAGAGTAGATTTTTGTGGCTGACCTACTGCTCTCCCATACTGCCTGCATTATTAGAATAAATGCTCATATATGATTCAACACTGTCTCTGCTGAATTGGCTCAAGTAGTGACAGGCAGCCCAGACCCACTGGTTGTCCAGTTACAGTTCCATCTGTGTTTCTCTTCAGATCGTGCCTGGAGAGGGCTGGAGCATGTGCCTTATCCCTCCTTGAAGCACTGCTTTCTTTCCTTGACGCTCAGAGTCTTGAAGCCTGAGCCACAAATCATCTGGACTCACGCCCCCTCCAAGGCAGAAATCCTCTCCTCCTCAGTCACCTGGGAGATCTGAACATCAGGCAATGAGTCTGCAAGATGTTCAACAAGTAAAGACATGTGGTGTCTTGACAGGGAGTCTGTGGGCTGAAGAGTAGCCACCCCTCCTTCCAGAAGGCTTGGTTTGCTCCACTGTGATTCTAAATTGGGTCTTTCACTCCATGATTGGTGCTTGATAAGGGAGATACCCTTCTGTGGCAAAAATAAATTGGAAGGGAAGGCTCAAAGAGGCCTTTATTGTTTTAAGGGATAGTGGAGGATAATGCGCTGTGACCACTGATTTATCCTACTCTGAGTTTTTGGTCACTGCTTAAACAATAAGCTGGCTGTTTGAAAGCCCTTAGAGACCTGGCCCTGGCCAGGCAGCTCAGTTGTTTAGCATTATCCGGATATACCAAGGTTGTTGGTTGACTCCCGGTCAGGGCACCTACAAGAAGCAACCAATGAATGCATAAATAAGTGAAACAACACACTGATGTCTCCCACTCTCACACTCATTCTTTTTTTTCTCTCTCCTTTCCTCTCTCTCTAAAATTAATAAAAAATATTTTATTATTTATTTATTTTTTACAGAGAGGAACAGAGAGGGAAAGAGAGTTAGAAACATCTATGAGAGAGAAACATTGATCAGCTGCTTCCTGCACACCTCCTACTGGGGATGTGCCTGCAACCAAGGTACATGCCCTAGGCCGGAATCGAACCTGGGACCTTTTAGTCTGCAGGCCGACGCTCTATCCATTGAGCCAAACCGGTCAGGGAAATAAAAAAATATTTTAAAGTTGTTAGAATCCTGGAAATTTCCCTGAGGCCTGAGGAATTAAAGCTAGAAGGGAAGCTATCTGCCTTAAGGGTTTAGAGGCTGTCTGGAGGCCCTTGGCAGAGATGAAGGCTCTGTCATGGATGAGTGCCTCTGGCCCAGGAGATGACAGCTAAGAAGATTCTGGAGCACAGATGCCCAAGCCCACACTTCCTGCAGGAAGGGGACGTATTAGCCATAGCTGCTCTCTGAAGGGCAGTGACCTAGTTAGGAGTCTCAGGCTACTCTGTGATCTGAGCCCCTTGCACTTACTTTGTTCTCAGAATATGTGAATGCACCCAGACTCAGCCCAGGAATCAGCCTGACAAATGTCTGTGTGCCTTGTGTTCAGTAGAGATAACAATTAAAATTAAAGAAAAAAAGTAGTGGCAGGCAAAACACACTGGTTTATCCTCACCCTTAATGACATTTGAGAACTCACCTTGGCTTGATAGGCTCTAAGCTTCTTTCCAGATTTCTTTTTTAAAAAAATATATTTCTATTTATTTCAGAGAGGAAAGCAGAGGGAGAGATAGAAACATAAATGATGAGAGAGAATCATTGATTGGCTATCTTCTGCATGCCCCCTACTGGAGATCGAGCCTGCAACCTGGGCATGTGCCCTTGACCGGAATTGAACACAGGACCCTTCAGTCTGCAGGCTGATGCTCTATCCACCGAGCCAAACCAGCTAGGGCTCTTCGCAGATTTCTGATGCTGCAACAGATGTTGAATGGATCCCCATCTCTGCCCAGGAATACTGGCTTCCATCTGCAAAGCCTCGATGGTCCTCACAACGGTCCTTCTCATATATCTCTTTCTCTATCTCTCTGGACTCCTGCCTCTCTCTTCCTGACACAGCAAGCCCCAACTTGGGGGCCCTTATCCTTGGTCATCTCTAACTTCTTACTGATGACCATGGTCCCTGCTTATCTCCTGCTCTTCTGAATGGTTCACCTCACTTGCCTCATCTATTACATGAGAACTGGGGATGCCAGGAGGTGGGGGCTTGCAGTTGAGGATTTTCAAGGTCTCTTCCAGTTCAGACACTCAGGGATCCTAAGGGAATCTATCAAGGGAAAGGCATCATGCTAAGTGCATATGCCCATCCTCAAGGAACTGCTATGTGAGTAGAAATGATGCATATATTAAAAAACCCCACAAAACTCTGATGATCAAAGTAGCTATCCTGTGAGGTTTGTAAAATTATCAGAGTTCCTCAGATTCAAAGGAGATGAGAGACTCCTTCAGGAGGCAGAGGGGATTCCTGAGCTCCTTCTCAGGGCTATTGGCACAGATGCCCTGGCCTCCTGCCCAAAGTATCCTAATTATCTCAGTTCCAACCCCATTGAGCAAGCCATCCCCTGCCAGGCATCCTGCTGGAAGAGAAGTCTGTCCATGGACCTCCAGATTCACATCCTTTGAAATGGTGCCCTTCATTAAATCTTTTTTTGCCTCCTTGCTCACACTGCTAATAATGTTTATTATTAATATGTTAATAATATATATTTATTGTAATTTATGGCTATTTACCAGGTATAGAGTTAAGTGCTTCCCACACATCATCTCTTTTATTTCTCACAACAATAATCATATTAATATGACTAGAAACCCAATGCACGAATTCATGCACCAGTGGGGTCCCTCAGCCTGGCCTGCAGGATTGGGCTGAAACTGGCTCTCCAACATCCCCCGAGGGGTCCCGGATTGCGAGAGGGTGCAGGCCAGGCTGAGGGACCCCACTGGTACATGATTGGGGATGGGGAGGAATGCGGGAGGTTGGCCAGCCAGGGAGGGACTGCAGGAGGGCTCCAGGGCATGTCTGGCCCGTCTTGCTCAGTCCTGATCAGCTGGACCCCAGCAGCGATCTAACCTACTGGTTGGAGCGTCTGCCCCCTGGTGGTCAGTGCGCATCATAGCGAGCGGTTGAGCGGTCTTAGCATATCATTAGCATATTATGCTTTGATTGGTTGAACGGCCGACCAGATGACTGGACACTTAGCATATTAGGCTTTTATTCTATAGGATTATTGACCCCGTTTACAGATGGGGAAACTGAGCATGAGACATTAAACCACTCATCTTAGGCCCCATAGTTAAGCAGAAACAGAAACGTATTTGAACTCAGATTTTCCCTTCTTACACTTTCTACTGATTGTAGAAATGTGAGGTCCTGGCTAGACATAAGCATAGAAATCTTGAATAGAAGCAGAGAGCAGCGCGAGGAGAAAGGAACATGGCAGGAATTAGACTGGGAGGGTACAGTAGGGCCAAGGCAGAGGGACAAAAAGGGTAGTCTGAAAAGCCAATGTTAAGCTCTTCCTTGGAGGGCTTGAGCATCAGGGGTGGGATGACCAAGCAGCAGGAATGACCAGAGGGAGAACTTCCTTCCTAAGAGGAAGTCACACATGGAGTTTGAATACTGAGTCCTTCCACACGGTTCTTCCTTTGCAGCCCTGGGATTTTTGTGAGCCCTGGGTACAGCTTTTAGTGCAGGATTCATCCCAGTCACCTCTCCAGTCACCGAATTCCATCTTCTCCCCACTGCAGAGGATAGAAGCAGTGGAGCGTTGTGGTTAGAGTATATACTAGGCTATTGGACTGCTTGGGTTTGAGTCCTGGTTTCTTGTCCACTTCTGAGATTGACTTTGGACAAATTATTACTCTGGATCCCAGTTTCTGCATCTGTGGAATGGAGCTATAACAGTCCCCACATTGTACAAATTGCTGGAGGGTTGAGATAATACAGTAAAAACTAGACACACTAAACAAACTGGCTATTATGATGATTTATCTACAAGCCAGTCTTACGTGTGCTTGGATTTGGGAACCAGCCAGCCTAGGCTTGAATCCTGGTTCCTGTAACCTTGGACAAATGTCCTCTTCTCTCACTTTCCGCATCAGTAATGGGAAAACCTGCTTCATAGGATCATTATGAGGATATGAAGAGTAAATGAGTTTGTAAAGCACTTATAACACTGCCTGGCACATAGTATTTGCTTCATAAATATGTGTGAAAACTTTTCTAGACTCTGTCAAAATACAGCACAATTTAATTCTGGCATGGGCAGCACAGAGCTGTCCAGATAAGCACATATTTAACCTGCTAATTGGGTATAGGGGAGGAACAGGCAGAGACTCTCCACTTTCCGGAATGTTTGAAAGGGGATTAGGGTTTATTTGCTTCTCTGTTGGAGGTCCAGGGGATCTAAAGGTTGTGAGAAACTAGGAAGTGTGGGATAAACAGCTCTGCGTTCAAAAGAGCATGGCTTTAGCCGGGTTTGGCTCAGTGGATAGAGCGTGGGCCTGCAGACAAGGGTCCCAGCTCGATTCTGTCAGGTCACATGCCTGGCTAGATCCTCAATAGGGGGTGTGAGGGAGGGAGCCAATCAATGATTCTCTCTCATCATGGATGTTTCCATCTCTCTCCCTCTCCCTTTCTCTCTGAAATCAATAAAAAATAAATAAAAAATTAAAAAAAAAAAAGCATGGCTTTGGAACCTGCAGTCAGAGCCAGTTTCCTCAGGTGTAAAATAGACCAGTGTCCACTGAAATGACAGCAATACAATTACTAACCGAGCATCTTCCAGGCAGGCACGAGCTAAGCGTTTATGATGTCCGTTTACAGATGAGGCTGGGCGAGGGTACACGAACTGCCCAAAGGTACAGAGCAAATTAACTGAAAGCGTGAAGATTCGTGTATGATTCAAAATCTGCGTGTGGCGGAGCTAAGTGCGATTCAAATGATAAGGGCCATTTTACTACAACGAAAGGCTTATGAATGATAGCTATACTGGGAGGGCAGGGTGTGTTTCCAACACTCCGGCCAGCAACCACGCCCCAGGGCCTCCCAAAGGTCCCGCCACCCCGGGCGCTTACGTGCGCTCCGTGACTGGCGCGGCGGACGCGGGGCGGTCGGCGGGGACCGCATGCGCCCTAGCGCACCACGGTTCACCCCCCGCTGGGTGGGACGCATGCGCATACCCGGCAGGCGGACGGTCGTTCCCAGCGAGTGGAAAGATTTAGGGCGCGAGCGCGCAGGCGCGGTCGGGGGCGGGGGGCCGGCCCGCCACTCCGGAATCTCAGCGAGCCTCAGTCTGCTCCGCACTCGGAACCGCCACCATGGCTGCCTACAAGCTGGTGTTGATCCGGCATGGCGAGAGCGCGTGGAACCTGGAGAACCGCTTCAGCGGCTGGTACGACGCGGACCTGAGCCCGGCTGGGCACGAGGAGGCGAAGCGAGGCGGGCAGGCGCTGCGAGGTGCGGAGCGGGCCCGGCAGTGGGTGGGGGTGCGAAGGCCCGGGCGGGCACTGCTCGATCAGGGCCGCCTAGCTCGTCCCCGCGCCCTCCCGGAGAGGGCCGAGACCTTGGGCTTCATCTCTCCAGCAGTTTATTTTGCAGTTGAGGAAATGGGCCCAGGTTGGGGAACCGACTTGCTCAAGGTCACCCAGTAGAGTGTGGGGGCCTCGTGCCAGGAAGTGGACCCGGGGCGGCCACCCGGCAGCCCGTGTGCCCTCCACAACATCGCCTTGCGAAATTTCTCCTTTCTAGTCTGAGCATTTAGTAACTCCCGGACGTGTTGTTAAATTGGATGCCCAGTGTCTTCCAGCATCCGTAACCAAGCTTCTCTAGAGGCTGCTGCAGATCCTAGTGAAGCCACAAGCCACACGCTTATCTCCCGCTGTGGGAGGAGTGACGCTTTGCTGGGGCGGGGGTTGGGGGGGTGTCCAGCAGGCATCAGTTTACCAAGAAATCCCTTTCTTGTGTAGGCCTTTGCTGCTCAGCGGCATTCTATAAATGCTGTACACAAAATGCATCCGCAAATGTAATTGAGTGAATGAATGAATGAGTTGAGTTGATCCTCTTCACAGCCCCATAAAATATGCAGATGTTCTGCCCCTCCTTCCCATCCTTTCCTGGCCCTCTTTTAGAGTTGGGATAGTGAGGATTGGAAAGATGACTTGTCCAAGGTCATATCTTAGTCCAGTGCATTGGCTTAAGTTCTGGGTTGAGTAAGGGGCAGGTGTGAGGAACTGGTAGGCTGCTGGCCAAGGACGCTGGGCAAAGGTGGATGTGGCGGTGAGATAAGCTTGCCTAGGCAGGGTTGCCCCTGTGGCAGACAGGTCTGTGATTTTGGAATGCTAGTAAGGGAGGGAGCATTCCCTGCTGCCAGCAAGCCAAAGGATCTTTGGACTGAGGAGGTGCTTTGGTTAGGTCTGGCCTTGTTCCTTTCTAACCCCCTGGACAAAGAAACCAGGTCACTGATGCTTGGTTGATGTGGGACAGGTGTTTGGCCCCAGGTTGCTCTCTCTAGCTTCTCGCCTTAGAGCAAAGGTTTGGAAAGTCTGAGAAATGCAGTCTTGCTGTAGGCGCGTGAATACTTGGGGATGATCTGGTGGGATCTCATACTGTTTAGGAGAGTCGGGAAAGGGAAAGTGCTGGTGAAGGAGGCCATTTTCTCCCCTGCTGCCGCCAGAAAGAACTGTATGGGTTGTGGTAGTTTGCTGATTAGCCCAGGACAAAGACATTGTAGCTGTCCTCTGAGACTGATCAAAAGGTTAAATTTGTAATCTTTCTTAAAATAACAGAACCTATTTCAATTTTTAAGTAAATGTTGGTAGCATTAGTTTTAAAAAGTCCCATTTAAAATCTTAATGCCTATGATGGGCATCAAAATTATTATATTAATATTAATAAATGAAAGACTAAAAGCAAAAACTCTGAATGATGAAGACCATTAGTATTAATCAAATAACATAAAAGACCTAGATTAAATTTACCAGGCCTTTAAGTGATAGTAGGGTTTATAGACGAATCTGATTTCAGGAGGAAGCTAGTGAGAACTGAGTTTCCCCACAAAATCTTACTCCTCGGGGAGGATGGAGTCCACACCACACCACACCTCACCGGCAAATCCATCCCTGGGAGTGTCCTCGACTATGCTTTTGCTTGATGGGCAAGGTAAAGGAATAAGCTTTAGGACGTCTATTAAGAGTCATAAGGGGAAATGCTTTTCTCCTTGGCACCTAATTGTGTATCCCATTTGTGTATTCCATTGCCCTTGAGCAGTGACATAACCAGTAGTTTTTCAGATGGGAGGCTTCCACTTTGGGTAGTTGCTTCCTATTGACTCAGCTTTTTGGGGGCGCCTTTCCTTCCCTTAAGGTTAGGAGGAGATGGTATGTAGTCTACTAGGACTTGTTCTGAGGCTCAGTGATGAGCTCTGTGTCCTATACCCTTGTGGGCGACGGTGGTTTCCTAGTGACTAAGCCTCTCTTCCCCCATCAGTATAGTTCTTATTGGCCTCCTTCTCAGTTGAATGACTGGCAGGAAAATTCGCTTCACATTTCATTAATGACTGTTGGCAACTTCAGTATGAGGCAATACTCAGGAAAGTCTGCTGAATTTCAAAGAGGGTCTTGTAGCCTCATGGAGGAAAAGAGGACTGTTTCCCTGGGCTACTACATAATAAGGAAAGGGCCACATTCCCCCTTACAGTGGGAGGGAGAATAATATTTCGTGAAACATGAAGTAAGGTTAATCATTGTAACCTACTTGTTGGGCCAACATAACTTTTTTCTTTTTTTAATATATTTTATTGATTTTTTACAGAGAGGAAGAGAGAGGGATAGAGAGTTAGAAACATCAATGAGAGAGAAACATCGATCAGCTGCCTCCTGCACTCTCCCCACTGGGGATGTGCCCACAACCAAGGTACATGCCCTTGACCGGAATCGAACCTGGGACCCTTCAGTCCGCAGGCCGACGCTCTATCCACTGAGCCAAACCGCTCTATCCACTGAGCCAAACCGGTTAGGGCGGGCCAACATAACTCTTGACTGCCACTCCTCGGTAACTGTTGTGTAGAGGAGAGATCTGTGTATAAATGAGTCAGGCAGTGCACAGCATTTGCTCTCTCTCCCGGGGGTGGTATCTCCTAACCTTGGTTTAACAGTTGACATAGGTATGTGTATTTCTCAGGGTACTCAGGAGTAGGCTGACACTGATATGGAAGAAAGGAACTGTGGACGAAGAGGTTGTGATCTGATTTCCATACTGTATAGTGAAAATACTAATTTCATGCAACCAAGTTTTTTGTGTTTTTTTAAAAAATATATTTCTTTATTGATTTCAGAGAGGAAAGGAGAAGGAGAGAGAGATAGAAACATCAATGATGAGAGAGAATCATTGATCGGCTGCCTCCTGCACACCCCCTACCGGGGATCAAGGCCGCAACCCAGGCATGTGCCCTCGGCTGGAATCAAACCTGGGACCCTTCAGTCTGAAGGCTGATGCTCTATCCATTGAGCCAAGCCGGCCAGGGCAAAGTTTTATCAGCATCCTTTAGGAGCTCTCGCTGTGTCCTAATTGTTGGGAGTTCAAAAATCACACTTACCCTAGACCAGAGGTTAGAGAGGGCTGAAATATATTAGTAATTATCAGTCAGAAATGATAGTTCTAACTAAAATACAAACATCAGGAACCTTAGGGTTTAGGAAAATATGGAGGAAGCTAGAGATGGTGGTTTTAAGTTGGATTTTGGGATCACACACAGCCTGGGTTTTAATCTCTCAGGCCATAGCTGTATCTTTGCATAATTTGCTTAACTCATCTATATTTTTCTTATCTGGTAGAATAGGTTTTAAGGATTGTAACCTCATAGGATTGTTATGAAGACTAAATAAAACACTAAGTACTTAGTCCAGTGCCTGATAGATGGTGAGCCCTCTATAAATGTTATTTATTAAGAAATTCCGCCCTGACTGGTTTGGCTCAGTGGATAGAGCGTCGGCCTGCGGACTGAAGGGTCCCGGGTTCGATTCCAGTCAGGGGCATGTACTTTGGTTGTGGGCACATTCCCAGTAGGGGGTGTGCAGGAGGCAGCTGATCAATGTTTCTCTCTCATTGATGTTTCTAACTCTCTATCCCTCCCCCTTCCTCTCTGTAAAAAATAAATAAAATATATTTAAAAAAAAAAGATTCCAAGTTTTTAGGATCCTTTTCTTGAAAGAATTGTGGGAGGTACTTCGTCAACTGTAACGTAAGTCAACGAATTTTATCTTCCTGAAGGCAGAATATTGCTTTTCCTACTAGAGTATACAAAATGAAATATTTGCCAAATATTTTTCATTTGGACTACCTGTACTTATATGTAAGAAAATTCTGACTCCAGAGTGGACCTGATTAGCTTATTACTTTGAACTTACAATTTCTAGATGCCGGCTATGAGTTTGACATCTGCTTCACCTCAGTGCAGAAGAGAGCAATTCGGACCCTCTGGACGGTGCTGGATGCCATCGACCAAATGTGGCTGCCTGTAGTGAGGACTTGGCGTCTCAATGAGCGGCACTATGGGGGTCTGACTGGGCTTAACAAAGCAGAAACTGCTGCCAAGCATGGCGAGGCCCAGGTAAAGATCTGGAGGCGCTCTTATGATATCCCACCACCACCGATGGAGCCTGACCATCCCTTCTACAGCAACATCAGTAAGGTACGTACAAGTATGTACAAACCGAGGCTTGGGTCACTCAACCTAGGACCAGGGGATTAGGATCTGGGTCACTCTTTTATTTGCGGGGGGGGGGGGGGGGGAGCGGGATTATTCCTCATCCGAGGATATTTTCCAATGATTTTGAGAGAGAGTGGAAGGGAGGGTGAGGGGAAGAGAGAGCAATAGCAATGTGAAAGACACATTGATTGGTTGCCTCCCGCATGCTGGGTAGAACCCTCGACTCTTGGTGGGCCGACACTCTAACCACCCAGCCCCACTGGCCAGGGCATCTGGGCCTCACTCTAGCTTTTATTGGTGTGGTGTAGTCCTATTGAGTTTATAATTTATGATAAAGCAGTTCATAAATTATATGTAATCCCTTCTCCAAGGAATGGCTTTCACTTGTTAAAAGACTTAGTTGATTGTTTATGTTGTTTACGTAAAAACAATTTATATCTTTTTTTTATATCTCCACTGCCATAGTTTGTAAAACCTATCTATAGGTGTAGGGCCTTCCTAAGCCCATTGTAAGATAAAATGAATTGGGAAGAGCCTTTTTCTCCTTTTCTGTATGTTTCTTTGAACTGTTAAGATTTCCTAGTAGTGAGTGATGGGGAGAAAGGGGCAGGATAATAATTATCCCTTTCGCAGGCTCTCAGCTGCGTTTTGTGCTCTGGGGAGAGACCCATCACTTTGACCCCTAGGCTTAGGGGATGCGGAATGGGCAGAACAGGTACAACTGCTAATAACTGGTGAGCTTGGATTTTTTTTGTTTAGGATCGCAGGTATGCAGACCTCACTGAAGATCAGCTACCCTCCTGTGAGAGTCTGAAGGACACTATTGCCAGAGCCCTGCCCTTTTGGAATGAAGAAATAGTGCCCCAGATTAAGGAGGGGAAACGGGTACTGATTGCAGCCCATGGCAACAGCCTTCGGGGCATTGTCAAACATCTGGAAGGTATGTACATTTTTCAGAGGGGCCCTCAAGGAGGGATAAAGGAGAACTGCCACTAATCAGGGATTTAGTTACTTGGTATGAAGGAAACCTGGAAAGGGCTGGACATATTGACAGTCTTAGAGAGAGTCTGATTGGTTCCTGGAGGAAACAGTCTGTCCCCTATTCCTCAGCCCCTTCTGGAGAAGCCTGTTACACATGCAAAACCTCAGGTTACACATGCAAAACCTCAGGTCCCACTTCAGACTTGATTCAGAAGTGCATCTATCACCCAGGTGATTTAGATACACATTGAAGTTTGAGATGCCCACTTCTAGACTAGGATTGCCAGTTGAAACAGCTGATAAAATTGTCCATAATCACAACCTGGTACAATTTCACACATGAATCTCAATTTGCATCTTCAGTTGTTTCACCTGAGGTCCTAGAGGCCAGATCTGCTGATTTTTTGCAGGCTGGATGGACTACAAAGGACATTTGAGATGTATTTAAGTCCCGCTCTACTGTGGGCTTCTGAACCCCACTTTGGGAAAGAGATCTGTGGTACACACCTTTCATCCTTTTTCCTGCTTTTCTATGGCTGAGAAATAAATATTGGGGGCATGTGTTCGGAGATCCATCTATATGGTACAGATCATTATTGCTATTTCAAATATCAGAAAGGGCATCTTGTTTTTAATTCCAACCAAAGTCTTTGTCACCTAGAGGATAAATAGTGAACCCAAGGGGTGTGGTGGAGTCCTATCTTGTGTGGCTAATCATGGTGGGTATTTTCAGGTCTTTCTGAAGAGGCTATCATGGAGCTGAACCTGCCGACTGGTATTCCCATTGTCTATGAATTAGACAAGAACTTGAAGCCCATCAAGCCCATGCAGTTCCTGGGGGATGAAGAGACCGTGCGCAAAGCCATGGAGGCTGTGGCTGCCCAGGGCAAGGCCAAGAAGTGACGGCGAGCAGGCAGACGACTTTCCCCAGGACACCCTCCCTCCCATCCCATTCCTCTACATCTCTCCTGTGCACATGTCACACTGACCACATCTGTAGGCATCTTAGGTTGTAGCTGCAGATGGGGACTGGTGGCTCCCAATTTTGTGTTAGCCATTTTGTCTCTTGCACCCACTCCCTTCATACAATCTAGTCAGAATGGCACCTGTGGGGCATGGGTCCTCAGTCTAAGCTGAGAGAGACTCTTATCTAAGAGAGTCCAGAGGTAGTAACTCTTGTTTTTTTTTGCTAGTGTTTTGTTTATTACAAAGGACCTGCTTGAAAGTAGGGGGATAAGGAGGAGCCCTGTTAAGGCGTGACCAATGAGAGGCAAGAGAGCCTATTTATGTTCCTAGAGCCGTCCTGTGCTATTCTGTAGTCAGGTGAACTGACTGGGGGCTCTAGTCATTCCAGTGGAAGATGAACGCCTGGTGATTCAAACATTTCCTCCTTGACCCCAGAAAAGCTGGATCCAGAAGATTGGGATCAATCCTGAATGTTTACGTGTTGCATTTACTTTTACAAAAAAAAATATATATCTATAAAATACAAAACAAAAACCCTTCTGGGGTTTTTAGTGGCGGTTGAACTATTCCCACATGTGGTCATCACAAAATAAGCCATTCCTCACACCAAGGTGGGATGAGCTCCTTGACCTGTAGGAGTTATCCTGCTGTTTTAGAATCCCTCCCTGGCCTTATTGTCTCATGGCAGTGAAATGTCTCTTGATCACGTCCAGGTGTGTCTTTCACTGTGCGTGCTGAATCATGTTCCAGTTGCTTGGCCCTGCCACGTGGGCCCAGTAAGCATTTTGAGCATAACTACTACATCTTTTTCAGATCAGTATAATAAAGGAGTGATGTGCAATATTTTCCGTGTGACGTGTAATATCTCGTCTAAGGAAATCAGCTTGAACATTCAACCTGAAATGTTTCATTACCCAAGTCCTTGTATGACAGATCAAGAGCTTAAGGACAACCAGTCACAGCTTGACACAGCCTGGTCCAAAATTGTGTATTACTAGGCTTTCCACCTCAGGCTGGAGGGGTTGGGGTGAGCAGGTCTTGGCTGAGCTCTCCATTCCTGTTGTTTCTACAGCTCTTGCTCAGTGGTGCTGGTTACCAGATACTCCTGGAAAGTCAAATTCTGAAACTATTGTGCTCTCTAGAGTAAGGTAAAGGCTTGACCAGATTTTTAAAAAGCCAATCCTTTTCTATTAGTAACTTGTAGGCTTGATTCACACTTTTCTTTTTGGCCCCTAAAGTTTTTTTTAATTCTCACCCAAGGATATTTTTCCCCTTGATTTCTGGAGTGGGAGGGAGGGGGAGAGAGACATTGGTTGGTTGCTTCCCACATGCCCTCCTAGCATCCCTACTCCCCAGCACCCCTACGGGGGCTGGGAAACCTGCAACCGAGGTAAGTGCCCTTTGGTCCTCGGGCTGACACTCTTAATCACTGAGCCAAAATGGCCAATTTTTATTTACCGATTTTAGAGAGAGGAAGTCGGGGAGAAACATCAACTTGCTGTTCCACCTATTTATGCATTCATTGGTTGGTTCTTATGTGCCCAGACTAGGGATCAAACCCACAACCTTGTAATATCGGGAAGATGCTCCAACCGAGTCACTAGGCCAGGGCTGGCTCCTAAAGTTTAGCCCTGTCAGTCAATATCCTCAAAAATTATACAAAACCTCATAAAATGACTTGATGCAGAATAATAATTACATTATATACACAATTGGGAAGGGATGCTCATTTACCTCCTCTCAGGCCTTTGAAAAGGTCACTGGAACATCAGAAAGCCCATAAGACCTTTTTCATCTATTAGAAAACACCTGTTAAGCTAGAATGAAGCTCCTCTGTGCCAGCCAAGCTCTAATCCTGACAACCTCTGAAAGGTCTGGTATCCCCAGATTACAGAAAAGAAAATGGACTGAAAGAGATGTGGAAATTGCCAGAAGGTGTACTACTAAATACTGAAAAAGGTGAAGGACGTTAGTTCAACTAAATCAAGGTTTAGTTTTTTATTTGACTATAGAGTAACCCTATGCACATATCTTGGTTGCAGGCTGGATCCCTGGCCTGGGCATGTGCATGCCAGAAGGCAACCAATCGATGTGTCTCTCTGTCTCTCCCCCTCCCTTCCACTCTGTCTAAAAATCAATGGAAAAATATCCTTGGGTGAGTATTAAAAACAAAATAACATAAAACCACCTAAACTGCTTGAGGCTAGAACTAGAGACTCGACTCCAAAACTCACCCTCAATCACTGTCACTACACACAAAAGATGTGGGGTCCTTGAGTTAACACCTCAAGATGTGACATCTCATAATTCACGTTCTGTCCATTCCCTCTGTAACCTCTCCATGCTTAACCTTCATGCCATTCTCATCCTCAAACATACATTCGTTTGTTCCAGCACTTATCTTGGGCTTCTCTCTGCCTTGAATATCCTCACTTCACTTCTCTTAAGTTCTTTAATTCCTTTTACCTCCTGTCACAAGTCCCTTCCTGACCTCACACAACAGTGCCGCATCCCTGTTTTTAATTCAGATTTAACATTTCCTGGAGTTCTCTATCAGTAACACTATGATCACCACATAACTTCACAACTATGCCACGCTACCTGAATCACCACGTGTCCTATAATATTCAGGAAACCATATTCTCTCTAAATGAGGGCATGTATATAAAGTGCTTGACCTAGTGCCTGGCACATAGTAAGTATTCAATTAGCAGAAGTACTTAAAAGAGAACATAAAATATAAAAAATATTTCAGATCAGGCTTTGTCCAGGGCAGGCATGCACTTGACACATGTCAGTTAAGGGATGCCACCAGGCAAACCCCTGCTCCACATGTCATGGCACCGTTTAGATTCCTTTCCCAACTCAAGACAACAGAAACCATAAAATATTTTTAATAAAAATGTTTTGTGTCACAGCAAAATTACGTATTTGTAAGACTGTCAGAAGGAATAGGCTATCTCCAACATTATACAGTTGGTTTATGTAGACTCCAAAGGAAATATTTGTCACTCGAGAATGAAATCCACTGAAAGGTTCACAAGAAAAATGTTCCACCTACAGAGTTAGTTTCTGGCAGACACTTCTAGAGCTGGCTGTTGGCTGACCCCAGGAATGTGAATAAAACAATGGCATCTTGTTGTTACTTTCACAGCATGTACTCTTGGAAACAGCTTACCCCCTCCCTCCTTGGGGTAAAATGTAGCTTCCTAGGTCTGCAAGAATTCGGGCTGTACTCGGGCCACTTTCCGGAATTCTTTAGTGTGGGTCTTCGGGCACTGCATCTCACACCAGCTGATGGGAACCATCTGGACACCTAAAAGGGAAAACAGCTGGGTATGAACTCAAGTGTCACCGAGGTACCTAGTGAACCTCCCCTCGTACAGAAAAAACCTTGATTATTCCACTGACTTACGGAGGGATAAGTAGGAGTTATTCTCTTTTTCTTAATTTATATTAAGAGAATCATTCTAATCTTAGCAGCATCTACATTCACATTGCTTCCTAAATAATTATAAAATAAGACAAACAGCCCTAGCTGGTTTGGCTCTGTGGATAGAGCATCGGCCTGCGGACTGAAGGGTCCCAGGTTCGATTCCACTCAAGGGCACATGCCTGGGTTGTAGGCTCGATCCCCAGGAGGGGGTGTGCAGGACGCAGCCAATCAATGATTCTCTCTCATCATTGATGTTTCTATCTCTCTCTCCCTCTCCCTTCCTCTCTGAAATCAATAAAAATATATTAAAAAAAAAAAAAAAAAGACAAACATAGCTTCCAGGGAAAGGTAAGCATGTGGAAGCATGGACCAACTCACCTGATTCACTGTGGGCCACCACCACTCCTAGTTCATTCTCGGCAGTGGTCAGGAGGTAGTTGGACTGTGCATCACCTAGGGAGATCTAGTCACATAACATTGGTGAAGGAAAATGACGGGTTATAAGTCTTCCCTCCCATAGCCACTTGAGTTAGTTGTATCTCTACTTCCATTTCTTCTTAAAGGATACCACTTTGGCTAAGACAATGTCACCTGGGCGAAAACTCTTGTAAATTTCAACCTGTAAGCAAAGAACAGGAGTGTCCCATGATAGCTCTAGATTAGGTCTACAAGGAACTATTAACCCCTCTGGTAGACTCAGTCTATTTTCTAATCCCAGAGGGTAGACGTCATCATTACTCAAGACAACCAACAACTTTTATTCCTTCTATAGCATCATCATACGAGTGAAAGGTTTTGAATCCAATAACCCGGTCAGGAATCTGACTTGGGCAATAGGTAACTCTGAGTAGGTCCAGAGTAAGTCTGAGGAAACAGCAATGAATAAATACCTGGGTTCACAGGCAAAAAGTAAACCAGCCCTGCTCGGGTCAACAGGATAAACAAAACGCATATGGAGAGGAAACGAACAGCGAGGTGAATTCTACACTTTCCAGGAGGGAACACCTTCAAATTCTTTGGACTCCACATTCCCATAGATCTTTAAAATTCGCTGGAATAATTTAAAAGGATTGAGTCCTAAAGCCAAAAAAAAAATAGAACCAACCAACAACCTTGTCTTTTTCAGTAGCTCGGACATCTTCCTTGCTATAAAAAAAGAAAATTAACAGAAAGATTAATTATATGTGAGAAAGAATTATCTTGAAGATGGCTAGCAGACAAAGAGAGCTGTAAGAACAGAGATCAAGATGTAATTAGGACCCAGCCGCCACCCAGAGGATCAGGGTGGAGAAGCATCCCCAGGCCTCACAGAGAGGAAACCACATTTCACATTCTTGGATCATATAGAGCAGCAGGATCAATACCTCTGACTAGAGAAAAGCAGATCAAAATTGGCGAAAAAGGATAAGGAACTTTGCTTATTGGCTCACAAGAATTGTTTGTTCCTTCTCAAAGAGTCCCTTCCCTTCTTCTCCCCTTCCCCGCCAAAAAAAGAAAAAAGAATCCACAGGGGGAAAAAAAATCTACCACTTTATCCATTAACCTTTGTAATGTCCTACAATCCTTGGGTTTAATCTATATTAAATTCAATTCAAGAAAGGAAGGTACTTCCCAAGTGTTTTCTACTTTGATCTGAATCATCCCACACTGCTAATTTCTTTTTAAAATATATTTCTTTATTGATTTCAGGGAGGAAGGGAGAGGGATAGAGAGATAGAAACATCAATGATGAGAGAGAATCATTGATCGGCTGCCTCCTGCACGCCCCCTATTGGGGATCAAGCCCACAACCCGGGCATGTGCCCTTGGCCGGAATCGAACCTGGGACCCTTCAGTCCGCAGGCCGACGCTCTATCCACTGAGCCAAACCGGCTAGGGCAGCCACACTGCTAATTTCTAGCTTAGCTGAGTTCTTTTTGCTTTGTTCTTAAGCCTTTTCTCATTACTTTTTCCTTTTGTCCCAACTCACATATTACAGTATTTTCTTAGGACAATACCTGGGGCGAATCAAAATACAGAGAGGAGAGAGCCGAAACCGGTTTGGCTCAGTGGATAGAGCATCGGCCTGCGGGCTGAAGGGTCCCAGGTTCGATTCCGGTCAGGGGCATGTACCTTGGTTGCGGGCACATCCCCAGTGGGAGGTGTGCAGGAGGCAGCTGATCAATGTTTCTCTCTCATCAATGTTTCTAACTCTCTATCCCTCTCCCTTCCTCTCTGTAAAAAAATCAATAAAATATATTAAAAAAAAAAAAAAAAAAACAGAGAGGAGAGAAATAAGGAGGAGGAATTGCAATTGTCTGTAAAAATTCCAATCTTATTCCAGGTGCTGAGGCAAATGTGAAGACAAAAATACTTCTTACCGGATAGTTCCTCGAAAAGAGTTCTTAAGTGGTGTGGAGCCCACATACAGGATGTGTACTTTGGCAAAACGTGAATTTATGCTAGAGACCTGTGAAATAGAGAAAAGATCAGCATTAGAGTATTAGCAACTGTCAGCTCAAGGAGGTGAGAAACTAGGAATTACCAGGATTTCAGTCCAAGCAACCTTACTAAGTATAGAATTTAAGACAACTTAACTCCTACTTATCCTTGCATAAAGTGGAGTAAGAGCCACTCTGGCCAATGGAGTTACTGTAGGAATCAAATGAAATAGCACAGTATAGATTTTGAAAAAACAGATGTCTAATATAAATAGACACAGGGCATGATAGCAAATCCAGATCTTTAGCAGGTCTTATTAAGAGGCCTATAGAGTGGATGGAATTTAAGTCTACATTTCAGCTGCTGCATAATATTTGGATCACTGCCTCTCCAGTTATTTTCAGAATTACACATAGATTTTTCGGCTGGAGCAAGTTATAAAGAGAGAAACCAAGAGCTCCAAGTTAATGTAACCTGGCAGAGGGTGGGATGATGTACTGGAGTTACTGATCAGTATAGCATTAATTTGTACTTCCCATGGAACATCCTAAAGACTTTATATTTAACAGGAATGCAACAGTATAAAGTTTTTCACTTTTCTGCAGAAAACGGTCTCATCTCAGATATTCAAAGATACACCTTCTTACCACCTTTTGGAGCCCGTTTCCCACACAAGTAAAACTACATACTCAGGGAACCTGTTCTATGAAAGAACTATGCAAACCTAAACTTGGCTGCCTTGATCATTATCCTAGAAATCTTTAGACCACAATCCAGTAAAATTTTCTGTGATAAAAATGTTTTGTGCTGACTAATATGACAACCACTATCCACATGTGGCTGTTAAGAATTTGAAATTCGGCTAGTGAAGCCCTAACCGGTTTGGCTCAGTGGATAGAACGTCGGCCTACGGACTGAAGGGTCCCGGGTTCGATTCCAGTCAAGGGCATGTACCTTGGTTGCCGGCACATCCCCAGTGGGGGGTGTGCAGGAGGCAGCTGATCGATGTTTCTCTCTCTCATCAGTGTTTCTGACTCTCTCTCCCTCTCCCTTACTCTCTGTAAAAAATCAATAAAATATATTAAAAAAAAAAAAGAAATTCGGCTAGTGAAGCTGATAAATACATTTTATTTATTTATTTATTTTTTTCAAATATATATATTTTTTATTGATTTCAGAGAGGAAGGGAGAGAGAGAGAGAGAGAGAGATAGAAACATCAATGATTAGAGAGAATCACTGATCAGCTGCCGCCTGCATGCCCCCTACTGGGGATCGAGCCCGCAACCCAGGCATGTGCCCTTGACTGGAATCAAACCCGGGAACCCTTCAGTCAGCACGCTGACGCTCTATCTAATGAGCCAAATTTATTTATCTAGAGCGCTGATAAATAAATTTTAAATTTTAATTTACTTACTTTTAAATGGCCATATGTCGCTAGTGGCTACCATATTGAACAGTGCAGTTCTACAATGATCATGATTTCAGCACTGGATGTGGGTATCCTAAGTAGCGACGTTAAATCTAACTTACCTTACAAGTTACAATAGCTCCCACATCTGGCAGTAATTGGGACTCTGTTTCTCTCATCACAGACACAACAGGAAGCTACAAGGAAAACAATAAAACGTGAGTATCCTGGCTAAGCCTTGGGGCAGAGGTATTTGTGGCTTGAGTGTAATATAGGAATGTCTTGGTCCAGAGTTAAGCCTATGAAGGCAGGTGGACTACAGATTCGTTTGTAGCCCAGAGCAGAGGGCCTTAGAAATTTTAGAAAATAGGAGGGCCACAGAAAGAATGCTGCTAGAAGACATAAACTAGCCATTTCAGATCAGTTCTAACAAGTTTTTGTGTGTGAGTTTCTTGGAATTACTTGGTATAAAATTTCTTGCCTATAATCATGGATAATTTGATTCTTTCTTCCAAAGCTATACTGCTTATTCTTTCTATTTCTCATTATACAGGCTAGAATTTCCAAATAAATGTTATATAATAGTGGTCATACTTGGTTGCTTCTGGTTTAGGGGAATACTTGTAGAGTTTTCTCTTTGAGCATGGTATTAGCTGTTGGTGTATGATAGATAGTATTTTTGAACCTCATACGTTATTAATCTCTCCCTTGCTCATGTTTTGGCTCTCCTGGCCTTTCAGTTCACCAGCTCACTAAATTTCTTCCCATCTCAGGAGCTCTGTTCAACCTGTTCTTTTTGCCAGGACTGAGCCCTTCCTATTTATCCTTTAGATTGGTTAAATGTCACTTCCGCTAAGTAGGCTGGGTTTACCTATGACATGTTCTCATGGTACCTGGTAGTATTCTTTTAAAGCAGTTATCACATTTGTAACCATACATTAATTAGGGCATTTATTTATTTACAATTTGGGTTTGTGCCCCTTGATAGCAAAGACCATGTGTATTTGTCTCATTACCATATCTCTAGAGCTCAGCACTGAGCCTGACATATGAACATGCTCTGCTCGACAGATTCTATACCTAGGAAAGGAACAAACCTACAAATGTTAAGGACATTCCCAAAACTGAATGAAAAGCCTCTCACTTTACAAATGAGGAAGAACTTAAAGCCAGAGAGTTTGTTTCTTAGATAAAGCAGAATTAAGGTCTAGTTAGCCAGCACCTAAGTGTTTTAATTCGGAATCCTTTTTCTAGTACGCTGTCTTTAAGCTGCTCCTTCAAAGACTGCTTATCTGATCCTGAGTTAACACTGTGTTAGGCTCTGGAACTTGTGCATTCAACAAATGTTTATTGAGAATTTACCTTGTGCTATGCATTGAAGGTATGGTGGTGAGGCCTGCTTTCGTGAATCTTAAAGTAGGGAAAGAGTCTAGTGGGGAACATGTAACTGTTTAATGGAGTGGAAGAGAGCGCCAGGCAGATGGTGTGCGTACAAAGGCCCGGTGGCAGGAGAGAGCTTAGAGCACTAGCGACGCTAAAAGTAGCCTGTATGACCAGATTGTAGAGAGTGAGGTGGGGAAATGGATGAAGCCAGAGAAGTAGGCAACATGCGGGCAGGAGTCAGCTCACTGTAGGTTTGAGCTGGCCTCTACTCTTCCCCCAACATCCTTCCCAGAGTGTCAGCAACACAACCAAGGGTGCCCAAAACAACTGGCATCCTGTGCCAACTAAGTGCCTGGCGGCAGGGACCACAGCTGGAAGAAACTTAAGAGACCAACTCTTCCTGGTGAGGCACTAAAGATGCGTCCACAGTGCCCTTGCCCAAGGACCGCGAAATGAAAGGCAGCCTAAGAGAAAGGCAAAGACCGAGGAGATGGAAGGCCGCCCCCTTTACCGCGCCGTTCTCGCTGCTCTTCGTCATGCAGCCAGCAAGAGACGAAAAGATATAGCCATGCCGGGTGTAGGTGCCGCTGCCTGGACTGCCCTCCTCCAAGTTACACAGACGTTCGCCTGCAGGAAAAAACGCGGCATCAGCCACGGGTGCCCAGAAGCTGTGGGCCATTCAGCCTTCCTGCCTCTGTCCCTATCCAGGACTCGATATGGGCATCGCTCACTCACCCGGGATGCAGTACCTCACGGGTGGCGCCATGACAGCCACTATCCAAAGCCCGGAGGAAAACGAAAACGACCTCTCATTGGCCAAAATACAGGTGCAGTGCCTCAATAAGAAACGCGCCAATTGGTGCGTGTGTCACGTGACCCCCGCGTGGCTTTCTGAAGGGGTAAACTACATGTCCCAGGTTGCCCAGGGCGAATCCCAGGGCGGAGCTTCAGAACGCCTGGACTTGCGCTTGCGCCCGTGGTTGAGGATGGTCTGGCGGCGGGTCCGGGTCTGCAGGCTGGCCCTGCAGACTGCGGGGCATGGTTGGTTGGTTTGAGCCGTGTGGGCCTGGGGCGCTGAGCTGGAAGGGGTGGCAGTGAGCGGAGGCTGCGGGCTCCATTTGGTTGATTGGAGAGTTGGCAGGAGGCAGGTAAGTCGGCAGGCCTTTGTCCTCAGTCCTGTCTCTTTTTCTAGGGTCGGGCCCTGTTGTGGGGCCTTGTTGTGTATCCGGCTTCCTGCTGTCTCCTAGCGGAGGCCTGTATGTCCGCGCTCTCCTCTAGCCAGGCAGAGTGCACCTTCCGGGCAGCCGTAACCCGTGAAACGGGAAGAAAGCCAACTAACCTATCTCACCCATTTCACAGATTTGCAAACTCAGATCCAGAGATAAGATTTGAATTGTCCAGTGTCTCTAAGGTAGTTTAAGGTAGAGTCTAAACCGGAACCCAAGTTTTTTGACTCCCAGTCCATCCCACTTTGACCATGCCACCCTCACCGAGAAATAAACTTTTTCCCTGTTTTTATAACTGCAGCTTCCGATCTCAGTGGAATCCTCACAAGAGTCGGATCCCATCCTTAACTTTTTCTCTTTCCAACATGTTAGTCCGGAAGGGAAGTCTGCACGTGAATAAAATGCTCCTGGTAATGATGATTGACACCTGCTGTTCGAAATTGCAAACATCCTGAGAGCAACATCTTTGTCCGGATGAGGTTTACCAAGACTTTCATCAGTTTCCTCTGCCTTCTGGCAGCTTTGAAATCCATCTTTCCCAGTATGCGCTCCCATCCCCAAATCCAGTTTCCCCTTGGGAAACAGATGGTGATTTAGAGCCTTGGGAAGAGGAGAGTGCCATGGCCTGCAATCCCCTCTAATCTGGTGGCAGATGTCACTATGGTCTGTGGCTACTACTACCGCGGGATCAGTGTTCAGGGCTTGTGCGTGGGGTGATGGTGTGCTTTGCTCTGTTTCCTCCCTTGTTCACTCTGACCCCCCTCTTCTGTGCTCCTCCCCCACAATTGTTTGAGTTCTGCTTTACCTCAGTTTCCTGAGATGAATGTATGCTCAGTTGTAGCCCCGTGGACTACATATCTCCTCCCTGGCCTCCCCATGGCCCCCAAAGCCCACCAGCTAAAATGAGTGGATGCTCAGCTTCAGACTTTGTTCACTCTTGCTCTCCACATCTACAAGCTTTCTGTTTACATGTTTGGGTTGATTTCTGGTTGAAATTGTTTCCTAAAATGCCTTCTAACACTTAAGTGCTATGATTCTAACAAGGAGGAATGATAGCAACGGAACATTTTTTAGTGTTACCACATTGTTGGACAGATAGACATCTGACCAGCCTCTCACTTCTTCATCTCAGGTCATTATTTGACAAGTATTTATTGAGCACTTCCATGAGTCAGGTCTTGTGCTAAGAACTTTATGAACATTTCCTTTGTACCTTACCAAGTGTATTATACATGGAATCATAAAGGGTTAGCGTTAGAAGGGACCTCAGCATTTACTCATCCTCATTGCATGGGAACACGAGAAAATTGAGTTCAGGCAGAATCCAGTGATTTGCCCAAGTCACAGAACCACTGACGGGCAGAATTGAACCTTGAGTAGTCAAATTATGGGGCACATGAAAGTTGGCAAGTCTAGTCCTTGAAGCAGGCATTTCCTGTAGAGCTCGGGATTTCTGGAGGTGGTTGAGAACAATCCAAAAAGTGGAAACCTGAAAAAGGAAGTTTGTTTGTAGACAGGAGAGATGGCATATTTATCATGTTAATAAAGATGAGAAATACAATGCATCTTAGTTGCGGGCTATGGCTATTGTATTTTAGCAAACAGGAAATTCTCCATTAGCCATGGTAAGGGAATAAACAGTGGTATGGACCATCTAAGCCACTTGCATTTGTTGTGGGGTAAAATGTTTTGTCCCACTCTTACATTTTTGATTGTGGTACCTATATATACTATTTTGAAAATTGGTGCTTTAAGACAAATCATGGTTCCAAACAATGGGAGTCCAACTCGAGGTAGGAAGTTTGATCTTTTCCTTTTTCTCTCTTCTACACTCTTAATTCTCTAGCTCCTAGAAGGTGATATGGGAATGGCCATTTCTTTATCCTGGTGCAGAGAGTAGGTCCCTACTGAATTGTCTTCTCTTTCTCCTCTTTCTCTGCTGGCATTGTCTGCTAGATTTCTTTTTCCCTTAGGTCATTATTGGGTTGTGGAAGGAGGTAATTAAGAGTTTTCTTTGAAAGCCTTTTTATGTTGGTGAGCCAGGATGCAAGGAGAGTACCTTGCTCTAGTTACTGAACGGAAACCATCCCTACAGTGGAGCAGCCTCCTCCAGTTTCTGCTGGGTTTTGAGCTGACTGTTAAATAAGTCAGTGGAGTTGCTGAGGACGAAGTAGCTCTAGGGGAAAATCAGATAATTTCTTTTCTGGAAGGAACGTTCATCTGCAGAGTTGATGAGACTATCATCGAAGGAATCTGTGTCTTCTGTTCTGGCATGGCCTGGGCCGCTGACCTTCCATGGCTGTTGGATGAGATAGAAACCACACAGAGGAGATGGAGGCACTGGCAGAGGAGCCATGCAAAGGGCTAAAGAGCTAGGGAAGCTGGTGGGGAAGCTTGGGGCCAAGGGCAGCAGCTGCCGAGAAGGCTCTTGAATGTTCAACTAGGACAGGCAGGGGAGACTCAGCAGAGAGGTCAGGCCTTATTGACGTCATGAGCCATCAGCATGGAGGCTCCCCTCCCACCGCCATGTCTTCCTGCCTGTGGTGTTATTCTCTGAATACCGGAGGCTGTCTTGGCTTCTGTACCCTTGGGGTGGCGCTGGGACTGGAATTGAAGACAAAGCATCTTATGTCATGGAAGGGCTAGCTGAGCTGTCCTGACAGGAGGCAGGGACTCTCATGCTACCAGGTTGGGTCTGGTGGTCTGTAACATCAGCCCAGAGGGAGTAGGAAAGATGAGTATCTTTTGCCAAGACTCAGCAATAAAATAGTTCTCGGGGACTGGAAACCCTGGGCAGGGAAGATCTGGGTGCAGGCTCCACATGCGATGCATTCATGCCACCACTGGTTGTTCCTTGGAGGTAGGTCAATGGGCCAGGGCAGACAAAGACTTGGGAACCCTCTGCCAGTGTCCATGCTCACAGAGACACAGTGGGCAGCTTTCTGCATGTTGGCTGTGCTCCACCCAGTGACCTGTCTACAGACAATTCCAAAGACCCTGCTTTGTCTTGGAGCCGCCTGTCTCTCCTTCACCCCTTTACTGTGGCCCTTTGCTCTCGGTGTGCATCATCTTGGATTTGCTGTGTAACCACATGGTATAATGTGGTTTCTGCCTGATTAGAACCTCCAGCCCTACCCCCTGTAGTCTGGTTGGGACACTGGCACTGCACATTCCAGAGCGAATTGGAGTGACTTTCTTACTGCCCACAGCTGGTAACTGGCCCAGCTGGGCCTCAGTCTTAGGTCTTTGCTTCTAAACTGGTGCTCAGGGCCTCCCCACTGGTGGGCTAAGGAGGGAGGCTGGTCCCTCACAATGGTGTGCTCTCCTAGGAGCCATGTAGCCCCTCACAATGGTGTGCTCTCCTAGGAGCCATGCAGGGCCAGCGGAGCCTGCTGCTGGGCCCTGCCCGCCTCTGCCTGCGCCTGCTTCTGCTCCTGGGCTCCAGGCGCCGCTGCCCCCCTCTGCTCCGGGGCCTGGTACAGCGCTGGCGCTATGGCAAGGTCTGCCTGCGCTCTCTGCTCTACAACTCCTTCGGGGGCAGTGACACCGCTGTCGATGCTGCCTTTGAGCCCATCTACTGGCTGGTGGACAACGTGATCCGCTGGTGTGGGGTGGTGAGTGATGCCCAGGGAGCAGGAAGAGGGATGTTTTGGGGTAGCAGAGGGACATGTGTTTGATGCACCAACGCCAGCCCCTACCCTGGGGAAATTCCTGAGTTATTCTGGGTGTCGACAAGCTCTCTCACTGCATCTACCTGACCTCACTGGTGTTGGCAGGTGTTCGTGGTGCTGGTGATTGTGCTGACCAGCTCCATCGTGGCCATCGCCTACCTGTGTGTCCTACCCCTCATCCTCCGAACCTACTCAGTGCCACGACTCTGCTGGCATTTCTTCTATAGTCACTGGAATCTGATCCTCATCGTCTTCCATTACTACCAGGCCATCACCACTCCACCTGGATATCCACCCCAGGTGGGTCTCCACAGGGGGTGGGGGGAGGCAGAGGGCTGCTGGCCATGGGAGCCAGTCCCAGGAGTGGGGAGAGAGTGTGCCTTGGCATCTTTGCAGGTATGAAACTGGTGCTGCCATACTGTCATGATGTTTTTCTCTCTTCGCACAGGGCAGGAATGATATTGCAACAGTCTCCATCTGTAAGAAGTGCATCTACCCCAAGCCAGCCCGAACACACCACTGCAGCGTCTGCAATAGGTGGGTCTTGGCTTTGCTCTCCGTGAACCCCAGCTCTGGCCCTTTGGCTGTAGCCCTAGGGAAAAACCTAGACCTGGGGTTTGATGTTTATGAAGCACTCACCACGTGCCAGACAATGTGCCCTCTCTGTCATGACCCCTGGCCCTCAGGATGGTCCTGTGAGTTAGGTGTTATCATCACTTGTAGAAACTGAGGTTCCGAGAGATGATTTGCCTTGATACTCTCATGTAGTACCAGGTAGCCAATGTAGCAGCGTTTGAAGCAAGGCCTGGCTGTCTTCAAAGTCTGTGCCCTTTCCACCTCAGCAGGATGTTGGTTCTTGTAGAAAAGGATTGGCACTGACATCTCAAGAACCTTGGCCACCGTAACAGAGCCTGTGTCCCTCCCTCACAGGTGTGTGCTGAAGATGGATCACCACTGTCGTATCCTTTTACTATCTCTTCTGCCTGAGGCCTCCTCTTTAGCTTCAGAGCACTGCCCAGGGTGAAGGGCCACAGACTTGAGGCTTGTAGCATCATCCTGCGGAGAACACTGGGCTCATGAGAAGGTAGTGGAAGAGGAGTTGTGGTGGCTGACCGTCTCCTGGGGGAAGCAGGAAGCTTACAGGTGCTCTGGGACAGAACTCCTTGGAGCAAGGCATCTATTCCTACAGCCCTTTCTTTTGTAGACTGTCATGCCGGCATCTATTGGATGGAAAGAGGTGTTTGGGCTTTAGTCGTCGTCCACTGGGTATCCAGATAGAAGCATTGATTCCCTTCTGCTGCCCCGTACAGATGTCTGGTTACCCCAGCTAGGTTGACATATTGGCAGATTCATTTTATTTTATTTTATTTATTTAAAATATATTTTATTTATTTTTTACAGAGAGAAAGGGAGAGGGATAGAGAGTCAGAAACATCGATGAGAGAGAAACATCGACCAGCTGCTTCCTGCACACTCCCCACTGGGTATGTGCCCACAACCAAGGTACATGCCCTTGATCGGAATCGAACCTGGGACCTGTGAGTCCGCAGTCCAATGCTCTATACACTGAGCCAAACCGGATTAGGGCTGGCAGATTCATTTTAGTGAAAGGTTTCAATTTTCATGATTTCCTGATGGGACTTGTGAGGGCTCTGAAAAGCTTTAACACTTTCACCTCAACCTCTGGCAAGTTCCATATGTATTTTCCTGCCTTTGGAAAATAGTTCTTGGTGACTGGAAACCCTGGGCTTGGATGATGTCATCATGAAACAAGGATGAACCAGAGAGGCCTGGACACACCCTGAAGTTGTCTGATCTTGTCCTTAATCCTTCACGCACCAGCCTGGCTAAACAACTGTGTGGGCCACTATAACCATCGGTACTTCTTCTCTTTCTGCTTTTTCATGACTCTGGGCTGTGTCTACTGCAGCTATGGAAGTTGGGACCTTTTCCGGGAGGCTTACGCTGCCATTGAGGTGAGCCCATAGTTAGGAGCAGGGCCACTACGTAGAGAGCACTTTGGGGTGTGGAATCTGTCCCTTAAGGAGTGGGGCTGGTAGCACCTCCATGCTAGAGACCTGAGAGTATAACCAGCACTGTTTTCCATCCCCTTAGAAAATGAAACAGCTCGACAAGAACAAACTACAGGCGGTTGCCAACCAGGTGGGCGGTCCCCACCCCACTGCCTTTTGCTGCTCAGGCCAGGGGGCATAGAGTTGCTGAGGCAACCAGGGCCCACCTGGTGGAGTGGTAGAGACTGGTTGAGGGGCCGCTGGAGACTGGATCAGGGGTGTTCTGGGAGGCTGTCTGCCATGCAGACTAAGTGGCCTGGAAGTCCCTGGTATGTGACAGTTTTTGGCTCTCTATCCCATTATCACCTTTTTTTGGGCTGAGCAAGAACTCTGCCTTGGTGATGGCCTGAGCAGCAAGGAGTCTGTGTCAGTCTGTGTACTGGGGCTCCAGGGGACAGAGATCAGGCTGGGTCAGTCTGATCATCCTTTGCTCCTGGTCTGTCTGCATCTGCATCTGGGTCGTCCCTTCTCCCAGGCTTTTGGGACTCCTTATGCTGAGCAGATCTTGGGCTAATGATTGTACCTCTGCTGCCCTTTCAGTCCTTAGTGTAGCTCAGTTCTCCCTGCTGCAGTCATTCCATTCTGGGTGTGGGTCTGGTCTCTTCTCTTGGCGATTGCAGCCCCAGGGGAAGGAGTTCCAGCTGGGGAGTGGAGTGGCTTCCCCTGGATCCCCATTTGTGTTGTCAGATCTGAAGGCCCAGGGTCAGCTCCTTCTGTGCTTTGCCATCCTGTCCAGACCCACTCTGCCCAGTGTTTGTCCACATGATGCTGCCGGGCTTGGTCCACCCATCTGGCTGCTACCCTGACTCCTCTGTGGCTTAACCCATTATTTTTTCATTCTGGGCTTGGATCACTTCCCTGCCTGAAGGTGCGGGGGGCTCTGGTGGAGACTAGCACAGCAAATGAGCCAGACTTTGCTGTTTTCTTTTTCTAGACTTATCACCAGACCCCACCACCCACCTTCTCCTTCCGAGAAAGAATGACTCACAAGAGTCTTGTCTACCTCTGGTTCCTGTGCAGGTATCTAACTCGCTCCTTTTTGGCAGCTTAATGGAGGGGCAGCTTCAGAAAAACCTTCGTAGGTGCCCACAGGGACCCATTCCTGTGTGAACTGCTGCTCTTAGTCTAATAAAGGTTGAAAAAGTCAGCATTTAATTTTCTTTAGCATTTTGGTGCAGGGAATACTAAGGATACTGGCATTGAGTGTTTGTTATATGCCAAGGTAAGTTAAACGCCTACCTAAACAGTAAGTGACTACATTTTATAGATGAGGAAAACTGAAAATTAGCGGGGTGATTTGTTTCACAATACACAGCAGGAATGAATGGTAGAGCTGGAGCCTGAATTTTGTGCCATCCCATTCCAACCCCTGGTGCTTTTACTACTCTCTATAGGCTCTCAAGCATGGCTATTTTAAGAAATAAAGAACATTTTTTTATTAGTAATACAGACTTATTCCCCCTCCTTTCCACATAATTTATTCTTAGCCCATGTTGAAGCATTTTCATTGATGCTTTTTATAGATGTAGTGAAGTAAAAGTTTATCTGGGGTGTGTAGGCTGGGAAAGAGGTCCCTATCTAATCATTATTGCTCAGCTTAACTTCAGACATAGCCGTTAACCCTCTCTAAGCTACTCACCAATCTTTGCTTCTTTTCTTAGTTCTGTGGCACTTGCCCTGGGTGCCCTAACTGTATGGCATGCTGTTCTCATCAGTCGAGGTGAGACTAGTATTGAAAGGCACATCAACAGGAAGGAGAAACGTCGGCTGCAGGCCAAGGGCAGAGTGAGTAGGGCTGAGGGCTGGGGGAGGATGCTGAGCCTGCCATCCTATAAATAGGCCATGGTTAGGGCCAACTACGGCAGGCATCCTCAAAGGCCAGAACTTGCCTAGCTGAGCTTAGGCTTGGCCAGCTTAGGGTTGAAAATTAGAAGGGAATTAAATAAAAGGGGTTTATAGAAACTTACATTTTTCTTGGTCCTAGGTTTTTAGGAATCATTATAACTACGGCTGCTTGGACAACTGGAAGTTATTCCTGGGTGTGGACACAGGAAGGTAAAGTAGACCAGTGCTGTCCAATAGGAATCTGTGATGAGAAAGGTGTTCTGTGCCTATGCTGTCTAAGACCGTGGTTGGCAAACTGCGGCTTGCGAGCCACATGCGGCTCTTTGGTCCCTTGAGTGTGGCTCTTCCACAAAATACCATGGCCTGGGCGAGTCTATTTTGAAGAAGTGGCGTTAGAAGAAGTTTAAGTTTAAAAAATTTGGCTCTCAAAAGAAATTTCAATCGTTGTACTGTTGATATTTGGCTCTGTTGACTAATGAGTTTGCCGACCACTGGTCTAAGACATTAGCCACTAGCTAGCCACATGTGGCTACTGAAATCTTGCTGGGTGGCTAATGCACTGATGAATTTATTTAAATTTTATTTTCACTAATTTAAAAAGGCACATGTGTGCCCTGGAAGGGTAGCTCAGTTGGTTAGAGCGTCATCCCAATACCCCAAGGTTACAGGTTCAATCCCCAGTCAGCACATAAAAGAATCAACCAGTGAATGCATAAGTAAGTAAAACAACAAATTGATACATTCTTTTTCTCTCTCTAAAATAAAAATAAATAAATTAGAAAACAATTACAAAACATGTGGCTTGTGGCCACAATATTGGAAGCACAGATCTGGATTCTAGGAGTAGAGATCATTGCTCATTTGCGCCAGCAGAGTTTAAGGCCAACACAGTGGTTTAAGTAGCAGATGAAGCTTACAAGATAACACAATATCCCAAGAAAGCTTTTCAAGAAGGGACTTCTATGTAGGGAAGGTGGCCACCAATCACCTTCCATTTGTTATGGCAGTGCCTGGAGTTCAAGCCAATACTTTCTGGAATTGAAATAATCTATTTGTGATAGAGGTTGTCCTAAGACAATAAATGAAGCTAGCTCCTTCCACCCAAGACATGGGAAAATCATTTTCCAAATTGCAGCGATGGAGGCAGTAATAAGATGACCGCAAGTACCTGCCTGCCTCCTTTCCCAAACCCCTTTACATCCCTGGCTGTTACTGTGCTTGCAGCCGCCCTTTAGACATTCAGCTCAAAACCTCTAAAGGTCTTCAAGGCACCAGAAGACATATTTATTGGACAAAATTAGGGCTTTTGTTCCTTTGTGATTAATGCCAAGGTAGCTTCAGGATACCTTAATGTGTCCTTATTGAGGAATGAGGATCAGGAAGCCCAAAAACTCTTGGAACTCAGACATTTCTCTTCTCTTGCAGGCACTGGCTTACTCGGGTGCTGTTACCTTCCAGTCACCTGCCCCATGGGAATGGAATCATCTGGGATCCTCCTCCTTGGGTGACTGCTCAGTCAGCCTCTGTGATGGCAGTGTGAGCTGGATTCTGTCAGCCACAATTTGAGCATCACCCTGCTTCCTGCATTGTCTCAAGGGCCTCCAAGGGTAGCTTCTTGGAATTCTTGAGCAACAAAAGCCAGTGGACCTGCCTTAGGGTACCATGCACAGACAACCCAAGGACCCAACTCCTGGCCACTGCAGAAGCAAGGCACGATGTGGAAAAGTCCTAGGACTGATGTTCCTTTACTCAGGCAAACAGAAGTCCCAGCCATAGACTGGAGATTAGGCAGCTAGCAACCTTGCCGGGTGCTGACCCCAACCTCCAGGTTATAGCACTGGAGTTGGCCACCACCACTTCCACTTGCTGAGAAAACATCTGAATGGTCATGCTGAGATCCTGGCTTCTCAACAGGGCAAAGATACCAGGCCTACTGCTGAGGTCACTGCCACTTCTCACATGCTAAAGGGAGCAAAAATAAAGGTATTTGATTTTTAAAGATCTGTAGTTTCTCACTCTTTGTCGCTACTTTAGGGCAGGGAGGGGAAAGTCAGGGTCAAGGCTTAGTCAGTAGGTGTTCTGGTCATGCCACCTCTGCCCTATTTGGAGGCACTGGATGCTCTGAAGAATTCTTGGTTAACCTCTTTCATTACTGTTCTTTTCGCTTATACAGTGACACTGCTGATTATGTGCTACTGAGGCATAAGTGGAGGTCAGGGGGCGGGAGAGAATATCTGACAGTCCCATTATAAAAAGAAATCTTTATTCTTCAGCCGATATACACACATGCACCACCCCTGGTCCTCAGGGCCACACTCATCTATCTGCATTCACTCCTCAGCAGCATATCTTTTTCTGACATACAAATATGGAAGAGTCTTAAGATCTTTCTTCAAATACAAGTAGTCTCACACTCAGTTACTCCACAAATCCATTAGAAACCAGGACTGTTTCTTGTACAGCCGTGCAGCAGAGGCCCAGCATTTATGCTGTGTCTGTGGGAAAGGCAGTCAGAGGCCAGTGGTCTCCCTGCCTTGGCAAGATGGCTCAATAGTTAGTAATTCCAGGTTAGATTGTCAGAACAGTCTAGGCCAGGACTCTGGGCTCAGCTGCCAGGGCTTCCCAATAGAAACCTGTAGCAGAAAGAATTTGGCAGCATTAGTGGTGAGGCTCATTTCAATTCCATCTCTCCCCACGACCTAGGAACTCACCATTCTCCCCTGGCTGACACTGCTTCTTTGCGCACCAGTCTCTTCTTGTCATCCAGAGGTTTGGCTAAGGCCCGGATCACCTGTGGTTTGTACGGCAGCAGCTGCGGAATAAGAGTTAATCTCAGCCTGTTTAGCCAAGGCAAGCAAAAGAGCTGCTTCTCTGACCCTACAACTACTCTTGAGTCCTATTCTTTTTTTTTTTTTTAGAACTATGTTGTTTATTAATAGTCACTATGTAAAAGCATCGTCAGAATATCATGGGAATTTAATGCTGGTTCTTCTTTTCTTTAATTGTTTAAAGTATTACATATGTCTCCATTTTCCCCGATTGACCCCCATCTACCCACTCCCGTCCCCCAGGACAAGCCCCTACCACCCCAGTGTCTGTTGGTTATTGCATACAAGTCCTTTGGTTGATCTCTTACTGTGCCCCGCCTTCCCCCCTCCCCCCCGCCCTTCTCTGAGGTTGGACAGTCTGTTCAGTGTTTCTTTGTCTCTGGATCTATTTTTGTTCATCAGTTTATGTTGTTCATTATATCCCACATATGAGTGAGATCATGTAATATTTATCTTTCTCCAACTGGCTTATTTTGCTTAGCATAATGCTCTCCAGGTCCATCCATGCTGTTACAAATGGTAAAAGTTCCTTCTTTTTTATAGCAGCGTAGTATTCCATTGTGTAGATGTACCACTGTTTTTTAATTCTCTCATCTGCTGATGGGCACTTAGGCTGTTTCCAAATCTTAGCTATTGTAAATTGTGCTGCTATGAACATAGGGGTGCGTATGTCCTTTCTGATTGGTGTTTCTGGTTTCTTGGGATATATTCCCAGAAGTGGGATTACTTGGTCGAATGGGAGTTCCATTTTTAAATCGAGTCCTATTCTTCAGTGATTCCAGAGGATGCTAGGTGACAGGATGACCATTCTGTGGTAGGGTGTTCAGACAAATCCTTGCCTATCTGTACCTTGCAGTTCATCACACAGCAGGGTGGCCAGTCATGCTTGACTAAGGCAAAAAGGTACTTCTCTGGCTCTTAGAATTTTCCAGGCCAGAGAGGGACACCTGAGGTACTCACCACAGGGGTGGGCAGGCGAGTGAGTGCGTGCATACACTGCAATGCAGCAATCCGGACAGCCTGGAACACAACCATAGGGAGGTGAGAGGAGACCCAAGAAGGACAGCTGTAGAAGCCAGAGAGTTGCTGGGGCTCAACGTACCATGGAAGGGCTGGAGCTGAGGTTCAGGAACTTGGTAACGAGGGTGTCAACATGAAGACTCATGATTTGGGGTGCTTCTAGTAGAAGAGGCTGAAGGCAGCTGAGGGTGGAGAGCTGTACCACGAAGTCGGGGCAGGACAGGGCCTCCAGCAGCAAGGAAAGCAGCTAGGGGGCCACAGGAAAGGTGGGGATGACCACATACGTGATGAGACTGCTTCACCTCCCCTCTCTACCTCCGCTGGGGGACAATGGCTTGGTCCCTTGCTTAGAGGCTCTGGACTGCAAGGCTTACCGTGGGCAGCTCTGGCAAGAGCACAGGCTTAGGCAGCCGGTTAAGTACATGAGACAGACCTTTCAGGTAATTTGGCTTCACATCTATAAAAAACAGAGAAGCTTAGGGGAGAAACTGGGCTCAGACATACAGCTTGAGAATTCAACTCCAATCTGATGAAGCTGGGACATTAGCCTACATAGATGTTTATAAAAAAAAAAAATGCCCCTCAAGCTCAGAATAAGCAGGATCTATCCACGAACGGAAAAGAATGGGATAAGAATCTGGAAGGTTAGCCCTTTAGGTACACCACACTGAAGCAGCAATGAGGTCCTAAATTATCTTCCAGAATGAGGCCTGAGCCAAGGAGAGGCTTATAAATTTGGGGCCTTCCTTTTAGACTCTCCTTACCTTGGGGAGCAGCATGGAAGCCCTGGACCAAAGCAGGCACGTTATCTGTGAAGAAGCGCTGGCGGAACATGATCCGCACATCAGCATGGCCAGCACGAGTCAGTACATCAGTGCAGTCAGACATGAGCAGACAGAAGCCATCAGCTGCTTTTGGGCCTAGTTCTGAATCACTCAGGAGGCCCATGAGCTGGAAAAAAAAGAGAGCCTTTGAGGTATATTGGGAGAAGACTCCTAAATACCGGGAGGAGGATGACAGTCATTTCTGGGAGGAATAGGATCAATAGAAGTTCCTGTTTAGGTCCTACATTCCCTTGTCTCCAGAATGGACTTACCCGATCTGTAAGGCAGGAACTGAGAGGATGATATCTGAGCACTAGGGCCTTTGTTACCTGTAATCAGAGAAGAAAAAGGTCAGGGCATGACACAAGCCCCAGAACCCTGAGAAGCATGCTATGCTTCCAGGTCAAATGGAGAAAATTTTTTAAACCAGACATAACTGTCTGTTTAATGAGAATCCATTCCGACTCCTTACCCAGAGAAGCAGTGTGAAGGCCTGACTGCGGTGGGCCCCAGAACCCAGCCCAGCTTCCACTTTGTCCACAGCCAGCTGTAGGAATTCATCCAGCTGTTGTCCTAAAAAGGGGAGAGGAAATGCTGATGCAAAGGCTACATATTTTTTAACAATGAAGGATGTAAATCATTTCAGTGCAGAACTCCCCGAGAAGCCACGAGAAGAGAACAGTAACACTCGGCTGTGTGCTTTGCCCACTCAGCTCTGGAACACCAGCCCGAGAGCCTGCTATCCTTAAAGCGCAGGATGCTGGCACTTGAAGAGTTGTCTGCTTCCAATAAAGAATGATCCCTGACAGCTCCCTATAGGGAGCAGGATGACAGATTAGACACAGCACTCTGCTTGTGCCCCCTCATCTCTGTCCTGTAATGTTTTGTCCAACTCTGCTCTCAACTTGTCCCAAGGACTGTCCCCTGGGAACCCCTATTATATGTAGTATTAGCAAGCTCCTTTTTAAAAAAGAATGACTGAACTTGAAGATCTCATCAGGAAGGCTTCCAGTACCTGCAGGGTGCTTGTTGAGGAGTCCTGCAAAGCACTTGGCAGCAGCAGTGGAGGAGAAGGGGCAACCGTGGCAGCAGCTCAGCTCTAAAAGCTCCCGCATGAGTTGGTTCAGCTGAGGGATTTCCACCTACAGAAAACCTGGTCATGTAATGGACCCAGAGAACACTTGAACTCAAAGAGATAACCAGTAAAAAGTGGCAGCAGGGGCCAGGATGGATGACTACAATTTCCAGTGGGGAAGTAGATCAGCTTAGTCTGCGACAAAGTTCAGCCCAGAAGTCACTTGGGATCCACCTCTCCTAGTCAGGGTTAAACTGGGTAACTCCCCAAATGTGTTTACTTACATTTCGAGGCAGGGAGCAGACAAAGGCCATAAGCAGTGCAACCAGCCTCCTCTGTCCCGAGGAGCCATCCTATAAAGGAAGAAGAGCATTAGTTATCAAGCCTGTCATGCCAGCAACAGACTTATCTGTTCCAATAGCCATCCCAGATTAGCCCTAGGAATTTCAAGGACAGAAATCTCAGGATTCTACCCCATCTGATCCATCAGACCCTCACCTGGAATGGCTGGAATCTGCAAGGGAAGCTGTTTTCAGGCAGAAAGGAGATGTTGCCATCCAAGAAGAGGGGCACAATGCAGGCGACACTCTGGGCAGCTAAGCTAGGGGTAGAGCACTAGGTATCACCAAGGAGCTAGGGTTGTATAGCAGCCCTGGGGTTCCCATTAGAGTCACCGAGTCAATGGGTCTGAGCATGATCATTCACATATTCAATAATTATTTATTCAGCACATATATGCCAGGAGCTGTTCCCATTCTAGGCCCTGGTAATAGAGCAGCAAGCCACACAGATCTAATCCATGTTCTGGAGCTCACAATCTAGTGAGAGAACGCAATGTATATTTTAAAAATGCTCCATAGGTGATTCTTATGCACATCTGCAGCTAAGAACCATCAGTCCATGGTTCACCCGCTCCCATGGTCCATGGTGCTAAAAGCCCCTTCCTTACTTTGCCAGCAAAGCTTATAAGACAAACAGCTGCCTCCACACTTGATATTGGGTAAAAGGACAGCTCAGAAGGCAGCTACCTGCTGCTGCTCCCCAAGATTGCTATCCTTTTCCTGGGGATCAAGCCACATCCATGATTATACTCACTCAGGGCTTAAGTGGGTGGTGGCAGTGCCAATGACAGACACCATGGCGGCCAACACTTCATCCTCCAACAGCACTTTTCTCATAATTGAGTGCTCCTTCTCTGTAAAATCAAAACAACAACACACACAAAACAACGCACACACAAACACAGGGCCATGACTATGGTTTATTTTATTTTTAAAAATATTTTTATTGATTTCAGAGAGAAAGGGAGAGGGAGAGAGAAATAGAGCCATCAATGATGAGAGAGAGAGTCATTGAGCAGCTGCCTCCTGCACGCCCCACACTGGGGATCAAGCCCACAACCCGGTGTGTGCCCTGACAGGGAATCAAATAGTGACCTCCTGGTTCATAGGTCCAAGCTCAACCACTGAGCCACGCTGGCCAGGCGCCATGACTATAGTTTAGATAATTAGGTCCCGTCACCGTGACAGGCTGGACTCTAGTCACAGCAGCAGTGGTTTCTAACCTGTTCTGTAGTAGTGCTGTAGACCAGAGAGCCAGCAAGCACCAGAGCAGGAGTACTCTAATGTGGGCACAGAAGCTCTTGAGAACTTTGTACACAGCCCTTATACTGGGCAACAATGAAACATAAGGCCTGCTAATATGAACATTCTTAACATCAGAAAGTTATGTTAGCCTTTTCAAAAACTTAAAAGATAACATGGATTTATCTTCATGGGTCTTCATTGTTGTAGCAGCTACCATATATCAGAGCTACGATACCTACATACATTACTATGTTGTGAGCTACCAAGCATGATCTTATTTAATCCTTAGCAACTGCCCTGTGATATAGATATTTCTTTTTTTTTTTAATCCTCACCCGAGGATATTTTTACATTGATTTTTAGAGAGAGTGAAAGAGAGAGGGAAAGATAGAGAGAAATATTGATGTGAGAGAAGCACATCGATTGGTTACTTCCTGCATTCACCCTGACCAGGGCCCGGGCTAGGGAGGAGCCTGCAACTGAGGTACATGCCCTTGACTGGAATCAAACCAGGACCCTTTGGTCCGTAGGCCGTCACTCTATCCTAAGCTAAACAAGCTAGGGCTAGATATTTCTCTTTATCCCCTCCTAATAAGTGAGGAAACAGAGGCTTAGAAAGGCTAAATATCTTCACCTAAGTTAGTGGTAGAGTTGAAGCTGAAACCCAACCAGGTTTACTTCAGAGAAGAATTCTAACTAAACTAATTACATAGCAATTAAACAGGTAAAAAGTGTGCATCCTTTTGAACATTGCTAACATGAATGGATTTTAGTTCCTGCCATTGGCTAAGTTAGCACCCTTTGCTTGAAGCGAAATCTTAAAATAAGCCTCTGCTGGTATAAAATGCAGTACCAGCAAAAACCCGAGGGTGGCAGTGCTGTTCACTAGTGGAAGGCTCCGGAGGTCTAGAGGAAAGGTAGGAAGTGAGGTGGAGAAAGTTACCTGGCATGGAAGCCTGCACAGCCAAGGCAAGCAGGCAAGGTATAGCTGTCTGATGGAAATACCAGCAGCTTTCGGGGTCCAGCTGGCATTTTTCTGCCACCCTCTGGAGGCTCTGACAGACAGCAATCACTTCACTCGGTTCTGCAATCACATTCCCTGTGTGGGGAGAAAGGATTCTCTGTTAGGTTTCCCTGAAAGCACTTGTAAGTATTTCAGATAGAGCAGATGGAAAGAACAATCAAAGGTGAGTGATCAAGAGTGTCTTATAAAAGAGCCAAGTCATTGTATTCTTTTATTGGATGTTCGTTTTCATCTATTCAGATTTCAGAGCTGAGACCTGCCAGGCTCTGCAGCAAAACCATTCACACACATTTTCTCAAAATTTTTTTTTATCATCCTAGAAGGATCATTTCCCCCATTTTATAGAGAAGGATGTGGCAGCTCAATGAAACTCCCAGTGGTTTTTCCAGGGTCACAGTAAGTGCAAAGTCAGGAATCTAACCCAGGCCACACTCTGAGTCATGTTTTTTCTACTGTGTAGCAGATCATCCACTGTTGACTGGATCTACCACAAGGGCTGGGCAGTGCAAAGTAGGGAGCTTAGGAATTAGTGAGGACCCATGGTGATCATGTATAGGTTTGTAGTACCAATTGCCACTGTTACTAGTGCCTATAGTACTCTCAAACTAGAGTAAGAATCACCCAGAGATCCTGTTGAAATGCAGATTCTGGTCCTGGCCAGTGTGGCTCACTTGGTTGGAGGGTCATCCCATGCACTGAAGGGTCATGGGTTCGATTACTGGTCAGGTCACATACCTGGGTTGCAGGTTTGATCCCTGGTCGGGACGTGTGCAGGCAGCAACCAATTGATGTTTCTCTCTCTCCCTCTCTCTAAAAAATCAGTAAGGGTATATCCTTGGGTGAGGATTAAAACAAAAAACAAATTCAGATCAGTGGGGCCTGAGATTCTGCACATCTAACAAGCTCCCAGATGATGCCCATGCTGCTGTAGCATGGCCTTAGAGTGGTACTTCCCAATGCTGGCTCCAAATTAAAATCACTTGGGCACTCTTTTGTTGTTGTTAATCCTCACCCAAGGATATTTTTCCACTGATCTTTAGAGAGAGTGGAAGGGTGGGGGAAAGACAGAGAGAGAAGCATCGATATGAGACACATCAATTGGTTGCCTCCCACACTTGCCCTGACCAGGGCCAGAGATGGAGCCTGCAACCAAGGAACGTGCCCTTGACCAGGATCAAACCCGCGACCCTTTGGTCAAAGGGCTGAAGCTCTATCCACTGAGCCAAACCGGCTAGGGCTGGGCACTCTCAATAATTACTGATGCCCAAGTCCCATCCTTCCTCACAGATTGGTTTAGTTGGACTGAGTGAGGCCTAGGCATCTACATTTTATTTTAAAAGTTCCCATCTACTGCCTTAGAGGCATCAACTGCAAACTTGACTACAGCTCCCCATTCAGCCTGGCTCCTTAAAGATTATTCCTGGTACTTACCTTTGTTCATCTGGCAGAGATGCTGCAGCAGCAGAGGCAGGGTCTCCTTGACAATGCTGGGATGTGTTGATACAGCTGACAAGGCTTGCAGACAGCGCAGATGCCGGGAGCAGTTGGTGGACCCATCCTCTCTAGCCAAATCCGACTCCCCTGAAAGCAACCCAGGAGACAAGGTTTCCCTGTGTGATGGCAAGCATGAAGGCCCTCAAGCCTTCCTGGGAAGGGGTGGGCCACAGAAGCTCAGGGACACATACCCATGCACAGCTCCTCAGCAAGCTTGGGCACTAGGTGGCTGCTGAAGGCCACAGGGTAAAGAGTGGCCAGGGCGCCTGATGCTTCCAGTGCTGCCACCCTGCTGGGGACACAGGACAGATGTGCATTAGTTGAGACTTGGTCCACCATTCTCTTGCCTAGACCTGCCATTAGGCAGATTCAGGAGTATGGTCTCCTGAGGCCACCTTGCTAAAGAGCAAGACTCAAGTACCTAGTTGAACAGGGCTTCCTCTTCTTTTCATTAATCCTCATTTTATATTTTTTCCATTGATTTTTTTTTTTTTTTTTTTAAGAGAGAGTGTAAGAGAGGTGATGGGGGGAGAGAAACATCAATGTGAGAGAGACACATTGACTGGTTGCCTCCTGAATGCACCCCAACTGGGCTGGGGATCGAACCTGCAAACCAGGTACGTGCCCTTGACTAGGAATCAAACCCACGACCCTTCAGTGTGCTGGCTGATGCTCCAACCACTGAGCGACACTGGCCAGGGCTTCTGAATGCCCAAGAAAAGAGAACAGTTCCTTATCTCCAACCACTAGGCAGCCAGAGCCAAGCACAAGGCCCACCTCCCTAGGCAGGAAGCAGGGCCCTGGAACAGCTTGCTCTATCTTGCTCTTTAGATTCTCACCAACTCTGGGCATCCTCTTCCAGGAAGCTCAGTCTATACAGGTGACCCACTGCCAGCTCCAAGTCCCCAGAAGACAGGAGATCTGCTAGAAGGGAACAGGAACCACATCTTTCTTCCCCTGCAGCCACCACACCCTTCCAAAGTCCCATTAGAAATCTCAAGTCAACCAGGGTTGCAGTGAGAACTAGGGAATTAAGACTTCTTTTCACTTAAGACAGAAAATCACAAGAAAGGGACCAATACCCCATCTTTTCTTTCTCTTAAGTGTACCTGGCTGGGCACCCAAGACAGTGAGGGTACGGATGCCAACAAGCTGAAGTTGGGTGTTGGGGTCAGTCAGGGCTGTGAATACCAGTGAGCATAGCTGGTCCTTGAAGGCACTCAGAGGCCTTTCACCTAGGGAGAGACAGTCCAGGTTAGAGGGAAGCCCTGACTCAGCAGCGATACAAAGACTATTTGGGGCAGATTTAAAGAGCTTCATCCACTGAGTGTCCAGGAAGTACACAGGGGAAAACTAAACAGGTCCCACCCATTCAGTGTTTTTTTTTAAGCTACAATCTCAGAATGAAGGACCACTGTTCTAGACTACTTATCCATGGCACTCTGCCTGCTCTGGAAGGTGATCTCACCCTTGTTTTCATAGCTCCATTTCTGCTGCAGCTTCAAGAAACCCAGGATCATTTCAAGGATTGTCCGCCGTTGGTTGCTCTGTAATGTTTTAAGGGATATTAGAGCCAAAGAATATAGGGTGGGGCAAAAGTAGGTTTACAGTTATATATGGAACAGTTTATTCTTATATTATTATTGTATTATTTTCCATAAGAACAACTGTAAACCTACTTTTGCCCCACCCTGTATGTTAAAGGATTTCAGTCCTGCTACTTTGGAAGTGGGGTGAATTTATTCTTTTATGTAAGTGTAAGGAAAAGAGTAAACAAGGGAACCAGCAGTAGCTAATCGAAGCAAAACTTAAAACCTGCTATATGGGCCTAAGTTCAACGCTTAGCGCTCTCTGTGAGAAAGGGCTCCTAGCAAGGGGTCCCATCACTTCCTGTAAAGACAGCGCCCCCTTACCTGACTGTGCTTTTGGAACTGTTCCAGCAGCAAAGGCAGTACATTGCTGGTGATGTGGTCACAGGCCCGGGCAGATGCACCTGCAGCTGCCTGCAACAGCTTGGCACTAGGCCACACCAGTTTCATGTCGGGTTCACACAGATGGTGCCTGCAGTCTGGAGAGGCAGCGCATCACATACCTGGGAGTAGGCTGAACATTGCCTGCTTCCCCTGCAGTACGTCAAAGTTGGAGACTGAGGCAAGGGACAGTTTGCTAGCAGTTACCACTGGATTAAAAAAAAATTCCAAGTAGGGTTCCAGCCACCCTCCTCCACCCCCCCAATCACTGAACATGGTGGAGGTACACATGAAAGGTCATTGGCCCTTAAGGAATTTCTCTCTGTTGTGCTCACTCCCCTTTCTGGCTTCCATGGCCCTGTTACCCTGTAGAATGTTGCTAAGGAAGAAGTCAAGGAGGTCCTCAGCATCAGCCCTTAGCACAGAGCGAGACAAACACGCAGTCAGGGATTGGAGGGCCGCTAGGCCCTCGGCCTCCACCCGCTCACTTGCCGTCTGGAACACCTGTCAGGGAGGGATCCCATGGCTACTGAGGTGAGCCGGCACCAAGTGAGACCCCACCCACCCTCTGCCTATTTCCTTGCGGGTGGGGGTTAAGAACCTTTAGGGCATAGCAACGGAATTTATTCCCTTAAATGAGTTTCTTCTTAATTGGTGTATTCTCACCAAGTCCTTAGCACCATGGGGATTCACACACATACATTTTGAAAAAGAGAATGTCAACTGTGAGCCACCATTGGGATGCCTTATCTTAGGTCTCTCCCTTTCTCCCTCTATTCTGCATGGTGACATAGGCACATGATTATTCTCCTTACCATGGAAGGACAGGAAGTGGGCACTTTGCAAAGGTGATCAAGTGCCACCATCAAGCAGCTGACCCTCACATAGGGACGCTCTCCCTTGTCATTCAACTAGAAGTATGCCCCACTGCTTGCTTGTTGAATAACCAGGCACAGCAACAGATGGAAAAACACAGGGTGAATTATTTCCCCTGAAGCCTGACAACTGGGAGTTAACAGTAGTGAGTTTATCTAAGTAACACTCACCTCTCTGCGGATAGAAGCCCAAAGGCTGGGGAGGAAGTCCTTCAGTTCCTTCTGTCCATACACAGCACAGCAAGCATTCTGCCAAGAAAAGTGCAGGTATTGGCTAACCAACACTACCTATCTCAGACTTCCTAAGACAAGCAGGTACCTCAGTACAATGGCATCTGAAGGAGCCTGGCTCTCAGCAGGATTTTATTGTTATTATTTTTAAAAAATATATTGTTATTGATTTCAGAGAGGAGGGAAGAGGGAAGGAGAGAGAGATAGAAACATCAATGATGACAGAGAATCATTGATCAACTGGCTCCTGCATGCCCCCTACTGGGGATTGAGCCTGCAACTTGGGCATGTGCCCTTGACTAGAATCAAACCCAGGACCCTTCAGTCTGCAGGCTGACACTATATCCACTAAGCAAAACCAGCTAGGGCTCAGCTGGATTTTATAATACTAATACCCAGAGCAAGAAAAAGAAGCGCTAATCCTCACGGATGAAAAACGAGCATCAAGAGGGAGCCCTGTTCAGCCTTTCCTTGGTGGCCACTCAGTTACTACAGGACAAGACAATATTCAGCTGGGGCCTTTAGGTCAACATGTAGGCCCAGATCCTGGTAATCCCTCTTTTGAGGCCCACTGAACTGTTCCCTGGCTCTCCAATAATCTATAATCCATTAGCACCCCTAATTTGTCTGAAGGCAGCTGGACTCTAGAAGAAAAATCATTCACCAGAGTCTGCAGAGAATCCAGCTTGGCACTCAGAATCTCAGAATCCACCTTCTCAATCAGCAGAGGCAGCAGGAACTGTGGGAGAGACAGAGGAAGAACTGAAGTCTGCAGCCACACCAAGGCCAACCATGTCCTTACTGCCACCAGTCCCCAGGGCAGGTGCTACACCCAAGAACTATTCTTATGACTTTAAGCTAACCTTCCTGCCAAGATGAGGCCAGACCCCCAGTTACCTGAACAATGGTTGACAAATCTGTAGGACCTTAAAAGATAGCACTAGATAGGGATTGGGTTACTATTTTAAAGAAGAGATGGTAAAGTTTTCAACATTGAAGGTCTGAAATACTTCCCACACAAGCCTGAGGACACTTAGGATGTCATACCTTAAAATGTATACTGGATCTTTCTTTCCCCCCATGCTTTTAATGTTCTTTCCTCAGAGCCTTCTGTGAGCTGAGGCTACATACCCTACTGTGGGTAGACCTACCTCAGCGAATCGTGGTGTGGAAGCCAGCACAGCTCGGAGACTCAGGATGAGATCTTCTCTCTGGATACCATGAGGATCATTAGGTGGCTGGAAAAGGGAGAACGACCATGGGTTTGTATAACTCTTTGAACACAGGCTTGAAACTGACAACCCAAAGAACGGAGTGGGATATTTACAGCCAATCTACATGATACAAGGCTCCAGCAGGAAGACATGCTCACTCTTACCTGTTCCTTGGGAATGTTCGTCTTTGAGGAATTTATTTCCTATCTGAACACATGGTTTCTATCTGATCTGTCATCTCATCATTCAAAGATAAGCATCATTAACTCTCTGGTGCATTACTTTCTTCTCTCTATATATATTATGACTGTGTTAGTAGATACTCTTTCCCTTTAAAATATGTACTTTTAAATCCCCCTTTGGTGGACTTTTTTTTTTTTTACCCTTTTCACAAAGGTGTAATTCTAGCAATATAAAAATCACTGATGGTTTCTGCATCAAGACAGCAGATTGAAAACATACAATAGCCCTAGCCCAGTGGTCGGCAAACTCATTAGTCAACAGAGCCAAATATCAACCGTACAACAACTGAAATTTCTTTTGAGAGCCAGATTTTTTAAACTTAAACTTCTAATGCCACTTCTTCAAAATAGACTCGCCCAGGCCATGGTATTTTGTGGAAGAGCCACACTCAAGGGGCCAAAGAGCCGCATGTGGCTCGCAAGCCGCAGTTTGCTGACCACTGCCCTAGCCGGTTTGGCTCAGTGTCGGCCTGCGGACCAAAGGGTCCCGGGTTCGATTCTGGTCTAGGGCACGTACCTCAGATACAGGCTCCTCCCCAGCCCGGCCCTGGTCAGGGCTTGTGCAGGAGGCAACCAATTGATGTGTTTCTCTCACATCGATATTTCTGTCTTTCCCCCTCTCTTCCACTCTCTCTAAAAATCAATGGAAAAATATCCTCGGATAAGGATTAAAAAAAGAAAAGAAAAGAAAACTTGCGCCCTAACCGGTTTGGCTCAGTGGATAGAGCATCGGCCTGCGGACTCAAGGGTCCTCAGGTTCGATTCCGGTCAAGGGCATGTACCTTGGTTGCGGGCACATACCCAGTAAGGGGTGTGCAGGAGGCAGCTGATTGATGTTTCTCTCTCATAGATGTTTCTAACTCTCTATCCCTCTCCCTTCCTCTCTGTGAAAAATCAATAAAATATATTTTAAAAAAAAGAAAAGAAAAAGAAAATTTGCACCAGATTTTCTTATCTCTCTTTAGAAACCCCATGAAAAATACAGTTAAAAGGATTTTTGTTTTTAAAGATATCAAGTTAAAGGTTGAAGAGAACAGGATAAGAGATATTAGCAACAAAGTTGTGGAAGCTGAAAAGCAGATGGGTAAGAAGAAAATGACTCAGCAGAGCCCAAAAAACAGAATCCTCAGTAGGTTTGGGGAAAGCTGAATAACCACCCATATACAGTCCTTAGAAAGCTTAGAAACTGGCAGTAACAAGTACCTCTGGAATTGCAAAATTCTCTCATAAAGTAACAAAAAAATAGAGATAGAAAATATGAAAGAAAAGGTAAGAGACCCAATAGTCTCACAAAAGATTAACAGGAATTCCAAAAAGAATAAATAGAGAAAGCAGACGGGAAGAAATGCAAGAAAATTTACTAGGACTAAAGTACATGAATTTCTAGACTGACAGGGCCTACCAAGTACCCAATACAATACATGAAAACAGACCCACAGTAAGGCACATCATTGTGAAATTTCAATATTTAGGGGGCAAAATCAAACTTCAAAGAAAGAAGGGGGAGAAGTAAATATAAAGGTTTATGAATCAGAAGGAACTTAGATTTCTCCAAGGAACTTGAAACCTAGAGGTAAATGCAGAAATGCCTTCAAAATCTTGGGGGCAAAGAATTTCCATTCTTGAATTTTATATCCATACTATCAACAAGTGGGAGGAAAGCATGAAGACATTTTAGATTTACAAAATCTAAAAAAATTTCACTTTGGTATATCCTCTCTCAAGAAGCTAACAAAGGTTGCACACCACCACAATGAGGGAGTAAACCATAAAATGAGGCATACATGCACACGGGAAATAGGAAATCTGACCCAAGAGAAAGGATAAAGGAATCCTAGGATGATGGTGAAGGAAGATTCACTATGCATTATTTCTACTCTGCATTAGAAGTAGAAAGCAACTAGTTGAGACTGTATGACCAAGTTAAGAATAGTTTTACATTTTTAAATGGTTGAAGAAAAAATCAAAAGAAGAATAATATTTGTGACATGAAATTATATGAAATTTATACTCCTATCTCCATAAATGAAGTTTAAATAATTATTTTTCAATTACAGTTTACTTTCAATATTATTTTGTATTGGTTTTAGATGTACAGCATAGTGGTTAGACAATCATATACTTTACCAAGTGTTCCCTCAATATTTCTAGTACCCACTTGGTACCACACATAGTTATCGCAACACTGACTCCATAAATTAAGTTTCATGGCAATACAGCCACTGTACCATATTCCAATGTCTATGGCTGTTTCTGTACTAGAACAGCAGAGTTAAGCTACAAGAAACCAGATGACCTACAAAGCCTAAAATAGACATTATATGGCCCTTTACAGAAAGTTTCGCAACCCTGCTCTAAAATGAGCATACAGGTATAGTGAAAGTCAAAGGAACTATCATTTATACTGATGTGATCCACTATGATGATGGTATATGGCCAAAATGCACTGGTAAGACCATAAAGAATATTTCTAACACAAACAGTGATACTAAAAGCCAGGTCTCTATTTTAATTGACAAGAGCTTTCTGCTTCCCATAGGATGCAATGCAGAACACACAAAAGTCTTTTCGGCCCTGGCCGGTTTGGCTCAGTGGATAGAGCGTCTGCCTGCGGACTCAAGGGTCCCGGGTTCGATTCCGGTCAAGGGCATATACCTTGGTTGCGGGCACATCCCCAGTAGGGGATTTGCAGGAGGCAGCTGATTGGTGTTTCTCTCTCATCGACGTTTCTACCTCTCTCTCCCTCTCCCTTCCTCTCTGTAAAAAGTCAATAAAAGATATTTAAAAAAAAAAAAAAAGTCTTTTCGAAGAAGAGAAATTCTCCTATCATTATGTATATATTTTGTTTTTTCCTATAATATCTCTGTGAAAATATATAAGCTATTGGGAACAGTGATTATCTTTAACAGGAAAATGTGTGGTGGCTATAAAGGGGTACAATGCATAATTCTCTATACTTTAAATGTTGAATCATGTTCATTTGTGTTAACTTTAAAAAAAATGAATGACATACTCTTCCCTTCCCCCAAATTATAAATGCATATATTCCAACAATTCCACTTTTAGGAATTTATCCTACTGTTACACCCATATATATGTGAAATGATACATGTACAGGGTATGTAAATTGTAGCATTGCTTGTAACAGCAAAAGATTAGCAACCAACCTTAATCCCATAAAAGACTAGTGAAATTATTGGGTATTTCCATGTAAAGGAATATTACACAGCCATAAAGAATAAAACGAGCTAATATATATACCAATATAGAACAGCTTCCAACATATACTGTTAAGTGAAAAAGGCAAAATATAGGAAAAGTGTACATATATGTGCTACCACTTTGAGGGGGAAGGGGATATAAAACATTTGCTTATATATGGATGAACAAGTTCTGTATAGACATAATTGATAAAAGTGGTTGACAATGGAGAAGAAACTTGAGAGGTAGATTTTTTTTCACCTTTTGGATTTTGAATCATGTGAATGTGTTATCTTCTCAAAACAAATACAAAATAAAACAAAGCAACACCAAGGTAGCCTAACCAAGAGCTTTCAAAATTTTAAAGATACATGCTCTGAGTTAGAAATAGTGATATTTATTACAAAAGAGATGAAAGGAATTTCAGGAGAGAGGTGGCCCCAAGCAACATAATTTCAACTGGAATAAGCTGGCAAGAAATTCCCTATGGCAAAGATGACTGTGTAACTTTAAAGGCAATGAGATTCAATATTCTGATTTTGTTTGTGATATAACTCCTTTCATTTCTTCCAAACCACTAATGCTTGCAGTGATGAGACCATGAGTATCTGGAAATAGAAAGGAAATGAAGATACAGAAAGGGAGGAAGGTCCAAGAGGGTCAGAGCAAACACTTCCTGTACATACTGTGCTCAAATGTGTCTTCTTTGTTTTGTCAATTTGTTTCTACTGCTGAGATGCCCCCATAGACTCCAGGATCATATCCTAGACATCCCTCAGAAATCAATTGAAATCCTAACTATCTTATCTGTTCCTGCCTACTATAGCTCACACTGAACTCTGTCTTCTCTGAAAAACTATTAACACCACTCATTTTGGTCTATAATCTCATATTGTTACTTAAATGTTTCACCCTTCAAGGGCTGGAATCATGTTTTACAATCCTGTAGCCCTCAGCTCTAAGTACATTGGTAAAGAAGTTCAGGATCCCCCTACATGCCTGCTGAATTGAATCCTTCCTCTGATGGCAAATGCTTCTCCATTTCCCAGTTAACTAAAATTATGTTCCTAAAGACAGGGACTGTCTCTTTCCCTCATTGCCTAGAACTGGGACTGGCAGATAGCAGGCACTCAATGAATACTTAAAAAAATATATATTTTAAAATTGATTTCAGAGAGGAAGGGAGAGGGAGATAGAAACATCAATGATGAGAGAGAATCATTGATTGGCTGCCTCCTGCATGCCCCTACTGGGATCAAGCCCACAACAGGGCATGTGCCCTGTCCGGGAATTGAACCATGACCTCCTGATTTATAGGATGATGCTCAACCTCTGAACCACACCTGCCAAGCAACGAATATTTAAATGAATGAATGAACAAACCAATGAATGAATGAAAGGTACTACTTACAGGGGTAAAATCAATAGGGAAATAACAGGATGTCACTTCAAACAACTCTTCCACAAAGGGTCCTAAAGCAATGGAGAAAGAATGAGGTTGACTTACAAGCTTCACTCATCGCAACAAACCTCCACCAGCAAATTCAAGGCTACAAAGTTGTACCGAGGCTATAGTCCCTGGAGATGAGGTCATGGACAATGCGGAAGGCCACCAGAAGGTTACGGGGATCCTTTTCTCCATCCATCACCTGGATGAAGCCAAAGGTGAAGTCAGCTCCTAGGCCCTTCAGCTCTGGGGAGGAGAGAACAAGGTCACTACTGTCCCATGGATAGAAAGGTGGGCTTTCTTATGGCTTGTGTTTTCCCTCTACTACCACTGCCTCCCCTTTCCTGCCTCCCAGGGAGAGGACCCTTTTTGTTTTCCTATCACTCAGTGAAGAAGAGACGTGCAACAATATATAACTGTTACAGAGGTAAGAATTTAAAACAGCCCCAATTCTACCCTTCTTTTACTTTACTGGGGAGTGCGTAGACCCCCAGTTTCCCTTTATCATTCTCTCTGAGTACTGGCTCTTCTATATAAGCCCCAGGCTAACATGAGTCCTGGTATTAGGGGGGCGGAGGACAGGATGTGGTCACTTTTCAGATTTCCTAGAGAGCCCTGCCTCTTACCTTCTTCCCGGGTTCGCATAAAGTTGGTGATAATACTGTAGACTGTGTGTCGGTCCACCTGTGGCAAGGACTTGGGGTGGGAGAGACCAGAAATAAGTTAAGAAAGTGCTCAAAGAATAACTCAGCTGACACAACTACTTCCTGCTTTACAATCTCTAAGCGGACAGTGCTCTTTATACCAGTATAAGATGAACCTAAGAGGAAATGCAGAGAAAGGACAAGGCTGTTAGCCCAGCACTACAGCAGTGGGGCCAATAACCACAAACTGTCTGCTGTATGCCTTACTTTTTTTAGATGTAAGAGGACACAGGCCAGACACAATGGCATGCCTCCCTCTTCTTATACAGTAGCAAGGAATAGCATGTTAACATGGTCAAAGACCTGAAGGAGTTGAGAACTTCGAAGGCAATTATTTTTTTGCCATCTAATTCTAGTTATGTGAAGGGCTGGAAGATAGAGAATACCAAGGTGACTGTTATCACTCACCTGTACATGGACCTCCTGGAAGATAGCTTTAAGCACAGAGACAGCCAGCCCTGGGGGCAGGGTCACACACAGGCTCTGGGGGAGAAGAGGAGATGAGTGAGCACTGAGGGAGTTCTAGCAGAGCCTTTAAGACACAACCCTAAAACAGGCCTAATTAGCTACAGTGGGAATCACAACATTCAGATTCAGCAAGAGTGAGAAACATGGTCCCTTTTCTCAAGATGATTAGTTCTTTGTAGTACCTTCCAAGCTGGATCTGAATTTCAGTCCCCAAAGGATACTTTTACTTTCTAAAGTAAAACAGACTAAGAACTGAAGTGAAGCTGGCTGACACTAGCTCAGTCCCATATTTGGGCATCTGTTCCTCAGCACTCAAAGTCTCACCCCCAAAGGGCAAAGAGAGAATTCACTGGAAAAGGGCTTCTGCAAACATGATGTGAAATGGGAAAAAAGGAGAACTCACAAGTGCCCTCAACCCCCGGAGGACAGATGGGATCACAAGATGATGGTCCTTCAGCCGGTTCTCATAGAATAGGATGAGGTGTACCACTGCACAAACCAGACATTCAGCCATTAGTCCACACAGGCTGGAGGAGGGCACCTCAGGGCTCCTTCCTGGGGTTTCTGAGGGCTATTACTGCTCGGGCTTCACTACAAATTTCCTCCTTCACCAAAGAGGTATGTCTCATGCCCTCCCATTGAGGATGCCTTGATTAGTCAGGAAAATAGGTGAACATCTTTTATTATCCATTCATACATAGGCCTACCATCAGACTCATTCTCAAGCCCAGAACTAACTTTCCATAGTACTGGGGCTGCCAACTTTCTCAAAGGGCCAAGATTGTAAATATTTTAAGCTTGCAGGACAAAGTATCTGTCACAATTACTCAACTTTGCTCAACTTGGCCGCTGGAACATAAATGCAGCATAAATACCAGGTAAATAAATGGGTATGGCTACATGCTAATAAAACTTTATTTATAAAAACAGGCTGCAGTTTGCCTATAGAAGTGAAATAATTTGTTGGCTTTTTTCCTTAGGACTTCAAAGCACTTTGATATTTCATTACTTTTCCACTCCATCTATGAGACACTACTTTGTCCACTTTACAGAGGGGAGGATGCACTGAAAAATACTGTCTAAAATCAAGACTGTCTTGTCTTCTGTCTTAATCCTTATCATTTCTGTGACATATACCAGTGAGGAATGAAGACCTCCATTAGTAGCTCACAAATCCCTCCCTCCCTTCCTCCCTCCCTCCCTGTAATGGCTTGAATAGACAAGGAAGGCCTTGCTTGGCTCAGCACTCCAGGGAGATACTCCTACTAGTGATGCCAGTACCTTCCTTCTCCAGGAGCAAGGAGTGACACTGGAGTAGCACCTGTGACAAAAGCTGGATTCCTCGTTCCCGAGTTCGGGGTTCTGGATTCTCTAGAGAAGACCTGGGGAGAAGTAGGATAGAAAGCTTGACATTACCCAGTTCAAACTTTTAAAGAAGTAAATATTTTGCAAGTAGTTACACTCACTCCCTGGGCATGGAAACCAGCAAGGAAGGTATTCTGGAGGTGCTTAGGATTACAAATAACAGTAAGACCAGAGCCTAAAGAGCCAATTCCCAGATTGATCCGGCATCATGTTACACCTCAGCCACCAGAAGTGCACATCTCCAGGCACTGACTGGGTATTGGGCTTTCTCTTTCTCCCCTGAATTGTGACATTCCTCTGAAACACAGCTTAGCAGCTACACATAGGGCTCAAGAGATGACTGGCAGCTTCAGTTTCAATCAAAACAGGCCGAAACTGGTTTGGCTCAGTGGATAGAGTGTCGGCCTGCGGACTGCAGGGTCCCGGGTTCGATTCCAGTCAAGGGCATGTACCTTGGTTGCAGGCACATCCCCAGTAGGGGGTGTGCAGGAGGCAGCTGATCGATGTTTCTCTCTCATCGATGTTTCTAACTCTCTATCCCTCTCCCTTCCTCTCTGTAAAAAATCAATAAAATATATTAAAAAAAAACAAAACAGGAGGAGAAGAAATATATTACTGCTGAAGAAGAAAAGTGAGAACATCCACCAAGGTCTGGGTGGGGGGAGTGGGGAACCACAACAACTTTGGAGATAGGAACTTGTCACTGCTCAGAAGTAGAAAATATACATTTAAAAATAGACCAAGGCACATTTATTTTATAGCAGGATTATTCAGAATAGCCAAAATGCGAAAATAACCCAAGTATTCCTCAACTGATAAATGGTTAAACAAAATGTGGTATATCCATACAACAGAATATTTTTCAGCAAGAAATAAAATACATGCTACAACAGGGATAAACTTTGAAAACATGATGCTATGTGAAAGAAACCAGACTCAAAAGGCCACATATGGCATGTTCCATTTATGTGAAATGTCTGGAATAGGCAAATCCATAGAGATAGGAAATAGATTCGTGGTTGCCAGGGACTGGGAAGAGGAGGGAATGAGGAGTGACTGCTAATGGGAATGGGGTTTCTTTCTGGGTTAACGAAGATGTTCTAAAATTGACTGTGGTAAGGGTTACACAAATCTGTAAATACACATTTTAAAATGGTGAGCGTTTTAAGTGAATTATATCTCATAACAGTGTTATTAAAAAGAAGAAAAAGAAACAAGGCCAGAATAGCCTGAATAGAAAGGCCAAATAGTTGCTTATGTGGAAGAAATGCATAATAGTGACCTACTCCCAACATCCCCAACCCACCAACCCAATGGCCATGACTGTTAACAACCTTTGCAATTAAATGGTCTACCAAGTATGAAATATGAGGAAAGTAGGCATTGGACTACAAGCACATACTTTCTCTGATGCTTGGAATATCTGATTAGGACAATGATCTTCCACCTGTTTCCCCAGACCTTTCCCTATATAGTGGGTTCTGGTGCAAGGTCAGCTTCCTAGCACTGCCCAGCAGGGCCCAAGGCAGGTCTGAGTCAGATCCAGGATGACTAGAATATCATGGGGGCAGGTGGGTCTTAAGAGGCATAGGAGGAATCCCAGCTCTAATTAAATAATAGTTGATGGTCTTCAACCAACCACCTCACCCCAAACCTATGGGCTGATCCAGGAGCTGGTGTGGCCCATAGGCTATGTGCTCCCAAAACTTCCTTAGGAGACTTAGGTAGCATGACACTTTTTTTTTTTAGGAGAACAGGTGTTTAGCCTGAGGTACTGATAAGAGGTGAGTGGGTGGTTGGGCTACAATAGGAAAAAAGTCAGGACCAATTAGTTCCAGGAAAGCAGCATCGTACAAACAACTTTTTGAGGCCAGGCTAGAGAAGGGCATTCTAGAGCAGAGGCTCTTTCTTACCCAAGGGCTTCCACCACTTGTAACACTGTGTAGCTTCCAGATTTCACATCTAGAGGAAACAAAAGAAAGAAATATGAAAAAACAAAAACCCACCCCAGGGTTCAATGACTCATAGTGGGGCCCACTATGCTTGCCAAGAGCACCCCTATATGAGAATCATTACTCTTAACATTCGAATATGCAGCTTCAAGTATAAAAATAGAAAAGTAATGCACATATAGGTTATTCATTACAGAATTATCTACAATAGCAAATGACTGCAAACAACAAACGGCCATCAATAAGAAACGAGTTAAATAAATTATAGTACATCCATACAATGGAATTCTCTGTAGCAACTCAGAAAAAAGTGAAGACTGAAGAAATCACACACACACACACACACACACACACACACACTTGCTGATAATGGGACAAGAGCTAAAAGCAGAACAGTGCACATAAATAGTATATGTTTTTGCACTAATGCCATTTTTCTGTTCCAGGACCTAATTAGGGTTACCACACTGCAATTAGCCATCATGAATCCTTAGTCTTCTCTGGTCTGTGAAAGATTCTCAGTCTTCCTTGACCTTGACATTTTATAGAAGTATTTCATAGAAGGTCCCTCATTTTGGATTTGTTTGTGTTTGTTTTCATTTATTCATAAAACATATTATAAGTCAGGTACTGTGTTAGGGGCTGGCGATAGAAATATAAACAGGGAGCTTTTAATAAAGAGCCCACAGTATGTTGGGGCAGAAAGACATCAAAACAAACCACAGTATAACAAGTTTAGTATTACCATCCTATATAATAAAAGCCTAATATGCAAATCGACCAAATGGCAGAACGACTGGTTGCCATGACACGCACTGACCATCAGGGGACAGACGCTCAATGCAGGAGCTGCCCCCTAGTGGTCAGTGTGCTCAGTCAGAAGCTGGGTTCACGGCTGGCGAATGCAGCTGCCACGGTGGGAGCCTCTCCTGACTCTGCAACAGCACTACCGAGTGGCGGCAGCAGGCACAGTGGGCCGAGATGAGCACGAGCAGCACGGCATCCAGCCCCGATTCGGGCTCCTCCCTGGCTGCCTGCCACTTGGCGCACTGCTACATCCCCCGAGGGTTCCCGGACTGCGAGAGGGATGTCCGATTGCTGGCTTAGGCCTGATCCCAGTGCTGTTCTCTGTAGAAAGCAGTCAGTCTGAAAAACTCAGTGACTTAGGGAAGAGCAGGGAACTCAGGGTGAGCCTGCTTCTGTGCTTGACTCACCCACTAAATGGTGTTCGCAGGACAGACCATGGTGGCCCAGCCCATGCATGTGCAGCAGCTGAAGCTCAACAGCAGGCCGTGCAGCAACAGAAGGCCATCCAGCCACAAGCTGGCAGGTGGACATCCCCCGAGGGGTCTTGGACTGCGAAAAGGTGCAGGCTGGGCAGAGGGGACCCCCCACACACACAGTCCCAGGGCACAAATTTCATGCACCGGGCCTCTAGTAGTGATATAAACAGAGACTGGGTTAACATAAGAAAGGAGTAAAATTCCTGGGTTTATGGGCCATTCCTCACTAACTTTAACTGAGTCATTCTCTTAACACTATAAATTCTCTCAAATAAAAAATATCTGTAAGTACTGTTAATTACATACTTGGACTCCTGGGATGAAAGAAGCTAATAAATAATTAAACTAAGGGTAGCCTCAATGGCATTAAGGAAAAATAAGTCAAAGTTCCTTTCCCTATATAGGTAGGCCTAAGTTTTTCCAATGTGTTCCAAGATTTGCTCTCTAAAAATGGACCTATTAGCACCTCCTAACTACCCACATTTTCCTCAGCAGGGCACCAGTTCCTGTGGGGCACTGAGTGCTGTCAAAGGCGTATTTATATGAGACTGACACAGAATGCACAATCAGACCTCTGTCTGATGGAGTTGCAGCCTCTTGAGACTTTGGAGTAGCAGCCAGGGAGGGGGGATATGTGAAGGAGTAGGAGAAAGAAATATCCCAATCAGGATTCAGTTCTATTCAAGCTCTCCAAATGTCCTTTCTGCTGAGGATGCCACACACATTTCTCAGAACTATATTTTAGTGTCGTTTAATAGTCTAACAATCTTTTGGATTCAGGAATAGTAGTCTCCTAAGGGAATCACAAATTGTGGACAATACAATATAATAAAGACTGAAATGGGAGAAACCAAGATGGCGGTATAAGTAAACACCTAAACTGCTGCCTCACACAATATCAAAACTACAACTAAAAGACAAAACGGACACCATCCAGAACCACAGGAAGGCTGGCTGAGTGGAAATTCTACAACTAGAAGAAAAGAGGTAAGCACATTGAGTCTCAGAGGAGCTGCAAACGGCTGAGGTATGGAGACTCGCACGCGGAGAGGACGGGCGGCTGTGTGCACGGGCGGTTGAGTGTGCAGCTGGCTTTCTAAAGCGGGAGGGAGAAGGAAGCTCCTGACTGCACTGAACTCCAGTCCCGGGCGAGATGCTGGAAAACTAGACTCATTCGGGGGGAATCTGGACTGTCAGGAAAAGAGAAAGCACACTGAGACTTGGGAGCTGCAGAAGGCAGAGGTCCGGAGGTGCGTGCGCAGAGAGGACTGACTGCTGAATGCACGGGAGGCTGAGTGCGCAGCTGGCTTTCTAAAGCGGGAGGGAAAAGGAAGCTCCCGACTGTGCTGAACTCCAGTTCCAGGCAAGTTTCTGGGAACCCTGACTCATTCAGGGAGAAACTGGACTGTCTGGCAGCGGGCGAACCTCAAGGGCGGCTTTCTCTCAGGGGTGCTTGCAGCAATTACCAAGGGACACTGAGACACAGGGGCCTATTAGGGCAGGGCTGACGGGAAACCAAGGCTGTCTGCTCCGCCGTGAAACTCCGCCCCATCCAAGCTGAGCACAGAGGCTTTTGCAATTTTGCAAGTCTTGTCTCATAAGGCTGTCTCCAGCACAAAAGTTCTCCCAGCATAGACACAGCTGATCCTCACAGCCAATTGGCCTGGAAGTCAATTCCTCCCAGTGATACCAACAACAATCAAGACTTAACTACAACAAGGCTGAGCACACAGTCCACAAAGGGGTGCACCAAGAATGTCCACCTCAGGTAACTGGGGAGGCTGAGCCACTGTGCCCTAGAGGACACCTAAGACACAAAACTACTCTGCCAACTCAGGGAAGCAGCAAAAATGTGGAGACAAAGGAACAGATCACAAATGAAAGAAATGGAGGAAAGCAAATGACTGGATATAGAGTTCAAAACCACGGTTATAAGGTTTTTCAAGAATTTCCTAGAAAAGGCCGATAAATTTAGCGAGACCCTCGAGGATATGAAAAAGGACCAACTAGAAATTAAACATACACTGACTGAAATAAAAAATATTATACAGAGACCTAGCAGCAGACCAGAGGACCGCAAGAATCAAGTCAAAGAGTTGAAATACAAAGAAGCAAAAAACACCCAACTGGAAAAGCAAAAAGAAAAAATAATCCAAAAATTTGAAGATAGTGTAAGGAGCCTCTGGGACAACCTCAAGCATACCAACATCAGAATTATGGGGGTGCCAGAAGAAGAGAGAGAGCAAGATACTGAAAACCTATTTGAAGAAATAATGACCAAAAACTTCCCCCACCTGGTGAAAGAAATACACTTACAAGTCCAGGAAGCGCAGAGAACCCCAAACAAAAGGAATCCAAAGAGGACCACACCAAGACACATCATAATTAAAATGCCAAGAGCAAAAGACAAAGAGAGAATATTAAAAGCAGCAAGAGAAAAACAGCTAATTACCTACAAGGGAGCACCCATATGATTGTCAGCTGATTTCTCAACAGAAACTATGCAGGCCAGATGGGAATGGCAAGAAATATTCAAAGTGATGAATAGCAAGAACCTACAACCAAGATTACCCTACCCAGCAAAGCTATCATTCAGAATTGAAGGTCAGATAAAGAGCTTCACAGATAAGAAAAAGCTAAAGAAGTTCATCACCACCAAACCAGTATTATATGAAATGCTGAAAGGTATTCTTTAAGAAGAGGAAGAAGAAGAAAAAGGTAAAGATAAAAATTATGAACAACAAATACATATCTATCAACAAGTGAACCTAAAAATCAAGTGAATAAAAAATCTGATGAACAGAATAAACTGGTGAATATAATAGAATCAGGGGCATAGAAAGGGAGTGGACTGACAATTCTCGGGGGGAAAGGGGTGTCGGGTGTGCAGGAAGAGACTGGACAAAAATCGTACACCTGTGGATGAGGACAGTGGAGGGGGAGGTAAGGGCAGAGGGTGGGGTGAGAACCAGGTGGAGGGGAGCTATGGGGGGAAAAAGAGGAACAATTGTAATAATCTGAATAATAAAGATTTATTAAATTAAAAAAAAAAGACTGAAATGAAGGAAAATCCAAGTAACTAAGAGGAAGAAAATTTATATCCATCACCTGTAAATTCAACATGTCCAAAAATCACACTGTTCAAAACCAGCACAGTCCCCAACTCCATTTTTTAAAAAATGTATTTTTTTATTGATTTCAGGGAGGAAGGGTGAGGGAGAGAGAGCTAGAAACATCAATGATGAGAAAGAATCACTGATCAGCTGCCTCCTGCAAGCCCTCCATTAGGGATCAAGCCTGCAAGCTTGGTTTGTACCCTGACCAGAAATCAAACCGTGACCTGGTTCATAGGTCAACGCTCAAACACTGAGCCATGTCAGCTGGGCCCAACTCCATTTCTCTTTTGCTCATTCTCAGGCTCAAAAATTTGGGGTCATCTTAAGAGTCCTCTGTCTCGCCCTGACCGGTTTGGCTCAGTGGATAGAGCGTCGGCCTGCGGACTCAAGGGTCCCAGGTTCGATTCTGGTCAAGGGCATGTACCTTGGTTGCGGGCACATACCCAGTGGGGAGTGTGCAGGAGGCAGCTGATCGATGTTTCTCTCTCATCGATGTTTCTAACTCTCTGTCCCTCTCCCTTCCTCTCTGTAAAAAATCAATAAAATATATTAAAAAAAAAAAAAAAGAGTCCTCTGTCTCCTTAAAGCCCTATAACTAGTTAGACCTCAAATTCCACAGATTCTTCCTTCTCTTATGTCCATTCACTTATGAAGTGTGAGATGATGCTGGCTGGAGTCATCAGGAAACACCTGGGGGGCAGGCAGTGAGCACTCAAATCTGGCCTTGGATCCTAGGTCTAACTTTGATTAGATAGAGCTAAGAGGGAACTAGAAAGGAAAGCACTCAGGGAACAGCAAATCAAGGTGGCTGTCTGGAACTAAAGGTCCAGGAGAGAAGTGGTGAGAGTAAAGGCTGGGGCCAGGTAGTGGCAGCCTTTGAATGCCTGGCTGAGAGCCTTTCACCCTTAGAATGCCAGATCATTTCTCTTCCATACTTACACCTTTACAACTGACACCTACTTTCATCAGGAACCCAGGTAAAAAACAAAGTTGGTGGAAACTGCCTTTTCGATCACGGCCTGTTCCTTCTGCATTTACAACTTGCAGGAGAGGTTGCAGCTGTGAGTGGCTGAATGGATGCTGATCTCTTTAGCACTAACAAAGCTTGATTTAGGATGGAGGATTAGAAATTGCATCTGATTCTAGGGACACTTCAAAACTCTGTCAGCCTTCAACAACCCTGACTTAGGGCTGTGGTCTAAGATTGAGAATATCAATTTAATCCTTCTCAAATTCGCTTTCATTATGTGATTCCCTTGCTCAAGGATCTACAATGACTGCTATTACCTACAATAGGTCCCTCACACCCCTCTGCCTGGAATCCAAGGTTATGAATAATCCAACCCCACCAAACCTTTTAAACCTTATGTTAATACCCTTTTACTTATCTGTTACTACCAACTTCCTTTCTTAGTCAGAAGGGTTAAATTACAACAGGGCTGGTGTTAGTCTTAGCTGAGTTGAGTTAAATGTGACTAGACAATCGTTTAGACCCGTGGTCGGCAAACTGCGGCTCACGAGCCACATGTGGCTCTTTGGCCCCTTGAGTGTGGCTCTTCCACAAAATACCACGGCCTGGGCGAGTCTATTTTGAAGAAGTGGCGTTAGAAGAAGTTTAAGTTTAAAAAATGTGGCTCTCCAAAGAAATTTCAATCGTTGTACTGTAGATATTTGGCTCTGTTGACTAATGAGTTTGCCGACCACTGGTTTAGACTATTTATTTCAGGCAGAAAAGTATATAAATTTTACAAAGATATTTATAAGAACTTGGCATTCCTTCATCGTGTCTTCTCATATGTGTTTTGAATTTGAAAAATTCAAAATTATTGTGCTCATAACATATAAATGTGAAAGAATAGTTACAACTAACGCTGATATAGCAATGTTCTTTATCTTGGTTGGGTGTAGGTGTATGCATTTTTCAAAATCAGTAAACATACATTTAAAATTTGTATATTTCACTGAACATAAATTTTACACCAAAATAAACTGTAAACAAACTCTAGTTAATAATATGCCTACCAAAGTATTTGGGAAAGTATACTGATATTCACAATTAAAATGGGTGGATAGATATGTGATGCAGCAAGTTATATTAAAATGTTAATGGTGGTGGGAGTATGTGTTTCTTATGAAATTCTTTAGACTTTGCTGTAAGTTTGAAAATTTTCATAAAACACTGGGGAAAGTGACATTGATAATGCACTGTACTTGTTCATTGTAAGCACTGACAACACACTATGCTTCATAAAGCTGTAAGCGGTTAAACTTAATGGAATGGCAGCATCAGGCATTTGCTCCTTGATGCTCCCATGCCACCTTGCATAGACTTCTTATAGTTTTTTTTCATGGTGTAGTGATAGGCACATATGTAGCCTAATTTGTATTTATATTCCTACTAGAGGCCTGGTGCACAAAATTTTGTGCAGTGGGGGGGTGTGTGTCCCAGGCCTCTTGCAGTCCTGGAGCCCTTGAGGGATGGCTGACTGACGACTTAGGCCTGCTCCCCATCCTCAGCGCTGCCACGGAGACCGGAGAGGCTCCCACCACTGCCGCTGGGCTCACCAGCTCAGGGCTTCTGGCTAAGCAGTGCTCCCCCTGTGGGAGCACACTGACCATCAGGGGGAAGCTCTTGCGTTGAGCAGAATGCGCACTGGTGGTCAGGTCAAGTCATAGCCACCAGTCTTCTGCAGCTAGGTCGATTTGCATATGAGCCTTTTATAGGACTAGAGGCATGAAATTTGTGCATGAATAGGACTGCTGGAACCAGCTTCCCTCTGGCACCCGGGACCCTGGCTTCCCTCCGGCTGCTGGCAGGCACCCGGGACCCAGGCTTTCCTTGCAGTCCCAGCTTCGTCTGGAAGGTTGTTCGGTATAATTAGCATATTACGCTTTTGTTATTATGGATTGCTTTGCACCTGTTTGGAGAATAACATGTGTTCAATAATGATGAAATGATTTAGTTAAAAGTGGAATTGCTAAGGACCAAAGTATTATACATTCTGCAGATTCACTATATTCACTTATCACATATTCTAAAAGTTAGTATGTTCAATTTTCAAGGGATATGTCCTTTACTTTTCCCCAAGCACGAAAAATTTCCAAATATAGGCAAAACTCATCTGTATTTGTGAGATTATTTTGTAGTCTGTTACTGTAGTCTAAAGGCCTCCTAACATTCAATAACTTTTAAGATTTTTTTTTTCTAAAAGAGTGAAGTCTCAGAATTCCAAGGAAATCTGGAATTTGTTTTATTCAAATCTTAGATAAGCTGTCAGAATTAAGTGATCCCTGAACTGGTCAAAAGCAGGAAACTGGAGATCTGGGGAAAGGATAAAAACTACCACCAAATAAAAAAAGTCATGAAACAAATTAATCAAGAACTTTACGAAGAAACACAGGTAAAGTCTAAAGGAGGATACGCAGAACATCGCAGACTCCCCCAGGCTGGCTTCTCTTCTCTCTCCAATTACAGCCAGCCAGAGCTCTGGCCGCCGGGCCACTCCCAACATGCCACGCGCCTGGAGCTGAAGCCGCTGAATACACTTCTTCTCACTTCAACCTCCCAGACACAACGTGCTTTCGCGGCGTGAGCACCAGATTCTAAACTGGAGCTTCTGGGTCTGGGTCCCGGTTTCCCCACCTGCCTGATCTGCGAGTCTCTTGCCCTCGCTGGGCCTGTTTCCTCGTAGGTGAAAATAGCAATGACTCTCCTACGTCGGGCCGGCGCACAGGGTCACTAAACGAAGATGAGGGGCATCAAGACGCTTTAAGGAAGATGCAAGGGACTCTCAGTCTGTTATGGCTCTTAAAGTACGCGATGCTCACAACCAGCCCCAGACCGATCTCTCAAAGTCACCGCTGTCCCTCACTCCCTTCCCGCCCGGCGCCAGTGCAGCTCCCTGCGGTCGGCCCATTGCGGAAGCCGCGAGGCGACGTCTGCCGTACCTGCAGCCACTTGGTCAGCGGGGCCCTCCTGCTGACCCATGACGAAGTCGTGCACGAGGCCCCACAGGGCACCCGTGGGCGCCACCGCCTCCAGATCGGCGGCGGCCGCCATGACGCGAACTAGCGATCGTGGGAGGGGAAGTGGGCTGTGGCGCGGGACGGGCCTCTCGGCGCACGCGCCTCCTGAGCCAATCGCTTGGCGAAGGCTGAGGGGTCGGGGCGCTCCCCGGGTCACGTGCTTGCCGGTCCTGGCGAGGCAGTTCCAGGGAGGCTGGAACGGCCCCTCCCCGAGGGCGGGGCCTAGGCCGGGGAGGTGGCTGCTGGGCAGGCAGCCCGGGGCCATTGAGGGCCAGTAACTTCTGGCCCTGCTACCCCGGAGACCGGCGGTGGGGGCGGGTACCTGACTGGGTGGGGCCGAGGGGCGGTACGCACCCTGGGGGAAACCAATGAAAAAATCAGGCCCAGCACGAGGGGGCGGTGCCGTCGGTCACGTGCGTACCTGCGGCCGGCGGCCCAGCGCCGGCACCTCAAGCCCGAAGCTGGGAGCGGACCGGGCGGGGGCGGGGTTAGGCAGGTGAGTGACAAGCTCGGGGGCCGGCCCAGCCGGGAGTCCGGAGTGAGCCGGGTGTAGCTGCGGCGGTGCCCGCCCCCTCTCCGCCCCGCCAGCGGAGCTGTTCTCCGGCCGGGCACCGTCGCGGGCCCCCCTGGCCCGGCCACCTGGGACTGTGTTGGGGAGTCGGCCACCTCCCTCTCTCCCCTCATCTGCAAAGTTTGTGGCGAAGCCGGCGCTGGGGCAGAGCGAACCCCAGGGGGGGAGATCGCGGAGCGCCCGATGACGGGCGGCAGGAGCCGTTGACCCCGGGCGCCGCTGTCCGGGACAGGAGTGTGGAGCAGTTGACCAGCCCGCCGCCTCCGGTGCATGGGGCCCGGCTGAGGATCCAGCATGGGCAACTGCGTGGGGAGACAGCGCGGAGAGAGGCCGGCCGCCCCGGGACACCCCCGCAAGCGAGCAGGTAACGACGGGAAAGGGAGCAGGGCTACGGGCGCCCCTCCAGTTGTCCCCTTCCTTGCCTGACCTCCCACGGCTCCTGGCGTCTGGGTTTTCCCGAAGTGAGACGTGGAGTGGGGGCTCCCCGCCCCTGGCTGCCGGGGGAGCCGAGCTGGGGCTACTGGGAGCGCTGACCCGGCTTCGAGCTCAACTAGCTCCAACTGGGAAGCTCGCGTGGGGGTGGGGGCGGGGGCAGGAAATGTTTCCAGACCGCAGCGGGCCGGCGGAGGGGAGGGGGGCCGGGGCGGGGCGCCGCTCGCCTGGCCCCCGGGCCGGGATCGGATGCCAGCCCGTTGGGGCACGGCGAAGGTGGCCAGGCGTCCCCAGAACTCAGCGAGCGAGGCGAGAACAGTCGCTCCTTCCAAAGGCTGTGTCATTTCATTATCCGGCTGCAGATCGTGTCTGCCGGAATCCGACTTGCAAAAGCACTGCAGGACTCTGGGAAAGAAATCTTTATTTTAACCGCAAGGCTTTCTAGAGTCTCCGGGCCGTCTCGGAGTCTTGGAAAAGTGGGGAATCGCCCTGGGGTTTGTTGGGGTCCTTCCCAGCCGTGGGAATGGGATCTGCTCACTGGTGATCCGCGAGGGCCGGGCAGCGCCTTCTCACCTTCTTGGTACACTCCTATCCTGGCGCTTCGCCTCCCCCAGTCTCGGTCTAGTACTTACTTCCTTCTCTGGGGGTGTTGCAAGGACCTTCTGAGAATGATAAAATCGTGGACGTTAGAGCTGCAAGGCACCTTCGAAACCAGTCTAGAATCCAAATAGACCCTACCTCCTCCAATCTATGAAAAAGCCCGGATCCAGCGAGGTTGAGTAACTTGCCCAAACCCACACAGCTCTTTAGTAGTACAACTGGGGCTAGAACACAGTCTCCTCTTCCACCCAGTTGCCACATATTCCCTTATGTAAGAGTAGTTAATGAAGTGAAAACTTTAGTTGGAGTTTCCTGTCTCCTTTGACACCGAAGGTGTGTTGACTGGGTTGCGGAAACTGGAAAGGTGGATGTGGGAAAACATGGGGGAATCAGGAAAGGATGTCTGTGTGGTGGACAGGATGACTTGTAGAAGATATGTATTTTTATAGGGCGGGATGGGTAAAATTTAACATTAAAATCCTCTTGGCAACCCTGGCCATTCTGACTGAGGAAAGTTGATTCTCAAACGCAAGGGCTCTCATTCATTCATTCATTCATTCATTCAGTTAACAAATATTTATTATCTATGTGCTCAGTTCACATAATTTATTTTGTTGCATTTGAAACTCCTACTTGAAATTCTCCCCTTCCCTTTTTGGCATTATTAGACTATCTTGTTTCTTCGTGTGTTGTTTTTCTCTCAGATCACTGCTAGGTGTGGACACACCCATGGGTCAGTTTGACATTTCATTTTTCTCTCTCATTACTCTCCTTGGAGAAATCTGATTCAGTATCACAACGCTTTGTCCATTGGGAATACCCATATGCTGTATCTTCAACTATTCCCTCTTGAACATTAGACTGCTATCTCTAAATGCCCACTGGACGCTCTGATGTAGTTATCCTCAGACTGCACACCTCTAAAACCAAGCGCTGCATCTCTTCCCTCAGCCCCCTTCCCTTTGCTCTTCCATGCTTTCAGATGCCTAACTTAATACTTTGAAAACCTCTCTGCTGACTTTCTCTACTTTCTTCCCTCCTCCTTCCAGCCAGTCAGTCACTTGGACTTGCTGTTTCTTCCTTTAGCAGGTCTTACAAACCTGCCCCTCCCCACTGTACTTCACAGCCTTGTCACCTCAAATGCAACTCATCTCCCAGGCTGAAGTTAGTTCCCTACCAAAGGCCAGTTCATCTTCAGTCATTCATCTAGTGCCTATACTTGGTGAGCAACCCCCAGATGATGTTTATTAAATTAACCTGCTCCAAACCATATAGTTCTACGTTCAGAAAAAATTGTGTACCTCCCCATGTCTACAAGAACTTTAACTCCAGGTTGTTCAAGTCTGGTCCAATCCTTCCATTTAAGGCACGATTTCTTTCTCTTCCCTGACAATAAGGCCACCAATGTTTGCTCCTGCTATTTCCCCCTGCTTATTAAGAGCCTTTCTTCCCTTTAAGGTCCACCTCAAATCCAATATTTTTCTAGAAACACCTTGCCTGACAGTTTCAACCCCTCCTCAGTAGATCTGATTGCTTCTTCTAAGAACTCGTTCAGACACATCATACCACTTATTTAACAATTATCTACTCCATATTATTAGTCATTTCTTTGATGTTTACAGTCTTATATCAGCAACTACATTGCAAACCTTGAAGAGTTGGGTTCTGTCTTATCCGTGTGTGTGTGTGTGTGTGTGTGTGTGTGTTTGTGTGTCTGTCTGTCTCATTCATTCATTTAACCATATACACACACACATAAATACTCGACACTTAGCACAGTGACTTATACAAAGGAAGCACTCAAAATTTGATGACTTTAGAAAGCTGCCTCAACTTCATCTTACCATCTGAATTTTTCATGTAAACATTTTACTGAAGTATATTTCTACATTTTCTACCTTCCAGTGTATCATTTTTGCAATTCTGTGGGTCCCAGCTATAAATAGCTTTATTAATAATATCCAAAGCCAAGGGGAACTATAAGATGACAAGTTTGGTACAAGGAAAGGAATCCTTCTTAATCTCAGTGTGCACGTGGCATTCCTGTAACATCTACAGGACAGTTTGCTAAGGACAGTTTTGTGTTGTAACACTAATGCTTAAAATTCCCCTAGCTCCCACTGTAATGCTAATGCTTACCTTTCCTTGGTCACTGATGTAATGGAAGAAAGCCTCACAGAGAGCTAGCATATGAGCTGTAGTCCTGGGCCTGTAGCTGGGTGACCCTGGGCAAGTCATCAGTCCTCTCCGGGTCACACTTTTAATATTTTAGAAAGGGAAGGGGGGTTATACTATATCATTAGAGCCATTGTAATTATCTTCACAAAGGGAACTATCCACCTTGAAAGTTGAAATCTTATGCATTGTCACCCTTTGGCCTAAATTCTATCTTCCTAGTCACTTGACAGGTGAAGCAGAGACTTGACATCCACTGGTCAGGCAGTATTGCATTAGCTGGAAGAATTAGGCGGTCCTCTCACCTCACCAAGTTTTGTGATTGTCACTTTTTTAAAACTGTTATTCAGCCCTAGCTGGTTGGGCTCAGTGGATAGAGCGTCAGATTGTGGACTGAAGGGTCCCAGGTTCGATTTCGGTCAAGGGCACATGCCTGAGTTGTGGGCTCGATCCCCAATTGGGGGCATGTAAGAGGCAGCCGATTAATGATTGTCTTTATCATTGATGTTTCTATCTCTCTCTCCCTCTCCCTTCCTCTCTGAAATCAATAAAAATAAATTTAAAAAACAAAAAACCTGTTATTCATTTTTAAAAACTTTATTATTGAGAGTATTACAGATGTCCCTCCTTTTTCCCTCTTGTCCTCCATAATCTGGTTCCCACCCTGATCCAGGCCTTCACCACCCTATTGTCTGTGTTCATGGGCAATGCATATATGTTCCTCAGTTAATCTCTTCCTACCCACCCCCCTTAACTGTTACTCTTAATGCAAACCCAGTGGTCTGTGTTCTCCCCTTCAGATCCTGGGTGGCCCTTGCATACTTCAGAGAATACTTGGGGGTTTACTCCTTTGGAGGGCTCCTGCCACCCCATACATATACCCTGGGTAGGTCAATAGCTCTGCCCAAGAAGTGAGTGAGTAAGGCAGCCTTTCCCCTGGCCACCCCAGGATGAAATAGAGGTGGTAGAACAGGCCAATCTCTTGCCCAGCTCCACCCTTTGAGAATGTGGCAAGGCTGAAACCCAAATATCTGACTCTGGTGTGCCAGGCGTATCCACTTACATTCTGGAATCTCAGGCTAGGGATGGACAGACCCAGGGCCCTGTTTTGGGCTGGTTGGGCTTAGCAAAGAGTCAGCTTCTCATTGTGTGGGCTGTTGTGGCTATTCTTGAGAGAGGAATTGGGCAACTTCTCCATTTGCTCAGTAAATATTTACTGAGTGCCAGGCACCTTACTGGCTGTGAACAGACCTGGTCCTTGGCCACATGAAACTTACAGTTTAGGGGGACAGATAATACACATATAGTCTTAAAAATTACATGTGATCATACATGGAAATCCTGTATGATTATACATATAATTATGTATTGTTATTATATATGCTGGGGACACCCACATTTATCATTTCAGCTCATCCTGTCTAGCCTTATATAGTTTGCTGCCTACATAATACATCTAATGTCTAAAAGGCTTCTCAGATTAATATGCCCCAAATAGAATCCCCACCCCTGCTCCTTCCACACGGAACAGTTCCCATCACAGTTAATGGTGATTTAATGCTTCCAGTTGCCCAGGCCCCTAACATTCTAGAGTCATCCCTGACTCCTCCCTTTCTCTCATATCCCACATCCACTTAATCAATAGACTTTGTTGGCTTTGCCTTAACTATATCCAGAACCTGACTGTTACTGTCTTCACCACTTTCACCCTAGTCTAAGCTACCATTGGCCTCTTAACTGACCTTCCTACTTCCTCCCTTGTCTCCCGACAGACTATTTTGAGCTCAGCAGCAAGAGTGATGCTGTAAACTGTAAGTCAGATTTTGTTACTCCTTTGCTCCCATCTCATTCAAAGTCCTTGTGTTGGCCTACAAGACATAATAGGATTTTCACCAGCTTAACTTTCTTAAACCATCTTTTGCTCTTCATTCCCTGTTCTAGCCTCTGATATCTGAATGGGTCCCTCCCTCCGTCTTCTCCTCCATTTCCTCAAACATTCCTTTTCAGTTAAGCCCTTCCAGGCTATTCTTTTAGAAATCGACCCCTTCCATTCACCACCTGTTCTCAGCATTATCTACCACTATTCCCTATTTTATTTTTCTTTACATCACTTACCATTACCTGACATTGGCTGTCTTCCCTACTGGATGTGGCCAGAGATTTTTATTTGTTCATTCCCTGGTACCTAGAGCAGCGCCTGGCGTATTAATATTGTTGGATGAAACTAGTGTGTGTGACCGAATTGGTGAGGTTTATAGAAAAGCAGGAATGAGCAGATCTGATTGTGTTCCCATCTTAAATGGGTGTTAGGGCAGGTATTTGATGAAGGGACTTAAGCTGCCACCTCAGAGTGGTGTTCTGTTCCTGGGACTGGTTTCTCTCTCACCCAAGGACTAGGGAAGGTCTCAAATACCTGGGGTATAATTCCCTGTGGTTTGGGAGCCTCTTTCTAGAAGATACCAGGGCTGAAGCAGGAGAGCAAAGTGAAGCCCTCTTCTAGGGTTCTAGCCAGGGAGTAGCACTTTCTAGCCATTTTATGTGTGCATCTATGTAAGAGTGGACACCTCTCCCAGGTACACATGGTATTTGTAGTCATAAACTCAAGGGGAAGTGATGGGGTAGTCTAACAGGCTGAGGCAGGAGGAGGGTGATGTGGATTCCAGGCCTCTCTACCCCATTGACTTGTTGGGGAATTTTTAGAATCATAGAATTTTAGAGTTGAAAGGAACTTGAAGATTTCTTTAACCTCTCTTTTCTTTTCCAGCTATTAACAAAAGAGAATAAAGGTATATCTACTCCCTGCCGAGTTCACAGAAATATGGTACAACCTATATAAAAACTGCCTGGGCTTCTTTAAATTTCGAGTGTGCTGAGGCCAAGACATTGGAGGGAAGTGGTCAAAATCAAGTGTATTGAAAAGGGAGGAGGTCTAGTCTCTTTGCCACGTTTTTGAGTGGTGATCTTGGGCCAGTCATTTGTTTATGCTCAGTTGATCCTCTGTTTGATAAATAAAAATATGATAATATCTCCAGTTGACTTCAGAGAGATGTTATAGGGATAAAATAAGCTGACACTGTGCCAAAACCGGTTTGGCTCAGTGGATAGAGCGTCGGCCTGTGGACTGAAGAGTCCCGGGTTCGATTCCGGTCAAGGGCATGTACCTTGGTTGCGGGCACATCCTCAGTGGGAGGTGTGCAGGAGGCAGCTGATCGATGTTTCTCTCTCATTGATGTTTCTAACTCTCTATCCCTCTCCCTTCCTCTCTGTGAAATATCAATAAAATATATTAAAAAAATAAAAAAAAATAAGCTGACACTGTTTTAAAAATTGTTTTCGTGACTGCACTATCTGCTCACATATGAGGTCCCAACTCAGAGCCTCATCTGGCATTAATGGGAAATAAACCTTGGTTCTCTGCTCCTTCCTAATTGTGTGTTACTTTGGACAAGCCTCTTGGTCTCTCTGAACTCAATTTCCCCGTTTGTACCCTGCTGATCTCCTAAAGAGGTTGTAAGAATCAAGTGAGATCCTGTATGAAAAAAGACTGTGAACATAGTTTCTATTATCCAAAGCTACAGAATTTTTACTCAGAAACCATAGCCAGTGATTCCCCCCACACCATATCATTGAAGTTTACTCTTTTTAAAGGAACAAAACTATAAAAGAAACGTTTTAAAACCATTTTTTGGATGGGACTCTTTCTGAAATGGATGATATGCTTCTAAGCAAACTATGCTGAGCATGAATAACCTCTGCAACTTGCAATGTTGAGTTTGCATCTGTATATACAAAGCACTTGCTTGGTGGAGGTGGGACATCAAAAGCTTCTTTCTCTCAAAAGTGTTTATATCTGAAAGGAGAGGGGAGATGGGGGTAAACTGGTGGCAGGCAGAAGGAAATTGCCAAGGTAGAGCCTGTTCAGAGCCCTACCTCCAGGTCCCAGGCAGCAGCATTGGTGCGAGGAGGCTCTTGAGTCCTGTCCCTGGCTCTGAATTAGAAGAGTGGTTCTTGCCTGATCAGTTATTGTGTTATGACAGCATCAGGCCTTTGGGCTTATGAGTCTTTAGGGCAGTGGGCCCCAAACTAAATGGTTCTCTGCTGCTGTGCTTTTGGGATTCATGTTTCCACCCATAATTGTTGCTCTGTTTTCTCCCTGGTAGTCAATGGTCACTTCCTCCCCTCCCTAGTAAAAAATTGTTAAATATACATAACATAAAATTTATCATTTTGATCACCTTTAAGTGTACAGTTCTGTAACATTAAGTACATTCATGCTGTTGTACAGCCATCACCACCATTTATCTCCAGAACTTGTTTCATCTTCCCAAACTGAACCTTTGTACCCATTAAACACCAACTCCCCGTTCTCCCTTCTCTCAGCCCCTGGCAACTGCCATTCAGCTTTCTGTCTCTATGAATTTGATTACTTTAGGTATCTCATAAAACTGGAATCATACAGTATTTGTTCTTCTGTGTCTGGCTTATTTCAGCATAGCATCATCAAGTTTCATGCATGTTGTAGCATGTGTTAGAATTTTCCTTATTTTTAGGGCTGAATAATACTCCATTGTATGTATATACTACATTTTGCTTATCCATAAGCCATCATAGGACACTTAGGTTGCTTCCACCTTTTGGCTATTGTGAATAATACTGCTGTGAACATGAATGTACAGATATGTGTTTGAGACACTGCTTTCAGTTCTTTTGTGTGTATGCCTAGAAGTGGAATGCTGGATCATATTTTAATTTCTGAGGAAAACAATTCTTTAGCGGCGGCGCCATTTTACATTCCCACCAGCAATGCATGAAGGTTCCAATTTCTTCACATCCATGCTAATACTTGTTATTTTCTGTGTTCTTTTTTGTTTGTTTGCTTTTTGGGTGTTTGTGTGTGTGCGTGCATGCGCTCATTTTTAGGTAGTAGTCATCCTAATGGGTGTGAAGTGGTATCTCATTGAAGTATTCACTTCTTGAGATCCCATCTGCTGGGCTCAAATAGCAGCCCCTCTCATTTCTTGAACTTGTTTTAATTATGCCTAGAGAAAGAGTAGATGGGCTCAAAGTGAAGCTTGACGGGTCCCCCAGAGGCAAATACAGGAGCTTGGGGTGGGGAGAGGCTGTGACATTTTTCTGGTCCGTCAGAATTTGGTTTCTAACTATGTGGTCAATAGTTGGGATGGATGGATGGATGGATGTCTCCTGTTAAGCAAAGCATTTCTGTGTTATCATTTATCTGGCTCCCAAAGATGTTAATGCTATCTTACTCTGAGCGCCACTTCTTTTTAGCTCCCTTTTGCATGTGAGAGATGCAGGACTGTAGTTCAAGTGAAGAATGTTGGGCTAAATGAAAGGTATGGAGATGGAGTGTTACAGTGACATGCTAACATGGTGCTTGTCTGCTGTTCGAGGCCATGTGCTTCTCTCCGAGCTGTTGGGGACAAGATCTCTCTGCTTTCTGAGCCCACAAGGAAGGGGGACTGAGTACAATGTGCTCCCATACCTCTGACCAGCCCCAGGCCCTCAACTCCTGCATCTATTGCCCTTGGAAAGAGAAACCTGTAAGGAAAAGGTCTGGAGCACCTTCTTGCTGCAGGGTAAGGGGTGGGGACAGTGGGGAACAGGGGCAGCCTCATTTGTACCTGTCTCCTCTGGGAGGCTGGCACCAGAGCCCAAGCCTAGGCAGCCAACTGGTCCCCAAGTAGCCTGCATCCTAGAGTCAAGCCCATGGATGGAGTTTTGTGGTTTTTAGGGCTTGAAGAGCTGCAATAACAATAGCTGGGTGTTTACCATGTGCCGGGAACATGGGAACATCACCGTACAGTATTTCTGTCAATCCTCACAACTATTATCACCTTTTTATAGATGAAGAAATCAGACCTTAGAAAGTTAACATCACCTGCCTACGGTCACAGCTGTAAACAACAGAGCCAGGACTGGAATCCAAGTGGTCTGATTTCAGAGCCCAGGCTTTTGGCCACTGTAGTTTATTTTCATTGAACTTAAAATGTTTTTTAAAATAAGAGTTTATTATTGAGTACCTCCAGGCAACATGCCAGATCCATTCAGACCATCATCTTATTTGATTCTTCCCATTTTGCCTATGGGGACATTTTTACTCATTTTACATTTGGGAAAGCTGATGGTCAGGAAGGTAAATTGATTGCTGGTGGTCATGGAACTCAACTTAAGTACTTTGACTCAATTCCAGTGCTCATTCCATTGTGCTGTGAGTCCCTCCTCCAACCCCCATGAAATGAATCTAGGAGGTCAGCTGTGAAGTCTGCAGAGCTTCAAGGACAGTGACTACTCTGCTCCCCTACTGTTCCTGTCACCTCCTTTAATTTTCTAGCAGCTAGACCCCAGCCTGCATACTTAGGAGCCACATATGCCTGGCATATAGTAGGTGCTCAATAAATATTCATTGAATGTTGTTTGAAGGCTGAGTTTACTAGGAGTAGTAGAATCTCAACCAAGATTTTGTTCCTAAAGCGAAACAAGTAGAATGCAAGCATTGTTGTTTCCTCCTCCTTCTCCCAGAAGGAACCTCCTCTTTCCAACTCCCAGATGCCAGGGACTTGAAAAGAGTGCCCTGGCTCTGCAGACTGAATTACTCCCAAATTCCCAAGGGAAAAGAAGCAACAGCGTCACATTAGTGAAGTGCTTACAGGATCAGGTGTCATTCTTCGTAATTAATAAGACTAATGATCCATCCATTGCTCTGCTCAGCATTTTACAGTTTTCAAAGTGCTTTCTCAAGTATAATATATCATTTGATCGCCACAGGGCAGGAATCATTTTTCCTGGTTTATGGATGAGGATACTGATATTTAGTGAGGGTGTAAAGCTGCTCAAGATTATTGACAAAGAAGTGATAGAGTAGTGAGAAAGCCTCAGGTCAGAGCCTTAGTTTCCACATCTGTAAAATGGTGGCAAGGGTAGTGTAGTCAAGGATTACTGGTATATGGGATCCTGTGTGTAAAGTGATCAGCAAGATGCCCACACACAGCAGATGCTTAGCAAATGATAGCAGTAGGTTGTTAATGACAATAACCAAGGCCAAATTCAGTGTTCCCTTGGGGATTTGTATTCTACTGACGCCTGTTCAGCTTAGAGTGTTGGGAGGAGCGGAGTGTACCCACCTCTATCCCACCCGGGAAATCAGGTTTTGGCCACTCTCTGGCCCTTTCCCTGGAGTCAGAGTATATAGAAAGCGCTGGCTATGCATTTATTTTGATTTGCAATATCTGAGATCTTTCAAAGAGGATCTTTATAAGATATAGTTTTCTTTTGGTAGAAGATAATTATGACAATTACGACAAATATTTTATTCGTGTAGCGACTATTTGCATTTTATTATCCCAGCTCCTCCAGCTCATTAGCCTCAGGCAAATAGTTCTGGATTTGGGGGGCCTCACTTTCCTTATGTGTAAAATGGAGATAATAGTACCTACTCCATGGGGTTGTCATGAGAATTAAATGAGTTAATGAACATAAAGTCCTTAAATGGTGCCTGGGACATATTAAAATACCCAATAAATGGTAGTTATTATTTTTTACTATTTCACCATGCTTGTCACTATATTTACACTAGCTGTCTCCAAACTGGCCCCCCCCCCCCCCAAGTTATGAAGCAAGGCCAATGAAGTTTATATACAAAACCTAATTTCCATTGAATATACTAGTACTGACTGGTTATCTATTGTTCTTGTCATTACAGTCATTCATTCAGGAAAGCAAATTAGAAGCAAGTTGCCCAAGAATGGTGTTTGTATAGAGATAGCCTTGAATTCAACTTCGTTTTAAAAAAAAAGTGAATCATTCACAAAAACTTAAGAACTTCAACTCTTGTTAGTAACAAATCCCTTGCAACACCTCCACACTCTTGCTTGCAGGGGTGGGCAAACATTTTGACTCGAGGGCCACAATGGGTTCTTAAACTGGACCGGAGGGCCGGAACAAAAGCATGGATGGAGTGTTTGTGTGAACTAATACAAATTCAAAGTAAAGGAGCTGAGGGGAGAGCAAGAGAACCGGATAGAACAGCCGGATCCGGCCCAGGGGCTGTAGTTTGCCCAAGGCTGTTGCTACTTTTCTGGGCTGTCTCCTTACAGATGCAAATATTACTTGCCCGGTATGTCAAGGCTCTGGAGCGCCCTTAGTTTGCTGTGGCTCATCTTCAGCTTGTCAGACATCTCTGGATCCGCTGGGATTCCTTCCTAGAACCTTCTATATTTCTCTCATATACTTTGTCAATTGCAAACACCTCCTCCATGAACTTCCAAGAAACTGGCGATAAACATCAACACTTAACACACAGCCCCCTGTAACTAGAATAAAAAAAACATTTATTTTATAATTATTAAATACTGCTATTTATTGAGCCACTATTGTGTGGCAAGCTGTGCAGTAGGTACTTCATACACATCTCATCTAATCCTCTTAGTAATTCACTGAGGGTGAGATGATCCTCATTTAAGGGGAGAGGCCCAGTGATATCTACCATTATGTGCATTATAACACTGTGAGAAATGGAAGGTTTTGGATTCTAGACCACTGTTTTTGATTCTTCCCTGGGTTCCTTCCATGCAATATCCAACTCACTGTCAATTTCAATTTAAGGGCTCATTGGGCTCTAAACAGGTAGAGCTGGTTTACTGACGTCATTGTCACTCATGACTAGCAAATAGTCCACTTCTGCCAGTTCTCACACTACACATCTTGAATGTGCCAGCAAGTGCACTTGGTGACAACCTTCATGGATTTGTCTCTTCTTCCACCTCTCCCCACTCGTGCGCTGTGTCTGGGAACCAGACCACACTGTTCTCTATAAAATGGTATATTACATGATACTGGTTATAAACTTAGAGAATGCACTCTTTCCCCAAAATAGACGGTCATTTGACTGACCAGTTCATTTCCCCAGCTCTCACAGCAGCTTCAGGAATCATCATCACTGAAATTGGTATCATTTATTAATTTTCTATTACATATGTTAGGCACCCTACTAGGTGTTGGACTTCATTGCTTTCAGTTTTCACATCAGCCCTGTAAGTTAGGCATAATTACCTCCACTTTATAGATGAGGAAACTGAGGCTCAGAGAGGTTAAGACATTTGTCCACGAAAGCGGATGAACTGTTGTTCGAATCCTGGTAGTTGTATCCCAAGGCTTGTTCCTTAACCACCATGGGAAACTAAATACCCACTGCATCTGCCTTACACTGGGCACTGTGCTGCACGCAGGGCACATCCTGGAGAGTCCATTCCTTTCCTCAAGGAGATTACAGTGTGATGAATACTGGAGCTTCTGTGATTTCTTTTTATTTTTTCCAAACACACTTCCCCCTGAGCATCTCCAGTGGGCAGATCCATGACATAGAGCCGAGGGTCCAGGGTGAGCTAAGGAGGCAGTCCTGGGAGCTGGGGATGCTCTGGATGCCGTGTTTACATCCCAGGCCTACTTCTTTGGTTGCTGATGGCTCTTCTTCCCTCTGTGCTCTCACATCAGGTTCACAGAGCCCAGAGCTCATTGTGGTCTGGCCCAATTTGATGTTCTTATTTATGGCCCGGTCCAGGGCTGGCTGCTGAGAAGAAGGGGGCCTTATTTGGCTGGAAGCTTATTGCTATTATGGCTTTTTATAAGGCCCCAAATGAAACTATAAAACCTCCACAGGCTGTATGTACTGTTATTTGGGCCTTGTCCCTGGGGAGCAGGATGGGCTGGTTTTTGGAGTCAATAGGCTGAAGGAAAGCTTCATCAAGTCTTTTAATCTGCAGCCGACCCTTCCTGTTTGAAGCTTAGTCTAGCTCTGTCCTTCCGTGACACATGCCCCATGGAAGATCTAGGGACTGGATGCCTGGCCCATTGTTGGCTGTCAAACACTTTTCCTGCAGTCCTGGACAGAGAGGCTCAGCCCGCTACTTCTGAGAGCACCACTCATTCCTTGGGCATTTGTCTATGCCAGGGGCCCTGGGCCAGAAGAAGTATCCAAGGAGAGACTTCAGCCTGTGGACCCTGTCCTTCCTGAATGCAACCACCACCTGGTGCTAGTTTGAGTATGGATGGATGGACCCCGTTTTTAGGCTGGATCTGGAGCCTTAGTTTTAAAGGTAAAATAATCACTTTTCAAAAACTGTGAGTTGGCAGTCTTGCTCAGAACCCACCCTTATCAGTTAGGGCAGTGGTCGGCAAACTCATTAGTCAACAGAGCCAAATATCTACAGTACAACGATTGAAATTTCTTTTGAGAGCCAAATTTTTTAAACTTAAACTTCTTCTAACACCACTTCTTCAAAATAGACTCGCCTAGGCCGTGGTATTTTGTGGAAGAGCCACACTTAAGGGGCCAAAGAGCCGCATGTGGCTCGCAAGCCGCAGTTTGCCGACCACGGATTTAGGGGAAGGGAATTGGCAATTTTAAGGACTTCAGCTAAAGGAACTGGTTCAGAGAGGTCAAGCTTCTGGTCAGGCTGTTGGTCTGCCCTGAAAGTCAGAGGTAGAGCTGGTGTTGGACCCAGGAAATCTGACTCCAGTTCCTGTGCCCTTTCTACTCATTCCTGCAAACATGTGTGCAAATGTTATACATGTGTGGCTTTCCATCTGTCTGGGGGGAGGAAGCAAAGACAAAAGTGTGAAACCATTTCAAGCAGACAGTGTACAGACGAGCAGAGACGAAGACAATGTATAGACTGTTTAGAAAGAGTTAAGGTGGGATAGGACAAGTATTGGGGGTAAGTGAGGAGAGTTTGGAGGGTAAGGTTGGAGAGAAGCAAGTAATATGATTTTCTTTATTGTAAAAGTAATATGTGTTCATGTGAAAAATGTGAACAATACCAGAAGGCCAAAAGAAGAAAAACTTTGTACTCCCACCACCCAGAGAGAGTCCCCATTCCCCATTTGGTGTTTATCTTTCTAGCCTTTCTTTTCTTTTGCTTTCTTTCTTTTTTTTTTCTTTTAGGCAATAGAGTCGAATTAGCTGTATACACCAAGGTAGGGAAGGTCTTGAGAGTAAATGGGCACATTTAGGTCAAAGAGAGCCTCTGCTGGTCACTGCAAATGGGGTGCAGATGAATGATGTTGTTTGGGAAGAGACACCCAACATCTGTGAGCAGCAAGGACTAGAGCCTGTGAGAAACCAGGGACTCCAGCACCCCAGACTTGAGACTCATATTTCATCGTCCACTACCCAAGTGTCTCAGGTTTTCTCTTCTCTGCTGTTGTCTAGGGGTTTAAGGGAAAAAATTTCTCCTGATTTGTCTCAGAAGCTTGCTCCCCTACCCCCTATCTTGCAGACTCCCCTTCTTCCCCATTTACCTCCTGTGTTCTTCAGCAGTGTTCTCCTTCTCTGGAGTTGGGGACACATAGCCAGTTTTGCCACACCACAAGCTTTGCTACTGCGTGAGGTCATTTCAGGGGAGAAACTATATATAGCAGAGGACTAGCATCAGGACAATTCCATATTGTTCATCGCCCTTCCGCCGATGCAGCCAGGGTCACCTCGGACTCCGTGCCCAATGGTGGGCACTGCATTGTGTCTTCAGTGTCCTTTCTGTGTTCCCCAGCCAGGGCTCACCCACACAGGACCAGGGTTCTGGCCCTGCCCAAGTGAGCCTTTGAAGGAGCAGCCTCAGGAGAGAGGCAGTGGGGAGAGTCAGGCGGCCAGAATTCTCTTCCAGCTTTACCACTTAACACCAGTATGTGTGGCACCCATGATTCCCTAAATGCTTCCTCATCTGAATGATGAAGGAGTTGGTCTGGAGCAGGAATTTTATACTATGTTCTTTTAATTTAAATATTTTTTTAAAAAAATTGATTTCAGAGAGAGGGAGAGGGAGAGAAGGATAGAAACATTAATAATGAGAGAGAATCATTGATCAGCTGCTTCCTGCATGCCCCCTACTGGGGATTGAGCCCGCAACCGGAATCGAACCATGACTTCCTAGTTCCTGGATCAACACTCAACCCCTAAGCCACACTGGCTGGGCTATACTATTTTTTTAAGCCACTAGAACCCCTTCAGATGCAAGCTTACAAGGTAGCTTGATATATACAACCAAGTGGGTGCTGTACTGGTTGATGCCAGGGAGATGGGGGCCAGAAGAGGTTCCCTGAAGTCTTGGGGTCCTGATTGGAAATCACTAGGCAAGACCACCCGCTGAGGTTTCTTCCAGCTTTGGGCTTCATGGGTCTGGCCTTGTGATGGCCTCTGGAATAAATGACCCACCAGCTGTGTTACAAGCTTTGTGACCTCTGGAGACTTTGATCGTCATCTTGGGTAGGCGGGGAGTAGCAGGGGAGTAGCGTAGGACAGAGATCTTGGAGCAGAGTTCTTTGTAGTGGGGGTAGTCGGGGGAGAGGGGGAGTAGCACAGAGTTTGCAGATCCAGTTTGACTTGTAGCCTGCACTGCCATGGGCTGTTTTTTCTGGCCTGCTCCCACCTGCTTTTCCTTTTAGTGCTGTTTTTTTCCATAAAAGAGATGAAAATGAGGATAAAGTGCATTTTAGGCAAAGAAAGTACATTTATGTTAAGTTGCCTGGGGCTGAGTTACACACTTTATATGTGGGGTTTTTGTAGAGCACAGTGGTGCTTTTGGCAGAAATCAGAAAGCCAAAATCCAGGGCCAGTTTCCTTCATTCAGCAAGTTTGTTTGTGGAGCCCCTGCTTTGTATTCCTGGAGGAACACAAGGGAGATCCTAGCTGTGTTAAGACCTCTTGATTATAAGTAACAAACCAACTGAACCTAGCTTAAGCAAAAAAGGTGATTTGTTAGAGGGTTCCAGGACCCCACGACAGGATTGCTTCCTGGCTTTAAGCAGGGATTGGAAAAGTCTTGTTAGATTCTCTCCTTTGTCTCTTGTCTCTGCAGCTTGGCTTCCTCCTTCCTCAGCCCACACGGCCCCAAGTGTTTTTGCTGCAGTTCCAGCCACACTCAGAGGGACTCAGATCTCTAGTCCAAAGTCCAGATTCCCAGGGGAGCGAGTTCCATTGGCCCAGCTTAGGTCATCACGTCTCTACCCTTGGTCCACTCCGCCCCGATCGGGACGGGGTCACATGAACAAAACATGCCTGGCAGTAGCCACTCCTGACTCTGTGTGGATTAGGGCCAGCTTTAGAAGAGAACTTGTGAGCCGCACAGGCAGCCCCAAAGCTGCCTGCTCCTCCAGCCCTAAATGAGGAGCTCTTCCCATGGAGGAAACCAGGTGGGTGTGGAACTCTTACTAGCCATACAGGGGAGGCAGGAAAAGAAGGGGCACTTGGCAGAGCTGCTTGTTGCCAGGTTTGGGGCTGTCAGATTGAGGGCACAGGGCTCCCCGAGCTGGTGTCTACAGCATTCCACACAGAGAAGTGGACTCCCTAGGTGGGCTCAGGGAAGGAGTGTTTGTTGGCAGGAGTATGGCGAGGCCTCATGGGAGCTGAGGCTGGACAGCAGTCAGGAATGGAGGCAGCTCTGTCTTTTGGGGGCTGATGGCCTCTCTGTTTTAATTTGAACATCTACCTTGGCTTCCCTCTCTGTAGGCCCAGCCTTCTCCTCTAATTGCTTTGTTCCATTGCTGAGCACACCAATGCCAAGTTCTAGAAGCCAGTGGTTTGGCTTTTCTATTTTCTAGGTCATGGGACCACCCATGTACAGGTAGCTAGCGGGATGGGGCGGGGCTCCTGATCATGTGGGATGTGAAGCCATCCCTTTCAGAGCTTGGGGCAGGACGGGCATTAAGAAACAGTCTCCTCATATATTCTACAGTCAGGTGATGCTTGTGGATACAGGAGAGTGGAGCCTTGAAGGATGGAATAGAGGAGGGGCTCAGGAAGTGGACCAGTATGAGCTAAAGCAGGGGTGCAGGGAGGGGTCAGGCAGGTGTGTGCACCTTCAGGAGTGGGCAATAAGTTCTGAAAGGCACCTTGATAGCTAAGTTGTAGGGAGGGGTGTGGAGGTGATAGGGAGCCACTAGGAACATTTGACCAGGGGGATGGGAGGATGAGAAGGTACTGCTGGATTCAAAGGATGAAAATGATGGCTAGGGAAGGGACAGGGCAGGACAGAAGACAGGGAGGCCACTAGGAGGCCAGCAGTATTCAGGCAGGAGGGAAGGGTTTGTTTTGACACGTCTAGAGTGGAAGTGCAAGAGGTGTGGAAGCCCCTTGGAAGAAAGAGTCCACAGGATTTGGGTGACAGGTTGGCCAAAGCAGAGGGAGGGCCACAGACGTGTCAGGCAGGGGTAGGAGCATGGCAAGGGCCTGGCAACAATGGGGACTTTGGGAAGGCAAGCTCTTCGGAGGAGAGAGATAGCCTCCAGAGCAATGAGGCTGCTGGAGTGCTTGCCACTGTCCTCAGTTGGGAGAACAGTGTACATTTAGAGCAGAAGGGAAGTTCTGGGGTAGAGGAAGAGACTGCTGGAGAATGGGTCATGGGCCCACCAGCTCCACTTCTCAGGAACTATGACCCTGCTCCAGTCACCTCAGCTTCCTCATCTTCAAAATGGGAACAATATCTGCCCAGTCCCCTCCTAGAGGTATGGGGAAGTTCAAAGGTTATGTACATGACAATGCTTTGTGCACAGGAAAGGCTTGTGCAGATTGCAAGCAGTCCTGTTACTGTTGCTGCCTGTGTGACAACCTGTATGGTGACCCCTCTGTGGGGTCAGGGAGCCTTGCTTCCTAGACCTGCCACAATGTGACCGATGCTGGCCTCATGCTGGCTCCGAGCAGCCAGCCCAGCCTTCCAGGTGGATGACATTGCTGCTGACTCCATGTTACCCGGGGTTATGTCAATAACAACGCCTGTCTGGAACTTGAATCTGGGGGCGTCTGAATGACTGATTAGGTCTAGGATTAGGTCACCCCTGCCTCTAACTTCCAGCATTCCCCTAAGGGATGCTGTGTGTGGGCAGAGCCCAGTAGGCAGGACTCAGGCTGAGCTCTCATCTAAGAGAAAGAAAAGAGCAGTTGGGGAAGGGGGTAACTGTGGGCAGTTTAGCCCACGTACATTTCAGGTGGAATAGGAAGGTGATTTCTACTTCACAAGGGCCTCAATTGGCCTGTTCTCCACAGAGAAAAGCATGGAGCACTTGTTCCAAAGTTCCCAGGAAAAGGGGAAATGGTGAAACCTGCAGACTGTTTTGCTGCCAGCCTAGAAGAGGACTCAGATAGACACAGTAGATGGTGGCAGTGATGGGAATACTGGTGAAATCCTGGGGTTTGTGAAGTCCAGGGAATAGAGAGGGCTTGAGGAGGGGACCAAGGTCAACAGCAGGAGAGTCTATGGCCCTTCTTCTCATCTGTCCTGACCTTTCTCCATCCAGTAGTGCCCAGCAGCCTGGTTCTTTCTCCCTAGCTCCCCTTCCTAAGGATGTGGCCCAACTTTCCCCTGCTGCCCATACCTTGTTCTCCCTGGCTTCCCTGTTGCTCACCTGCAGCCTCCTCTCTCCTGGAAGGCCCGCTTCCTGTGCCCACAAAATCTTTGGTTTGGATCTTTCCCCCCATGCTTCCTCTTCCTTCCCTTACAGCCCCTTTGGCCTCTTTTGGAGTAGCCTGCTCCTCATACCCCAAGCAAGATTTTGTATTCTCCTGGCAGCTCGTTTCCAAACTCAGGCCCCGTGGAGTATTACTTTTCCTAAACACAGCAGCTGTGCATTTCACTGGCCTGCCCAGCTGTTCCTGTCCTCCGTCACAGAGGTCATGTCATTTGTGACAATAAATAGGAAATGAGAATGATGTCAGGTGCCTCTGGGCTGCCCATCGAGCTGCCTGCATTCCTACTAGAAAACAATAATAGTAATAAAAATAATAAAACTAACACTTATAAATACTTTCTGTGTTCACTTATTTTCTAGATGCTGTGCTATACATTTTGCATTAATAACCCTGTGAGGCAAGCTGTATTATTGTTCTCACAATTGAGGGAAACTGAGGCTCAGAGCGGTTACTAATATGTAACTTATCTGACATCTCCAGTGAGTAAGGGGCAGAACAAGACTAGAACTTGTGTGGGTCTGACTCCCATGCCCATCTCCTAACCATGGCGATGCATCTGCCTCTAATGGAAGAGGAGTGTTGTGGCCCAGTATTCTACCCCCCACATAAACTTCAACTCTCCTTCCCCTCCAGTTGGCTGTTGCAACTAGTAACTAGTCCAGATAAGGAACCCTTGTGGTGTTGTTCTCAGAACTGTGTTTTGTTTCTTTTTTCCTCCATACCCCAAACAATGAGAAGACCTTTGGATGCTAGGTGTCATGGTATTTCTCTTTGCTATGGACTCTCCCATTTTACAGGTAGGAAAAATGTCCTCCTAGTCTTAAGAACTTAATTGGACATTATCCTGACGAAGGAGCTTCAGAACTAGAAATAATAGCCTCATCTCTTGGCTTTTTATCTGATGGTCTTCTCACTTAGATCATGTCATTCTGTGCTGAGTGCTGGAAATATGCCCCAGTGTGCCCCCTTCTACACATTCTGTATTGACTTAGAACATTGCTGCTCTTTGGAATAGCCCCTTTGTGTTGTTCTCTCTCATCTGTGAATGGTGATTGTCAAGGGGAGAGGGGAGAATGAAAGAATATAAAAATCTCTGGGGATTGGGCATATATGAAATTTGATAAAAGTGTATTTAGTATCATAATCACATTTTAGGTTTGAAATTTATATATCCTATCTAATAAAAGAGCAATATGCAAATTGACCATACCTCTGCTACACCCTCAAGCCACACCCACCAGCCAATCAGGAGCAAGTATGCAAATAAACCCAACCAAGATGGCTACGGCCACAGAGAGCAGGAGGGAGGCTTGGGTTTCCCCGGCAATGGAGGAAGACAAGCTTTCCACCTGCCCTTGCCGGCCTAGGCCTCCACTCAAGGCTACAAAGTTTCAATGATAGAAGATACATAAATCCAAACAGAAATGGTGGCAGCCACAGAGCTGGAAAGAGCAGGAGGCTAGGGTTGCCCGCGGCGATGGAGGAAGCCAAGCTTTTGCAGCCCTGGCCGGCCCAGGCCTCCGCTTAAGGCTACAAAGTTTCAATTATAGAAGATACATAAATTCCAACAGAAATGGCTGCTGCCTCAAGGCTTGGCTCCGCTCCATACTACAAAGTTTCAATTGTAGAAGATAAATAAACCCCAGATACCAGGGCCTCCGCTTGGGTCACCAGGGGGCATGGCCAGACTGCAAACCACCACAGGCCCCTCGCCCAGGCCGCCCCATGCCCCAAGGGAACCCCACCCTGATTCGAGACACCCTTCAGGGCAAACCAACTGGCCCCCACCTGTGCACCAGGCCTCTATCCTATCTAATAAAAGAGTAATATGCAGATTGACCATCACTCCAACACACAAGATGGCTGCCCCATGTGGTCAAAGATCCTGCCCCCATGTGGACATAACATGGCTACCACAAGATGGCCAGCAAGGAAGAGCAGTTGGGAGGGACCAGGCCTGCAAGGGAGAGCAGTTGTGGGCGATCAGGCCAGCAGGGGAGGGTAGTTGGGAGGGACAAGGCCTTCAAGGGAGGGCAGTTGGGGGCAATCAAGCCTGCAGGGGAGGGCAGTTAGGGGTGACCAAGCCGGCAGAGGAGGGAAGTTGGGGGCGACCAGGCCTTCAGGGAAAGGCAGTTGGGAGGGACCCAGGCCTGCAGGGGAGGGCAGTTAGGGGTGACCAGGCCTGCAGGGGAGGGCAGTTGGGGGGTACCCAGGCCTGCAGGGGAGAGCAGTTGGGGGGACCAGGCCTGCAGGGGAGGGCAGTTAGGGGTGACCAGACCTGCAGGGGACGGCAGTTAGGGGTGACCAGTCCTGCAGGGGAGGGCAGTTAGGGGCAAACAGGCTGGCAGGGGAGCAGTTAGGCATCAATCAGGCTGTCAGGGGAGTGTTTAGGGGGTGATCAGGCTGGCAGGCAGAAGCAGTTAGGGGCAATCAGGAAGGCAGGCAGGTGAGCAGTTGGGAGCCAGCAGTCCTGGATTGTGATAGGGATGTCCGACGAATTTCGTGCACTGGGCCTCTAGTATATATATAAAATATTTTTATTGATTTCAGAGAGGAAGGGAAAGGGAAAGAGAGAAACATCAATGAAGAGAGAGAATCATTGATTGTCTGCCTCCTGCATGCCCTCCAGTGGGGTAGAGCCTGCAACCTGGGCATGTGCCCTGACCGGGAATTGAACTGTGACCTCCTGGTTCATAGGTTGACGCTCAACCACTGAGCCACGCAGGCCAGGCTATATTGTTTTTTTAAATGTAAACCACTGAAAGTGGGGTTTAACAAAAATCTTGCCTGATGTTACAGTAATTCTCAGGTGGGGCCTGATGCAGTTTTGGGTGGGGATGTGTATGTGAAGTCTGTGTTTATCAAAAGGGAGTATGTGTTTTAAAAGGCTGAGAAATGGTCTTTCAACAGGAGACCATAGTGTATCCTGCGTCTCCTCAGGTATTGGCTAGTGGTCACAAGAATGATGCGCATTGTGTGGGAGCATCTTGCCTGCCTTGTCTCAGTTGGACCAAACCCTCTTGAGGTAGCCTACCTGATGGCTTTGCCACCTACTTCCTGAAGGCAATACCTATTGTAGAGGCCTATTACTGGAGAGTTCAAGGCTAATCTGAAGCATATCTCTATATCTCTCTATATAAAAATCTAAGTGACCGTTAGGACGCCTACTGGACGAACTGCCGGTTGCTATGACGCACACTGACACCAGGGGACAGACGCTTAATGCAGGAGCTGCCCCCTGGTGGCCAGTGCCTCCCACAGCCAACCTCCCGTGGTCCCTCCCCCCAGACTGGGCAAGATGGCCCCAATCGCTGGCCAGGCCAAGGGACCCCACCCGTGCAAATTCGTGCACTGGGCCTCTATTACTTCCATAAAAGCTCAGACATGCATTGGCCCTGTGCATGCAGCTGAACACACAGATATTCCCTGCCCTCATGTTACTCACAGAGTAGTGAGAAACAGATTTTGCTCAAATAATAAAAATGTAATGCATGCTACAAAGGAGAGAAGAGGGTGTTGGGAGGAAATTATGGGATAGGGGGAATGAGTTATTTTGGGGTGGAGGATCAAGAAGACTTTCCTGAAAAAGATACCTAAGCTGACATGTGAAGGCTGAGACTGAGGTAGCCATGTTTGTCTTATGAGGCCCCATCCCTGGCCAGGTCTACTTGCTGGCCCAGGAGACACCTTTAGGTGAATTAGAAAAAAGTTGCCTACTCTGGGAAGAGGCAGCCCTGCCAGGGCCCACTGCTGGTGAACGAGCATGAACTAGGTTTCAACCTCTGCTGGCCCCTGGTCCTGGCAGTCATGTGTTGGGTACAACCCTGGGGCAGGGGCCCTTGTCCAAGCTGGGTAGAAGGAATGCATGAGCGAAGGCCCTTGGGCAGCAAAGAACGTGATGCTTGCCAAAAAGGGAAAGAAGCCATTGGAAGAAGCAAGTGGCCACCTCATATTTTCTCTCCCTAGTGAGGAGGTATTTTCCCTTTCAAGGAGAAGAAGGAGAGGGAGGCCAAGTCTAGAGCACTGTCTAGAGCAGTGGTTCTCAACCTTCCTAATGCCGCAATCCTTTAATATAGTTCATGTTGTGGTGACCCCCAACCATAAAATTATTTTCGTTGCTACTTCATAACTGTAATTTTGCTACTGTTATGAATCGTAATGTAAATATCTGTGTTTTCCGATGGTCTTAGGCTCTACAGCAGCGGCTCTCAACCTGTGGGTCGTGACTAGCAGGGTTGCCTAAGACCATCGGAAAACACAGATATTTACATTACAATTCATAACAGTAGCAAAATTACAGTTATGAAGTAGCAACGAAAATAATTTTATGGTTGGGGGTCACCACAACATGAGGAATTGTATTAAAGGGTCACGGCATTAGGAAGGTTGAGAACCACTGGTCTAGAGCTATTAGGCTGACCAGCAAGCACTCGGTTGGAGTCTGCCTTCCATGGAGCTGTAGTTGATGAACCTCTTGCCATAGCAGATGTTCCTTCCACAGTGTCGTTGGAAGAGAGAAAGACCATTAGGAGGTAGTTCTGGAGAAGCTGAGCATGAGACTGAGGCCTAGGGCTGTCTACTCAGATTCCTTGGACAAGTGCTTACTTTGTGCTGAGTTCTGTAGTAATCTTGTTAATTTGGAATATCATGGACCTTTAACCTTTTTCTTTGTCTTCTCACCTGGAACACACTTCATTCCACAGGTAGGGATAATGGCCTCACATGCAAATGATGGCTGGTAAAAATGCTGGTGGGTAGAGAGCTCTGCTCACCTTACGGAAGGTAGTAGCAGGGCATGCCTGAGGACATGGCATTCTGAATTCAGTTCTAGGTGCTTGGACTCATTTGGACCATTAATTTATGGAGTAGACTAAACTCTAAGCTCTTGGAGGGAGAGGTCATATCTTGTTGACTAGTGAGTCTGTAGTGCTTCGCATGATGCCTGGCTCATTGGAGGTGCTAGGTACGATTTGGAGATGGAATAATCCCCTCCAGCATCTCTTCAGGAAGGCTGTCTGAGTTATAACCCAGGTTTACAGTCTCCTTGCCCAACGCCTACCTTTGTGCCACAGCTGCCTAGTGACAGAGCAACCAAAAGGTGTTTGGGGAAACTTGAAATCATGTCTTGAGGAACTTGGGACTGCTTAGCAAGAAAACACAAAGGTGCAGGAAGATCAGGAAGGCCGTCTTTAAATCCTGAAAGAACTGTTATTGTATTATTATCACTGTTTATTGAACCCTTCCTATGTGCCAGGCACTGTGCCAGCAGCTTCACATACATGATCTCATTTAATCCTCACAATAATCCAAAGAAGAGCATATTATCATCTCTACTTAATCAGGAATGGAACTGGGGCTTAGATTAGATGATCCATCCAGGATCACCCATCTGAGATTTGGAACAGGTCTCTGACTTCCAAGCTCCTAACTGCTAAGAAATTTTAACCTCCATACACAGCTGCCTGGAGATTTTGTGATATTGTTTCAGAAGATGGAGCTGGCACTTGTGGGCAGAAGTTCTAGGAAGGTAGTTTTCTGTTCCCCATAAGGGCGTTCTCTTCCTGAAAAAGAGCAATCTGAAATTAGAAGGGGCTGCCCTCTGAGAGCCCAGCTTCCCCTGCAGGACCTCCTGGCTCCAATGGGATCTAGTTCAGCAAAAGTTGAAGCTCTCCTACACTAGTCTGGTAGAGGCTTTTTTCTGAATTGAGCTGTGTGGGCCTCTCTAACCCAGGCACAAGCAACAGTATCCAGACTTTCTGCATCACCCCAGCCCAGATCTCTGGGTTCAGTTTTCTTGTTCTTTCTGAAGCCCCAACTGCAGGACTAGGCCCAGCTTTCCTCCAACAGGAGCTGGGCAGCAGTGTGTGCCTGACCCACATTGGAATGGACCTTACAACCACCTGGCCAACTCTCTGGAGCCATAGAGGATGGCTCTCAGATGAGCTTAAAGGGAGGGCAGACTGGATGGGCATACCTCTTTTGGGCTCCATGAGGCTACAAATGTTTGTATGATTGCATTGGTTGTCCTTTGACTTTTGCTTTGCCTCATTGACTTCCTATGGCCATATGGCTGGTTCCAGAGCACAGAGGTTTGTGGTGTAGAGCCACTTTCACAACATCAAGTGAGTTGATGTAGGTGGGAACCCTTTTGCGAATTACAGAAGGCTGTAGGAGCAGGTGACAACTGATTGGAATTGAGCCCTGTTAGACATAGATGAAATTGCTTCTTCAACTCAGAGTGTTATGGCAGGACATGAGAATTGGAAAAGCCCAAACCGTGATGTTGTCTAACTGCCCACCCAGTGTGGAGTTGCTCCACTTGGCACCCTTGCTGAGCCAGGTCAGTCAGGCTTTCCTTGAGCAAGGCTAGCTTTTGACAGCTCTAATGAGGAGAAAGTCTTGTTTTACATTGGCCTGGCCCTCTACAGAGTGTGTTCCTGTACTCTGCCTGGTTGCCCCTCACCGTGACCTGGTGCAGGGATGGGGATCTGCACTCAGCTTGGATGAGCCTGGCCAGGCCTTCTTTGTATCACCACTTGCTGGTTCCACATGATCAGGACTGTTTCTCTTTGGTGAACTTTTCCTTTTCCCACTCCTGAGAATTGAATTGGTGTGAGTATTGGTGACCTTATAGCATGGTGAGGGTAAAGAGAGGGCATGGGCCTTACCCAGGTCATCCCAAATGTGTGACCAGGCAGAAAAGACCACCCCAGAGATGCTCAATCTTGTCCTTTGCTGCTCAAGTATATTCCACCTCCTCCTGACCTCTGGCATGTTTTATGGGCAAGATTCTGAAAGTCTTTTCTAAACAACAAAGTCAAAGCTTTTGGCTTTCTTCCTCTTTAGAATGTACCTGGATGGTGGGGCGATGGTGGGGATGGACATGTAGGAACCATATGGTGCCAGGAACAGGACATAGCAGCTGGGAGGAGGGATCTGGAGGAGGGCCAGGGTATGATGGCTGAGCACCTTGGAGAAGGGTCACCACTGCTGGGGGCTGGGACCATCCTGATGACTCCCTCCTGTTTCTCCTTAGAGGTTTTTCACCTCCTGTCTCATCTTTTTCTGATTTTCTCAGTGTTTTCTTCTTGTGAGGCACCCCTGAGCTATTCTGCCTTCCAGATCTTTAGTATCTTCTCCACCCTCCTAGAGATCCCCAGATCTCAAGATTTAGCATCCTTGACACTTCATTTCTTTGTAACATCTCCTCAGGGCTCTGCAGCCATGCTTGCTACTTCAGAGCAACTCCTTTCTGCACCTGGAGTTTTAACATCAGCACTTCAACCAGACATTCTGGAAGCCTGCCTACTAGCATGCCTAGAACATTTAATAGGCTCTTGCAGGAGGTGACATCTTATTACACAGGGACATTTCATGAAAGTGCCTTAATCCTGAAGGACAGGTCCTGTGGTAGAAATTTTATGTATTATGGCAGGCCAACAAGGAGGACATTTGGGGGTAACAGAAAGAAATGAGCATTTGTAGAGTACCTTCCATGCCGGAACATACCACAGTTTCTCCTTACAGTGGCCCTGTGAGGTGGCACCATTATTTCTGTTTTATAGATCTGAGAACTCAAGCTTGCTTGAAGTCACAAGGCCAGTTAATGGGTGGGATCAGAATGTGAATCCTTTTCTACTTAGCTCCAGAGAATGAGCTCCTTGCCCTCGTCTGTGTGGCCTCCCTGCAGGGTCCCTGTCTTCTTCTTTTTTTTTTTAATCCTTACCCAAGGATATTTTTTTTCCATTGAGTGGAGGGGAGGGAGGAATGGGAGAAAGAGAGAGAGAGAAACATCAATGTGAGAGAAACACATTGATTGGTTGCCTCAATTGGTTGCCTTCCACATATACACCCTGACCAGGGCCAGGGATCAAGCCTGCAACCAAGGTACATGCCCTCGACTAGGAAATCAAATCTGCAACCCTTTGGACCTCTGCCCGATGCTCCAGCCACTGAGCAAAACCGGCCAGGGTGGTCCCTGTTTCCAGGGAAGGAGTGGCTATCCTCTGTCCTTGTACCTTCTGGTTGGGTATGACTTGATAGACACCCAAGCTCAGAGTTGAGAGATCCAGAGTGGAATGAAGGAGAGGTGGTGCCAGGAGTAACAGACCCAGAGTTGCACCAGGACTGTTATCTCTGAACTCCTGAGGCTGAAGACTCAGCTTCCCTGGTTTCTGGTTCCTCCACGGGAGATGATGTCGATGAAATTGGGCCTACCATCTCCTGGGCCAACTCCTTCCCCATTTCTCTTGTTCTCTCCTCTAGCCCAATGACAGCCAGCAGGCTGAGTGTGAGGAGAACCATAGATAGGCTAGAATAAATATTTGTGTGTATTTGATTTTGCATCCCCTTAACCCTTTCTTACCAGCAGGATTCAGGTTTTTATTTTATTTTATTTATTTATTAGGGAGAGGGAGAGAAAGATGGAAACATTAACAATGAGAGAGACTCATTGATCGGCTGCCTCCTGCACAAGTGCCCTTGACCAGAATCGAACCTGGGACCCTTCAGTCCTCAAGCTGATGCTCTATCCACTGAGCCAAACTGTCCAGGGCCGGGATTCAGGTTTTTAAACATTTGGGAACCAGATTTGTCTTTCTGTTCCTTTCCATCGGCTCTGATGCTGCCTTTCCCCCCAGATTACCACAGTGCTCTTCCACCCCATTCGTGCCTCCTTACGAGTTCCTCACAGAGTGTGCCCTAACTTGTGCACCCCCTTCACCCTGCCTCCTCTCCTGATACTCCTAGGTCTTAATGAGTCAGCGAGGGTCAGGACACACCCTTCCCCAGTTGGCACTGAGAAAGATATTTGAGGACCATGAAGACTCAGGTCCCGTTGGTGCTTCGCTCACTCTGGGAAGGCAAGTGCATTCATTCATGTAAAACCACACTGCCTGATAGAGGGGCATAATGATCCTGTAGCTTAAAGAATGAAAAGTTTGCCAAAACTGGTTTGGCTCAGTGGATAGAGCGTCAGCCTGCGGACTGAAAGGTCCCAGGTTCGATTCCGGTCAAGGGCATGTAACTTGGTTGTGGGCACATCCCCAGTGGGAGGTGTGCAGGAGGCAGCTGGTCGATGTTTCTCTCTCATCGATGTTTCTGACTACCTATCACTCTTCCTTCCTCTCTGTAAAAAATCAATAAAATTTATTTAAAAAAAAAAAAAAAGAATGAAAAGTTTACTTTTCTGTCTCATGTAATGTCCCTGATGTCCCTGATGTGAACAGACCAGGCCAAAGGGGCAGCTCTGCTGCTTGCGGTCTTTCTGGGATCCAGTTCCTTTGGAGTCATTGCTCCATTACAGGACATTGTTGTCCGCATAGCTGAAGCTGGATTGCCACCATGCTTGGGCTCCAACCAGTGGAAGGGACAAGAGAAGCTAGAGGACGCATTCCTGCTGTTCTAAGGCCCAGGTCCTCTATGGCTCATGTCCCTACAGCTTACTCCATTGGCAAGAACCTAATCACATGGCCACCCTGAGTGCAAGGAAGGCTGGGAAATGTAGTGCAGCAGGGCTGCTGCTTGCCAAGGAGTGGTGAATGGATTTGGGTAGACAACTAACAGTCTCAACACAAAAGGCATTATTTTCATTTGTGCATACTAAGAGAGAGAGAGGATATTTCCAATAATATGCCCTCTCTTTTTGATAACTTGCATACATGCCTCTCTCTTTGGTAAACCTCTGTGTACCAGACTCAGTGCTGCACAAACTGGGTGAACCAGAAGCTGAGTAGGGCAGTTCCTGCCTTGTAGCAACTCGGTGTAGTTTGGAGAGGACAAGCATGGAGACCAGTTTGTTAGTGTCCAACATAGACATTCTTTCGTTCTTGTATGCAAGACACTGCATATATAGAGCTAAAAGACCATCCATGCCCTCGATATGCTTGTAGTCATGTGGACTAGGAGATGGAAGTGAAGTGCTTGGAACATGGCTAGCTTTGGGAATTAGGAGGGCTTCACAGAAGAGGTGATATTCAAGCTGGGTACAGAGAGTTCAGTTTCAACAGGCGGAGGAAGGGGACCAACAGCAAAGGCATGGAGTCTTGGAAGCCCCTGGTGGGTTGGTGGCTCCCGTGAGCTGTGAGCATGGTGGGAGAGAGTGAGAGAGATGTCTGCATAGCTCACTCCTTGCTCTGTTCTGGTCTCTGCTCCTGTCTCCTTGCACCTGCCTTCCCTGGCCACACTTTCTAAATCTGTGCCCCCCTCTCATCACTTTATTTTTCTGCTTTATTTTTAGCATAACACATAACCCAGCACATCTATATGGACTGTGCACCATCTATTTCTTCCACTAGAGTGTAGGCTCCATGAGAGCAAGGACTTTGCTTTGTAAGTATCTGGCAAATGAGTGAATAGAATTGTACAGTGTAGATTATATTTTTGGAAATCTTTGATTTCCATGATAAGGATTTGGGCTTTTATTTTATAAGCAGTGGGGAACCATGGAAAGTTTTGAACAGGGAAGTGACATAATCAGTTAAGGTTACTGGCAGCAGCAGGAAAATGAGTTAGAGCAGAGAAAGTGTGCCCTTTCCCCCCAGCCCAGCTCCAAAGCAATGTACCCTTCAGCCTGGTGCCCTCTTGTGCAGTCTTGTGCAGTCATCTTGTTGGGGCCAAGCAGAAGGTTCAGGCTCTGTTGACGTTATCCTCGGCAATGGGGTGGATGTGAGCTGGCTGACCTCTGTCTTTCTTTTGGGGGCCAAAGAGGGTCTGATAAGCACTCCTGGGCACTGCTGGTGGAAATGAAAATTAATACAGTCTTTCTGGAAAGCAATTTGGCAAAAGTACCAAGAACCTTAAAAATATCCCTACCTATGACTTAGAAATTTCACCAGGACTTCATCATAGGGAAATAAGCCAAAGTGTGTGCAAAGCTTTAATGTATGAAGGCTTTTATCCCAGTGTGAAAAATTAGAAATGATCTAAATGTGTGACTCAATGCCGAAACCGGTTTGGCTCAGTGGATAGAGCGTCAGCCTGCGGACTGAAAGGTCCCGGGTTCGATTCCAGTCGGGGGCGTGTACCTTGGTTGCGGGCACAACCCCAGTAGGAGGTGTGCAGGAGGCAGCTGATCGATGTTTCTCTCTCATCGATGTTTCTAACACTCTATCCCTCTCCTTTCCTCTCTGTAAAAAATCAATAAAATATATATTAAAAAAAAATAAATGTGTGACTCAAGTACAGTACCTTTCAAATCCATCCCCACTAAAGCTCTGACTGCCATGTAATAGACACTCAATAAATTCTGAGTCCAGACCCTTGTTTTCTCTCTGATGTGATACAGCAGTCTCCTAACTGGTCTTCTTGCTCCCAGTCTAGGCCCCTTAAACCCACCCTATACACAGATTCCAGAGTGAGCTATCAAAAATGCATCTTTTTCTTTTGCTTCACCTTTTCAGGGGCCTCCCATCTCTTAGGGCAGTGGTCAGCAAACTCATTAGTTAACAGAGCGGCAAACCGCGACTCACAAGCCGCATGTGGCTCACGAGCTGCAGTTTGCCGACCACTGTCTTAGGGGGTAGTGTCCACACCGTTTCACTGGCTTAATTGCACTCAATGACCTGTTCCCACCTCCTCTTTGGCTCCGTTTCTGGCTACCTCTGCCTTGCATTCTACATTCTGGCAGCACTGCTTGTGGCTCCCCAAAGTCTGCTAACCTCGGAGCCCTTATTCTCATCATTTCCTCTACCTGCTAACCTCATCCCTTAGACTGCAAGCAGATTTCAGGACCTTCCACAGGCTGGGTGAGACCCCATCTCCTGTGTTCCCATGATTCTGTATATATCACAGTCCTTACATTTATATATTGATTTCTATTATCTCCTTATGTGTCTGTCTCCCTTACTAGCTCAACCTTGAGGCCTATCTTATTGAGGGCCTGGTACATAGGAGAAGCTCAACATATGTTTCTTGACTAAATGAATGAATGAATGGAGAGTGATGCAAGCTTTTTGTTATAGAGAAATGCATCCTGTACAGTGCTCAGCACTGATTAATTCCTGATTCGATTCCTGATTCAAGATTGATCCCTGAGTTGAACTTTAGGGGTACAATCTGGGCCTCTGCATTTTTGTGGAGCCTCCACAGGTGAATCTGATGAGAAACAAGGTTGCAAATCACTGGTCTAATATTTGGCATCAGATTAAAATAAAAACAAAACAAGTTCCTGGCCAGTGTAGTTCAGTTGGTTGGACGTCGGCCCTTGCACCGTTGTTGCTGGTTCAATTCCTGGTGGAGGGCATGCAAGAGGGAGCCAATTAATGTTTCTCTTTCACCCTTGCCCTTCCTCTTCCTCCAGAGATCAGTAGAGATCAAAATAAAACCAAGATCACGGGCATACTAATGATGACAGCTTGGACTGTACACACCATGTATCCCAGCAATAGGTGTGTGCATTGATCATATTGTTGACTATTTTGGGAGATAGGGTTTGGGTGACTTAACATTTTTTCTTTTTCATGTTTGTATTATGTACTTTTTTTCCATTTAGCATATGTCAACTTTTAAACGACATAAAAAATGAAAAGAAGCACAGCTGGAAAGGGAGTCCTGATTGTGCTCCGCACAGCGGTCCTGGGGCTAGTCCCTAGGCTGTAGCCTTCAGCTGACTCCTGGGGCTGATCCCTGCATTGAATCTAGAATTTGACCCTTTAGCCCTTTCTGAGCATCAGCATCCTGGCGATCTGAGAAACTGCCCAGTGACCGGGGACCTTGCAACCTGCCATAGACAATTTCTAGGCTCCAAGTAGGCTGCTTTGTGGTTTCCAAGTCCCCAGATGAGGAATGTGATGGGATTTTTGTAAGTATTTACCACTACAAGGTAGTCTACCATTGGGTCCAGAACAGAAAAGCTGAGCTGGATGGGAGGGGGGTGGGATCACAGACCTGGGGCCAAGGACCGAGGGGCATTGTGATACTGGGGACTGGATAGCGAGCCAAGTGGGACACTGAGAGTTAGAAAGATGGACAGGTGGGGAGCAAGTGGCAGAGGACTGTCCAGGTCTAAAGCAGCCAGCCAGAGGGAGCATCTGAACCAAGGTGTTCTTGATTTGTGATCTCTTAGCTCGGGAGCTAACCAGACAGCTAGAATTGTCAGAAGGATTGGGGAGTGGGGGAACGTGTGCTTGCTTGTTTGTTTTTTAATGCCATCTTCCCTCCAAAAAAGCCTTTATGAGTCCTTTTCCCTTTATGTTCTTTATCAGGATGGTGAGTTCTTTCTCTCCTTTAAAGCCCCATTAGTCTTTGTTCATGCCTCTTATGGCCTTCATCACTTTCTGATTTTGTGTTCTTGTTTCCGGGCATGTCTTGGGCCCTCCCGAGGCAAGATGGGGTGGATCTCTTGTATCTTTCCGGTCTACACTGCCACGGTTAGGTCCAGGGAAGGTGGCAGAGTGCTTTGCATCTGCTTTCCTAGCTGGAAGGGTCAAGGCCAGTGCTAGAGCAGGGAGGGCTCTGCTCCTGGCCTTGTGGCTGGCTCCTGCCTGGTGCTTCCCTGGGTTGCCACGGTGACGAGATGCATCCTGGCATAGGACTGCCAGCCTCAGCAGTTCTTGACCTCCAGCTGAGTTGAAACTGATAGGATGCCTTTTCCAGCAGCCAGGAGCCTTCCCTCCCTGTCCCTTTGGTAGGCTGTGCTGAAAACATATGCCTTCTGCTGTCCTGGGTTTACCACCTCCTCTTCCCCAGCACCCTATTGCCAGAGCTTGTCTGTATAGATTCATGGCGGAGAGGATGCTTGGGGGAAAACAGGTGGTCTCCTAGTACTTAGCTACTAGCTGCATCCTGTCTGCAAGGGCTCCTTCCAGGGCCTTGCTTTCTCCTGGGTTTCAGCACTCAGGAGCCTATCGTTCTCTTGTGCTCAAGGGATGGGGAGGGTGGGGGACCATGAGGAGGCTGCTTCTACTTGACCTCCATCTGGGGGAATATACCTGAGAGAATGAGACCTGACCTGTCTGCCTTGACCACCCCCAACCCCTCACCCCCCCCCCCCCCCCGCCTACTCTCCCCAAGTCTGACTCAGCTCTTGCTTGACACAGATCTTAAGCCCTTGTCAGACTGGTCTCAGGGATGGCAGGTGATGTGGGCCATGGCTCAGCTGCCCCAGAAGGCAGGCCCTGCAGCCTTCTACTCTGGAAAACCCTGCAGGCAGGGTCAGCTGCAGCCTTTCCTGGCCACTGAGCTGTCTTGCCTTCCCCTGGCAAAGACCTAAGGACGGCTCCACAAGGAGGTCGGCTATTACCTGCTTTTGGGAAGGTCCTCTCCATTGCTCCCTTCCCATTCTTACCCTCACCTCTTCCAGGAGACCTGAGTTCTCACCTAACCCTCATGTGATCCTTTTCTTGGTTCCTTCTCTTAGCCTTTATGGAGCACCTATTGTGTCAGGCACTGACTGGCCTGAGCCCTGGGGCTCCTGAGATGAGTAAAGACAGCCCTGCTCTTTTTCATTTATTCATTCATTCATTCAGTTAATTCTGAGGACCTTCGCTATGTAAGGTGTTGATGCCACTGTGAAGGAGAGCCAGGACCCTGTCTTTGAGCTACTGACATTCTAATGGGAGACAGACAGAAAAATGAGGCAAAAAACCACAGCAGAATTGTGATAAACACTACATAGGAGAAAAGAGGTTGGGGTGGAGAATGGGGGCATCCACATTAGTTAGGTTGTCAGGAAAGGCCTTTGAGAAGGTACTATTTAAGCCTTGAGACACACTTTAGATAATGAAAATGGCATCCTCATTTTCTCAGACCCCTGGAGTGCCTGGCAGGATCTTGAACACAGTGGGTACTTAGGAATTGTGTTGACATGAATCTGGGCCATGACCTTTTTGTCTGGCCTCCGCACCCTGGGAGTCAGTAATCATCACCCTCTCCTGCCTTAGAGCTCCCTAGCCCCACCTCCAGTTGTCATTTGACCATGAAGAATTGGGTTACCTTGGGGGTGGGGTGGCAGGGTCCTGTGAACTTGGGTGTGGGCCAGCAGAGCTGCTCCCAGGTCAAGCTCCAGAGCATCAGGGGCTAATGACCTCCAGAGAGCCCGGAGGCTCTGCATGTGACTGGTCCTCTTGCATCTGGATCCTCCATCAGTTTTATCTCCCCTGTCTCCACCATTATCCCAGAGCTTGGAGGCTGCTTCTTCCTCTAGCAGCAGCAGAAGCCGAAGTTGGACAGGCCACTCACTGTATGTGGGGATGAGTGTAGGGCTTGCCCCAGCATGCCCTCCCAGCCTGCTGGAGCCCGCTTTTTTCCAGAGCCCTTGTCACACAGGGTCAGAGCTAGAAGTGGCAGCTGTAGAGATGATCTAGTCAAGCTCCCACCCACCCCTTTGGCAGATGGGTAAACGAGACCTGGTGAGTCAGGCTGTGAGCTACCAGTACAGGCTTACCTCGTTTTATTGTGCTTCTCAGCTATTTCCCTTTTTATAAGTTGAACAAAAGTCTGTCTATTGGCGCCATTTCCCCAATAGGCTCAAATGTTGGTTAACATTTCTTAGCAAGAAAGTATTTTTTTAATTAATGTATGTATAATTTTTTTAGACATAATGCTATTGCACACTTAATAGACTACAGTATAGCGTAAACAGAACTTTTATACACACTGGGAAACCAAAAAAAGTGTGTGTGACTCGCTTTATCACAATATTTGTCTTACTGCCGTGGTCTGGAACCGAACCCACAATTTCTCCAAGGGCGTGTCTTTCCACATTCCTCTGCTCTAGTTGCAGCAGTTTAGTCTGCCTGCTTGTGTGTGTGTGTGTGTGTGTGTGTGTGTGTGTGTGTGTGTGTGTTGGGGGGGGGGCGGGATGCAGTTTTTTGAACAAAATTTGTATCATTTATTTTTGAAAATGTGTCACAGAGTAATACATTACATGGGTTTCCTAAATTATGCATTCAAGTATTTTCGAAATCGTGAGTATGAACATAATATATCACAAAACCAAAAAGGATCCCTGTGCATCATTTGTGTGGTTCATCCCTAGCCTAGAGGATGATGAAGCTCGTCTGGTCAGGGACTTGTCATGCTCATCTGGGGTCCACAGTCCTGGCTCTGGTCCATGCTTATGTGAGACGGAGCAGTTTCCACTTTAACAAGCCCCCATGGGTGTTTGAGAGTCTCTGTCCTTGGGGTCTCACACATTATTCTGCACATCTGTAGCTCTGTGTGTGTGTTTTGCAGTTGTGTTATTGCACGTGTGGTTTGCCTTGCAGTTTTGTGCAGGAGTAGTGAGCTTTTGGAGGACAAGGATCTTGTCTTAGCTGTCTTGGTGCCCCTCACGAGTTTCGCACAAGTCTTTCCACGGGTAGGTTTGAATTGAGTCTTAAAACGAAGGGGCCCTGGATCCTTCAGTTTAACCTCCTCATTTTATAGATGGAGGCCCACATTTGGGGTCTCAGGGAGATGACCTGCCCCAGGTGATAGGGGCTAAACCAGCCAGTCCTGGGCTGAGATGTCTGACCTTCATAGCTGAGTTGGGAGCTTTCCTGTCCCTGAAAGTTCCGGGTGGGCAGTGTGGGTGGGAGCTGAAGCTCACTTGCGCCGTAGACCCTGGGATCTCTTGGGCTTTCAGGATGGTGTGGGGAGGGGTAGACTTGTGGGTGTGGCCCCTCCTCCGTGCCCACCCATCACTTTACCTGCTCACATGGTAAGTGGGCTTCTCTGAAAGCCATTCACTATTTTCTTTGAAACAAGGGTTTTGCTGCTTAGAAAAGAGCTCTCCTGGTGCTGGACACCTTCTCCTTGTTTAGTTTGGGGGCCTGCCCTTGTGGTCCAGCTGGAGGGTGCGGATGTGCTGTGTGGGAGAACTAGGGGGCCCTGCCTTTCCTGCCCTCCATGCAGATGCCAGCACCAACTCCTAGAGGCTGCTCTGGCCCTATGAACTCCCTGCCCCCCTATCCACCACCACCTTCACCTCAGGCCAAGCCAAAATAAACAATCTGGGAAGAGGTGCCTGGGCTGCCCGAGGCCCTTCCACACAACAACCCGCAGTGGCGTGCTAGAGGGCCAGGCACAGCCAGCACCTTGGGCCATTTCCACCCCCTCTTCTTCTGAGGGGCTGGTGCCTTACATCTGGAACCTTCTCTGGGGACAGGGGAGGGGCATGGAACTTCCAGGGTTGGGATTGCTGCCTCTTGTTCCAGCAATCTGGATCCTGTTAACTTCCTGTGCGAGGGTGAGGAGGCCTCACTTTTTAAAATTTGTTTTTCTTTTTTTACTTTATATTTCCCAGGAACTTCAAATAACTCAGCTAGGCTATACACAGAATAGAATTCAGTAATAAATGCTTGTGGATGGAAATGAAATTAGACCAAAAGAGGCTCATTTATTGATTCATCTTAGAAATGCTTCCTGAGCATCTGCTAGACTCACTTCCATATACTGGGCACTTACCACCTACCAGGCACTTGACACTCAGGAGAGGTGGTGTTTTGTGAATACTGCAGAGCCAGACTGCCACCTAGCCATGTTACCTTCATATAAGGTGATTTAATTTATATAAAGGTCTTAACAATGCCTGGCACATGATAAGAACTTAATAAGTGTTAGCCATAATTGTTAATGTCATGGTTATTACCATAGTTTTCATCATAACCCTGTAAGGTAGTGACTGTTGTTATCCCCATTTTCCAGATGAGGAAACTGAGGTTCTCAGGGGTTAAATAACATGCCCAAGTCATGCAAGTGGTAGCATATTATCTCAGGTCTGGAATCTGAGGTGTTGGCAGCCCTACTACACTGCTTATCTGGTTCCAGTCTAGGGGTCAGGTATTCAGATGCCAACACTAACCAGACCAGGTGCTGCCTCGAGGAACTTACATCCCGGCATAGAAGCCCACACATACTCATGAGCATCTGTGAGTGAATTTCCGGAGGTACCATGTGGGTTAGAGTCAAGCCAGGCTGGTGGGAGGCAGGGCAGCACTGGCAGCAATGCCCTGCTGGACACAGCGCTGGTCAGCAGTGTTGCCAGCTAGGCCTTCCCTCCCAGGCTGGAGGCAGAACTGGTTCTGTGCCTGTCAACTGTGTGTGTTTGTGTGGGGGTTGTCACCTCCTTCCCCTCCCTCCCTAGCCCCGGTCAGGGAGTTCTCTCACTGCCCTGGGGAAGTGGCATACAGGGCAGGAGCTGGGACAAGCACTGGGCTGGGAATGAGAGGATCTAAAACCACTCACTGCATTCCTGCTGCTGCCCCTGGGTCCCTGAACCTCAGTGTCCTCATCTATAAGATGGGAGAAATAGTATTTGCCATGCAGGATTGTTGTAAGGGTTAACTGGAATTATGTCATAAAAAAACTCTTTATAATACTAATTTTTGTACTTACATGACTAGTAATAATCACTACCATTTTTTAGTTCCACTTTGTGCCTTACACACTTCTAGGCAGTTATTACATACTAGAGGCCTGGTGCACGAATTCATGCACAGGTGGAGTCTGGCTGGCCCAGGCCGATGGGGCCTGGCTGGCAGAGGGGAGGGGCAGCGGGCAGTTGGCCAGCTGGCCCGCCCCCGATGGGAAGGGAACAGGGGTGGGGCTGACCAGGGGAAGGGGCCACAGGCAGTTGGCTGGCCGGCCCCAACTCCTGGTCGAACTCTAGGTTGAACTCCTGGTCGAACTCCCCATCGAGGGGACAATTTGCATATTAGCCTTTTATTACATAGGATAGTAATGTATCTTGTATAATCATCACAACAGTCCTCCCAGGTGGTATTATTGCTCCCACTTAATGGATGTGGAAACTGAGGTCCAGAGGATCAGCAGTCTGGGGTCCCACCTGTGAGAGGTGGAGTTGAATGTCAGACCCAGATACTTTCTGATTCAAAAGCCACCTCTCTATGTTTCAAACTCTCTAAGTTCTGTGTCCCTCCCAGCTTCACCCCTCACTGGTAAGCTACTGGACCAGCCTCAGGAGGGTGTGGCTGTCAAGGAGCCAAGCTGAGTGTGGCACTCTTGTCAGGCCAGCCACCCAGGTCTGGAAGCTGGTGGGAGGCAGGAATGGAGGGATGGGCTTTACCTGCCCATGGCCCCCGGTTGTGGTGGGAGCAGCAGGCTTTCCCTGCCAGTCTGGCAAGTAAGTTTTGTCTGCCTATGAGTCACACAGTACTGAGATGAGTCAGGTTTTTCCCTTCTTCTTGCCCAGAGCAGCTGGGGAGGGGGTGGAGGTTTTCTTAGGAAACAGGACCTCCCTCTCTCCTCTCTCCCACCATCCCCTTGCCTTGGAGCTGCACATCTTCTATCCATAAGTCTGTGGCTCAGCCCTGCAGATAGAGTCCTTTGTGTCTTTATAGAAAAGGATGTCTGGATGCTGGCCACACAGGCCTCAAAGATCAGGCCTTAGGCTGAGCAGAGTTAGGAGTAGAAGGGCCCTCCTCTTCAGTAAGGAGAGTAAGGTGGCTAGTCCAGGCTGTCTGACTTCAAAGCCATGGTCTTGGCCTCTTGGTTTGTCTCCTTTGTCTCCTTTCTTCAATCCTCCAACTTCCCTAAGAAGTAGGCTGTTACTACTCACTACTTCCTAGGAGAGGAGACTAGAAAGCTTAAGGTGTTTACCTAGCCCTGTGTCCTCTGGGCAGTGCAGCTAGGTTTCCCCAGGCACAGGTCCCCTGAGCTATCTGCTTTTTGCCTTATGACCGCCTGGCTGAGAGCCTTGAAAGGACTGTCCAGATGGCCAGCCTCAGGCAGGCCCGGGGTTCTCCCTGAGCAACCCCCTGCCAGGCCCTCTCAGAGGCCTAATTAAACAGTTGAAGCAGCCAGCTAGGCTGGGCAGCCTAGTTCCAGATCCGTATATCTTTGTCCTGGCCACATGTTAGAATCATCCAGAGAACCTTTACACCCTCTGACGCTCAGCCCATAACCCAGAGCAATTAAGTCAGAATCCCCAGGGTAGGTGCCAGGCAACTATGTTTTTTGATACACCCCACTGTACAGCCTCTTGAGAGCCTGCCCTCCTGGAGTAGACAGTCAAGTTGCAAGGACATCGCAATCCAAAGGGAACATGCACATGTAACTCAGGCTGGTGTGGGATGATCACACCACCCAGGGGAGAGGTGTGTGTGGGCCCTGGCTGGAAGAGGGCTGTGTTCTGCATCCTAACGGATGGAGGGGGGCTAGGCAATGCTTGGGAAGGAAACCAGCGAGGCCGCTGGCCTGACAGGGCTGTGATTCACAGGCTGTAAGAAGGAAGAGGAAGGAATGAGTCAGGCACAGCTGCCTGTAGGGCCAGAGCCTGGCTTTGGAGGATAATGAATATGCTCAAATGAGTTCTCTGTTGATCCATAGACCAAATGTGTGGGTCCTGAGCTGTGCCCCATGGAGTGGGTGAGCCTCGAAAGGATGGGGTTCCAGATCTCAGGGATATCAGGCATGTGTGTGCACCTTGCACTTCTCACAGAAACCCCTGGAGCATTCAGTGTCTCTGTAAGGTGCAAGGAAGAGTGACATTTGTGTTTGGCAGATGGGCTTGGAGAGGTTGAATGCCATGCCCTGAGTCACACAGCAGGAGTCAATGGAACCAAGTTCACCCCACTCAAGACACAGATCTGAAGGACAGTAACTGAGGGCCAGCTGCTGAGGTGTGGCCTGTAAATCAGCACTAGGACTGGGAGAATGTGGAGCCATGACCAGGGGAAAGGTTATGGGGTCTTTTCTCACTCCAGCACCAACGGTTCTGGGCAAACTTGCTGTCACGTTTGCTATGGAGTCAGAGGAACAGGTGCTCAGATCAATGAAGCGAGAACCCAGTGGGATTTGCTGCTGGGAAGACCACGTGTGGTTAGTTGGGAGGAGGGTGAATGACATAACAGGAGGGAACAGGGATCTTGAGTCTGGAGAAGAGCAAAATGTCAACCCTGTGAAAGCAGCTGTGACTTGTTCTGTGTTATTTCAGATAGCAGAGCTGATGGATTCCAGGTCAGAATAGTAATGTTAATAATAACAATGGCAAACACTATTTCAGTGATCGTAATAAGTGCCTCCTCTGTAGTAAGTATGGTGCTGGTGGTATGTGTGTCTTCAGATTGAGGAAGCGAGAGCCAGGTGAGGCTCGGTGCTAGGAAGATTACACCTGGTGTTGGGTTACTTGATTTATTAATTTAGTATATGCATAGATATCTTCAATCCTCCAACTTCCCTAAGAAGTAGGCTGTTACTACTCACTACTTCCTAGGAGAGGAGACTAGAAAGCTTAAGGTGTTTACCCAAGGTCACTTAGCTGATTTATAATGAAGCTGATGTTTAAACCCAGCTCTGCCTGCCTCCAAAATCTGTTACTCTGTTCTGCTACCTGCTACATAGCTAGTGCTCAGTGAAGAGTGACTATAAGACTATTAACTTTCTAACCATTTTATCCTTCTAACAATGAAATAGGCTTCCTCATGACATAGCGAGTGCCTCCTCCCCAGAAGTGCCCACAGAGATTGAATTGCCCCTGCATGAGGGTGGTATGGGGTGGGAGGTTGGTCTCCATCACTGAGCCTCAAATCAGCCATCTGGAATTAGCGTCTTGGGCCAGTGCCCCATGTCTATGTTCTGTGAAGCCCACAGGAGACCTGGGCACACAGGCCCAAGTGTCCTGGGAGGCTCTTAGATTCTGTTCTTCCCTAGTGGGAACTGGAGGGTCAGACAGACTCAACTCCTCCATTTTTGGTCATGGTGTGTGTTCTGCTTGCTGCTTTTCCCACTGGTGTATTTGTCATCTCTGTGTCGATCACCTAACATTTGAATATTCTAGTTATAAGTCACTTTTCACTAGCAATGGAGTGGTTTGATAGAATTTATCTCTCACTCTCAACACACACACACACACAAACACACACACACACACACACACACACACACACACACACACCCCAGGCAAGAGCTGTGGGGTTTGGAACAGGTCACATTCCCTCTCAGAGCCTCAGTTTCCTCATATGTAAAATGAAGGGGCTAGGGTAAATGACTTCAGTTTCACTCCTGGCTTTAGGATTCTGCCATACTCTGGGGCACCTGCCCTGATGGGGGTAGCATATGTCTGAATGAGTGCTGTGACAGAGGGACAAAGTTCTGGGTGTCAGAAGTCAGCCTATGCCCTTTGGCCTCCAGACACCTGGCTGCCAGGCTGGGACTAGCCTGGATCTTCCCTGTGGGGAGCCTCCTCACAGCAGGCCTGTGGAAAACACAGTGGCAGCGATGACCTGTCTTCCTCTCTTTCCTGGAATCCTGAGGTAGCAAGAGGAACTGGCTAGATACCGGAGACCTTTCTAGCAACCTCTAGAGTTCCTGGGGAGCTCCTGTTTTATTTATGAGCTGCCATCCTCCCTCTTCTGCCCCGGGAAAAGTGCTGACCCTGTGGTGTGCAGCTGCATGGGCAGTGGGCATCCATCAAGCCTGCTCTTGTCCCTGTCAAACTTAACCTCATTTAACCCCTGCATCCTACTGCACTGTGAGGTAGAGATGAAGAGTTCTCTACAGCAGGGGTTTTCAAAGCTTCCAAACTCACAGCAACTTTATGAAAAGTAAAAAAAATATGATAACCTTTCATTCTTTTAATTGCATACTGGTAAGCATTATTGACTTAGCTTGATTGCTAATTACAATAGCTACTGTCTTTTAAACATTGAACAGAGTGGTCTGTGTAATCCTTACAGCAATCCATGAGGTGGGACTTACATCTTTACATATGGGAACACCAAAGCTTAGAATGGTTAGGTCATGCACCCACATCCACCCCCATTCACACAGGTGGTCGAAGCAACGCCTGTCCAATCTATCTCTGAAGCCCATGTATGTATAATGAGTATCCAGATTGGAGCGAGAGGCTATGCTGATGTGTCTCTTAACTCATCATTATCTGTGAAACTGCATGTAATCAAGGTTCCCTCTAGAGCTGGGAACCCTGGAACTGTTCACGTTCAGGCCAGGACTGTGTTGCACCTGGGAACAAACACAGCAGTGCATGATGAAGGTGGGGATATATTCATTACAAGAAGGAAATGGCTGTATTTTTATTTTTATTCATATGAACTTAAAACAAGTAGAAGTGCAGGAATTTTCCAAACACTTGATGTTTGAACTCTACCTATGAAGTAGTATTCTCTCCCAGCAGCCTCCAAAAGGAGCTAGCTGTTGTTTGTATGGCAGGTTAGATGCTAGAGTCAACCCTGAGGATTTGGGGGTTCTGTTGGTAGTCGAGATGAGACAGGCCTGTTTTCAAGCAGGAAATAAGACAGGGACAGCTTGGTGAAGTCAGCTCAGGTCAAGGGAAGAGTTGGTTAGTGCCCAGCCTGGCATACCCCATTCCCCCTTTCACCCTGCCTGGCCACACACGCTGGGGCCTTGGGCAGGAAGCACAGGGCAGAGAACAGATGAAGTCCCTGCTCCCCTCAGTAAATGTGTGCGTTGTGTGCAAGCACAGAGAAAGCGCACACTGTCTCCAAGGTTATGTGTGCCCCTTGTCCACACCCACAAACACCGAAGCAGGGGGCCTGGCTAGGTTTACTTTTCTTGGCTGTACTTCCATCTCTCCAGTTGCCATGAAAGTTCCAGGTCCTTACTGGGTGTGGTTCCTGACATCCAACCCCTCATCCTCCACAGGTTTCTTCACTGTACACCTCAAGGACTGCTTTTGTCCCTCTTGGACTCCACCTCCATCACCTCCTTTTTTCTTCCCTCTCTTCCCTACAGGGATTTCTTCCAGACAGCTCCAACTGGCCTCCCCCACCTCTGATCTCCCCTCTCCAGCTCTTCCCCCTTTTCCTAAACTGCCTGCTCACTTCATTCACTCACTCATTCATTCGGCAAATAGTTCTTGAGTCCTGCTGCGTGCCAGACCCTGAGCCTGTCTCCAGGACCCCAAAGATGAACTGGGGGTAGTCCCAGCCTCAGGGGGACAAACAAGATCATTGCCCAGAATTGCAGTTGCCCTGGACTGAGTGTCGTCTCAGAGCTGAGTACAGAGCTCCCAGAGAAACCTGGAGTCGAGTCCTTCAGCCTGCCCTGGGCCGCCTGGGACCCAACGTGCCCGTGAGGGGATGCAATTTAGGAAGCCTGGCTTGTCACTTAGCAACTGGCTCCACCTCTTTCTCTCCCTGAACTCTGGAGATGGGCCAGAGGGAATGAATGGGGAAGAAGGGCCCACACACTGTAAAGAGGCCACGTGGGGAGGCCAGCACTGAGAGGAGCTGGGCCAGCACTTTTCCCTTTGAAGGTTACCTAGGCTCTGAGGGTCATCCTGGGCTAAGTCTAACTATAAATACCATGCTTCCTGAAGGGATTACCTGGGCTTCACTTCCTCTGGCTGTACTCTCCCCAGCTGGGCTGATCCTCCTTAGGGCCTGCTAGTCTTACTGACCACTTATCCCCTTCGCCAGGTGCCATGCTCAGCCACACCCTCCAGTCTTCTGCATTCCAGCTGAGACTACCAGGGTGTGAGGGGAAGAGGAGTGAATGGAGTCTGCATCTAGGCCGACAGGCTCATGCAGCCCAGGCTATTGGGATGGGCAGGCCCTTGTCCCTGCCCTCTCTTCCCTGGAGCATCATCTCTCACACGAGCTAGAGCAAGGCCAGACTTGTCACATAACCAGTACTTCTGGGGAGGACATTGTTGGCCCTATCCCTGGAGTAGGGGCTTGGGGATGGAGCTTGGTAATTGAGTGTGAAAATAGAGCTTAGGGATTGTTGCAGGTATAAATAGGGCTTTCTCCTGGCTTGAGTGGACCTATTGTCCTGGGAAATCTCTGGTTCCCTTGGCTGGTCTTAGAGTTAGTGTCACATCCCAGTGGCTCAGTTGTGCCAGTCCCTGACACCACAATAAGGATCTCTTGGGCCCGAGATCAAGAAATGAAGGGACTGCTTGACTTCTCCCTCATGCACTTTCCCCCTGCTTCCCCTGCCTGCCCACTTCTGCTCTCAGTTGTAATTCCTCCACCATGTTCTCCACCCCATTCACGTTCACTGTGCCTTTGTCAGTTCCATTTTCAACTCAGCAGACAACTTGTTGAAAACCTGCACTGGGCCAAGTGTGCTGTGAGGCCCTGGGCTATTCAGGGGGAAGCAGCCAGGGCCTGTCAATTTCTGTGGATTTTTGAGGATCCCCTCTTTGGTGTAGTCATTCTGAATTCAGCAGAGTGAATCAGGTATTGGGAGTACAGATACACATGCACACACACACACACACACACACTCAGAGACGCACACCAACTCTAGGCATGTTGCAAAGGCATTTAGAGTTCTCTCTCCCACTCTTCTTTCAAGTGCCCTCCCTTGGGGTGGTATGGCCAGACACCATTCATTATCGAGGCCAAACCACAGCGTCTACCATCATTATCCTCCCCCAACCCAGACAGTGTGCCCTCTTGCTGTCTTGCCTCTTTACTCTCCAAATCTGCTTTCAGCAGCAACTTTGGAGGTGGTCTGTTGAACAAACTTATGTGAATGTGTGGAAGAGCCTGCCATTTCCACTTATGCCTTGCTGTGTTTTCAAGGGGCTTTTTCAATCAGAATCTTTACATACCACAGCCCCCCGCCCTACAACTCCAGTTTAGTGAGTATGAGTGGGCCCTGGAATCTGCCTTCCTAATCAGTACTCCAGGAGATCCTCATGCAGGTGGTGTTTTGGACAATCCTTCAAGACCGCAGCTTTTGCCTCTCTACTCAGAAACAAACGTTCTCTGCTCAGTCACAAACATCTTTGCTGTTCCTTGCCCATCACAATCACAGAAGCTCACCATTTTCGTGGGTGTTTTGTGCCTCCCAGTACCGGTGTGTACCTTGACTACAGAATGATCTTTTGTTTTTTAAAATCTCTCTTTTGTCAACTTCATTAGGGATAAGAACCATTTCTGTTACTCTGTCTTTGACCTGGAACTTATCTAGGACAGGTGAAGACGTAAGTAGAAGCTACTAGATGCTCCTGCTGCTGAAACCAGCAGAGCCTGTCCTGGCCCTGGACAGAGTCACTCAGAGCTGCCAGCAACTGAAATCTTAGAGGCTGTTGACCTTGAGCTTTCCGGATCCTCACCACCCTCAAACCCCCTCACTCTGCTCTCCAAACTCGTCCTGCTTTTCCGCCGGGACTTGATGTACCATTTTTCCTTGTTAGCAACTTTCATTGTATTATTATTAGTAGTAACAAATGCTTGTTGTAGAAAACTTGGAAAATATAAGCAACCCCCCACCCCAAAACTTGTAACTGCCAATCAGATATAGCCAGTTAGCATTTTGGTATTAGTCCTTCCAGTCTTTTAATACATGATTTTATTTATTTATTTATTTATTTGTTTGTTTGTTTGTTTGTTTGTTTTAGAAACAAAAGCTAGAGCACAAAGCATGTGCTGTTCCATAACCTTTTTACATAGTATTCTGGACATCTGTTACCCAGCATCCTTCCACCCCATCACAGACTTTTTGCCACGAATGCACAGGTTTTATTTAGCCTTTCTCTGGGTGTGTGCAGTTTGTTTCTAGCTTTCCCCTGTTTAAAACTGTGCTGAGTTAAACGGCTTTGTAGATAAACCTTTGCCACACACTTATGATTATTTTCTTAGAATACATTCTTAGAAACTAAATAGCTGAGCCAAAGGGATGTACATATTTTTAAAAATATGTTTTTATTGATTTTTAGAGAAAGAGAGGGAGGGAGAGGGAGAAAGAGATAGAAATATCTCAAGGCCAAACCACAGTCGTTGATCGGCTGACTCCTGCACGCCCCCTACTGGGGATCAAGCCCACAACCCAGACTTGTGCCCTGACTGGGAATCAAACTGGTGACCTCTTGGTTCATAGGTCAGTGGTCAACCACTGAACCACACCAGCCGGGCAGGATGTACATTTTTAAGTTTTTGGGTACATACCAAATGCCCTCCAAAAAGTTCGTACCAATTTGTTCAGCATATAAGAGTGTTCACATCCTTTCCAATGTCTATATTTTTTAACTCACTAACTATAAAACATCGTTCTTTTTAACAAAATGAAATTTAAAATCATCAATTTGCTTTTATGTTTGGATAAAAAGCTTCCTTTTGTTTGTATCTGTGGCTAAGATTGTCAGCATCATTGTGTAGAGATCTAGGCATTTTGGTATGTCTCTTTTACATGCTTGCCTTGGGCCTGGAGAACTTTGCTGGATATTTTTATGCTGTATTTGACTCACTGATGAAGAGCCAGCACCTGGCCCAGAGGTGCTGCAGCTGCCCCCTGCTGGCTGCAATATGCAATGCCAGCTGAGAAGGCATGGCTGGGCTCTTGCTCCCCTTTTCTTTCTTTTCTAAAAAGATTTTTTAAATTGATTCTTAGAGAGAGGATGGGAGGGAGGAAGGGAGGGAGAGAGAGAGAGAAGTGAGAGCATAATATCTATCGGCTGCTTCCTGCACACCCCCTACTGGGGATGGAGCCTGAAACCCAGATATGTGCCCTGACCGGGAATGGAACCAGCAACCCCCCGTTCCCCCAATCCCGGTGCACAAGATGATGCCCAACCACACTGGCAAAGGCCTGATGCCCTTTTCTTGGCTTCAACCTCTCCCCCCTCCCACCATCACCACCCCATTCTAATATTTTCTGGTGTTTTCAGCCTAAAAAGACCAGAGTGCAGGATTAGGAATTTTTTAAACATTGTATCCTGGGTAGCAGCAGATGCTGTAATACTTGGAGAGGCATTGTGTCCATCCATGGGTAAGAAGTGTGTCTATGACAGGAAAGGGTGCTGCTGTCAATGTGGAGGGGAGGGGACCCTGGAGGCGAGATATTCGAGCAAAGCATCCTAAGGTATTCATGGCCTCCTGAGACGATGACTTTGAAAGGTGACTCCCCAGGGCTGTGTTTATTTTAAAGAGAGAGCGAGATGCATGCATAATACACAGTTACACTTCCGGTGTCCTGGAGTCAGCAGTCCAGCAACTTAATTGTTAGGAACAGAACCAAACTGTGACCATTATAGGGAGTGGGATCTAAGCAGGAACAACAGATGCCCCGAAGCCTAGTGTCTTCTTTAGAAAGCATGTTTCTTAGAATTGGCTGCTCTTTTTTTTTTTTTTTTTTTGGAAGTGTAGTGGTAAGATTTATTGGAGCTTGAGCAAAAAGGACTGCCTCCAGGTGCCTGGTGTTTCACGCATGACCAGGTGGCTCAGCTTCGTCCCACTGTGGAAGAAGAGAACTGGGTGCTCTTGATCTCACAGTGCCGACAAGCTTTCTAAACGCTCAGCAGATCAGGAGTGGCTCATCAGCTGGACCTAACCTCTTCCCATAGGAGCAGCAGATAGACATAGATGGAAACCAGTAAGAAGTGACCTCTGGCACAGAGGAAGGAAGCAGTGCAAGTCAACTTAAGAAGTTGAAAGCTCCTGAGGTTGGGGTCATTGAGTGGAGGGGCAGACATACCACACCCCAGAGGTCCCTGAAGGTGTCACTGAACAAAGACTGTGAATCCTGCTGGATCAAAACTCTTGTTAGGGAGTCATCAATACGAAAGGACCAAAGAGAAAAGGAGTTATAAATCATGAAGAAGGATCCAAGCAGAAACACCTTTGGGCCAAACTTCAAAAAAAAAAAAAAATACATGGACAAAACTAATCTTCGGTTTCACCAGTGCCTCTTCTCTGTCCTTTACACTTAAACCTTTGATTTGATCTGGTTTTGATTTTTATGGTTGGTGTGAGGTAGGGATCTTGTTTAATGCGTTCCTAAATGAGACCCTTAGTTCCAATACCATCAATAGTCCACGTTAAGAAAACTCTTTCATGTTTCTCCTCTGCTGCTCACACTGATGCTAGTTGTTGTGGGTGTTTTTCCACACCAAGCAATTCTCTGTGGCTACCAACTAGTGTCCTACAATTTTCAATTCTCTTACTACGGTATCCAGAATTAGCACAGACCCCACAGGTTAAGGGCTCAGTCCCTCCACTTCAGGTTACCCACAACTTCTTTTCAACTTGGCTACAAATTGGAAGTTCCCATAACCCCCTCCTTTTTGGCTTGATAATTTGCTAGAGCGACTCTCAGAACCCAGGAAAACAGTTTACTAACTATTGTTAATCTATTACAAAGGATATTTTAAAGGATACAAATGAACAGCCAGATGAAGAGATACAGAGGGTGAGGTTTGGAAGGGTCTCCAGCATAGCAATTTCTGGTCCCTGGACTTGGGGTGGGCCACCCTCCCATCACATGGATGTGTTCACGAACATGGAAGCTCTCCAAAGCCCATACTTCGGGGATTTTTATGGAGGCTTCAACACTTAGGCATGATCAATTATTAACTCAATTTACAACCCCTCTCCCTGCTCCAGAGAATGGGAGGCATGGCTGAAAATTCCAAACTTATCATAGCTTGATCACTCTGGTGACCAGCCCTCATCCAGGATCCCACCAGAGTTTCCTCATTAAAACAAAAGACACTTATTCGGCTGGTGTTGCTCAGTGGTTGAGCATTGACCCATGAACCAGGAGGTCATAGTTAAATTCCCGGTCAGGGCACATGCCCAGGTTGTGGGCTGGATCCCCAATAGGGGCCATGCAGGAGGTGCCGATCGATGATTCTCTCTCATCATTGATGTTACTATCTCTCTCTCTCTTTCCCTTCCTCTCTCCAAAATCAATTAAAAAAAAAAAAAAGACACTTGTGTTACCTAGGAAATTCCAAGCTATTTAGGAGATCTGTATCAGACATTCCTATCACTCAGGAAATTATGAGGGTTTTAGGAGTTCAGTGTCAGGAACCGGGTCAAAGACAAAATACTAACAGGAACCGGGGTTAGAGCCAATATATATACTTATAATATTATTCACATCTATCACACACACACATACACACACACGCCCTGTCGTCAGTGTTCCTTCTTACTTGAAGCATATTTCTGTATATGCCTGGTCTATTTCTGGGCTCTCTATTGCATTCCACTGGCCCATTTGTCTGTTCTTGATCCAGTGCTACACTCACTGTAGCTTTACAATTACTGTCAATAATTGTAGTGCAAGTTTTCCCACCTTATTTTTCTCTAGGAGTATCATTGTTCTTCTGTATAAATTTTAGAATCAGCTTGCCAAGTTCTTTGAAAAAAAAACACACCACACCTCCCAGTTAGGAATTTTATTGGGATCTCATTAATATATAGATCAGTTTGGAGGAAAATGGGACATCTTTATGATCTTGTTCCATGTTGCTTCATCCCCATTCTTCCTATTGTATCCTCCTGGAAATTCCGTTTTAAAAATGTCAGAGCCCTGACCAGTTTGGGTCAGTGGATAGAGCATCGGCCTGCAGACTGAAGGGTCCTGGGTTCGATTCCAGTCAAGGGCACATGCCCAGGTTGCGGGCTCGATTCCCCAGTAGGGGGCGTGCAGGAGGCAGTCAATCAATGATTCTCTCTCATCACTGACATTTCTATCTCTCTCTCCCTCTCCCTTCCTCTCTGAAATCAACAAAAATATATTTTAAATATACTAGTGGCCCGTTGCACAAAATTTGTGCACGGGGGTGTGTGTGGGGGGGTGGCTCCTCAGTTCAGCCTGCACCCTCTCCAATTGGGGACCCCTTGGGGGATGTCTGACTGCCGGTTGAGGCCCGATTCCTGTTGGACATCCTTCTCACAATCTGGGACCGCTGGCTCCTAACCGCCCACCTGCCTGCTTGCCTGATCACCCCTAACTGCCTCTGCCTCCCTGCCTGATTGCCCCTAACCCATCTGCCTACTTGCCTGATCGCCCCTAACTGCCCTCCCCTGCCTGCCTGATCTTGCCCCCAACTGCCCTCCCCTGCAGGCCTGATCTCACCCCCAACTGCCTTCCCCTGCCGACCTGATCTCTCCCCTAACTGCCCTCCCCTGCAGGCCTGATCTCACCCCCAACTGCCTTCCCCTGTGACCTGATCTCGCCCCAATGGCCCTCCCCTGCTGGCCTGATCACCCCTAACTGCCTCTGCCTTGGCTCCCACCACCATGGCTTTGTCCGGAAGGAAGTCGGACATCTGGAAGATGGCCAGTCCACCCAGTCTAATTAGCATATTACCCTTTTATTAGTATAAATAGATTATATAGGATAGGATTGCTTAAATGGCGGGGGGAGGGGGGGAGGGAGCCTTTTACAGCAGGAGGAGATGCTCTTGGCAGACAAAAATACATAATCCCTATATCTGGACTGATAGCCAGCCATATGACTATACTGCCAAACCGGTAATTAAAAAATTGAACCGCTTTCTTACACCTTATACCAAACAGCTATTGCCCTTAAAACCCCTCCTCAGCCCCCACCTTAGGTTCTGCCTTTGCAGTTCACCCAGATTAGGTTCTGACTGGTTGGTTTCTATGCTAGTCAGTGTCAAAAGCTCTGCCTCCTAGGCAGCCATTGGTTCCTCGAACTTCACCCAGATTTGGTTCTGATTGGTCAGTTTCTGTGCCAGTCAGAGTCTCTGGACCTATCTCTGGGCCTGATCAGAAAGGAGAGCTGATCAGCTCTGGGCCTATCTCCAGTCCTGATCAGTGAGGTGGGGCTAATCGGCAGCCCCCAAGGCTGCTGGAGAGGCCCGGAGGGAAAGAAAGGCAAGGGCTGATCAACAGCTGCCATGGAAGCTATGGATCAGACCCTGCTTCTCTCTCCGGGCCTCTCTCCAGGCCTGATCCACAGCCCCCTCGGCAGTTAGTGCTGGGTCGCCACGGCGCCCACAGCACTGACTGCAGGACTGACTTCCAGTGTTCGGTTGTCTGTTCGTTTGTTTTGGACGTTACAGACCCTGGCTCTTTATATATATATAGATATAAATTTTAAAAAAAGGTATTCGTTTTTTAAAAAAGACCATCTGCCCTGGTGGGGTGGCTCAGTTGGTTGGAGCATCATCCTATACACCAAAGGTTGTGGGTTTGATCCCCAATCAGGATGAATGTGGGAGACAACCGATCAATGTTTTTCTCTCTCCCTTTCCTTCTCCCTCTCACACTCCTCTCTCTTCTCTCTCCTTCTCTTCCCCTTCCTCTCTCACTAAAAGACAATTTAATTGGGTGAGGATTAAAAATAAAGTCAGACCATCTGAGTTTCAGTTATTATATTTTTCATTTCTAAAGTCTATATGGTTCTTTTAATTTCTGCTTGGTCATTCTTTATAATCTCTTTTTCCCTGTTCATATTTTCAAGAGTCTCTTATTTCTTAAACTCAGTATTTCATAATCTGTGTCTGATAGATCCCATATCTGAAATTTTTTGAGTCTGATTCTTCTGTTTGCTATTTGTGCTGGCTCTGTCTCATATTGCCTTGTTTCCTTGTATGTTTTGATTTAAAAAAAAAAACAAACAAGAAACTGTGACCTTATTATTTCTTTTCCTTGGAACTTTATCTCGGGAATTATTTGAGGCTTGGTTTGAGGTTGTTTTCCTACAAAGAGGATTTGCATTTCCTTCTGCTAACCCAAGGGCACTTTAAATTAAATTAAAAGTCTGGTCAAGCCCTAACCGGTTTGGCTTAGTGGATGGAGCATTAGCCTGCGGACTGAAGGGTCCCAGGTTCGATTCCGGTCAAGGGCATGTACCTTGGTTGTGGGCACATCCCCAGTAGGAAATGTGCAGGAGGCAGCTGATGGATGTTTCTCTCGCATCGATGTTTCTAACTCTCTGTCCCTCTCCCTTCCTCTCTGTAAAAAAATCAATAAAATATATTAAAAAAAAAAAAAAAGAAAGAAAGTCTGGTCAAGAGTTTTCTGCCTGCACAGGTATCCGAACCGACCTTTGTGGATTCAGTCTAACCTGAGGTGAAACCCTCACTCTGTCATTTACTGTGTGACCTCGGGCAAGTCATTTAATCTCTCTGCCTGTCCCATCATCTGTGAAATAGCAATAACACTTGCCACCTGAGGCAACTGCAAGGATGAAATGGGATAATGTACATAAATAAAGTGCTTACCTGGGGTTCTTTTACACAGATGGTAGACAGTGAAAGTCATTCTCTTCCCCTGAAGAGTCCCCATTTTCTGCCCCAGCCAGTGGAGATAGCCTAGCAGTAGTCCCCAGCTTTAGTCCAGTCTCTCTCATGCAGGATCCGAGTTAGAGTGGGAGCCGAGTACTTTATTAATCCTCACCTGAGGATATTTTTCCTTTGATTTTTAGAGAGTGGGAGAGCGAGAGAGACAGATAGACACAGAGAGAGAAACATTGATGTGAGAGAGACACATCGATTATTGCCTTCGCACATGCCCCGATCAGGGCTGGGGATCGAGTCACACCTTAGGTACATGCCCTTGACCGGAATTGAACCAAAGACCCTTCAGTTCCCAGCCAACGCTCTTTCCACTGAGCCAAACTGGCTAGGTCGGGGCCAAGTACTTTAGACCTCGTTCCTGTGGCTCCTTCTGCCTTCAGCTTTGGGATGACAGCTTCCGAAAGCCTGTGAGAGGTGCTCCTGCTCAGCCCTGACTGTGGTTGAGAGTTGTCTGGGAGGCCAGTTGGGGCCAAGAAACAAGAAAAAAAAGGACATGTATTGCTTCTTTAGATGCTGCAGGATTCTTGGGTTCATTGGTTTTGATTATATAAAAAAATATTCTTTGTAACTATATGGTGGAACATGAATAACAAGTCATTAAAATTGTTTATAATTTAAATCAGAGGAACATACATTGACAGTAATATAAATATGAAATAAACAGAAAGTTGTTTATTGCCAATAAAACATTTTAAATACTTTGTATAACAAAGAATATAAAATATTTAATAATATGAACTCAACTATATTGAGAAAAATGGAGAAAAGGAAGCTGGGTGGAAATATGCCCAGGTGTCAACAGTGGTTATTTCTGAATGATGGAATTCTTGAGTAATCTTTTTCTTCAATGGCAGAATGGAATAGACATAGTCAAAAGGTGGCCTTGGAGTCAGAAAGTCTTGCGTTAAATTGGTACCTGCGTGGCCTTAAACAAACAACAACCTCTCTGGGTGTTAGTTTCCTCTCTGTTGGGTTATTTTGAGGATCAAATGAATAATGGGTCTAAAGCAGTGGTCACCAACCTTTCAGACCTCGCGGACCACCAGTGGTCTGTGGACCACCGGTTGGCAACCGCTGGTCTAAAGTGCCTAGCCTTTGGTCTGGCACAAGCTGGCTCCATAAACGGTGGCAGTTATTATCTTTACACATCTGTATTCTTTCTAGATTTAAAAAGTACTGAACATGTAGTACTTTATAATCAGGTACAATACAGCAGTAACGACAATAAGAACAGTATATGCTTGCTGATAGAAGTATTTTACATCCCCAGGTTGGGTATGTGCAGTTTCCAGACTCTTCCCTGACTCCAAGGATAGGCCCAAAGACTAAATACTTAGGAGCCACTGCAATGGGGTAGGGTGGGCTGGGCATTGGGTCCTGGTCCTGGCCCGGGGATGAGGGGGCTGGGCAAAGGGTGAACTGCAGCCCTGGCTTTAGAGGTGCTGAGCCTCCCCTTCTGTCCTGCCTAGGACGCAATGAGCCCCTGAAGAAGGAGCGGCTGAAGTGGAAGAGCGACTACCCCATGACGGACGGGCAGCTGCGGAGCAAGCGGGATGAGTTCTGGGACACAGCACCTGCCTTCGAGGGCCGCAAGGAGATCTGGGACGCCCTCAAGGCTGCCGCCTATGCGGCTGAGGCCAACGACCATGAGCTGGCTCAAGCCATCCTGGATGGAGCCAGCATCACCCTGCCACATGGTGAGCGGCAGGGTCGGGGCTTGGTCCCCGCTGGAGGCAGGGCCATCAGCGCTGTTTATGGTGGAGGAGAGTGTGGTCAGCCACACTAGGAGTTTCTATCTAAGCTGGTGGGTGGAGGGTGTGACTATCCACTTGTTCATTCAGCAGTCCTTATGAGCAGGACCAGGAGTGAGGGCACAAAGAAAAATGAGACACAGTCCCTGTTTGCCCAGTGAGGGAGTGGAAAGGCACCAGCAAACCTCAAAGTGTGATGAGAGCAGGCTAGGGATTACTCAGGGTGCTTTGAGATCCCAGAACACCTAAGGGACCAACCTTCTGTTGGGTACTTACGTGCTGAGCACTGAACTAGAAGCTTGTGCGTTATCTCATTTACATTCATAACAGCCTGTGGGACTGTGTAAAGAGGGGGTAACGGTAGAACTCTATAGAGTCTTAGACCTAGGTTTAACATGAGTGTTCCCCTGCTTTGTGACTTTGAGCTAGGAGCTTCTCGAATTTCAAGCCTCAGTGACTTTAAGTTGGTATATCTACTTCATGGGCCGGTTGTTAGGATTCAGTGAGCTACCCTAACATCATTTAGTCTAGTCCTAGCACTTAGTAGGTGCTCAGGGCACAGTAAATATATTTCTACATGCAGTACATTGTACAAGCAAGGAAATTGAGGCTCACTAGGTATAACAACACCTCCTCCCACCCCCAGTCAAGACATGAAGAGCAGGGCCTGTACTGTTTCATTCATTCTTATAAACCCAGCACCCATCACACATGCTCAGGAATGTTGAATAAACAAATGGAAAATTAAATAATTTGCCAGGGTTGTACAAACCAGTATCTGGTAGAGACAGAATTCCAGCCAGGTCTTCCTGACTCTACCTTGAGCTCTTCCAAGCTCACCCAGGGACACATGACTGAAGGTTGGGTTTGGGACTGTGGGTGGCCATGACAAGTGTATTAGTCTGCTTGGGCTGCTATAACAAAATACCACAGACTGAATGGCTTATTAAACAACAAATTTATTTCTCAGAGTTCTTGAGGCTGGGAAGCTCAAGACCAAGGTGCTAGGTGGAATCAGTTTTAGGCAAGAGCTCTCTTCCTGGCTTGTAGACGGTTGCCTGCTTGCATTGTCCTTACATGGGAGAGAGAGAGAGAGAGAGAGCGAGCATTCTTGTGTCTCTTATAATGACACTATTTCTGCCAGATCAGGGTCCCACCCAAATGATCTCGTTTCACTTTAATTACTCTCATATAGGCCACTATTTCCAAATACAGTGACATTGGGTTTAGAACTTCAACATACGAATTTTTTGTGGAGATATAATTCAGCCCCCAAGCCGACTCTGATAGCCCTGTCTTTCCCACAGGCACTCTCTGTGAATGCTACGATGAGCTGGGCAATCGCTACCAGCTGCCCATCTACTGCCTGTCGCCACCCGTGAACCTGCTGCTGGAACACACTGAGGAGGAGAGTGTGGAGCCCCCGGAGCCCACACCCAGCGTCCGTCGTGAGTTCCCGCTGAAGGTGCGCCTCTCCACGGGCAAGGACGTGAGGCTCAGCGCCAGCCTGCCCGACACAGTGGGGCAGCTCAAGAGGCAGCTGCACGCCCAGGAGGGCATCGAGCCGTCCTGGCAGCGATGGTTCTTCTCTGGGAAGCTGCTCACAGACCGCACGCGGCTCCAGGAAACCAAGATCCAGAAAGATTTTGTCATCCAGGTCATCATCAACCAGCCCCCACCACCCCAGGACTGAGGAGCCTACGGACCCCTGGGCAGTGAGGCCAGGGAGGGCCTCTGCGGGCCTGAGAGGCCCCCGGGCTGGAGCACCAGGCCCCCTCCCTGCTGCTGCCTTTGAGTGCTGATATTTTCTTGAGGGGTGCCTCCCTGCTGTTTGGCTGCTGGGCGAGCCGTAAAAGGGACCCTGCCTCCCAGGGCCACCGTGGGCCACCAGTGCCCAGCACCCAGGAAGCAGTGCTGCCACACAGGCCTTGCCAACCTTGTCAGAGAAAAGGAAAACTGGGGCCCTCCACCCTGCCTGTCTCCCACAGCCGGTTCGAGCCATGAGGGCCAGCTGGAGGCCCCTGAAGCCCAGATCTGTCATCTGGTGCTTCCAGCTGTGCTCACTCGGTTTTCTGCTCAGGGTCTGAAGCAGCTGCTGTCTCCCTCCCCTGCCCCTATCCCCTGACTCTGCCCTGGGCACAATGCCAGTGCCCTGGAAGGGAGGGGACTGCTCATGAGCCCCAGGAGCTGGGAGCCTGAGGCCAACCTTTGCCTCTCCTGCCCCCAGCACAATTGGCAGAGATGAGGCGGTTGGCCGGACAGCTGGGCTGCTGTGGCAGGGGTCTGCACAGGGCCATCTCCTGGCGGTAACCCAAGCGATGGGGTGCCTGCAGCCAGTCATGGCCCCACAGCAGTCCCTGTGTACAGACATATCTGCATATTTATCAATAAAGCCTTTTGCTCCTTCCTTCTCTCTTGCCTGGCTATGACTTTGGATTCCCCTGCAGCTCTGTGGAGCCTGGGAACTGGTTCTGGTGTGGGAGAAGGTGGGTGCCCGGCCTCCCAGCGGCTCAGGGTGCAGCAGAGAGTACAGTGGAGCAAGCTTTGAACACTAGTGTCTGGGCCCTGTGTTCTCAGGGGTCTTCAGGAAAAGCCACTCAACCTCTGAATCCACTTCGCTTATCTTCCAATGGATGTGATGCCACCTGCCCTGTCTCCTCCCTCAGTTGCTGGGAGGAGTCAATGGGCTAACACAGTGGTAGGCAAACTCATTAGTCAACAGAGCGGCAAACCGTGGCTCGCGAGCCGCATGTGGCTCGCGAGCGGCAGTTTGCCGACCACTGGGTTAACAGATGTGAAGAAGGCAGCATCTCAGGAAGGTGGTGTTAGTTCCCTGCCGGTCTCTTCCTGCAGCAGGAGGGTGCTGGCTTCTGGCTCCAGCCCGAGCCAGACCCTCAGGACTAAGGTGTGTGCCGATCCTGGAGACACTGCTCACTTGCTGATGTTAAAGCAAAATTTCTGACAAACTTGGAGCATGTGTTGGCTTGCCAGCAACGGGACCAGAGAAAAAAGGGAGCTGTTCCTGTGCTTCCTTAGGGGAAAGTGTGCATACAAGCAGAGAGGGCAATCTTGGATAAGGTGGTCTAGCTAAGGACAGGCCACGTGAGTGTTACAGAACCTCAGAGCTGTGGTGTCCATGGCACTTAAACATGGGGCTGAGCAGGTTCAGGCTGCTTCTTCTCCAGTTGGGAGTATTTTTCTTTCTCAGTGAGCATGGCTTGTCCCCAGTCAGGGAGGCCTGACAGGAAACAGGAGAGAAGGACGATCAGTCCGAGCTGGTGTGGTCATCTGAGCTTGGCAATGTACTCTGGCCCTTCCACTGGTTTCCTGAGACCCCTATTGAAGGAAGACCCTATACCTCCTGCAGAGGCCCCCTGAAACAGATGGATCAGGAATTAAAGGACATACAGCCAAATGCAGGGATGCTCTGCTAGGGGGCGCTGTGGGACCCCAGAGAGGCAAAGGCCTGCGAACTGTGCACAGAGGGAGGCAGCTGCCCTGACCCCCACCAGCCACCTGGCACTTCAGCCGGGATGAAGCATCTGCCCCTTTCCAGAGCCAGCAGGGCCTGAGTACAGGACAGCCCAGGACACAGGACTGTCTTGGGTCCCCACTTTGGCTTTCAGGCCCCTGATTAGCACTGGCTGGGCACAGTTTTCAGGCGCCCAGCAGGTGGCACTGCCCTCAGGGCTAGAGGCAGCCAGTGGGTCCTTCCTGCAGCCCAGCTGCCCTGGCTAAGGACCAGCTGGGCCTAAGCACTCATGGTAAAAGCTGAGCAGGCTCCTTCCTGCAGCCCCTGCTCTCGGGGTGCCGGGCCCTCCAGCTCTAATAGGCCAGAGGATGTAGGGGGCAACTGTCCTTGCCTCCACTTGCTCTCTCTGGCTACCCAGGGTGAAGGTGGCGGGGGCAGAGAGGGGGGCAGGTGGAGAATTGAGCCGGTGAGCTCATGGCAAAGGCGCCCAGCAGGGCGGGGGTGGGTGCCCTGGTCTATAAAGCCCCCGTGGCTCTTTGGCCTGCAGAAGCGGGTATGGACAGCACCATGGCGGGCTCCGAGGCGCTACAGAGTGCCACGGCGCTTATTGAGGAGCGGCTGGCACAGGAGGAGGAGAATGAGGTATGGGCAGAGGTGTGGGTGCCCAAGGGGGTTCTGAGGAGATCCAGCTCGGCTGTCAGGGAGGGAAGAGGCTGGCTGCCACGCCTGTGGTGGAAGGAGGACAGGTGTCCCTAGGGCTCCATTCCAGCCAGAGGGTCTCCTGGTGGAGAGGGCTGGCAGTGGGAGACTTGAGGCATCAGCCCTAAGAACCAAGGGACAGTGGGGTGAATGAGCCAAGCTGGGCTCCCCGAGACCCTGCCCATGCACCTGGGCCTTGAGATAAGCCGGGCTGCACAGAATGAGACGGCTAGGAAGCTGCCTGGGGATGTGGGAATGTGGGTCCCTGAGATCCCCCAGTTTCTGGGTGGGAGCCTGAGACAGGAGGAACTCCAGGTTTGGTCACTGAAGAAGAATAAAGACTGGGAGCAGAGGAAGAAAGGAAGCAGGGGTTTCTCCGGACTGCCAGCCACACCTGGAGAAGCCGTGGGAGCATGGGGCTCTGGGCAATTGCATTTTCTTTGGAATGAAGAAATGGGGGGAGAAGCGTGCCAGTTTGTCCTGATTTTTTTTTCTTTTTCTTTCTTTTTTATTGTCTAAAGTTTTATATATGTCTCCTTTTTCCCAATTGATCCCCCCCTTCAGCCATTCCCCCCCCCGCACCCCCCCCCCCACTCTCAGTGTTGGTGGCCATTGGTTATGCTAATATGCATGCACTGCTTTTCATTTTATTTAAACTAATACTTGACCTAGAGTCTGCTCGGCCAAGTGCGAAGTGCTGTGAGGACTGAGAGGACCTGTAAGGCCAGTCCCTGCCTCCTTTTTACCAGCCTGCATTCCTTTTAGCCAATACCTGTCAGGGGCATAGTCTACTAAGAAACAAAGCAGAGTGAGGGAGTGGTGGAATAGAGGTGTTAAATCAGAAAGAAGTGAAGGAGCACAAAGGGTGGATGAGTCATTCCAACGGTGGGCCCTCAAGGACTTCTCTGTGAACAGGATGGCATTTGAGCTGGGCCTTCAAGAATGGTGAGTGGAGATCAGGAGTTGGAAGGGTATTCCAGACTGAGGAAAAGACAGGCACTAAAGTTTAGATAAGTGAAAGCATGACTGTTATTAGAAATTCTGGTAGCAGAAGCTAGGGCTAGGAAGGGAAGCAGGACAGAAACCAGAGGACACGTGAAAGGTACTTATTCCGTGGGCAATGGGGAGGCACTAAATGTTGTTGAATGAGAGAGGGTGGTGCCATCTGACCTACTTTAGGAAGGCAACTCAAAGCCCTAAGAAGGACTTGTTGGAGGAGGAAAGACTGGCCCTAACAGGAATGGGAGGGAGAAGACAAATCAGCTTAGAGATAGGCTCCATTCAAAAAAAGAAGAGTGACGAATGGGGTGAGGATGAGGGAAGGATCAGGGCACCAGTGGAAGAAGAGATGAGGACTAGAGAAGGAAAGGCAGGCTTGTAAGTGAAGAGTTTGAACCGAGCCTGCTGAGTCTTGGCCTGGGCATCTCTGGAAGTCCAGTAATGCCATTTCTCACTCGCCCAAGGGCCTGTGCATCAGTGCCAGGCAGGTGAATCATGCCACTGTGCCATTTTTGGAATGCTGGATACAGAGGCCTTAATCAAAGGGACATGGAGCAGCCCTCATCCATTCATTCATACAACAAATATAGTAGCAGAGCTCTCAGGACACTGGGTGCCCGCAGAGCCAGCCTTCCCATGGAATCTAGTAGCTCAGCAAGTGCCGGCCACTATGCTACTAGTAAGCAGCGTACAGGCATTCTCCTATTCAATCTGTACAGCCATCTGTGGAGTAAAGTGGAAGTTTTGTTGTGCTTCACCCACTAGCATCCAATGCAATAGCATTTATTGAGTACCTGCTGCATGCCAGCCCACAAAGACTGATTTGAAGGTAGGGGCCATAGAATCTGGGTAAGACATGGATGAACATTAGAGTCCCCAGTTGTTCCCACCAGCCCCAAGCCCAGCAGGGTCCTCAGAGGAGAGCCTCTGTCCAGTCTGTGCCCCCTTCTTGGGGTGGGAGGGGAAAAAGGTTCTGGAGACCAGCCCAGGGAATGAGGCTCCATTGTGGGACACTTACTGGGTCAGGTCATTGAGGACTGAGGGGTGGACAGAGATGCTGAGCCCACCTGCAATCATCCATTCACTCGTTCATTCATTTATTCTCTAAACCAGGAATGGGGAATGTCCGGCCCACAGGCCATGTAAGGCCCATGAAATCACTTGGTCTGGCTCTGCCAAGGCATTAGGGGTGAGTTAATTAAATGTTTGACCAAATATAGCAGGCTAATTTTTAAGGTAATAATTTTGTATGGCCCACGAATGATGTCATAAATATCCAGATGGCCCTTGACAGAAAAAAGTTTCCCACGTTCACTGAGCACCTACCATGTGTTAGGCCCTGTCACAGGTGCAGGGGATACCAAGATGATTAGAATCCAAGCCCATGCTCTGGCTGCTCCATGCGGATCCCAGCCAGAGTCCCACATACAGGAGTAGCTGTAGCCCGAGGTCATCCCTTGGCCCTGGGAGAGGATGCAGTGTTTCAGGAGAGGCCAGCACTGGGGATACGTCAAACTACACAAGTCTGACATGGAAGGGAGAAGCCCATGGACAACAGGACCTCCAAAATAAAGACATGGGAAATCAGAACAACCCTTGGCAAGTGTAACACCAGAACTCAGCGGGAAATGATAAAACGTCAGCTGAGAGCTCTGTAAGGGTGGCCATTCCTTCCAACCTGCCATCTCAACCAGCACCCGCCCACCTGGGCGAATGTTCCCGGTACGCTGGAACCTGAGATGGGGGCCAGCTTTTCACAAAGAGTGCTTTCCTTTAAGAGAGGAGAAGGAAGTAGTCCAGGAAGGTAGGTCAGAGCTACAAATGGAGAGGAGACTAGGAAGGGGTTTCACCTGTATTTTTACAATGAGAATAAGGTTACTAGAGTCCACTTCAAGCTGAAAGCTGGGGACTTTTGGCTCTCATCCCTTAGGTTCCCTGAGAGCAACAGTTTCTGTGCATTAGGATTTCACGGATCAGTAAAATCTGAGGGGGAAAAAGTTGGTATCTGACATAGATTTGCAAATTTTTTATATTGCCAAGTAAGCCATTTAAAAAATAACTATCATCTCTCATCACATTGTTTCATCAAAGTAAATTTTTATGGTATAAAAAAGTTTTAAAAATCTCACTGCTTGGAAAAGTTAATATACTAGATGTACTGGTTAATAATGCAGATTTTTTTCAATAGATGGAGTTACACATATGTTATATATATATGCAATTCGATATGTATGCTATTTTATTGTATTGACAGCAAGCTTCAAAACATATGTCAAATTTTCTGAAGGTGTTAACATCATAGATATTTTTATGCTTAAAAATGTCAAATTTTGTGCCAAAAAAAGAGCATTTGCAGGAAGTTTTAATTCATTACTTTATTTTGAAGAAAAGTGCTGCTGAAAGTTATCGTATACTTTGGGAAGCTTATGGTGAACATGCTCCATCTCAAGACACATGTGAACGCTGGTTTAAACGCTTTAAAAGTGATGATTTCTATGTGAAAGACAAAGAACGTCCAGGGCAACCAAAAAAGTTTGAAGACCAACAATTACAAGCATTATTGGATGAAGATGCGTGTCAAACTCAAAAACAACTTGCAGAAAGATTAAATGTTGCTCAGCAAACAATTTCCTATCGTTTACAAGCAATGGGAAAGATTTTAAAGGAAGGAAAATGGGTGCGACATCAATTGAACGAAAGACAAATGAAAAACGGAAAAGTCATCAGTAAAATGTTGCTTCAACGGCACGAAAGAAAGTCTTTTGCATCGAATTGTGACTGGCGACGGAAAGTGGATTTATTTTGAGAATCCCCAACGCACAAAATCATGGGTTGATCCAGGTCAACCATCAACATCGACTGCAAGGCCAAATTGCCTCGGAAAGAAGACACTGCTCTGCGTTTGGTGGGATCAGAAGGTGTGGTGTATTGTGAGCTTCTAAAACCATGTGGAACCATTAATACTGACAACAAATAATACATTTGAGCCACGACCAGAATGGGCCAGAAGACACAGCAAAGTAATTTTGCTTCATGATGATGCACCATCACACACTCCAAAACCAGTTAAAGACACGTTAAAACAGTGGTTCTCAACCTTTCTAATGCCGCGACCCTTTAATACAGTTTCTCATGTTGTGGTGACCCCCAACCATAAAATTATTTTCGTTGCTACTTCATAACTGTAATTTTGCTACTGTTAATGAATCGTAGTGTAAATATCTGTGTTTTCCGATGGTCTTAGGCGACCCTGCTAGCGGTTCTCAACCTGTGGGTCGCGACCCATCGGAAAACACAGATATTTACACTACGATTCATTAACAGTAGCAAAATTACAGTTATGAAGTAGCAACGAAAATAATTTTATGGTTGGGGGTCACCACAACATGAGAAACTGTATTAAAGGGTCGCGGCATTAGAAAGGTTGAGAACCACTGTTTTAACGTGTCTTTAACTGGTTTTGGAGTGTGTGATGGTGCATCATCATGAAGCAAAATTACTTTGCTGTGTCTTCTGGCCCATTCTGGTCGTGGCTCAAATGTATTATTTGTTGTCAGTATTAATGGTTCCACATGGTTTTAGAAGCTCACAATACACCACACCTTCTGATCCCACCAAACGCAGAGCAGTGTCTTCTTTCCGAAGCAATTTGGCCTTGCAGTCGATGTTGATGGTTGACCTGGATCAACCCATGATTTTGTGCGTTGGGGATTCTCAAAATAAATCCACTTTCCGTCGCCAGTCACAATTCGATGCAAAAGACTTTCTTTCGTGCCGTTGAAGCAACATTTTACTGATGACTTTTCCGTTTTTCATTTGTCTTTCGTTCAATTGATGTCGCACCCATTTTCCTTCCTTTAAAATCTTTCCCATTGCTTGTAAACGATAGGAAATTGTTTGCTGAGCAACGTTTAATCTTTCTGCAAGTTGTTTTTGAGTTTGACATGCATCTTCATCCAATAATGCTTGTAATTGTTGGTCTTCAAATTTTTTTGGTTGCCCTAGACGTTCTTTGTCTTTCACATAGAAATCATCACTTTTAAAGCGTTTAAACCAGCGTTCACAAGTGTCTTGAGATGGAGCATGTTCACCATAAGCTTCCCAAAGTATACGATAACTTTCAGCAGCACTTTTCTTCAAAATAAAGTAATGAATTAAAACTTCCTGCAAATGCTCTTTTTTTGGCACAAAATTTGACATTTTTAAGCATAAAAATATCTATGATGTTAACACCTTCAGAAAATTTGACATATGAAATTTTGAAGCTTGTTGTCAATACAACAAAATAGCATACATATCAGATCACATATATATCAACACTAGAGGCCTGGTGCATGAAATTCGTACATGGGGGGCGGGGGTCCCTCAGCCCGGCCTGCACCCTCTCCAATCCTGGACCCCTCGGGGAATGTCTGACTGCCTATTGCAATCCAGGACTGCTGGCGCCTAACCACTCGCCTGCCTGCCTGCCTGCCTGATCACCCCTAACTGCTCCCCTGCTGGCCTGATCCCCCCTAACCACCTCTGCCTTACCCCGCACCCGGGGCCCAGGCTTCCCTCCCTCTGGCCGGCCACAGGCACCCAAGACCCAGGCTGGCTTCCCCCTGGGCTGGCCAGGGGACCATGGGTAGGCGGCTTTGCCCGGGCCACAGCCACAGGCGCCCAGGACCACGGGGCGGGCTGCTTGTCCCTCTCCCAGGCCACGGCCTGGCTGGTCCCCATTCCTCTCCCTCGAGCTCTTTTGTGCCTGGCTGGGCCCCATTCCTCTCTTGTTGAGTGTCTGAGCTGTTAAAGCGTGACAATGTGAGGGCATGTTAGCTCTTTATTACATAGGATATGTGTAACTCCATCTATTGAAAAAAATATGCCTTATTAACTGGTACACCTAGTATTTAGTTTCATGAAAATTCATTTCAATAGCTTTTAATTTTGTTTGGCTGGGGACTCAGGGCCATCATTGGGCAGGAGTTAGAGCTGGAGTTGGGGTTGGGGTTGGGTTTGGGGTTGAGGTGAGGAACTGAAACTGGCCCCCTTTTTTGGATGGGTCTCTCCAGGATCTCTGCTCCAGCCAGGGGCCTCCAGGACCAGTCAGGGATGGGCAAAGGAAGGGCTCTGAGGCCACACAGGAGAAGGTCTTTGGAGCATGTCCTCAGAGTGGTTAGGGGAGAGGCCACCTCCTCCCGGGCTCTGCCGACAGGCCCTGGAGCAGGTCTTGTCCTTGGCTTATCAGAAACTCCGAGGAACCGCCCACCAGAATCTGTCCATGGACATGCTGGTGCTGGAGGATGAGAAGCACCACGGGGCTGCGAATCTGGCCCTACAAAAGGTTAAGGTAAGTGGGAGGAGAAGCCAGTGTCTGTGCTCAGGAGACAAGCCAGGCAGTTATGGCCTTGCTCCTTCTGGTGTGGTCCTTGAACCCCCTGGAAGCATATTAGCAATGCAGCATGCATGTCAACACCCCACCCCAGACCTGCTGAGTCAGAATCTGCACCTGTACAGACCCCAGGGGAGCCCAGAGAAGGGAGAGCCATATGACAGGCACCATGCAGGTATGAAGGGGCTGAGGGAGGCTATGTGTGTTGACTGAGGGAGGCTGTGTGTGTTGACAGGAGAGATCTCCTTGCTGATGAGAGAAACCCAGTTTCCAGACCACTGTGTGCAGGATGACCCCATAGGAGGCGTGTCTGAAAGGGCATTGACTGAGCCACGGGAGGTTACCTCTGGGAGAGAAGGGCTTTCTCTTCAAAACTTTTATGTTTCTGTATTACTTCTATTTTTATAAATGTTTTGATTGATTTTTAGAGAGAGGAAGGGAGAGCTAGAAACATCAATGAGAGAGAAACATCGATCAGCTGCCTCTTGCACACCCCCTACTGGGGATCCAGCCCGCAAGCCTGGCATGTGCCCTGACCGGGAATTGAACCTGGGACCTCTTGATCCATGGGAAGATGCTCAGCCAACTGAGCCACACCTGCTGGGCATATTTTTAATGTTAGTCATCTGTTACTTTTATGGTCACACACGAGTGGAACTGCACGGGAAGCGGAGGATCCGGCCTCTGTTCTGAAGGCCTGGGCTACGAATTGCCTCTGAGATTCCCTCCTCATCAGCTCCCCACCCACGTGAAGCCTCCCTTGCCCGCTAACTGAACCACCTATGTCTGGGTCTCATCTGCTTTTGTACTCCCGGGAAGGAGAGCTAGACTTGGATTCTTTCCCTTTGGAAAGTTCTCCCTATCCTCACCCTCCAGCTTAGCACAGGGGTCCCCATGCTCCTGGCCTGGGGGTTGACGGGCCATCCCCACGCAGGGCCAGGAGCGTGTGCGCAAGACATCCTTAGACCTGCGACGGGAGATCATCGAGGTGGGTGGGATCCAGAACCTCATCGAGCTGCGGAAAAAGCGGAAGCAGAAGAAGCGAGCTGCCCTGGTCGCCCAGGAGCCGCCTCCGGAGCCCGAGGAGATCGTAAGCTCCTGGGAGGATACCTGTGTGGGCAGGGAAGCCCGGGAGGGCCCGGGTCACTGCGGGGCGGCCCTCGGTGATGGCATTTTCGCCCTCCAGACTGGCCCTGTGGAGGAGGAGGCATTCCTGAAAGCTGCCGTGGAAGGGAAAATGAAGGTCATTGAGAAGTTTCTGGCCGACGGGGGCTCCCCGGACACCTGCGATCAGGTGATGCTCTCACCGACCCCTTCACCTGCGCCTGCCTCCCTTTCAGAGTGGCCGTCCCACCCCTCCCAGTGTGGGCCTATTTGAGAATAGGCATTGGGTGTCCTTTGGGAGGGGTGTCCTCAGAAGTTTTGGGATGGTCCTTCTCACACAGGAATTTATCTAAATCCTTGAGTCCTTTTCAACGTGAACCCCATCCAGACTACCAAATGTCACGTGGTTCTTTAGGGAAGAAAGGAGTGGAATCAAATGAAAAGAATGCCTCTCCCTCGCTACGTGACCTGTAGTTAGGCCCCTCACTGCTCCATGCCTCAGTTTCCTCCTCTGTAAAACAGCCTGCTTCCCTCCGAGCACATTATGGGGATCAAATGGAATAATAGTGCTTAGATAAGTATTTACTGACTGAATGAAAAAACTATAAAGCTCATGCGAGGATATATTTTGTATTGTATATCATACTTCTTTTATTTTTTATTTTATCGTGATAAAATATATATAACATGGGCTATGCCATTTTAGCCATTTTAAGTGTACAATTCAGCAGCATAGATTGCATTTATAATGCTGTGCAACCATCAGCACTATTTCAAAATGTTTCCACCACCTACCATACTTTTTTTGTTTGTTTCCTTGAAACAGCCTCTTTTTCACTTTAAGCAAATTAACGAACCTGCATTCTTGTAGGCTTAGACTACATGTCCTTTCTATTCTTCAGACTTCAGAGTCTCAATCTTCTTGTTCTGTCTGCGCATCTCCTCCCTCAGAGCACTGTGCTAGGTATTGGGAGTACAAAAAAGAAAAAGATGAGAGTCGAGAGTAGATGTTTCAAGAGACCAAAGCAGAAAGCCAACTGCATTGGGAAGGGAGGAAGTTCATCCTTTCCTTGAGTCCGTAATCAGGGTGCACCTGCCCCTCCTGGCCCTGGGCTAGGCACTCCGGGGAAACAGAGCAAGTAAGCCTCAGCTGGCCTGCAAACACTCTCCATGCTGGAGTGTTTCTGGGCCCCTGGACAGTGCAGTGCTGGCCTAGAGGTTTCAAGAAGATGATGGTACCTGAGCTACATCTTGAAGGAACAGCGAGAATTCATGAAGCACTCAAGGGAGTGAGGGCAAAACGGGCACGCTGGCACGGGGAAGAGCCATGCCAAGGCCTGGCTTGATGTGCTTGGGGCAGTGAGGACGGAGTCTGCGGGGCAAAGGAGGGAGTCTGGATAGAGCCTGAGGAGCCGGCAAACATGGAGGATATGGGGACCCAACACAAGGGTCAGAATCAAGCTGGGCTAAGGCCTCAGCCTCAGCTTTTGTGGGAGATGGGCTCAGGCCTGGGCCAGGGGTCAGGCCCTGACAGTCTCTGTGGGGACAGTTCCGCAGGACAGCACTACACCGAGCTTCCCTGGAGGGCCACATGGAGATCCTGGAGAAGCTTCTGGAGAGCGGGGCCACTGTGGACTTTCAGGATCGGGTGAGCAAGAGGGCAGGTATTGGGTGGGAGGCAGGAGGTGGGCCTAGACTCCCTCGCTGTGTGCCAACCTGGGACACAGACAGGCTGCCTCAGGGGCCAGGCCCCACCTTTAGTGGGTTGTATGACCTTGGGCAGGCCCCATCTCCTCCTCTGCAAACCTGTCTTGGACTAGATGGGTCCCAAAGGTTCTTACGTTCTGCTTGACCCATTGCCCAGGCACTGGAGTGCCCCATCCCTTTCCTGTACCCGTCTCCTGGATACCTCCCTACCCTTTTGGCTGGACCCGTTCCCCCAGGGCACTTTCTTCTCTGAAGCTCTGCAATTTGGTCCCATCCTTCCCTTCTAGCTGGATTGCACAGCCATGCATTGGGCCTGCCGCGGGGGCCACTTGGAGGTGGTGAAACTCCTGCAAAGCCGAGGAGCAGACACCAATATGAGAGATAAGGTGAGGCAATAGTGCTCACAGATATTGGGGTGGCTGTGGGCGGGGAGTGGGAGGCGAAGGGCAGAAAAGCCAGGGAAAGCAGTGAACAAGTCTGGTTTCCAGAGTGGCTGCAGAGCCCAGGGATGGATCATTTCCATCAAATGCAGGCCCTTGGAAGCCATCATCTGGGGCTGGGAGCAGGAAGAGCAGAGGAGAGGGAGGGAGAAGAGATTCACTGTTTTGGGGACTTTGGGACCACCCAAAAGATACAGGATTTGTTCATCCATGCAATCTTTCATCATCCTTCTATCTATCCACCTCTCCATCCATCCATCCATCCATCCATCCATCCATTCATCCACCTTTTTAAAATTTATTCTTTGTATGTGACCTTGAGCGAGTGAGAGCCTCTGAGCCCGTTGCTCATCTGTAAAATGTCTTGCAGAGTTCTTGTATACATTAGATGGGAAAATGAATGTAAATTAATTACTTGTTAAACTTAAGTCTAATGTTTGATAAGCTTTTGCCATGCCCATCACATAGTCACCTGTCAATAAATGACATCTATTATAATTACTAAAAGAAGGGCAGAGGAGTGAGCAGTTGCTCATAGCTGGGTGGGAGGGGAATCATGGAAGGCTTCCCAGAGAAGGTGGTATGTGATGCTTCAGAGCTAGACCATTGGGTAGGATGGGGAGAACTGGAGCATTCCCTGCCCCTCCAGGGCTCAGGCCCTGGCACGAGGATTGGGGGAGGAATAAGGCTGGAGTTAAGACCACCCCCTCCCAAAGCCACACAGGCCAGGCCCCTTCAGCCAATGGTTCCTGCTTCCTCCCTCCTTAGTTGCTGAGCACCCCCCTGCACGTGGCGGTTCGAACAGGGCACGTGGAGATCGTGGAGCACTTTCTGTCCCTGGGCCAGGACATCAATGCCAAAGACAGAGTGAGTGTCTGGGTTCTCTCCTGCCCAGCCCCCCCACAGGGGAGCAGGAGCCTGAGGGCTCCCACATGCCAATATGGGCTATGCTGAGTGTCACACTGGCTCTAGGAAGGGGACAGCGCCCTGCATGACGCCGTGAGGCTCAACCGCTACAAAATCATCAAACTGCTGCTCCTGCACGGGGCTGACATGATGACCAAGAACCTGGTGAGTTCATTCCTTTCCTGATTCAGTAATCAGTGTGCACGGTACACCCAGGCCCTGGGCTGAGCTGTCAGAGGAAACAGAACCGAGCGAGACTCAGCCTGCCTGCCCTCGGAGCTCTTTCCTGGCCCACGTCCTGGAGGGTCAGAGCTGGAAGAACCCAAGCCCTCGGTTGGCATGCACGTTCCTGGCACACCATGTTGGTTCCTGGTGGTCCTTGAGTGCTCTTAGCATCCCATGTCCCCTAGTCCAAGCTCTTCTTTGGGATTCAGAGCAATCACAGAATGGAGGAGAATGCCCACCCCCACCCCAAATCGAGAAAGTTAAGGGGATATGGGAAAGCCAGGAAGGTAGGGGGAGGGTATGAACGAGGACATCTCAACCTTGGCTTTATTGGCATTTGGGGCTCGGCTGCCCTGTGCACTGCGGGATGTTGAAGCAGCATCCCTGACCGCTACTCAAGATGCCAGTAGTACCCACTCCTCACCTACCACCACCACCACCCCCAGCTGTGATGAGCAAAAGGTCTCCAGGCACTGCTAATGCTCCCTGTTGGGAACCACTGGTATAGATGAGGGCACCTCCTGGAACAGACTTCCGAACAGTGACCAGATCTCCTCTTGGTGCCCCCAGGCTGGAAAGACTCCCACGGATCTGGTGAAGCTGTGGCAAGCCGACACCCGGAATGCTCTGGAGCACCCTGAGCCGGGGTCAGAGCAGGACGGGCTGGAGGGGGCTGCTGAGAGTGGGCAGGAGACCCAGCCTGTGCCAGCCCAGTAAACGCCTGAACGGCCTCCAGACTGAGCCGTTCCTCTGCGGAAGACCCAGGAGCACCCACGAGTTACCGCAATAAAAATGTCATTTTGCTATGTATGATGTCTGTTTCTATCTGTGCGTGCAATATTTAGGAATTACAAGAATGGGCTGGGGAAGGGGGGCTGTCTGAACTCCAGCCTTATCCCTTCCCCAAGTCCCTTGAGCCAGCCCTTCCGCGTTTCCTCCTCTCCTTGCTTTCGCCCTGTCACCCCTCTTCCCAAGTCCCAGCATGGATCAGCTTCACCACGCACTCGTCCTAGACCACCCCTCCTTGTGACCGCTGTCCTGTGGGGCTGTGTGTGGCCAGCACAGGCCTGTCACATGGAGGAGTCTGGCTGGGAAGTGGGGCAGCTAAGGGATTGTGGATCACCCAGATCTGCCACGCCTCCCACAGGGCTCAGCCAATCGGCTACTCCGACCAACACGGAACTGCCAAGCAAAAGCTGGCGGGGCTCCTGGCTTTGAGCTGGAAATTGTGGGAGGAAGACTCGGGCCCCACTAGAAACACCCTTTAGTGTCGGGACCCCAGGAACCAGTCCTCCATCTGGCGAGCAACATTGGGTTGTGGCATTCCTCCAGGTGCTCCCCAGGAAGAGGAGGAACCTCTCCCTCCCGCCCCCGCCCTCCCCTCGGGGACCTATAGGCCTAGCCTTCGACCCTGGGGACACCCAGCCCAGCCTGCCCCAGGGCTGACAAGTCAGGGGCAGCAAATTTTTAACTAACACATTGATCATTAACAGGGGTCGGAAGGGGTCCAAACTTAGCCTCCCTTAGGGACAGAGACTAGCTGGGCCTGAGGCTTCCTGTGGAGATGCTGGGCCCCCGGGTCTGGTCCTCTGTGAGGCAGGGGCTGAGCAGGGGTTTGTCTAGGAATGTGGGGGGCCGGGCCTCAGGGGAGGGGAGGAAGGTGGACATCACAGGCATCTATCCCCCTCTGACCACCCCCTTCACCGCCACCTTGGAGGTGGACTATGGGAAACTGGAGGAGAATCTGCAGAAACTGGGCGCCTTCCCCTTCAAAGGTAAGTGGGCCTGTCCACTGTGGGGCCGGGGGAGGTGTGAAGGGCCTGGTCCCTTCAGCCAGAAGCCAGAGGGAGGCCCCCAGGTCTGTCACGCTGCTCGGGAGCAGCGCAGTGCCCGGGCTCATTTTACTAAGGGAGCGGGACAGACCGCACTGGTCTGCAGTCAGGTGGGCAGCCCCTGCCGGCCTGAGACCCTGACTGAGTCTCTGCTGCCTCAGCTCCCACAGCTGTAAACTGCTAAAGCGCCATCTTAGCTCGCAGCATTATCATGAGGATCAAACGAGATAATGGGTGTGAAAGTCCTTGTTAACCTGGCACTCTGTGCAGGTGTGAGGGCAGCCAGGCGTCCAGTGGCAGCCCAGCCAGCAGGCTCATCCCCCTCAAAGCCTTGTTTGCACTCTCTCTTCTGGGTAAAGCCTCCCTTGGCCAAATTAATTCCTGTTCTGGATTCTCTGCCTCACTTCCCCTATGCACATGGGTCTCCCCTCTCTGAGGCCAGGGACCAGGTTATATTAGTGCCAGTAGATGTACAACACAGCCACAAGCACAATGAATGAAGTTAGAAGTGGAAAAGTCCCCCCATCCTGCCCTGCCACCCCCATCCATAACTCATGACAGTTCCCTGAGGCAGTCCTCTCCATAGCCCCATTTCACAGATGGGAAGACGGGGCTCAGCATGACAGGGTCACTTGCCCAAAGTCACTTACTAGTACGTGGCTGAGCTGGGATTTGAACCCAGGTCCCACGGCACAGCCATGCTGAGTTTCACTCCACTGCACTGATTGCTGCGCTGCTAGGCCAGATGATTGCAGCAGTCTGGTCAGCACCAGCTTTGGGAAGGGAGTGGCTCCGACTGAGGCGGTGCGTGGAGCAATTAAGAACATGGACTCTAGTTTCCAATCACAGCTCTGCCGATTTGAAATTAGAGTAGTTATTACACTGTTACTGACGTAGCTGTGAGCTAGTCTCTCTAAACCTCGGTCCCCCATCTGACTCATGGGAGTAATAATGCCCATCTCATGGGACGGTAGGGGGGGAATACGAGAGAATGCAAGTGAAAGCATGCTGCAGTGGCAGAGCGATACATTGGAAGGTATTGAGTCCAAGGATAATGATCATTCAGAGGACAGCACGGACTGTGGGCAAAGCCGCTTTGGGACAGTGACTGCTGGCCTGACTGAGACCCCCCCATTCATGTCTTAGTCTGAGGTGACGTGATCCTTCCTTAGAGGACAATGAATGCCCTGTGGACGCCCACTTTGAGCTGTGACACAAACGCTAAGTAAATTTCTGCTGGGACTCAAGTCATGGGGCCCTGAAGGTCTGGGCGGAGGCCTGGTTCTCTTGAAGCAAAGTGAGAAGCTCCTTACATCTCTAAGAGGAGAGAAGGTTCTGCTTCACCTTCCAGGTTCAAGGACGCTTTAGCACAGGGGGTGGGAAGGGTGGGCTTTGCGTCTGATGTCTGCCAACCACACAGAGAATCACAGAGACCCCCAGGTTCTCTGAACCCTCCCCCTGACTCCTGCAGAGGGCAGGGCAGCGCCCAGGGGCATAGGCCCTGCATAGGTCCATCTCCCCTGCAACCCACCCAGGAGCCTGCTCCCACCTTCCCTCTTACCCCCAACACAAGGTGGGGGGAGGGGCAGTGGGCTGTGTGGAAAGAGCCCAGCATCTGGAGTTAGGAGACTGGGTAAGAATCCTGGTTCCACCAGTTAACAGCGACCTTGGAGAGTTTCCTCATTTTAGAATGGGAATTGAGCCACTGGGTTCAACGCGTTTCTCCCAAAGAGCTCAGATAGGAGGCCCTAGAGCAAGGAACATAGAACCACGGGGTCCTGTCACTGCTCCCAGGACACAGCCAGATGCCCAGGAAGGGAGCAGTGGGCCACTTTCACTGTGAAATCGGCGTTTCTCTTGCCTGATCCTGGCCCCGCTTTGCAGCTCAGCACTCAGCGGCAGAGGGGAGAACCATCACAGTTCTCATTGCCAGGCCCCCCTGCACCATGATGAAGGCCCCCCCAAAGTGGGGAGCCTGCCCTTGATGAATTGGTGAACAGCTAGGCAGGCGTCCTCTAACTATGGCCCGCGGGCCACATGCGGTCCGCCGAGGACATTTATCCGGCCCGCCGGGTGCCGCTGCCTGTCCTGCTTAGCAGCCGACTTGTCCCGGGCCCGCAGTGTGCATAGGAATTTGTTCATAGTTTTTTTTTTTAAACTATAGTCCGGCCCTCCAACGGTCTGAGGGACAGTGAACTGGCCCCCTGTTTAAACAGTTTGAGGACCCCTGAGCTAGAGATTGTTCTGGAAGGCATGGCCTGAAACCCTGTAGCTTTTTTTTTTTTTTTTAATAATTTTTTATTTTTCTATTACAGTTGACATACAAATTATATTAGTTGCAGGTGTTCACATAACTTACGAAATGATCATCCCAATAAATCTAATGCCCATCTGATACCATACATAGTTATTATACTATGATGGACTAGTGTAGCTCTTTATTTTTATGTTTTCGTTGTTAATTTGTACTGGTTATTTGAATGAAGAGTATTTTTTTAAAAATAAAAGTTATAACTAGAGACTGGAGGGTGGAGTTGTTGCTGAGGGGCCATTTGGTCCTGAACTCACTCCCCCAAACCACCTCAGAGATGAACTTTGAATTGTTATTTCCAAACGAGGTCATTGGACGACCACAGAGCTGCTCCAGCCAGACTGGGAGTTACCGTTCCCATAGAACTTTAAGCTTGTGTCTTCTTTCCTTAGTATGTGGACCAGACCATGTTTTCTTGTGATAAGATAGAATATTTTGGGGTGTATGAAAGCCATTACTGCATTAAATAAAATACTTTGTTTAAAAGATCACAATTTTTACAACCCTATTTTAACATTTCTTCACTAAAAAGAAATGTGTCAGCTGCCTCTGGGTGGAAAAATAGAGCGGACTAGACCCGTTTCCACCCGAGGCCCGGGATACAATTTGGGATTGTGGGCCAGGCTGTCCGTTGTCTGCACCTTTGGAGAGCCTGGCAGGCTGGCCCACCTGCTCACAACCTGTACTGTGCCCACTCACGGGGGTGGGGTCGGTGGTGGTGTTAGATTCTGGGTTTGCAGGTGCATCACTAAGGCAAGATGTAGCAGCCCCATCCTGGAATGGCCCCAGGGATCTGGGACCCAGTGACTTCTCTTGTCCTATCTGCTCTGCCTTCTCAGCCCTGCTGTCTTCCCTCCCCCATTTGTGACCTCATGTTATTCTAGAATGAGCTCCTTGCTGGACCCCTTTTCCTTCTGGACCCTGCTCCAAAGCGGGGCTGGGGGCTGCAAGTGGGGATGGAATGCTCTGGCAGCAGGTATGGGTCCTGGATGGAGAGAGATGCCGCCTCAGGTGGCCAGGAATGGATGCCAGCCTAACCAAGGGTGTCCTTCAACCACGAACAGCTTGATCTAGAAGCCTCTGCCTGCTGGGAACCACTGGATGGCAAGGGAGAGAAACCAAAGGCTGGAAGATAAGAAGGACTGAGTTGCAGAATGGGTCACAAGCAGAAGACAGAAGGGACTCAGAGTTGGGGAAGTTGCCCTTCCACTGACCTTGGGGATAGCCGTCAGGGTGGGAGACAGAACCTGGGCCTCAGACAATGCCTGCCGGAGTAGACATGAGGGATGCTGTAGCCTTTCCCCACCCCGCCCCCCCAACCAGTGAACCTCATAATGGGGTTCATTGCTGAGGCGGGAGGGGTATCCTAGGAAGGGTGCAGCGGTGGGCCTGCCTGCCAGACACCCACAGGGAGCCTGCCCTTTCAAGCATGAAACATACCATCTGGGCTCCCCCACTTCCAGTGCACTCTTAGCTCTGCCTGCCTGGCTAGGGTCCTGGAGAACTTCTTGGAGCTCATCCAGCAACCATCATGCAAGGTGGTGCTGGGGACTGTCCTCTTAATCGGAGGTGGAAGCCTCATGCTGTGGCTTCAGAGGAGGAGGAGGAGGAGGAGGAAGATAGCCTCTGTGTCTCCACAAGAGGAGCGTGAGCCACAAGAATGCCACAAAGCGCAGAATGAGAACTGGATCAAATCTCACTTTAGCCGCCTTTCCGAAGAGAAGCTGGCCCCCTGCAGCGCCACCGCCGCTGCCAGCAGCAGTATCACCGCCCCCCAGCCTGAGACTGTCAACAGAGAGGCCAGCACCACGGCTCGCATGGAGACCTCCACCTCAAGGGAGCCCTTCGCCAACAAGCAGAAGGCGCCTGGGTACTCAGTGGTCAGAGAGACCCACAAGGAGTCCTCATCCACAGATGAGGCTACGTGGGCCGCCGTGGCTGCTAGTACTAAGGAGCTCGACACCAAGGGTCGCCAACTGGCCAACTCCATGTTGCAGCGTGCCATGGTGTACCGGAACTCAGGCCACTTGGAGTCCAAGGACATCAACCAAGAGGAGCTGAAGGCCCTCCAGGAGGTGGAGATAAAGCTGAAAAGCAATTTCCTCACGCAGCGGGAAACCACTGTCGCTGGTATGAACCACACACACACCTTCCATGGCCATGGTCACCATGGCCACCAGGATCATCCAAGCCACCCAAACCACCACCAGAGCCACAGCGTGCCCAACCGCAGCCATCAGACCTATCACCCCTTTGAAGCCACCTAACCACGGATGGAGATGCCCCTTCCCCCAACAAGGCTGGCATACAATCACAGGCCTGTTTTCTCTCCTACGGGACAACCTTTGTGGCCCAGAGTGAGATGCTGTCATCCCAACCCCTTCTTCTTCAGGCCCCTAGAGGGGTTCTGGACCCCTTCAACTTCATGAGTGGAATCTGCCACAGAGGATGGCCCCTAATGGAGGAAGAGCTGGGAGGGAGCAAAGCAGCTGAAACAGGCTCAAACAGGTTCCTGTAGACCCACTGAGAGAAGACAGATGAGGCAGATCCCAGGAGCAGCTGAGAGCTACACTGCTGCCACATGCCTGAGCCAATAAAGCCTTGCACCCCCTCACTCTGAGTCTGGGGGCTCTGTAGCCAGCCTCAGGGCTGGGCAGGAATGGGGGGTGTTCCTTCTCCCACACCCCTTTTGGTGTGGGCTATTTTGCTGAATTGATTTGAGACACCATAAATGGCTTCCCAGGTCTCAGGCTCTGGGGATGGGATAGCTCCAGGGGGCTTCCCACCCACCAGCCTGCTATTGTCAGGGAAAGAGGAAGAAGTCAAGAATTGGGGGGAAGGAGGTGAGATAGACTTCTGGAAGAAGTAAGTAATCAGGGTGGGCTATAGCCCCTGTCCTCTTGGTGCCATCCTCAGCTGGTCTATGGCCTCTCCAATCATGTGGCATCCCTGCTGCAGTCCTCCTGCCCACCTGCTCCCTGCACCCACAGGGATCTGTGTAGTGCCTGCCCCCTCCCCCGCCCAACACACCCTTAGAGCTACTGTGCTGTATATTCTCTCTCCTTATTTATATTAGCACTAGAGGCCCGGTGCACGAAATTCGTGCACAGGGGGGGTGGGGGGAGAAGCTGGGGGTGATGGTCCCCTAAGCCCAGCCTGCACCCTCTCCAATCTGGGACCCCTCAGGGGATGTCCGACTGCCGGTTTAGATCCCTCTCTAGGGATCTAGGACCAGACCCATACCCACAATCCAGGACCGCTGGCTCCTAATTGCTCACCTGCCTGCCTGCCTGACCACCCCTAACTGCCCCCCCTGCCAGCCTAGTCACCCCTAACTGCCCCCCCCACCAGCCTGGTTGCCCCTTACTGCACCCCCCCTGCCAGCCTGGTTGCCCCCAACTGCCCCCCCTGCTGGCCTGTTCGCCCCACGCAGCCTGCTGTTCAGTCGTTTGGTCATCCCTCACTACCCCCCCTGCTGGCCTGGTCGCCCCACTCAGCCCGCTGTTCAGTCGTTTGGTCGTCCCTCACTAACCCCCCTGCCAGCCTTGTCGTCCCACGCAGCCTGTGTTTGGTCGTCCATCCGGTTGTTTCGGTCATGACAGCCCCTGGCTTTTTATATATTAGGATTGCCGGGGCTGGGCTTGCTGCTGCTGCTAGTACTACTACTACCAACAGCTCCCTCTTTTTGAGGTTTTGTTTGTTTGTTTTTAGTGTACGCCACGTTCTGTGTTGTTAATGGCACAGACCCATGAGGAAGATATTACATTCTCTCCATTTTGCAGATGAGCATCTGAGGCCCAGAGGTGTAATTTGCCTGAGGTGACTGAGACTGTGATGTCACTGGGGTTAGAGCTCTGCTTCAGCTGACTCTGAAGCCCAGACCCAGACCCACTGCCCTGTTCTAAGGCCAGTCCCATGCCCACCATCCCCAGATGAGTCCAGAGTTAGGAGTCTTTGAATATTTTTGACATTACTAGTAAGTGACTTTATATATATGCTGAGACACATCAGGCCTGAAATTGCACATCTAGCCAAGTAGGAGGGGGCTCCTGGGGCAGCAGCTCACAGATTTCAAAAGGCTTTTATTGTACATTTTCTTCTTTGGGCCTTTAGGACAGCCCTGTACGGTTAGGAGTGAAATGATTTTATTGTCATCCCATAGAAAGGAAACGGGGACTCAGAGGCGTGATGTGACTGGCTCAATAGCCAGAGGTGACTTGGGTCCAGTGCTTCCTTGACTCTACCACACTCCCTCTCCCCAGCCTGGCATTTCTTCTGTCTTGGGAGTTAAGACTGGGTCAGATGCTCCCTTAAATGACACAAGGGAGAGGCCACTAGGAGTCTTTAAAATATATATATGCACGAAATTTGTGCTAGGGTCCCGGCCCTGGCAGCCCCGACTTCACCCAGAAGGGCATCTGGAAGGGCATTTGGCTGTTGGGTCTAATTAGCATATTACGCTTTAGAAGTCGGGGCTGCGAGGGCCGGGACCCTTGCACAAATTTCGTGCATTGGGCCTCTAGTGTGTGTGTGTGTGTGTGTGTGTGTGTGTGTGTGTGTGTGTGTGTATTTTTTAATTGATTTCAGAGAGGAGGGGAAAGGGAAAGAGAGAGAGAAACTTCGGTGATGTCAGCTGCCTCCTGCACACCCCTTACTGGGGATCGAGCCCGCAATCCAGGTTTGTGCCCTGACCAGGAATTGAACTGTGACCTGCTGGTTCATAGGTCGATGCTCAGCTGCTTAGCCATGCCAGCAGGCCACTAGGAGTCTTGAGCACAGGGTCCTCTTTTACCCTCAGAGTGGGTCTCTCACTGCTCTTGAGGCAGGTCCACCAGTGGGGCCCAGGGGCCTCTGGAACTGACCACCAGAATGAAGGGGGACTTGGGAATGAGTAGCTATGGCTGAAGAAGTAGCTGGAGAAAGATCCCATCTTGGCCCCCTTCAAGGAGGGGTGGCAGGCACGGTTGGGAAGGGAGATATTCTTCCATTTGAATAGAGGGAGTGGCAAAGACTTCATCTCTAAGTCTTTGATCTCTAAATCAGAGGGTGCTGGTCCAATCCTGACTGGACTGGAGCCTTCCTCCAAGGTTGGCAGCTCTACAAATGGGGATGGCCCACTGGGAAAGCACAGAGCCTTATGTCGCAAGAGGCTCCTACCATCGGCTTCCAGCCTGATGCGGAGGAATAGCTCCTAGGGAGGCAATGCAACAGACGCCAAAAGCTATTTGCCTCAAGATGTTCCCTGTAATGTTAGCAAGGCAAAAACCTGAAGAGAAGTATCCAGTGAGCTAGCCTGGCAACTTGCAGAGTGGAGTCTAAGGGTGTCGTGAGCAGCATGGAAAGGTTTGTGGTGCAACTGCCTCTACATCACACTGTGTCCCTTGAAGGATGGATGACTCACAGGAACACTCTCTCTTGGTCCCAGTGCCAGGAAACTCTGTGTTTCCCCAGAGCGGCCGCCTTGCTTTTATCTTGAGCTCTACATATCTGTCAGCTGACCATGTTTCCCTTTTAGCTCTGACAGTCGGGAAGCTCCAAATCAAATTCATGACCCATCACTCACAAGTGTGTGACAGGGGTTTGGAAATCAATATCGTTCCTGGCTTTATTTTCTTTCCTTTCTCCCAAACACTTGAATTTATTAATGATCTTGTATTTTATGCTGTTTGTCAACTATTGAAGAAAAATATTTTTGGAATGGAATGGGGTAGAGAGGAGAAAGAAGAGGAAAGAGAAAGTTAAAAAGAAAAAGGGAAGAAATGGTTTTAGTAACATTCCTTTCAGATTTAGCTGAATAGCAGCAATTCTGCTGGTCTCTCATGGATATAAAAGGGTTGACACCTTTAGCTGGTCATATTAGAAACCATTCCAGTGATGGATAAAATAGGAAAATGAAAAAGAAAAGAATGAGATGTCACTTTTCACCTAGAAAATTGGCAAAAATTCATGCTGACAACCCCGTGTTGGCCTGGACCAGGCCTGACAGACTCTTCTTTATGCTGATGGATGTGACCTGGATAACCAGAGAGTATGGCATGTGCAGGTGTGCAATTTGTTAATTACACACCTAAGTAAACTGTAGGGAATCCCTTAGACATGGGCACAGAAGACTTTACAGAAAATGTTTGCTTTAGCTCTGCTAGCAAAAATAAGGAAACGTTCTCAATGTCCAAAGGACCCTAGCCAGTTTGGCTCAGGGGATAGAGTGTCAACCTGTGGACTGAAGGGTCGGTCCCAGGTTCTCTCTCTGTCTCTGCTCCACCCTTTCACTCTCTCTAAAAAAATCAATGGAAAATATCCTCAGGTGAGGATTAACAAAATATTAAAATTAAATTTGAAAATGTCCTCAAAGGGAGAATGGAACGTAAATTGTGGGCCCTAGCCAGGTAGCTCAGCTGGTAGGTAGCTCAGTTGGTTAGAGCATCATCCTGATATGCCAAGCTTGTGGGCTCCATTCCTGATCACATACAAGAATCAATCAATGAATGCATAAGTGAAACAACAAATCGATGTCTTTCTCTCTTTCTTTCTCTCAAAATCAATTTTTTAAAAAGTAAATTGTGGTCTAAGCTCACAATAGAATATTATATGACTAAAGGCCCGTTGCACGGGATTTGTGCACTGGTGGGGGGCATGGCCTGCAGGGATCGGCCTGCTATGGAAGCACCGCTCATCCCGGTCAGCTGAGCGGCTGTGGACCCGCCCTCTGAGCGGCTTCTCCTGCTGTGGGAGCGCACTAACCACCAGGGCAGCTCCTACGTTGAGTGTCTGCCCCCTGGTGGTCAGTGCACATCATAGCGACTGACCAACCAGTCGTTCTGGTCATTCCACCATTTGGTCACTGGGCTTTTATTATAGAGGATAATGAATATGACTGAATCATAGCTACATGTCCTGCTACGGACACAATGTTGGGCAAAAATGGCAAACTGTGGAAGATACAAAGTTTGACTTTATTCTATAAAGTTTAAAGTGTCAGAACCCATATTATATCTTATTTATGGGTCCAAGTATATGTCTGAAGGGTATAAAGACATGAATGGGAACAATAACACCTGAGTCAGGTCAGCAAGAGGAGGAAGAGGAAGGTGACCAGGGGTGGGTTGCCATGGGTACTGAATACACATATGGGAATTATGTTATTATCTATTCTTTGGGGTATGGCTAAAACAGTTTATTAAAACAAAGAAAAATGGTGTGAACACTGTTATTGCAACTGTTTAAAACATTCTGGCTGCATCAGAGCAAAGGTGGGAAGGAAATATGTGAAAAGCTATGGTTTCCAGGAGGTAGGAGCCTGGGCGAGTGTAACAGCAATGGCCCTGCTGTTCATAAGAGGATGGGAAGGTGTCTACTGATATGATGCGATCTTCCCCGCAGGCTTTGTGGTCCAGGGCTCCAATGGCGAATTCCCCTTCCTGACCAGCAGTGAGCGCCTGGAGGTGGTGAGCCGCGTGCGCCAGGCCATGCCCAAGGACAAGCTCCTGGTAGCTGGCTCTGGCTGCGAGTGTGAGGCCATAATGCCCTGGGCCCTGGGAGTCCCTGGGGGTGGGCGGCCAGGCTCCTCAGCCCCGGGGCTGGGTTCAGTCTACTTGTTTGTCTCTTCTGCACCCCTTGCTTGCCCAGGGTCCTAGCCCAGCCCTCTTCCTCCTCCTGCTCTCACCCTGCATGGTCCATAGGGAAGACCCCCTCTTTCCTCCTGCAGCTACTCAGGCCACGGTGGAGATGACGGTGAGCATGGCCCAGGTCGGGGCTGACGTCGCCATGGTGTTGACTCCTTGCTACTATCGTGGCCGCATGAGCAGCGCTGCCCTCATTCACCACTACACCAAGGTGGGTGTGAGGGGTGGGCATGGGGTGAGAGCTGGGACCAAGATGAAGCTGAATGAGGGGGGCACTCTGCCTGAGAAGAGGAGACAGAGAAGCTGGGCACAGAGTGGTGAGCCTACGTCCCATGAACGGCAGCACTGGGAAGGGGAGAAATGCCACCACGTGCCAGCTGTGTGACATTGTGTGACTGCCCTAACTGTGACGTCTGTTTCCTTCCTTCTCAAACAGGAGGAATAAAGGTACTTCTTCATAGTGCTGTGAAGACTAAATTATATCAAAACATAAAGCACTTGGGACGGTGCTTGGCACATTGAAAGCACTCACTGACTATCCACTGTTACTGCTTTCAAGCAGGGCAATGTGGCACTGTGACTTCTGGTCCCGGAGGTGGGCCTGTCCAGGGTGCCCTGGCCCGGACCTGTTGGGTCCGGGAGCTGCCCTCTCCCCTCTTCTCTGCGTCCCTCAGGTCGCTGACCTCTCTCCAGTTCCTGTGGTGCTGTACAATGTCCCAGCCAACACGGGGCTAGACCTGCCTGTGGACGCGGTGGTCACACTTTCCCAGCACCCGAATATCATTGGCATCAAGGACAGCGGCGGTGATGTGAGTGGCAGCAGCTCCTGGCTGGGGCACCACCCACTTCTCTCGCTACCATCTGTAGGGCAGTTCTGGGACCTGCCTCAGTTTGGGTCCTCTCTGTCCTGTGGGATCTTCGGAGTGGGGTGGTGGAGGGGAGGCTCTCATTCGCCCACAGTGGCCCAGCCCCCACCCAGGCTAGCCTGAGGCTCTGGGCTCCACTCACAGTGGGCTTTGCTGTTGCAGGTGACCAGAATTGGGCTGATGATTCACAAGACCAGGAGGCAGGATTTCCAGGTGTTGGCTGGATCGGCTGGCTTCCTGCTGGCCAGCTATGCCGTGGGTAGGCCTCCCGCTGCTCTCACACTGTGGGGGTGACCCAGACACACCCAGAAAGCTGGGGTCTGCTGGAAGAGACCATGAGTGCCAGGACTGGGTCTGCAGAGGGCCTTTGCCAGCTTGCTTGCTCTGTAACCTCAGAAGCTTAGCACGCTGCTTTGCTTGTCTGGACACTGGGTGCTTGTGAGTGACCTTGTTGGGCGGAGGAGGGTGGCCGTGTATAAACCCTGGCATATCGTTGGTATGCTTGCAATTTGCTTTAAGTCCCAAGCTCCATGCTTAGGAGGCAAACTTAGCTCCTGTAATCTCACAGAGGCCCTGGGGCTCTCCCCTTTCATCCGGAGTTGACTTTCCTCTTTCTCTGCTTCCAGCCTAGAATGAATGGTCAGACCTGCAGGGTTGGGCAGGGATCTTCAGCTGCCTGATCAGAGTCTATCCCAGTCTAGGATCCTAGGAATGTCACCATTAGACCAACTGTTCTTGTCTGTCTGGGGTCAAGGTCCTTGGGTTTTGAGCCGGAGGAGGGTGCCGGATGAGGGCGGGGGGGTGGGGAGAGGGGGCCGGCAGCATTTGCTCCTTCAGCTGACACAGATTTAAGTTATTTTTCCAAAGCTGCCAGGTCCTGTTCTCTCTGGTTTGTGCAGACTTTGGCTCACTGTCTAGGGTCCTTGCACATCCCTCTCTGCGTCTTTAAAGTACAGGGGAAGAAGGGGACTCCGTTATGCCTTGTTCCTGAGGATGGCGTAGATGGAAAAGGATCTGGAGGCCGGGATCTGAGCTGGAATCTCAGCTCTGCTGTTGACTCACTGAGTGTCTGTCAGTGGGCGAGGTACTCAGCCTCGCTGGGTTTGAGTTTCTACTCTGTAAAGCAGGGAGGTGTTGTGAGAGGTAGAGAGCACTGGCCCATGTCTGCCATAGTGCTTGGCACACAAGAGGGATTCAATAAATGGCAGCTACATAAACTTATTGGCAGTTGCCTACTCTCTCCAGTGTCCAAGCCCCTCTGCTCAGGGGCACTCCTACTTAGCCTTCGCGTCACACTCACAGGCTGGCAGGAGGGGCAGGGCCTCTGTGATTGCAGCCAGCCCATTTTCCTTGCCCCGATGAGAACCAAGAGGACCAGAGGGTCTATGACTTGTCCAGGTTTACGCAGCCAATGGGAGGAAATGCCCGGTGTCCTGTGTCCACAGCACTTTCCACTCCCCCACCCCACCCCCACCCCTGTTCCAAGCTGAATTCAGGATGGGGCGGCGGGGGGGGCGAGGGGGGGGCGGGCAGGGAGGGGACAAGATTTCAGAAGAGCAAAGACTTCCCATTCACCTCACCCCTTCCAGGACTGGTGAGTCAGGGGGCCAGTAGAGGAGTGTGGAGGTGCCAACTGGCAGGTGGAACTTTACTTTTTTTGGGGGGTGGGGGGTGCAGGGAAGGAACTGCCCTTGAGTTAGCCTTCAATCTCTGTTCCCTGACTCTCAGCCTGTGGGGTTCTACTTCGTTGAATATGCTGGCAGTCTTCTCTCTGTGCTCTGTGGACTCACGGAGCGTGCCTTTGACATGGCCAACCAGTGGCATAGAAATCCACATCCTAGCTCCTAACAAAGAGGTACTGGGCCAGGGTTTGGAATTCTCTGTGAGAAGAGGCTCTGGCTGATGTTCTGCATCCTACTCTGGGCAGGAGCTGTGGGGGGCGTGTGTGCCCTGGCCAATGTCCTGGGGGCTCAGGTGTGCCAGCTGGAGCGACTCTGCCTCACAGGGCAATGGGAAGATGCCCAGAAGCTACAGCACCGCCTCATTGAGCCGAACACTGCGGTGAGCTCCCAGCCAATGGCAGCAAAGGGTTGGTGGGTGGGGAGGTGGTTCTATGTCCTCCTTATAACAGGATGCATGCAGGGCAGGCCCAGGGGTCCCCACTCAATCTCTTCCCTTTCAGAAAGTCCTTTTAGAAAACATCGCAGTGTGGGAACTCTTGTGCCTCCCCAGAAAATCTTGACTTCAGACAAAGTTGAGCCCTAACTTTAGTGTGCATTAGCATTCATTTAGAGATCTAGTTAAAACTGTAATTCTTTAGGTTCACGAATAGGCATTGAGGTAAGCATCCTGAGGGATTGTGACAGAAGTTGTCCTGGGACCTGACTTAGATGCACTACCTAGAGAAAGGGTCCGTGGGCCTTTATAAAGGGCCAGGTCCTAACAGAATGATTGAGAGTAGTAACAGAGAAGTTGGAACGCTGGAGGTATTTAGAGTTCTGCCTTCAAATAATCAGTTCTGCAGTCAGACCGTACACCCCAATTCTGTGCTGGGCAAGTCGAGAAGAGCCAAGACAGAAAGCCTGTCAATGCCAGACAACGCTGTGCAGAGCCATATGGAGTCCAAGGCAAAAAGAAAAATGTGTGTCCCTATAGGTAGGTAGGTAGGTAGGTAGGTAAGTAGATAGATAAATAGATAGATTTCAGAGAAAGGAGGAGAGAGGGAAAAAGAGATAGAAATATCAGTGATGAGAGAGAATCATTGATCAGCTGCCTCCTGCACATCCCCTACTGGGGATTGAGCCTGAAACCCAGGCCCCTAACTGGGAATTGAACGGTGACCTCCTGGTTCATGGGTCCATGCTCAACCACGGAGCCACACCAGCTGGGCTTTATGTCTATTTTAACTTAAACTTATAATACAGGGAACCACTACCCAGCTTTCCCTAGTGGGAACAATATCACAACCAGGATTTTGATACTGATATAGTCAAGATATAGAATATTTCCATCACCACAAAGATCCCTCACGTTCCACTTTTAGAACCACATATACTGACCTCCTCCCCCTACCCTCTCTGTAACCTATGGCAACCACAGATATGTTTACCAATTTTTAAATTTTGTCAGTTCAAGACTGTTATATAAATGAAATAATCTAGTCTATAACCTTTTGAGATTGGCTTTTTCACTCAGAATCTTTTTCTGGAGATTCATCCAGGTGTTGAACGTATCAATAAGATGGTTTCTTTTTCTTGATGAGTAATATTTCATGATATGGCCACACCACAACTTGTTTAACCATTCACTGTTGAATGACAGCTAGGTGTTCCCAGTTTGGGCTATTCAAATCTTCTATGAATATGCATGTACATGTCTTTGTGTGACCATAAGTTTTCATTTTCCTAGGACAGATACACAGTTGCTGAGTGATATGATGGTTGCATGTTTAATTTTTATTTTAAGAAACTGCCACACTCTTTTTCAGAGTGGCTGTACCATTTTACATTTATATCGGTGTAAGTGTATGAGTGATCCAACTTCTCTGCATCCTCACCAGAATTTGATCTTGTGACTGTCTTTTATTTTAGCCATTCTCATAGGTGTGTAGTGATATTTCATTGTGGTTTTAGCTTGCCTGTCTCTACGGCTGACACTATAGAACATCTTTCCATGTATATATTTACCATCTGGATATGCTCTTAGAAGAAATGTCAGTTTATGTTGCTTGACCATTTTCTAATTGGATTATTTGGTTTTTGCCTGTTGGTTTTGGAAGTTTATTATATCTCCTAGATGCTAATCCTTTTTGAAATATGTGATTTGCAAATATTTTCTCCCAATATGTAGCTTGTCTTGTCATTCTCTTTAAATGTCTTTTGAAGAGCAAACGTTTTTTATTTTGATAATGTCCAGTTTATTAATACTTTCTTTTATGTTTAGCTTTTGATGTTCAGTCTAAGAGAGCTATTTGTCTACCACCAAATGGTGAAGATTTTCTCCTAAAATTATATAATTTTACATTTTATAAGTTTGTGACCCATTTTGAGTGGATTTTGTGTAAAGTGGGATACTTAGATTGAGGTTCTCTTTTTTTGCTTATAGATATCCACTTGTGGCAGCAGCATTTGTTGAAAAGGTGATTTTCCTCCATTGAGTCACTTTTGCACCTTTGTCAGACATCAGTTGGGTATATTTGTGTGGGTCTATTTCTAGGTTCTCTATTCTTTCCATTGATCTACCCCTCTGCAATATCATATAGCCTTTATTATTGTAGTATATCATAAATCTTAAAATCAGGTAGACTGATTCTCCCCATTTCATTTTTCAACAGTTTTAGGTCGAATTCCTTTGCCTTTCCATAGAAATTTTAGAATAATCCTGTATAATAAAAGGGTAATATGCAAATTGACCCTAATGGTGGAATGACCGGCTGCTATGACACACACTGACCACCAGGGGGAAGATGCTCAACCCAGGAGCTGCCCCCTGGTGGTCAGTGCATTTCCACGGGGGAGCACCACTCAGTCAGAAGCCAGCTCAAGGCTGGTCAGCACAGCGGGTGGCGGGAGCCTCTCCTGCCTCCGTGGCAGCACTAAGGATGTCCGACTTACAGCTTAGGCCCACACCCCGCAGGAAGCTAAGCTGTTAGTCGGACATCCCCCGAGGGCTCCCGGACTGCAAGAGGGTGCAAGTCCTGGCTGAGGGACCCTCCCACCCCCGAGTGCATGAATTTTCATGCACCAGACCTCTAGTCTTGTCTATATCTACAAATACTCTTGCTGGGATTTTGATAGGAACCTGTATACCAATTTGGGTACAATTGACATTTTTACTATGTTTTCTCCAAAACTTTGGATGTGATATGTCTCTCTATCTGTGTAGACTTCCTTTGATTTATTTCATCAGCATTTTGTAATTTTTAGCAAACAAATCCTATACAAGTTTTGAGAGATTTACACTCAAGTGACTTATATTTTTGAATGATTATAAATGGTATTATATATTTTTTTGTTGTTGTTAATCCTCACCTGAGGAACTATTTGCCTACCACCAAATTGTGAAGATTTTCTCCTATTTTTTTCCCCTAAAATTGTATTGTTTTACACTTTTTCCATTGCTTTTTAGAGAAATTGGAAGGGAAGGGGGGGGGGGAGAGAGAGAGAGAGAGAGAGAGAGAGAGAGAGAAAGAAAGAGAAAGAGAAAGAGAGACATCATTGTGAGAGAGCCACATCAATTGATTGCCTCCTACACGAGCCCCGACCAGGACCAGGGGATCGAACCTGCAACCCAGGTACGTGCCCTTGACCAGGAATCAAACCCCAGGACCTTTGGGTGCACAGGCCAATGCTCAAATCACTGAGCCACACCGGCTAGGGCTGGTATTATATTTTTAATTTCACTATTCATGTGTTCATTGTTAGCATATAGAAACACAATTGATATTTGTATGTTTATCTTGTATCTTATGACTTTGCTGAACTCACTTATTAGTTCTAGGACTTTTTTTTTCAGTAGATTCCTTGGGATTTTCTACACAGATAATCATATCATCTACAAATAGGGGAAGTTTTATTTCTTCCTTCTGATCTGTATATCTTTTAGTTCCTTTTTTCCCTATTGCACTGACAAGAACTTCCTGCACAATGTTGAATAAGGGTGGTGACAGTGGACATCCTTGCCTTGTTCCTGATCTTAAGGGAAAATATTCAGCCTTTACCATTAAGTATAATGTTAGTTGTAGGTTTCTATAGATGTTCTTTACCAAGGTGAGGAAGTTCCCCCTCTTTTCTAGTTTTCAGAGAATTTTAAAAATCATTAATGGGTGTTGAATTTTGTCAAATGTTTTTCTACATTGATTGATATGGTCATGTGATTTTTTTCTTTTTTATCCTGTTAATATGTATTATATTAATAATTGCCAAATATCAAGCCAGACTTGCATCCCTAGAATAGACCCCACATAGTCATGGTGTATAACTCTTTTTATATATTGCTAAATCCCATTTGCTAATATTTTATTAAGGATTTTTCTGCCTATATTTATGGGGGATATTGGCATGTAGTTTTCTTTTCTCTCTCGCTCTCGCTCTCTCTCTCTTTGTACTGCTTTGTCTGACTCGGTATTAGGATAAAAAATATGGTAGCTTCATAAATCAATTGGAAAGTATTCTTTCCTCTTCAGTTTTCTGGAAGAGACTCTATATAGAATTACTATACAATCTTTTTTTACACAGTTTTTGGAATTCTCCAGTGATACCATCTAGGCCTGGAGGTGCTTTTGTGGGAGTTTTACATTTTTTTTCAGCTCTGCACTAGCTCTGCACTAGCTCTGCACTAGGCTTTTGCTGATACCAACTGGGCTGGGAAGGTGGGAGTGCCGCCTATTGCTCCCACGTGGCCTCCACTGACACCATGAGTGTATCTGTGGGTGTTGGCCTCCTTAAGGGTGGACAGTGGTGAAACTTGTGACTCCTCACTAGGCCTCTTCTGAGACCATCCTTTGGATGGGGAGGGACACTCCTGCTGAGTTGGGGGTAGAAGTTCTGGTTCCCTATTTACCCTTGCTGGCCGGGGTAAGGGTGGGGCCCACAGTTTTTTGTTAGTTTTTATGGGGTTTAGCCTGGAATAGAGTGGTTATTGTCTAAAAGTTTTCCATCTTGCTAGTCTGCTCCTTTCCTGGTCCTTGGCTAGGGAGAATGGCCTTTTGTTGGGGCTTTTTTGTCTTTGCCCATTGGCATTTCAGGGCTGCTGGCACCTTCAGCTCTAAGTCTGGGCCAGTTAACCCACCACTGTGTTGTTCCCAGTTGGTCTTCCTTCTCTCTACCTTTCAGACTCTTTTTTATGCTTGTTTTTATATAATGTCCAGGGTGTTGTTTTTTTTTCATTGTATTTATTGGGAAGCATAGGAAAAAGTACATCTATTCTATCTTCTTGAAAGTTGAAGCTTTAACTAGTTTTCTGCATGGTGATTTTTTTCACTCCCCCATAACATTAAAAGTATTGAAAAATTTTTAAGTAGGTATATTAAAGCTCACAGCATTCTTTAAGTTTTAAATATTTTATCAATACCAAAAACATAATTTGTTATAATTTTACTTCCCTGGCTTGAATGGAAGCAAACTTATCAAAACAATTTTCCCCAAAATCTACTTCAAGAAAAATATTAACAATGAAAAAATATACACAGAACAGCCCTGGCTGGTTCTGCTCAATGGTTAGAGCGTTGGCCCGCCCACTGCCTCACTTATGTTTACTTTGCCTCAGGCTACAATATGGCAGGGCATAGTTCTGTTGGATCCTGTCTTTACTTAAAACTTGGATACTTTACTCATTATGGATATTTTTGCATTGATTTTGAATTTTTTTTAATTGCATGAACTACTTACCTTGATGACTAAGCTTTTTGGTGCCCCTTTATGTTTTGCATCTAAGACAACAGTCCCAGACGGAGCTAGGCAATGTTTTTTGTTTGGGTAGAGTGGTGGGCAGGCTCCAGATCTCGCTCACAGTTTTATGTCTTTACCTCAAAGGGGCAGATTAACTCAGATTTGGAGAAAGGACAGCTGAGGAGGCAAGCATGAGTCTCCCTGGCTGTGAAGGTTCTCCTGGGATAGGAACTGCAGAAATGAGGGCCTTTCAGCTGAGCCCCATCCAGGGCACGGGCTGTACTATACATATTGGACTTTCCACTGAGGTTGGACCTCTGCTGTCCTGCTCCCATCCACCTGCAAGAGGGAAGGTCCCAGAACCTGTTTACCACTAGGACAGGAAGAGGACAAGCTTCTAGGGCTCTGGGGGTCTGGCCTTGTAGTGGCATTTTTCTCATTCAATTCTTCTGACATGAGGTAGGTGTTGCTATCACATCATTTTATAAATGAAGCCGCCTGGGCTGCCCCTTGGTAAGAGAGGATGCTTGCTGCCATCCAATGCTATGCATGCCATCCTGTCTTACCCTCAGGAATTCCTCCTCTGCCAGCTCTGGGCACACACTCAGGAATTCCTGGAACACCTTTCTGCTGCCTGGGCTATAGGCTCAGCCACCCCAAGAGCAGCTTGATGTCACCTTATTTCCTTGCCCTGCTCGAACACAATGTCCTTCCTAGCCTTCACACCCAGCCTCCTGCCCTGGCTATATTTAGGACTTTCCACTGTCTGCACACCAAAGTATTCAACCCTTTCTCACGGTCTGAAGAGGGGCAAATCAGAGATCTTCAGGCATCTATGGTGGGAGAAAGCTTTTCTCTAGGGTCCACTAGTCTCTAGTATTTCTGTGTCCACGCTCTCCCCTGCTCAGGTTTGGGTGGAAATGCCCGGGTTGTTAGAACACCACGGCTGGCTGGGGCCAGGCCTGGGAAGAGGCTTGCTAACGCCTACTGGCCTCTAGTGGTGAATAGTTATTAGTCAACCTCTCATCAGGCTGCCAACCTTTTTACCCCCGAACAACTTTTTTTTTACTTGTCCTTAAGCCCATACTTCTAAGGTTTTTTTCCTTACGTCCAAATAAAACTTTATTAAGTAGTGATTACTTGCCTAGTTTTTAGGGAGTCAAAGATTCATCTAACATTTCTGATCAGCATGAAATAACCAGTTGCTATGCTAAAAGCACAGAAACTTGATGCATCGTTTTCTGTAAAACTCCATGCATAATTTTAAATTGACAAGAGCCTTAAGTCCCTCATGACAATGGAAAAGATTTTAGAGATCATGTCCCGCCCTCTCATTTTTTAGACAAGAGAACTTGCTCAGAGCTACTAAGTTAATGATACAAGGTTATACAGTGAAACGTCTTTGGACAAAGATCCGTTATGCTTCCTGTGAGAGCATTTAGGGTTGGGTCAGGGAGGACCCTGCTGCAGGGCCAGCAGAGGTTTGGGCTGTGCCTGACTTCCTCGGCCTGCTGTGCTCTGGGTCAGGTTCCAGGGACCTTTGCTGTGGGCCGGTCATATTCTAGCGCCCAGACCCACAGCATCGCTTTCTCTCCTCCCCACGGGGTGGATTTTTCTCCTAAAACCAAGGGAGGCGTCTCCCTGTCTTCATTTGAGGTTTTGGCTTTGTGCTCTCTACTGCCGGCCTGTCTTGCGGTCTCTCAGTCTGGATTCCCAATCCACCCTGGTATCATAGATTTGATGGAGGAGAAGGGTAGAAACCCCAACTTTCTAAGAGTGACACATGTCTGGGTCCGGGGCATATTGTGTAGAAATCCCGCAGTCTCTTCTAACAGGCCCTACTTCTCAGGTGACTCGGCGCTTCGGGATCCCGGGGCTGAAGAAAGCCATGGACTGGCTTGGCTACTACGGAGGCCCCTGCCGGGCCCCCTTGCAGGAGCTGAGCCCTGATGAGGAGGAGGAGCTGCGCCTGGATTTCACCAACAATGGCTGGCTCTGAGGGCAAAGAGGAGACAGGTGGGAGCCCATCTCAGCTCCTGACTTGTACTCGCAGCCCAAAGAGAAACACGGGGACAAGAGGGTTCATGGCTCTTTTTCCTACTTCAGTCCTTCAGGTGCCTCTTACCAGGTGCTATGCATGCTCATTTCCTATTCTCACAGCCCCACAACTTTTTGAATTTGCATCCTAAACTCTGGGTCTCTGGAGACCTTCAGTCTGGGCAGGAGCCATTGCTTGCTTGGCTCTCTACCGTGGTTTCCTATGCCCCCAAGACACGTGAGCCAGGAGCCAGAGGGGAAGCGCAGGGCAGCTGGGCACAGGAGGGCTATGTGTCTGAAGGAAGGACGACTTAGATTTGGAGATACGCACCTGACTCTAGCACATGCAGGGGAAGCCAGGGCCACTCTAAGAGCCCAAGTTCTGACTCTTTCCAGGGGACCTGATCAGAAAAATGTCACTTGCCTTTGAAAGCCCTCCCACCACAAGATGCATTCCAGCCACAGTGCCCTTTCCACAGTCCATTTTGATTCATCTCATATTCTTGTCTCTAGCTTTGTTCTCAACTGTCAAGTGCACAGAGAACAGCCCAGAATTGGTAAATAATGACACCTAGTGGGGAAGTGTTACATTCTAGAGGACTACTGTCGTCATCACAGGTCTGAACCATTCGGGAGGGGGCTTGGCCTGAGACAGGACCATCCTCTTGCCTATAGGCACTCTGCTTTCATTGTTAAAAATAATTACTTTGTTATTGTAATAAAGTGTAATAAGTTAAACTAGCGTGGCTATATAGCGATTGATACTGCACTGCTATGCAGTCCTTAGGTTTCCTGCCCAGATATCAAGAACCTACCTAGAGGCAATTTAGCTCTCAAGGTCTGCTTTTTCCCAGCTCTGAGAAAATACTAAGCAAACATAGGCATTAAATTAGTGACAACCTAGGCGCCGTGGTCGGCAAACTGCGGCTCGCGAGCCACATGCGGTTCTTTGGCCCCTTGAGTGTGGCTCTTCCACAAAATACCACGGCCTGGGCAAGTCTATTTTGAAGAAGTGGCATTAGAAGAAGTTTAAGTTTAAAAAATTTGGCTCTCAAAAGAAATTTCAATCGTTGTACTGTTGATATTTGGCTCTGTTGACTAATGAGTTTGCCGACCACTGACCTAGGGTAAGGCTTATTGCAGTTTTAAATGGGAGAGGTTAAAAGGTTCAACTGACATATTTAGAAACATTTAGCACATTAATCGGAAAGGCTGCTTTCTCCAAAATGTTTAACCTTCCTCATGATATCTGACAAGAGGCAGAAAACCTGATGTGATTTTTTTTTAATTACTCTGGTTTAAAAAAAAAAAAAAAGGTAAACGGATTTCTTGCTTAGGGCAAAGGCTAGGAGAGAATATAAAAAGTATCACTTTTCAACTAAACTGGGCATATGACTGGCACTGAAGCTTGGCGCTTAGCACCTGGACTCCTCACAGGCAACTTCTAGAAGATCAGAGCTCAGAGGAGAATCAGGTTCAGGGAAGGACCAAAAAGTTAGGGCTAGGGAGGCAGGTGCGTGTCCTGGTGAAGTGCCTGGCCCCTGGGCTTACACAGCCGGAGCTGAAGTTCTGGGATCTGCCCCTTAGTGTCTATAGGACCTTTGGAAACTACTTAACTGCCCTGAGCTTCCTCTGCAGCATGGGGATTGTAATAGCATCTTTCTCCAGGACTGTGTAAGAGCACACGTGTGAAAGGGTTGGTGTGGCAGGGAATGTGCAGAGAAAGGAAACCTAGGCAGGAGTGACTCGCCCAAGGTAACCCAGCAGGTGTGACAGTAACTGGTCTCAGGATGTGGGTACCGATGCTCAGGGAGAGGGGAGCACAGGGGAAGGTGCTTTGGAATCAGAAAGACCTGGAAACAAACCCTACCCAGTTCTGCCACTAGTTTGGACAACCCGAACCTGATTTTTAAAAAATTGAATTTATTGGGATGACATTGGTTAAACATGTCTGATTTTTTAAAAATGCTCCTACTATGCAGAGGGTTTTTTTAAAAAAATATTTTTATTGCTTTCAGAGAGGGAGAGGGAGAGAGAGATAGAAACATCAATGATGAGAATCATCTATCAGCTGCCTCCTGCATGCCCCCCACTGGGGAGTGAGCCCGCAACCCGAGCATGTGCCCTTGACTGGAATCAAACCCAGGACCCTTCAGTCCGCAGGCCAACGCTCTACCCACTAAGCCAAACCAGCTAGGGCTGTGCAGAGATTTTGATAATCAGATGATATATGTAGTAAAGAGTGCAATGTCAGTTCCAAGCCCCCATCTGTGACTAATATTTATTTTTAAATATTTTATTGACTTTTAGAGAGAGAGGAAGGGAGAGGGAGAGAGAAACATCGATATGAGAGTGAAACATCAATTGTTTCTACATGGCTCCGCACTGGGGATCGAGCCCAAAACCCCGGCATGTGCCCTGACTGGGAGTTGAACCAGTGACCTCTCTCAGTGCACGGGACGACACTCAACCAACTGAGTCACACTGGCCAGGGTTGTGATTAATTTTTAGAAACAACAAATGGGTTAGTATTCATGAGGACACATAACAAGAAAGTCAAGAAAATTAAGTATAGGCAGTTCTGGTAGTTTTATTCCTCATAAACACCTGTTTCTACAGTACCATTCAAAGAATAAATAGAGGCACACGGCTATAATTTCCACCATAATCTGCTATTGAGGAGACATTCAGTGTGAGGATAAAGGGGTGGAGTGGGGTGGGGTGGGGTGGGGTGTGTTCGGGTCACAGGGTAACTGGAGGCCTCTGTGAAGAACTGTGCAGAGATCCTATCAGTCAAGATCTGATCCCCAGGCCTGATGGCCAAGGCTTGTGGTGGAAGAGTTACAGTGAACCAAATGCAAGGAGCCAAATGCTCGGTTAGTTCACCAGGGTTCCAGGATGGTTCCAATTCTACCTAAACTACTGGTCCACTGGGAAGGAGCTATGTCGGCCCTAAGGATTCAGTGCACTCCATGGTGGGACCTGATACGGCCCAGAGAGGTCTGCCCTTTGCCCTGGAGTAAGTAATAAATACAAGTTATAAGATGACTGTTTACATCAGTCTCTTTCTTGACTATCCCATAAAGGAATCCTGCCCCATGTCTAATGAAGGAGAGAGGCACAAATGGGGAGTATCTGCTAGAATTCAGGTGAGCAAGACAGCTTGTCAAGTCAGGGGAAGGGAAACAGGACTGTTACCTAATCCTTTACAGGGGATATATGTGGATCATCCACCCCAAACACAAGCAGAATGAAGAGATTCTGCCTCACTTAGCAGAAAAGGAAGTGCAAGGCAGCGGCAGGTCTGCACTCGGAAACCCAGGGTGTTGGGGACAGAGAGCACCAACAGTGAGACAAGGGAAAGACAGAACTGGTAACCACTGCTGCAGGGCCTGGGCCATAGTCCTCAGAACAACTTCTCTGTGGCCGCATCCCTGACTGGCAGGTGATGTGGCACAGCACAAGGTCATGTCATCTCCTCTCACATCTGGTTCATTTGTTCCCCTCGAGTGAATAGCGGGGCATCTGCTTTACCCAATACTTGTCAGCTGGTGCACAAAGCGCCCATCAGGCGGTGAGATTCCTGGCTGACTTGGAGGCGCTCTGGGCTCGCTGTACGACCGCGGAACACTTCTCACGCCGCAGCAGCTTGTTGTTCTCAAACAGACCTTCGTTGCGGGGTATTCCGTGGGACCCATCGGGGAAAGTCAGCAGGCCTTTGAGGGAGACAGGAAATATGGGAGTGACAATGGCATCAATGATTCAGAGAACAGCTTGACAGGTAGAGGCCGAGGAAAAGAAACCTCACAGCCTTCTCAGGAGTACTCTGGCGGTAAGTCTGACGAATAGGCAGGCATTCGGGCACTATCACTATGGATTGCTGGGCATCCATAGAAGGATTAGAGCTAACAGGGTATACTTCCACCCATATTGGGCTCACCTAAGTCTCCCATCCTGCTGGGCTGCAACTTACCAAAGCCATCTACTCTGCCGTTTTTAAATTCCCCCTCAAAGGTCATGTTGTCGTGTCGAATGAAGACTCCGACGCCATTAAACTTGCCCTGGGCAAACTCCCCCTCATACCTGCAGAAACACAAGATGTTAGCCTTTAGTGGGGTAGTGAGCTGTCCAAGTTACCTCTTACAAGCAGCTACCAGTATGTGTTATTTATGAATGCCACGGAGCAAAGCTGATTCCACTTACCTCAGAGCTCTACCACCCCAGTCTCATTCAGCAGAGAAGGGTCAGAGAGTATGTATATGAGGCCCCCTAATCTCAAGGAAATTAACAGAGCAGTGGAGGGAGGGAGGTCACTCACCTCTTGCCATTTCAAACTTTAGATCTATAAAAAACTCATGCTACTCCTTGTCTATTGTCAGAAGGCCTAGAACAAGCTCTTGTTTGACCAGATATTTATTACTATCATTTTTAGATCAGATTCCCCCTAGTTTAAGGCTGAGAAAAGAATGAACCAGTACCCACCTTGAGCCATCTGAGAAGGTCAGTACCCCAAAGCCACAGAAGAGCCCATTCTCAAAATGACCCAGGTAGGTGCCACCATCTGCAAACATCAGTTGACCAAAACCATGTCTGCGGCCTGAGCAAAGAGAAGGACAGATGTCAGGTTGGGATGGGGCAGCTTCCGGGTCCCCTCTCACTGGCTAACATCCCTTACCTTCCACACCCGACCCACAAAGGAAAGAAGAGAAGCAGTGACATTATCAGGGAAGAGGACAAAAACCCAGAGTCATAACCTGGCTCCTGCGACCTTCCCACCTTAAGTCACAGCTATCAGATTGGGAGCAGGTCTCTCTAAGCATGAAAGATGAGAGAGCACTTAAAAATAGCACACAGGGCCTTACTGTGTGCCGTCACTCTCCTAAGCACTTTGTATATATCATCTTATTTAATCTTCACGAGAGCTTTATGAGGTAGGTATAGTACTATTATTATTTTCATTTAACGGATGTGGAAACCAAGGCAAAAGGAAGCTAAATAACTTGCTCAAGATCCTAGAGCAGTGGTCGGCAAACCGTGGCTCGCGAGCCACATGCGGCTCTTTGGCCCCTTGAGTGTGGCTCTTCCACAAAATACCATGGCCTGGGCGAGTCTATTTTGAAGAAGTGGCGTTAGAAGGAGTTTAAGTTTAAAAAATTTGGCTCTCAAAAGAAATTTCAATCGTTGTACTGTTGATATTTGGCTCTGTTGACTAATGAGTTTGCTGACCACTGTCCTAGAGCAATTAAGTCATTGAGCGAGAATGCAAACACAGCAGGCAACCTGACCTGACAGCCCTCAACACTTAACTACATTGCCACTCTGAGAAAAATAAAAGTATAGCACTTAGCATTGTGAAGCTATTGCAAACCTATCAGCCTGACTGGCAACACTGGCTTGAGCTCTGCTACATCAGTAAGCTGAGCTCACCCACTGCCCTGGCCAGAAAACAGAGCAAGAGGCAGCTCTTTTGATGGACGGAGACTCCCAGCAGAGCCTCAGGAAGTCTCTCCTCTCAAGGTCATATTAAAGAGGACAGCAGGTGTTTAGGAGGCAGGAGAAAGGCTGGCGATGTACAGAGACAAGGTCACATCCCATCGGCACAATTTCCCCTCTCAAGGCTCAAGAATTCATCAGCGGCAGGATCCACCATGAAAAGAATGAGGCACATGTCCGGAAACTGTGAAATGTTCTTCATTGACACAACTGCCTCCTTGGGGCAGTTCCTGGCTTGCTGGGCTTGCTAGGACTGGATCCAGGGGACTTTTAAGTGGCCACATTGTTTCCAAATGAACATCATTGAACTAATTCCTGTATAGTCTCAGGCTCCCAAGAATTTTACCATTCCTAAGAATAGATACTTGCAGATGTAATAAACTGTCACAGGAAATTCAAGGCAATGAATGTCATTTGCTCTTGAGTGCCTGCCCTAATTTCCTTAAATTCTTAAGATTCATTGGCATCAAGTCATTGCAATAACTTCTGTATGTTCTGATTTATGGGCACTCAAAATAATTCCTTTACTCTGCTAAGTACATTAACACTTAGAAAAACAATTCCCAAATAATATCACTAAAAGATAGAAGGGTTAAAACATAATTTAGAAGTAGAAAGACTTAACTTACTTCTGGAGGTTGAATTAACAATGGTATTTTTTAACTTCTTTATTTATAATCCTAAAATTGAATAAGGGAAAAGCACTATCATATTAAATCTTGGAGTAAGACCTGAAGATGAATAAAGTCCTGAAGTATTATCCTTCAGCCAAATATTTATCACTGATACCCCAGGGGTCCTCTCACCCTCCTTCCACTCGCCACGATATTCCTCCCCACTCGAGTAGGTGAAGGAACCTTTTGTCAGGGTCATGGTGACAGCTTACAGAAGGATGAACACTGCAGGACACAAGCAGAGGAGAACCAGTGTCACAGGATGGCTGGAGGAAAGCCCTCAAAGCAACTTTGTAGATACATTCTAAAGGCTACCAGCTCAGTCAGTGCATACCACCTTGAGTACACTTAACAAAACTACCCACTCTCCAACCATCACCATCACCACCTCTGCCCAAGCACTCTTATTCCTCCTACTTGTCTTTAAAGTTTTCAGCCAGTTCCAACTTTCTATGAGCTGAGATAGAAATTTAGGGTTAATCTACAAATATTTTATTGATACCTGCTATATACTTAGTCAATGTGTAAAATACAGTCTCTTTCCTCAATATAAGTGTATAATCTAGTTTAAAAACATTGAATAATATGAGAAATAATATAATTAGCTGCCAAACTGGATGGCAGAGATTAACAAAGACAAGAGGTGGGCAGAATTTAACACAAGCAGTGAAGAGGGCAAAGGGCAATTCCAGACTGAGAAGACACGGGGAATGAAAGCATAAAGAGTAACGCGAACACAAGATGTTCAGGAGGAAAAGAAGAAGCTGGGTCTTCTAGAGCTGAAGGTTTAGGGAGTAATAGGAAATAAATTTGTCAGCCTAAACCTTAAATTTGAAAAGAACCTCTTAGATTTAATCCAAACTCCCTCACTTTATAGTTGGAGAAACAGAAGCTCAGAGAGTTAAAAGCTAGTCAGTGACCAACCTGGAACTAGTACGCAGGCCTTCCCTGACTGCTAGTGTTTCCCATGCACTCCGGCTCTGCCTTTAGGGTCAGGCGAGTGTGAGGAGACCTTTCCAGTTAGGCAGAAGGGTTTCTAGCTGATAAGGTGGGTAAAGAGAAAGCTTCAGGGGGGTGGGAGGGTTGAACAGGGATGTAACATGATGAAACCAAAGTTTAGGGAAAATGAAATTGGCATCAGGAAGCAGAATGGACTCGGGCAGCAAAAACCTACAGCCAGGGAGAAGCTGGCAAGGCAGGAGATGTGATAATTCAGTAGATTGTGAAAATGAACACAAATTATTCCCCCTCCACTCAGATCCTCCCACTAAGAGACAGATTGTTTATCCCTCCACCCACTGGACATGGGTGGGTTATGTAACGAATGGAACGTCAGCAAAGGTGACGTAGCAGAGGTTGAAGAGCACTCTTGCCCTCTTGCTGCACTTGGACTGTTCTGTCCCCAGGTGAAAAAGTCCAGGCTAGTGTGCTGGCTGATGAGAGGCCACCTGGAGTGGCTGTCCCAGCTGACCACAGAAGCCTTGGTGAGCTCAGGCAAGACCAGAAGAGCGGCCCTTCTGAGCACAGCCCCAAATTCTTAGCCCACAGAATCACAGCCTAAAGACATGGTTATTTTAAGCCACTTGTTTTGGGGTGATGCATTACTCAGCAAAAGCTAACTGATACACCCAGATATGAGATCATAAGGCCTGAGCGAGGGGGATAACAGAGTAATGGGAGCAGAAGGAATAACTATGACAGATATATCATAGGAAAGAACAACCACTACCATCACCCAATAACATTTGAGGACTAGCTCATTATGGCTTCACACGAGTGGTAAAATAATGTTTTTATTCAAGGATATACTATAAAAGAGATTTAAGATACCCAAACTATCATTAAGTATAAATAGAGAGAAATAAAATCATTTGACATATTTAAAAAATGCAATCCCTTTTTCCTTTTTAAATCCCCTAGGTCTTTTTTACTCACCCCGTCTCCAGAATGAAATAATACTATGTTTTCTCAAGTGATTGTAACTATGCATAGTCCTAGGCCCACACCCAGATCTACTGAATCAGATTCTGTACAGTTAGAGCCTGGGAATCTGCAGTGTTAACAAGCACATCATTAGATTCTTACACAACTGAAAGTTTGTGGATTACTACTCCAATAAATGGAAATGCTGTGTGTGAAGAACTCTACTGTGTAAATCACCATCGGAAGGTCCCCTGTTATTAATAATTAACCTGGAGTCTGACCCTCAGGCACCTGACTGATTCCAACAGGACAAGTGCGCCTCTTATTCAGAGCACTAAGGTCAGACCTGGAGGACAACTTTTTTTTAAGTCCCCGTGGGCCTGGTGCCAACTGCTAGCTTCCTTTCCCTTCAAGTCCCAGAGAAGCCCAAATCACACACAGCGTTAAGGGTTGTAATGATGTCTCCATTATGGAAAATCAAGGGGTTACAAAGAGTAGGTTCCATAGTACAAGAAAATCTGGCATCTTTTATTTTTAAAATGGTGCTTTAAATGTTCAACTAAAACAAGGCATACATTGTTTTCTCCAAATGGTGGTGGGTGGACAGTGCTGCATTGTTTATAGTCCACGCCCAGCTCTAAACCTCAGTCTCCTCCTCTATAAAGTGGAGATAATTACCTACTTCACAGAGTTAGCATGCGGATTAAATGAAATAGCATTCATGAAAGTACCCAGAACACTGTCTAGCCCTGTCCTTTAAATGTTGTTCTTCTCCTCCTTCAAAGAGACACCTATACTCACACACTTACTATAATGGAAATTTCTCTAAAGTCTCAGTATAAAAATGCTACCAACATAATTTAAATAGCATTTTGGGGGGAAAAGTCAGCAATTTTGACTAATGAGGTAAATACTAAGTAGAGGAAATGCAAACGACAGCTGCCACCCATCTGTTCTTTATCAACACCCTATAACGGGTGGGCAAACTTTTTGACTTGAGGGCCACAATGGGTTCTTAAACTGGACCGGAGGGCCGGAACAAAAGCATGGATGGAGTGTTTGTGTGAACTAATATAAATTCAAAGTAAAGGAGCGGCGGGGAGAGCAAGAGAACTGGATATAACAGCCGGATCTGGCCCGCGGGCCGTAGTTTGCCCACGGCTGCCCTATAAGATATTTTAATGTTGGCCTATGTCATAATAATTTTTGATACAGATGCCACATGCCCAGAAATGGTCTGATGTGAAATCAGCCTGGCCTGAACAGAGCAGGGCCCAGTCACATATTCTAGGCCTGGCTCTGCCTCAGAGCCCCAGTTTCATCCCAGCTAGGAGGATAGATGAGTTCTGAGACCCGCTGTGGTCTCACCCAGACATGGAGGAACATTCATTTTTACCCCCATAATGAAGGACAGCTTTGTGGAGGCACTTCTAGAAATGTTTGGGAGTCAATCTCATAGGTCCACCAATCAGGGACTTTCTCACTTTTTAGTTACTCAGAAAGTCCATGTCCAGGGTCTTTCATATAATAGAAGGTAGCCTGAGAAAAGGATCATTTTCTTCTTAAAGCCCCTCAAAACCTGTGGGGCTGTTTTCTCAGAGAGATGATGCTTTCTCTGTCCCATCAATGTTCCACAAGGTCAGCATCCAGTTTCAAGTGCACAATTCTCTTATCGTCAGCCCAGCATCAGAGTGAGCCTGGGGTGGAGGTCAACGTAACTCCATTGCAAATACAACATTAATGAGAGGAAGAGAAACAGTGTTCCATCAAAACTGCTGGGCACTGAGTTAGCTAGAGGTTATCTTCAGTGGCTTCCCAGAACAAATTAAGCCAGAGTGATGGTAGTGCTTGTTCTTTCCTATGATGTATCTACCAAATTTCCATTCCTAAAAGTCAGCTTATGGTACAAATCTGAACTATCTCATTCCTTCAAAACAAGCCAGAATCTGAAAGGCTATATCTTCTACTAAGTCTTACGACTAAACAACCATTCCAAAATATAAACACAAAATCATTCTTTATACAGAAGATAAGGGCATTTCCTTTAAATGTTAGGCAGCAGTTAACTTGTCTTCACTCAAAACTTTGGAAGGAGTTATTGCAGTGCAATTTGAGGAATCAGATTGACCACATAGGGACTCAGGGGGAGCCGCCTCTTGTTTACTTTTTCTTAAGGCCACACGAAACTCCCAGATAGTGGCATCCCACCTCGTCTCAGAGGGACCAGTAAAAGGTCTCTGAAAGAAAGGGAACATCAACTCTCAACGTAACCCTGCCACCATGCTCTCCCATTGTTTTCAAAAGTGCATACTATACTACAAATTTCCATTCCTTTTTGATCTAGGAACATAGAGCAAACTCCCTTCAATAGTTACTTTTCAAAATAAAGTCCATAGCCTAAAACAGTGGTCGGCAAACTCATTAGTCAACAGAGCCAAATATCAACAGTATAACGACTGAAATTTCTTTTGAGAGCCAAATTTTTTAAACTTAAACTTCTTCTAATGCCACTTCTTCAGAATAGACTCGCCCAGGCTGTGGTATTTTGTGGAAGAGCCACACTCAAGGGGCCAAAAAGCCACATGTGGCTTGTGAGCCGCAGTTTGCTGACCACTGGCCTAAAACACAATCAGAAGTGCTAATTAAAGGGAACACATATTGAATCCATGGGACTAAGGCCATGGTTAAACACATTTGACTAGAAATTTCTACCTTTGTCCAAATAATTGATATTGTCACTGCCTGGGTCAGTGTCAGGATTTTCATTTAGCATTTCTGTAATTAGACATGCTAAGTAATACTCAGTTGTATAGCCACTGATCCAGAAAAAATTACACCAGTTAAGATGGTCATTGGGATAAATCTAGTTTAATAAAGTATAGTCAATGCTAATGAAGACTGAAAACCCAATCTATACATATAAAAGCCTAAGTGACTGAACGACCGAAGGACCAGTCGACCGAATGACTGGTCGCTATGACACACACTGACCACCAGGGGGCAGATGCTCAACGCAGGAGCTGCCCCCTGGTGGTCAGTGTACTCCCACAGCCAACCTCCCACGGCCGGCCAACCTCCCGCAGTTCCTCTTCCCGGCTAGCCGGCCAACCTTCCACAGTCTCTCCCTGCACCGGCCAACCTCCCTTGATCCCTCCCCCTGGCCAGCCAACCTCCCTTGGTCCCTCCCCTCAGCCCACCAACCTCCCGATCTGCCCCAATCGCTGGCCAGGCCAAGGGACCCCACCCGTGCACGAATTCGTGCACCAGGCCTCTAGTACTTTAATAAGGATGCAAATCAGTATTTGTATCAGTTATTCAAAGAGACTAGATGGCCTACGAGTTTAGGCTTCAGCTATCTATATGGAATCTAGTCACAAAGTCAAGATAATTCATGCTTCTTCTCAGAAGATACTCAACCTTTGTTCTTTTGTTGGATGGGTTGCAAAGAATCAATCCAAACATTTATGTAAAAGGAAAATGACTCGGAGAAACCAAGATGGCGGCATAGGTAAACACCTAAACTGCTGCCTCGCACAACAATTTCAAAACTACAACTAAAAGACAAAATGGACATCATCCAGAAACACAGGAAGGCTGGCTGAGTGGAAATTCTACAACTAAAAGGAAAGAAAAAAGCACACTAAGACTCAGAGGAGCTGCAGAAGGCACAGGTACGGAGGTGCACGCGGAGAGGGCTGGCAACTGAGTGCGCGGCTGGCTTTCTCAATCAGGAGGGAGACAAAGGCTCCCAACTGCTCTGAACTCCAGCTCTGGGCGAGACTCTGGGGATCCAGACTCATTCAGGGAGAAAATGGACTGTCTGGCAGCGGGCGAAACTCGAGGGCAGCTTTCTCTCAGAGGTGCTTGCAGCGATTACAGTGGGACACTGAGACCCAGGGGCTGAGCACAGAGGCTTTTGCAAGTCTTGTCTCATAAGGGTGTGTCCAGCACAGAAGTTCTCCCAGCATAGACACAGCTGATCCTCACAGCCAATTGGCCTGGAGGCCAATTCCTCCCAGTGAGACCAACAACAATCAAGGTTTAACTACAACAAGACTGTGCACACAGCCCACAAAGGGGTGCACCAAGAGTGTCCAACTCAGGTAACTGGGGAGGCTGAGCCACTGGGCCCTATAGGACACCTAGCACACAAAGCCACTCTATCAACTCAGGGAAGCAGCCAAAATGCGGAGACAAAGAAACAGGTCACAAATGAAAGAAATGGAGGAAAGCAAATGACTGGATATAGAGTTCAAAACCATGGTTATAAGGTTTTTCAAGAATTTTCTAGAAAAGGCCGATAAATTTAGTGAGACCCTTGAGGATATGAAAAAGGACCAACTAGAAATTAAGCATACACTGACTGAAATAAAAATAATATACAGAGATCCAACAGCAGACTAGAGGATCGCAAGAATCAAGTCAAAGATTTGAAATACAAAGAAGCAAAAGACACCCAACCAGAAAAGCAAAAAGAAAAAATAATAAAAAAATAATAATAAATAATCAAAAAATTTGAAGATAGTGTAAGGAGCCTCTAGGACAACCTCAAGCGTACCAACATCCGAATTATGGGGGAGCCAGAAGAAGAGAGAGAGCAAGATACTGAAAACCTATTTGAAGAAATAATGACAGAAAACTTCCTCCATCTGGTGAAAGAAATAGACTTACAAGTCCAGGAAGTGCAGAGAACCCCAATCAAAAGGAATCCAAAGAGGACCACACCAAGACACATCATAATTAAAATGCCAAGAGCAAAAGACAAAGAGAGAATATTAAAAGCAGCAAGAGAAAAACAGTTAGTTACCTACAAGGGAGCACCCATACAATTGTCAGCTGATTTCTCAACAGAAATTATGCAGGCCAGACAGGAGTGGCAAGAAATATTCAAAGTGATGAATAGCAAGAACCTACAACCACGATTACCCTACCCAGCAAAGCTATCATTCAGAATTGAAGGTCAGATAAAGAGCTTCACAGATAAGAAAAAGCTAAAGGAGTTCATCACCACCAAACCAGTATTATATGAAATGCTGAAAGGTATTCTTTAAGAAGAGGAAGAAGAAGAAAAAGGTAAAGATAAAAATTATGAACAACAAATACATATCTATCAATAAGTGAATCTAAAAATCAAGTGAATAAAAAATCTGATGAACAGAATAAACTGGTGAATGTAATAGAATCAGGGGCATAGAAAGGGAGTGGACTGACAATTCTCGGGGGGAAAGGGGTGTGGGGGGTGCAGGAAGAGACTGGACAAAAAGCATACACCTATGGATGAGGACAGTGGAGGGGGTGTAAGGGCAGAGGGTGGGGTGGGAACCAGGTGGAGGGGAGTTATGGGGGGGAAAAAGAGGAACAATTGTAATAATCTGAACAATAAAGATTAAAAAAATAAATAAAAGGGAAATGACTCTTTGTCCCGTCAAACAAATATATTACTAGTCTGCACAAGAGTCTATATCCCTGCTATCTTTTCTCCTGACACAGACATTTCCAAATAGAAGTCGAAGACAGGAATAACTTTTGTTTCCATTCCGTTTGCCTTTTTTTTTTTTAGAAATCAAACTTGTTAAAAAATATTTATGTATTCATAATAACCTGTGTCCAAATTCAGAGAACCTCTTAAATAAAAAAAACTAACATAAAGAGGAATAGATTTTCAGTTTAAGAATATTGTTTGGTGCCGAAACCGGTTTGGCTCAGTGGATAGAGCGTTGGCCTGCGGACTGAAGGGTCCCGGGTTCGATTCCGGTCAAGGGCATGTACCTTGGTTGCGGGCACATCCCCAGTAGGGAGTGTGCAGGAGGCGGCTGATCAATGTTTCTCTCTCATCGATGTTTCTAGCTCTCTATCCCTCTCCCTTCCTCTCTGTAAAAAAATCAATAAAATATATTTTAAAAAAAAAAAAGAATATTGTTTGGAGCCCTGGCTGGATAGCTCAGTCGGTTAGGACATCATCCCCATACACCAAAGGTGCAGGTTCCATCCGCGGTCAGGGTCCATACAAGAATCGATCAATGAATGCGTTAAAGAAGTGGAACAACAAACCAATCTCTATCTCTCTCTCTCTCTCAAGTCAATTTTTTTTAAAAAGGAATATTATTTGTAGGCAGCAACCTTAACCACCTACATATATCTTTAACATTGTCTCTCTCCCAAGCTACCATCCCCAAAGTATGATAGTTTTGTCAAAGTTTCTTCAGTTATGAAGACAGCAATTCTTAGTCTTTTAGAATCCTAAAGAGAAGAAAATGAAGGATTGGATCAACAAAGAATAAACCTAGGACAAAATTCAAAAGTTCTTTTTAAAGTGTTTTAAGTGAGCATGAAACAACTTTTTATTGTACTAGTAAGTCAAGTCTCTTTTCCTGTAAGTCTCCCTTCCACTTGAAAGGTAAACAAATGTATGGCTACTGGGTAAAGGTCTTATTTAGGAAGACTATGGGATGGTTAGATTGAAGGACCTGGGAAGAAAGTCCTAATACCAAAAAGAAAGTTAAAAAAAAAAAAAAAAAAAAAAGACGCCGTTGGGGTGACGGGGACTGCCAGGATATTATTCTATTTCATGATTAAGGAAATGACTGGTCCGGATTCAATACAGCCAAGTTACTCCTGCTGATACCCAAGCAGTTTGGACATGCTAGCTGCAGGGATGCTAGCCTCCATAAACTATCTGAGGCATCCCATTTCTCCAAACCTTAAAGGCGGGACGTCTCTCCACCACAGTGTGAGAGAGGCGGGCCCCAAGCAAACAAAGCTCTCCGTGGCAAAAGACAACATTTCCATGTCGACCTCCCCTTTCCTCCCATCACCCATCCTCGCTTCCAGAACTGCTCCTGCCCTCCACCCCGGGTCTGCTCTCCCGCTCGGGCCAGACTTTCTGCTCCCACAGGTCTGCCATCCCCACCCACCCCGCTCGCTAACCCGGGTGCTAGAGGCTCTCCCAGGCCTCGGGCCCAGCCCAGCGGTGGAAACGGGAGGCCGAGTTTGGGACCCCGGGGCAGCCGCCCTCCGGTCAGCACGTCGGGCATGGAGCCATGCTCCCCAGCCCCTGTCATCTCGGGCTGGGCTCCTCAGTCCCTTCCTCACCGCCACACTCTCCCGGCCCCCTCCCACCCGCGCTGCCAGCCAACCTGGGCTCCGCCTTTTGGGATGACCGTCACGCCCCGGCGCGGGGTTCGAGTGGCCGGCCTTCCGCTCCGCCGGCCTCACCCCTGCCACCTGTCTCTCCGCCACCCTCACCAGCGCCTGCCCCTCTTGACGCCGCCATCCCCAGCAGCCGCACTGGCCAGAATTCCCGCTGCCCATTGGCTGTTACCTAGGCAACCGGGAGCAACGCCACTCCCTATTGGCTCAGTCCGGACTCAGCGCCATCTTTGTGCGGGGCGAAGCGTCAAATATCCGAAAGAGGAACGAGGCTGACCCAGGATTCCACCTCGGCAACCCCGACTGAAAGAGAACTCAGGTCGCTCTCATCCCGGGGCAGCCTAGCCGAAATGTCAACACCAAACCAAACCAAACCAAACCGAACCGAACCGAACCAAACCAAACCAAACCAAACCTGCGTCAGACGCAACAGTGACCACCAGCTGGAGTGGCGCCGGTCCTGCTCCGATCTCCGCAGTTGTAAACGGCCCCGCCGAGGAGTTTCCAGACAGAACCTCAACACGGCTTTTGAGGTGCAGCTTTGTAAATTGTAAGGTGCTGGAGCTGGCAAACTGTAGTTTAATTAGTGCAACCCTGCGCCAGACACTGTGATATCAAGACACGTTTGCCTTCCTTGTAGGGATGTGTGTTGTCGTTGTCATTATCCAGATCCTTTGTGTTTAAAATATGCCAAGATTGAAGCAAATCAGCCCAAATACCACGCACATCAATCGGTTTATCTATGTTTATTTACTTGGAATGCAACATGATGCTAGGGCTCTGCCAGGCTGGAAAAGACACGATCACTGCTCTCAGGGGACTTACTGCTAAGTGTGGAGAAGAAAAGATTCATGCACGTGGAAAAATCCAAGACTATATTTAATTATTAAGAGAAGGCAAACTCATGAAGAGAGTAAACAGATTGCCTCTCTGAGTTGGGGTTTTTCCTCATCTGCAGGTCAGAAAATTATAATGATGATGATAAAGGCTGCCTAGGACTTTTTTTTGAAAATACAATGTCAAAAGCTCAACACTGTGTCTGAGACATTGTAAATGTCCCATAAATTGTAGTTTAAATTGTTTTAAAATACTTGAATTCTGTATTCAAATTCCATTTCTGCCACCAACAGTGTGTGGCTTCAAGCAAGCTATTAAGCTCTCTAAGAGCCTTTAAAATGAGATTGGACTAGCAGACCTATAAGATTCAATCCCGCTCCAATACTCAATGTTAATGACTGTGGTAATGACTATAGACATAATTACAGTAGTTGAGAGAGTGGAGTGTCAAGAAAATAGATCATATTATATTGGAGAATATGTGTTATAAAACATGAAGAAATAAGGTTAAATAGATTGTGGTCAATTAATGGAGAGTCCTAAAAAATTAGGCAGGAGATATGGTTTGCAAAATGTAGTTTCTTAAATAGGCAAATTCATAGACACAGAAAGTAGAATAGAGGTTACCAGAAGTTAGAGGAAGAAGAAGTTATTGGTTAATGGGTACAGAGTTTTTGTTGGGATGATGAAAGAGTTTTGGTAGAGATAGTGGTGATGATTACACCACATTGTAAATATATTTAATGTTACTGAATTGTACACTTATGAATGGTTAAAGTGATAAATATTAGGTATATGTTACCACAATAAAAAATGCAGTTTTTTCATCAAAACAGTGACACAATGAAACCAGTGTTTTAATAAAATTAATCTGGCAGTGATACCCAGAGATGATCAGAGAGAAATTGGAAGCAGAGAAACACTCAGAAGCCATTGTGAGAATGTAGCTAAGACATACTGGAATGTGGCATCAGTGAAGATGGAGAAAAAGAGGGTAAATATAAGAAAAAACTCATAGAGGTATTTGATGAGAAGCAATATAGTGTTAAAAGCATGGAGCTAGTCAGCCTGGATTTGGATCCAGCTCTGTCATTTATCAGCTTCATGACCATGGACAAGTTACTTTACTCAGCTTCCAACATCATAGAGGATGTAATGCTTGCTACGTGACGTAATCCATGTGATACACTTAAAATAATATCAGGCATTTGCTTAGCAGTTGGTAAGTGCTTGCTCTTCATAGTGTCAATGTAATTGACAGTCTTTTCAGTAAAAGGAAAGTCAAGTTCTAAGAGGTAGGTACAGAAATCCTGAGGATTTTCCATAGGAAAAAACTCAGAATTAAAGGGAGAACTCTAAATCTTGCTTTCCTTAACCATAACTTGAAGCTTAAGAGCTAACTAAGATGAATAATATAGGAAATCATCCTTAATTATTTGATGTTTGGGTAGGAAATGGAAACACGTCTTGTAACTGAAAGGTATAATTGAACCATCTGTATGGGGCTTTGCTAGAATGGTTTATTTGGCAAAATAAAAGTTTAAGACACCCCCATCATATAATTAAACAATTCAGTACTTCTGGTTAGCTGTGGCAACAATTTGACTCAGGAAAGAATTGTTGAATGAACTTAAAGGAGTCTGTAAGCTTTGGCTAGAAATAAATGACAAAGATTTATTCAAGGGTCTTAGGGTTTGCAAACCAGAAGCACAACCAGGCAAAAACCCAGAAGTGTTCCAAAGAAGCAAGAAAAGCTAAGAGTTCTTATAGTGAAAAGTGCATTTTTCAGAATCATCAGTTCTGCATTCTTAGCCCTGGGATTAGTCCAAGGTAGTTATCAGTCAGATGTTAGGAGATCTGGATGATGGCTGCCAGGCAGTCTAGAAGATGGGCATCAGGAGGTCTGGTCACATCTGTGGTCTGGATAATAGATGTCAGGTACAGATATGTGAGTCCTTCAGGCATTATACGGATGTCTGGTGTATGTCCAGGTACTGACACACAATGAATTGGAGTATATCCAGGCATTGATGCAGGGCTGAAAAGTTCAAAAGTTTGTTTCCAGGCTAGTTAAAACAAGAAGAGAATTGTTTCCTCATGCCTTAACTGACTTGATCCTAGTAATTCAGCAGTTTGACTATAGCAACTCCATTTTATTCCTCCACTCTGTTCCTCAGAATGATTATGAAATATTGGTTACTATATAGTTGGTCACCTTCTGTGAAAACCCACACCTATCTCTGCTAGTTACTTTGAGCACAAAAATGATAACATCAATAATAATTTTAATAAATGGTAAGTAAAAATCTACCATTTTTACAGCTTTTTATATACTAACTAGAGGCCTGGTGCATGAATTTGTGCATGGGTGAGGTCTGTTTACAGCTTTTTATAAACTAACTAGAGGCCCGGTGCATGAATTCGTGCATGGATGAGGTCTCTTGGCCCGGCCGGGGATTGGGCCTATTGGGGCCTCGGGAGGTTGGCTGGCTGGCTGTGGGGAGGGGCTGCAGGAGGTTGGCTGTGGGAGCCCATTGACCACCAGGGGCAGCTCCTGCGTTGAGCGTCTGCCCCCTGGTGGTCAGTGCACGTCATAGTGACTGGTTGGCCGGTTGTTCGGTCATTCAGGCTTTTATATATATATAGATTAGCACTATGCTAAGTTCTTTACATACTTATCGGGATTCTTATTTAATCAATTGAGAAAGAGATGATTACTTCCATTTTATAGATGATGAAACTGAGGCTTAGAGAGTTAAATAACTCATACAAAATAACTAATAAATGTGAAGTCAGGGTTCAAACTCCAAACTCCCTCCCCCTCACCAATTGATTTAATTACATTCTTCCTTTAAGACTTAGTTCATAGAACATGCCCCACTTAAGGCTTTTACTGACTCTCCAGTGTACCCCCAAGCCACTAAACTTCTTTTATGGTGTTTTCAGCTCTGATTGTTGGCTCTTTTTCTCCTACTGCCTCAGAGAGTTGTATATCTTCAGCTTGAGGGTAAGGACTATAACATTCTTCTCTTTACACAAAGCCCCACTTAAAAATGTACTGAGCACCTACTGTGTCTAGATACGGAGGTTTTACTGTGATAAATAAAACACTCTTACTTTGATTTTATTTTTTTAGTTTAATGGGACCATATCTTTCTTCAATTGACAAATAAACATTGAGCTTTATTGGCAGGTACTGTGTAAACTGCATGAGGACTGAGATTTTTAAAAACCTTTTTATTTAGGTACAGAAGGGATTTTTGTTTCTTTGCTTCACTGCTGTCTCTACAGCACCTAGAACATAGTAGGTCCTCAATAAATATTTAATGACTGAGCCCTGGCCGGCTTGGCTCAGTGGATAGAGCGTCAGCTTGCGGACTGAGGGGTCCCAGGTTCGATTCCGGTCAAGGGCACATGCCTGGGTTGCAGGCTTGATCCCCAGTGGGGAGCATGCAGGAGGCAGCCGATCAATGATTCTCTCTCATCATTGATGTTTCTATCTCTCTCTCCTTCTCCCTTCCTCTCTGAAATCAATAAAGAAATATATTTTAAAAAAATATTTAATGACTGAGTGCATGATTGAATGACTGCAGATCCAAAGATTAGATTTTTATTTTCTTCTGGTTAATCCTCACCTGAGGATATTTTTCCATTGATTTTTAGAGTGGAAGGGAAGGGGAGAGACAGATAGATAGAAACATGGATGTTAGAGAGACACAATGATTGGTTGCCTCCTGCATGCAGCAGCCTGGGATTGAGCCTGCAACCAAGGTACATGCCCTTGACCGGAATCAAACACGGGACCCTTCAGTCTTTGAGCCAAAGCGGCTAGGGCAAAAATTAGATTTTTCCAGTCTTACAGTGGGTTCGCAGTAGGCACTCAATAATTAGTGAATGGTTAGGTAAGTTACTTTATGGAAAACTCCCAAAGATGGGTCAGCAATTGAAAGCTAAGAGCTGAGGGCGTGTCTGGCACGAGTTTGGCTCCTGGAACATGCGCAGTCATAGAAGGGGTGATGAGCAAAATCTGCGGAGCGCGATTGCGTAGGCGCTGATTCTGATTGGCTACTGTTCGCGCGCGAGGGGGTTGTGCCTACTCGTCACCAAGTAAACAGGGAAGGTAGGGGCGGGGCCAGAGAGGCACCGCGACCTGGTTGGCCGGGCGGAGGTTGGGGGTGTTGTGGATTGGTCCCGTCCCGGAGTTCAGCTGTGCGCTACGCGCCGGGTCCCGGAGCCGGCGGCCGGAGGGATGGACGAGACGAGCCCACTAGTGTCCCCCGAGCGGGCCCAACCCCCGGACTATACCTTCCCGTCCGGCTCGGGCGCTCACTTTCCGCAGGTGCCGGGGGGCGCGATCCGAGTGGCGGCGGCGACTGGCCCGGTCCCTTCTCCGCCGGGCTCGCCAGGCCACGACAGGGAGCGGCAGCCACTGCTGGATCGGGCCAGGGGTGCCGCGGCCCAGGGTCAAACCCAAACCGTGGCGGCTCAGGCCCAAGCCCTGGCCGCCCAGGCCGCGGCAGCTGCTCACGCCGCGCAGGCCCACCGGGAACGGAACGAGTTTCCGGAGGACCCGGAGTTCGAGGCGGTGGTGCGACAGGCCGAAGTGGCCATCGAACGCTGCATCTTCCCCGAGCGCATCTACCAAGGCTCCAGCGGAAGCTACTTCGTCAAGGACCCTCAGGGGGTGAGAGCAGGGTGGCGACCGAGACCGCTGGCTGCGGGGACCGTGGGCCTGTCCAGGGGAGTTTGGGGCTTCGCACAGCCGCGGGGGAGGAGGGAAGAGGGGGTGCTCAAAGAAAGGTCGCAGAAGGGAGAAACTTTCCAGTGCGGAGCCCCTTGGCAGGGTTTTGGAATGCCACGGGGGACTGGGATGGAGAAGCTCTGCGGAATGAAGAAATAAATCAGAACCTATTTGGTGGGGGAGGAGTGAGCGGAAAATGAAAAGAGGAAATTGACCAGATACAGGCGAAGGGCCCAGCTGTGTGGTGGGGCAGCCTGCTTCTGGATAGAGAGGCGCGGGGAGATGCTGCTTTCTAGTAGGTTCGGTAAAGTGCAGAGACTGCCATTCGGGCATTAACCTACAGATGTACAGATTTGAGATTTGGGCCCGTTTTTCTCTCTTTTGGGACCAAACCAGTGTTAATTGAAGCCCCATCAGGGAGGGACTCTTCAGGGTTCATTCCAGCGACTGTGCTGTGGGGATGTCTCCTTCCGCCTTCCCAGGTCTCTTATTGGCAGACGATGGTGATAGAGTGGGTGGAATCACCAGTTTTCATCTGTCTGGTTATTGCTCACTTTTTTGGGGAAATTGTTCAAAAATTTTTATGGTTCCTCAAGCTTAGAATGGAGTTTTAGAATCACGGGACTGTCAGCTGCCTTCTTACTTTCATTTCTCTCCCAGGACTGTCATAGTTAGCTTTTTCAGCTAAGGCAAAGTGTTGGCTGACCTTTATTTTGTCCCTTGCATTTGGACATAGGAGTGATCAGGGCAGCTGAGAGATGACCTTTATTTTTATTTTTTTAACATGAGAAAGACAAATTTGATTTCCTAAGTTATGGGAGCCGCATAAACATATGTGATCCAAAGGCAGTCAGGCAATTGAGTTTATATGCCATCTCAGCTGAGGGATATGGGCTGGAGCTTCAAAGGGGAGGAGGGCAATTCACAGGGAAGTTAGCAGGTGTTTGCTAATCAGATATTTTACCTGCCATGCAGGTAAGTCCTACAGGAAAAAAAAAATTCTCTCCGGTAATAGCTCTCTTTCTGGGCCAGGTCTCCTATCTACGTTTTTTTAGGCAGTTAAAGGAGAGGTAAAAGTTTTTCCTGAGACTGCCAGATCTTGATTGCCTTCAGCTCAAACAATCTACATGCAAAAGGGACACATTTTGTGTAGTATAATCTGTTCCCCTTTAGTTCTGCCTTTGAAACTTTCCCAAGAAGTTGAGTTGGTAGATTGCATCATCTTTTGAACCAGTCTCTCAGATTTGAGAATAAGTCAGTTTAGTTAAACAGTTTTCTCATTTCAGGAGGCAGTGATGCAGGTAGGCTCTCAACGTTAGGCCTATTATTACACAAAGTCAGTTATTTAATAAGAGTCAGTTTTATGGAAACAAAAGAGAAACAAAGGTTAATGATTGGAACAGATTTTAATCTCAGTTTCTGGGTTCTGAAGGCAGTCAGCTGAGATTTCTAGATGTCCAGCTTGAAGTAGCTGGAGGGCAGGCAGTAGCAATCTGATAGATTTTCCTGGTTTGCAGTTTGAATGGCTGGTGGTCTTTCAGAGTGACCTACCTTTATTCTTTTGAGAACTGCAGAGGTGTCATTGGAATATCAGTGGGTCAAAAAATATCAAGTATTCTTTGCCAAAGTTATCAGATGGGCCAGAATGGTTTATTGGAAAAATATGTTATTGTTATACTTGTTAGAATGATGGGTGTTAAAGCTCCCTCAAATTTTCCCCGCACCTCTCCCGTATGAACTCTTTAAATGGATGATGCTATTTTGATAGGAGTGCTGAGTGGCTAGGATGTGCTGTGACTTGTAGCACTTGGTTAGGTTCATTGAATGATTTAGTTATTCTCCCAGGTGTTATCATTCCTGAATTATCACCAAGACCCAGAGAGCAAATCTGCCATCAACTCTAACATAAACTAAGTTGGAGAAAGCTTTGAGAGTAATAGGTATTTCTGAGTCCCTCAAGTAAGAGAGCAGTGAGTCAAATGAAAAGCTCAAAGGGGAACCATCACTTCTAGAAGAAAAGAAAGCTAGGTGTTCTAAGGTCTAAATGTTAGCAAGATGCTTTCATCTTTTTATTAGAGAACCAGAATGACATCTAAGGTAAGATATGAGTGGGTGTTTTTTTTTAATTTGCCTTGTTGACTGATTATTTTTGCTAGATACAGGAGCCAGAGGAAGGTTTTTGTTTTTCTGTCATAATACTGTTACAGCTCTGTTGGAAGTGTGTCAGATCAGCTAAGTGATCAGGTGCTCTGACAGGTAGAAATAATATGATCTCTCAATTCTACCTGCCAGATAAAGTACTACTATCTTAGTATTTGGGCCACAGAGAATGACAGACTCTGGTTTTATTTCTTGGTGATTTGTGGGATCCCAGTCTCTATAATTCCCTGACCACTGTCCTTTCTTAGAGGGGATGTTGAAACACATGTGCCCTGACAAAACTTATTAATGTAACCATCCTGCTCCCGCTGAGGAGAATGTGGTTTAGAGCAGAGGACCACTTCCTAAATCCTGTGGTGTGTCAGACTGGCCCATAGACTCACTGTAGTTGGTCTTATCATCTTTAGCCCTGCTCTAAATGAGTTTATTTTACTTGACAAATACTTAGATAGTACTTACTATATTCCAGGTACTGTTTTAAATGCTTTACAAGTAATAACTCACATCACACCCTCATAGGTAGGTACTATTATTATCCCCACAGATAATGATACCAAGGCACACAGTATAAGTAATTGACCCAGATTTCACAGCTAGTAAGTGGGAGGCAGGATACAGACACTGGCGAACTGGCTCCAGAGTTCTTTCTCTTAAATATTCTACTCTGCTGCCTCAGAGTTAGTGTCATCTGAATTCCCAATTTCTCTTTTCAGCTACTATTTTGGTTAAGAATAAATTTGACTGTGTGCATAGAAAATTTAAAATAATAATGACTCGGGCCCTAGCTGGTTTGGCTTAGTGGATAAAGCGTCAGCCTGTGTACTGAAGGGTCCCAGGTTCGATTCCGGTCAAGGGCATGAGCCTGGATTGTGGGCTCAATCCCTGGTGTGGGGCATGCAGGAAGCAGCCAATCAGTGATTCTCTTTCATCATGAATGTTTCTGTCTCTCTCTTTCCCTTTCTCTTCCTCTCTGAAATCAATGAAAATATATTTTTTTAAAAAAGAAGAAGAGACAACCAATGAATGCATATATAAGTGGAACAACAAATTAATGTTCTCTCTCTAAAATCAATAAATAAAATTTTTTAAAAATGACTCCAATAAAAGTACATTTAACTTTCATATAAGAAGTCTATAGGCCACTCAAAGATGGCATTTTACTTTATTGGGGATGCAAACTTCCATCCAGCTGATCAGCCATCTTTAGTATATGGCTTCCACTTCATAATCCAAGATGGCTATTCAAACTGCAGACATCTTATCTGTTTTTTAGCCACTTGGAAGAAGGGGAGAGGGATCATATGCCCACCCCTTTAAGGCATTTTTTAGAAGTTGCCCCAGACTCCTCTTTATATCTCATTGTCCAGAACTTATTTGCAGTAGTGCCTGGAACTATAGTTTTTATTTTGCCCAGCTAAAAGTCAGGGCTCCTGTGTCCAACGAAGAAGGGGGAACAAAGGGGAACAGTAGTTTCTGTGACAGTTACCTTTGGAGCTAGACAGTCCAACAGTTTTTTGAAGATAACAGCCCTGACTCCGTTTTTCAATTTAGGATTGTTTCTCCCTCAGGGCAAGCAAGTAGGGACCTGGAACAGTAAAATGGAAAATGCTAGGTCAGAAGTCATGGTAGAGAGCACTCCTATTACCCTCCTCAGTTACATCCTTGCACTTCAAGTCTCATAATCACATACAGAAGTATTTTTTGAGCATTTTCTGTTTTGTAAGGCTAGTAATACTAGATATTCATACTTCCAAGAATCAAAGAATAGCATGGATTCACTAGTTTATTGAGAAGATTAAATGAAATATGACACCTGAAATCCCTTGGCATGGTTCCTGCTTAGAGTGTTTTTTTAAGCTATATGCCCATTGATCTCTGGATTAGGCTTTCTTGGGTATGTTAGCATTGCATTGAGTAAGGCAAAAAGTCATATGATTTTAAAAAATATATTTTTCAGAGAGAAAGGGAGAGGGAGAGATAGAAACATCAATGATGAGAGAGAATCATTGATCAGCTGCCTCTTGCACGCACCCTAGTGGGGATGGAGCCCACAACCCAGGCATGTGCTCTTGACCGGAATCGAACCCGGGACCCTTCAGTCCCCAGGCCGGCGCTCTATTCACTGAACCAAACCAGCTAGGGCAAAGTCATATGATTTTGAAAAGATGCTTTCATGACCATTGAGAATAATACATTAATTAGATAGATAATCCTAACTGGTATTTGCTTCAAAATTTTACAGATAGTTGCTCACATGTTCTAGGAATTTGGCCTTATGTCATAATTTTCAACCTCTTAAAATACTTTATCCACCAAGAGTTTGTCATGAAATCAGTGCGGTACTATTTTTTTTGTTTGTTTGTTAATCCTCACCTAACGATATTTTTCCATTGTTTTTCAGAGAGCATGGAAAGGAGGGAGAGGTGAGAAGAGAGAGAAACATTGATGTGAGACACATTGACTGTTTGCCTCCTGCATGTGCTCCTACCAGGGGCAAGGAGTGAACCCGAAATCCAGGTACATGCCCTTGACCAGGAATTGGACCCTCCACCCTTCAGTGCGCCAGCTTATGCTCTAACCACTGAGCACACTGGTCAGGGCAAGCACAGTATTTTTTTCCCATTTTTGAAATATACTATTGAATGTGCGTCTTCAAGAAATTCTGCCTGGCTGGTGTGGCTCAGTGGTTGAGCATGGACCTATGAACCAGGAGGTCAAGGTTCGATTCCCGGTCAGGGCATATGCCTGCATTGCGGGCTGGATCCCCAGTGTGGGGTGTGCAGGAGGCAGCCAATCAATGATTCTCTCTCATCATTGATGTTTCTCCCTCTCCCTTCCTCACTGAAATCAATAAAAATATTTTAAAAAAATAAAAAAGTAGTAATAAAAAAGAAATTCTGATGCCCTTATGTTTTGTTGAGAACCACACTGATAACCAAATAAAGAGTAAAGACCTCAAATAGAATCAATTTTTTTTTACTAAAATGTTAAGAGGCAGTCAACTTTGATTATCATATATAAATGTAGTTCTTAAGATTTTAAGTATCTACCATCCGTTATAGGGAGCTGTCCCAGGCCACAAGTTCTAATGGATGAGGCAGGTGGAGTTGGAGGCAGTGACTAGGAAAAGAAATATAGGCCAAATCTCTTCACTATATTCTATTTGGATCCCATCTTCTTTCAATCTCATATTTGGAGGAGTTCCCCCGCTCCTGCCCCCTGCTCTTTTGTGAGAGTTAACATGTAAATAAGACTTCTCTACCTAAATAGCTAAGTCAGGGAGTGCTGTTTCCTTCCAACTTCTAATACAGAATACAGGAGTTCTCAGAGTGTGGCCAAGGACCCCTAGGAGTCCCTTTTGGGGTCCCCAGGTCAAAACTATTTTTACAATAATTCTAAGACTGCCTTTCCCACTCTAATTTCATTATAAGTGTACAGTGGAGATTTCCAGAGGCTACAGGATGTATGATATTGAAGATTTAATATTAAGGAAGATGTGAGAATCCAGTTGTCTTTTATAAGCCAAACATTAGATCTGCAAAAATAATAAAATAGTGCCAATCTTATCACTAAAAATTGTTTTTAAAAATATATTTTTTATGAAACATGTCACTTATGTTAACAGTAGAGGCCCGTTGCAGGAAGATTCCTGCAATAGGGCTTCCTGCGGCAGTCTGCTTCCCTCCCTTCTCCCCCGCCCCGCCTGCTTCCCTCCCTTCTCAGCAGCCCCACTTGCTTGCTTCTCCACAGCTTCACTCCCTTTTGCAACACTTGGCGTCTTCAGTCTTCACTCTACTCCTGGATATGCAAATTAACCGCCATCTTGGTTGGGTTAATTTGCACACTTGCTCCTGATTGGCTTGTGGGCGTGGCTTGTGGGTGTAGCGGAGTGATTGTTAATTTGCATATTACTCTTTTATTAGATAGGATATAGTGGGTTTATTTTTATTATTAAATTCATAAATAGTTTTAACATTTCCATTTTCATTTTTACTACAGGAAATACAGATTTTATCCATATAAGCAAAAGCTTTTGGAGATCCTTAATAAGTTTTAAGAGTTTAAAGGGATCTTGAGACCAAAAAGTTTGAGAACCATCCACTTCATGTTTACCAAACTTAAAAAAAAAGTATTAAAAGTTATTACTGTATATTTCACTGTGTAATATGAGTGCTGTGCTTGAACTGTTAGATTTTAGGTTCCTGGAAGAAAAATCCTCTCTAGCATAGCCTCTCTTGTGGCTGGTGGGTAGATATAGGAACCCCTTTGGGTTCCAGGTTCCAGTAATTGGTTGTGGGGCCTGACACCAGCCACTTAGTGGCCTCTTGCTTCCTTGTGCAGTTCTGTTTTTATCCTCACCTTCGTGGATTGCTGCTTCTTAGGCTACCTGCACTTCACCCCCTTGGTTAAAAGCGGATTAGTAAATGGGTGTTAAGGAAAGGTGTTTAAAAAATATTGATGTAAAACTGAAGCTTTCTCCTAAATGTAATAAAGGAATTGAAAGTATATTACAGGAGAGGATGGGTGAGAAAAATTAGGCAGTGGTCATTTTCTTTCTCAACTAAATACTGCTGGTGTCTTTCTAATTTGTATGGTTTTCTATGAGTAAAGGGAGTATTCTTGCATATTCAGTAACACAGTTGATTATGTGAAGTGACCAGGGTGCTTTGGAAATTAGGCCAGCGTGGTTTTATGTATCTATTCAGGAAAACTGCAGAATGCTTACACAAACTAGGTACTGAGCAAGTGTTAACAGAATTGAATTGGACTAAGGCTTATATTTAGCCATCAAAGGCACTTATCTCCCCTTCTGTCTGAAAGTCCTTTAGTTCCTTCATCCTTCCCACCCTACGATTCCCTCATTTGTCCAGTCTAGACATTAATATTTAATAAACCCCATGTTGTACTGAGATAACCATGCTTACTAATGCTTTTGGAGTTGATGAAATGCTTTATGATTCTCCTTATGGAGGAAGGAAACAGAAGTGTGAAAGGTTAGTCTATAAATGATGCTTGGCTCTACTCTTGGCTTTCAAGTTCTGCTTTCTTTAGGTGGAAGTAGTTAAGCCTCAGCCCTGGCATTTTTCAGCCTCACTAGTAGTAGGAATGTCTTGTTTTCCCTTTTGGGGACCAGTTTGCTAAACTGCACATTGTGCTTCAGTTGAACTGACTGTTGGGTTCTGGGACATGCCTCACATTGTCCTGTGATTCACTGCCCAGGTTCCAGAGAGTTACAGTGGACTTATCCGTCATCCTCTGAGTGGTGAGCTGTGTGATTCAGAGCCCAGGATTCCAGGGAGCAGAGATGGAGAGGAAGATTGTTAACTTCAGCCTCTTGCTAGACACTTTAAATAAGAATGTAAACTAGTTTGACTTATGATATGAATATATGCATTTGACTTTTTCCAGTGGATAAGTAAGTTTGTTTATCTTTAAGAATAAATTGATTCTTTTTGAAGGAGGAAGAGTGTTCTGTATTATTCTAGTGCTCTCAAATCCTTACAAGGTCTCTTGAAGGAACTGGCCTTGTGATTGACCAAATATTGTTGGAGACATGTGCCTAGCCAATTCCTAATATGAGTACTTAATTGATGCAGGCAGATGGGTGTGTTTTCTGATGTGACCTGCCATTCAGGAAGTGATACCCTCAGACTAGCTTGAGTTGGCTGCGGGGTGAGGGGAGAGGGAGAGTCATATGATAAGAAGAGGCATCACTTGAATAGCATATTTACTTCTCTTTCTTTGAAATGATCAATTTGGGGGACTGCAGGGAATGAGAAAGATGAAAAACAACCCCAGAGAGCTGCCTAGCCTGGGGAAGAAATCTTCAGGAGGGGGGACCATAGTTTCTAGGTTGCAGCAGCATCCCCTATTTCCAAGGACCTTTGAGAATTAAGTTACTGTCGTCTAGAGGAGATGAATTTTTAATTTTTGTGGCCTCTCCTGTACTGGTCTCTTGTCTATCAGAATGACTTAAGAGAACTCCATTCTAACCATATTCCTTTTACTGCTGTGATTATTCTTTTCTCTTGCTTTCTTATTTTGTCATCTCTAAACTTTTTGTTGTAAGATTTCATTAACATCCAGGGGGTGGGATAGTAAAGCTGATAGAGGAAATCAACCATCAATGAAGACATTTTCTTAACCTCATTCCATAATACTTTACTAATTTCCTTTCAGCTGATAATTTTTTGAGTCTACATAATTGCTGCAGAGCAACAGTGTGTATGTATGTACCTTGGAAGTTGGGGTTTGATGGTATTACAATCTGTTGTGCCACATATACCAGACTTGGCAACTTCTTTGGCCATGGTCCTTTGTATCAGTGGGTCTCCTAGCTGCATACATAAGCTGGTGTCTTCCCCTTATAAGCTGGGGAGAAGCCAAGTGTCTAACTCTAAGTAGAGGCTGTCTGCCCAGGCCCTCTCACTTCTGGTACTTGGAACCATGCTTCTAGATTAAAAACTTCTACTTGAAGAGTTCTTCACAGATTTAATTAGCTGCCTCTCTGGGCAAAGAGACTGATCAGGAGACAAGAGCTTCCCTTCAAACCTGTTTTTCTTTTTCCCCATGGTATTTTATTGTTTATTTTATTAATTAATTTAATTTTAATTTAATTTTCCTGCTGACCTGGTTTGTGAGCTACTTTAATCAACTTGCCTTTAACATCCTCTTTTTCTTTTGTCTGTGTAGAAGATCATTGCTGTTTTCAAACCCAAGAATGAAGAGCCCTATGGGCACCTTAATCCCAAGTGGACCAAGTGGCTGCAGAAGCTCTGCTGTCCCTGCTGCTTTGGCCGTGATTGCCTTGTCCTCAACCAGGGCTATCTTTCAGAGGCAGGGGCCAGCCTGGTGGACCAAAAACTGGAACTCAACATTGTACCCCGTACAAAGGTCAGTGACCTGTCTCCAGAGGCCCTTACTGCCTTGACAGAGTTTTCCTGGGCCTAAGCCCCGCTCCATGTTAGGTTATTGAGATCATTAGGTCGTGCCCGCGCTTATGCCCTGAGTTTAGGGTTCTCAGCCTTTTTTGCAAGGGGTTTGTGTGGAGAGCTAGGTTTAAACTCATGATTTGATCATCTGATGAAAGTTGTCCTGAGAAGGATACACATAAAATTTTTGCCTACAATTTCAGGAAGTTTACTGACACTGTGATGCACATTTATGGGCTCCCTGCATCTTTGGATCCCAGATAATCTTAAACTGGTTAGAAACCTAGCTACTTTTGTGGCTCACTTTCTTAGATTTCCAAATCACTCCAGGATTTAGATACAGTCTAGAATGGACTAGCTGATATCAGCTAAGCACTTATGTAAGGTCTGGCAAGGAGGACTAGAATGGGCTGAGGTTTAGAGTAAAGATCTGGCCTGACCCCTACAGGGAACTGACATGGAATTCTACTTCCTCATCTTTATACTATGGAATTCTGGTACTTATCACAACATAACAAAATTGGTATCTCAGGAGGCAAATCCACACTTAGAATGGATTTGCACACACATTATATGTGGTATAGACAGTTGAGGTTCTAATGAGGGTCTGGATCATAACCCTTCAATTCCCCCAAAATGCTTAAATACAGAATTAATTACATATAATATCAGAAAACTTATTGAGGCCAGGTTAAGAACCCCTGTACACATATTTGCAATTGTTTTGCATATAATTTTAGTAGATGATTCATAGACCAGTTGAAGTTCATCCATTGACCTCATAGGAACCATGTCTCTAGATTAAAAACCCCTGCTTGAAGTATTCTTCACAGGTTTAGTTAGCTGACTCTGTGGGCAAAGAGACTGATCAGGAGACAGGAGCTTCCCTTCAAACCTGTTTTTCTGTTTTCCATGGTATTTTATTTTATTTTATTTTATTTTAGAGAAGGAAGGAGGGAGAGAGGGGAGGAGGAGAAAGAAACATCAATGTGAGAGAGATACATCAATCAGTTGCCTCTTTTACGCATCCGAACCGGGGATAGAATCTGCAACTTAGGTATGTGCCCTGACCAGGAATCGAACTTAGACCTTCCAGTGCACAGCACAACACTCCAACTAACTGAGCCACGTCAGCCAGGACTTCCCAGAGTATTTTAGAAGAAAATGTTTCTATTGTGGATATTTAACTGTGTCTGCTTCTTTGCCACCAAACTCCAAACAATAAGCCAACTAGTTTGTAAGTATAGAAGTCAGGGACCATTTCCTTTTTTTTTTTGCAAGACAAACATCTTTACTCCTGTAGGACAGTGCGTAAGCACATGGTCTGAGAGCACACGCACACTGAGCGGGTGGTCCACTCGGCTTTTTAGTCCTGACGTTTGTTACGTGTCCCTCACTCTTGATTGGAGCTTATACACACAGTCTTTCAGGGTTGGCTAATTTAAAGGAAGGGGTTGACCTTTGCCATTTCAAGATGGCGGCCCCTAGGGGAGCTACAAGTCATGCAGGCCAAAATGGTGGCTGCCTAAACTGTTCTTTGACAGAAAAGATTACTTGTTTATTCTCACAATTCCCCCCTTTTCTTTATTTAAACTCTTTTCTTCAAACTTGGCTGACATCCATCGACTTTCCTGCTCTACAGTGTCTAGGAAAAGACTATTTTGCTGTTTGATCAATGCAATTTCAATTAACCTTTGGATAAGTCCTCTCATACATGGGATGATATAACATCCCATCACTGTGACTCCTAATCAAAGAGGTGAATATGGATACCATCATTCCCTTCCACTTTCCAAACCATTGCTCTCGTGCAGTGGTCGGCAAACCGTGGCTCGCGAGCCACATGCTGCTCTTTGGCCCCTTGAGTGTGGCTCTTCCACAAAATACCATGTGCGGGCGCGCACGTACAGTGCGATTGAAACTTTGTGGCCCATGCACAGAAGTCAGTTTTCGGCCTGGGCGAGTCTATTTTGAAGAAGTGGCGTTAGAAGAAGTTTAAGTTTAAAAAATTTGGCTCTCAAAAGAAATTTCAATCATTGTACTGTTGATATCTGGCTCTGTTGACTAATGAGTTTGCCGACCACTGCTCTAGTGAATCAGAGAAAGGATCCTCAATTCCAGGATTCTAGCTAACACATTAGCTAAAGTTGCCAACCCCTATAGGGCCTTAGTGATGGTCCGTCTGCTGTGTTGTCAGGGATGAATGTACAGCACTGGCCCCCAACATTACACATACTGCTCCTTTTTCTGCCGAAATTATATCCAAAGCCAACTTGTTCTCCCAGGTCATCCTGCTGGTGGCATCTAGTTGTTCAGCTATGCCTTTAACTGCGTCTTGAGTATAGTTAACAAACCTTTGCTGGTTATAGTAAATGTAATTAATCCAACCACATTCTTGTTTACAGTGGGCCACCAGAACAGACAGACTCAAATCCTGCAGCAATTGATTTCTAGCCTTAAACTTGTTTGACACTCCTCCTGGAACCCCAGTGGAATCTGTGTAAATATGGGGATCAAAGGAGCCCCCTGGACTCTCTATCTTCTTCCTACTCTGTCCGTTGAAAAAGTTTATGATATGCCAAAGTGAAAGGGATAGCCCAAGGACCATTTCTTGAAATATCCTCCTTCCATTCTCAGCACCTCACAAAGTACTATACTTATAGTAAGCGTTCCATAAGGACCATCTGAATTGGTGAATGAATATCAAACAATGAGAAACAATACCAGCCCTGGCCGGTTTTGCTTGGTGGTTAAAGCATTGGCCTGCAGACTGAAGGGTCTCAGGTTCGATTCCCAGTCAAGGGCATGTACCTCAGTTGCAAATTCCCCAGCCACAGTAGAGGAGCATGCAGGAGGCAACCAATCTATGTGTCTCTCTTGCATCAATGTTTCTCCCCCTCCTTCCTCCCTTCCACTCTCTCGCAATCAATGGGAAAAAATATCTTCTGGTGATGATTTTCTTTTTTAATCATTAAAAAAGACAATACCAGAGATCCCCCAACTTCAGGTCTAGGAGAGAATGTTTGATCACGATTCTGGGTTTGTAGTTCTCATTTGACATCTAATTCACTGCCTGGCTTTGTGCAGCTCATTCCTTCCCTTCATGTTTCAATCCTCTCTGTGTGTGTATAGTTAAATAGTACACTCTAACCTTCTTGTATAATAATTAATGCTCCTATGACCTCCTGCCTAACCTGAAATCCTTTTACTAGGCCCCTCCTAAACTCTAGAAACTCTTTTAAATACTCTTTGCCCATCACTTTTAATATCCTTTCTTCATAGGTAAATAACAGAGTGCCCTCGGCCTATGCCTGACTGCTTTGCCTGTACTTCTGGAGTGCAGTGCCTAAGAATCAGAGGGCTTAAGTTCGAATTCTGGCTTTGCAGCTTTTTAGTGGATTGCCCTTGTGCAAGTTATTTAGAAGTCTCCCCACCCCCACACTCAGTTTCCTCACTTTAAAAGTAGGGATATAAATAGTTACTATTTTATAGCATGGCTATTAAGATTACACAATATCCATGTACTAGTAAAACACATAGCCCAGTGCCTAGAACAATGTAAACACTCCATAAATCTTAGCCTGTGGTATTTTTATGACTATTCTAATCATTAATGTTACCCCCCTCCAACACACACACACACACACACACACACACACACACACACACAATCCTTTTCTTCCCCATCTCTGTTAGAGAACCTTAATGAGGCTTGAGGAACTTTTGCATCAAAAAGTCAGCAACAACAAAAATACTTGTCTTCTATGAGACTGATATGAGACAGTACTTTGCAAGCTTAACAAAAAGCTGCTGGAGAATAGTAAGAGGAAGCATCTCTGCCTACCCTATCCCCACCTCCCCACCCTGTGATAGGATTCTAGCCAGTTGATCAGAGCATCTGTCACTAAGGAAATGGGGCTCACGTTGCAGTGGAGCCTCAAATAGTAAGGCTCTAATTTTCATTTGGTAGCTGTCTCTAATTTTCATTTGGTAGCTGTTCCAGTAAGGTTTCAGGTTGTGATAGTTTCATTAGTCATAGGGAAAAGGGGGCTGTTACGAAGAGTGATTGCAAATAAATCTGATGTGGGAAAAGGTGGTGTATGGCCTGAGAGAACTAGGGTTTCACCATGTTTATGAGTGCCATTCTACAATACCTTGCACTGGATGGATGTGTTAAAGGAGGGAAGGAGGGAATTATTTTGCCCCTTTCTATCTCTATCATTCATGGGCAAAATAATTAGTTTATTTGTAATGAATTTTGCAAGGCTTAGGAAAAGTATTTTTTTATAAATTTGATTTTACATATATGCGAAAATCCACTTGTTGCTGACTCTGAAAGAAGCTTATAACTCATTCATTCATGCACTTAATATTTTTTAACATGTGCCAGATACTATTTGGGAATGCTAATGTGAGTAAAGTGTTCTTTTCCTCACCTAATTTCATTAGTCTTAAGAAAGATGTTAGATATACATATGGATGATCACAAGGCAGTGTGATAATAGGTGTACATATGGATTATACTTGATTGTCATCACAATGTGACAGTCAAGTGTAATATTGATGGCCCGTTAAATTTTTTTTTAAAATAGGCAATGCATGTATCTAGTGCTAAAATCAGAAAGCACAGGAGAGTAAATGGAGAAGAGTAATTCAGCTTTCTTCCCAACCCTGTGTTCCAGCCACTAGATTTCATTTCTCAGAGACAGCTATTATTAGTTTCTTGTGTAATATTCCAGATATAGTCTACATAAATATTCATTGTGGTGGGGGAGAAGGGGAGTCCTAATATATGGTGACAGGAAAAGATTTGACTTTGGGTGGTGGGTACATGGTGCAGTATACAGATCTTGTAACATAGAAACCCACCCTGAAACCTATATATTCATGTTGACCAATGTTACCCCAATACATTTAATAAATAAAAATTTTAAATTAAAATGAAACAATTCACTAAAAATTAAAATTAACTTTGTTTACTTTTTGAATGTGAATAATTGCACATCGTATAAAATTCAAAAGAAAATAAAAGGGTATAGCATAAATTGCAATTTGTTGTTTTTTTTTTTAATTCTCACCCAAGGATATTTTTTCCATTGATTTTTAGAGAAAATGGAAGGGAGAGGGAGAGACAGAGAGAAACACCAATGTGAGAGAGATACATTGATTGGTTGCCTCCCACATGCCCCCGACCAGGGCCAGTAGCCTGCAACCAAGGTACGTGCCCTTAACTGGAATCGAACCCGGGACCCTTCAGGCCAATGCTCTCTACACTGAGCCAAACTGGCTAGGGCGCAATTTGTTTTTATTTGGAGAGAAACAGGCATTGGGCCATCTTCTCCTAATCCAGGAGGTAGCTGTATTAGTCAGTGTAATTCATGTCAGCTGCTGTAACCTCTGAATCACAGTGGTTTAATATAATAGAGTTTATTTCTAGCTCACATCATAGAATCATGCCATTTAGGCAGCTCTCTTAGGTCCTATGTCATTCCATGTAGTGACAAGGTGTCTAGGGTTCTATGATGTGGTTTGTCAATATTTCATTGGCCCAAACTGGTCATATATTCCATCAAAGCTGCTAGGAACACTGAGAGATGTATTCTTTCTGTGTGCCCTAGAAGAGGAACAGCATTGGTGAGCATCAAGCTATTCTCTGCCATAGTGGGATAGTTTTTTAAATTTGACTCTACCTCTAACCTAGGTATCTCTTCTCTTTCAATTGTAGGTAGTACACATGGCCAGTGAGACCTTCAACTATAGTGCCATTGACCGAGTGAAGTCTAGGGGCAAGCGGCTTGCGCTAGAGAAAGTGCCAAAAGTTGGGCAACGGTTTAACCGCATCGGGCTACCACCAAAGGTATAGACTACATTTATGTGATTTATCAAAGGTGATGACTTTTAGTGCCATAATCATCCAAGTGGTGAAGCAAGGTGTCTATAGACCAGGGATGGGGAACGTCTGGCCCTGCAGGTGGGACTCAAAATTCAATAAATCTAGGAGCTTTTTTCATAGCAACATAAATTTATATTAAGTGAATTATATTAAGTGAATGATGTTATAAATATCCAAATGGCCCTTGGCAGAAAGAAAAAAAATTCCCCACCCCTGCTGTAGACTCATACACTGAGTGGCCAGATTATTATGATCTCTGAATGCATAATAATCTGGCCACTCAGTGTATTTGTATCTCCAATGGGTACCAGAAGTATTCTAGACTTTTGCTGGAGATCAACCACCTATTTGCCCCGAGCTTTCTATCAGCCAGTGCAAAGGGGAAAACTGATCAGGTGCACGATTAATAGTATCTTTGATATCAAATAAATGAGGTACTCAAGAGAAGTACACTGAGTGGCCAGATTATTATGCATTCAAAAATCATAATAATCTGGCCACTCAGTATATATGGGCATGTGAATAGCCTTCCCTGAGGCTCCTGTCCATTTCTGTCAAAGGCCTAAAATCCTAACTTTCTCCCTTTCCTCCTCTTGACCATTTGGATGCGTTTCTTGAATTTGGACGGGCAGTCGCCATCACAGCCCTTTTCTCCTGTACTTGCAAGGAGATGAAGTAAACATCTTGAAAACGTTTTCCTCCTCTTATATAAAATTCACAAGACCTTAGTGGATCCCTGGCTTACTCTTAGGATCTTTGAACTTGGGCTATAGGGAAATAACTTTCTTCCTCTTTCTTGGATGCAGGTTGGTTCATTCCAGCTCTTTGTTGAAGGCTATAAAGATGCAGACTACTGGCTACGGCGTTTCGAAGCAGAACCTCTCCCTGAGAACACTAACCGGCAACTATTGCTGCAGTTTGAACGGTTGGTGGTGCTGGATTACATCATCCGCAACACTGGTGAGCAGTGTAGTGGTCCTCTGCTCTGTGCCAGACTGATGAGGCATAGGAGGAGGCCTGGAGCCACACTGGCCAGAGCCCTAGTAATTTTTATAGCAGCTAGACCTATCACAGGACAGTTTTGTCTTTAAGTACCTCATATAAGTGGATTCTTACAGTATTTGTCATTTTGTGACCTGCTTATTTCACCTATATGTATAAAAGTCTAAGTGACCTTTACGACTGAACGACCAGAACAACCAGTTGACCAGTCGCTATGACGTGCAGGGGACAGACGTTCAATGCAGGAGCTGCCCCCTGGTAGTCAGTGCGCTCCCACAGCCAACCTCCCGCTGCCCCTGCCCCCACCAGCTGGCCAACCTCCCATGATCTTTCCCTCCCCACCCACCCCAGGCCCCGATCAGGGGATGGCATGCCAACCTCCTGTGGTCACCCCCCCCCTCGACCGGCTGGCCCCCCAATAGGCCTCAATCACCTGCCAGGCCAAGGGACCCCATCCATGCACGAATTCGTGCACCGGGCCTCTAGTTTCATATAATGTCCTTAAGGTTCATTCATGTTGTGCCTGAATAGTCCATTGCATGTGTATATACCACATTTTGCTTCTCTGTGGTATATTTTAGCTATCTCTATATATAAAACCCTAATATGCAAATAGACCGAATGGCGGAACAACCGAACAACTGAACAACCGGTCACAAGATGTGCGCTGACTACCAGGGGGCGCGCATGGAACATGGCAGGCGTCAGCAGCAGGCGGCAGGGCGCAGAGCATGGTGGGTGGCAGAGCGCAGAACATGGCGGGCATTGGCTGCAGCGGGATAGTGGAGCAGGTGAGCGGGGATGCCAGATCAAGGCGCCCGCCAGTCACTGTCATCAGGGCAAGCCTCTGGTGGTTATTGAAAATTCTTTGCTCCTGCATGCCACGGTCCCACCCAGCATTTGCACCTGCTGCCGGTGCCGGCCCTGCTCGCACCTGCTGCCAGCACTGGAGCCCCCGCTTGCACCCACTGCCAGCACCTGGTGCCAGAGCCCCTAATCGCACCCATTGCCATCGCTTGGCGCCGTCAGTGGGTGCGAGCGGCGGCTGCCGGCCCTAATCACCCTTTAGGGCTTCACCTCCCCCTGCTCCTGAGGGCGATCGGGGCTGGCAGCTGCCTCTCGCACCCACTGCCAGTGATGGCCCTGCTCACACTCTCTGCTGGCGCTGGAGCTGCCGTGCCAGTGCCGGCCCTGCTCGCACCTGCAGCCAGCGTCGGAGCCGCCACTTGCACCTGCTGCCAGTGCCTGGCACTGGTCCCAGTTGCTCGGTGCCATCAGCGGGTGCGAGCGGCGGCTGCCGGCCCCAATTATCACTGAGGGCTTCTCCACTTCCCCCTGCTCCGGAGGGGCAATCAGGGCAGCAGCTGCTGTTTGCACCCGCTGACGGTGCCGGCCTGCTCATACCCACTGCTGGCGCTGGCCCCAATCACTCCGTGCCATCAGTGGGTGCGAGCGGGGCCGGCGTTGTCAGCGCGTGGGAGTGGTGGCAGTGGGAGCTGGCCTACCAGCAGACAGGGGACCGGGGGCCGTGGCAGGAGGGGTCAGGTGGGGGCATGGAGGATGGGCTGAGACCTGCCCCTGTGCCCACGGCAGCCTCGTGGCCCACAGTTCCTTTCAAGGTGCACGAATTCATGCACTGGGCCCCTACTTATAAATAATGCTGCTGTGAACATGGATGTACAAATATCTCTTTGAGATACTACTTTCAATTCTTTGAGTATATACCAAGAAGTAGAATTGCTGGATCATATGGTAATTCTGTCTTTAATCTTTGAGAAATCCCTATACTGTTTTCCATAGTGGCTATACCATTTTACATTCCCATCAACACCACAGAAGAGCTCCAATTTTTCCACATCCTGGTCCATTTGTTATTTTCTGTTCTTGTTGTTTGTTTTTTTATAGTAGCCATCCTAATGAGTGTAAGGTGGTATCTCATTGTAATTTTGATTTGCATTTCCCAAATGGTTAGTTATGTTGAACATATTTTCAAGTGCTTTTTGGCCATTTGTATATCTTCTTTGGAGAAATGTGTATTCAAGTTCTTTGCCCATCTTCCAGTTAGGTTTTATTGTTGTTGAGTTGTAGGAATTCTGGATATTCATCCCTTACCATATACATAATTTGCAAATACTTTTTTTCTATTCTGTGGGTTGCATTTTTACTGTGTTGATAGTGTCTTTCGATGCAATTTTTAAATTTTCATGAAGTCCAACTTGTTTATTTTTTGTTGTTATTGTCTGTGTCTTTGGTATTATATCTAAGAAATAATTGCCAAGTCCAATATCTTGAAGCATTTTGCCCTTTGTTTTCTTTTAAGAATTTTATAGTTTTAGGTCTCAGATTTATGTCATGGATCCATTTTGAGTTAATTTTTGTATATAGTGTTAGGGAGGGTCCAATCTCATTTGTTGAAATGACTGTCTTTCCCCCATTGAATGGTTTTACCATCTTTATCAAAGGTCATTTGATCATATATATGCAAAGGTTTAATTCTGGACTCTATTCCATTGGTTTATAGCAGTGGTCGGCAAATTGCGGCTCGTGAGCCACATGCGGCTCGTGAGCCGTGGTTTGCCGCTCTGTTGACTAATGAGTTTGCCGACCACTGGGATAGGGGCTTAATCACAAGGAACAACAACAGCCTGTAGATAATGGAATCAAGAGTCTAGGTCAGTGGTCGGCAAACTCATTAGTCAACAGAGCGGCAAACCACGGCTCACGAGCCGCATGTGGCTCGCAAGCCGCAGTTTGCCAACCACTGGTTTATACTGTGTCTGTCTTTACACTGTGTTCAGTACCATACTGTTTGTAGCAAGTTTTGAAGTCAGGAAGTATGAGTCCTCTAGCTTTGTTCTTTTTCTAGATTGTTTTGGCTATTCACAGTCTCTGGATATTCCATATGAATTTTAGGATGGGTTTTTCTATTTTTGCAAAAAAAAAAGTGTTAGGGTTTTGATAGGAATTGCATTCAAGCTATAGATTGTTTCAGGTATTAGTGACATCTTAATAATATTTTCTTCCTGTCTATGAACATGGGATATCTTTCCACTTACTATGTCTTCTACAATTTCTTTCAGCATTGTTTCGTAGGATTTTTTTTAATCCTTACCAGAGGGTATTTTTCCTATTGATTTCCAGAGAGATTGGAAGAGGAACAGAGAGAAATAGAGAAGAGAGAGAGACAGAGAGAGAGAAACATCCATGTGAGAGAGACACATTGACTGGTTGCCTCCTGCATGTGCCTGACCAGGGCTAGGGATTGAACCTGCAACCCAGGTACATGCCCTTCACTAGGAATTGAACCCACGACCCTTCGATGCATAGGCTGATGCTTCAACCACTTAGCAACATTGTACAGGACAGTGTTTGGTAGTTTTCATGAACTTCTTTGGTTAAGTTAATCCCTAAGTATTTTTTTCTTCTTGATGCTATTATAAATGGAGGGTTATTATCATTATTATTATTTTCACTGTTAGTGTATAGAAATGCAGCTGGTGTGTTGACTTTGTATCCTGATACTTTGCTGAATTTGTCAATTTTAACAGTTTTTTGTGGAATCTTTAAGGTTTCTACATACATGATTATATCATGTGCAAACAGATAATTTTACTTTTTCCTTTCTGATTTAGATGACTTTTTCTTGTATAATTGTTCTGGTCTTTCAGTAGTATGTTGAATGAAAGTTGTGTGAGTGAGTATCTGTGTCTTGTTCTAAATATTAGAGGGAAAGCTTTTGGTCTTCCACATTGAGTATGTTTGCTATGGGTTTTTCACTTTTATTATATGGAGGGAGTTTCCTTTTATTCCTAGTTTGTTGAGTGTTTTTGGATGTTGAATAATGTCTAATGCTTTTTCTGTAGCAATTGAAATCATCAATCTGTTAATGTGATATTTACATTGATCCATTTTCATTGGTTGAACCATCCTTACATTCCAGTAATAAATATTAGTCATGGTGTATAATCCTGTAATATGCTGCTAAATTCAGTTTGCTAGTATTTTCTTGAGGATTTTTTTTTAATCCTCACCTGAGGATATGTTTTTATTGATTTTAAGGAGAGAGGAAGGGGGAGAGAGAGAAATATTGATGTGAGGGAGAAACATCGATTAGTTGCCTTCCATACACACCCTGACCGGTGATCAAACCACAACTTAGGTATGTTAGGTATGTGCCCTGACTAGTAATCAAACCTGCAGCCTTCTGGTGTATGGGACGACACTATCAACTGAGCCACCCAGCCAGGGCTGTTGAGGATCTTTGCATAAATATTCATAAGGGATATTGGTTTGTAGTTTCCTTGTTGTGTCTTTGTCTGACTTTGGTTCCAAAGTAATGCTGGCCTCATAGAATGAGTTATGGAATGTCCCCTCCTCTTCAATTTTTCAGAAATGTTTGAGGAGGATTGGTGTTAATTCTTTAAATGTTTGGTGGAAGTCACCAGTGAAGCCATCAGGTACAGGGCTATTATTTGTTCAGAGATTTTTGATTACTGATTCAATTTTCTTACTAGTAATAGGTCCACTCAGATTTTCTATTTCTTTTTGGTTTAGTTTTAGTAGGTTTTATGTTTCTAGGAATTTGTTCATTTCATCTAGGTTATTCAGTTTGTTAGCATAAACTGCTCACAGTACTCTGATCATTTTTTTTTATATATTTCTGTAGACTCAGTAGTAATGTCCCTACTTTAATTTCTGATTTTGGTAATTTGAATATTCTTTTTCTCCCCCTTAATCTTTATAGCTAAAATTTGGTCAATTTTATTTATCCAGTGAGACAACTGTTAAATTTTAATTTTAGAGCATTTAGTTAATTTATAATGTCTGTATAGATGTTTAGATTTTCATCTACCATCTTATTATTTGCTTTCTATGTTTTTCTACCTATCTTCTTTTATTCTCCCTTTCTCTCTATGCTATTTTTTCCTTTTCCTTTCTTACTTTCTTTTAAATTCTTTTATTATTATTTTATTTCTCCTCTCTTTAGCTTAGAAGTTGTATATGCTTTGTCTTTTCTTTTTGGTGATTACCATGTGAATCCTTGATTTTCCAAATCTGATATTAATTGGTACTTTTATTATTTTCTTGGACAATGCAAAGATCTTAGAACCCATTAGCTCCATTTATCCATCTCCAGACTTTTATACTATTATTGTCATGTGTTTTAATTATATATGTACTAGAGGCCCAGTACACAAAATTAGTGCACTGCGGCGGGGGCGGGGTCCCTCAGTCCAGCCTGTGCCCTCTCACAGTCTAGGACCCCTCTGGGGATGTCCAGGACCCCTCGCTCCTTACTACCTGCCTGCTCACTGCTCCTTACCACTCGGCTCACTACTCTTTAGCAGAGGCGGGAGAGGCTCCCACCACCACCGCTGCACTCACCAGCTGTGAGCCTGGCTTCTGGCTGAGTGGTGCTCCCCCTGTGGGAGTGCACTGACCATCAGGGGTCAGCTCCTGTGCTGAGCGTCTGCCCCCTTGTGGTCAGTGACTTCATAGCAACCGGCCGTTCTGGTCGTTCTGCCATAAGGTTTGCTTAGGCTTTTATTATATAGTCTAGAGCAGGCGTCCTCAAACTACGGCCCGCGGGCCACATGCAGCCCACCGAGGACACTTATCCAGCCCGCCGGGTTCCGCTGCCTGTCCTGCTTAGCAGCCAACTTGTCCCGGGCCCGCAGTGCGCATAGGAATTTGTTCATAGTTTTGTTTTTAAACTATATTCCGGCCCTCCAACGGTCTGAGGGACAGTGAACTGGCCCCTTGCTTAAAAAGTTTGAGGACCCCTGGTCTAGAGGCCCGGTGCACAAAATTCATGCACTCAGGGAGGGGGGCGTCCCTCAGCCCAGCCTGTGCCCTCTCGCAGTCCAGGAGCCTTCGGGCGATGTCCGACTGATGCCTTAGGCCCACTCCCTGCTGAAGCCATCAGTCAGACATCCTTAGTGCTGCCACGGAGGTGGGAGAGGCTCCCGCCACTGCCGCTGAGCTTGCCAGCCTTGAGTGCGGCTTCTGGATGAGCGGAGCTCCCCCTGTGGGAGTGCACTGACCACCATGGGGCAGCTCCTGCATTGAGTGTCTGCCCCCTGGTGGTAAGTGCGCATCATAGGGACCGGTCATTCCACCGTTCGGTCAATTTGCATATTAGCCTTTTATTATATAGGATAGATATGTATACATGCATATATAAACACATTTATATAAAACTGTAAGACAATACTATTGTCATTAATAATGATTATGGAGACTTTTGAACATTCACAAATAAGCAGAATAATGAACCAGTCATCCCACCTCTTAGCCTCTTCCCAAATCCGCAGGTGCTCTATAGGAAAAGAAGTCACAAATGCTGGACATCCTCTCTAGATTTCCTTTCTCTCCCATATCTTGATACTTTAACTCTTAATGATCTTATTTAAATCTCCAAAGCCTTCAGGAGATTTTTAAATATTTTACTTTGTAGTTTTTCTCAGTAGAGTGATTGGCCAAGTGTCCAAAATAACTAGTCCACCATGAAAATGAAAGTTGCCCCAGTTTTCTGTGTGATTCTTTTTGCTAACTTTATATTTCTGTTGATAGATCGCGGCAATGACAACTGGCTGATTAAATATGACTGTCCAATGGATAGTTCTAGCTCTCGGGTAAGAGGTTCATTTACATCTTAAAGAAGAGGATGAAGTGGAGTATATGCATTCAAAAGAATTGGGGGGTAGCACATATATTTAAAATTGATAGGTTAATGTTTGGTAGAGTTTTCCTCTATCTGTTTTTTAAGGAATATGCTACTAAATAATGTTAATGGGAATAAAATAAAGAAAAGTTCACATAAATGTGGGACATACTTTATGCCTTTCTTAGAGATTCATGTTGCATAGTAGCATAGTGAAGGTCTGAGAAGTTGTGCATTTAATGAACCTGTTTGATTTTGATTGGCCCAGTGATTTCTAAACGTTTGTGACCATGGAGCACATTTTTCACAACAGACCACACTTCCAAAGAACATCAGTTTAGAGAAAGCTGCTTAGCTTTCTTTCTTAAAAAAAAAAAAAAAGTGTGTGTGTGTGTGTGTGTGTGTGTGTGTGTATTATTGATTTCAGAGAGGAAGAGAAAGAGAGAGAGAGAGAAACAATGATGAGAGAGAATCATTGATTGGCTGCCTCCTGCATGCCCCCTACTAAGGATCAAGCCCACAACACAGGCATGCCCTTGACTGGAATTGAACTTGGGACCCTTCAGCCTGTAGGCCAACGCTCTATCCACTGAGCCTAACCAGGGTGCTGCTTAGCTTTCTTTGCTCTAATTTTTTCCCTTGTTCACCACATTTGTCTATCCTGCTCAGCCTGCACATTTAAAAAAAATTAATGTGATGGCTATCTGGACAAGGAGAGAGTGAGGTTGGTTTTTATTCCTCATGTAGTTTTTTTTCCCTTCCAGCTTTTATTGAGATTAACAACAGATAGCTTTGTGTAAGTTTAAGGTATACAATATGATGATTTTAAAATATAGATATATATATTTTTTTCATTGATTTCAGATAGGAAGGGAGAGGGAGAGAGAGATAGAAACATCAATGATGAGAGAGAATCATTGATTGCTGCCTCCTGCATGCCCCACACTGGGGATCGAGCCCACAACCCAGGCATATGCCCTGACTGGGATTCGAATTATGACCTCCTGGTTCATAGGTGGTCGTTCAACCCCTGAGCCACGCCTGCAGGCTATGATGATTTGATATCCCATATAATAAAAGCCTAATATGCTAAGTGTCCAACCGTTTGACCAGTTGTTATGACGGCACTGACGACCAGGGGGCAGACGCTCCAACCAGTAGGTTAGCTTGCTGCTGGGATCCGGCCAATCGAGACTGGACGAGATGGGCCGGACATGCCCTGGAGCCCTCCCACGGTCCCTCTCCACCTTGATGGTGCACCGCTCCAGTTGGGTCCCTTGGCCTGGCCTGCGGAAATCGGGCTGAAACCGGCTCTCTGACATCCCCCGAGGGGTCCCGGATTGCGAGGAGGTGCGGGCCAGGCCGAGGGACCCCACTGTTGCACAAATCTGTGCACCAGGCCTCTAGTATGTATATATTGTGAAATATTTACCACAGTAAGGTTAGTTAACACATCCTCATAGTTTTTTACTTCCATAATAATTGTTCTCAAATTTTGTGCATCAGAATTACCTGAAGAACTTATTAAAAATTGTACAGATTCTCCCATTATGTTGGGTAAAACTCAGGATTTCATACTTTGAATAAGGTATCCCAGGGGACCCACATTCCCTGAACCTGAAGTATGGAGCCAAGTAGATAGTCATGAGAGTGTCTGAGCTGTCACAGGTAGCCTGCCCCATTCTTTTTGCATTAGCTCTTGTCCTTTTCCTTTCTATGGATCACTGAAGCAGGGAACAGACTCCCTTGTGCAAGAGCAGCTGCTATCTTCCATGGTTCTGTTATCTCACTGGAAAAATATAGTCACCACCAGTAAAGTGGCATCTGAGTCAAGGTCCACACAGAAGGACTTGAACAAACCAGTATTTATTTGTTTTTCTTATTTTCGTACCCTCAGGAATCTCATTGCCTTTCCCTAGGAGGAATGGCTTATAGTTACCTTTTCTTATTGTCATTTCCCTTCTTACCAATGACTGTGGGAACTCCTGGGGAAGTGCACCTTTCCTAAGGTGAGAAAGGGACTCTGAGAACCTTGAACAAGCCGAGTCAGAGGTGTCATAAATGTGCTAAGTTCAGAAAACAATGTGGAAACTAGTTCAGAGGTTGCCTAAGGATTGGTGCCTGAGGAGGATGAGAGGGGATGCTTTGCTACTACTTTAAAGGGCCTGAGGCACATGGGACCCTCAATATTTAGTGTTTCCTTGCTGTTTAGGACACAGACTGGGTGGTGGTGAAGGAGCCTGTTATCAAGGTGGCTGCCATTGACAATGGGCTGGCTTTCCCCCTGAAGCATCCTGACTCCTGGAGGGCATGTAAGTCTCAAGAGTACTGTGTGATCTGACTCATCTTTTGCCAGGTCACAGTTTCTTGCCTGTGCAAGGTAGATAAGTACATGTATTGTAGGATTGTTCTACAAATTAATGAAATAATGCAGCTCATGCACTTTAGTGCAATGGTTGGCACATGGCAATGACTCCATAATGTAAGCTAGTATTATAATTTTTACCTATATTATTCCCATTAGAAGCATAGAGCTGAGTTTTCTCCTCTCTACTCTGTATTTTTCTCATTCTTTCTGAGAACTATCTTTTAAAAAATGTATTCTATTTAAAAAAAAACCCACAAAAAAGCAAAAGTATATTCTATTAGTGTTTAAATATAAGCTGTTTTCAGTGCTCTGTCTTCCTTGTTACATCCTGGAAGCCAGCTCTTCCTGCCCTGTTATAATTGAGAAACTTTTAGAAAGAGGAAGATATATAGGTAGGGGGTCACTAGCCCCTTTGCAACACTAGTCTTTTCAGAAGGAGTATCTCAGTGTCTCGGGGCAAGTCATTGATTCTACACAGGCTTGCATCTTGGAAGGTCATGTACTAGTAATATCTGGGAAAGAGCACAAGCTCTGGGATTAGGCAGACCTGGGTTTGAATGCTAGTTCTTTCACCTACTATGTAACCTTTAGGGTTCACAGCTCTTGTAATTTTTCTGTTGTATATCAAGGAAGAGGGTAGAGGACATAGATGGGCAGGGATATTTTTTCACTACCAAATTGGCTTTTGATCTTTCTTCTTTTCAGATCCTTTTTACTGGGCCTGGTTGCCCCAGGCAAAAGTCCCATTCTCTCAGGAGATCAAAGATCTGATTCTTCCAAAGATATCGGACCCTAATTTCGTCAAGGACTTGGAGGAGGACCTATATGAACTCTTCAAGGTTAGCCCTGGAAATGTCAGCCTTATAACCATATAGAAGAAGAAATTCTTAAAGGTCCTACTACAAGCCAAGAGAGCATGGCTAGCACCCTTCTGACTTCTGTTAGCCAGTGAAGAGCAAGATTCCCACATGTGGGTAGCAGGATCTAGTTTGGATTAGTATGAAAAAGATTGGCAGCTGTGATGAACCACACCGGTGTGTAGCATGTGTGTCCTGTGGCTTCAGTGTACCTGCAGAGCTCTCATTTTCAAATGGAGCACTGGAGTCTCAAGTTGTTTAGAGTTAATGAGACGCAGGACAAGATATTTACTCGTTCTCTGTTTCCACCAACTGTGAAGTCGGGAGTTCTTGGGGTGGTAGTTAAAATCACTAAACCTCACAAGCCTTGCTGTAGGTTTTCTTTACTAGCAAGTTTCTAATTGGGTAGGAAAATGGGTTCTTCTGAGTAATTCATTCAGGTTCCACCTCCTTCTGCTCTTCTTTTGCAGAAAGATCCTGGTTTTGACAGGGGCCAGTTCCATAAGCAGATTGCTGTCATGCGGGGACAGGTAAGCCTGGGACATCTGGTGTCAACCCTGGGATCTCTCTGGGAGGGTTGTATGCTCATGTTGAGTAAACATGTAAAGATTGTATTTTATACTTTTTTCAGTGTGTCATACATATTTGTGACTCTGCATTTACACATGAGAGAAAGGTAGCCCGCCCCAGTCTCCCACCTCTTTCAGGGTACCTGGTGGTTAGTGATGCGCTTATTTTGTGCTTGCTTCTGTGCTACTTGCTGGATAGTTCATTGATAAATTTACCCAGTAATCTTTGTCCACCAGTTGCTCAAGGCAGACCATATACCATGGTGATTAAGAGCTAAGTCTAGAATTAGTCTGTTTTACCGCTTACATGCTCCATGGCTTTGGACAAGAGCCTCTACTTCCTTCTTTATAAAATGAACAGGAATAATACTTTGCAGAGTTGGCTAGAGGATTACACGAGATAATGCATATTAAATATTTAGTAAAAACAATGCCTGGCACATGGTAAGCACTCAGATATTGGCTCTGGTTATAATTTCTGTTATATCATTATTTCTTCTCTTTCCACTTCACCTTCAAAGAGAGCTAAGGAATCCCCCAGGGCATTATTTTTTTAATAGATTTTTATTGATTTCAGAGAGGAAGGGAGATGAGAGATATAAACATCAGTGATGAGAAAGAATTATGGATCGGCTGCCTCCTACACGCCCCACACTGTGGACCGAGCCTTCAACCCAGGCATATGCCCTGACCAGGAATCAAACTGTGACCTGGTTCATAGGTCGACACTCAACCACTGAGCCACGCCGGCCGGGAAATTGTTTGTTTATTACCCCTTAATTTATTAACTGACCCCATAGTCTTGGGCATTTATATGATTTTCACTTTATACACAATACTGCACTGTATTGGTTTAAATTGTTTTGTGCATATCCACAGTTGTTTCCTGAGTCCTAAAAATGGAAGTGCTGAGTCAGAGGGCCTGTTTACATTTTAACTTCTGTTGACCACTGGCCTTTTTGAAAGACTGTCCCACCATCCAGAACTACAGCCATGCCTCTGAACCCTCCCCAACTCTGAGTCACCTTCTTCTTCTTTATCTTTTTTACTGGAAGGGCAAAATATAGGAGATATATATTTTTTTTTTTATAATATATTTTATTTATTTTTTTACAGAGAGGAAGGGAGAGGGATAGAAAGTTAGAAACATCGATGAGAGAGAAACATCGATCAGCCGCCTCCTGCACACCCCCTATTGGGGATGTGCCTGCAACCAAGGTACATGCCCTTGGCCGGAATCGAACCTGGGACCCTTCAGTCTGCAGGCCGACGCTCTATCCACTGAGCCAAACCGGCTAGGGCTAGGAGATATTTTTTGTAATTTTCATTTTTAAAATGAAATGACTAGAGAACTTTCCATTTTCTATATATTGCCCACTTACAGTCCTACTCTTATAAGTAGATTATTTGTACAGTTTTCCATTAGCATGTTGTTTGTTTTTTTAATTGATTTTATAGGAGCATTCTGTCTGCCAGTCTCCCTTTAGAGGCAGACCTGGATGCCTATGCCTTTTCTTAATTTATCTCATTTTTCCCACTGCAGATCCTAAATCTGACTCAGGCCTTGAAAGACAACAAGAGTCCCCTGCACCTGGTCCAGATGCCACCTGTGATTGTTGAGACAGCTCGTTCCCACCAGCGGTCTGCTAGCGAGTCCTACACACAGAGCTTTCAGAGTCGGAAACCCTTCTTTTCGTGGTGGTAGCCCAAGAGGCAGACAAGAGTATGTTGTCTGAGACTTGGGCTAGGAGGAAACTTGGGGAGCGGGTTGCAGGAAAAGCCTGAGAAGCCAGTAGAAAGCAGTGCCTGTGAGAGCCCTCCCTCTCTGCTCACCATTCCCCTCAGGGCTTTCCCAAGCACAGGGAGAAGCACAAACAGAGCGACTTGTGGGCTCCCCTGAGTGCTGAGGAAGGCTGGAGCTCCATGGAAGGAGTCCAGATGCCCAGGAAGGAGCATCTGCCTTCCAGCGTCTCCTGAGGGCAGGCTGGGAAATTCCCTTTCCTGGTGAGACCTGGGCTCTGTTGCAATTCCTCATTATATTCTGCATCAGAAACAAATAACAAAAATTTAAATTATTAGCAAAACCCAGGCAGAATCCCAGATTCTTTCAGAAACCTCAAATCCAGACCTAGATTTGCATGGACCCAGACATTCAGGTGCCTCACTCTCATGGACCAAGGCAGCTGGGTTACTCGCAGTCCTGGGGCAGACAGAAGCCGCATCTTTCCTTTGATATTTTGCCAAGTCTTCTCTTTCTCCTCCCACCAGTGCAGTAGGCTGACTAAAAGCCTCCAAATGCAATTTGCGTGGCGGGGGTACTTTTGCTCTAGACCTCCTAGCAGCTCTGTATATGATCCTATAGATCATCTCTGCTCTCTGCTCTGCTAGGGATCCAACCTCTCAAGTGCAGGCCTGCAACCTGCCTATCACTCAGATAAAGGCAGGAGGGAGGACGTGGACTCCCCACCATGTACAAGTGATCCATGTAGCCTCAGTGTATGCTGGGAGCTGTAATTGGTCTATGGGCAAACTTATCCCCGTCTTGCTTTCTGAGTCCTTGGCCCTAGCCATGGGTGATAAATTCCCAGTCCTCTCATTTGTTCCCATTATTTTAGATGTTTCTTTTCTCAACTGTAAGGGGTTCAGTTTGGATTCTGGAGTGGGTCTCAGCTCATAAGAGGACAGGATATTGGGTCCTTGGACTTCTCTTTATGCTACCACTGGCTGCTTGTGTTCTGCCTCCTAATTGGTAGCTGCGCTTTGCTCCCTGACTTGTTCCAGGCCAGATTTTCCATGGCTGCTTGAGAAAAGCGGGGCACAAAGGAGAGAGGCCTTCAAACTGTTCCCCAGTGCCTGTCCAGCTCAGTGCGCTTTCTGCTTCCATTTCTCTCCCCTCAGCTATCCCCTTGCCAGGTGTCCAAGCCCTTTCTACACCAAAGCAAACTGGCCCCCACAAGGGAGAAAAGAGGGTGCCATCAGTAGCTCAGGAGCAGCCCTATGCTACTGGACTCCCAAGTTTCTGGAACCCTGCGATTGGTCAATCAGCTGTGAAAGAAACTATCTTGAAGGTTTGAAAAACAACCAAAGAAAGGGAGCGAGGACTATGTCTTGTGCCCTTTGCTTGCCCAGCTCCTGCCATCCAGGAGACAGAGTAGAGATGTACAGCTCTCTCATAAGCTGGGCCAGGCTGCCCTTCCATCCCAGCCCCTGGAGCCAGCTTATCTTGGGCTTCTATCCAGCTGACGGGAAGAGTCTCTGGGAACTGGGTGTGCATGCCCTGTGGACAAAGGCACAGCTCCCCTGACAATCCCCGTCAGCCAACTTGGACACTAGCCTTGGGGACCATGTGTTTGAGAATGCCTGCCCTCAGACTGCAGGAGCAATAGGGCTCCCAGAAGCTGGAAGGGGACCCAGGTGTGTTTAGCTCTCCACAGACATCTTTGTATAAATATGTGGTAAAGTTGGGCATCAAGAGAGCCTGAGGAGTCTAATGAGGAACCTACTTGCTCCCCGCAACCAAGCAGATCTGCACATTGCCCTCATCCAGACCAGCTCTGTTGGAAGGAAACTGGGTCCAATGTAAGAGGGGGCTGGTCCCAGTCCTGGCAGGTGAGAGAGTGGGAGAGGCATCCTTTCCTGGCCTCTGTTCTCTTTGAAACCTGTACTCAGGTTGCCTTGAATGTGGACTTGGGGAGAGCCAGGGACCCAGAGTGCCAGGGCAGGCTTCTGGGTGGCACTCATGGAATGGCCCAGCCCTCTGCCAGCCATAGGCCCTGTCCCCCAGTGTCAGGGAGTAGGGGCTGGGCTGTGAGTCCTACTGCCTCTTACTGTTCTTATAATGCACTGTAGAAATTGTATGTAATGTATTTAAATCAATGCAAATGTATGAATAACAAGTACAATTCTGACCTTTTTTGTCTAGTTTTCTTTGGTGGAAGGAAGACAATGTAGAATGCAATTTTAAGGACAGAGAACCCTAAGTTTCTGTGAGTTGCTTAAGCCATGGCTCCTGAGTCTATTTCCCTCCAGTGGGGGAAATCCAGACCCTCATTTCCAGTCTCAGTGCTCTGAACACCAAAATTTTTTCATAACTTAAATTTGACACCAAAACTGACCTGAACCATGATGAATCCATAAGTGTGAATATTTGTTGCAGAAATAATTGTTTTGTTATGAGATATTCCCCTATTAGGGATGACACAGTATTTGCACTGACTACTTCTGCAAACTAAAAAAATTCCCAAGTCATCTAGTCACAAAGGTTTGGAAGGAATATGGACCGGTTTCCCTTCTTGGCTATGAGAGGACAGCCCTGCTCTGCATGTGCTTGGAGCACTTTGAGCCCTATCTTCGTTAAAGTGATGGATAATCTAGCAGAGAGGATGGGTGGGCGGGGAGCTGAATGGGAATGGTGTGGTATGCTTCTTTTGAGGATCACCTCAAGGATTTTCAGGCTATGGGAACCTTGGAAAATGGAGGAGCTCAAGAATGATTGGTTCAGCTGTTGACCCATCTCAGGATGGTTGGCCCATGGGGATGAAGAAGCCAGCTGAGGAACTGGCACCCATTACTGTGACTGCAGGCTCACTGCCCACTCTGTAGAGCTGACTGTAATAGCTTTCCCTCTAGTGCTGGCCAGGGGCCAAAAACCCTGTCCTCTCCTGTGGCTCAGGACTGCTGCAAAGATGCTTCCATCTCCGCATCTGACAGCCTCTGGAAAAGGAAGCTTCGGCACAGGGCCTCTACCGGATGGTGGTGAGAAAGCAAAGGAGGCCAGCCCTATTTTCTTCTTCCTAGGAACACACAGCCTTCCCTGCAATGAGCCCAACCCCTCACCCCCCAGCTCCGGAGTATCAAGATTCACACAGTTCTTGGTGCAAATGTTTTTATTTTGACACTTAAACCACAGTTTACTTGTGTGGCCTAACAGGGACAGGGGTGTATGACAGGCTGCTGGATCATGGGTGATAAAACAGGAGGGTTAGTAGCAGGAGTGGTGAGATGTTTGGTCTGAGTGCCTGTCACTTAACTCCCAGGGGAATGTCATGCAGCCCAAGTATAGTGTTAGGTGGGGAAGGGCCAAGGCAAGAACGGTCACTGTTGCTGCTCCTGGTGAGGAATGGGTCCCACACAATTAGAGCTCAGTGGATATCTCCAGTCCTCTTCTGAATTGAGCAGGCCAACAGCAGCATGTGGGGCTGTCTGCCTCAAGTCTCTTCCTCCTTCACCTTCCCGGGCCCTTTGGCCAAAGTCCCTATGATTCCTGGGGAAGATAATGCCATTCCCAGCCCCTTCCCTGGATCAGTGTCTGATTTGATGGAGGTAGCTTGTGGGGCCCGACTTCCTCCAATTCCGGCGGATCCTGGCACTTGTCCTCCTAGTGTTCAGATACTGATCGCTGGAAGCCATCTCTGTGGCACTGCTCTGTGGGTCAGCCAGTGGATCGCAGGGCTCTGGGATTCTGTAGGGAACAAGTGTGGGATAGGCCAACATCAATAGGAAGGGCAGAATGAGGAATAAAGAGATTTTGGTCATGTGAACTATTAAAACACACTGGGACAAAATGAGACCAGGGCTCTGGTCTCGTCTCTGCCCGCTGAGAGCTACACGACGAAGCAAAACTTTCAGATTTCTATAAAGAGAGTAGGACTAGATCAGGGTGTGCAGCATTCAACGTTTCTCCAACTTCCTCATCCTGTACTCATGGCAGACATGGTTAATCAGTCATATGAGACTGGAGGAACCAAGTATCCTTACTAAGGCGTATTAGGTAGTGATTACTAATCAATTGGAGTTGATATGGACCTGATGATCTCAGAAGGCCTGTTCAGGTCTAATGTTCTGATTGTGGGCTCCACAGAAGGCGGTGGAGGAATGAAGCCTAGAGTGTGCCCATAGCAGTTGGTTAGGCCAGTGGTCGGCAAACTGCGGCTTGCGAGCCACATGCGGCTCGTGAGCTGCGGTTTGCCGCTCTGTTGACTAATGAGTTTGCCGACCACTGGGATAGGGGCTTAATCACAAGGAAAAACAACAGCCTGTAATTATTGGAATCGAGAGTCTAGATCAGTGGTCGGCAAACTCATTAGTGGTTTGTGGTTCAGCCATGTGGTTCAGCTCGATCTCGGGGGGGGGGGGGGGGGGGGATGGGGAGGAAGGGGAGGATCCCTGTTCCTGGGCTAGCAGTGATCTAAGCAAAGAGATGGATGACTAGGGAAAGTTTGGGATAAAGTTTCTAAACAACTGTTAACCTTTGTTGCCTCTAGAGTACTTTCCTATGCTATATTCTCTGTAATTCCAGAGCCAAGATATTCATCAGGCTGACTTTTGAATGTTAACTGTTCTTTAACAGATAAATAGTATTTTTCCCCCCTTCCAAACACTAGTCCCTCCTAAATGGTTAAGAATCACTGTGAAATAAGGTGGCACTGATAGGATCCTGGCACCCCTTCCCCTGGGAGTTCACACGGTCATATATGACTCCAATACAACCTTTTAAGTGCCAACCATGTGGTAGGTAGACCTTACCACAACCCCAATGGTAGGCACTTTGCAGTGAGGCTGGGTCAGTAGCTCCAGGCCCCACAGCCAGGAAATGGTGAATGGGCATCATCAGTGCTCTCCCTCCCTCAGCCCTCCACTCCCAGGAACCTACCTGAGCCGGCTGCAGTGATGTAGCGAGTGGCCCAGGGATTTCTGCCTTGGGGGCCTCTTTCTGCGCAGCCTCCTCAAGGCCTCTGCCACACGGTGGTCCCCTGCACACTCCCAGATGATCTGTGCCCGTTCCTCTGCCAGCTGGTCCCCGCTGCGCTGAAACAGACTCTGGATCTGCAGCAGCTCTGCGTCCTGGAAGATGTTGGCCGAGGCCTGCTTGCGGCCCCGGGCCTCAGTGGGGGCCTGCCAAGGGAGCGGCTCACTCACCACAGAGGCTGGGGTGCCCATTCTGGGTGCTCTGAGGAAGGAAAGCATGGAGATCAGCAGCTCAGCAGGCCCTTCCCAAACCTGGGGCTCCTGACTAATGCAAAGACTTCCGGTGTGTCTGTTCTTCAGGAGCCAAGGTAAGGTAAGTCTTAAAATCACACTGATTTTCCATGGCAAATGATGTTAATAATGACAGCCAAACTTTATTATAAAGTGCTATGTGTCTGACATGTGGAAATTTAAGAGTCACAGACACCTCTGAGGTAAGTGTTGTTTATCCCCACCTTACAGATGAAGGAGTGTGACTCAGAGGTTAAATGACTTCCCCACAGTCACAACGCCCCATGTAGGTGCAGAGCCAGGAGAACAGGTCTGTCTGGCTCTAAAGTCCAGGCAGACCCCAGGATACCCAGGTCTTTTTTTTTTTTTTAATATACTTTATTAATTTTTACAGAGAGGAAGGGAGAGGGATAGAGAGTTAGAAACATCAATGAGAGAGAATCATTGATCAGATGCCTCCTGCACACCCCCTACTGGGGATGTGCCCGCAACCAAGGTACATGCCCTTGACTGGAATCGAACCCGGGACCCTTGAGTCTGCAGGCCGACGCTCTATCCACTGAGCAAAACCAGTTAGGGCATGGATACCCAGGTCTTAATAACACCAGCAGCAGCAGTTGAAGTGTGGTGAGTCAGTGTGTTACACACCACTGTAAGAGCCATATTCACCTGGCATCGTTGAAATGTGAACACAGCAGCCCTATGAGGTAGGTCCTTTCACCCTCCTCACTTCACAGACGAGGAAACTGAGAAAGAGAATGCAGATTTCTGATGGTGAGGCCCAGGCTCTACAGTACAGAAATAGAGGGGTTGTGGAGCTGGGTTGGAATCCCACTTCTGGCTGCCTGCACCACTTACTGGCTGCTAACCTCCGCTCGCAGCTCCTTCCTGTGTAATTGTATCAGCTGTACTAACTAGTACCTACTTCTTAGGTTGCTGTGAGGACTGAATGAAGGCACACAGAGCTTTAAGAACAGTGCTCAATGTTCTATTCTGCTTTTCCATCCATAAAATTGACAAGAGTTATCCCACCTATCTTCAAGAATCTCAGGTTGAACCAAGTCCATACAGGATGAGGCAAAGGTAGGCTTACAGCTGTTCGTATGGGAACTAATACAGTAATTAATAAATAATATAAGGAAAAACTCTGTTTCTCGTACTCACAACTGTAAACCTACTTTTGCCCCACCCTGTATAATTTAGCAAACAGTATGAAATAGACCACTCAGATCTACCGTACAAAGGACCACTGAGAGGGGCAGAAGAAGCTACAGGGTTAGAATACTGTCAGGGCAGAGGCTGAAACTTACAAGAAAACTGATAAAAGTTACACTCATGTCAATGTCCTCCCACCAATATCCAGGAAATAAAAATTAAATCATATTCCTCAGTTCTAGATAGTTCACACTGAATAAATAATAAAGGCATAAGAAGCTCACCCACCTTATCCTTGTTTCTGGTACAACCTGAAAAAGGCATGGTATTGGAAAACAAGGAGACAAGAAAGACCAAGGACTTTGGCATTATGCAGAACTGGGTTTGTATCCCAGCTCTGCCTCTTGCCTAGCTGAGACCTTAGGCAAGTTAATCAACCTCTCTGAGCCTGTTTGCTTAACTGTCAAATGGAGCCAAAACCACTTCTCAGGATTGGTGTAAATGAGTCTAGTATGGTACCAGGTGCCCAATAAAAGCTAAATAAATGCAAATGCCCCTCTTTTTGGCTTCCTTGACTTTTGTGTTGGGTCAGAAGAGTGATGTGGTAAGAGTTCTTCCTCCAAGCAGTCTAGCCTGAGCCAGTTGAGAGCCTGCCTTGTTCCCTCTGCCCCTCAGCCCTGGGCCTAATGGGGAAGGCCTGGTTACTAAGTCAGACCTCATTCCACAGCTAGCTTCAGAGACAGCTGTCAACCAGCAACCAGCTTGAAAAGGAGACAGGTAAAATGCACATGGTCACTGTGAAAAAAAAAAAAAAAAAAAAAAAAAGAGCAAACAATAGAATCATAAATAAAAGCACTACTGGTTTCCTATCCTCAGCTCACTTGCAAAAATAATCCTTACTCTCACCTGCCTTTTGTTCTCCAGAGAATTTGAGCCATCTCTTTTTTTTAAAATAAATCTTTATTGTTCAGATTATTACAATTGTTCCTCTTTTTCCCCCCATAGCTCCCCTCCACCCGGTTCCCACCCCACCCTCTGCCCTTACCCCCCCTCCATTGTCCTCATCCATAGGTGTACGATTTTTGTCCAGTCTCTTCCCGCACCTCCTGAGAACTGTCAGTCCACTCCCTTTCTATGCCCCTGATTCTATTATATTCACGTTTATTCTGTTCATCAGATTTTTTATTCACTTGATTTTTAGATTCACTTATTGATAGATATGTATTTGTTGTTCATAATTTTTATCTTTACCTTTTTCTTCTTCTTCCTATTCTTAAAGAATACCTTTCAGCATTTCATATAATACTGGTTTGGTGGTGATGAACTCCTTTAGCTTTTTCTTACCTGTGAAGCTCTTTATCTGACCTTCAATTCTGAATGATAGCTTTGCTGGGTAGGGTAATCTTGGTTGTAGGTTCTTGCTATTCATCACTTTGAATATTTCTTGCCACTCCTGTCTGGCCTGCATAATTTCTGTTGAGAAATCAGCTGACAATTGTATGGGTGCTCCCTTGTAGGTAACTGTTTTTCTCTTGCTGCTTTTAATATTCTTTCTTTGTCTTTTGCTCTTGGCATTAAAATTATGATGTGTCTTGGTGTGGTCCTCTTTGGATTCCTTTTGTTTGGGATTCTCTGCACTTCCTGGACTTGTAAGTCTATTTCTTTCACCAGGTGGAGGAAGTTTTCTGTCATTATTTCTTCAAATAAGGTTTTTAGTATTTTGCTCTCTCTCTTCTTCTGGCTCCCCCATAATTCGGATGTTGGTACACTTGAGGTTGTCCCAGAGGCTCCTTACACTATCTTCATAATTTTGGATTATTTTTTCTTTTTGCTTTTTTGGTTGTGTGTCTTTTGCTTCTTTGTATTTCAACTCTTTGACTTGATTCTTGCGATCCTCTCGTCTGCTGTTGGATCTCTGTATATTATTTTTTATTTCAGTCAGTGTATACTTAATTTCCAGTTGGTCCTTTTTCATATCCTTGAGGGTCTCGCTGAATTTATCGGCCTTTTCTTTTCTTTTTTTTTTTTTTAATATATTTTATTGATTTTTTACAGAGAGGAAGGAAGAGGGATAGATAGTCAGAAATATCGATGAGAGAGAAACATCGATCAGCTGCCTCCTGCACACCTCCCACTGGGGATGTGCCCGCAACCAAGTTACATGCCCTTGACCGGAATCGAACCCGGGACCCCTCAGTCCGCAGGCCGACGCTCTATCCACTGAGCCAAACCGGTTTTGGCTTTATCGGCCTTTTCTAGAAAATTCTTGAAAAACCTTATAACTGTGGTTTTGAACTTTATATACAGTCGTTTGCTTTCCTCCATTTCTTTCATTTGTGACCTGTTTCTTTGTCTCCGCATTTTGGCTGCTTCCCTGAGTTGATAGAGTGGCTTTGTGTGCTAGGTGTCCTATAGGGCCCAGTGGCTCAGGCTCCCCAGTTACCTGAGGTGGACACTCTTGGTGCACCCCTTTGTGGGCTGTGTGCACAGTCTTGTTGTAGTTAAGCCTTGATTGTTGTTGGTATCACTGGGAGGAATTGACCTCCAGGCCAACTGGCTATGAGGATCAGCTGTGTCTATGCTGGGAGAACTTCTGTGCTGGAGACACCCTTAGAGACAAGACTTGCAAAAGTCTCTGTGCACAGCTTGGATGGGGTGGAGTTTCAGGGCTGAGCAGACAGCAATGGCTTCCCATCAGCCCTGCCCTAAGAGGCCCTCCCAGGTCTCAGTGTCCCGCGGTAATCTCTGTAAGCACCTCTGAGAGAAAGCTGCCCTCGAGTTTCGCCCGCTGCCAGACAGTCCAGTTTCTCCCCAAATGAGTCTGGGTCCCCAGAGTCTCGCCCAGAACTGGAGTTCAGAGCAGTTGGGAGCCATTGTCTCCCTCCCGATTGAGAAAGCTAGCCACGTACTCAGTTGCCAGCCCTCTCCACGTGCACCTCTGTACCTCTGCCTTCTGCAGCTCCTCTGAGTCTCAGTGTGCTTTTCTCTTTCCTTCTAGTTGTAGAATTTCCACTCAGCCAGCTTTCCTGTGTTTCTGGATGATGTCGTTTTATCTTTTAGTTGTAGTTTTGAAATTGTTGTGCAAGGCAGCAGTTTAGGTGTTTACCTATGCTGCCATCTTGGTTTCCGAGCCATCTCTTCATCCCATTCAGACTTCCCAGATAATTATTGTCCCTTCCTTACCCTGGCCTTCCCTCTTCCTCACCTCAATGGCCACCTCCTGATTCCAGTAATTTCTACACTCCACTGTCCTAGTTTCTAGGCCTTCTATCATAAGAACTTACTCTTTTTAAAAATATATATTTTTATTTCAGAGAGGAGGGGAGAGGGAGAGAGAGATAGAAACATCATCAGCTGCCTCCTGCACACCCCACACTGGGGGTCAAGCCCGTTATCCGGGGCATGTGCCCTGACAAGGAATCAAACCATGACCACCTGATTCATAGGTCAACACTCAGCCACTGAACCACACCAGCCAGTCCCCACTCTCTTTTTTCAAAAGATCTAATAATGAAAATAAACCTACAAAAGACTTTCAAATAAATTCATAAAAATTATACTTGTTATCTGGAAAATAATCTTAAAACCTGCCTCTTCTTAGGCACTATTATGGGAATCCAGTAATATATGTGGTAATTAAACTCCCAGAGATAGATGATATAAATATACTGTGATCAGGAAACAGTCACCAAGTAACACTTACAGGCTGGTAAAGAGAAGTCAAAGCTAACTATGGAGCATTTATTCTGTGTCAGACAATACGCATAATATAATTTCATCCTTAAAACAATTCGAGGGGCCAGGCACTGTTAGCCTCACCCCAGTTCACAGAGAAGCAAAGGGAAGCTGAGACACAGATATAAAGCAGGGACTCAGCCAAGGCCAGAACCTAGTCTGACTGCAGCCCAAGCTTTTAAGCAACAGAGGTGTCTTCACAGCCAAGCAGCTCAAAGCACATTTCTTCCCATTAGTCTGTGAGGAGTGCCAAGTCACAACGGGGAAACCCCACCAGTAGCAGGGGGAGAAAGAACACTGGATATCCCAGTTGGAGGCAAGGGTGGGGTGTGGAATTTATTTTAATCTTTTCAATAACATCAGGGCCGTTCCCTGGGTGACAGGCTGCCTCAGCTTTGAACTCGTGGCACTCTGAAGAGGAAGATCCCCAGCTTCCACAGAAGGAATCTGGAACTGTAACCCAACCCAGGGCACAGAGCTATGTCTTAAGAGTTAGTTAGAGGACTGGTTTGAGCCTCAGTTCTGCCACTCAGTGGCTGAGAGGCCTCAGGGATTCTGTGGCCTGCTTCCCTCTTCCATCTGTGAGAAGAACAGGTTGATGCTGATGGTCTCTGAAGGCCTGTACCAGGGTTGAGAGTCAATGATTCCATGACAAGGCTAGGTCTGAACGAAGAAGAGCCTACGAGCAACATGTGTGGACAGGTCTGGCTAATTAGGTATCAGAAGACTCCCCAACCAGTAGCTCCCCTTCTCAATCTTCCTGGAGGTCAGACACTGTTTTGCTGCTGTGGGCTGTGGGGTTAGGGTCTGGTAGAAGACAGAGAACTCACTGCTCTAAAGCACTCTAATGACCTAGGCTGGCTATAGCCAAGCCTGGGGCAGACTCCTGGGGCATGTCCCCTCTCTCAAACTCAGACAATCTCACCCTCTTCTTGAGAGACTGGCAACAGGATCAAATAGCAGCAGCTGCCTCAAGGAGGAAATGGCTTGGAGCCTGACTTCCCAGATAGTCCCAGCCACCTCTGCCAGGGCTGCAAGGCCCTACAAGGCCCTACAAGGCCCTACTTCCAGCTGCCCAGTTACAGTGAGTTACAAATGCACCAATGAGAAACCATCTGAAAGAGCCTGAGCCTCTAGCCTCACCATACCTTCTATGATCCTGTGAAGGGAAGGGGGGCACCTCTAGATTTTGAGGACCCTCACTCTTGGCTCTGCCTCTCACCCTGAGATTCAGACAGCAGAGTGAGGCTGAGAATAAAAATTGGTGGATATCAGGTAGGATTAGATTATAAACTTGGGGAAAACTGAATCACAGCACTTTTGTTATCAGAAGAAACTTTTCCTGTCTCATTCAATGTGTTCAATAGTTACTTCCCCCTCATTTCCTGGACAAGACCTGCATCCAGGAAAGTCAGTATATACTTGAACAATGGTACTTTTTAAACTGGAAAATGAAACCACAGGGCTATTAAAAGATTACAAATGAATCTTTCAGAGCTGACATTAAAAAAGATAAGCATGGATCTGTGAGCAAATGAGTAAAGACTAATTGCAAAATACTTCAATTTGATACAAACAAGGTTAAAAATGAACCCCCAAGTGAATGCCAAATGTTGAACATGACAAAGTTCAATTCGTTTTGAAACAGACAATAAAGGAACTATAGAGCTCTAACAAAGAAATATATTTAAAAAGTGACTCACCATGTAATGATTTGCAATTTATAAATATTGCAGTCTTTGCTATGCATGAAGCTCCGTTTAGACACCTATCTATGCTCATCGTGGTCTCAGGGTCGTGGAAAATAACCATGAGAGGCAGAACACAGTTGTGCGAACTAGGCAGCAACTGGCTCCCCACCAGGCTCCCTCCTCCAGATAACCCTGTTGGTGCTAATAATCTGCAATCGGAGGCCAAGGGTCTCTTAGAAAAAGAACTGGAGGCTCTGGCCCAAGGCCCAAGTCAACACTGTGGCCCTGGCCTACTTCCTTGGACAGACATGCCACTGGACAGCAGCCAAAATCTGTGGCTCCTCAAGTGGGAGGCCCAATCCAAACGCTGTGTGGGCCCCCCACACGGAAGAGCCTAGTCTCAGGGAGGCATGCCTGAGCAAAATGGACATACGTTGGCCTCCAAATCTCTGTCCCAAAAGGTTTGAGAAAGGAACTGGACCCTTCCCCCAGACCAAGTCTCAGATATGGCCTGGGGAAAAACAAACAAACAAACAAAAACTACTAGATCTAGGAATACCTTTTCAATAGTTCAAGAACCTTGAATTCTGGCTGTACCACTGATAACTGGGTGACCTTGGCAAGCCTCAGTTTTCCCCTGCTTCAGTTTGTTCATTGTCAAAATGGTGAGAAAAAATAACCCTTAATGGGATAAGGGAGATGAAGTATGCTGAAAGTATCCATCCCAGTACATTATGAATGAATGGTATAAAGGAAAGGGCTTTTTAACCACCCATTTTCGTCATCACCACTATCATGAAACTCCATCAAAAGGGGCCTTCACTCTTGGGAGAAGAGGGTGAAGGGAGAATGGAGTAACCTGCGGATTTTTAAATCATCGCTGCTGTTGAGGCACCTTGCTCCAAAACAAGTCCAAACCAGCACTTTGAGAAGAGTAATCTCTTTAATCCTCATGACACCCTTCTGAGGGGGTACTATGGTTACACCCATTTTACAGATGAGAAAGCTAAGCGCAGGAAGGTTAAGTCACAGGTAGTATGTGATAAGGCCAGGATATGAACCCAAGAGGTCTGACCCCAGCTCTCGCTCTCATCTAGTTATTTTTGTTCCCACCAGAGGGTGCCAAGGACTGCAGAGGAAAGACCCAGGAGGCTCTGAACCTTTTCGGAGCCTGCTATCTGCTTCTACCGGTTTTGGAAGGCGGAGGGATCGAAAGTCATGTTTCCCCAGCCAGCCTCTGTGCCATCCGCACTCCATGGCCCCGTGGGGAATTAGAGTGATTACTCACCAAGCTGAAGGGCGGCGCCGACAGACCTCAAATCGGGATGGGGCAAGCTAAGATGCGCCTACCCCAACCCCTGCCGCCTTTCGAAAGGGCGGGCGCAGCTCTGGGCTTCTGCCGCGAAGGTGTCACTAGGACCAGGAGGCATCCACCAACAGGACAAGAGCTTGGGAGGGGGTATCCTGGCCGATATCACACGGCGACAACCCCAGCACAGGTCGGTCCCCGCGACTTAGACGTGGCGCTTCGCACACGGGCCCTAGGTGTATCTGGGGTTCAAGTCCGCCGGCACCCCAGTTCTGATGGCTCGCCCTCCCGCCCGCTCCCACCAAGAGCCGGGTCGCAGACCTACGTACCTGACTGCCGTGGCCGGCCAGCTCGGTCACAACCACGGCCCCAAAGCGCTCCCTGGAACAGCCAATCCTCAGCCGAGCCTTGTGGGAGCTCCAAAGCGAGCCTTCCAAAACCGAACGCGGCGACTCCGTGGGCCAATCAGCAGCCACAGAGGGGTGAGGGGCGTGTTCTGGCTCCTCCCCCTTCCCTCCGCGGCCTCGAAACCTAAGTGCGAAGATTCCCGGGTCCAATCAGAGACGGAGCAACAGCGAGGGGCGTGCCCGCCCAGGTCCCTTCCCTTGGCCCCCCAGCCGCTCTTGCGTCTCGCTGGGAGGTGCCCCGCTTTCATTGACGTCAGTCCCCGGGAGAACGCGGTTTTGCTGGCTCGGGACCGGGGTGGGGCCGCATTCCTGCCCGGGGTTGCGGCAGCGGCGGGCCCTGCAGTGTACACGTGATAGGTGCCCCCTCCCCTGGGCCCAAGGCCTGTGTGCACAGCGCCGGTTCCTTGCAGCGTGTGGCCCGCAGCAAACAGACCTGCAGCTCCTTATGCTCACCTCCCCAATACTTACGTTCTGGTTCCAGCTTTGAGGGACAGAAATGGACAGTAAGTGCGGTGGTCGGACCGTGGGCTTCAAAGCCAAAATGTCTTGATACGAATCTTGGATTGGCTGTGCAAACTTGGGCCAGTTACCTAAATGAGACAGTAATTTAAAAGGTTTATTCATTCGACCGTGGTCCACAAGGATCCACCCAGTCCGAGTTTCTTGCTGGGCAGTGAACTGGACACACCCATAAGCCCCTCTCCTGGGGGAATTTACAGTTTAGTAAGAAAGGCAGGTATTAAAAATCCTAAAACATTTAGTTGTTATTACAATTGTGATAAATATTATGGGAATAAGAGTGTAAAATGGAGGAACCTAAACTCTCTCTGGGAGGTCCTGCAAGGCAGAAGTAACATTTAAGCTGAGATACGAAGTTGGTCACATGAAGAGGGACTGGGAAAAGTGTTTAAGGAAGAGAGAATAGCATGTGCTAAGGTCAGCAGGTAGTTTGACTAAGGAAGACTTGAAATGAGGCCTGGAGTAAGGCTAGCAAGGGAGAGAGGTGGGAAGCAGAAGGCAGAGGCAGGCAGTAAAGTTTCCATTTCTTCTTAAGAAGGGAATAGCATTGTGTGAATTTATTTAAGAGACATTTAATAGCACTTACAATGTGCAAATAATGCCTGTCAGCATTTTACAAATATTAGCTCATTTCATCCTCATGACAAATTTGTGTTCTTAGAAGGTCACTTTGGTTACAGCTTGGAACTTGGATTGGAGGAGGCAGGAGTAGAGTCAGGATGGCTCTTGATAAACATTTGTTTACTTCCTTGGAAGATGAGGGGTTGCTTGTGCACTGGTTCAAAAATGGTCAGTAGGCAGCTAGGTCTTCTGATTTCTCTTTCTCTACAGAGCTGCCCTTCGTAGTCATTGTATTTCTCTTCTGTAACAGTTCTGAGGGGGAAAGAGTAAAAGCCTGCACAAAAGGATTCCTGGGTCCCTTTTTGCAAGGTGGAAGGGACATTTGGGAGCTGTTCTTCCTCATCCCTCAGACCCTACTTCTTTCTGTCCTGCACAAAACATCAGCAAGTGCTTTGCTGTAGTTAAAAGGGTTTGAACAGTGGTTTCTCTTTGCTTTTCCTGAAGCCCTGAGGAAATATTGAAAAGAGCAAAGAAATCAGCAATGTTCTCCAACAGAAAGTAGTTCTGTGAAGCCTATCAGCCAACTGCTTGGCTAAGGAGGGGACTGTGTAGACTGGAAACTGGGAGGCTGGGCTTCTGAACCAGGGACTCCTCTAGCCCATTCTAAGCAATAGAACGGCCAAATTCTTGGCATGTCAGTGCTTGGAGAACCTAGGAATTCTGAGGTCGTGAGCATACCAGCGTAGGTATTGGGAACTTGTGGCTTCTGGGTCATATGTGACTAAGGCTGGGTGGAGAATGTCTCCAAACATTTTTTGCAGGCATGTGACCATGTACTTACCACACAATGGAACCACTTCTTTTGTTGCAGCTTTATGATTCAGTATTTCTGATGAGAAGATGGGGCACTTCCACAGTTGTGTGGGTCACGCAGAAGAGGGTGATCTGGGATCCACCCCTAACAGGGACCTATTTAGAGAAGGTCACCTCTGGGGATAGAGCCCTGGAGTACTTCAAGCCAAGACTTGGTTTGACCACGAATGGGTTAAGGTCTTTTTCTGGGGAGTACAGAGGGAACTTTCACACTCAGCTGAAAAGCAACAGTGTGACTTTTGAGTCAGCTCTGTATTTTGTTTTGTTTTTGATAAATGATCCTGGTCATTCTAAACTTTTTTTTTAAGCACCCTTCTGCTTAGGACATTATGCACAACAACTTACAGCCCTCTTCTCTGAACTTATAACCAGAACAGGCCCAAAACAGCAAAGTTCTGCAGGCAAAGGGTACATTATTGAAACACTAAAAACAAACAAACAAACAAACAAACAAACAAAAATAACAAGCAAGCAAACAAAATACCATTCGTGTACATTAGAATTAAAGGTCAGTATTGTATTAGTCAGTTTGGGTTGCCATAGCAAAATACCACAGTGTGGCTTAGCAACAAACATTTATTTTCTCACAGTTCCAGAGGCTGGGAAGCCCATGATCAAGGTGCCAACCCATTTGGTTTCTGCTGAGAGTTCTCTTCCTGGCTTGCAGATGGTCACATGCTCACTGTGTCCTCACATGGTAGAGAAAGAGAGAGCTCTCAGGCGTCTCTTCTTATAAGGACACGAATCCTATCAGGTCAGGACCCACTCATTTATCCTTACTTACCTTCTTAACACAAATACAAACACTCTGGGAGTTAGAGCTTCAACATATGAATTTTGAGGAAATATAATTCAATTCATAGCAAGTATAAACTCATGGTTTTTAATACATAGGTAAGCAGTAGATATAAAAATAAATCTAGCTGGAAATATATGTATGCTTGTATGTGCAAATGTATTCATGTCTATGTATACACAAGAACACACAACCATACACATTTTCCAGTTGTGTCTGCTGAGAGGGCCCAGAAGCAGTGGCAGTGCAGAAGCATAGCACATTTAGCGCCCAGATATTGATATCTCAGTGCCATCCTCCACAAAAGGAATCATAGACCAGACCTTTTGATAGAAGGGGAATCAAAGAATTTGTAGCCATTACACAAACAAACAAACAAAAGTGAAACTAGGATTCAGAACCCAGTAGTTAGTCTCCAAACCCTCCTTGCTTCATTACGATGCCCTTCACTTATACAGGTGAAGACCTGGGTAAAACAAAAAGGCTGATCCTTCCATGAGTAAGAGGAAACGCTTCCTACCTGACTGAGCTGTGGGTGAGCTGGGGAATTAAAGGGAACACATTTCCCCTTTCTGGGGCCACTTCCATAGCAAGATGAGAAAGGAAAACAGCATCAGCTCTCCAAGTTAGCTCAAGTAAAGTGGAGGGGAGGGGGCTACTCTAAAGCAACAGTGAGTTCACAGAAATGAAGTCCAGTGGGATAACATGGAACAAGTCATAGGCAGCTCTCATCTCGAGTCTCTGCATACTTGGCTGTGGTGGTTCATTTTATGTGTTAACTTGGCTGGATCATGGGCTGCCCAGATACATATGGTTAAACATTATTCGGGGGTGTGGGTGTGAGGGTGTTTTTGGATGAGTTTAACATCTGAATTGGTAGACCAAGTAAAGCAAATTGCCCTCCCTAATGTGGGTGAGCCTCATCTAGTCAGGGGAAGACCTGGATAAAACAAAAAGGCTGCTCCTTCCATGAGTAAGAGGAAACGCCTGTTACCTGACTCTGCTGGGACATTGCTATTTCCTGCCTTCAGGCTAAACACACCATTGACTCTCCTGGCTCTCCAGCTTGCTGACTGCAGATCTTGGGACTTGTCAGCCGCCATAAATGCAAGAGCCAATTTCTTGTAATAAATCTTTCTTTCTCCTTCCTTCCTTCCTTCCTTCCTTCCTTCCTTCCTTCCTTCCTTCCTTCCTTCCTTCCTTCCTTTCTTTCTTTCTTTCTTTCTTTCTTTCTTTCTTTCTTTCCCTTCCTTCCTTCCTTCCTTCCTTCCTTTCTCTTTCTTTCTTTTCATCTACCTACCTACCTTTTTCTTTTTCTTTTTCTTTTTTTAATATATTTTATTGATTTCTTACAGAGAGGAAAGGGAGAGGATAGAGAGTTAGAAACATCGATGAAAGAGAAACATCGATCAGCTGCCTCCTGCACACCTCCCACTGGGGATGTGCCTGCAACCCAGGTACATGCCCTTGACCGGAATCGAACCCAGGACCCTTCAGTCCGCAGGCCGACGCTCTATCCACTGAGCCAAACCGGTCAGGGCCTACCTACCTATTTCTGTTTCTCTGAAGAACCCAGACCCTTTTCTGCAGACCAGCTTCCTCTGTCTACCCAGAATGTCTACTCCCCACAAATGTGCCTAGTGCACTGGCTTTGGTTACCCAACACCAGCTCCATTCAGGAATTCCATCAGATTCCAGAAGAAGGAATCTGATGGGCCCAGCTTGGGTCAGCAGTGGTGGAGGAGTAAGGGCAGAGCCTTCTAGTATAAATATACCATCTATATCTAGAGCCACTACTCCCACAGGGGCTGTGAGTGGGGGAGACAGGCCTTCCAAAGCATTTCAACTCCACTGAAGATTCTTGTTGCTTCTCTTGCTCCCTGAATGCCATGATGCTGGCTATTTTGGCATCTTCCTGATGGGTCAGGGCAAGTTCCTATTAAGTCTCTAATGACTTCTGTGACCTTTGATCTCTGAACTGTGGCAGCAGTGTCCCACTCTACCTGTCTAGGTTGGGGAGGAGGTGTTTCTTGTCAGTAGAGAGAAAACCAGAGTTGGGGAAAATCTCCATGATTCACCACATCTTTAAAAGGTCCCAGTGGTAATGGGAGGTTGGAAACCCAAGTGGTAGTGGAGGGGAGACCACATTTGCTTTTGCTGTGTGGTTTGAGTGGATAATGCCTTTAAAGAGTCTATTGTGAGACTGGACTTTCAGGGAAAGTTCACTGTGAAAGCAGACCCAGGGACTCTAAGGCAGCTGTCTAGTTTTCTGGAGATCTAAATTTAGTTCCTAGCTCAGTCTGGCTGAATCTCATTTTCCTCAACTGTCGAGTGGAGATAATGAAGTACCTATCTCACAAGGTTGTTGCAAGGGCTAAGAAGGTGATGCAGGTTAAACACCGAGCACAGAGCATTATTTGATAGGGACTCTTGGCTCCAGCCTAGCCCTTGGGGTCTACTCCTCCTGCTTTAAAGCTCCAGCTGTGGGTGAGCTGGGGAATTAAAGGGAACACAATTCCCTTTTCTGGGGCCACTTCCATAGCAAGATGAGAAAGGGGAACAGCATCAGGCTCTCCAAATGCAGATCTTGAGGCCCGTAACAACCACACCCACTCTTGTCTGGCCCCCTAACTGCTGACTATCTACAAAATTGGGACCACTTTATTTTTTGTATTTTTATTTTGTTAATCCTCACTGGAGGATATTTTTCCATTGCCTTCCAGGGAGAGTGGAAGAGAGAGAAAAAGACAGAGAGAAACATCGATGTGAGAGAAGCACATTGATTGGTTGCCTCCTGCATGAGCCCTGATCAGGGCCCGGGCTGGGGAGAAGCCTGCAACCAACCTGCATACCCTTCACCGAAAACGAACCCAGGACCTTTTGGTCCATAGGACGATGCTCTATCCACTGAGCCAAACCGGTGAGGGCGGGACCATTTTCTTTGTACCACTTAGATGCAGTCCTCTGATGTCTTGCCTCCTGGACCAAGGCCTAAGTCCCAGGTATATACAGTGATTAAAAGCCTGGACTCAGAAATCAAATATTTGAATTTCATTCTCCAGTAGCTGTGTGACATTAGATATAACCTTCTGTGTCTCGGTTTCCTCCTCTTAAAGTGGAGATGGTTTTAATAGCCCCTATCTCACAAGGCTATTGTGAAAAGCAAATGAATCAAGTGTGGGAAGTACCTAGCATGGGGCCAGACCCACGGTGAGTGCTCTGCAAATGTTAGTTATTAGTATGGAGCCACTGCCACTTTTACCCAAGGCTGACTGGCAGAGTGGTGTGATTGGCTCAATCCATTCTGGCTCAGGTTGTGCATCCTCATAGGTGAGGCCCCTCTGTTCCACCAGGAATGTGGTCTGTTGGGCCTGTACATCCCCATCACAGGTCCCAGCAGGAGGTAACCTAGAGAACCTCATGTCATGGGCAGCTGTTTAATAACATGATCTCAGGGGCACCTACCTTGGTCACCCACCGTTTGTTACTTAGCCTTCCGGACCCAGCCTTGCCAGCCAGTGTGCAGGGTGGCTTCACATGAGGATAAGCCTCAGGAGGTACCTGTGGCTCCTGGCCAGCTTCCCCTGGGGAGTGAGGGCTGAGCTTTACTAGAGTCGAATGCCTTCACCACTCGCCCAGGCCCATGCATGGCCTTTGTCTTTGCCCAAAGGTGCTTTATGGCCCCAGCAAAGGCCAGGTATTCCTTGGGGGCTGGATTAACAAGCTCAAGAACCATCCAAAGTCCCACCCAACTCTACCCAGGGGCCCTCACCCACCAACCCAGGGGCCCTATTCCCATAGCCTGGTGGGAGCCACTTAGCCCACAGATGAGAGGGCATGTGCCGGCCTGACATATAGAGCCCTTTACTCTGTAGCCTCCGGGAACTTCCTGTCTGGGTGCTGTCCCAATGGTGTCACAGAGTGAGCATGGGATTGAGTCAGGAGACCTCAGTTATAAATTTGGTGCCCACATCAACCAGCTGTGTGACCTTGAACAAGTCACTTACCTTCTCTGGGCCTCAGTACCCATCCTCCATAAAATGAAAAGCCTGGAGCAAATTATTTTTAAGGCCTCTTCCAGCTCAGGCACATAATTGTAGGTACATAGTAGGTGCCAGGTGCATAGTAGGTATTCAGGAAATGCTTATTTAGTAATTTAATAATAAAATTCAAGGCAAGATTCTACAGGTGAAGGCACCCATCTTTCTCACTATGCGTTTTGCCTCCGCTGTTAATTGATTTGTGTCAAGTGCCAGGTCAGGACCTGGCACAAAACAGGTGTTAAGTCAATGTGCGTTGAGCACATATATGCGGTGTGTTTACAGTAGCCCAGAGGCTGAAGACAAAACAGAATGGACTGAACAGTAATTGTTCCTTCCCCTCTGGACATTGGAGCTTACAGTAGCCATCAAGTATCACTGCTCCTTGTTCCCTCAGCAGCCTAGGCCCTGCTTTTGCTCACACTGTTCCCTCTCCTTAGAACACCTGTGAGGGTCTGGCATTTACACTGCTTACCAGCTAATAAGCTAGCCTGCTATTGTCTTATAAATGCTGACAGAAGATACAGGATTGCTGAGCCAAAGACAAAGGACTTACCACCCTGGCATAGCGAGCAGCATGAGCATCATTGTTCCCTCTCTTTCCCTTGTTCCCAAGTTCCATGGGAGAAACACAGAGCGGTGCAAGTGAATGTTACACATCCGGGGGTTTGCGTCATAGCTGAGGAATACCAAGCTTGGGACTCCCACCATTGTCCCCTTCTACCCAAACCACTTTTATAGTAAGCAGCAAGCAAGCCTGCTCTTTGTTTCAGAGAAATTGTTCCCTCCTTTCTCAAAGTTGTTGGCCGCAAACACACACTGAGAACTGGCTGGGGAGAGAGGCCTTGCATTCCTGGCATACCGGGTGATACTATCCAGGGATGCTCAGAATCCATGGTGGACTGCCTCACCCAATAACACCCATCCCCCATCTCTGCTTGTCAAAATTCTGTCCATCTTCAAATGACACTTCATTCTTGCAGCTTTCCCCAGCCCTTCCATCACACTTACATTCTCCTTCCCTTTTGTACTTTCCATGTAGTTCTCATGTATCCGTCTATTTTGTGTCCACAACGGTCTCTTCCCTACAGGCAAAGTGCAAACACTCTGAGGGCAGCTGGTCCTCTTCCTGTGTTCTTCAGCCAGATTGTTTGCATCCATAGGCGGTTAGGCCATCTTTGTTGAGTTGGAGGAATCAAGATCTTTGTGCATGGCTACGTTTTTTGCAGAGAGCCTGCTGAACCACCCCTTGGAATGTCTTCAAGATTCCAGAGGCTAAAAATATCTCCCCAAAACCACAGCATTGACTTCCTTGTAAGGAGTGACTTGGCGGATGAGGCTGAAGGTCTAGGCCCACCAGGTGGCGCCCAACCCTCAACTTTTCAGATGCTTTTTTTTTTTTTTTTTAGAAGAAAAATGATTTTTCTCTTTACATGTTTATTCAGTTAGCTTCCCCACTCACAGAGATAGTTTGTCATCAGTCCAGCACCCAGATCGGCCCCCAGTTGCCTGTTCTAGCCAGCCCTTCTCAAGATTGATGCCCTGAGGGCACTGAGGATGTCCCTCCAGGGGGTTCGCTAAGGGATGCTGAGGGGAAAGCCTTGAAATTGGGGTCAGACGACCTACGTTTGAATCCCTACACTTACTGGTTGTGTTTCTTTGGGCAAATCATGTAACATTTCTGGGTTCCTGTAAAAGCAACTGAGAATAAAATGCAGGAAAGTTTATAAAAGAACCCAGGCTCCTGTTTAAAGAATCACCCATCAGCTCTGTGAACATAGTCCGTTTCCTTAACCCTCCAAGCCCTGGTTTCCCCATCAGCAGATCTAACAGTAGTAATTTTATAGGGCTGTTGTAAGAACTAGGTAGAACAATTAATATAAGGACTCATCATAGTGCCCAGTGTACAGTAGGCATTCAGTTTATAGTGATCACATATATATTATTTATCCTTAGCCCCTAAAACAATGCCCAGCACTTAATAGGTACTTAATACCCACTTGCTGAAAGGATTTCACAGATGAGGAAACTGAGGCACAAAGAGGTCCCAGAACTAGGGAATGATGAAGCAGTCTGCCTCCAGGGCCGCTACACCATGATGCCTCACATAGATATGTGTTACACATCACCATCTATTTATTTATAATGTGCATTCAGCCCTGGCCTGTGAGGCTCAGTTGGTTAGAGTGTCGTCCTGGATACACCAACGTTGTGGATTTGATCCCCGGTCAGGGCACATTTAAGAAACAACCAATGACTGCATAAATCAGTGGAACAACAAACCTATGTCTCTCTCTCTCCCTCAAATCAATAAATAAAATTTAAAATAAATAATTAAAATGTGCATTCAGAGCTTGCTCAGTACCTATAGGTGGGGCTGTTGGCAGGGAGAGGCATTAGTCCCTGAGAAGCCACATACTTTTTCTTCCCTAAGGGGAGCCTGGCTGCTGAAAGAGGGATCCACTCAGCCACGCCAGATGTCATGGACGCATTCCAGGAGATGAGAAACTAGTTCTGTAGAATAGGATTAGCTGGGATTCTGTTGCATGCTCAGTCCCCAGGGTAAGAGGGCCTCTCAGGTCCATTCCTGTTTCTGCAGCCACTCAGCCATCCACTTCACTGACATCTACTGAGTCTCTTACATGCCAGGCACAGGCAAAGATGGAAAGGCGTGATAGCCAGTGCTTACAATGTAGCCCACTCAGAACTACTGCAGAAGGATGCTCTAAGTGGGGGCTCAGAAGAACCAGCAATCAACAGTTTGGGAGGCTGGACCAAAGGGGGGGCATTTACACTGGGCACTGAAGGATATGTAGGAGTGTGCCAGGCAAGTGGGGTCTGGGAATGAAGGGCATTCTGAGCTTATTTGGGAAACTAAAGACGTTGGATAGGGTTGACATGCTGGGTGGGATCATGGGTAAAGAAAGGACGTGAAAAATCAGGAAATTGGAAGTCGGTTGGGGCGAAATTATGAAAATGCCCATAGAAGAGATAAAGCCCTATCCTGTGGTCTGTGGGGGAAGCAGTGCAATAAACAGGCAGGTCTGTGTTTTAGACCTGGTGTGCAAAGGTTGGATAAAAGGAGAGAGACGAGGGACCGGCTGCAACGAGCAGTTTTGTGGTTGTAACTCCTCTAGGCTTCGTGTTCCCCTCAGTAAATGAGGAAACCCATTTGTGCCCCAGTTTCCTCATCTGTGAAATCCTTGCAGCAAGTGAATATTAAGTACCTATTAAGTGCTGAGCCTGTTTTGAGGCTCAAATGAGAATATATGTAAGGCATACTAATAACAATAATGTAAAGTATCAGTCTTTCTCATTACAGGCCATTTTGCCTAGTAGTTCAGCAAAAACACACTTAGGGTCCAACCGGCCGTGGCTCAGTGGTTGAGCATCGACTTCTGAACCAGGAGGTCACGGTTCAATTCCCGGTCAGGGCACATGCCCAGGTTGTGGGCTTGATTTCCAGTAGGGGGTGTGCAGGAGACAGCCAATCAATGATTCTCTCCAATCATTGATGTTTCTATATCTCTCTCCCTCTCCCTTCCTCTCTAAAATCAATAAAAATGTTGTGGGTTTTTTAAGTTAAAAAAAAAAAAAAAAAGCAACGTGAGAGCCTAGGCTGGGCCGCTTTGGCTCACTGGGAAGTCAGAGAAAAGGGGCCTCGGGAATAAGTTCAGGGGGTTAGCCTGGGATGAGCTGCTGCTGCCCACTTCTCCTTCTCCCCTGGTTGCAAGTCTCAGAGTTTAGGAGATGGTGCAGGGTGGCGGGGGGCGGGGCCGGGGGGGGGGGGGGAGAGAAGAGGGAAGGAATGGCAGGGGCATACTCCCGGGGCGGGGGAGGAGAGTTCGGGCTGGGTCCTTTTGTTGAGAATATTGCTCTCTTGCAGGTGGGAATTTTAGGGGAGTTCTCAGGGAAGGGTCTCAATAGAATATTCATCAGCTTTCCAGGTGTGCCCTTTCAGGGTCATGGTCTCCGCTGATTGGTTGGGGCCAGGGTTGGGGGTCATTAGTCAATGCAGCTGGTCGTAAGGCAGCCATGGCTTCACTTGTCTAGTTTTGCTGCTTTTCTGGGCCTGGAGCTGAAATACAGCTGAGGCCTAGATGTTCTCTTTAGGGAGGAAAAGGTCAGGGGTCTAAACTGCAGGAGCAGCGCTATGCCAGGGCAGGAAAGGTTACACTGGGGAGGAGGTTCTTGTTTTCCCAGTTCTGCCCCTTGCTAGGCACCCCGTGCTTTCTGCCCTGGTGACCTCCTGAACCTGGCCCATCCTCCTTGCTCCGCTCATGTCTGTCTATAACAATTGGACTTCGCTTTGTGGCATGTGGGAGGGTCAGTGTGGCCTGCGGTGGGTGATGGTCCCTTTCTCTGACATGGAGAACTTGGAGGGCTGAGACAAAGTCTGAGCCCAGCTTTGGACAGGGTAGGTTTGAGGTAGGCACTGGCAGGATACCACTGATGACCAGGTGAGAACAGATGTCAGTTCAAGATCAGCACTGCTCTCCTCCAGCGCCAAGAAAGGGCCCGGAGGCCTCGGTGGGCGCTAAAATAGGAGGAAGGAGAAAGAAAACAGCTTTCCCCTCCAAGGCTGGACGGGAGCCGTGAGGCAGGGCGGCCCGGATGTGGCAAACTTCGACCAAGCTGGATGGAGCTGAGGGCCCGCGGTTGGCTGGGGGGTGCGGGTGCCCCGAGGACTAAGGATTCCGAGCTGCGAGTCCGGCGCCTGCGGGAAAGGGTGGCCCCAGGGTGGTGAGCGAGGCCGAAAGAGATGGCAGGAAGCCGGGAGGAGCGATTGGGGGTGGAGACCGGGGAGGAGAAGGGAAAGGGGGGTAGGAGGGGTGGAGAGAGGGAGAGAGAATGAGAGGAGGGCTGAGAGGAGGAGAGAGGGGAGGAAGGGTGGGAGCAGGAGAAAGGGCCGAGGACTAGGAGTGAGCGAGGAGGCCGCGGCAGGCGCAGCGGGCACGTCGGCCGAGCCTCCCGCGTGAACAAGGCGCCGCCATTCCGCTACTCGGGGCGCCGCCGCCGCCGCCACCGCGCTCGGGGGCCATGCTCCCGCCGCCCCCGCGCCAGCCGCCGCCCCAGGCGCGCACGGCCCGCAGTTCGGTGCGGCTGCAGCGGGCCTTCCTGCGCGGGCCGCTGGGCGTGCTGCGGGTGCTGCAGCTGCTGGCCGGCGCCTCCTTCTGGATCACCATCGCCACCAGCAGGTACCAGGGGCCCGTGCACTTCGCGCTCTTCGTGTCTGTGCTCTTCTGGCTGCTGACCCTGGGCCTCTACTTCCTCACGCTGCTGGGCAAGCACGAGCTGGTGCCCGTGCTGGGCTCGCGCTGGCTCGTGGTCAACGTGGCGCACGACCTGCTGGCGGCTGCGCTCTATGGCGCCGCGACAGCCATCATGATCGACCAGACACAGAGGCACAGCTACTGCAACCTCAAGAATTACCAGATGCCCTGCGCCTACCACGCCTTCCTGGCCGCCGCCGTCTGCGGTGGCCTCTGCCTGAGCCTCTACCTGCTCTCGGCGCTCTACAGCTGCTGCCGCCGCTACCAGGGCGAGCAGGAGGTGGCGTGAGACGCCCCGCTGCGGGGCGGGGGACCCTGAGGAGACCAGCGCCCCAGCCCTTCCTGCCGCCCGCGCCTGTGCGCCCTGGCACCCTCCCTCGCGCTGCGTTCCCGCCGCCGCCCGCGCCCAGGCACCCGGACACCCAGACACGCAGTTCCCGCCCGACGGCAGCGCCACCGCCCAGAGTCCGGACCACTGCTGGGATGCGCAGTCTCCAGGGGCCCGAGCAGGGCTACATCCGCAGGGCGGACGCGCACTCTCATTCCCCTCCCAAGGAGAGACCTCGCGGTTCCTCTTCCCCTTCCCCGCTGGCAGCGAGACGTGGACAGGCGCCGCGTAGATCCGGCGGAGGCTCCCAAATTGTTGCCAGTCTTCTGGCTGCGCCCCTGCCCCCTTCCTGCCGCCCCGCGCTGGGAAGAGCACCCCCTTTCCCTGGGCCCTCTTCCAGCCTTGAGTGCTGTGAAAGGCAGGCATGCAGCCGCGGGCAGAGCTTGAGACAGGCCGCCACTGGTCCCGGGATGAGCGACGAGTTTGGTTTTAGTTTGGGATTTTTCGGACATCCCGCGCAGTCCTACCCTCGGTGCTGTGATGTCTTGGGGTGGGGCCTATCTCCAAAGGTGAGGATGGATGGTCAGGGCCTGTGGGCTGTCGTCTTGCCTCTGTCTGCTCGCCTTTGTCCTCTCGGTTCACGGAGGCCAGACCCAAACGCACACTAGCTTTCCCAGCCTTGCCCTCCCAGGCCTCTGCTCCACTCCCACCTCCCAATACCTTTTTGCATTAGGGATCCCACACGACCGCCAGGAGAATGTTAGGGTGAGCTCCATTCAGTTTTACAGACGGAGCCCTAGAGCTTGCTTGTAAGAAAAGCCAGAATAACATTAGAACCTTGTCTCCCAACTCCCCTTCCAGCGCTGTTTGCATTAAAACAGTGGTGTTCCCTGGGATCCTGGCTCAGGAAGTTACCCTCTAAAAGAGGGTTTCCAGGCTGAATGGGTTTGTCAAAGGTGCTGTCCCCCCTTCTTGGAGAGTCACTAGCATATCAAAGGCTCTGAGAAGTCCTGCTGTAAAACCAGACAATAAGAAGTGTTTGTTGCCCCTGGGCATGGATCAGATTTTGCCACCTAAGGTTCCCTGCAGTCCTGGCTTTCATTTCTCCCTAGGGGGCCCAACCCATTGGTCTTTTTGAAGATTTGGGGTGCTCCATGTTTCCCAGGGACTTTCTCTAGCAGAGGGAGGGCCCAGCCCATGAGGGAAAATAGCTGCTCCTTGACAGGCCAGGGAGAGGCCTGGGAACTGGTGGATGTGAACATTCCTTTACATTGTTTGGGAAATGAAGCCAAAGTTATCCAGATGGTTTTCCAGTCAAAAGGAATGACACCTGCAAGAGATCCTGGCTTTGACTGTGACAGCGGTCACACTCACCAAGGAGAGGAGAAAGCTCTCGAGCTGGGGGTACAGCTGGCCCAGCCTCAGGAAGGTATGACACTTCTTTGTTTACTGGAGGGGTTAAAGGCCTTCGAATAAAAATACAGAACTCTTTTTCTAAAAGTTAGAGGTTTTTATTCGGAGAGCAAGTTGGAAGGGTGACATTAATAACCACATGTCCAGAGAATTGTGATAATTCAAACTTTTTGCTAAAACCTTCAAAGGTCTGGTCTTTGCGGGGGGAAAAAATTGCCACTCTCTGGATTAGAAACTAGAATAGGGGAGGCCAGAATGTGTCTTTGTGAGCATGTTTGTAAGGCTTAGGTGGGGAGGTGTTAGACTTCTCTGTTGTAGTTGTGAAGATCTGGGTGGTAGGGCACTTCTGTAAGCTTTACTTGGTCACCATAGCATTTATCTAGCCCTCTGTGTGCCTGGCACTGCTCAAAGCACTAGATGTAGTCATTTCATCCTCTCAACAACCCTACTGAAGAGGGTTCTATTATTATTTCCTCACTAGAGGCCCAGTGCATGAAATTCGTGCATGGGTGGGGTCCCTAGCAGCTGCCTGCTGGCAGCTGAGGCCTCCCTTCCCCGGCTGCCAGCTACTGGCCAGGCCTTCCTTCATTCCACACTGCCCCCTGGTGGTCAGCACACATCATAGCAAGCGGTTGAACTCCCAGTGGGTCGAACTCCTGAGGGGACACTTTGCATATTAGGCTTTTATATATATATATATATATATATTCCATATAAGGAATATGAGTCACAGAGAGGTTGAGTAACTTGCCCAGAACCTCCTAGGTGGAGCTAGGTCTTGAACTCTGGCAGTTTGGCCTCTTCACAGCCAGGCTTATATATAGTAAGGGGTCAATTCATGTTAGATACTGTTCACATGGTTATTTTAAAAATCACTTAAATTGTGATAAAATATACATAACAAAATTAACCATTTTGAGTGGACAGTTCTGTAACACTAAGTACATCCACATTGTTGTCAACCTTCACAACCATCCATATCCGGAACTTCATCTTGTAAAACTAAACTCTGTTCCTATTCAAATTGGTTATCTTTGTTTTCTCTCCGCTGGGAAATCCCAGACCACTGAGCCCTTCAGTGTCTCAGTGAGGCTGGCATGCTGCTGCCATACTCCAGGCAGGGTAACTGGTGCCTCAGCTCCCACCGCTGGTGCCAGCCAGAGCCTGGGCTTTGCTGGGATACTTGGGCGTGCCTCGGAGACCCAGTGACCTTGGTTCTTCTGTTGCAGGTTTCTGTGTTGCAGGGGCCGTGGAGATTCCCAGGGATCCTGGCCTGTGTCAACACAGGGTTTCACAGCGGGGGAGGGAAGGACCTCTGCCCAGCCGCTTTCTGTCAACACCATCCAATGGAAAGACCAAGATGGGTGATGAAGATTCATTTTTGCCTCAACATAAGAGAAATCCTGAGTGCTGTGACTTGGGCACAATATTCCAAACATCTGGAACTGAGCCGTGTGCCTCTGTACCCTAAGCAACGGGTTTTGGCTCCAGCTTTTGTTCCTTTTCTCTTTTCTTAGACCACCATCTAAGCTGCATCCTCAGCTCAGATCCAGACCCCTGAGGATGCGTTCTTAGTCCCCCCCAGCCCATGGTGCTCTGTCTGTGGTCCAGTGACCTTACTCAGGAGCAGATTTCTCCTTGGCCTTCCTGGTACCTTATCCACCCAGATGTGCCTGAAACATTTCACTGGCTCTTCTAGATGTGCCTTGTGCTTGGCCTCCCGCTGCTTCTCCAGATGTGAGAAGGGTGTGTAATATGGCCCCACATCCTCTCCTCCCCCTTGTGGCCCTGTGCCATAGGAATGGCCACCTGATCTGGCCCAGAATGTTTGGATACTGGAGGCAGTCTCTGGCTTCTCTCTCTCTCTGGACTCCAGGACTCAGTCTAGTCCAAGACCACTGTGGGCTGCTCCAGCCCATAGTCTAGGACCACTTGCAGACCCAGGAGAGGATTTTTCCAGCATTCCACAATGGTCAAAAGAAAGGATGGAAATGGGAGGGCTGAGGGCTGGTAGGGAGAGGGGATCAATGTGCCTCATTTAAAAGTCCAGTGGTGATTACTAATATGCTTTTCTGAATAAAGTTTGGTTTGTCTGATCTTGTGTGTGTGTCTTCTCTCCTGGCCCCCAGCAGTAACCCTCTGTGCCAGGCCCCCTGCCTCCCTCCACGTTCTCATTACACCACACCGCCCTGTTATCTGCCTTCCTGGGTTCCCTCTCCTGGACAGGAAAGGAAAATGAGTTCACCAATTTTCAGTGCATTTGGGGCAAGACACAGGAACCAGAGCGGGGGAAAACTGCCTGTGTCTGTCCCTGACTGAAGCTAGAGGGAATTTTAGGGACCTTTCCCAGCTCTCAATAGGCCCTCTGATTGGGAAGCTTCATTGCCTGGTGGGTAGGCACAGAATGACCATGGTCATGGAGCCAGAAGGGTCCTGTTGCTTAACCCCCTCATTTTACAGAAGGGGAGATGAGCCCCAGGATGGGGTGGCAACTTGCCTGAAGTCACAGAGTTGAGTAGGGGTAGAAGAGGATCTCTTGGAGCCCAGGCTCTGGTTCTTTTGTGCAGAGCACGGTGCCTGCTCTGGTGTTGGCTCCTGGACACCCCTACCTCTTTCCCCTGCCTGTAGCCACAGCGTGCTGACTAAGATGCCCTGGAAAGGGTGGGAGGGCAGTTAACAGGCTTCCTTGCTGGCTCTTCCCTCCTGTGGCCCGGGTCTGAAGTCTGCAGCCGGGAAACAGGATTCTACTGACAGAGTTCAAAACACACTGAATAGCTCCAGGCAGGGATTTGATGTTGTGTGTGCTCCACACCCACTCTTTCAAAGCACCCTCCCAACATACCACACACACACACACACACACACACACACACACACGCGCACACACACCCTCCTCTTCGTGGTTTGGGTTTCCAGGGTGGAGGAAAATACCACCAGCTTCCAAGGACCCTTCCTTACTCCTTTTTCCTCTCTGTGTCTATTTATGGATTTCACTCCAATGAAAAGTGGCCTCCCTCTCTGCAAAGGCTGTTAAGTTCTCTGCTCTATTTTATCTCGGTGGCATATTTTGCAATTGAAAATGTGCTTCTACTTGCATGACCTTACATGATCTTGTCAACAGTCTTAGAAGTTGGCACTGATGCTCCCATTCGGTAGGGAAAGTGGAGCCCCAGAGGGGAGAAGGGCCTTATCCATGGTCACACAAGCAGTGGCAGGACTGGGGCTGGAAGGTAGATGTTTTCACCTTCAGCTGCCGGTGGCTAAGCCCTTGTGGTCCTCTGGCAGGCTCTGACATTTAGGTGGAGTTTGTTTTCCCCACCCGGAGAGCAGGTGTTCAGGAATGGTTAATCTGACATTTCCTGTTTAATGCTGGGCACACTGTAGGAAGATACTACTCAGGGACATCATTGAGACCATTTGAGTCTGAGGAATACAAGGGATTTGCTCATTTATGTCTATTATATTTCCTGCTTGTCTAGGGATGGGAGTGGGATCATTGATGGTGAGGAAGGAGGGTTAAAACAATATTTTCAGGGATATAAAGAAAGAGCAGGGATATAAGAGAGAAAGGTCTGGTTAACTATGTTTTTATCATTTTGTTTGTAATGGAAGTTAAGTGTAAAATAAATACCAGTATATATTTAGTATAATATAATAGCAATATATACCCATTCAAAAGTTAAACTGTTCAGAAGTATACAAAGTAAAAAGAGAAGACACTTGATCATCCTAATCTCATGCCCTGGAGATAAACCACTGTTAACCATTAACTCTCCTTCCTTAATTTTTTAACTAGTCAAATGCACACACATTTCCCTATGTACATTCAGATTCTTCTACAATTTTCTCTTATGGCAATAACATAGTTCTAACCCTTTGGATATGTTCGATAAATACAATAATATACTTTACCCTTTCTAAATGTCCATATGAATAGTCAGGGGCTGTAGGAATTTTGTGGCCTTTCTGGACCCATTCTAACTTTCTCACTTCGGTTAACTTTACTTCCTTGGCTGCTTCCGATAGGAATCATAGTCAAACCCTTAAAATGAGAGTCCTTGTATACCGACGAGGCAATAGGCTTCGGCGGTGAAGTGGCTTGCCCAGCCCAGGTCGGTGCTCACTGTACCCCCACACAGCCAAGAGCAGGGAGGAAGGGAGGGAGCCTGGGCAGCAGGCGTGTGTGAGCCAGCACACCAACCTCATCAGCCTGTGGAAATGGCAGTCTGGCTCCGAATCTGAAAGCCCCTTTGTTCACCCTGTTCCATGATCCTTCCTTTGAACTGATGGCTGTTTGGGATCTTGCAGGCACCAAGACAGAATTTCCTTCCCCAGCACCGAGGTGAGGGAAAGCAAGTCCCTCTGGCTTCATACCTGCCTCTCCCTAGGGAGGGATGCGGGTTCTCCTTACTTCTATCTTCCTAAAGGGGGCGCTCTGACGCCCAGGCTGGGAAGAGAGGAGAAAGGGAACTAACCTCATGAAGTGAGCCAAGAACGTGATGGATACCTTATGTAACATCTCTGATCATCCACACGAGCCCCTGAAGTATTAAATGCCCCCATTGAACAGACGTGCAGACAGGCTCGGGCACTTGATCTGCGCAGGGCACTATGTGACAGAAACAAGATGCAAACTCAGGGTGTTACCACAACATGCTGTTTCTGAAGATGGCCCAGCAGATAAACGGTTTCTCCCAGCTATCCAAAGTCTCCACCCAGACCTACGCTGGGCTTTGTGATCGTTATATCTTGAGCGAAGGCAGGAAGGGAAGACCGTAGAGAAAGTTATTACAAATCTGAATTACATCAGCTTCTTTCTTCCCAGTTTACAATGAAATCGGATCGTTACCTTTATGTTTAATCAGCTCACTGTGCTGAGGTCATTCTCCTAGTCCCTGGAGACAGTCCCCTTCTGTCTGCCAGATGTTAGAAGGACTTGCAAGAGTACCCCTCCCCCCAACACTCCTCCCTCTCAAGGCCCAGTGCCAGAGGTATGGACCCCGACCTTCTGGATACCTAACTGCTCAGCCTGTCCTGTACTCTGCTGTCTCTTTCTGTGTCCCCTAGGCAGTTCACATGACTGGCCCTAATTGTTGGGTGAGCTCACCCTGTGAGGTCAGAGGTGAGCCTAAATCTCTCCCTAGTTGTCTGGTGTTAGGCAATTTACTGAAGCTCTTTGTGTCTCAGCTTCATCACCCACTAAATGGGGATAATGCTAGTACCTACCTCATGGGGCTGTTGAAAGGGCTGAATGAGGCCATGGACACAGAGCAGAGTGTCTGGCAATGCGTCAGTGCAGCTCACTCTCAGCAGCACAAGGCTGTTGGGAGGACTTCATAAGACAGTGTTTGTAAGACGCGGAGCCTGAGCTATAGCAAGTGCTCATACTTGTTCATTCCTTTCTCTCCTGGCTCTCTCCCCACCTGGGGAATGACAGTCTCACCCTGGACGGATCCCTCTACTGTTCTTTCTTGTGTCTGGACTTGAGCTTTCTTGAAAAGATGGCACAGAAGTGTTAAAAATTATTGTTACCTACCTGAAGGTCGAACCTTCTTCTCTATAGAATCTAAGAATCCAAGGTCCTTCTTTACCCTCCTTTTATTCCGTTGGCAGTCCCCGGACTGTACCTGCGTTCAGCCTGGGAGAACTCACTGTTCGTCTTGTTCCCAGGGTTCCTGTCCATCTGGAGAGATGAACTGACCACAAGTTCTCGGATGTCAGTAGTGGACGTTCACAGACTCCCCTCATTACATGTTTGCAGGATCTTCCATGATTGCATTCAAACTAAAATTTGTCCAGGCACAGGGGGCATTTACAGGAACAGGAGTGTGCTTGGCTTCCCTAACCGTTGCGTATTTGGGCATTTCACAACATGTCTTTCCTCACTTCCCTGGTAAACTGTGTTACAGGTCACCTTTTCCTCCCGGCTGTCCCTAGGAACCGGTGAACTTGCTGGGTTTGTTTTTTCTTTCCTTTTCTTTTTAATTTAAATTCTTTATTGTATTTATGTATTTAAAGTATTACATAAGTCTCCTTTTCCCCCCCATTGACCTCTCCCCGGTTGCTCCCATCCTCCAGCATATGCCCTCACCCCCGCCCTGTCTGTGTCCATTGGTTATGCTCATAGGCATGCATATGAGTCCTCTGGTTGATCTCTTACCTCCCACCCCTGCCTTCCCTCTTAGGTTGAACGGTCTGTTTGATGCTTCTGGCTCTATTTTTGTTCATCTGTTTATGTTGCTCATGATATTCCACAAATGAGTGAGATCATGTGATATTTATCTTTCTCTGACTGGCTTATTCACTTAGCATAATGCTCTCCAGGTCTATCCATGCTGTTGCAAATGGTAAGAGTTCCTTCTTTTTCACAGCAGCATAGTATTCCATTGTGTAGATGTATCACAGTTTTCTAATCCACTCATCTGCTGATGGACACTTAGGCTGTTTCCACATCTTAGCTATTGTAAATTGTGCTGCTATGAACATAGGGGTGCATACATCCTTTCTGATTGGTGTTTCTGATTTCGTGGGATATATTCCTAGAAGTGGGATTACTGGGTCAAATGGGAGTCCCATTTTTAATTTTTTTGAGGAAACTCCATACTGTTTTCCACAGTGGCTGCACCAGTCTTTATTCCCACCAGCAGTGCATGAGGGTTCCTTTTTCTCCACATCCTCGCCAGCACTTGTCGTTTGTTGATGATGTTTTTTCTTTTACGTTAAATAGATGAACTAGCTCAGTGATCTTAATGCAGGTACTAGAAGACCAAGGTGATGGTATCTTTTTGTAGTGACTGTGATACTGATCATATTAATGACTAAATTATTGTTGATAATGGCATTAATAGTAATAAAGATTACACAGTGTCCCTACCTCTTGTATTCAGAGTTTGCAAAATATTTTTACGTTCATTATTTCATGACATCCTCATATGAACAGATAAACAATGTAGATAATAACTGTATTTAATAGATGAGTTTCAGAAAGATGAAATGATTGCCTTGATTGTCCTTTAAAAAAACAACAATTACGCCCTAGCTGGTTTGGCTCAGTGGATAGAGTGTTGGACTGAAGGGTCTCGGGTTCAATTCTAGTCAAGGGCACGTCCCTCGGTTGCAGGCTCCTCCTGGACCTGGGACCTGATTGGGGCTCCTGCAGGAGGCAGCCAATTGATGTGTTTCTCTGACACTGACATTTCTCTTTCTTTCTTTCTTTCTTTCTTTCTTTCTTTCTTTCTTTCTAAAAATCAATGAAAAAAACATCCTCAGATGAGGATTAAAAACAACAGTTATTAGGGTACACTTGATGTATGTTAAACTGCACATAGTTTAAATGTACACGTTGGTGAGTTTTGACATATGTATACACTGGTGAAACCATCACCACAGTTAGAACAGTGAACATGTCTATGATGCCTCCAAGCTTCCCTATGCTCCTTTGTAATTTCTCTCTTTTCCCCTCATCTTCCTACCCCAGGCAACCACTGATCTGCATCCTAAATTAGTTTATTTAAGTAGAATGTACAATATGTGCTTTTTTTTTTAATGGGGAGGGGTGGTGTCTGGCTTTCTTTTACTCAATTATTTTGAGATCCATTCATGATATTGTGGTAACAATAATTCATTCATTTTTATCACTGAGTATTATTCCATTGTATGGTTATACTATAATTTGTTTATCCATTTATCATTGATGGACATGTTTATGGTTTCAGGTTTTAGTTATTTTGCAAATAAAGCTGCTATAAACATTCATGTACAAGTCCTTGTGCGGACATACGCTTTCATATCTCTTGGGTAAATACCTAGCAGTGGAATAGCTCAGTCCTGTGGTAGGTGTCTCCTTTTTAACTTGACTAAGTTCCAGATGAAATTTCTTTTTGTGTGTGTGCTCTTGCCCAGCATTTGTATCAAGGATGGTAATTCTGGACTCATAGAATTAATTGGGACATTTTCTATTCTTTGGAATAGATTAACTATATAATTTATTGATGGTTTGATAAAATTTGTTCACAAAATAATCTGGGTCTGATACTTTTTAAGAAGTTTTTGTTAATTCTTTTCATGTCTTTAATGGTAATTGAGCTATTCTTTTTGTTGTTGTTGTTGTTGTTTTTTGATGGGTTACCTACTGTCCTTCCACTCATGGCATAGTTATACAAGTTTTTTGACCCATTAAGTCTCCCACCCAGTTCTCCAATTTAGAATTAGAACCTTTTTTGGGAAAGAATTTCAGAATTCATCTGTATATTGCTATGAAAGGCATATAATAAATAGTTACTCAGTGCAATGAATGAATATTGATGTTTAGCTGCTGTAACAGATATACCCCAACATTTCAGTAGCTTAAGTATAAGGAAAATCTACTTGTTGTTCATGTACAAATCTATTTCTTCCTCATGTAATTGTGCATTGTGGATATTCCAGTTAGTGGAAGGCTTTCCACCATGTGATGTCTTAGGGACTTGGACTTCTTTTACTTTGTAGCCCAAACATCCCCTCTACATTGAGCTGTCATTTGGAAGAAGGGAGGGAGGAGGAGGTTTCTAACTTTTTTTAAAAAATATTTTATTGATTTTTTACAGAGAGGAAGGTAGAGGGATAGAGAGTTAGAAACATCAATCAGCTGCCTCCTGCACTCTCCCCACTGGGGATGCGCCCACAACCAAGGTACATTCCCTTGACCGGAATCGAACCTGGGACCCTTGAATCCGCAGGCTGATGCTCTATCCACTGAGCCAAACCGATTAGGGCAGGTTTCCAACTTTTAATGCCTTGTTCTAAAAGTGACATTACTTTCATTCATTTCTTTTGGGGAGTCACATGACCTGATCTACATGCGAGGGGGCTGGGAAGTGGAGTCCCTGCCTGAGCATCTGCTGCCCAACTACAACTTTATACTATGGAAGGGGAAACAGGACTTTCGGTGGACGGTTAACCCTCTGTCATGGGAAGGAAGCCACAAGGTTTCAATGCTGAGGTTTTCATGGCCTCGCTCTGCAAGGCTCCTTGTGTGCCCGTGTTGGATGAATGGCTGTTTTCATGGCTGCCAAGAGCTGTTGAGTAAGAATGTGACTGCAGGCATTCATTTCCTTGCTGTGTTTGTCGGACACTCAGTGTTTCACAGCCGGAAAACTCATTGCTCATGAGTACTTCTTTCCCAGGTACAAGAACATAGAGATGTGCTTACCGAACACTTTCAGAGCAAAGGCAGTGAGTTATTAATCACCAAATATATTCACACACTAAGTTTAAACACTAGAGAAAATCCAAATATTAAAGAGAATCTAAAAACACATACCAGTCAAATATTTCTTTCATTAATCATTACTTTTTAAAATTGACCATAATTCATCTAACATAAAAAGTTACCCAACATAACATAAAAACTCTCAGTTTCAAGTGTACAATTCAGTGATTTTAGTATTTTCACAAAGTTGTGCAACTATCACAACTATACAATCCCAGAGCATTTCCATCAACCTGTACCCGAATCACTCCCAATTCTTTCCTTCCCCCAGCCCCTGGCAACCACTCATCTACTTTCTGTCTCTATGGATTTGTCTATTCTGGACCTTTCATAGAAATGGAATCACACAATATGTGTCTGGTTTCTTTCACATATAATAATGTTTTCAAAGTTCATCCATGTTGTGGCATGTATCAATACTTCTTTCTTTTTACGGTGAATGATATTCCATTGAATAGATATATCACACTTCGTTCATCATCATTCTTTCATTAAAAAATTAACTGTGGTGCCCTAGCTGGTTCGGTTCAGTGGATAGATCATCAGCCTGTGGACTGAAGGGTCCTGGGTTCGATTCCAGTCAAGGGCACGTGCCCGGGTTGCAGGCTCAGTCCCCAGTGGGGGAGGGGGGCATGCAGGAGGCAGTCGATCAATGATTCTATCTCATCATTGATGATTCTATCTCTCCTTCCTTTTCCTTCCTCTCTGAAATCAATAAAAAAAAATTAACTGTGGCAAAATTTACCATTTTGGACCATTTTTAAACACACAGTTCAGAGGTATTCGGTATGTTTATATTATTGTGCAACCATCACCATCATCCACTTCCAGAAGTCTTCTCATTTTGCAAAACTGAAACTCTGTACCCATTAAACACTAACTCCCCATTCCCCCCTCCCTCTAGCCTCTGGTAACGACTATTTAGCTGTCTCTATGAATTTGACTAGTCTAGGTACTTCATATAAGTGAAGCCATATAATATTTGTCTTTTAGTGACTGGCTTATTTCACTTATATTAATGTCCTCAAGTTTCATTCATGTTGTAGCACGTGTCAGAATTTCCTTACTTTTTAAGGCTGAATAAGAGTCCATTGTATGCATGTACCTACCACATTTTGTTTATCCATTCATCTGTTAATAGAAACTTGGGTTGCTCCCTCCTTTTGGCTATTGTGAATAATGCTGCCATGAATATGGGTGTACAAATGTTTCTTTGAGACCCTGCTTTTAATTTTTTAAAAAAGTAAGTGATATAATCTTTTTTAAAAAAGATATATTTTATTGTTTTTTACAGAGGAAGGGAGAGGAAGAGAGATAGGTCATTGATTGACTGCCTCCTGCACGCCCCCTACTGAGGATTGAGCCTGCAACCAAGGTCCATGCCCTTAACCAGAATCTAACCTGGGACCCTTCAGTCCGCAGGCCAACACTCTATCCACTGAGCCAAACCGGCCAGGGCCTGCTTTCACTTCTTTTGAGTGTATACCCAGAAATGACATTGTAAGATTATATGATAATGCTTATTTTTAATTAATATGTTTAATTTTTTGAGGATCTGCCATATTGTATCTATAGAGGCTGCATCGTTTACATTCCATCCAAAGTGCACAAGGGTTCCAGTTTCTCACCAACTTGTTATTTTATGTTTTATTCATTTCTTTTAAAGCAAGCATTCATTGAGTAGCCACCATTCCAAGACTCTATACTTGGCAGAAACTGGGGCTGCCAAGATGTCAAGTCTCAGGAACCTAGAGCACAATCGGGGAAACAATCGCATTCAAGAAATAGATTAAAATGGAAGGCGAGCTCAGCCGGTGTGGTTCAGTGGTTGAGTGTTGACCTATGAACCAGGAGGTCACAGTTCAATTCCAGGTCAGGGCACATGCCTCGGTTGCAGGTTCCATCTCCAGTGTGGGGTGTGCAGAAGGCAGCCAATCAATGGTTCTCTCTCATCATTGATGTTTCTATCTCTCACTCCCTCTCCCTTCCTCTCTGAAATCAATAAAAAAATATTTTTCAAAAATGCAAGGTGGTAGGTGTTTAATAGAGGTGGAACATGTTCTATGTAAACACAGAGGATGACATGAGGACTTGTTTGGGGTAGGCTTCACAAAGGCCCTCACATTCAGCTGGATACTAAAGGTGAGGGGGGGGAAGTCAGGTGGAGGGTATTGCAAGCTGACAGCACTTAGTAGCCAGCATCCAAGATGGCCTGCAGAATGGCCCCAATTATTCTCACCTCCTGGTAGTCATGCTCCTGCATAATCCACCCATTACGCATTGGGACATTGAACGGTCCTCACTCATGAAACCAATTGGATATTGTGAAAATGACAGCGTGACTTCTGAGGGTATTTCATAGAAGACCTGTGGCTGCCTGCCTTGCATCCTCTTGGATCTCTCACTAGGGGGAAATCAACTACCATGTCATGAGGACACGGAAGATGTCTTCTGGAGAGTCTTAGCTGGAGAGGAACGGAAACCTCTTGCCAGCTGGTCAGCACGAGAGTACCAGCATCGACTTGCCTGCCATGTGAGGAAGCCATCATGGAAGCCAGGCCTCCCACTCTATCCAGCCTTCAGATGACAGACCGCAACCACCTGAAAGCCCCTGAGCCAAAACTGCCCACCAAACTGCTCATGATTTCCTGACCCAAACCACCCCAAAGCCAAAACCTAATGTGAGATAACATATTTTTATTATTGTTTTAAGCCACTAACTTTTGAAATTTTTTTTTGCGCAGCAAGCGATAACTTATACAGCTAGAAGCATGAAAAGATCTGGTATACAGGCCTACCTCGGAGATATTTCATGTTCAGTTCCAGACCACCACAATAAAGCAAGTTGTAATCATTTTGCTGGTGGAGGGAGGGTCTTGCTTTCAGTTTGTTAAAAAAAAAAAAAAAAAAAGAAAAAAGAAAGAAAAGGAAAAAAGAGAAAAGAAAAAAAAAAAGCAACATCTGTGAAGTGCAATAAAGTGAAGCACAATGATATGCCTGCACTGTGAGATGGTGGCAGGAGAGACCACAGCCAGGGAGGGTCTTGAAGTTTAGAGACGATTCTGAAGCGCCCAGGTCAGAGTAATAGTGGGAGAGGGAGCCATCTGGTGGAGGAAGGTGTGTTTAGACATTCCCTTCTCTTCCCACTCCTATTTTTCTAATTTGTTCTTCCCAGCATTTCCTTCTGGAATTTCTCCAAGGGCCACAGTGAGGTTTATGAGTCAATTATGTGGCCGTACATACCATCACTTAAAAATGCAAAGACTAACATCTCAAAAATGTCAATTTAAGGTATTACCCTCTTTTACTATTTTATTTTCTCCCTTGATTTCTTCCACCTGGAGAAAGCATCAGTGGCACCAGGATTTGAGGCAAAGAATGAAGACTCAGAATGCTGGAGAAAGCATCAGTGGCACCAGGATTTGAGGCAAAGAATGAAGACTCAGAATGCTGGAGAAGGGAAAGAAAGAACTAAGAGAACTTGATTATAAGACATCCGAGTCAGACCTCAGAAAGCGGAGTACAGCTGACCCATCTCTAATTACCAGGGGAAGCCTTTGTTCCTTGATGTTGGCCACGACTGGTGTCCCTTTCTGGTCCTTAGAGGCTTCTTGTATTTTCCAATGATCCCCCCACAAGTTCTTGAATAATATCCCTCAATTATGTAGTTGCCAGAAGAGAGAACCAATAATACTACTAGCCACCGATAGCTTGAGGCCAGTGGCCTAGGCCAGTGGTCGGCAAACTGCGGCTCGCGAGCCAGATGCGGCTCGTGAGCCGCGGTTTGCCGCTCTGTTGACTAATGAGTTTGCTGACCACTGGGATAGGGGCTTAATCACAAGGAACAACAACAGCCTGTAATTATTGGAATCGAGGGTCTAGGTCAGTGGTCGGCAAACTCATTAGTCAGCAGAGCGGCAAACTGTGGCTCGTGAGCCGCATGTGGCTCGCGAGCCGCAGTTTGCCAACCACTGGCCTAGGCAGACCCAAGGAGGAGTAACTGAAATTTACCTTTGGAGTAAATTGCTAATGGTGAGATTTCAGGTAGTTAAGATATTGAAGAAAAAAATTCTTTTATACTTCCTGTAAACTCATCCTAAAGAGGCAGAGTCCAGCAGACAAGCCTGGGCCGGCCACAGAGCCAAGCCCATTCCCTTAACAAGTAGGGGTATTTCTGAATATAGTTAGTGGTATACAGTATGCCCCCTTATCTGCCATTTTATTTTCCACGGTTTCACTTACCCTGGTCCAAAAACATTAAATGGAAAATTACAGAAATAAGCAATTCATAAGTTTTAAATTATGTGCTATTCCAAGCAGTGTGATGAAATCTTGTGCTGTTTTGCTCTGTCCTGCCAGGTATGTGACTCATACCTTTGTCCAGTATATCCACACTGCATATGCTGCTGGCCCATTAGCCACTTAGCTGTCTTGGCTATCAATCAACTGTTGTGGTATCACAGTGCTTGTGTTCAAATAATACTTATTTTACCCAGTAATGGCCTCAGAATGCAAGAATAGTGATACTAAGTATTGTTATAACTGTCCTATTTTATTATTAGTTATTATTGTTAATCTCTTACTGTGCCTAATTTATGAATTAAAGTTTACCATAGATAGGCATGTTTGGAAAAAACATAGTATACACTGAGTGGCCAGATTATTATGATCTCTGAACACATAATAATCTGGCCACTCAGTATATATATATATATATATATATATATATATATATATATATATATATATATATATATAATTAGAGGCCCGGTGCATAAATTCGTGCATGGGTGGGGTCTGGCCAGCCTGGCCAGGGGGAGGGGACATGGGCGGTTGGCCAGCCTGCCTGCTGGTCAAACTCCTGGTCGAGGGGACAATTTGCATATTAGCCTTTTATTATATAGGATATACTCTGAGTGGCCAGATTATTATGCGTTCAGAGATCATAATAATCTGGCCACTCAGTGTATATAGGGCTTGGTACTACGCTGGAATTTCAGCATCCACTGGAGGTCTTGGAACATATTCCACACCCACCCCCCCCCCCGACCCACTCCCCATAAACTGGAACTACTGTATGTGGGATTCTGTCTACAGTCTGGCTGTTTGAAGGGGAAATGATTGCTTCCACCTGGGGCAGTCAGGGAAGGAATACCGACATTTGACTCCTGCTTAAATAGATTGGATTTGGACCAAAGCTGGAGTGGGGGAAGGGCATTCCTCTGCAAGCTCACAGCACAAGCAAGGCAATGCCCAAGCAATGGAGGCGTTCAGTTGGCTTAAGTTAAGAGACTCTTGAAGGGGAGTAGCAGGGGATGAGGCCAGTAAATTAAAACCAAGAATGGTGGTGGTATGATTGGATGCACCAGAGTCCGTTGACACATGAGGTTCAAATCAAGCTTCCAGTTGCATGTTGGCTGCGTGACATTGATGAAGTTTCTTAACATGTCTCAGATTCCTCAACTGAAAATGATGATAACCCTAATAGGGTTGTTGGGGGAGGACTACCTAAGATATTGCCTATAGAGAGCTTAGTCCAGTGCCTGGTGACTGGTAAATCCTCAGTACGTGCTAGCATATTTTTCTTAACTTTTTTTTTTTTTATATTTTATTGATATTTTACAGAGAGGAAGGGAGAGGGATAGAGAGCTAGAAACATCGATGAGAGAGAAACATCGATCAGCTGCCTCCTGCACACCTCCCACTGGAGATGTGCCCGCAACCAAGGTACATGCCCTTGACCGGAATCGAACCCGGGACCCTTGAGTCCGCAGGCCGATGCTCTTTCCACTGAGCCAAACCGGTTTCGGCAGACTTTTAAAAAATACATATTTTTATTGAATTTAGAGAGAGGGAGAGAGAAACTTCATCCATGGGTTGCCTCCTGCACGCCCCCTACTGGGGATCTAACCCTCAACCCAGGCAGGTTCCCTGACCAGAATCCAACTGTGACCTCCTGGTTAATGGGCCGAAGCTTAACCATTGAGCCACACCAGCCAGGTGCTAGCATTATTATTATTAGTGCAAAGCCATCGGGTGTGTGCTTTAAGGGCGTTAACTGGACAACCAGAGAAGTGGATTGCGTTGGGAAAGGCTTGCGCTAGCACCTATTCACAGTAGCTGCTCAGGAAACACTGAATGGAATTGTATTTTCTGCGAGGCTTATGCAGCATACAGGTTTCTGCCTTTCGTGGGCTCAGGGTCCCGAGGAGGGGAGTTAAGTGCCAAAGTTGGAGAGGAGGATGCAGACGTAACTTCTTCAGTTTATCTTCTTCCCAACTGTTCCCTGTCAGAATTGTTCAGAGCAAAGCAGAAGTGGCGAGGGGCAGGGTTCCGAAGCGCCTGCTCCCGGGGATTCGCAGGATGTGGCGAAGGGATGTCGCGCAGGGGCAGAGTGAAGTCAGGGCGGGGCTCGGGAGGGAAAGCGCGCAGGCGCAGTGCTGACGCGAGCGTTCACCTGGCTGGAATGGGCGGAGCCAAACCCGGGAGCGGACAGGAGGCGGGGCGAGCGCGATGACGTCACGGGCACGCCGCCGCACAGCGCTGCGAGGAAGCGGTGGCGGCGGGGGAGGCGGAGGAGGTTTTCGGACCTGCGACTTCAGAGTGGCATTGGAGAGAGGCGCGCTGTTGGGGTGGGGAGGGCCTGAGGGAACGCTACGGGGCCCAGCGGCCCTATCAGTGCCCCCTGGCCGTCCCCGCCCCTTCCTCAATCCACCCAGCGACCGAGTAGGTGAGGTGCCACCCGCTCCCACTCCCTTGCTTTCGCAGGTTGTGCTGAGTTGGGGGCCGCCACCTGCTGTACCAGCGACCTTGGGCGTGGCCTTCCTTGGTCTGGACCGCGGGGCCCCGTCTGGCTCCTAGGGCTGCGGACGACGTGGTCCAGGCCCCTGCCGGCGCTGACCTCCTGGACCCTTACCTCGCGCCCGCCCTGGGTCCTTTCGTCCCATCTCGGCCTGCGGGGATTTCGGGCCCCCGTGGCCCCTTTGTCACCCCTACCCGCGCCGTTAGATTGCAGCCCATTGCCTGGGATGGGTTTACGTTGCTGCGCGCCGAGGTCCCGCCCCCTTGTTTTCTGCTTAGCGTTTGGGTAGGACTTTGAAATTAGGAAAGAGGGTGAGCGTTTCCTGTGGCTCTCCTCATCAGAGAAGGGAGATTGGGCGTTTCAGGAGGTGATGGCTGCTCCTTGGGTCCGAGGGAGGAAAAGGGGAGGTAATGGGCAGGGATGGTGCAGAAAGTTGAGAACGGAAGGGAGAGGGAAGGAGAATGGGGAGGCGCAGAGGAAAGCATTGGGGTCCTGAGGGTGGGCAATTGATTCACTCATTTGCCCGCTGTGAGCAGAAACAGTGGTGAATGAAAGACATAGTCCTTGACCTGCTGGAGCTTAAAGTTAAGAAGGGCAGCCTGGGAAGACAGCGGGGATGTTACTTTGGTGTGATAAGTGCTGTTAGAGCGAGTACATAACTTTTTGGGAGCACTGGGGAGGGTCTCTCCTAAGTCCGGACTGGATGTGTTGGCAAAGACTTCTCAGACAAGGAAGTGATATTTAGGCTAAGTACTTGAAGGAGGAGAAGGAATGAACCCTGTAAATAGTGGGAGAAACATGTTTCAGGACCTCAGTTCTCTTGAGACCCCAGGCTGCCTCCCTTCAGCGTGGTCTTTACGGTTTATACTCTTGATGGGTCAGTGGGACAAAGGACGTTAGAGGGAGAGTCAGAAGAGCAGGAGTTTATATCTGCGAAATTCATTTCACCTTCCTGAATGTTAGTTTTTTCCTTTGTGAAATGGACATTCCACCTATAGTCCTGCCCGTACCTCACAGGTTGGTTGTAGGCAGTACATGAAGTAATGCAGGTAGAAGTGTGTGGGGCATTGGAAGTGTGATGCAAATGTCAGGAATTATTATGGTTACAGGATGCAGCCATCTGAGCGTGAGGGGTGTGGGCCCGAGGCCAGCCCCAGCGTGATGCCTGAGGCTCCTCTGGAGTCTCCACCTGCCCCTGCCAAGTCCCCTGCCAAGTCCCCGACGTTTGATCTTTTCAACTTGGTTCTGTCCTACAAGAGGCTGGAGATCTACCTGGAACCCCTGAAGGACGCAGGTGATGGTGTCCGGTACTTGCTCAGGTACAGACTTCGTAGAGTTGCTCTGACCTGCTGGGCTTCCTGTCTTCCTGCTCTGTAGTTGTGCTGGCCATTTAGGCAGTGGCTGGGCTGTCCTTTCTGCCCTAGTGAAGGTCCATTGGGCCTTTGGGCTTATTCCAGGCCCACTCTGTCTCAGGCCCAGCCCAGGAGAGGCAGGCACTGGGAACCATCTGGCCTTTCACGAGGGTTTGTTCTTTGTGGTTGAATAAGCTCATACCCTAGGATTGTGAGCTAACCTTGAATATTGGGCCTTCTATATCTAAAGTAGGCTTTCCCCCTCCAATAATAGCTTAGTTAATAATAAAATTAGAATATAATTTTGATCCTAAGTTAAAGAAATACAAATACCTATGAATAAGCAGGTATCATTTTCCCTAATCCAGTGGTTCTCAACCTTTCTAATGCCGCGACCCTTTAATGCAGTTCCTCATGTTGTGGTGACCCCCAACCATAAAATTATTTTCGTTGCTACTTCACAACTGTAATTTTGCTACTGTTATGAATCGTAATGTAAATATCTGTGTTTTCCGATGGTCTTAGGCTCTACAGCAGGGTCGCCTAAGACCATTGGAAAACACAGATATTTACATTACGATTCATAACAGTAGCAAAATTACAGTTGTGAAGTAGCAACGAAAATAATTTTATGGTTGGGGGTCACCACAACATGAGGAACTGTATTAAAGGGTCGCGGCATTAGAAAGGTTGAGAACCACTGCCTTTAGGATTATAGATCTCAATTTTTTTTCTTTCTATTCTGCTTTGACTTTCATTCTATATAATTGTCTTTTTCTCCTTTCAGCTCGTTTTATAAGAAATATTTCATTTTTTAATTTTCATTTTTAAAAAATATGTTTTTATTGATTTTAGAGAGAGCAAGGGAGAGGGAGAGAGAGATAGAAACATCAATGATGAGAGAGAATCATTGATTGGCTGCCTCCTGCACACCCCCTACTGGGGATTGAGCCTGAAACCCAAGCATGTGTCCTGACCAGGAATCGAACCGTTACCTGGTTCATAGGTCAGTGTTCAACCACTGAGCCATACCGACCAGGCATAAATGTATTTTAAATTACAGCTATGTGCCATTTCACTCTCTAAATACTTCTCTTTGTCTCTAAATAGGAACTTTTTTTTTTAATAACCAAAGTAACATCATAGCTAACAAAATTAACAATAATTCTATGATATCTTCCTATACCCAATTCTTATTCAGATTTCCTCAGTTGTTCCAAGGATGTCATTTACAATTTTTTTGACCAAATCAGGTTCTAGTCTAGACTATACATTCTCTGTGGTTACTATGTCTCTTCTTTTTCTCAATCTTCTTTTATGACTCTAACTTGCTGGAGAGACTTGGCTTTACTGTTCTGGGGGACTTCCTACACAGATATGTCTGGTTGCTTCCTCATGGTGCAAACTGCAAGGTAGATGGAAAGGATTAGATTTAAATAAAAAAATATTTTTTTACAAAGCTCCTGTGTTCTTAATATTGCATCTCAGTGGGAGTACATAAACAGCAGGCATTCTTACTCTGGAGCCTGTGAAATGGGCTTCAGGGGCATATGAAGCTCCTGAAACTGAATGAAAAATTATATGTGGGCATGTGTGTATTTCTAGGGAGAAGCTTCTAATTTTATCAGGTTCTCATAAAGGACCTTTAACCCTCTAAGATGCTCAAGAGAGACAGGTAGGAGGCAGAGTGAGTTGAATTGGGTTAACCTCTAAGTGTGCTGTTGAGCAATCATTCTTACCTCAGTGTGGAGATAGTGGAAGATTTATTTTTAACTTTTGTACCAAGGCCCTCATTTTTCTTATTCTTCCCAGAATCCCTTTATGGCATTATCTCCAGAGATGAGCCAGTCAATGTTCCAGGGCAGTGTTCTCTACTGTTAGAGCACTGTACTCTTGGTGAAAGGGATAGTGAGATAGTGTGAGGAGGGGCTCATTTTACAATCCACCATGACCAACTGTCTGACATGAACTTGCGTCTTCCCTAGGGGAGAGGGTGGGCTCTGGAGAGCATGGAGCTGTGCTCTCCTGTGTTTCCTACTATGTGTGTGGGTGTATGCATGTATGAGTGTAGATATATGTACGTATGTATATATATGTGTGTGTTTTGCCCTTTTTTGGCCCTTCTCCTTTTCTGCCTCTGGTCTATTAGTGTTCTTAACACCAACGTATTAGAAGTTTCTCCTTTATGAAATTAGAAATCTGGGGATGTGGCCCTAGCTGATTTGGCTCAGTGGATAGAGTGTAGGCCTGCAGACTAAAGGGTTCCAGGTTCAGTTTTGGTCAATGGCACATGCCTGGGCTGCTGGCTCGATTCCCAGGAGGCAGCCAGTCAGTGATTCTCATCATTGATGTTTCTCTCTCTCTCTCCCTCTTCCTTCCTCTCTGAAATCAAGCGTGTGTGTGTATATATATATATATGTGTGTATATATATATATATATATATATATATATATATATATATATATGAAAAGAAATCTGAGGATGTGGTGGGATTGATTAAAGCTGGATGGCGAAGAAGCATCAGGCCTAAAATGCCCTCAGGAGCTTGTTGTCTCTGCGCCACTGGGAGACAGCTCTGCTCTGTGAAAGTGGCTGTCAGATTAGTTTGTGTGTTTGACTATTCTTTTCTTAGTAAAGAGGATTTGATTTTGAAGAGGGACCTAATCTTGAGCTGTGGCTGTTAGGTTTGAAGCCGAGAGCTGCAGTAGATTTTTAAAAAGACTCCTCTCCTCTGGGACCAGTGACTCCAGTTAGGTAGGTCCCGATGGTCCAAAGTGTCAGTGAAGACAGATAGAGTAGAAGAGGCTTTAAAATGAAAGTGACTTCAGAGGCTGTGTGATGCTTTTATTTCTGAAGTGGGGTTGACCTTAGACCTGGCTTTTAATCTGCTTTACCCTGGTAGCTGCCACTAAATGGTTTGGAGGCCTAATTAGGGTGGTACAGTTGGAATGTTTTGAATTTTAAGAAACAGGCAGAGAGAGGTATTAATTTCCTTGCTATAACTGTTAAGAAATAAAAGCAGCACCTATATTAGCTAACTTCATTTAGTAACTCTGAAATACCCAAATTAGAGCAAAAAAAACAAACCCCCAAAACATTTAAGTTCTGATTACATTGCTTGTCAGCAACTTACCTGTTTATTTTTCTATTTGTTTTTCTCCTCTGATGGAGGAGAAATATGCTGATACTGCTCTTTATTTTTTTTAAAATATATTTTTATTGATTTTGGAGAGGAAAGAAGAGATAGAGAGAGAGAGAAACATCAGTGTTGAGAGAGAATCATTGATCGGCTGCCTCCTGCACCCCCCACTGGGGATTCCTGGCCTGCCCTGAGCGGGAATCAAACTGCGACCTCTTGGTTCATAGTTTGACGCTCAACTACTGAGTCATGCCAGCCTGGCTGATGCTGCTCTTTAGACTATAGGTGTCAGAGCTTCATTGCTACATCTGTGCTCCCTTTTCCCTATCAAATGTATTTATCAGGGACTAGGCCAGCAGTGTTTGCTTGTCTTCAGCAGCCTGAGTCTCTGGTCTTTCTTCCCTCATTGGAGGCTTCTGCTTTGCCATTAGGTGGTGATGGTGGGAGTTGAGTCTCTGTTTGCTTCCATCTTTTCCTGCTTGTTTCGGGCATGTTTGCTGAGAACGCTACACCCTGGTTTTGTCTTCATTTTTTAATACATTAAGATGTTTTCCTCTTTTTGAAATAATATATATATAAAATAAACTCAAAATTTCAGAAATGAGAAAGTTACAAATGGGGTCAAAGAAATCCTTTATATTTTGTTCTCTTGATTTCTGTATTAGATGAATCTTGTGCAGTGAATATATGTTCTATGAAACTGTAAAAAAGAATGCTATATGTAAATTATATCTCAATAAAAATAAAGGAAAATTTTAAAGAATGTTTGTCATTGTCACATTTTAAAAAGAATAGAACCATAGAACCTTTCAAAACACAAGTTAATTGGTATATTGGTATTAACTAGTTTTCTTTCCTTTTTTTTTTTTTTTTTTTGAGTGCCCCAGGGGTTGGGTGAATGTGCACAAACAACTGTCAACAAATGGTTGTTGGCATCAATTCAATGCTAACATGAATCTCTAATTTGGGGTTCCGTGAAGAAGGAAACTTTATTCAGTGCAAAACAGCTCGATTGATTGTAACACAGCACTGGCTATGAAAACAGCGGGCTGTGAGGTGGCCTTGGGGCCAGGCTCCTCTCTGGCTAGACAGCTCTGCCTGCTGCTTGATGGTTTGCTCTGCTCTGCCCGTGTGGGTCTGCTTTGCCCTGTGCTGGTCTGTTCCGCTCTGCTCTGCTCTGGCTGTCTCTGTTCTGTGCTCGTCTGCTCTGCTGTGCTCCAGTGAGGCATCTTTGGTGTTTCAGCTCCAGCCAAGGGAATGCACTCTTAGGTAGAATGGGAAAGTGCACTCTTCACTAGGTTTCTTAGTAGTTAATGAATGAATGTTTCCTCTTCCTTGGAGAAAGTGCTACAGGTCTTCTAGTTCAAAGACATACCTTTCTCACCCCAGGGCCTAATATGTGACTTTAACTCCTCTCCCAGTCACCTGTCCAAGTGAGAGACCCAGCTTTCATTTCTCCATGACACCCTGAGCTCAGGCCCCCTCCTCTTGCTCCTGGTTTTAATGACTCACCTGTGCTGGCTCATCCCCACCTTTCCACCTGGAGGAGCGTCTGGCTGGTCTTTAGTGACTAGAATTCTCTGTGTTGTAGGTGGCAGACGCCTTTGTGTTCCTTGCTGACCTGCCTGGGCCTCAACGTCTTGTTCCTCACCTTGAATGAGGGTAAGAACTGCTTCCAGGGGCCGGGTTTTTTTTGTGTGTGAATGAGTGTGGGGAGGAATTCTGAAAAGCAGCCCCACGTGAAGGAGCCACTGGTCTTGCCCTGGAGTTGGCCTTCCTCTTTGTCTGCGTGCTGTCAGAACACAGATTCTGGAGAGACACATTCTGGACTAGAATCCTGGCTGGGCTGGGGGTGTGCCCTAACACCTAATTTTCCTCATATCTAAAGGGAGGATAATAACAGTGCTTTCCTCAGAGGGTAGTTGTAGGGAATGAGAAGATCTATGTGTAACACTTAGCTCAGTGCCTGACACAGAGTAAGCAGCCAATACATGACAGTAGTCCACCCTTATCCACGGTTGGGCTTTCTATGGTTTCAGTTGTCCACTGTCAACCTACTGTGTGCTAGCATTGGCTTTAAAAAATATTAAATGGAAAATTCCAGAAATAAGCAATTTATAAGTTTTAAATTGAGTGCCAGTCCAAGTAGCCTGATGGAATCTCTCTGTCCCTCCGGGATGGGAATCATCCCTTTGTCCAGTGTATCCACTCTGTCTGTGCTGCTACCTGTCACTTAGCAGACCTCTTGGTTATCAGATTGACTGTCATGGCACTGCAGTGCTTGTGTTCAAGTAACTTTTTTTTTTATTAAATAAAGGCTCCAAAGCACAAGAGTAGTGATGCTGGCAGTTTCGATATGCCAGAGAGAAGCTGTAAAGTACCTCCTGTAAGGGAAACGGTGAAAGTTCTTGACTTAAGGAAATAAAGTATCCTGAGGTTGGAAAGCTCTACAGGAAGAACGAATCTTCTGTCTGTGAAATTGCCTAGTTTATAAATTAAACTTTATCATAGATATGTATATATAGAAAAAAACAGTTTATGTAGGATTCAGTACTATCCACGGTTTTAGGTATCCACTGGGGGACGTGGATTATATTCCCTGCAGGTCAGGGAGTCTTCTGTGTCATTATTATTATTGTTTCCTTCTTGACTGGATGCTTTTTCCATTTTGGCTTCAAAGCTGATTCTGGGTCATTTGGGGCATGATATGGGGTGAGGGGACAGAAAGGTAAGCTGAGGAGAATTTTTGCCATATCTGTTGATTTTCTGTGGCTCAGCAAATGAGCCCAGCAGGGGTTGCTGGACAGTCACCACCAGTAAGGAGTCTAGTGTGATGCCTTGGAGGTAGATGTGTGGACAGGTGGGTGGCAGTATGGGTCCTGGGTAGTGATGTCTCCCGGGGAACTGTTATGACAAGGTGTGCTGTGACCCAGCCCTTTTTCTTGTTGAAACTGGCAGATGGCTGCAAAAAAAAACCAAAACAACAAAAACAAAACACAAAACCCCAAAACAGCTGAACCCTCAGGAGAAATGAGTGAAGGACCTGGGACAGATTGTTCTGAGGAGCTGGGTCCTTGACTCATGTATTCATTCTTCTGTTGAACCCATATTTCTCAAGTGTCTCCTTGGTTTTCCATGGAGAGATGGACTCAGTGGGTTGAAAATAAACCCATTTCACATAAGGCCTCCTATTGCTTCTCAGTGGGGCTCTTTGCCTGATTGAACTCAGATAGCATTCCCAGGCTGTTAGGTTTTTCCAAACATATTTCCAAAGTAAATTAGTTCATATGACAGATATTTAGTGAGCATTTACTCTGTGCCCAGCGAGTGCTCTGTTAGCCTGCCTCCAGGGTACCAGAGTTCCTTTGGATTTTCTCTCAGCCTTACCATTTTTCAGTCCACAGTGGTCTGGGATACCCTAAAAGTTAAAGAGAAGGTTTCCAATCTGCCCCAGTGGCCCAAAGGTCAGAATGTCAGTCATCGGGAGGGCCCAGTGGCCAGACTCCAGGCATGAGCCACCTACTGTATGCTAGCGTAGGCTTCTTAATATTAAAAACATACGTTTGGTGCTACAGCAGTGAGTAGATAGACAAAGTCCCAGCCCTTAAGAGAATACATTTGTGAAAGAGACAACAACCATACCTATAATCTGTCATATGATACATTCTGTGAAGTAAAATAAAGCTGGGGCAAGGGGCTGGAGAGTGAGGGGGAGACACTGTTTTCTATGGAGTGATCAGAGAAGGCCTCTTGGGCAGAGCCCTGGAGGAGGTGAGGGAGCAAGCATGTGGACATGTGGGTGGGTGAGACGCCTGACCCTTGCTACCTGTTTACCTACAGTATTATTGATCCCACAGGTGCGTGGTACTCGGTGGGTGCCCTGGTGATTTCAGTGCCCGCCCTTCTGGGCTACCTGCAGGAGGTCTGCCGGGCACGGCTGCCGGAGTCTGAGCTCATGCGGAGGAAGTATCATAGCGTGAGGCAGGAGGACCTGCAGAGAGTTCGCCTGTCTCGCCCCGAGGCTGTGGCTGAGGTGAAGTGCTTGTGAGTATGGAAGGAGCCAGGGAGGTGAGGGACAGTCACAGTAACACCTCCCACCACACTGAGTGTGCCAGGCATTGTATTGGGCAAACCACAGAGGTCCATTTCCTTTCATCTTTTTAATAGTTCTGGGAGGTAGCTACTATTATTATCCTTCATTTATGGATGAGGAAAAGGGCTTTCACAGCTAGAAATGGACTGAGTTGGGATGAGAATCCAGATCCAGCTGGTTTCACAGCTTGTTTTCTCTGCACTAGAGAGAGTTTAGGGCCTTGACTTAGCATGTGCATGCAGGAGCCACAGCCTCTGTTCAAATCCTAGCTCTTACATTTACTTGCTGTGTGACACTGGGCAGGTTGCTCAGCTTTCCTGTGCCTCAGGTGCTTCATCTGTTAAAGGAGATAATAATAGGCTTATCTCAGAGGTGGTTGTGCAGATTAAATGAGTGGCTAGTACCCAGGAGGCATACAGTAAATATTAGTCATGTTCACTGCACTATGGAGACACTTCTTAGATGTGACAGAGCTGGTACTGCTGAAGAAGCACTTTAAGCTGGGCCATAATACAACTTCAGTGGCAGCTGCCATTTTAGTGAGCCCTCCCGGAACTGGGCTCTCTTGACATATAGCAGGGTTCTCATCCCTCCCCGGGCAGCCAAAAAACAGTTATAAACAGAGCCCCTCTCCTCCACCCCCTGAAAATCTGAGTTATTTGGAGTGGGGTTTGAATATCTGGGTATTTTTAAAAAAATCTTTTATTTTGAAATAATTTTAACCTAAAGTCAACTGGAATGTATAGTTCCAATCTTTATTAGGGTATAGATTGTAGTTTGTAAGCCCATATATGACTAATTAAAGTGAGGTTGTGAAAGTAAAAAGACAAAACAAACAAAAACTAACAGAAGAATTGCAAGAATAATACAAAGAACTCTCATGTGCCCTTTACTCAGAATAATTATCAACATTTTGCCACATTGGCTGCATCTGTCTCTCTTTACACTATTTTTTCTTCCTGAACCATTTGAAAGTAAGTTGCAAACATCATGCCTGTTACCCAGATACTTCAGCGTGTATTTTCTAAGAACAAGGACATTCTTTTTTAAAAAATACGTTTCCATTGGCTTCAGAGAGAGGAAGTGAGAGGGAGAGAGGGACAAACATCAATAATGAGAGAGAATCATTGATAGGCTGCCTCCTGCACACCTCCTGCTGGGGATTGAGCCCACAACCCTGACCGGGAATTGAACCATGATCTCCTGGCTCATAGGTTGATGTTCAACCATTGAGCCACACTGGTCGGGCCAAGGACATTCTCTTATGTAGCCGCAGTCCTGTAATCAAAATTAGGGATATTTACCTTGATAACATGAACATTAGTATTATTATTTAATACAGAGTTCATAATCAGACCTTGTATCAAAGAGGTCTTTTATATAAATTTCTCCTGACCCAGGATCCAATTCAGAATCACACATTGCATTTCATTTTTATGTCCCTTTAGTTTCCTGTAACCTGTAGTAGTTCCTCAGAGACCTTTGTTTCTTGAGACCTTGACGCTTTTTAATAGAACAAGCTTATTGTTTTGTAGTATTTTCCTCAGTTTGGGTTGCCTGGTTCCTCATGATTAGATTCAGGTTATGCATTTTTGGCAGGAAATGACAAGTGACGTGTCATTGTCAATGCGTGCGTCGCATCAGGAGATACGTGATGTCAGTTTGTCTTGTTATGGGAGGTAGTATCTTTGATCCCTTGGTTAAGGTTTCTCCACGGTAAGATGACCCTTTTACTCTTTAGAGTTAGTAATCTGAGGGGGGTGCACAAGTAAATACCTTGTTCCTTATCAAATATTTACCTACTTTTAAATCCATTGATGAGTCTTGCCTTCACCAGTTTATTCCTATGATGATTGCAAAGGTGATTTTGTAATTGTCATTATTAGCTGGCATTCTACTGTAATTCTTACTTATTATCAATACTAGAGGCCCAGTGCACGACATTCGTGCTCTGGAGGGTGGGGAGGTGGTCCCTCAGCCTGGCCTACGTGCTTTAGCAGTCCAGGAGCCCTCAGGGGATGTCCCACTGACAGCTTAGGCTCACTGTCAGCCCAGCCTGTGGCTGAGCAGTGCTTCCCCTGTGGGAGCACACTGACCACCAAGGGGCAGCTCCTGTGTTGACCACTGCCCCTTGGTGGTCAGTGCACCATCATGCGACCAGTTGTTCCACTGTTGGGTCAATTTGCATATTACCCTTTTATTATATAGGATGAACTCAGGATTTTTAAATTTAATTTAATGGCTTATAATCTATTACTGTTATAGATTTTGATCTCAAATTGTCCTAGATTTGGCCCGTAGGGTCTCTTTTGAACTGGCTTCTGTGTTCTTCCAATATGCCCCCATCTTTTTTGAGTGCTTCCTTACTTTATGGGACTAGGTGATGTTCAAATTCTTATACTTTCCCTGTCCTGGCTCTAGAATCATCCATTTTTCCCTTCAGAAACCAAGGCCTGGGTGCTTATTGTACAAGCTTGTGCTCATTGCTTCTGGGGTGCATCCACTAAAAAAAGCTCTCCACGTGAGTCTGCCTTACCCACCAGGTGGAGGCACATTGATCTGTCTACCTCCTGTCATTTATCCTCACAGCTCTAGTGTATCTGTGAGGTGGGTACCCCGCTCCTCATTATAGAGGAAAACAGCAGCCCTCTTAAGTAAAGGTAAGTAACTGGCCTCATAGCAATACTTAGAAAGAGGCCAGAGCAGGAACCTTTGTCCTGTTTCCACCTCAGCAGGGATTCCAAAAAGGGGCCTGAAATGTATGAATGTCCTCCTAAGCTCTCGGGCCCCTCCCGCGGGTTTGAAGAGACTGGCCATCCCTAGCAGCTGTGCCTGTGAAGTCCCAGGCTCTGCTGCCCCAGAGGTCTGTCAGCCCCCTTGGGTGAGTGGGGCAGGGCGTGCGGCTCATAGACGCCCCTTGTGTCTGCAGCTTGATCCAGCTGGAGGCCTTCCTGCGCCGCCTGTGCTGCACCTGCGAAGCTGCCTACCGGGTGCTGCGCTGGGAGAACCCCACCGTGTCCTCACAGTGAGTGCCCCCTCTGCTCCCACCACCACGGCCCTGGAGGGACTTGTCACTGGAGCCCAGGCAAAGCCAGCTGCCCTGAGGGCCCAGGGCCCCTAACTCAGGGGAAGAGAGGCTTGCAGGTGGGAATGCACTGCTTTTGTGTATGGCAAAATACTTTAATAATAGAAAAATCACTCACCATGTGACCTCCCACCCTGATATAGCGGCTGATACCATGTTTAGATCGACTTCTAGAGTTGGTCATGTGCACATACTCTATAGTTTCATAACGTATGTGAGATTCCCTTTATTTTCCTTTTTCACTTACCATTATATATCATAAATGTTTTTCTTTGTTGCTATATGACTTTTGGAATTATTGTAATACCAGATTAATATCGAGGATGAATATGCTATGATATATGGAACCATTCTATTCTACATTTAGCCAGTTTTACTTTTATTACTAACCCTGTAGTGAACATTTGTATGGGTTTAGCTTTTGAAAAAATTTTCTTAGAATAAATTCAAGGATGGAACTACTGGATCAAATGGAAGGAATGTTCTTTAGGTCCTTTATATTTAAATAATAATGACAACTAATAGTTATTTAGTTTTCCCCTTGCGCCAGGCCCTGTGCTCAACACTTGCCATAGTATTGTCTTACTCTTCATAATAACTCTAGGAGGCAGGCACTATTTTAATCCCCACTTTACCTGTGAAGGAAGTGACACTCAGAAAACCAAGGGACACAAAGCAAGAAATGGCAAAGCTGGATGCAAAGCCAAGTTTGTCTTATTCTAGACTTCAGAGTCTAGAGCAGCCGTGGGCAAACTACGGCCCGTGGGCCGGATCCGGCTGTTCTATCTGGTTCTCTTGCTCTCCCCTCCGCTCCTTTACTTTGAATTTATATTAGTTCACACAAACACTCCATCCATGCTTTTGTTCCAGCCCTCCGGTCCAGTTTAAGAACCTATTGTGGCCCTCGAGTCAAAAAGTGTGCCCACCCCTGGTCTAGAGCCTGAGGGGTGCTGAGCATTGAACCAGTATACGTGGCCCCAGCCTCAGCCATTGCGGCGGCTTCACCAGTATCCATGGTTAGCAACCAGTGACTTGTTGGTAGTTGTCAAGCCTTCCACATTGCTTAATTGTCCACTTGTTTGATTAGCAGATCTTGTCAGTTTATTAACTGCCCAGTGCTATTTCTTGCCCGAGGCCTATGCGGGTGTGCTCCAAATTGTTTCCTTCTGGTCTTAGGAATTTCTGATCCTGTGGTTCCTCTGTCAATCCAGGTTCTATGGAGCTCTTCTGGCCACAGTTTGCATGCTGTATCTGCTGCCGCTGTGCTGGGTCCTTGCCCTTTTAAACAGCACACTCTTTCTAGGGAACGTGGAGTTTTTCCGAGGTAAGCTCTGGAGAGCCTGACAGGTGGGCTCCTTGCTTGTCTCTATCACTGATCATCTATTGCTATTCTTTCCACAAGGGGGCAGCACCAAATTAGGCGGGCTCCCCTGGGCTCTGCTTCTCTGAGATGTTTGGTGGGACACAGGGGAGGCTGCTACACAGTAGGGGTCCCTCTGCCTTTCTGAAGCAGGTGAATCACTGCTTAGGTGATATGGTGGCTTCTGGGAGGTAAAGGAGGGATGTTTTCCCATTGCTGCCACCTGACTTCTGGGACACAGCCCCCTGGAGTTGCTGCCACATCTCTGTGTGATCCCAGAGTCCCTGTCTGCCGTCTGGCTTCTAAAGCAATGAGGCAGCCTGAAGAGGCCCTGAGTCATAGACGCTTGGGCCTTTATATGTGTTTGGCTGATTGCTATATTTATTTTACTTGGTGTGGTTGGGTAATTAATGACAGAATGCCTAATTTATCAAGCACTTACTACATTTAATCTCTACAGCAATCTCATAGGGTGGGTGGTGGTATCTCTGCTTCTCTTTATGAGGCTTAGGTTAGGTGACTTGTTTGGAATTAGGAGGGTGACTCTTCCCTGCACCAAGAGTGGGATGCTGGAGGAAGAGTCAGCCAGCAGCAGAAATGGATACCCCCAAAGCACCACTCATTTCATCCTGTTTCTGCCTCTCATCCCGCTCTTCCTGCCCTGCGTAGTGGTGTCTGAGTACAGGGCATGTCTGCAGCGGCGGATGAAATCCAGCCAGGAAGAGGGTACCTTCCAGAGCCCACCATCCCCGGATGCTGGAGGGAAGGGCGTTCTGCCAGACTGCACGCCTGCGCCCACACCCACAGAGGTGGGTGTCCCCCACCGTCAGGGCAGAGCCTGCTGTGGGCAGGTTCCAGCACCTTCCTGTTACCAGCTTGGGTTGGCCTCTATGTAGTTCCTGTTTCTCCCTAGGCCTCATCCCCTCTGAAGTGCTTGGTAGTAATAATTGTAATAATAATAGCTACTCTGTGCTTGACTGAGTAGTTACTCTGCTGTTCCAAGCACTTTATAGATATTAACCCCATGAGGCGTAGGCTATTTCTGAGGATGAGATTTTGTTCTCCTCTGCAGAGGAGAAGGCTGAGGCACAGTGGTTGCTGGAGGGTGGTGTTGCCAAGATTCAGACGGCCCTGTGGTTCCAGAGTCCATGCTCTCAGCCCCTGTGCTGAAGCCACCACAGGTCCACCCTGGTCTTGGTCCCATCTTCCTGTCCCCGCTAAGTCAGAGAGCGCCTCTTTCCCATGGCTTCCTTCTTTCTTGCAGTTGTGCCATTTCCTCTGGGGCAGGAATAGAAGTTTTGGGAAACCTAAGTGCTGGCTCAGGGGAGGTGGCCTCTGCCTTAGGTGCCAGGGCTGCAGCTCCTCTCCTTCTCAATAAAATCTCTCTTCCCAGGACCTCACGCCAGGCAGCGTGGAGGAGGCCGAGGAGGCTGAGCCTGATGAGGAATTTAAAGATGCGATTGAGGTGGGTGGCCCTTTTCCCCAGCACCCTCTATTGACCAGGCCAGAAATTGGGTGGTCCTGGAGCTGTGTGGCTTCTCACATCCCAAATCTGGGTTCTTAAATTCTCTTATATCCAAGTGAGAAGCTGAAACTTGCTCTGAGCTCAAATTCAGTGGGTGAAAGGGGGCCACTGACTTCTGCCTGTCCTGTTGCTGATCTAGTGACCTGTCCTGGATGCCCAGGGCAGGGATGGCTCTGGAAGCCTCTGGGAATGCCCTGCTGGGGACTGGCTGCGGACTGTGGACTTGGCACCTTTGATGTGGGGAAGGCAGATTTGGGGGAGGGCACTGCTGTGGTCCCCAACTACTCTTGAATGAGAGCTGAAAGATGCCCCTTTGGGGGGCAGGGAGGGGGAGGTTGGAGAAAGTGGTTGCATGACCAAATTCTAGGTCAGAGAAAGTTAAACAGTTTTTCCGATTTTAAGACAGTAGTTCAAGCTGATAGTTTGTAGTGTTTTATTTGGCATACAAACCTTATATTTTTTGAGCCAATATTTAAAAATATCAGTGAAAACTGGATTTTCAATTTTTCAGCAGCTCTGGTAGCCCTGAGTCTGCAGTGGCCCATGTAGCTGAGGAGTGACTGTCCCCTTTAGGAAAGTCACACAGTCCCCACCCCCACCACTCCTCATGTTCCCTGGCCACTGAGTCCCAGTGGCAGCTGTCGTTTTGTTACATTCGTGCTATTGTTTTCTTACAGTGGGAAGTAATTTCCTTTAAAGTGGGAAATTGAGATACAAGAAATGGGGTCTTGGGCGTTTCACCAGGCCTGTGATTTTCACCTAGCCCAGTCCATTTACTTTCACCCACGGAAGGATTTCTCTGAGAAAGAGGCTGCTGCCCCTTTCATACACGATTGTAGACTCTGAATCTGGATGGTGGTGCTTTCAAGCATTTCTGTTTATAACTCACAGTAAGAAACACACGCACATCTTGGCCCAGTTCATACTTATGTTTATAATATGGATAAAGCTTAACTGAAACAAGTTTCCTAACAAATGCATCATAAGGGATCTTTTCTTTCCTGTTCTGTTCTATTCTGTTAAAAGAGTGACCCACTTAATCAATCTCACCCAGTTTGGAAAACAGGACACAGCTCCTCCCAAGCTTATTTGATGCTGGGATCCTTTTATGGGGGCCTCTGTTAATGTCACCCTTTGGGACTTGCTTGGACAGAACTCAGAGTAACACTTGAGTGTTTCCTTCTGCTGGGGGCCCCCTCATAGCAACTTCCTTCCTGCTGTCTCTCTCCCTGTTTTCTTCTTCCCTGCACCTCGGGAAGCAGGAGACCCACTTGGTGGTGCTGGTAAGTAGGAGCCTTGATGAGGTGGGCGGGGGCCAGACAGGGGGAGGGTGGCCGCAGTCACCACACCTCGCGGGGTCCGCTGTGCTGGGTGCCTCTGCATGCAGGCCCTGGAGCCCTGCCACAAGGTGGGCGGGACTGGAAGGAGCTGTTCCTGCAGGAGGAGGATGAGGGTGCCCCGTGCCCGGTAGAGGATGAGCTGGCCTTGCACGACAACGGGTTCCTGAGCAAGAATGAAGTGCTGCGCAGCAAGGTGTCGCGGCTCACAGAGCGGCTCCGCAAGCGGTACCCCACCAACAACTTCGGTACAGTCAGGGGACAGGGAGGGGCACCGTGGCCACAGGGCCAAAGTCTTGGAATTGTGGGTACGGGTTTGTGACAAGAGTGAGGGGTACTGTGGTGTCCATGGGACCCACATAGCGGGATTGTTGAGTGAGTGTGTGTTACTTCTTATCCCTCTGTCCTTACTGAGCTTGTGGGAAAATAAGGAACTGGGTTCCAGAAATCTACCCTGGACCACAGAGAGGGTGGTGACCCTGTCAGCTTTGGGTGGTTTCCAGGGGGCAGATTCTGCTGGATGCTCCTCTATTTCGGCTGAGCCTGCAGGTGGGGCCTCTAAGCCCCAGGAGGGTATAGGAACTGGCAGCTCTGTACAGTCTGGAGACATGAGTCCCTTCCTTCTGTCTCTGGATCTGGACTTTGCTCCCTTACTCCCTGCTCCCAGCAAGGAGTCTGGGCTGGTGTCCTGAGTCCCCATTTGAAAGACTCGGGAGCGGGTGAGAGTTGAGAGGCTCAAGGCTGAGCTGCTGCCTCTTTCTCAGGGAGCTGTACAGGCTGCTCGGCCACCTTCTCAGTGCTGAAGAAGAGGGTAAGTGTCCGTGAGGGTTCCCTATTGGTCTCAGTCCTGCCCCACCTGGGCACCTCCCCAGTCCACAGATGTCCCAGGTTCCTTGGGTGGGATCTGTGGGTGGGCAGGAGGGGTGCTGAGGGCCCAGGTGCCTGGGCTGGGGATGCGTCGCATACCGACCTTGGCTCTTGTTGGCAGCGGAGCTGCAGTAACTGTGGAAATAGCTTCTGCTCCCGGTGCTGCTCCTTCAAGGTGCCCAAGTCTTCCATGGGGGCCACAGGTGAGTGGTGCAGGCTGCTGGGGGTCAGGGCAGTGGGAGGGCGTGGCTGGTTCCCACCTCTGAGGAGGTGCTGCCTGTGGGATAGGAGTGAGGGTCAGTGATAGGTCAAGGGAACTTGGAATCCTGGTCTGGCCCGTAGTAACACCTCCTCCATCACCGTTAACAATAAAAAACGCAAAAGAATATATATGATCTATCAGAATTATGATGGGTGATAATGAATGACTGTGACGGCTTCTTTGAAGTTAAAACACTTCAAAGTTAAAGCAGCGTTAGCCACACCACTGGGTTTCCAACGCCACGCCGGCCTTCCCCAGAGACCACCATCTTGAATTTCATTCTTTTCCTTATTGCCTTGGTAATACTTCTAATAAAATAAAGAAGAATGTCTTTTCCTTCTGTAAAAGCTGTACATTATCATAGTAAACAAAACAGAACATACAGATGAGCAGAAGGCAGAGCTCCGCCTGCACACAGGAGAAACGCATATGCACGCTCTAGAAAGGGAGCCTGTTTCACACAGTTCCTTGTAATGCAATGAGGAATCAAGGGTTTTTGTCTTTCTTCCTGGTCATGCAAGTAGCATGTGCTTATACTGGAAGTTTTGGAAATTACTATACAGAAGTAGGAAGAGAAAAATAATTCTGTAATCTTACCACCCAGAGAAAACCACTGTTAAGACATCTTGGAAATTTTTCTTCTGGCACTTTATTTAAAAAACATTTTTAAAGGTGTTGAGTTGGTGGCAAAATAATTTCTAATGCATAGAGCACCTGGGAGAGGCCTGCTGTTGGCATGGTCACCCCCAAAGTCCCTGGTTCCCATGAAAAGATGTCTCCAAGGGCAGGTTAGTGAGCTGGGTTGGCAAGGGTGTGGGCTGAGCAGTGGGTGGTCTGTGGGGCTTTGGGGGCTGGGGAGGTGGTTCTGGTAGTTGGGGTCATGAGCCAAAGGGCATGAGGAAGTGTCTCACCAAGTTCTTCCTCCTTTTCAGCCCCTGAAGCCCAGAGAGAGACTGTGTTTGTGTGTGCCTCGTGTAACCAGACCTTGAACAAGTGAGAAGACGGGACAGGATCCAAGCAGGCGCTGGGCCCTGGGCCAGCAGTAGACCCCACTCTCCCTACCCCTAGCCCTGTGTGGCGTGTGCTGGGCTAATGTGGCCCGGATGCTAGGTAGGCTTCCCTTCTCTGCCCTTGCTGTCTCCAGCCGGGTTCTGGAGCTGTTCCCCACTCCTGCGGATGGTCAGCCAGAGGGGAGAGGAGCCCTGGAGGGTCTGGTATGTTTGCCTTGCTCTGTCCTGAGCTGTTAGTGGACTTGGCCTGGGCAGGGAATATAAGCTAGAGGGCAGAAGAGAGCCATTCCTGGTCTCCATAGGGGTCTCTGAGGATCAAGGAGGCTCTCCAAAGCTGGGAATACTCTGAGACCGGAGATCAGAAACTGGGAAAAGAGATTCCCCCTCCTGTGGGGTACTGGGCCAAGACCTTTGCCTCGAGAGTCTGCTCAGGCCTGGGAGAGCCATGCCCCAACTCTGCTATGTGAATGTCCCTCCAGGCACCAGGATCTCCTTATTTGCCCACCAACACTTTTAGGCTAACAAGACCAAAAGTGTTTCTAGAAACAGGGTTGAAGTTCCCCAGTTCCCCCAGAGGAGGCTGTGACTAGGAGGGCCTGGCAGAGTCCTTGTATTAATCAGAGAAAAACGTAGGAGTCCCAGCAGCTCAGAGGACCTCAGCCCCACCTTGCAGACATCTTGACGTGCAGAATCTCAGCTCACAGCTGCCCTCAGCCCTGATGGGTAGATGCCAGGCACTCCGATCACTTCTGCTCCCACTGCTCAGAGCCTCGGGCACCCCTCCTCCGGCTCAGAGCTACATTTCCCCTCCCCAGCACCTTGCCCCATGTAGTGTGAGACCAGAGCAGAGGTCCTGAGCCCTTGACCCTTGGGGGCCTGAGAAGTGTGCGATCTTGCCAAGCTGGGTCCTAGGTTCCAGGCTGTTCTCCAGCAAAACAGTCTTAGTTATGGGACAGGCCACTTAGGGTCCCCATCCTTTCTCCTACAGTTTCACATTCATTTATGTGCTCTCTGGGGCTTTGTGTCTCTCTAAGCCATGAGCGGGCTCAGGCACCCTTCCTTCCCCTGGAGCTGCCCTGCTTTTTTGAAGTATTTATTTATTTATTTCATGGTTCCTGGGAACATGGCACAGGCAATGGGCTGAGGATGGGGGCTTTGGCCCTAGGATGCTTCCCTGGAGTCCTGGGACTCAGAGCCCATGGGAGGTGGACATGTTCCTATACCCAAAGCAGGGACCCAGGAGGCAGGTTGGGGAGGCAAGGACCATTCTAGACCAGCTTTCTCGCCAGGCCAACCAGTCTAGCCTGGGCTGGGAAGACGGGCCTGCTCCAGGCCGGTGAGGGGCAAGTCCCTGGGGAACCAGGCAGGCCTTGGTGTCCCCCTTCCTCAGGCTCCTTTGTCCTGTTCAGAGATGAGCGTTAAGTACCCTGTGCTTTATTACACTGGAGAGGAACTAAAGGACTTCTATGTATATGGAGAATTATCAATAAAAAGGCCTCAAGCTTCTTGTTTTTGACCTGGTCCTTGCGCTCACCGTCTCCCTAAGGCTGGAGAGCCGATGCCCCCAGTGCTGGCCAAGTGTGCAGGCCTGGGCTGTGTCTGCAGCACAGGGTGGACGGGCATGGAGGTGAAGTTGGTGTGAGCCGGGGGCAGGAGGAGGAAAGCTGTGCCTTGCACAGGACAGGCTCAGCACATGTTTGTTGGATTGACTTGAGGCTCTGTCTTGTGACCAAATTGTGGGGGCTGGGGTTGGTTGGAACCAGAATTCAGTAAGCTAAGCAATGCAGGCTTTAGAATGGAAAGATTTTAGCTAATCCTTTTGAGAAAACAAAAAAGGATCTGCCCTAGGTGAGGCTGAGAGCCAGCTGCTAAGAGGATTGGCTGTGAGATTGGGGGCGGGGAGGGGGGGCGGTGGTGTAAGTAGTTCTTGAAGCCTGGGGTGTGGGGGTGTTTACTGATTGTCAGGCACTGTGGTAAGTGCTTCACACACATTGTTTCATTTAATCCTCAAAGTGGCCCTATGAGGCAGGTGCTGTATGTCTCCCCATTTTGCAGGAAAGGAAATTGAGATCCAGGGAAGTTAAGCAGTGGCTGTGAAAGGCTCAGCATGGCACTTTGCAGACCAGGGCTGGACAGGAGCTGTGCTTCCAGATGGTAGGCCTGGGGCAGTGAAGAAGGGAGTGTGAGACCCTGTTGCAGGGAGTTAGGTTATGTGTTAGCCCCATAACCTCGGATTTAGGTGCTGGGTGTCCTTGCACCTGTGGCCTGGTCTGGTCTAGGTGGGATTCTGCGAAGCTCAGGAGCTTCCCCTGGTGTGGAGGAGCCCAGCAGCTCCATAGGGGTCCCGAGAGGCAGGGAAGCAGCAGGACCTTGTCCTGGCAGCTTTTACAGATGAGCTTATTCACTTTAAAAAGTATTAAGGCAGCCCTGGTCAGGGTGGCTCGGTTGGGCATCGTCACGTGCACCAAAAGGTTGCTGGTTTGATTCCTAGTCAGGGCACATGCTAGGGGGTGTGCAGGAGGCAGCTGGTCCATGTTTCACTCTCTCCCTCTCCCTTCCTCTCTCTAAAAAACAACCCCCACAAAACATATAAGGCAGCCTTAGCAGTCTGTGGGTCATCAGATGGAGGAGTGGAAAATAAAATAGGGCCTTTGAGCAAAAGGGGACAGAAGTGAGCACAGGCCTAGGAAGAGGCAGCTGGGGCTGTGCCAGCACGTCTCGTGATGGGGTGTGTCAAGGGTAGGGCAGCTGGGAGACTGCTCCGACATCCATTCTATCCTCTCACGCAGAGGTGACACTGTCCATCGGAGGATACGTGTTCCCCACGGTGTTCGATGGAGTAGGGGACTTAGAGCCTGCATTAGTCAGGGAGTGTCCTGGAGGTGGTAGGGGAGGGTGCTTGCTGTGGGTCTGCTCTGATATCCGCTATAGTGACGCCATTTGAGTTGCCATAGGGGCCTTTTCCCGAGCCTTTCTACGTTACTTTACTCATCTGTAAAATGGGCATGATAGTGACATTGGGCGCAGAGGGCCATTGTGAGGATTAAATGAGATAGTCCATGTGAGGTTGGAGTGCAGTGCCTGGCACACAGTAAGCACTCATTAACCCTAGCTTATTACCACCATCCTGGCAATCTTCAGAGAAAGAAAGGACAGCTCTGCCCTGGGTGGCTTAGAACAGCGATTTATTTATTTTTTTACACTAGAAAATAATCTTAGATTGTTAGTCAGGAAAGAGTCTCAGAGAGTGGCCAGAGTGTAGTTGGAATAAGCCAGGTCAATATAATTTTATTTTGGGAAAAGGAAGACAATGCCGAATGTTGGTGAAATGCAGACTGTAGCACAGTAGCTTGCGGGGCATGGGATACAGGACGAGAGAAACATGGTTCCCATCATCTGAGGTCGGTAGCCACAGAAAGGAAGCTAGGGCCACCTCCTTATTTTACAGGTGTTATGTGAGGGCCTGAGCGAAGCAGGCCGGGATGGACGGCTTTAAAGGACAGGAACCATTTATCAGGACTGGACTGTGCCTTACATTGTTGGCTGGGGTCAACAGTGTGGAGAGGGCTGAACGTGGGGTGGTCTGGAAGACAGACTGTCCATTGCAGAGTTGGCTGCCTGTTTAAAAGATTCCTTCCAGTTCTCAAGCACCCAGGAGGAGGGGACAGGAGCCAGGCTCCGCTACGGCCCTGGTGCCTGCTGGGGCAGACCTGGGATGGGCTGCCAGCTCCCACGGCCTGGCTGGGTTTGAGGGTTCTGCCCATCTTTCTGGGATTGGTAATGGTGGGAAGCAGGCTCTATGGCCCTGGGAGACCTTGTACTGGCCATGCTTTCTAGGATCTTTGTGGTCCTTGATCACCTTCGATACTGAAGACAAACGAAGCTCCACTTTCATTCCCTTGTCTCCATGGAACCTTCAAGGAGGCAACCCCTTTGAGGGGCCCTGGCTCCAGCATCAATCCTAGTGCAGGTGGCCTTAAGATAATGATAATACCCATGTTTATTATCATGTAAATGTTATGAAAGTCCCCAAAGCTAGGTTCTATTATTTATTCCATCTAACTGATGGGTACATGAAGGCCCTGAGGAGGTTAAGTAACCTGCCCCAGGTCACATAGCTAGGAAGCCACTGGGCCGGGATGTGAATTGTGCCAGCGGTACCTATAGATGCCTCATAAGAGAATCTTTGGAAGAACAGCTGTCCTGACTGCTGTCACCCTCCCCTGTTCTGCCTTGGCCCCCTCTAGTTCCAGGAGCTTCTGAGCATGGAGCTAACAGGAGGGGCCTGCCCACCCCCAGCCCCAACGAAGTGGGCTCAGCCTCCAGGGGAACAGAGGCAGCCTTGTGGTAGGCGCTCTCCCCACTCTGCCAACTCCCAGTGCCCCCCCCCCCCCTTCCTTGGCTGGGTCTGTTTTAACACCCAGAGCAGCACATTCCATTCTCTGGCACAACTGGGGGCTAGGGACTCCGGATTCCCCTGGCTGCTGCTCTCTTCAGGGCCCCAGTAGAGCCTGCTGTCTGGGTTGGGACACTGGGTCTCAGCCACACACATTCCAGGAGCAACCACCCCCCACGTTGTATTTCCCAAGCAGTGAACTTTAGCTAGGATTACAGCCGACTAAACAGTTGTGGGATGTGAGCTTCCTTTGTGAGACCCAAGGGGCTGAATGCTGACGGGGCTGAGAAAGGGAGTGGGGGTCATGGTGGGCTGCTCCGGGAGTCCCGAGAAAAGCCACCGTCTGAGGCTGGCTCCTCCGCTGCCGTCAGGGCTCTTGGAGTGGGATTGGAGCAGGGCTCCCAGTTTTCTCCCTGTGAAGCGGGGGTGGGGTGGGGTGGGGTGGCAGAAGCCGGCTGCCTGTACCCTCTGGCCTGTCCTTGGCTCAAATCCTCGCACTACCACCATGTATAAGCTGTGTGACCTTCAACAAATTCCTTAACCTCTCTGAGCCACCTTATTAAAATGGGGCTAATAATAGTACCTACCTCAAAGGGCTGTTGGGAAGCTTAAATTAGAATGTTAAAATGCTTTGAGTAGTGCCTGCCACCCAGCATAGGCTTGACACTTACTGATTACTGGTATTTTATGTCTTCTCCCCTATACTGGGGATATTTTTCCTGAAGCAGAAGTCCAAATGTAGCTTCCACTCCTCTTTTGAAAGTGACAATTCTGGCTTTTAGATAAGCTGTTCCTGTCTTTTCCCTGCTTTCCTATCAGTAGTGGTTTCTTAGTTGATGAATAAGTCAATTAGGGATTTATTGAGCACATATGTGCAGGCCTGTGGTAAAAAAACTACCTACCATTTAATGAACATCTTCTAAATGCTGGGCATTGTTTCCAGGTACTTCTTGAAATATATTTTTATTGATTTCAAAGAGGAAGGGAGAGGGAGTGAGAGATAGAAACATCAATGATGATAGAGAATCATTGATCGGCTGCCTCCTGCACGCCCCCCACTGGGGATTGAGCCCACAACTTGGGCGTGTGCCCTGACCAGGAATTGAACTGTGATCTCCTGGTTCATAGGTCTGTGATCAACCACTGAGCCATGTTGGCTGGGCTCCAGGTACTTTTCAAACACTTTCCCACTTAACACTCAGCTACCTTGTGAAATGGACATGATGACTCTATTTTACAGTTGGGCCATGTTCCCAGTGTCACACAGTCCCTAAGTCACAGGATTGGACACCAGAACTGGGCTTTGCTACCTCTTCTCACCTGATTTTGAGTGGTTAGCCCAGCCGTGGGCAAACTACGGCCCGTGGGCCGGATCCGGCTGTTCTATCCGGTTCTCTTGCTCTCCCCTCCGCTCCTTTACTTTGAATTTATATTAGTTCACACAAACACTCCATCCATGCTTTTGTTCTGGCCCTCCGGTCCAGTTTAAGAACCCATTGTGGCCCTCGAGTCAAAAAGTTTGCCCACCCCTGGGTTAGCCCCATCCTTCCTGTTCTGTCTCAGAACTCGGAGTGTGCCCAGCTGAAACACTTGACTTCTCTGCTCCCTTGCAACTAGGGGGGCCATGTGACTTCTGGCTGGTGAGCTAGAAGTGGAAATCTACCATGTGGGACTTGTTGGGAAATTACTGTTTTCCTGATCAAAAGGGCCAGAGACAGCTGACACGCTGCTTTTGCTATGAGCACTTCCCCACGTTGCTGCCTGAGTGTGGCCAAGAAGTTGGGAGGAGGCACCATTTTGTAACCGTGAGCACAAAAGCCACCCCTGGGCAGAGCAGGAAGACAGAACAGTCTGGGACATGGACCCTTCCCTGCTCGTCTCGAGCTCTAGTGTGCAGAAGCCCCAGTTTCTTGGCATTTCTGTTCCACGCAGTCAGATGCAACTCTTCAGAATACACAGCCCAGATGCTCGCTGGCACGCCAGCTGACTCTGGACCAGCCAGGAGGGAGCCACCAGGAGGGAGTGTGGTGCCTGAGGAAATGAAGGGTGGGCTCCAGGGCCTCCCTGGTCTCTGGGAGGATCTTTCTTGGTCCCAGGGAAGAAACTGCCAGGGGACAGAACTGGCGTGTAGAGCATGCCTGACCCCTTTGTGGGGGCTGGGTGAGAAGGGCTTTGCTGTGCTGGGCTAAGGGAGCTCTCCCCGCCTGCTCCCTCATGGCTGCCAGCACCTGACAGAGGTCAGTATTGTGCTCTAGCCAGAAGAGGCCCGGTCCTGTAGGTTCAGTGGAAAAATCATCCCTGGTCCTGGTTGACCATGGAAGTGTCCGTAAACATTTGGTCAGGGTAGGAGGCTGGGAGACAAGGGGCGGATTCAGGGAGCCAGGTGGGCCCGGCAGGGCTGGGGCGAGGGTGGGTGGCGGTGGCTTCCTCGGAGGTGAGGAGAAACAAGCAGCCTCTGCTGCTCCTGACCTGTGGGGAGGCCACCTGACGGCCGGAGCTGATTTATGGGCAGGCTGTCAGACCACCTGTTAGCTCGCACTGCCCACAGCAGACGGCAGGCCCTCCGGCCTCCTCGGGTCTCTGAGGCAACTGAGAGCCGAGGGAGCCAAGGTTGTCTCACCTCGGGAGAATGTGGCTCGTTGTGGTGGAGGAGCAGCGGGCCGTGACAGCTCGGCATTCCAGCTGTACCTTCACTGGTGAGGGAAGCCCTCTGGCGGTGTCCCCCGCTCCCTGCTCTGGGCACATCTGCCCTGCCCCTGTCTCCGCTGGTGGACGCCCCTAGGGACTCTCTGGGCACCACCTCTTCCAAATGCTGGACATTTGACTGGCAATAGCCTGTTGCCTCCACTTCAAGGCTTGTCCCCTCCCTGCCCCTCAGGAAGCAGCCTCCATCTGCACTGGCTCACTGAAGAAGCCCCTCGGGCATCCTAGCTGGTCCCCTCCATGCAGGCAGGCCCAATGCCCTCCTCCTGCCTCAGCTGTGGGCTTATCTGGATACCTAGATGGAGGGCCTCACCTGGGCTGCAATCCACCCCAGGGAGCATGGAGAAATGCCGATTTCTGAACACCCTCCAGAGATTCGGAAATAATTGCTTTAGAGTGAGGTCCAGTGTTTCGTGGAAAGTGGGGCCTGAGCTGCTACTTCATGCTGATGCTCTGGTCCAGAGACCACGCTGAGAGACCACCATTCTGCACCCTCATCTCCACGTCAGGACCAGTGTGCATGGGTGTCTGTGTGCTGAGAGTGTAGGAGCAGCACGTTCAGGCCTCTGGCTCCTCCAAGTAGCTCTGTGGCCCAGCCTCTTGGCTCCTCAGAACAGGCATTGCCTGAGGGAGGGAGACTCTTCAGGACTGTGGGAGCCTTCTGGCCGGGAGGAGGCTGGGGAACTTGGCTGACCTCAGAGACAAAAGATGGCCAGCTCCATCCCTCATTGGTGGGGATGATTGGGGTGACCCTTGTGTGCTCTTGGGGGATCCTGCACAAACATGGACGTTGCTGTTAGGCATTCTGAGTATGTCTGTGTGGACAGGCCGTGGGCTATGACAAGGGCCTCTTTTCTAAAAGTCCCTTCTGAACCTCCCTCTCCCTAGCTCTGGGGGACCGCCTGACAGAGAAACCACCTGGTCAAAACCAACTGTTGTTTTCTTTAATTAAAAACTTAAAAAAACCAACGATTAAACACCAAACCCTACCTGTATCAGTCTAGTACCTGCAGCGTCGCAGCAGTAGCAATAATTTACTCGTTGTCAAGTTAAAGGGGACATGCAGGGGCTGAGGAATGAAGCCCAAGAAGCGAGCTTATGGGAGGGGATCTAGGCTGGGCTTCTCTCCAGTCCAGGGGGAAGGGACCTGGCAGAGATGGGGACAGTAGGGAGGTGTGGTCGGAGGGCACTGTGACCCTAGTGCCTTTCCTTTGGGAGCTACGAGAGGACACATGAAGGGGCAGTGGGGGTGGAGAACTGTCCTCCAAGTAGTTCAGCCTCATATCAGACTCCCCTCTCCAAGGCGAGGCCCCACCAGCAGAGGGGAACTAACATCATGGTCCACTCCAGAAACTGCCTCGGCTGCTCATAGCCCCTCTACCCTTCCCTCTGTCTCTCCTCCCTGCCTACTTTTTGAGACTCTGGGGGTTTCCCCTCAAAAGAAAAAACCTTAAGTTTAAGAGAGGAAGATACCCCAAAAGCCCTCAGTCAAGGACGTCTCGGGCTCCATGCCCATCCCTTAGGGCCTGTGCTGGCACTGGGGGCAGGAGGTGACAGTACGCCCCAGGGCAGGGACGGGGCAAGGCACAGCTGCGAGGGCCCCCTTCAGTGGGGCTCAGCAGCCCCGTAGAAAAAGGGGTAGTAGAGGGAACAGGGGTAGGAGAACATGAATTTGACAGCGAACTTCATCTCCTTGTTCTTCTTGTCCCAGCGGTAGACGGCCATGAGCAGCAGCTGTCCGTCCACCTTGCGGCCCATGACCAGGAAGCTGCCGGCCAGGCTGTCCAGTTGTGGGCAGGGGCAGCCCGCACCGTTCTTCATATGCAGGACCAGCCGCTTGGTGTCCTTGCGCTTCAGGGGGCCCGGTTTGAGCAGCTTCTTCTTTTTCTGGGCTCCGATCAGCTTCCGGTCCCCATTCTCTATCTTGATCTCCTTGATGCGCATTTTGACCACTGTGTATGGGGGTGGACAGAGGACAGCATGAGAACAGTCAGGTTTGCTCAGGATGCTGGTGGACCCACTGCTGGTGCTCGTGCCTGAGGCTTCAAGGGGGAGCGATACACACACATTTTCATGTTTATGAAGCTCCTATCATGTGCTGGACTTTCACGGACATTATCACATTGAATCCTGGAGGTGTGGGTAGTGGAAGTGCACAGTGAGCTCTCGATGGGGCGTGCGGTGTTGGGCTGTCCAGGGAGGGAAATATTGGAGGTGTGGTGACCAGTCGGAGGGTTTGGTGGGAAGGGTGGGTCCTTGAGATGGAGGGAGGCTGGACTTCATGTTCTCTGGGGATGTTTCTGAACGGGATTTCTGGTTCTGGTTCTCTCTCTGTGTGTGTGTGTGTGTGTGTGGTGTGGAGTGTATTTGGTGGGTACGAGTCAGTGTGTGTGTGTGTGTGTGTGTTAGAGTCCACATGGCGTGAATGTGGGCTGCTAAGTGTTGGACAGCTGGCTCTGGGGAAGGGGCCTGCCCTGTGTCATTCGCCGGTTTCTGTGGGGTAAATACCCCCTCTATGATGCACCCATCACTGAGTACAAGGCTGGGAAGCTGGTGTGAACACACCACTAACCTGTGTGCGACTGTAGTGTGGGTGGGAGTGTGTATGGGTGGTGCTGTGTGTTTTGTGTATATGAGAGTAGGGTGTGGTATGTGGGAATGTGAGAGTGTCGGGGGCACTGGAGGGATGTAGGAGAAGAGTGGTCAGAGAGCGTCCAGGGCACTCCAAGGTGACCACAGAGAACCTAACACAGTTGGGAACGAGTCCTGAGCTTGGGGAGGAGTCACTTGGGCTAGTCTCCCTCTCCCTTCTTCAGGCCCCGGGGCCCCATCTCTGAGCGTCCAGGGAGAAGCCAGAGAACAACTTTTCCACCCAGGGAAGGAAACTTACAAAATCTCTTCCCTTCTCTTCCTCCCTCTCCCTCACCTCCTCATTCTCTCTCTTGGACACACACACACCTTGTGATAGAAGAGTGGTATTCTCTTTCCAAACAGACTAGCAACATGAGAGACCTGCTGAAGTAAGGATTTCATTTCTCTCCCTCCCTCCCTCCCGTCCCCCGCCCCGCTCGGACAGGGAGGCCAAGACACAAAACAGGAGCCGACTTGGCAGAGATCACAAGCTGGACTGTGTGGTCCATGCAGGAGCCAGGGCCTGACTGGACTTGACTCGGCTGCCCAGGAATGGGGAGGCTCTAGGATGAAGCTGTGGGGCAGGTGACCACAGCTCCCCTGGCCAGAGTACTAGTACATCGGGTACTCGGGAGAGGACCCCGGGGATGAGGGGGCTGCACTTCCGTTCTGGAGCCCATTTCTCCCACCTGCTGCTCCCATCCATCTCAGGGCTAAGCCTGCTCCCCACACAGAGAACCCAGCCCTGGAGGCCCCTCTGTGGACGGTGCCAAGCGAGGGCTGCAGGAGCCTTGGCCAGGGATGGCTTCTGAGGCCCGTGGACCGTGGCCGGAAGCCCCTGAGATGATATATTAAAAAAGAGGGGCATTTCTCTGGGGAGAGGGTTCATGGTTATCATCAGTCTAAACGGGGTCCATAAGGCAAAAAACTTAGGGTACACAGTGATGGGCGTGGACATATGTGTTCATATATGTGCGTGTCAAGGAGGAGGGGTGAGGGTGGCTGCGTGGGCTCCACACTCACCGAAGTCACTGGAGCACATCTGCTCCATGAGGCCGTCCGCGTTGTGCTCCATCTCACACTGGGCACAGATCTTGGTCACTGAAGAGAGAAGCAAGGGTGGGGTTGAGGGAGGCTGGTGTGGGGACCAGAGTTCAAAGAGCCACTTAGGGTGCAGGCTTGCCCAGGACGAGCCACCTCCCCCTGTCCAGCCTCCATTTCTTACCAGGAAATGGGATGGTGGCAGTGATAACACCACCTGCTCACTGGGTAGTTGTGAACGAGAGAGACAGGTTGTGCAGGGACAAGACTGCCCATGACCCTGCAGCTGCAGCTGTTTCATTTAATCCTCAGAAGTAGGTATTTCTTTATGTTAAAGACAAGGAAGCTGAGGCTCAGAGTGGCTACCCAAGTCTGCAAAGATGTGAGAACCGAGCTTAGGACTCAGGATTGTGACTCCCAGGCTAGAGCTGGGTGAGGGGTGTTCATGGGGGTCTTCCTAGGAACACAGGGTCCAGGCATGGGGGTAGACAAGTGTCCCTGGCAGGGCAAGGACTGTGAAGAGGAGCACCCACCCCTCTAGAGAGGGCAGCCTTAGCGCTGCCACGATTTCTGATTTTTCAAAGGAAGCCGAAAGTCTTAATTTTTATACAAAATAATGAGTTTTGTCTGTTATACTCAGGCTGCTCCTGAGGCCACTGCACAGCACCTGACCTCTGTTCTCCTATGTCTCTGTCTCCAGGTGGGCCCCCCAACATGGGGGAAAGAGGGGCTCCGACAGGGCGGAGTGCAGGGGAGGGGCCAGGTGGGATTCCCTGGCTTCCAGACTATAAGCGGTTAGGCTCCCTGCTGCGGACTAAGCCGTCTCCACTGGAGCTGCCTACTTCTCCCCTGCCTCCCTGTCCCATTTTCAACCCGCGGAGGGGGTTCCCTTCTCTTGACACTCCGCAGCCACTGGGCCCCACCCAACCGTGACTCCCAGAAGAGGGCCTGATGTGTAGGACACGGGACTTGTTGGTGAGGTTAGCCCTGGGGGCGGGTAGGGCGTACTGAGGTACAGTTGTTTTGGGGGCCAGGTCAGACAGGAAGACAGGAGAGCTGTGCTGCCCTTGGGGAAGTCCCAGTGTCGGGGGCTCCTCAGGCTCTCAGATTAACAGCCCAGGCAAAGCTTTCCTGCTCAAGCGGGGGTTTCTCCTCTTGTCTGGTGCTGGCTGGGGGTTACTCTGCTTGGAAGGAGTTGGGCAGTCGGCGGGGAGGCGGGAGGCGGGGAGAGAGGGGATGCACAGTGAAGGGGAGGCTGAGGCCAGGGAGGTATTAGGGGTAGTGGGATTTGGGAGGTGGGCGGGAGGCCACACCTAGGATGTCAGAGGTTTCAGGAACCTGGGTCTCTCTGTTTTACAGATGGGGAAACTGAAGCTGAAGGGGCAGAGCCTGACTATCTGCTCTTTCCTCTGCACTGAGCCTTGCCCAAGGTCTCGCAGTCGGGGGGCTGAGGAAGAAAGTGGGGAAAGTTAGGGAGAGAAAATGGGAAGATGGAAATCAGCCCCGGTGTGCACTTAGTCCCCAGTCTTTCACTACATCCCTCCCCTTATCTCTCCTCCCTCCCAAGTTCCCCAAACTGGGTGGATGCCTTGGGGTCCAGGTTTGTGGAGGAGGTAAAAGGCATGGTTTGTCAACCCCCAACATTCCTGGGCTGAGAGAGGCAATAAGGCATTTATCAGGATGCCCTAGGATGAGGGGACAGTATTGGGGCCACCCAGGGATTCCTTCGGTTGGGGAGGTGGGTGCCGCGAGGGAAGCCTGGGGGGTTTTCAGGCAGTTGAAGTGAGGAGAACCAGTGGGAAGGTCCAGGGCCGCAGGGAGGCTCTGCTTTGGCAGTCCACGGGTTTGTGGGAAGGCGGGAAGGCTGTGGGAGACAATCCCCGGGGTGCTCAAGGCCAAGCGAATAGGTGTGTGTGTGTGTGTGTACAGGGGTTGACACCTGTGGGGGGCTCTCAGAGCTGTGCTAAGGGGGTGGGGGAGCGGCATCTGTCCAGGGCACCCAGGGCCATCAGAGCGCGCGGGGGGCGGCGGGGGCGGCGCTACCTGGAGGCGCGGTGGCGGGCAGGTGCCCGAACTGCACAGCGATGCAGAGGTCGTTGTCCAGGGGGAACTTGTGGCAGTGCAGCATCTCGGGCCAGGGGAAGCCGTAGGCCTCCATGAGCGGCGCGCAGCCGGCGCGCACGGCCTCACACAGCGAGCGGCACGGGTAGATGGGCTGGTCCAGGCAGACGGGCGCGAAGAGCGAGCAGAGGAAGACCTGCGTGTCCGAGTGGCAGCGCTTGGCCAGCAGCGGCAGCCAGCTGCTCGCCTGCTGCTTCACCTCGGCCAGGCTCTCGTGCTCCAGCAGGTTGGGCAGCCGCATGCGCTTGTAGCCCACGGTGTGGCAGAGCGGCAGGTCCGCGGGGATGTCGAGGCACTTCGGGGGCTTGGAGTACGAGCGCCCGTGCAGCGGCTCCGTCTGCCAGCCGTAGTAGTCGTACTCCTGCCCGCGCGCCGGCGCCCAGCGCAGCACCCCCAGCAGAAGCGCCAGCGCCGCGGCCCGCGCGCCCCCCGCCGCCGCCCGCATGGCTGCGCGGTCCCCGCCGCTTGGTGCGCGGCGCCCCCAGCTGCCCCGTGTGCTCCCGCCACCACGTTCCCCTCCAGCCGCTGCAGCCGGAGTCGTCGGAGTGGGTGGCCGATTTCGCTCCCCTCCTGGGCGCACCAAGTGGGATCCTGGCGCCTCCCACCTCGGGGCTCCAGCCCAGGCCTCGACGCGCGCCGCAGCCAATCTCAGGCCGTCCGGCCCCACCCCAAGGCGGCAGGGAGGCAGGGTGGAGCCCCATCGGCCCCTCCCACCCGCTCCCGCGCCTCCTGCCCAGAGCCCGCTCCTGCGCCCCTCTGCGGATCCCTGGCTCCCCTGCCACAGATCCGTCTCGCCTCACGCCTCTCCTTGAGGCTCCCTCACTTCTCTCGACATTTTCCTCGCCCCTCGCCCTCTTCCTCCTTCCTCCTTATCACTCTTTGACTCAGCCTCTCCTGTTCCTTTTCTCACTCACTCCGCTTGCTTATCTCTCCGTCTGGGCCTTTCCCCCTCCACTCTGTTTTCTCTTCCCCGACACCTTGGGTCTCCCTTCTCCCAGCAGGAGGCTCCTGCCGGCCCACACCCTCCAGGTTCAGGCGGTCAGTTCTTTCCCTCTCCGTCCTCCAGCATTTTTTGAGCTCCTGCTTGGTGCTGGGCACCGTGCTGGCTGCTGGAGAATCAGAGATGGATGTGACCCAAAACCCACCTCCAGGAGCATCATAACCTAGTGGAGGCGAAGATTATACCATAACTACTGTTTAGTGAGTTCTTCCTAAGTGCCAAAGACACTGCACAGCACCTCACAACCTTATCAGCTACTATTCCTAATGATAGCTAATACTTACAAGCTCACTGGGGGGCCAAGTCTGTTCCAAGCAGATTGCATACATTACCTCATTTAATTTACACACTAACCGCTCTCAGGTGGGTAGGTACTATTAATAATCCCACTTGACCGATACAGGCACTGAATGGGGTTAAGAGAGGTTAAGTAAGCATCGGTGTGTGGATTTGAACCAGAGTCAGAGCCCAGATATAACCAGAGGTCTGGATTCTGAGTCTGAAGGCTTAATGGCTATGGAGGGCTCAGAGAGGGGACGTAACCGGTCCTTAGTCACACAGCTAATAGGTGAAGGATCCAGGATTCAAGTCCAGGTGTTGGACTCCAAAGGCCAGGGCTTAACCACTCTGCCCTAAGATAAATTCCGCCCCAGGCGAGGAAACAGTGGGAGAGTGTGCTTCCTCTGGGAGCTGGGAGGAGGAAGGAATTGAGGAGGATATCCAGGGAGGCACCAGAGAGGAGGCAACCTCGGGAGCCTGATTTTGGGGTCTCTTCCTTCTGTTTGGGTCCTGCCTTTCATTGGCTTTCCTGTGGGAGGAGTTTTGGAGGAGAGGCTTGTGGGTAGGATGGCTTGGACTTGACCTCCCAGCCTTTGCTGGGGAGGGTACGCTGGGAGGTATCTTGTAGGAGTGCTTGGGTGCTCTGGGTGCTGGCTCTGCTGGGAGGTGGGAGTGCTGGGGCATTTGCCCCCCTCCACACCTGCTCTTATCCGCCCCGGCCCCAGCCTCCCAATCCTCCCGATGTCCCCAAGCCTCCTGGCTTCCATGGATCCGTCCTTGTAGTGGTAGTTGAGAGAAACAAAGGTCCACTCCTCTTAATATTCACCGCACACAGAGCACCTACACACACAAAAGGGATACAGAAATGCAAAAGACATAGGCTCCGCTTCCTCTGATCTAGCTGTGAGAAGAAGACGCGAGGCAGAAGAAAATTCAGCAGACAGAACCCGGGGTGGGACAGACTCTTTTGATGTCCAGGGTGACTTGGTTGGGTCCAGGTAGAACAAGCTAAGGGTATTTCCTCCCCCTATTCCCTTTCCCAATCCCCAGCATGAATAGGTTCTGTGGATGACCCTCAGGAGGTGAAGGACTGGTCCCTGCAGGGTCAGACAGCACAGTGTAGTAATGGTGCAGGAGTCGGAACTGCAGACAGAAAAAGTCAGGTTCAAATCCAAGTGTATACTCTCTGAGTGACCTTGGGCAAGTACTTAGCCCTTTGGACTCTCCATTTCCTTGTTTGTAAGCTGGGACCTCCTCAGCAGTGATTATGAGAGGCAAACAAAATGATGCGTGGAAAGAAAGCCCCCTGCACAGTGCCAGCACATAATAGGCACCTAGGCATGTCAGATCTCCAAGGGATGGATGTGTAATTATAGGGTAAAATGTGGGGTGTGTTCTGAAAGCTCCCCCAGACACCTTGGCCCTGGCTCTGGTTTGGGATTCTGCTCTCTGCACCCCAGCTCACCCCTCAGCCCGCCTCAGGCTTGCCCAGGCTTCTGCACTCCAGGGGAAGTGTGGCCCTGGGCATGGGGGTGGGTGGGTGTTGGAGCTCCCCAGTGGTTGTACAAGGTGCTGGCTCCTTGGGCAGCTGATCATCTGTGCTGTTCTTGGCGTTCCAGTGCCTGGTCTGGACAGAGAGGCACTGTTCCTGCTGCTGGTTTGGTAAGAACTGCAGATGGTCCGAGAGCAGAGTGAGTCTGTACCTGGCAGCGCAGGGGCTCTGAGGGCCAGAGGAGCCAGGCTGGACTCTGCCTTGGGGACCCTTGAGGCTTCCGGACATGGAACCCCGGATGAGATCCAGGAGGGAAGCTCTTCACAAGAATGGTGCCCAGGGGGTGGCTGTGCCCAGGGGCAGTCACTCAGGGAAGCTCTCCCTCCGAGGCCCCGCCATTTGGCTCTCCTGGCTGTGCAGCCCGAGAAGGCAGGAGGCTGCACTCCAACGTGGTGCCCCTTCCTGATGAAGCTGTTCCGGGGCCTAGGCAGCTGGGTGAAACACCTGGCGTGCTGGGCGTCTGTCCATCTTGGAGTGTCTGCAGTCTGTCCAGGCACACATTTCCCCCAGCTGATAGAGGGCATAGTTTGTTTAAAAGAATGTTTATTCATGGTCTGTTGTGAGCAAAGTCCTATATAGATACCTTGTAGATCAAACTTGGTTAATTATCTTATCAACTCCTACAGTTTTCTACTTTTTTATTGCCTACTTCTGTGGTTCTCCGAGTGTAATCAGGATTCTTCTGAGGGTCCTCAAGTTCCTTTCAAGTAGTCTAAAGGTTAAAATAGTACATAATTCCAAGATCCACTCAAAGTACAAGATAGACCAATAGATTTTAAGTTAACAGTAAGAAAAGTTTATTGATATGGATTCAGATTTTACATTACAACCAACATTTAAGGAACTGCCATGTATCATTTTTTTGGTAGTATTAAAGAAGAATACCCACAATATCTGAAAAGCCTATTAAAATACTCTCCTTTCCAACTGCATTTCTGTGTGAGGCCAAATTTTCTTCATATCATTCAACCAAAACAGTATCTAACAACACATTGAGTGCAGAAGGAGATTTGAGAACCTGCTTTCTGTTAATCCACACATGAAAGAGATTTACAAAAATGTAAAGCAAAGCCCCTCTTCTCACTATTTTTTTTTTTGTTTTGTAAAATGTAATTAACTTTCACAAAATTTATGTTAACATATAATGGGTTTATTATTGTCCTTTAAAACAAATTTAGTAAATTAAAATTTTTCTCAGTTTTAATTTTAAACATGGTAATTATTGATAGGTGTAAACCCGTATAACCAAAAGCTCTTTAATCTAAAAACTTCAATAATTTTTAAGAGTGTAAAGGGGTCCTGAGACCAAAAAGTTTAAGAATTGTTGATTTACTTATTCTGTTCATTTCTGATAGAGGTGTATTAAATCTACTTTGATCATGAGTTTGTTAATTTTTCCTTTTCCCCTTTGCATCATTTTTATTTTGAAGTGATGTTGTAAGGAGCATAAAGTTTCATGATTATATGTTCTGGTTGGATTGTAATTTCTATCTGTATGAAATAGCCTTCTTGCCCTGGCTGGTTTGGCTTGGTGAACAGAGCGTTGGCCTCCGAACTGAAGGGTCCCAAGTTCGATACCGGTCAAGGGCACATGCCCGGGCTGCAGGCTCGATCCCCAGTGGGGGGCATGCAGGAGGCAGCCAATCAATGATTCTCTCTCATCATTGATGTTTCTATCTCTCTCTCCCTCTTCCTTCCTCTCTGAAATCAATAAAAATATATTTTAAAAAAAGAAATAGCCTTCTTTGTTTTGTTTAAGGCTTTAGTCTTGGGAATAATGATTCTACAAACCAACATGTAACTAGAACCTGCTATGGGCAGGCATACATGTGAAAGTCTCCATCCCTGTCCGCGTGGAGAGCATGAACACACCAAGGCAACGTAGCGTAGCAGGAAGAGTCTGGGCTTACAGCCGGACTGACTGGTGATGAATGGTGACCACTTCCTAGCAGTGTGTCCTTGGACATATGTCTGTTGGACTTTGAACATTACTTTCTTCATCTGTAAAATGAAAAAGTCTGTTATTTACTTGGTGATAGTGAAAACTTACTGAGATAAGGGATGAGAGAAGCACTCAGCAGAGTCCTTGGTGTCCGTAAAAGGTGATACAACAGAGCCACGAGCCACAAGATCTGCCCCATTCGTGCCTCCTTACAGAGCACCCAGGAGAGGCAGTGTGGCAGTGGGGAGGACACCAAGCTTGGATTCAGAAGATCTGAGTTGTGTTTTCAATTTAATAGCAAGCCCCACCCCCTGAGTCCTGGTTTCCTCATCCGTAAAATGGGAGGACCACCTCCGACTCCCATTCTCCATGAGGCTATCTGGAGAATCAAATGTGATAATGAAAAGGAAGGGGATTGGGATGATGGTGGAGGTGAGGTTGACTTTGTCCTTGGCCTGAAGTTGGGAATCTCTTCTGTCTTCTGCTGTGAGGAGGTCCTGCCAGCACAGACTTGCCCACCTCTGAGGAAGGTTGTGTCAACCAATGGTCATTGGTGCAATTCAACTCCAACAAGAAGCCCCAATTTGGGGTGCAGTGAAGAAGGAAACTTTATTCAATGCAAAACAGCTCAATTGTGATACAGCACAGCTGTAGAACAACTCTGGGGCCAGGCCCCTCTCTGGCTAGATAGCTTTGCTCAGCCACCACCTGCTCGGTGCTGGTCTGCTTCACTCTGCTCTGGCCAGGAGAGCAGCCTGGATCTCTTCTTAAGCTGAAAGGAGCTCCTGGAGCCACAGGGGAGCTGGCTTATATGACAGAAGTTCCCACCCCTGGTTCCCGATTGGTCTAACCTCATGCAAATGAAACTCCACATTTTTGCAGTTTGGTTTGTCCAAAAGGCACTGTCCTGATTGGTCAGAACAGAGTCACTCTGATTGGTCAGAACTGCTCAGCTCTGATTGGATGGAGAAAACCTCAATCCTATTGGTTGAAACAGGATTCCAGGAAACCTTTATAAGGGCTGGCTCAGATGGCAATAACATAGTGCAGGTGGGTAGTTCAGCACGGCTTCTTTGTGAAGTGCAGCTTGCATGACAGGTCCCTGTGTAGAAATGGCTGGTAGGCTTTTCTTTTCTTTCATTTGAGCCCAATTAGCCACCAGGAGCTCTTCTTAGTAGGTATCTTCCCCGGCGTTCTCCTGGGTTCACAGTTGGGATGCCAGAAGTGGTGAGATTGATTCTTGTCTTTATTTTAGCCTCCTGGGATTATCTGCATTTTACAATCTCAGTGTTCTCCTGCCAGGACACCTGCCTTCATAGAAGCTGCTCCTGAGTGCTCAGCAAAACCAGGGAAAATGGTCTGTGTAACTAGAAGAATTGTTAGTGCGGGCAGGGACCCCTAGCAGTTGTCCCCCAGGGCCCTCCATCCCCCATCGTTTTCTGTGAGAGGAAACTAGAACTTGGCCTTCCTGACTCCCAGTTCAGCGCTCCTCCTATCACACCTACACATTGTGTTACTTTCCAGTGTTTTAGCTTTATTGATTGCAAAGTCAACATCTGTCCCAGAGGCCCCCTGTGTGCTGCTCAGGATCTCCAGGTGCCCTGGTGTCAGTGGGGCCTGGTTGTAGAGGGGCTGGAGCTAGGTTCATTGTCACTGACTCAAGTGGCCAGAAAGGCAAGCCTTAGTCCTCCCTCCTATGAGCCTGGACACTGAATCTCATGTGGCTCTGGAATGAAAGCAGAGGCCCACTTGTGTTGGGACTGGGGCTTGTTCTAGCTGTAAGAGTGCCTGTCTGAAGCGCAAAAGAAAGTGGGATGGGGGTGGGCACTGCTGGTATTCTCTGGACAGGGACAGGGATGGAGCAAAGGCTGAGTAATGCTCTCCGGTTGGGTCCCCAGCACACCTGGAGTCCGAGGCTGTGGCTAGTGGGCAACCCAGACTAAAAGCTTGTCAGAGAAGCAGTCAAATGTTTTGGTTAAGAGCATGAACTCTAGAGCAGGGCTGGATTCTCATTTCAGCAATGCTACTTGACCTTGGGCAAGTTATTTAACCTCTGTCTTCAGTTTTCTCATCTGTGAAATGAGGATGGTAACAAGAATTCATTATAGGATTATTGAGAGCATCCAAGTTCATTTGAAAATTGCTTAGAACGGTGCACATAGGAGGAGCTACTTATGTAATTGTTAGTTAATAGTATTGAAGAATGGTGTGACCGTGGCCTTTAGAGACGGTCACCAAATGCTGTGGCTTCTCACTCCTACATTTCTCTTGAATCCACTGTGCTCTCCCTCCTCACGCCTGTCCTGCCTCGCTGCTCTGGGCAGCCCTCTGGTTTCATGGTTTTCCACTCTGTGGAGCAAAGTGATCATTTCTAACTGCTAACTTGATAGCCTCGCCCTTCAACTCGAAACCCTCAGTTGCTCTGATTGCTCTTTGCATGAAGTTCTTACCCAGGCTCCAGGTGGGCCAGGCTTCCTCGCCGGGCATGCTGGTAGAACTCCGAACTTCCTTTTGCAGCCCTCCTCAAGTCTTATCACTGAGTTTATTTTCTCAATTTCTGGTTTTCCGGTAGACTGAGTTCCACAAGGGCAAGACCTTGTTCATCTCGGTTTTCCGTGCTCCTAGCACACTGTCAGTCACATGGATGTTGCATGAATGAATGACTACATGGACAAATTAATACTTGGTGGCAGGAAGTGGCAGAAGAAAGGAGTGTTTGGAGCCAGATGGGCTCAGGCTGGAGCCAGCTTGCTTTCTCCCTTTTCAGGCTCTGTTGGAATTCTTGGGAGCCCAGGTAAGACTAGGAGGATTATAGGGTGAGTGTGGGGAGAGCTGGGGGGTACTGGGTGGAGTAAGTTGAGTGGTGTATCATGGTTGCTGAGAGGCTGGGATTGATGGACAAGCCCCCTAAGCTCATGTTGACTTCTCTCCTTCCCTCCTTCCCCTTCATTTTTACATACTTGTTTAGGGTGTCCTATGTGCCTGGCTTTCCCATACATCATCTCATTTAATTATCCCAATAGCACTGTGAGGGAGGCACAATTATCCCCATTTAATATGAGAAAACAGAGAGGTTCAGTAACTTGCCCAGAGTCACACAGCCAAGAAGTTGTTGGAATTGAACACAGGACTTTCCTCTGTGGCTTGTAGATTCCTGCCTACATGTGAGAAATGGCTGGGGGGAGTTCCATCTGGTTAAAACTTGACTCAAAACTCCCTTGCAGGAGAGGAGGGCCCTAGGTCAGAGCACTTCTGTGGGACTCAAGGCTGCAATAGATTTGATGCTGGTTGTCTGGGCCACTGCCCTCAGGGAGCTCAAGGTCTAGAGCAAGCATGTCAAACTCACTGCCTGTTGGCCCCATGCAGCCCACAATGAATATTTTTGCGGCCCAGGAAATGTAAGAAATGTTTTAATAAAACGGTATGTAAGAAACGTTTTGCCCTAACCGATTTGGCTCAGTGGATAGAGTGTTGGCCTGCAGACTCAAGGGTTTCAGGTTTGATTTCAGTCAAGGGCATGTATCTTGGTTGCGGGCACATACCCAGCTGATTGATGTTTCTAACTCTCTATCCCTCTCCCTTCCTCTCTGTAAAAAATCAATAAAATATATTAAAAAAACAAAGTTTTAATAAAAATTTCATAACTTAATTTTATAATATCCTGTTATATATAACTAGTGGCCTGGTGCACAAATTCGTGCACATTGAAAGGAAATTAATTAGAAGAAATATTTTAATATCACTATTCGCCCTTTCTCTATAACAAAAGTATCAACCAAATTCACTACCAACAATGACAGATGGAAACACATGTGTGTGATTGGCACCAGTGAGAGCTGTATATATGTAGATAAACTTGCTTAAGTAGACCTGCTTTCTCATTTAGCTAAACTTTTTCCAGCCCAGTGAAGCACCCCAACTTCTCTTTCAGGTAATTGTGAGCAACACAGCAGTAAATATCAACATGAAGCAGATTATTATTGTAGATCATGCAGGGAGAACAAAGGGTGAAATATTTAACTGTAGCAGGGTTTGACTACATTCTGCACAGTGAGAAAACCTGAAGTCATTTTCAAGTTCCATCATTTCTTACTTCTTTTCAGTTAGGTCAAGTTTCTAAACTTTCTAAATCTCCATTTACCAGCTAATGAAAAGAAAATAGGATTCTACCAAGTCTCCTATCTACCTACTCCAGGACTTCTGTGAGGATCAAATGAGATAAGGCACATCAAAATGAGATGAGGCACATTAAACTGTAAAATGTTTGCACCTGGCTGTAAAGCAAGTCGGGTTCCTGGGCTGAAGAAACTCCAAGGAGGCTAGTCATTAGGGAGAGAAAGCTGGGCATTGCTACATGACATCATTACCCAGATGGTCGTACACTTAGCACAGTGGTCGGCAAACTGTGGCTCACGAGCCACATGCGGCTCGTGAGCCTAGGTTTGCCACTCTGTTGACTAATGAGTTTGCCCCTCGGGGGATGTCAGACTGCTGGTTTAGGCCCGATCCTACCAGCAGTCTGACATCTCTTTCACAATCCAGGACTGCTGGCTCCTAACCACTCGCCTGCCTGCCTGCCTGCCTGATTGCCCCTAACTGCCCTCCCCTGCCAGCCTGATTGCCCCTAACTGCCTCTGCCTCATTCCCCACCACTGTGGCTTTGTCCAGAAGGAAGTCGGACATCTGGAAGATGGCTGGTTACCCAGTGTAATTAGCATATTACCCTTTTATTAGTATAGATTATGTATATCAGGATATTGTAAAAATTAAGTTATGAAATTTAAAAAAATTATTTTTTATTTTTTATTTTATTTTATTTTATTTTTATTTATTTATTTTTATTTTAATAAATCTTTATTCAGATTATTACAATTGTTTCTCCTTTTTCCCCCCATAGCTCCCCTCCACCCAGTTCCCACCCCACCTTCTGCCCTTACCTCCCCCCCCGCCACTGTCCTCATCCATAGGTGTATGATTTTTGTCCAGTCTCTTCATGAACACCCCATACCCCTTTCCCCCTGAGAATTATCAGTCCACTCCCTTTCTATGCCCCTGATTCTATTATATTCACCAAATTATTCTGTTCCTCAGGTTTTTAATTCACTTGATTTTTAGGTTCACTTGTTGATAGATATGTATTTGTTGTTCATAATTTTTATCTTTACTTTTTTCTTCTTCCTCTTCTTTAAGAATACCTTTCAGCATTTCATATAATACTGGTTTGGTGGTGATGAACTCCTTTAGCTTTTTCTTATCTGTGAAGCTCTTTATCTGCCCTTTAATTCTGAATGATAACTTTGCTGGGTAGAGTAATCTTGGTTGTAGGTTCTTGCTATTCATCACATTGAAAATTTCTTGCCACTCCCTTCTGGCCTGCATAGTTTCTGTTGAGAAATCAGCTGACAGTCGTATGGGTGCTCCCTTGTAGGTAACTAACTGTTTTTCTCTTGCTGCTTTTAATATTCTCTCTTTGTCTTTTGCTCTTGGCATTTTAATTATGATGTGTCTTGGTGTGGTCCTCTTTGGATTCCTTTTGTTTGGGGTTCTGTGTGCTTCCTGGACTTGTAAGTCTATTTCTTTCACCAGGTGGGGGAAGTTTTCGGTCATTATTTCTTCAAATAGGTTTTCAGTATCTTGCTCTCTCTCTTCTTCTGGCACCCCCATAATTCTGATGTTGGTACGCTTGAAGTTGTCCCAGAGTCTTCTTACATTATCTTCAACTTTTTGGATTTTTTTTTTTGCTTTTTGCTTTTTCGGTTGAGTGTTTTTTGCTTCTTTGTATTTCAATTCTTTGACTTGATTCTTGTGTTCCTCTATTCTGTTTCTGGGTCTCTGTATAATATTTTTTATTTCAGTCAGTGTATGTTTAATTTCTAGTTGGTCCTTTTTCATATCTTCGAGGGTCTCGTTATATTTATCGGCCTTTTCTAGGATATTCTTAAAAAGCCTTATAACCGTGGTTTTGAATTCTATATCCAGTCGTTTGTTTTCCTCCATTTCTTTCGTTTGTGATCTGATTCTTTGACCCCGCATTTTCACTGCTTCCCTGAGTTGGTAAGGTAGATATTTGTGCTAGGTTTCCAATATGGCCCAGTGGGTCTGCTTCCCCAGTTAACCTGAGGTGGACACTCTTGGTGCACCCCTTTGTGGACTGTGTGTACAGCCTTGTTGTAATTAAGTCTTTATTGTTGTTGGTATCACTGGGAAGAATTGACCTCCGGGCCAGTTGGCTGTAAGGATCAGCTGTGTCTATGCTGGGAGAAGTTTGGTGCTGGAGACAGCCTTATAGGATTAGACTTGCCAAATTGCAATAGCCTCTGTGCTCAGCTTGGATGGGGTGGAGTCTCAGTCTTGGCTTCCTGTCAGCCTTGCCCTTGCGCGCATGTGCGCTTTCAGTCCTCCACCTTCCCCAGCTCGAGTCTCCGCCTGAGAGTCCAGACTCCCCCCACAAGAGCGTGGGTCCCCAGGGGCTCGCCTGGAACTGGGGTTCACTGCAGTCAGAACTGGGGCTCAGTGCAGTCAGAATCCTCTGACTCCCTTCCACTAGGGAAAGCCTGTGGCAACTTCCGCAGCCTTTGTGCGCACTGGCACGCGCGCGTGCGCTTCCAGTCCTCCGCCTTCCCCGGCTCCCGAGTCTCCGCCCGAGAGTCCAGACTCCCCCCACAAGAGCGTGGGTCCCCAGGGGCTCGCCTGGAACTGGGGTTCACTGCAGTCAGAACTGGGGCTCAGTGCAGTCAGGAGCCTCTGACTCCCTTCCACTAGGGAAAGCCTGTGGCAACCTCCGCAGCCTTTGTGCGCACTGGCCCGCGTGCGCCTTCAGACTTCTGCCTTTCCCAGCTCGAGTGTCCGCCCGAGAGTCCAGACTCCCCCCACAAGAGCGTGGGTCCCCAGGGGCTCGCCCGGAACCGGGGTTCAGTGCAGTCAGAACTGGGGTTCAGTGCAGTCGGGGGCTTCCTTCCCCCTTCCACCAGAGAAAGTCAGCCAGGCTCTCAGCCGCCCTTCCTCTCTGCGCGCACAAAGCCCCTTTGCCGTACCTCCAATTCTCTGTGAGCTTTTCTCTTTCCTTCTAGTTGTAGAATTTTCACTCAGTCAGCTTTCCTGTGGTTCTGGATGGTGTCCGTTCTGTCTTTTAGTTGTAGTTTTGAAATTGTTGTGCGAGGCAGTTTAGGTGCTTACCTATGCCGCCATCTTGGTTTCTCTCTCCACCACATAGCGTTTCATCAGAGCAGCTACACCAGGAAGCCTCTCTCTACCTAGCCCGAGTGTTCTTCAGGGCTGCGGTGAGGCTGACCCAGCACAGCGCCTGCCCAGCATATTGACGAAGTTCATTAAGTGAGCTCTTTGCTCTTGGCATTTTAATTATGATGTGTCTTGGTGTGGTCCTCTTTGGATTCCTTTTGTTTGGGGTTCTGTGTGCTTCCTGGACTTGTAAGTCTATTTCTTTCACCAGGTGGGGGAAGTTTTCAGTCATTATTTCTTCAAATAGGTTTTCAGTATCTTGCTCTCTCTCTTCTTCTGGCACCCCCATAATTCTGATGTTGGTATGCTTGAAGTTGTCCCAGAGTCTTCTTACACTATCTTCAACTATTTGGATTTTTTTTTTTTTTTTTTGCTTTTTGCTTTTTCGGTTGAGTGTTTTTTGCTTCTTTGTATTTCAATTCTTTGACTTGATTCTTGTGTTCCTCTATTCTGTTTCTGGGTCTCTGTATAATATTTTTTATTTCAGTCAGTGTATGTTTAATTTCTAGTTGGTCCTTTTTTATATCTTCGAGGGTCTCGTTATATTTATTGGCCTTTTCTAGGATATTCTTGAAAAGCCTTATAACCGTGGTTTTGAATTCTATATCCAGTCGTTTGTTTTCCTCCATTTCTTTCATTTGTGATCTGATTCTTTGACGCCGCATTTTCACTGCTTCCCTGAGTTGGTAAGGTAGATTTGTGTGCTAGGTTTCCAATATGGCCCAGTGGGTCTGCCTCCCCAGTTAACCTGAGGTGGACACTCTTGGTGCACCCCTTTGTGGACTGTGTGTACAGCCTTGTTGTAATTAAGTCTTTATTGTTGTTGGTATCACTGGGAAGAATTGACCTCTAGGCCAGTTGGCTGTAAGGATCAGCTGTGTCTATGCTGGGAGAAGTTCGGTGCTGGAGACAGCCTTATAGGATTAGACTTGCCAAATTGCAATAGCCTCTGTGCTCAGCTTGGATGGGGTGGAGTCTCAGTCTTGGCTTCCCGTCAGCCTTGCCCTTGCGCGCACATGCATGCCTTCAGACCTCTGCCTTCCCCGGCTCCCAAGTCTCCGCCCGAGAGTCCAGACTCCCCCCATAAGAGCGTGGGTCCCCAGGGGCTCGCCTGGAACTGGGGTTCACTGCAGTCAGAACTGGGGCTCAGTGCAGTCAGGAGCCTCTGACTCCCTTTCACTAGGGAAAGCCTGTGGCAACCTCCGCAGCCTTTGTGTGCACTGGCACGCGCGCACCTTCAGACTTCTGCCTTCCCCAGCTCCCGAGTCGCTGCCCGAGAGTCCAGACTCCCCCTGTAAGAGCGTGGGTCCCCAGGGGCTCGCCCAAAACTGGGGTTCAGTGCAGTCAGAACTGGGGTTCAGTGCGGTCGGGGGCTTCCTTTTCCCTTCCACCAGAGAAAGTCAGCTAGGCTCTCAGCCGCCCTTCCTCTCTGCACGCACAAAGACCCTTTGCCGTACCTCCAATTCTCTGTGAGCTTTTCTCTTTCCTTCTAGTTGTAGAATTTTCACTCAGCCAGCTTTCCTGTGGTTCTGGATGGTGTCCGTTCTGTCTTTTAGTTGTAGTTTTGAAATTGTTGTGCGAGGCAGCAGTTTAGGTGCTTACCTATGCCGCTATCTTGGTTTCTCCAAGTTATAAAATTTTTATTAAAACATTTCTTACATATCGTTATATTGACTAGGCCGCAAAAATATTCATTATGGGCCCAATGCGGCCCATGAGCAGCAAGTTTGACATGCTTGAAGTGGATCATAAATATTTAACCCAATTTGCCCTAACCAGTTTGGCTTGGTGAATAGAGCATTAGACTGCAGACTGAAGGGTCCCAGGTTTGATTCCAGTCAAGGGTAGGTACCTTGGTTGTAGGCATTCCCCAGTGGGAGGTGTGTAGGAGGCAGCTGATAGATGTTTCTCTCCCATCGATGTTTCTAACTCTATCCCTCTACCTTCCTCTCTGTAAAAAATCAATAAAATATATTAAAAATTTTTTAACCAATTAACTAGATTTGATCTAACTGGAACAACTAAATTTAATCCAGTTAGCTGAAATCGATTTAATTGGATCAACTAGATTGAATCCAATTAACATGATTTCATTTAATTGGATCAATTTGATTACAATTAAATCATTAAGAAAATTGATCCAATTATGTTGACCCAATCAAAAGAGGCCAGCTAATTGGACTCAATGAAATTGATCCAATTAACTTACTAAGCTAATTGGTCCAATTAAGTCATTAAGCTAATTGGTCCAATTAAGCTAATTGATCCAGTTAAACTAATTGGTCCAATTCACCTAATTGGTCCAATGAAGCTAATTGAGCCTAAACAGGGACTGGACCTAAACCGGCAGTCGGACATCCCCTGAGAGGTCCCAGATTGGAGAGGGTGCAGGCTGGGCTGAGGGACACCCCCCCCATGCACAAATTTCATGCACCAGGCCTCTAGTATTATCAAATAAAGAGGGAACATGCAAATTGATCATCATGCCATAACATGATGGCTGTGCCCACAGCTGAGGCAGGGATTCTGTAACACAAGATGGCTGCACCCACAGTAGGGGCAGGGATCCTGTAACATAAGATGGCTGCACCCACAGCAGAGGCTGAGTTCCCGTAACGAGCCTTAACGAGCAATCAGCAGGGACCTGAGGCTGCATGGTGCTGGGCTGGGGCAGGGGACCTGAGGCTGCACCCCCTGCCTGGTGTGGCTTGACAGGGGACCTCAGGCTGCGACCCCCGCCCCAGCACCAGTCTGGGGGACCTCAGGCCACACCCCCGTCCCAGCACGGCTTGATGGGGGACCTCAGGCTGTGCCCCCCACCCCAGCGCCAGGCCGTGGGACCTGAGGCTGTGCCCCCCACCCGGCAGGGCTTGATGGGGGACCTCAGGGCACACCTCCCACCTGGCAGGGCTTGACAGGGGACCCCAAGGCACACCCACTGCCCTGGCCCGGGCCGGGGGATCTCAGGCCGTGCACCCTGCCCCGGCGCTGGGCCAGAGGACCTGAGGCTGTGCCCCCTGCCTGGTGGGGCTTGATGGGGGACCTCAGGCCATGCCCCCTGGCCCGGGCCAGGGGACCTCAAGGCACACTCCCCGACCTGGGCCAGGGGACCTGAGGCCGCACCCCCCACCCAGCAGGGCTTGATGGGGGTGGGGCTGGTCAGTTCTGGATCTAGCCCAATGGGGGTGGGGCCGGCCAGGTCTGGGTCTCCTGCAATTGCGAGATGCATGTGGATGGGAGGGGACTTGACTCTGGTTCCTGTGGTGCACCCCAGACTCTGACAGGAGGAAGATTTTCATATTCATTTTACTAATTTTCTTTAATCTCTGACACTTCTATTATAGAGAAAGGGCAAATAGCAATATTAAAATATTTCCTCGAATTAATTCCCTTTTAATATGCATGAATTTCGTGCACCGGACCACTAGTCTATATATAAAAGGCTAATATGCTAAGTGTCTGACCAACCGGGTAATAACATCATGTAGCAACGCCCGGCTTCCTCTCCCTAGCGACTAGCTTCCTTGCAGTTTCTTCAGCCCAGGAACACAACTTGCTTTATAGCCAGGTGGAAACATTTTACACTGTAACCAAATGTCTGTGAAGCATTTTCCCATGCCTCATCTCATTTGATCCTCACAGAAGTCCTGAAGAAGGTAGATAGGAGACTTGGTGGAATCCTATTTTCTTTTCATTAGCTGGAAAATGGAGATTTAGAAAGCTTAGAAACTTGACCCGACTGAAAAGAAGTAAGAAATACTAGTAGTGGACCTTGAAAATGACTTCAGGTTTTCTCACTGCGCAGAATGTAGTCAAACACTGCTGCAGCCCTAGCCTGTTTGGCTCAGTGGATAGAGCGTTGGCCTGCAGACTGAAGGGTCCGGCTTCATTTCTGGCCAAGGGCACATACCTGGGTTGTGGGCTCAATCCCTAGTAGGAGGCAGCTGATTAACGATTCTCTCTCATCATTGATGTTTCTCTCTCTCTCTCTCTCCCTCTCCCTTCCTCTCTGAAATCAATATAGAAATATATTTAAAATGAAACAAAACAAAGCAAAAAACACTGCTGCAGTTAAATATTTTATCCTTTGTTCTCCCTGTGTGATCTACAATAATAATCTGCTTCATGTTGATATTTACTGCTGTGTTGCTGACAATTACCTGAAAGAGAAGTTGGGGTGCTTCACTGGGCTGGAAAAAGTTTAGCTAAATCAGAAAGTAGGTCTAATTAAGCAAGTTTATTCTATATCTATAAAAGGCTAAGTTGACTTGCACATGTGCGATACATATAAAGCTCTCGCTGGCGCCAATCGCACGCGTGTATTTCCATCTGTCATTGTCAATCATGAATTTGGTTGACACTTCTATTATAGAGAAAGGGCGAATAGCAATATTAAAATATTTCCTCTAATTAATTTCCTTTTAATATGCATGAATTTCATGCACTGGGCCACTAGTATTGAATGAGAAGTATCCCAAGATGCTCAAACATGCTATAGTGTAAGTATTCAGTTTCGTGCAGTCACAGGAGGCAGCCAGCGCCCGGTCCCCACGCTCAGCCCGGCTGTGGCTGGGCCCCTCAAGACTCCAGATCTATCAACTGTTTCAGCTGAAAGCTATCTTCTTTTTGATGGTTCTTGACCACCCAGGGTCTGTGAAGGCGCTACCAAAGGTTCATAAACTATTCTCCATGTTTCCCCAAATCAACACAGAATGGTTCATTTGCCCGTAAATAAAGGAGCAGATTTATTTGCTTTTGGCTGGAATTACATGCTTTGCTCTCATGCTGAACAGAAGTCGATCGGCCATCCATGCATCTTTGATTAATTTAAAAAACAGAGGCCGGGAGAGGAAAGTGAGTGGCCTAGCAAGGGGAAGGGTAGGTCAGAGAGGCCCCGGGGGAGGAAGTCAGGAAGCCCCAGGAGGTTCCCGAGGGCAGGACCCTGGAGGGGAAACCCAGGGCAGGAGTGGTAGGGGTGGGGGCCAGCTGTTGAGGGAACCCTGGGCAAACAATGGCCTCATTAAGGAGAAGTTGCGGGTGGGGAGGAGCCAAGCCAATGGCCCAATTGTCCTCTGCTGGGAGAGAGCTGAGGCACGGCCTGGGAACTGCTGGGCTCTTGCCCAGAAGGACACCGCGGTGGTCACAGCCTCTTTGCCTGGCCCCAGAATGGCTCTTCTGTAACCCACGCTGAGGGTGCAGGCCACAGCAGGGGCTACCTGGTCGTAGCTTCCAACGGGCCGTGCAGGGGGTGGGTGCCCACAAGAGGCCCTCTGAAAAGGGGTTCCTACGTGCCTCCTGCCCACTTCTGGGAAACCAAGGCCCGGGTGAGGTTGGTCTGAGACTGGCGCGGTCTGATTCTCCACTCGCCCTGCTGTGCTGTGGCCACGGGCCAGTTGCTTGGCTTCTTGGGTCTCAACTGCTCCAGCTCTGAAAGGAGGGGAGTTGAGCTAGAGTGCTTCACAGCTGGGCTTTGTCATCAGGATGACTGGGCTGCTACTGGCTGCTAGTGGGCAGGGGCCAGGGATGCTGACTTCCTGAAGGGCCGGCCCAGCCCTGCTTGGCCAAGAGGTGTCCTGCCATGATGGCAGAGAGAGCCCCTGCTGAGAAGCGCTCATAGATCAGTGCTTTTCACCACTGGTGTTTTTAAAGTAAGATGACCTTGTTTTCACATGATGTGGCCTGTGGGAACTCAGCTGATAAAACAGATGAGCGGGGAATGTGTGGTGAGGCTGGGGGTGAGGCTGGGTGGGGCCCAGAGCCCTACCCCCGAGCATGCTTATATCCCCTGGTGGCCCCTGACCAGTGCAAACCCTCTCCAGAGCCCCATGCAGCCGACTGGGCTCGATATGGCTGTTCTGGGTGCCTGTCCTGACCCATTGGACATAGGATGGAATTGGTCAGTGGCTGTGCTATGCACCCCTGAGTATACCCCATGGCTTTTTATTTTTGTTTAATGGTAGAGGTATGATGGGCAGATGAAGCTTGGGGTTAACCTCCTGTGGCTGCGTATAGTCCCTGACCTCCTGGGCCTTCCTGGAGGAGACTGGCTGACTTGGCATCACAGGGCACACCTGGCAGCCAGGAGCGGAGAGAGCTTCCCAAATGTGCAGTGGGAAGCGATCACTGTGGAAGCGGTTACAGACACATTCAGATTGCTGGGCCACCTGCGGACTCCAGTCAATGCAAGTCAGTCCCAGGCGGTTCTGACGGTTCTGACGCAGTGGTCTGGGGGCCAGGATGAGAAAGGCTGGCTTCGGAGGGCAGGGCAGAGGGCGCTGTGCCTGCATCCCTCTTCCAGGCCTCCCTACTGGTCACAGCCACTCTCCAAGGCTCCCGGGCCTCCTTGAGGCTGAAATGAGAACTCTCCCTTCTGGAATCTCCACACAGCCTGCCCTCTCTGCCTGTCGATATGTTTAGTCAGTCAGTTCATGTCCATCTTACCTTGCCCTGCACCCAGCTCAGGGCTCTGATTAATGGTGATGTTAGCAGACATTTGCCTGTCTAGGCACTGTGCTAAGTGCTTTATTATCTCATTTAAACCTCTCTCAATGCCAAGAGTTGGGTGTTATTGCCATCCCCATTTATAGATGAGAAATCGGAGTGATTAGGGAACTTGCCCACATCACTGAGCTGGGACTCTTCCAGATGGATCTGACTCCAGTGCACACATTCCAAATACAGGCAGGACAGTCAGCCCATCTCTCCTTCTGGGAGTTCATAATCACCCCCCGCCCCGCCTCAGTCTGACATGGTGCTATTATTAGTGTTTTATTAATGAGGACTTGAGTCTTAAGACTTGCCTGGGGCTGGTGCTGGAGGAGAGATCCTGATGTAGCTGAGAACTGCTGGGTCCTGATGGGAGCGATTCACCTTTACAGGGTGTTTGGGAGTCACATCTGTTATTTTGTTTCATCCTACTGCAGCAGAGGGAGCTGTGCACAGTCAGTCCCCATTTTACAGATGAGGAAACTGAGGCTCAGGGAAGTTAAGTACTTACCCAAGGTCATCCAGGCAGTGATGATGCAGCTGGAAGTGAACAAGGCTCAGACTCCATGCTTTTCCACTGTCCCGTGAGTGTGGATGGTGCCAAGGTCAGGAAAAGGTTTAGGTCTTTTTAGCCTGAGCTGTGTCCCTCCCAACCCACCCTGGAGGGCTCTGCAGACAGCTCGGGGTCAGAGACGAAGAGGCCCATGCCCTCTTGACCGAGTTATGTGGCCTGGCAACCCCGGGTTAGGAAAAGGTGCATTCTTTCCCCTCCACTCACATTACCCAGCCTCTGACTCCCTAGAATTTTTGTTAAAATTCCAAATCGCTTGGCAATAAGTCCTCTTCCCCACAGTTTTTACAAACAAACAGCAATCAGACCGCACACTTTCACACCCTTTCCCGCTTTAAACTGGGGCCAGGGCCCCTTTAGGAGAAAGCAGGTCTGAGAGGAAACCAAGGGCTAGATATATGGGCAGGACAGCCAGACAGAGAGTTTGGTTGTTACTTCCTGCGCCCAAGCGCCTCCCTGAGAGAGGCAGAAAGGACCCCAGGCTCGATGCAAGACCCCAGTGCAAGTGCCTGGCCTGGCACTTCCTGTGCAACCTTGGGATTACCCTGACCCTCTCTGCGCCCCGATTTCCCCATCTCTTAGAGGAAAATGATAATGCCCTTCTACTGAGAGGCCAGATGAGATCATGTATACGAAGAGGTTTGATTACTATCATTGTTTGATGACCTAAAGGTCAAGTTTGTTCAATAAAACTCTGCAATGATGGAAATTTCCTACATCTGTGCTCCCCAGTTCAGTATGTGCTAACCACATGTGGCCACTGAGCACTTGGAATGTGACTGGTACTACTGAGGAACCAAATTTTAAATGATAATACAATTTTTTTTTTTAGTGAGATGAAGTTTACATAACGTAAAATTAACCATTTTAGAGTGAACAATCCAGGGGCATTTAATGCATTCACAATGTTACGTAACCACCACTTCTATCTGGTCACAAAACATTTCGTCCCCTCTCAAGGAAACTTCACATTCAGCAGTTTCTCCCCATTGCCCTTCCTCCAGTCCCTGGAAACCACTAAGCTACTTTCTGTCTCTATGGATTTGCCTCTTCTGGACATTTCATGTAAATGCCATCATATAGCGTGTGATCTTTTGTGTCTGGCTTCTTACACTTAACAGAATGCTTTTTTTGGTTTGGTTTTGTTTTTAGAGAGAGTGGAAGAGAGAAAGAAAGACAGAAATATCAATGTGAGAGAAACACCATGTGAGAGATTGGTTGCTTCCTGCACGAGCCCTGACCAGGGCCCAGGCTGGGGAGGAGCCTGCAACCGAGGTATATGCCCTTGACCGGAATTGAACCCAGGACCCTTTGGTCCGTAGGCCCACACTCTATCCACTGAGCCAAACTGGCTAGGGCAACAGAATGTTTTTGAGGTCCACCCACATTGTACCGTGTGTCAGTACTGCATTCCTTTTTTTTTTTTTTTTTTAATATATTTTATTGATATTTTACAGAGAGGAAGGGAGAGGGATAGAGAGCTAGAAACATTGATGAGAGAGAAACATCGATCAGCTGCCTCCTGCACACCTCCCACCGGGGATGTGCCCGCAACCAAGGTACATGCCCTTGACTGGAATCGAACCTGGGACCCTTCAGTCCGCAGGCCGACGCTCTATCCACTGAGCCAGACCAGTTTCGGCGGTACTGCATTCCTTTCAAATGGCGGAGTAGTATTACTTTTAGTTAATTTAAATTGAAATAGCCTCATGTGGCTGGTGGCCACTGTGTTGGACAACCAGAACCTCTGAACCTCCAGGCAAGCGAGGAAACAGCACCTTGAAATGCCTGCTGATAGCTGAGTGTACCCGTGGGAGGGCAGAAGCCTGGAGGCTGAGAAGGCTGGGAAGGGTGCCCCGGGTGCCCCGAAGGAGCCTGAAGCTGTGGCCGATGACTGCCATGCTACTTGTGTTATGGATGCTAGCTCGCTCCGTCCCTGCAGCAGCCCTTGATGTAGGTCTGTCCTATCATCATCCGTTTACAGAGGGGAAGACTAAGGCTCCGAGTGATTAAGTCGCTTGCTCAAGGTCACACAGCTGGGAAGTGGGAAGGGAGGGGTCTATGAACTTGGGTCTGGTCCCTTCTTAGGGCCCATGATCTTCACCATTAGGCTACACAGTCTTTTTAGCTTGATCCAGGAGCCGCCCAGATGGAGGCAGATCCAGGACCCCAGCCGCACCCACACAGCCGCACCATGTGCACAGACTCCCACACCACGAGGCAGGCGTTCTAGTGCCATCCCCTGTCAGCCTTTCTGAACTGAGAACCACCTGGAACGCGGGTGCCTCTTTGGGAGTCAGGAAAGGGTGGCGGATGGGACACCTCTGAACAGGATTAGGGAGTAACCTCCATCAATTTCCCATCGTTTATCAATGAGTAACCTGGCCTGTCGGGGCTCCCGGGGCCCTCTTTGGGCCCCCCACTATTAATTGATCTGGGAAGGAGACTCTGTTAATTGCAGACCCAGAGTAAACAGGCTGGGATAAATGGGGCTGATAGCAGATAGCTTTCCTCGGCTGTGCTGCCCTTTGCCCTTTGGGAAGGGGCAGTGGGAAGAGGCAGAGAGGGAAGGGGAAGGAGTGGTCCTAGGAATGTCTTTGGAGTGGGGGCGGGAGGACTGGCTCCCTGGGGCCCCAGTCAGTCTGTGTGTCCTTCTGGAAATAGAGTGTTCTGCTGGGCTCCCTGCTTGCTGTGCCCTGCCAAAGGGATGGGGCCAGCGAGACTCTGACATTCGCCCTTTTCATCCCTTCCCTTGTCTATCAGTCTCTTTACCCCTCCCTTTTAACATCCTTTCTCCCGTTTATCCACTCCCCCTTTTATCCATCTGTTTTTCTTTCCTCCCCTCTCATTTCAGCCCTCCACTCTTCCCTTGTTCTAGCTACTCATCTGAAAGACCACCTCCTCCTGCTCTCTCTCCCCCACTCCTCCCTCTCTCCGCCTCCAGCCCTCACTCATCTTCATACCTTTCCTCCCCCTATGTGGTGACCACGTGTTTCTTGAGAAAGCTAGGGAAGAGATTGCTGGGAGTCCTCTGAGCCCAGATCTGAGGTTGGTGGAGTCCTCCATGGGTTCTGAGTCTGGCCCCTGCATGGCCCTGGTGGGGTAATTGGCTGACTGCAGGCATGCTGGCCCTGGCTCAAGGTTAGATGGAGTCTCTCTGTCTCACCTGGTACCCCTTTCTCAGCCCTCAACTGTGACCCTGTAACAGGCAGCCTTTCTCCCGCAGCTGAGCCTGCATTTGGGGCTGCTTCTGTGAGCAGCAACACACATCAACCTGAGCCCATCGGTCAGAATTTGGGGACTGACCCCCTCTGGGATCCCGAAGCCCACATCCCAGCATGACCTGGGACAGTCCCAATGGGGCTTTCCAGAAGTTGTTTCATCCTAACAGTGCCGTGTGGAGGGCAAAAAACAGAGATTGCCGTACCATGTGGAAATCGAGGCTGTTTGCTGAATCCTAACAGCAGGACAAATAAACCCCAGAACCCATTCTCAAATCACTCAATGAAATAACCTTAGATCTGCGACCCTGTTTCCAAACCTGTGCCCATTTTAGAGATGAGGCACCTGAGGCAGAGTCGGGAGGTGACTTCCTAGTCAGCCCACGGGCTGTCCCCTGATGAAGACTTTGGTTAGCAAAGTGGGGCAGCTCAACCCCAAGGACTCCAAGAGTTAACAATAGCAGGATGTAACAACGGTGACCATTCATTGAGCCCCTACCTGCCCTGGGGTTTTCCACATTTGGAGGTAACTCAGCCAGTTCGGTTCGGGTAGGAGAGCAAGATGGCAGCTAGAGAACAGATCCTTTTGGTCCCCTCTCTTCCTGCTCCCCACCCTCCTGTGAGCTCTTAGGTTGATCTGGGGGGCAGAATGTGTCCTCCCAGAGTCCCGCCACCACCTATTAATCCTTAACTGCTGCAGCTGGGAGATAAGATAGCACCAGCTCATTAATCAGGGCTGCCTGGTGGGGAGGCTGGGGGTGGGGTGTGACAACACCACCTCCCAGGTGGAGATAAGTCCCCCCCTCCTGGCTCCCTCAGGGCCTGGCAGTGGAGGATGCTGGGAAGTTTGGCCTCAGGTTCCAATCCCTGGGATCTGGGGATGTGGTGGTGGGTGGAGTCTACAGTGGGCACTGGGGCAGGGAAAGCTGGGGAAGGCAGCCCCTGTGTGCAGGCCAGGTTGAGAGGAGCCAGGAGACCTGGGTTCCAGCCTCAGTGCTTCCTCCCCTGCCCTAGATAAGCCACTGCACCTCTCTAGGTCTGAACGGAGGGAGGGGGACCAGACTAGATGCTCTTTCACCATGCACATGCTCAGTGACCAGTCCTGGAGCAGGTGAGGGTGGGCTCACCTGACAGCAGGGAGAGGGCAGAGGCACTGCCGTGGCCAAGGGACAACGGGCTGGGTGGGATTTGTTCGAGGACTGTGTTAGTCACTCTCACCGGAGAGCAAGCGGGTGGTGGTGGTGGTGCTGGGGCCTGGGGTGGGATGGGAGGGAGGAACAGGCCCTTGAGCCACTGTGCCCTTTAGGGGGCCATGAAGTATCTGGATGGAATTGTGGACTTGGATTCAAATCCCAGGCCTGCTACCTTCCTGTGTAATCTTGGGTGGGTTACTCAACCTTTTGGCACCTCGGTTTCCCCATGTGTATAATGAGGACGGTCATATTTCCCTGTTGGGGTTTTGTTAGGGAAATAAATGTCAAGTGCTTAGCTCAGTGCCTGGCAGATACAAGTGCTCAGTAAATGTTAGTCATTATTCCTTCTTTCACGGCCAGCTCCCAGGCCAGACCTTTTCAATCTCTGTGGCCACAGATAGGGAGGAGACCGGGGCAGCTGGACCCCAAAGGATTTGCTAGTCCAAGGATGCTGATGATAAAGGGCATGCGTTATACTTTTATAACTAATAAACAACAAGTTTAAACAGCAAACATTTATGATCTCACAGTTTCTGTGGGTCAGGAATTCAGGAGTGTCTGACTCAGGGATTTTTAGAGTCACATTGACCTGGGTTTGTGAGCCAGGATCTCTCAGGAGTCTGCAGTCAAGATGTTGAGATGTTGGCGGGGCTGTTGTTATCAGAAGGCTCGCCTGGGGCTGGAGGATTGCTCCCAGTTCACTCAGTAGCTGCTGGCCAGAGGTCCTGCAGGCAGCTTGAGTGTCCCCATGACGTGGTGGCTGGCTTCCCCGGGGTGAGCGATTCAGCAGCGGCCCTGGCGAAGTACAGCACTTTTCAGGGCCTGCTCTCTGAAGTCACACACCACCACTTGCACTTTATTCTACTCATTGGAAGGAAGTTGCCAAGGCCAGCCCACACTCAGGGGGAGGGGGACATGTCAGAGACAGACACGTGCAATGACAGGACAATAACACAACAATAACAGCTGTTCTGTGGCTAGGTGCTGGGAACCTGACACACACGAGGGTGAATCCCCACAACTACTTTCTAAATCAGGAATTATGCTTCTTGTATGGATTAAAATGCAGTGGTTCAGAGAGGTAAGCGACTTGCTCAATCTGGGCCAGGCCATTCCCTACCCCCGGCACCACCAGCCTCAGCCACGCCGAGCTAGCCTGGGCTCTGAAGCCACACAAGACCACTTAGGGCAGTGGTTCTCAACCTTCCTAATGCCGCGACCCTTTAATACAGTTCCTCATGTGGTGGTGACCCCCAACCATAAAATTATTTTCGTTGCTACTTCATAACTGTAATTTTGCTACTGTTAATGAATCGTAATGTAAATATTTGTGTTTTCCGATTGTCTTAGGTGACCCTGCTAGCGAGCCTGTCGTGACCCACAGGTTGAGAACCGCTGCTGTAGAGCCTAAGACCATCGGAAAACACAGATATATTTACATTACGATTCATTAACGTAGCAAAATTACAGTTATGAAGTAGCAACGAAAATAATTTTATGGTTGGGGGTCACCACCACATGAGGAACTGTATTAAAGGGTCGCGGCATTAGGAAGGTTGAGAACCACTGACTTAGGGCAGCAAGTCCTCCTTGGATGAAGAATTAGAAACACCTGGTGATGCACACATGTTCAGGGTATGCGAGGAGCAGGGATTTTTAGAGCCACATTGACCTGGGTTTGAATTCTGAGCCCACTGCTTCGTGTCTCAGTTTCCTCATCTGTATGGTAGAAGTGAGCATCCACCTGCATGGCTGCTGCAACGATGGAAGAGGATGTGTGGTGCTGTTTTTGTCAGGGATGGGACCAGGTAGCTCTCGGGGCCGAGCCGCTAAAGGGCTGCCTTCCCTCTAGTAATGTGCTCTCTGGTGGAAGCAATGTCCCCCTTCCTGGTCTGGAGTCCTCCACTGAGGCCTCGCTCACCAAAGACAGAGCATCTGAGGCATGTGGTTGCTTTGCCAGGCCTGAGGGTAGGGGCTGAGCCTCAGGGCAAGGGGGCCCCTAGCTGCAGGCGAGACTGAAGCCAGACTTCCTGGCTGGGAGCTCCTTCAAGCCTCTCCCTCCTGCCTTCCCAGCGTTTTCAGGGTCTCGAGCCTGGAGGGATCTCCATGTGCTTACCCGCTTCCACCAGCAGAGGGAGCAGGTGCTGTGTCTGGGAACCTGGGAAGCTCCAGGAGGCCTGGCAGGGGGTACTCCTGGGTGGGATGGAGTGGGATGACTTGGAGCAGAGCTGGCAAGATTGGGAGCGTTGCCTCCTAGCAAGGAAGTAATCTCTGGAGCCCTAGAGCCCGGGAGATGGGGTTGTGGAGAAGGAAGAGAAAGGATGGTGTTTTCTGGGCCGGAGATGTCTGATCTCAGCCCCTGCCTCCCTTGCCATCCAGAGGAACTGAAGCCATCGTCGTTCACTCCATAATCCATTCAGCAATCATGTACTAATCAGTAATAGTTATTTTAATTTGTTCCTTGCATACCTGTCATGTGCCTGGCACCTGGCAGGCACTGGGAGCCCATGTCAGATATGGACGTTCAAAGGGCTGACATTTGAGTCGGTGGCGAGGCGGGGGGGGGGGGGGGGAGGGCGCCTAGGAGAAGGCAAGATGGAGTAATTGCAAATGTGACGTCAAGGAAATAAAGAGAGGGCTGGGTAGGCGATGACGGGGGCCTGTGCCTCCACTCGCTCACCTAGATGACCAGGTGGGACTGAGTGGAGCCAGTCTGTGAGTCTGAGTGGGAGCTGTCCTTCTGAGCCACGGGCTCCTATCTTACCAAAAACTGCCAAAAGTCACCATAAGGACCTGGCAATGACAGCGGGGAGGGCATGTAATCCACTAGCCTCCGGCAGGACCATCCATGGAGCAAACCCACTGGAGGCCTGGAGGCAGACGGGCCTGGCTTCTCGTCTGGCTTGGTCACTTCCCAACTCTGTGACCTTGGCTAAGACACCCGACTTCTCCGTTTTGGCACCTGCAAAGCAGTGATAAGGATTCCTACACAGTCTGAGCACTGGGATGTGTCCATCCTAGCTCTGCCTCTGGCCAGCTGTGAGGCCTCAGGCATGTGTATTAGTTTTCCATTGCTGCTACAGCAAATGGACAACACATATTTATTATGTGGCAGCTCTGTGGGTCAGGAGCCCAGCACAGGTTAGCTGGGTCCTCTGCTTAGGGTCTCACAAAGCTGCAATCAAGGTACCAGTGGGGAGTGAGGCTTGAGGTCCTCTTCCAAACTCCTGTGATTTTTGCAGAATCAACTTCTTGGCAGCTGTGGAGCTCAGGCAGGCTGCATCTTCAAAGCTAGCAGAAAAGATCTCTCTGCCATCTCATCTTTAAAAAGGCTCAGCTGATTAGGTCAGGCCCACCCAGATAATCTCCCGTAGATGATCTCAAAGTTAAATGACGAAATATCCTATATAATAAAAGGCTAATGTGCAAATTGACCAAACAGCAGAACGACCGGTCACGCACTGACCACCAGGGAGCAGATGCTCAACACAGGAGCTGCCCCCCGGTGGTCAGTGCGCTCCCACAGGGGGAGCGCCGCTCAGCCAGAAGCCGGGCTCACGGCTGGCGAGCGCAGTGGCGGTGGCAGGAGCCTCTCCCGCCTCCGTGGCGACGCTAAGGATGTCTGACAGTTGGACATCCCCCGAGGGCTCCTGGACTGCGAGAGGGCGCAGGCCGGGCTGAGGGACACCCCTCCCGGTGCACAAATTTCGTGCACCGGGCCTCTAGTTCTATTATATTTGCTGGTCCCACCCACTCACAAAGGGAGGACATTTATCCAGGCCATGTACACCGAGGGGCGGGAATCTTAGAGGCCATCTTAGAAATACCAACCCCATGAAAATATTTTTAACTAATAATCATGTAATAATCAGTAATAGTTATTTTAATTTGTTCCTTGGTTTTGAAAAAATAAACACAGAAGATATTTCAAGTTTAAACATATTATTCGAATTCAGTTGAGTATTTTACCAAAATTGTGCTTACCAAGCAAAAGCACCCCAGTTCTCCGCTTCCACTCCGCACCACAGTTTTCGATTTTAAACACAAGACGAACTTCCAAGTGGTCCTCAGAATGTGGAAGGAACTCAAGTTCTGTTCTTTTGTTTTCATACTCAGCGGGCTCTCATTTTTAAATTTGAATTTGCCATTTAAATGCAGAAATGTGCAGTCCCGTAGGGTTTGGGGGCACAAGCTGCACCTGAAGTGAGCGTGAAGGAGCCTGAGCAGTTAGGAACGTATTCTAGAAACACGAGCAAGATGCCCGTCAGCAGGTGACTGGACCGGCAGTACATCCAGACAATGTAAGTTACTCAACGAGGAAAAGAAATGAGCTTTCAAGCCATGGAAAGACACAGAGGCATCTTCAATGAGTACTACGAAAGGGAAGAAGCCCATCTGAAAAGGCCACAGTCTGTGGGATTCCAACTACGTAACGTTCTGGAAAAGCCAACGCTGCGAGACAGTGAAACCATCAGTGGTAGCCAAGGGCTCAGGGAGGGATGAACGGGTGGAGCACAGGGGATTTTAGGGCAGTGAAACTATTAGAGATGATACTAGACTGCTGGGCACCGTGTACATTTGTAAAAATCCATAGGACATACAATGCAAAGGGTGAACGCTCATGGAAACGATGGGCTTCAGCTAATAATAATGTATCACATTGGTTCATCCATTATAGCAACTGTAATGGAAGATGTTAATAATAGTGGGAACTGTGTGCACTAAATTTGTCTGTAAACCTGAAACTGCTCTAAAAAATAGTCTGTTAATTAAAAACAAAAAATCCACATGGGTCCCACATCTGTGTGTCACAGGCTCCCCAAATAACCAGGAGCTTCCTCAATTACTGTCACTCAGAATATGACGCTTATTAAAGGACAAGTAATAAAAATATGCTAATTGGAAGTTAGCATGTATTAAAGCCCCAAGGTAACCATAGTTCTTGTTTGGAACTAAGTTCTTGTTTAGAATTTAGACCAGCAAAAGATTCTTTTTTTAGTGAAGGGGTATTTTATCTGATATAGTTTAAAATGATGGAGTTTAAAATTGCTGCTTGGTGATAATGAAATGGAGACCAGCTCCTGCTTTGTTTTACTATTGATTTTATTATTTTTAAGATATGTTTTTATTGATTTCAGAGAGGAAGGGAGAGGGGGAGAGAGAGAGAAACATCAATGATGAGAGAGAATCATTGATGGGCTGCCTCCTGCATGCCCCCTACTGGGGATCGAGTTGCAACCCTGGTGTGGGCCCTTGACCGGAATCGAACAGGGACCCTTCACTCTGCAGGCCGACGCTCTATCCACTGAGCCAAACCGGCTAGGGCACTGTTGATTTTAAATGATCTGAAATTACACCCCTGCACTGCCTGCAGCGCAGCGGACCATCCCACGACCCTGCTCTTGGTCCACCACAGCCCACCGGCCAGGGATTCTCCATCTTCCAACGCATGTCCCTGAACGCTGCATCCCGTCACCAGGCCTTGTTAACAGGCAGGAAATCAACTATTTCTTCTTCATATCCTTTGAGAAACTTGTTGTTTTCAATACATTTTACTTTTTGAGTGCAGTTTTAGGCTCACGACAAAACTGAGCAGAAAGTACGGAGCTTCCATAGAGCCCCTCTCCCCACACGTGCACAGCCGCCCCCACTGTCCACGTTGCCCGCCAGAGCCGTGCGGTTGTCACCGTCGATGAGCCTGCATGGGCGCACCCATAGTTCTCACTAGGGCTCACTCTTGGTATACAGTCAGTGGGTTTGGCTTAATGTAGAGGGACACGTACCCACAATTACAGTGTCGGGCAGAATGGTTTCCCTGCCCCTCCCCCAGCACCTCTGTGCCTTGACCCTTCATCTCTCCTCCTCCATACCCCTTGACAACCACTGTTCTTCTTATTGTCTCCATCGTTTTGCTGTCCCACAGTGCCATGCAGTGGGGATTATACAGTAGGTAGCGTGTTCTTTGAACATGGTGGGCGCAGTTATGTGTGAGTTTACACGGATAATACCGAGACTTGATGTGCTTTGGGGCTTTTCTAGTGTCTGCTGTTTCCTTGGTTCTTCTCCTGGACGTTGGAATAATATTTTGAAGCCTTGGATTCAAACTGTGGAAAATATTTTTATTGGCTTCAGCCAAACGCTTGGTGTTAACATTCTGGGACCATCACAATTCAATTTTAAGACTTGCTATTTCCTGGTAAGAAACCAGGGTACAAACAAGGACCGGCGTATGCCAGGTTCATGCCTCGCCTCCTCGCACCCCATGGGGTGTCGTTCCACTGCAGGGTTGGGCATGGGTTTTCGGAGTCTGCGTTTTCACTCTTCCCTCCCAGCCCTGAGGGAAGTCCAGCTCCCCTGCCTTGGTACCGATTTCTCCTGCTGACGCAAATGTCCTCAGACAGAAGCAGCTTCCCAGGCTGGGCTTATATCTCGGGATTCTTGTCTTCTCCCAGACCCTAGCCCAGCAATTCCTCAGTAGGTTGTAATCTTTGGTGTGTGTGTGTTGTTGTTGTTTTTTTTAAATGTTTTTCCAATTTTTGTCCCAACATCCTTTCATTGTCCTCAGGCGAGACCTGGTCTGAATTACCTTGTTTACTGTGACCAGGAGTTCGTTCACATGATGAATGAGTGACTCCCACCTGACTACTTGAAAATAGCAACCCCGGCCTAATTCCCTAGAAGAGGCGTTGTTGCCTCTCTGGGCTTATTTGATCACAAAGAGACCCATAGTGCCAGGAACACATCTGTCTCAGTCATGCAGGAGGGATGGTCCCAGCCTCACAGAGTTACCCTCTTGGCCCAAATCCTTCTCTTGCCACAAGTAGAAGTAGCAATAGTCAAGGAGTCAAGAGATGTGAGTTCAGTCCTGGCTTTGCCACACGCTCATTTCCTGCCGTGGGCAAAGAAGTGCCGTCCCCTTTGCTTTTTACGGAGTGCCTCTGCAACATGGGATTAAACATCAGAGAATGCCTGTCAAAATGCCCACATGCCGCTTGACATATTTAGATGCTAAAGACGTTTGATGAATATTAATCAAAACCAGTTTCATATCAATTTAGTTGCATATACTAGAAATATCTCCTAAATAACCATAGCTTTAAAAGGAGAGTTTATTCCTCTTTCGCCTACAGAGGTCTGGAGGCGGGTAGACCCAGGCTGGGGCAGCGACTCTGCGTTTGTCAGGGCCTTGGACGCCTTCCACCTGCAGCTCCTCCGGCCCAAGAGGCTGCTCAGGCTCCATCTGTGTTGCAGGCAGCAGGAGGAAGGGCAGGAAGAGGGCACCCCCCCATTCAAGCGGGAGCGGTTGGCAGCCCTGCACAATACACCTGCTTCATCTCACGGACTGGGCCTTGGATGCGGCTCACAGCAGAGCTGCCGGGGAAGCGGGGAGCAGAATCACTGGGCCTTGCCTATGTGTAGGGTTCTTTTCTAAGGGAGACAAGGAAAAGGGAAAGGGGTAGGCACAGTGACTTTGACTGGTGCACTTCTCCTCCTTGAACTTCAGTTCCTTCTTCTACAGACACTGATGGTGGTGGTGGTGGCACCATTGGCATTTTGGGTGCTACGATTCTTTCCTGTGCAGAACTGCTTTGATGGGATCCAGGACACTGAACATCCTTGGGCTGTGTCAGTAGTACCCTAGGCACGGGGACCGCCAAAAGAGCCCCACTCTTTCTAACGGCCCAGGGGACAGAACTACTTACTCCCTGTTGAGAATCCCTAGACAAGAAGAGTCTAGAGTCCTAAGGGTGCCATTCTGTGAGAGCCTGTAATTCTATAATGCTTGGGCCTCAGTAACTTCATCTGTGGAATGGGCAAGGACAGGGGAGAAGATGGGAATGCAAATGTCCACTTCTTTAGTCCTCCCCAGCTTTGTGGGGAGAAAGGGATCCTTACGTAGCTAGAGTCAAGGCCATGGCCCGCAGGTGGTCAGAGAAGGGAAGGGGCAGAGGAAAGGAAGGAGCCAGGACAGAACTTTCCAAGGAATGAGCACTAGGGGAGGCAGGAACCCAGAATATCTGGTCCCAATAGGGGCCCACTGCCCTTCCCAAGGCCCCTGCCCCTGCCCCTGGCGTTAGAGGTGGAGGCAGAGCCACCTCCCGAGGAGCTGGCACGCTAGCCTTCATCTGTCATGATGCCCTCATTAGTGGCTCCGTGTCCATTGGCAAGACCTCATCATCGGGGCCTGCCTGACCTTTGGGGCAGCAGATGCTACATCTGGCAGGGCTGATCAAAGAACCTGGACCCAGCCCTCACTGCTCCTTGTCCCTCCTGCTCCTCAGAACCCACACCATGATCCACCAGTGGGGGCAGTTAGGTGGGTCATGGTGTGGGTTCTGAGGGAGGCAGAGGGAGGAAGTGTGGGGCTTGGGAGTCACGCTGCCTGAATTCACACCCGGTCCCCACGCTTATTGAGTGACGTTGGACAAGACCTTTCTGGCCTGTCCGTTCCCTCATCTGCACAGTGGAGATGATGACAGTGTCACAGGGCTGCTCCATACGGTAGGGCCTGGAGAACAGGGCCTGGCATCCCGTGGGCACTCAGTAAGAGGCAGTCCTGGTCTTTCTGGGTGGAGCGCTGCCTGTCTCTGGTCCTGCCCAGGGGCCTCTGATGCGTACTATATGGCTTCTAGAGTTTAAGCAAGTGCCCCAAAGTTCCACGGTTGGCCAGAGCTTGTGCTCTTCACCCCTTCTTGCTGGAGAGCAGTGTCCCAGAGAGAGTGGGGAGTGGACCCGCCGAGGCCACATAGCAAGCACAGCCAATCTGGGCACCTGACATCTGGAATGCGTGGGCACCTGAGCCTCCGGCTGCCCTCAGCTGTGCCCATCGTTGGTCAGGAGCTCAGAGAACCACTCTGCCACCTGCTCCTGGGCAGACACACACAGAAGGCTTGTACCCAGGGTTACAGTGCTGCCTTCAGCTGCGTCTCAGCACAGGGGCCGGGAGCCCGAGGGAGGAGCCGCCCAAGCCATAGGCAGGGAGGTTTCAGGGGCCCACGAATGAGCTCCCCTGAGTTAGCCGGCAGCTCAGGGCCTGGCTCACCTGTTGCTGGGGAAGGTTGCTCATGATGTGGAGAGGGTCCTGATGGCCAGCAGGCAGCGCTGAGCCCGGAAGGCACACAGCCACCATGGGGGGCACCTTTCACCTCCTGGCACAGCCCCTGCTCCTGCCTGCCCTCGGCTCACCGTGCTGGGGTGTGGAGGGGACAGTGAGGGTAGTGGCCGGGGGCGGCGGGGCCTGTGGCAGACGCGCTGGGTCTGAGGTCAGAGACCCGAGCACCGGAGCCGGGTCTCGCATCCCTTATCACGGAGTATAACTTTTAAGCGAACAATAATTACGGCACTATCATTACAGGTGTCAGTGCATAAATGATGAATATGAGCTAACAATGACAATAGCTACTTGTTTTCAGTGCTTCCTATGTGCTGGGCATTCCGCCAGGTGCTACTTATGAACTCCCTCCTTTAATCCGCGCGGTCTCATGAGGACAGCACCATCAGTCATGTTTCCAAAGAGGAAACTGTGCTGTGAGGGCTTAAGTGACTTGTTCAAGGTCACACAGAGGGTAAAGGGTAGAGGCTGGGACTGGCCGCTGTGTCCACGCCATGGTCACATGCTGGACTTACATAACGTTTGTGAGATGTGAGCCACTTTGCCCTCCTGGGCCTGCCTTGGTTCACTGGCAAATGCTTTTAAACACTTTTACCTTGATTATATTATATAAGGGAGTGGCTAGAACTAATTGAATAAGGGATGAGACAAATATTTGTAAGTTCATCCATTATTCAATCAATGATGATTGATTGAACCCCTATCTGTGCTGGCCGCTCTCCTAGGGACCAGAGGTACAACAGTGAACAGAACAGAATGAAGAACAACTCCTGTTTTTTTGTTTTTGCTTTTTGTTTAATGGTGATAGCATTTATTTCATTATTATTATTATTTTTGTTAATCCTCACCCAAGGATATTTTTCCATTGATTTTTAGGGAGAGTGGAAGAGAGAAGGAATGACAGAGAGAAATATCAACGTGAGAGAAACACATCAATTGGTTGCCTCCTGTATGAACCCCGACCAGGGCCCAGGCCAGGGAGGAGCCTGCAACCAAGGTTTGTGCCCTTGACTGGAATTGAACCTGGGACCCTTTGGTCTGCAGGCTGACGCTCTAACCACTGAGCAAAACCGGCCAGGGTGGCGATGACATTTATTCAGATGAGGACGATGTTGTAAAGTGCTCTCCAAACAGCAGGTAGTATCATTATTTTCAGAATTGTTTTAAGGAATTACCAGCTATGAAACTGCCTGATAGAGGGGCCAAAACATCACTTTAATAACTCATACACCTGGGGCCTGGGAACACAGGTCTGCATACTCCTTCAGTAACTGCCTAATTTAAATCAGAAGTTGGCGGATGATGGCCCAGTACCAAATCCAGCCCACCACCTGGTCTTGTCCAGCCCGGGAGCTGAGAACAGTTTTCACAATTTTAAATGTAAATGTGAAAAAAGACCACATAGCTTTTTGCTAGGACAGTCGTTCAAATTTTCCTCTTGGTTGGCGAAACCTACAATATTTACTATCTGGCCCTTCACAGGGAATGTTTGCTGACCCCTGGTCTAAATTAATTGGTTTGGCTCAGACTGAAGAAGTGTGCTCAAGTGGAAACAAAACAAAACAAAACAAAATTCGAAACCCACCTCACACGGCTGACTAAGTTCTGTGTCCCCGCCCCCATGAGTATATGCTGGTTACATGATGCGGCAGCCACCACCCCGAGGCTCTAGCTCGGCAGGTCCCTGGGGATCCAGCCCCAGGCGTTGAGACCGGGACTCCGATGAATGCCAGTGCAGTGCTGTGTACCAGGAACAAGTGATTTATTTTAGCATCTAAATTTTAAATGGTGTCTATGCTTCCCGGGAAGCTGTCTGGTTTAGAAAATTGCCCATAATAAATGCATGCAATAAATCCATTATTTTGAACCTAAGGAAAGGTATTCAAGTTTTATAAGAGAAAATCAGCTTCTCCTCATCCTCCCTTAATATACGTTATGTTAATAGTGTAAAACAATGGTTTGAATGGGTGCTAAATTACCAGCTTGCCAAAATGCAATCATGGCTCTTATTTTTCCAATCAATCATGCAAAAAAATTAAATCCATTTGCTGGTATCTCCCTAGGGAGGCTTCCTCGCTACTCCTCAATTATCCAAGAATCCTTGGCACTTACTCGGTCTCACAGGCCCCGCCTGCTGTGAAGTGCTGAGTGGGAAGGTGTCTGGAGAGGGTGACCTGTCCACTCAGAGCACCCGGTTTTCAGGATTTGAACTGTTGGCCCCAGTCCAGATGGTCCTGTGCGTCCCCACCTGCTGCGGCAGGGACGCTGTGGCCTGGTTCTCCTGCAGGTTGCAGGGCTCTTGAAGTTCTAATTCTTGTTTTTTGTTGTTGTTGTTAATCCTCATCTGAGGACATTTTTCCATTGGTTTTTAGAGAGAGTGGAAGGGAGAGGGAGAGACAGAGAGATGCATTGAAGTGAGAGAGGCACATCGATTGGTTGCCTCCTGCACGCACCCTGACCAGGGCTGGGGAACCTGCAACTGAGGTACGTGCTCTTGACTGGAATCCAACCTGGGACCCTTCAGTCTGAGGGCCGATGCTCTGTCCACTGAGCCAGACCAGCTAGGGCTGAAGTTCTAATTCTTTCAGTTGGTTCTCAGTCGGTGCTTAAGGGGTTGGGTTGTAAGAGGGGATTAGCCTTGGCCCCAAGCTGTGCCTCTTTGTTGAGACTTCAGGGCCCAGAATTAGGACTAGCCTCCAGGCATGCACCTGCCCCTCTTTTTGGTGCCTGTGGTGTGATTCCCAGCAAGCTGATCTTGGCCAATATCAAATCCCTTCACTGAGGAACTTCTCACCACATCCCTCTTGGAGGGTGCAGGGCTTGGGCAGGAGACTTTTTAGATCCTTTGCAAATTTACCCCTCTGCTCCTTAGTAATCCCTGCCGCAAACCGAGGGAGACTGGGAGCGATGGTCTTTGTCAGGCCACAGGAAGTCCTGGGCAATGAATGTCTGCTCGCTTCACCTTTGCAAGAGGGGTTCCCGGGAGTCTTCCCCTTCTCCTCGCTGAAAACATTGGTCCCAACGTGATTTGCTGGCTCACCTGGTAGAAGTGGCCAGCAGCTTCTGTTTTGCAAAGTTCATTCATTCATTCATTCATTCATTCATTCAACAAAAGATTATTCAGCATCTCCTATCTATACGCTGGGCACTGCCCTAGGCACTTGGGACACACCAGTGAGCAAACCAGAAAAAGACCACTGCCCTCATGAGGTTACATGGGAGTATGCTTAGTGCTACACAGTGCAGTGCGGGGAGCGGGTGGGGAGGGGTGAGGGGTGGGGAGGGGCAGAGGTGAAGGACAGATCGCGGTGTATGTGTGTCCAGGACGCTGGGAAAGGCTTCACTTGAGAAGAGACATTTGCTGGGGTCTTGAATGCTGAGTGGGATTCGTCAAGGCACACAGGGGCAGGGTTGGGGAGCAGACTTCCCAGTTTCTTGCAAATAACTCAGCTCCAGGAGGGGTCACTCAGGGGAAAAGGCACCTGTAGGGTGGGCTGAGCCCACAGAGGAGCTTTGAATTCTGTGCCAAGGAGTTTGGCATGTCAGGGACCCCAGTAGTGAGCAACCTAGGGGGAGCCGTTCACACGGATTTCAAGGTGAGTGGCGCCCTCTACAGCTGTGTCCTGCCACTTGTCCACCAGGTTATGGTCTACCCCAAGGTTCAAGGGCTGGCTGTGCGGTGCCTGCTGGAGGGCACCCTGATGCGCTGTCTCATCCCCGACTTTCCTGGTGATCGCACTGAATAACTTCACTCCTTCCTAGTGCCTGCATGCCACACCTCCTGATTTAGGACCAGAATTCATTAGCACCTGCTTTGTTCTCTCTCTGGGCATCTTCAAGGGCTGGGATGGTTCCCTGGGCCCGTCCTTCTCAGCTCAGAGTGGTTCTTTGTATACAGTGTTTCTAACTGGGGGCTCCGCTCCAACACTGGGGGCTGTGAAACAGCAGCAGGTGCGAACTGGACCAGATGTCCTCAGTTTGGTCCTTGGACCCTGTGAGCCTGCGTTATCCCGTTGACAATAAAAGCAGACGCCACCTCAGATCTACTAAATCTGAATCTCCGAGAGTGGGGCCTGGAGTCAGCTTTTTGGACATGCCCGGCTCCCCAGTAATTCTTACGGGTGTAAAAGTTGGAGGACTGCTGTATGGAACAGAAACTCCTTCACATTTGGGGGAGCTGGGGTGAGTTTTCCTTGATCGGATTTCATGCATTTAGCACCCAGAGATAGTGCCGCCTTGGCTCTGGCCTCCGCCTGCTGGTGTCTCACTACCAGGAGGCTGGTGGAGAGGGTGAATCTTTCTTACTTACAGCTTCAATTCCTTCCCTGGGATTTACGCCCGAGGGCTCTGGTTCTGCCCCTGGAGTGACACCAAGCAAGCCCAGTGCTTCTTCCCAGTGGCTGTCCTTCAGACGTCTAAAGGCTGCTGTCATATCAGGATCCGAGAGTTTTGGACCAGTCTTTATCTATTATGATCTCTATTCACTGTGCTCTCCTGAATGCTGACTCTGTATCTTCATCGAATCCTCCCAACAATCTGATAAGGTTGGCTTTATTATCTCCGTTTTACAAATGAGGAAATATAGGCCCAAAGAGGCAAAGAGACTTTCCTAATGTTACACTAGTTTGTGCCAGAGCTGGATTTGAAACTGAGGTTGGCTAGAACCCCAAAGCCAGAGCTGAGTTGTTCATAGATGGAGAAACAGAGGCTTAGAGAAGTTCAGGACTTACCTAGATCACACAACATCAAGTGGTAGAGCTGGGATATGACCTCTGGGTCTGTATTATTATTATTTTTTTATCATTTTATCTTACCTTTATTTTAATTTAAAAAAGATATTTTTATTGATTTCAGAGAGAGGAAAGGAGCGGGAGAGAGGGATAAAAACATCAATGATGAGAGAGAACCATCAATTGGCTGCCTCCTTCACTCCCCACAGTGGGGATCGAGCTTGCAACCCGGGCATGTGCCCTGACTGGCAAGTGAACTGTGACCTTATGGTTCATGGGTCAATGCTCAACCACTGAGCCACACCGGCTGGGCAGAGAGCCTGTATTCTTAATCATTATGCCAAATCCTGCCTTCCCACATAATAATCATGCCTACACCAGAACCTCTGCCGGTAACACAGGGACTGGCAGACACACAGTGAGCAGCCAAAAGAAACATTGGTTAATATTATTGATGTTATTCTTAAAATTTGACACTATTCCTACCCAATATGAAATATATAGAGACACATATATTTATGGACAAACACACTTTATATTACAGGGAGTATATTTACAAACTTGAAATACTGTAACTGAACTTGCTGTTGCTGAGGGAGGTTTAAAACCACCTTGGGAGTGGCTGGTGCCATTCGATACCACCAGGGTTTGTTGAGCACGGATCACGTAAGAAGAGGGTCCCTATGTCGGATCCCATGGCTGTCCACTCACAGTCAAACCCCTTCCCTACAGACTGACTCAGATTTTGTTCGGGTGTTGGGTAACCCAGCAGGTTAGCTTCTCTCCTTGGCCACGTGGGTCATGATCCCTTCCCCATTAACAAAGGCCCAATGTCAATGACTTCAAACCTCTCGCCCCTGATTGCACATTCACCCAGGGAAGCTTTAAAACTATGAGATGAAGAGAGGCACTCCAGACCAATGAACTCACTCTCAAGGTGTGCATGGGGGGCAGCAGGTGATCCTAATGCTCACTCAGGGCAGGTCTAAACTAATTATGATAATGCCAATCCTCTTGCTACGTCCGGCATGTGATGCAACACTGGCCAATGAGGCATCAGGAGACGAGTAAGGGGACGTAAAGGGAAAGCCTCTCTGTTTCCACTCTTTTTTTTTTTTTTTTAAATATATTTTATTGATTTTTTTACAGAGAGGAAGAGAGAGGGATAGAGTTAGAAACATCGATGAGAGAGAAACATCGATCAGCTGCCTCCTGCACACCCCACACTGGGGATGTGCCCGCAACCAAGGTACATGCCCTTGACCGGAATCGAACCTGGGACCTTCAGTCCACAGGTCGACGCTCTATCCACCGAGCCAAACCGGTTTCGGCACTGTTTCCACTCTTAACATTCCACTCTCAATCCTTCACTCCTGGCACTTCTGGTCATCAAACGTGTGGTGGTTTTTCCTACGCCAAGTAATTCTGTGACACTGGCTAGGTGGGACAAGTCCCGAAGGGAGATACGGGCCCTGTGCCAGGAGGGTTCTTGCCTTGGAGCAGAAAAGAATTCAAGATGCAAGCCAGAAGAGAAGGTAAAGTGGAAGCAAGTTTATTGAGCAGAGAGGATACGCGAGAAAAGCCACTCCACAGACAAGTGGCAGCTCTCCTCACCAAAGAAGGAAGAGACACCCGCTGCTGTCTCTAGAGGTTGAGCTCACATCTGTTTGTAGTTTCTATGGAAAATTGCTAGTATGGGGAAATGGTGGGGAGAACCTCTGGGATTAACTTTAACCTTTACAAGGTATGTTTTGTGGCCTATTCTCCCTTTATGGTGTGGGTAAATGAAAAGCCCAGGCGAGCCTTTGCGCAGCCACTCCCTTACGCATTAAGCCCTCAGGGCAATGAGGCTCTGATCTGCATGAAATAATCTTAGGAACAAAGCCTCCGGTTTGTTGACCACAGAGACAGAGTTTTGGTCAAACTAGAGATAACATCTAGGCCTCAGTTGTGTTTTAGCTCCAGGCCCAGAAAAGCAGCAAAGTGGGAGGGGCCGGGAAATGGTGGGGGGAGGTGAGGGTGGACGGGGACTCCATGGCTGGCATCAGGACCAGCTGCAATGACTAATGACCCCTGCCCTGGTGCCCACCAATCAGTGGAGACCATAACCCTGAAAGGACACCTGGAGAGCTGATGAATATTTTATTGAAATCCTCCCCTGAGACCTCACCCAAAATCCCCACCTTTAGAGAACAGATCAAACCCCCTAAGAAGGACCCAGTGTGTCAAAACAGCCAAACCTGTAGAGAATTTTTCTAAGAGATTATTTGAGCCAAACTGGTGACATTGCCAGGAGGCAAGACCTCAAATGCTCCAAGAATGATAGTTTTCAGTTTCTTTTACACATTTGGAATGAAGGAGGGAACAGAAGGAAGACGACATGAAGGTGGGAGAAAGCAAGGCCAGCATCACCACAAACAGGTGATGACGCGTTGCACTAACGACCTGATGCATGACTGACGGCTACCTCACTAGGCAATAGCAGTTCTTCAGCTCCATTATAACCGCATGGGACCTGTTACATAGTATGTGGTCCATGGTAAGGGAAAAGTCGCTATGCCGTGCATGGCTGTACTGTGTTCTTATTACTGGAGCTGCTTTGAGCTAGGACTTCTGTCACTGGCAGCTCATGGCACTCCTAGTTGTTATGGTCCCTAAGGAGTTTACAGTGCTGCTGGGGAGACAAGGAGCCCACCAGGTCTCATGAAGTCACATGGCAGCAGTGAATAACTCACCACCAACTCCACTGTCACGGGCACCAGGAGGCAGGAGAGAAGGGCGTGCTCAGTGGGAGCTGCCGCGTGGGCGGAGACTTGAGGTTACAGACGTGATTCAGAGCTTGGGCTTTGAAACCTACCTCTACCACTTACCAGCAGTGAGGCTTGGGGAAACCAACGTAACCTCTCCGGGCCTCAGTTTCTCCTTTGTTCAGTAGGGATGATAGTAAAGCTTACAGCATTGGGGTTTTGTGAAGATTTGAAAAGACATTGAGCGTGGTGTTTGGCACATGGCAAGCTCTCAAAACCTTGGTGATGATTATTCCCAAGGCAGGAAGCGCTGGGAGCACTCTGGATGCAGCCACATCCCTGCCACCTGTCCTTAACCAGCTAAGGTATCTTCTTCCCTCTGCATGTCTCGGCGCATCTGCGGCACATGTGTTGAAGAGACTCACCGGCAAAGCAGGTCTTTCCCCAGGGATGCTTCTATTTCTTCCTGCTGGTGCTATGGCCTTGTTCTATGTGGTTCTGGATTTCAAGGCTCCACTCTTTCCCCTTCATATAGGTCTGAACTGGTCCCCAGCTTCATGGCTTTTTTTTCTGGCTTCGAATGTGGACTCCCTTGTCTTATAGATCTTGAGTTGCCCATTCTGACCTGCCCCAGTTGGACTCTCTGAGGATAAACCTCCCTGCTGAGACATTGGTTCAAGGCTGCTGCAAGCCTCCAACTCCGCCCCTGGAGCACCCGTGACCACAGAGGAGTGCGGCTGCTGGGCCTGCACAGCCAGAGATGCACCTGGGGCCTCGTGTCTGATCTTTAATTCATGTGGGTTTTGCAGCTGACTTCCTGACTGAACAGGTCATTATAATACGAAAAGTCTACGCTAACGTACCGTCAGGAAAGAATACAGAGAACTTCCACAGCTGCCCTATTGATTAACGTGTGGGCTGCATTGGCAATGACTAGCTATTTTTTTTTAGCATTGGGCTGACCTAAAAAAGAGAACTCATTGCCCAGCAGGTTAGCTTCTCTCCTTGGCCCAAGGTTACAATATGTCAGAGCCTCAGATCCCTGTAACTCTGTGGCTATGAAGGGCAGCAGTTCTTTGCGAGCCAGCTTTGGGTAATCATGGATGAGAGACACCTGGAATAGTACCACAGCGGTGGGCATAGCAGGTTCAGCCTTCTGTTGGTAGGCCAGATAGCCCAGGAAATGCTGAGAAATCACCCCTTGGCCAGATGATGCCTCCTGCCGACCTCCAGATCTTTGACTGGCCTGTCCCTGCTTCTCATCTGCTCTCATTCATGTGACTTTAATCCTGCAACCTGTACCTATCTGCCTCTGTCCTTTGTGTCAGATACATGCAGAAAACCCAAGCAGACAGTGGCTTAAACCATCATGACACTGAATCATCTCAGTAAGAAGTCGGATCCAGAGTTGATGAACAACTCAAAAATGTCAACAAGGCTCCTTTGATCTCTCTGCTCGGCAATCCTCGCTGTGCTTGCTTTTCTTAAGCTTATTGCCTTTTGATGACAAGATAGCTGCCACAGCTCCAGCCATCATGTCCTCCTCGCACAACCACATTCAAGGCAGGAAGGAGGAGGAAGGGGTAGTTTCTTCCATTAAGTGTCTGTCTTTTTTTTTTTTTTTTATCAGGAAGCAAGAGTCCTTTAATCAGATTTGTCTTTATGTCTTGTTGCTAGACCTGAATGGTGATTACTAAGGAAACTGGGAAAGTGCGAATCTGGGGAAACCAAATGAGATGACTGTGTTGGCCCTAGCCCAGTCGGGATTCATCTCCTGGAGCTACAACAAAGTCAGGGTCTGTAGAGAGGAAGTGGGAGTGATGGCTGTAGGGTAGGTGCTAACAGTGTCTACCACAGTCTTTCTAATTTCCGGTGTCGCCATCAGCCTACTGGCTCATGTTATCGGATCCACTCCAGGCCTGTGTGAGGAGACCTGAGGTTCTGGCAAAGGGATGGCACACCCCGGCCTGGTCCCAGCCTCCATTGTAGCTGTTGACATCCTCTTTGAGGTTATAAAATCTGTCAAAAGGAAGAGATGTCCTCTTTCAACAAACCCCACAGAGTTGCACTCTCTGCCTGGTCTGCAGGACACAGATGGTGAGGCTGAGACAGCTCTCCCCTTGACACGCCTCACAGGCTGCTGACTTGAGATTCTTCTGAAGAGAAGGCTGGCCACTAGTTCCCACACCAAGTTATTCCCAAATCAAATTTGGGTAAAATGACTGTCTCTAAAATTGGCTGTTGTTATAGACAAAGAATTCCACATGTTGGCATTGCTTTCCTGGGAGCGACATGGTTTCTTCTGATGGGCACAGACTCTGTAGCTGGACACTGAGATTTGAGTCCTGGTGCGGCCGGGAGTTCAAGTCCTTGAACTTCCCTGGGTCTCTGCCTATCCCATCTAAATGGGAGACAGAGTAGCCACCCCCGGAGGTTGCTGTCAGGATGAACTGGGGTGATGAGGCCAAAGAACTTGAAAGGGAGAAGTCTGCAGGGCTCTGCGGTGCCATAGGTATGTCTTGCTTTCAAGGGTTCTTTAATGAGCACATTTTCAATTATGAATTTGCATTTGAACCTGGCCACCTGCTGGCTAACTAACTTTGTTAGGAATCAGTTCCATGGCTCATCTTGGGAGGACAGCTCATTGGCCTTTTTGCCTCTTTTTAAGCTTTTCCAAAGAGCTGGTACCAGGTCTCCAGTTTCTAGATTTGTGGGTATCAGAGAGAGGCCTTTCCCCTCTGTTCTTCCATTACTATTGTTTTCTTTTATTGTTGAGGTAAAATTTATATACAGTGAAGGCCACACATTTTTATGTGTGCTGTGTAGTATTTTTTCATATATATATATATATTCCTGTGTAAATACCATCCAGATCAGGATATAAAACATTTCCATCACCCCAGGAGGCTTTCTCGTCCCCCTGCCCATCACTACCCCACAGTCCCTCTGCTCTGTCCCCACTCTGTTGGATTCAGTGCCATTGACCCAACTTGTCCTCACACCACTTATAAACTGTTCTTGAACTTCATATGAAGTGGTGTTATATACCCTGAACCTCACATTGTCCCCTCAATACCTTCACTTCTATTTCTCCTTTTCTGATCAATTTCAGGCAGCCTATCAGCCACTCCTTCTGATGGGCAGAGCTTCTTCCTTCTGGCACATCACCCACGACAGTCTGCTTTTGTCCCTTGAGAGGGGCAGAACCCTCAGATATTCCTCCTTTAGCAGGAGATGTCCTGGGGCCTGTGGACACCTCCAGCGGCCCCGTGATGGGCCTCTCCTCCCACTTGCTGGGCCGCAGTGAGACTCCGAAGGCCTTTGCCACTGCACCACTCCCTGTGGCATCGGGCCTGGTCTTCACTTCTCCGCCTGGCCCCTGCAGACACTGAGCTAGTTTGGATGGGAGGAATCAGGCAGCTTCGCAGAGGAGGGCCGTGGTCTTGATCTCCGGTTGGAGTGTGTTTCCCTCCAGTCTTCTCAGTTCCTCTCCTCAGGGTGGCTGAGCTCATCAGACCCTTTCCTGAGAGACGGTTCACAGCTGTGCTGGGTGGGGGATGAGCGGGAGAGTAGATGCTGAGGTGACCCACTTAGGCACATGGGAGAGATTCTCGGTATGGGCCACCTGGATCCGCGTCCCATACTGTTCAAAATGCTGACCTACTGCGGAATCTGGGCGAACCCAGGTAATTGCTGAGGTCATTCAAATTCCAGCACCACAAAGAAGAGGAGGCCGGGGCTTAGAGGGCAGTGAGGTCAGACATAAAGCATGGCTTCTAGGGCAAGGCTGGGGACCCCCTCCATCTTCCAGCCTGCCTATGGGGACTTGCTGTGAACACCCCCCTTCTGGGCACAGCTGAGGCCCTCACAATGCTAAGGGCACGAGAAACATCTTTCCAGCCTCCCTGCCCTGCCCCTGCACCTGGAGGAAAGGTCACGCTTGCCTTTGCCAAGCCTTGTCATTTCCCTGAATCTCTGAACTGTCCCCTGGGCAGGGGGCCAACTCCAGGGAGTGGGACAGTGGCTGGCAGGCAGGTAAGGGCCACCTTGTCTCCCCTTCACCCTCTCAGTCAGGTGGCCTGACAGCTGCTGGGCTCTGGCCAGGGGGCTGGACCATGGGCCTGTGCAGGGAAGGAGGAGGATTTGGTGGTTTGTTCAAGGAGAAGCTGCTTTCCTGAGTTGGGGGCAGAGTAAGGACCCTGGCCTGCTTTTCCCTCTGGAGCCTTCCACTGTGGTGGTGGGAGGTGTCTGCTGGGGTGGCCAGGGCAGCGGCTAGGCCATGGGGAGTGAGAAGGGAGCACTCCTTCTCAGGGTCTTGCAAGGAAAGGGGAGTGACCTTGAGTGTGAGTGCCTGCTAAGAGGGGAGCATGGGGAGCAAACTGTGAGACCACCCTGCACTTTCAAGAACCTGAGCAAGAGCTGCCTTAAATGTCCTCTCACTTGCCTTCCCCTAGGGACTCTGTGAGATGGGCCAGGATTGCAAGCAAAGGCGGGAGGGTGAGGCATCGAGGGCATTCTTTTTCTTTAAGATGTATTTTTATTGATTTCAGAGAGGAAGGGAGAGGAAAAGACAGGAGGAACATCAATGATGAGAGAGAATCATTGATTGGCTGCCTCCTGCCTGACCCCCACTGGGAATCGAGCCCACAACCCAGGCATGTGCCCTGGCCAGAATCGAACTGTGACCTTCTGGTTCATAGGTTGACACTTAACAACTGAGCCATGCCAGCTGGGCGAGAGCATTCTCATCTCCAGGACGAGACCACTGGTTCTCAGCCTTTGCTGAACAGGGGAAACCCCTAGAAAGCTTTACAAAATCCTGCCGTCTAGGCCCCACCCCCAGAGGTTCTGGTTTCATTGACCTGGGAGGCAGCCTGCCTTTGGGGTTTTTAAAAGCTCCCCAGTGTGCGGCAAAGTATGAGAACCTCTGATCCAGACTGTGCAGGGCAGGTGCTGTTCACCGGTTTTCCTCTCAGTGGTTTTCAGACTACCACGCCCGAGGCAGACTTCCACGAGCAATCAGGAACACCTAGCCCTGAGCGGATGGGTGGGAGGAGAGTGGAAAGAAAGCCTGGATTCAAGCTCCCAGTCTGTGCCAGGTGCATCTTGTTTGTCATTTAACAGCCAACCCCGGGAGGTGAAAGTTCCCAGGCTCAGTTTACAGACCAGGAGCCTTGGCCACTCTGACGATGTCGTCTATGTGGAGGCTGTGAGATGGCAGAGCCATGCATGAAATTGACACGTGACAGGCGAATGTCACAAGCCAGGGTAGGATGAAAGTCAGTACTGTTGTTTTCAGACTAATTTTTCAAACAAAGCATTTCTGGGGTCGGCTGGTGGAGAAGATGGCTTTGCAAAAAATTGAGCTCCCAGCTCCTCTCGGCCCGCAGGACAGAGGAGGGTAGGAGTAAAGGCTATTCTGGTTTCTTCCCTCTCATCAGATTCTGGTTGGAGACTGGCCTGAGCCAGTGGCCCCAAGTGATTTTAAAGAAAGTACCAGTTTCTCTCCCCGTCTCCTTTAAGCTAAATAGATTCCTGAACCTAAAGCAAGTTGAATAGTGTGATTAAAAAGAGCCCCGCCCCCCAGCCCTCCCCTCTCCGCTTCCAAATCAACACACACATTCACACATGTGCATCCCAGAGTTGCTGCAATTCTACTCACTAGTCAGGGGTGGGCAAACTTTTTGACTCGAGGGCCACAATGGGTTCTTAAACTGGACCGGAGGGCCGGAACAAAAGCATGGATGGAGTGTTTGTGTGAACTAATATAAATTCAAAGTAAAGGAGCGGAGGGGAGAGCAAGAGAACCCTCTGCTCTTTCGGCTCCGCGGGCCGGATAGAACAGCCGAACGGGCCGGATTCAGCCCGTGGGCCGTAGTTTGCCCACGGCTGAAGGTCATTGGATTCAACCAGAAAATACTCACGGAAGGGTAAGTGGGGGAGCCTGTTAGTCACATCATATTTTGGATTACTGAGTGATTTTGTGGGGACCTGGTCCCAGCATCCGGGCAGACTCTCCTTTCCAGGCAGACAGACATACCAGTAAAAGCCCAGGAACATGTCACCGAGGCTTCTGGAGATGCGGAGGGAGCATTTGAGGTGAGGGCTTGAAAGATGCTGAAAGTTGCTATTTAATAGGTAACCGTATGCAAAGGAATGATCACACTGGCTCCCAGCCCGGCGGCAGCGCGGTGAGCAGCTTTTGCAGTGGTGGCAGAAGTGCGCTGGGTTCTGCCGCCAGCTCCTTCTGTTTTTTCGGGGTGGTTCCTGCAGGAGCAGCGGGGCAGGGAGAGAACACCAGGTCTCGTGTGGGGAGACCTGCCTGTTTAGACTCCTGTCTGGCCACTTACTGTCTCCCTCATCTTGGACAAGGGGCTGAGCCCCTGAGTCCTGGTGTCCTCACAAACACACTGGGGACCTCTGCTTCTGTCCAGGGAGTAACAGGGACTGGATTTACTCTTTCACCTGAAACAATAAAAACAAACAAACAAACAAACAAACTGACCAAATAGATGAAACTATGGTTTTCAAGACACTGGACATTAGGCCACAAAGTGTAGTGACTCCAGATCATTGATTATCTCTGTTTACTGCCTATGAGAGTTTCTAGGTCATGGCACAGGGAGAGGGGACTAAAGCCAGGAGGGGAGAAATGGAAGTATACTACTGTAAGGTTCTCATACTTGATGTGAAGTGGTACAATATCACTTGACGGTAGATTCAAGTGATAAGTTGCCCTAACCGGTTTGGCTCATTGGATAGAGCATTGGCCTGCGGACTCAAGGGTCCCAAGTTTGATTCTGGTCAAGGGCATGTACCTTGGTTGCGGGCACATCCCCAGTGGGAGGTGTGCGGGAGGCAGCTAATTGATGTTTCTCTCTCATCGATGTTTCTGACTCTCTCTCCCTCTCCCTTCCTCTCTGTAAAATATCAATAAAATATATTTAAAAAAAAAAGATTCAGTGATAAGTTAAAGGTATCTACACTAATAAAAAAGATGCAAATTGACCGTACCTTTGTGATGCCCACCAGCCAATCAGGAGTGAGTATACAAATTAACCCAACAAAGATGGTGGTTTAATTTGCATATGCAGGCTCCGAGCGGCCGGGTGCAGGGCAGGACACGGCATTCCGCACCGCCCCAGCTGCTCTGGGCCTCTGGGCAGCGTGGAAAGGTGGAAAGGGGGCTCTGGGCCGGAGCGAAAAGGCGGCTCCAGCCAGAGTGAAGGCGGTACTGGCAGCCAGGGGAAGGAAGGCCCATTCTTGCATGAATCTTCGTGCATCGGACCTCTAGTATGTTATAAATGCTAAAGAAACCACGCAAATGGCAAAAGCTTAGAGCCAACGAAGGAGATAAAAATTGAATCATCATAAATAATCTAAAAGAAGATGATAAAAGGGAATAAAAACAGATGGAACAAATAGGAAACAAATAGCAAGATGAGAGACTCAAGCCTCACCATATCAATAATCACATTAAATGTAAATGGTCTAAACATAATTTAGAGATTGTCATGTATTTTGGATATTAACCCCTTATCAGATACCTGGTTTGCAAATGTTCATAAGTTGTCTTCCCATTTTTGTTGTTTTCAAGAAACCTACTTTAAATATAAAGACACATATATATTAAAGGTGAAAGGATGGAAAACATATACCATGCTAACACTACTCAAAATAAACTTGGAATGGCTGCATTAATATCAGACAAAGTAGATTTTAGAACAAAGCAGTTTACCTGGGTGATCTATATCTGCATATCTATAGCTAATCTGTACCTATAATATAGGAAACCTACATTTTAGGTTTTTGCCTCATTGGGTTTTGGTAAGAACCAAGTGAGATAATATCTGGAAAAGTGCTTTGTAGACTGTAAAACCTGGTACAGGTGTCATTAGACCTTAATTATTAGAAATTAGACTGTCTGAATCCTTATGAAGAGCCAGGCATCTGGGTTTGAACTATTTGGTTCTCAAGAGAAAAAGAAAATGCCACACACAGCGGCTTCGAGGAAAGGCAGGGTAGGGGCTGGCCAGAGTAGGTGGGGTCCAGAAACATCAGTGAGCTCGTGCCTGGACTGGCACTCATGGCCTCCTGTCAAGTTTACTGGCATCTGCGGGAACCAGGGGGCTCCCCTCAGCTGCAGAGGAGACAGGCCTGGACTGAGAGGCTCCACCCACGAGCCCCACGAGCTCTGGGAATCCCAGCAGGTGCTTGGCTAAAAAGAAAAGTATGACTATGATGGTGCGAAACCGTTTTTGAGCCTCTTCTAATTTATTTATTATTTTAAAAATATATTTTATTGTTTTTTTACAGAGAGGAAGGGAGAGGGATAGAGAGTTAGAAACATCGATGAGAGGGAAACATCGATCAGTTGCCTCCCGCAACACCCCTTACTGGGGATGTGCCCGCAACCAAGGTACATGCCCTTGACTGGAATTAAACCTGGGACCCTTCAGTCCGCAGGCTGATGCTCTATCCACTGAGCCAAACCAGTTAGGGCCTCTTCTCATTTATGAGACTTACCTGGCTGGAGCTCATATCATCATGTCCAGTTAACATTTAAGGGAATGGAAGCCTCACATGACAGAGCCATTAACCCACTGAGTCAGAGTTTAGACCCATGAGGACTAGAGCAGAGCCCAAGCCTTAAACATGACCCTCACCAGGAAGTACAGGGAAGGGTTACACTGGGCTCCACAGGAGGGGAGGTGGGGCTATGGACGTAGGACAAGCCCCTCCACCTTCCACCAGTCAGGGCTTCCCTGCACCACCCTCACCCACCCCTTCTCCATCCCCATGTCCTTATCCAGCCAGCTGGAGGTGAGGGGTGTCTCTGGGGCTGTGCCCTGTTCCCCGAGGACTACACAGGCTGAGTCTTAGCCCTGCCTCTGACTCACAGAGAACCTGTTTCCTTGTCTGAAGAATGGGGTACTACGGTAGTACTGACCTCTGGTGGCGGTCCCAAGGTTCTGGAGCGAGGCAGTTTTAAATAAAATGCTGACATGTGATGCCGAGTTGCTCTGTCTCTCTCTGACCTCCCACTCCTGACCCTGCTGTCCCCTCTCTCACTCAGCGACATTTGTTCATCCCTCACACCCTCCTCCGCCTCATCATGGCCTGGGAGCCTGTGGCTCAGCATTGCCAGGGGCAGGGGAAGGATTCTCCTTCATGACCCTCAGGTGGTGCTGGTGGGAGAGCAGGGTCCGGGTGAGGGCACCGTGAGACTGGGGTTCTTAAATGTTTCATTGGTGTGTGTGTGTTTTAAATTGAGGTGAAATTCACATAGCACAATTGACCATTTTAAAGCATACAATTCAGTGGCATTTAGTGCAGTCACAATGCTGTATAACCACCACCCTTCTCTAGTTTCAAAATTTCTCTCCCTCCAAGAACACCTGTGTCCATTAAGTAATCACTTCCCTTCCCTCCCTTCCCCCAGCCCGCAGCAACCACTAATTTGCGTTCCCTTTCCATGGATTTGCCTGTTCCCGTCACTTCTTATGATAGGGATCATACAATAGGTGACCTTTGCGACTGGCTTCTTTCCCTTAACGCATTTTCGAGGTGTATCCGAGTTGCAGCATGAATGAGTACTCAGTTCCTTCTAATTGTATGCATATACTGGCTTGTTTATCCATTTGCCCACGGATGGACAGTGGGCTGTTCCCACCTTTTGGACAGGTGTGGAGGGCGCTGTTATGACCGTTCGGAAACACGTGTCTGCGTGAGTACCTGTTTTCAATTCTTTTGAGCACATAACCTAGGAGTGGAATTGCTGGGTCATATGGTGAGTTTATGTTTAACTTTTGAAAAAACTGCCACACTATTTTCTACAGCCGCTATACCTCCCTTGAGTTTGAAGATGAGGTTATTCTAAGCGCAAAGATAATACAATACCATAATTAGGAAATTATTTATTGAGCAATTGTTTGTTTTAAGGTCATTTTAAAAATTGTATCTGTTTATTGTAACAGTTCAACTAAAGAAATTTCTAGAAGAAAAAGAAGTCTTTTTTGTGTGTTTCATCCTACTCCTTCCCCTGAGGCTGACTAGTGCTAACCCTTTGGTCTATATCCTTTCAAACATTCTCTAGGCATTTATATAGTTTTTTAATTTTTTTTTTTTTACATAAACATGCCATCTTATCCATATTATCTTGCTTTGACATCTTCCTATCCTTTCTTGTAAGTTTTGATAGTTCCAGGGACTGTTGGAGGCAGGCTGAAGGTGCCTGGGACCCTGAGCTGAGATTGGAGGCCTGACCTTGCACTGTTTTTAAAGTCAGCTTCAGGTATGGCAGGCTGTCCTTGGGTGGCTAGACAGCGAATGCACCGTAGTTTTCCTTTTGTTATCTGCATCTATAATTTTTTGGGGGTAAAATGAATATGAGTTGCTTTTGTGATAAGAAAAATGAAGCAGGGAAGAAGCATTGAGGTCCCGAAGGCCCAGAGCACAGCTTGTACCTTAATTTAGCATTTACTTCATTCTCCTGGCTGCATGACGAGTTGTTGATGTGTTTGTCTCCCTTGAGGGCGGACAGGGCTTCTGCTTTTGTTGCCCTCCCTACTCCTGTGGAGTGTGCCAGGCACACACGTGGCTCCTCCAGGCTTGTGGCTGGGGCTGCAGAGGAGAGGGTGGGCTCCAAAGACCTCCACGTGCCCTCGGTTCAGGCTCAAAAGGGACGTGCAGTTTCTCGGGGCGCGGGGGGCGGGGGCAGGCCCTGCAGGCTGGTCAGGCTCCTGCTCCCTGCGGGGGCATCTGGGCCTCCGAGGGAAGCCGGGTGTGAGCTCAGGGGCAGCTATTTATGTGGCTCAGCCAGGGTGCCCGTGGCAGGCGGCGCCCAGCTGAGGAAGTAATTAGAGTGCTGCCAGAAGCAGGAAGAGGGAGAGGCTTGGAGGCTGCGTTCCCTTTGCAGAGCGATATAAATAGCCGGTCTGTTGGCGGAGGTGGCGAGCAGTACACACAGGAAGAGAGGTGGGAGCAGCCAGCGCGGGGTGCGGGGGTGGGAGCTGTCTTCTTGGGCTTGTCTGTCTGTCAGTCTGGTTTGGGAAGGTGCAGGGGCGTTGCACTGGCTGGCAAGGGACGTGTGGTCGAGGGTACCTGGCCAGGTCCTCCTTCCCCTGCCTTGCGTTCTCCCACCTGTCCCCCCACAAGACTAGCCTGCCTGGGCTCACAAGCCTGCTGGGGCCTCAGACCACTAGCAGGGGCATCAGGACAGCCCCACAGACCCCTGCTGGTCCCAGCTCCCTGTCCCAGTCTTTCCACCAGGAGCTCTTGAGGGTTGGGGTGGGGTTGCAGAGCCCAGGTCATTTATAGCATCTCTGAGGGAACAGTCTCTGCTGGACTGGGCACCTGACTCGCCCGAAAACACTTTATAAATAACCTGGAGGAGGGACGGGGGCTGCCCGCCCAGACCTCCACACTCTGGGAGCAGGTGGCAGGCACCAAGGCCTGGGGCTTCCTGGACATCAGGGCACAGCTACCCGACTCTGGCAGGGCGCCAGGTCGAGGGATGCTGGGATGGCCATCAACTCCTGGTAATTGGGCTTACAGTGATCCTGGGGCCCCCAGGAGTCCTCCTCTCAGCTATGATGTTGTCAGCATCCCTGCCTTCGGGGTGGAGGGTGTATTGGGGGTTTCTGCCTGGGCAACTGAGCCAGGATGAGCTCAACTTGCTGGGTGGCCCAGGCTGAGTGCCTGCCCCTCTCTGGGTAAAAGGAGATGTTGAACTAGGGAGTGCTGAGTGCCGGAAGCCAATTCCAGCATGTCATAATTACAAGAGTTCCATCGAAAGGTTGATGGGACTTGGGAGGTTCAACAAGGGTGAGCCACATATGTAGTTTACCTGTTGGAAACGGCTAAACGGCACTTGCCCCAAACCTGAATAGGATTGTCTGCTGCCAGACAGCTCAGGGCATTTTATTGCCTCCTGTTGGCCAAACACCCAAACAGCTGTAGGCTATTCCCCAAACTGACAATGCTTCTGTAACCTTACCCTTTGAAGTGTATATCTCCACCTTGCCTCAGGACAAATTGTGTTAAATAAAAGCAGGGTCCTGAGTCTAGGAAAGCGTCTTCAGTTCCTTTAGCTGAAGATCCTCTGACCCCCAATGCCTTTCAAAATTATCTTTCGTCTTTGGACTCCTTAATCATCTACGCATCAGCCCCTTTCTCCAGAATGCTGAACCCTTTGTAAGGCTGGGAAAAGAACCCCGGCATATGGCGCCCGAACAGGGACACGAACATAGCTGAGGTCCTGTGTAGGGGTCCCGTTTTTGATTCTGGCACATTATAGTGTGGATGCGTGCCTCACCATCCCACATCTCCATAGGGGTGTGTGCTGGGGGGTGGAGAACAGGAGGAGGAGTGGTCACCCACCTCTGGAGGCCCGTGTGCTCCACAAGGAGAATCGCTCCTTGCTCAGGACCAGTAGACAAGGGAGCCTGCTGGCCAGTGGCAGCCACGGAGGCCAAGTCTGCAGGGTGTGCTTGGATAGGGTCTGATGCGTGTCCCCAAGGAAGCAGAGACACTTGGCTGTGTCCCAAAGAAAGCTGGTTTCAGGCTGGCACGTCCTGCAACAGGACATCGTACCTTGTGAGGTAGTGAGCTCCCTGTCCCTGAATGAATGCTCTTCTGTAAGGCTGAGGAGGAAGGGGTTCCCCACTGAGTGGGCTTCAGGACTCCTGAGGAGTTTGTCAATAATACAAACCCCCAAGTCCCCCCAACCTACTGAGTGGGCCCCCCAGGAATGGGGCTTGGAGCTCTGAGTGACATGGCCCCTGTGTTGACTCTTTGGGTCTATGATTCTGTGGAGCTGACCTCAGAGGGCTCTGGGGCTGAGTACCCCAGCTTCCCCTACCCTAAATGTGTCACCCAGCTTTTGGCAACTTCTGACGTGGTGATAATAGATGAAGATCAAACAACAACCTCAGGAGACCAGGACCACGAAGCTCAGTCAGTTGCCTTGGCAGCCACCACAGACCCTGGGCAAGTGGTGTCCTGGGAGGCCGCTGAGGAAACAGATGTCGGGCATCATGCTTTTGGGCTTCCCGTGCCAAAAGGGTTTTGGTGTCTTTTAAGGGAAACAGAACCAGACAAGACACTCAGCTCTGTCAGTCCATTCAAACTCAGCCCCTGACCAGTGTCTGAGTGGTCCCCTCCCCTTTCCCACCAATAGCTCCTGTCCCATTTGCTATGGCCTGTCCCCTCCCCTTCCCCACCAATAGCTCCCGTCCCATTTGCTATGGCCTGTGAGAGTGGCTGACAGTCTAATACATTTTCTGTTTATTGTGTCCCTGTGGAGAACCAATTCCAGCATGTAATAATTACAAGAGTTTTACCAAAAGGTTGGTGAAGCTTGGGGGGCTCAACAAGGGTGAGCTACACTTGTAGTTTACCTGTAGGAAGCGGCTAAACGGCACTTCCCCCAAACCTGGATAGGATTGTTAACTGCCAGACAGCTCAGGGAATTTTATTGCCTCCTGTTGGCCAAACACCTGAACAGCTGTAGGCTATTCCCCAAACTGACAATGCTTCTGTACTCTACCCTTTGATACCGTACCCTTTGAAGTATATATTTCCACCTTGCCTTAGGATAAATCCTGTTGAATAAAAGCAAGGGTTCTTGGTCAAGGAAGAGTTTTCAGTTCCCTTTAGCTGAAGCTCCTCTGACCCCCAATGCCTTTCAAAAATATCTTTCGTCTTTGGACTCCTTCTTAATCATCTACGCGCAGCCCCTTTCTCCAGAATGCTGAACCCTTTGTAAGGCTGGGAAAAGAACCCCAGCATTATGGTGCCCTAACGAGGGACACCAACATGTCCCCTCTGGGACCTTCAGGAGATACCTTTAGTTCCCAGGTGTGGCTCCTGGACCTGCAGGCTGGCAGGGGTGAGATTCTGGGATAGACCGGACTTTAGTCTCTGAATTCCCTCCAGGGGAGGAGAGACTCACTGGAAAAAGGATGAGATCGGCTTCCAGATGACCAGGGTTGGAATCCTGCCTTGTTTACTTGGCCATGTCACCTTGGGCAAGTTGTTTGCCCATCTGAAATCTGGGCGTAGCCAAGGCACCACCTTCCTCTTAGGGTGGCTGTGAGGATTAAGTGAGATGAGGTATATGAGGCCCTTGGCTTGGGGCACAGCGTGAGGGCTCAGTGAATGAGAGCGCTACTGCAGCTACAGGAGGTGGGTCTGTCCTCCTCCCACAGAGCGCTGAGCCACAGGCGGCCCGCCATCCCAGCCTGTCCCAATCCATGCTGGTCCCCTAGTCCCTATCCAGGGCTCCCCCCAGGGCCTGGCTTCTGACTAGCTGTGGCTCACTATGCAGAAGTGGGGTCCTGAGGTGGAGGCCACCACCTCTACTTGGTCCTTTCTGCCTGACTAGGCAGGGCCTCTGATGGGGTGGGCCACCCTGGAACTCACGAGGAATCCCTGCTCATGTGTTGGACGGATCCTTCTGACACTGACTTCAGTTTCAGGAAAACCTCCTGAAAGATTCCAATTTCCTGCTGACCTATGTGTAAAATGACCCTAAAGAAGGAGGGAAATCCAGACATATATGAACAGTTGTAAGACAGAAATTGCTGACCCAGGGTGCCATGCCTGGGAGAGCCCTTAGGGTCATGAGGCCCACCCTCCTCTTTTAAATGATGGAGAACCTGAGGTCCAGAGAGGGACCTGTCATATGTCACACAGCTAGTCAGACCCTGAGCTGGAATTCAACCTCGGGTTTCCTGGCTCCTCATCCAGTGCTCTCTCCACTGCGCCCCACAGCCAGGACACTGGGGCTGGACTCCGGCTCTCTCTCACCTCAGAGACTATGCAACTAACCATTGCACCACACTGCCGCCTTCCTCTCCAGCACCTGACCCCAGCCTTCTAGAACGAGGCCGTCGTACTTTAGGATCTGCTGGGCTTGGTGTAAGATGGGTTTCAGTGCCATTAGGGATGGCACCCCACTCCCTTCAATTAGAAACTGCTTTCATTGGGAGGAAATAGTTCCTGCCACTAAGCCTAGATTCCCAGGGATTCACTGATTCCATTCACACAATCACACCCCCTCAGGTCATCCGAAGTGCTCCACCCTGAAGGGCTTCACACCCTTGCATGCAATTATCCTATTCTGCTCAACTTGGCAAAGCCCAGAGTGTGGGTCCTTCCATTTGTTATAATTATTCTTTTTCCCTGGTTCCTGCATGGTTTCAGATATTTCATCTCTGAACAGCCTTTGATTTCAGGGTATCTTTCTGGAACAGTGGTTGCCAAGAACCCCGTGATGCAGTCAGGGAAGATCTCATTAGGGGCAGATAGAGGAAGGGAGGCTGCCCCCATCCCCTGGGCAGAGTTGTGCCCAGGCTGCCAATAACAGCGCCATCTAGAAGGTCTTCTCTCTCCCTGAATACCCAGGCTGCCCAGATACCAGGCTGAAGGCAGAGGGGGCTTACCAATGCCCCCCACCTCCCCGGCACAGAGTGTGGACAGAGCCCTCTCTGAGCAGGGATGTGGGTTTGAATCTGTCTCCGTTTCCCTTCTCAGCCTCTTCTCACCACCCTGGTCCAGGTTTTTATTCAGTCAACAAACGTTTGTTAAATACCCAGTACATGTCAGACCTAGAGCAAGGCACTGGGATACAGTGGTGGACAAGAGGCATATTGTGCCTGTCCTCAAGGAGCTTATGTTCTGCTACTTGAGAGGGATAAGAAACAAGCAAAGCAACAGATGGAGGTGAGCAGGTGAAGCGCAAGGAGGCTGGAGTCCAGGGAAGGAGAGTGAGAGGGGCCACCTGCAGTGAGGTCCAGGAGGGCCTCTGAGCAGGGGCATTGAAGCTGAGACCTGAAGGTGTGAGGACTCTGCCAGGGAAAGAGTGGGGAGGTGGGTTTGTGGAGAGGAGACAGGATGTGCCAAGTTCTAGGCAGGAAAGGCCGGGAGGAATGGATGGTCAGGTGGTGTGAGCTGAGGCTGGAAGGGGAGGCAGCTCAGACTGGAGGAGTTTATGGATTATTGCAAGTGTCTGACTTTCCCACAGACTCACTGGGTGACCTGGGCAAGTAACTTAACTTCGTTAAGTCTCTGTTTTCTGAGGTGGAATGGAGGTAGTAATTCCTTTTCGTAAGCTTATCAGGAGGTTTTTTGTTTTTTTAAAAATATATTTTATTGATTTTTTTACAGAGAGGAGGGGAGAGGAAGAGAGAGTTAGAAACATTGTTGAGAGAGAAAAACATCAATCAGCTGCCTCCTGCACACCCCCTACTGGGGATGTGCCCGAAACCAAGGTACATGCCCTTGATCGGAATCAAACCTGGGACCCTTGAGTCCCCAGGCCTATGCTCTAGCCACTGAGCCAAACCAGTTAGGGCTTATCAGGAGGTTTTGATGAGATCTAGGGAAAATACAGGATGAGTCCTCCATATAGAAAGCAATTCTTATTACTCTTATTTTCACCCCTAGTTACTGAAAGAAAAACATCCCAACACCTTGGCTCTCTCTCCATCCTGCCCATCCTCAGTCCCTTCCTCTCCCAATGTGGGGCTCCCCCAGTTCCGACGACATACAGATAGAACTGGTCAGGTTTCAGCCATAACAAGCACAGGTGTCTGGGCTCTGCAGGCTCCACCTGGTGATCGATGGGAGGGGCTTCTGCCCCCCTTGTGAGATGCCTGCATCTCACCTTGATTCTCTTCTTTGTATCTTTATATTGTTTTAATTAACTATTCAGCAGGTATGAAAATAATAACTTCTGGAATATGTGTAAAGTATAAAGAATAAGCACATAGCAAATGTCTGTGTACCCACCAGTCAATTTAAGAATAAGAATGCTGCCTCCTATTTGGAGTCTCCTGTATGCTGGTCCCTTCCCTTCCCTAGAGCTAACCATTTTCCTGAAATGTATATATTTGCTTTTCTTAATAATTTGCCACTTGTGTATATACCTAAGTAACATCGTTTTAGTTTTTGCATGTTTTGAAACATTATATAAAAGGAAACACTATATGTGTGTGTGTGTGTGTGTGTGTATTAAAAGCATAATATGCTAATTAGGCTGGACAACTGAACAACCTTCGGTTGTCATTCCGGACATCCTTCTGAATGAAGCCGCGGTGGCGGGGGCTGAGACAGAGGTGTTTAGGGGCGATCAGGCAGGCAGGCAGAGTGGTTAGGGGCGATCAGACAGGAAGGCGAGTGGTTAGGGGTGATCAGGCAGGCAGGTGAGTGGTTAGGGGCGATCAGGCAGGCAGGCAAGTGGTTAGAGGTGATCAGGTAGAGGCAGGGGCAATTAGGCAGGCAGGTGAGCAGTTAGAGGCAATTAGGTAGGCAGGCAGAGGGGTTAGGGGAGATTAGGCAGGCAGGTGAGTGGTTAGGGGCGATCAGGCAGGCAGGCAGGCAGGCAAGCAATTAGGTGTGATCAGGCAGGCAGGTGAGCAGTTAGGGGTAATCAGGCAGGCGAGTGATTAGGGGCAATGAGGCAGGCAGGTGAGTGGTTAGGGGTGATGAGGGAGGCAGGCAGAGTGGTTAGGGGCGATCAGGCAGGCAGGCAGGCAGGCAAGCAGTTAGGAGCCAGTGGTCCCAGATTGCAAGAGGGATGTCTGATTGCCGGTTTAGGCCCGATCCCGGCAGTTGGACATCCTCTGAGGGGTCCTGGATTGCAAGAGGGTGCAGGCCGGGCTGAGAGATCCCCCCCTCATGCACAAATTTCATGCACTGGGCCTCTAGTGTGTGTGTGTGTGTGTGTGTATATATATATATATATATATATCTCCTATATAATAAAAGGCTAATATGCAAATTGACTGACCAGTGGAATGACTGGTCGCTATGACCACCAGGGGGCAGACGCTCAATGCAGGAGATGCCCCCTGGTGGTCAGTGTGCTCCCATAGGGGGAGCGCCGCTCAGCTAGAGGCTCACGGCTGGCGAGTACAGCAGCAGTGGCGGGAGCCTCTCCCGCCTCTGCGTCAGTTGGACATCCCCCAAGGGCTCACGGACTGCGAGAGGGCGTAGCCCGGGCTGAGGAAACCACCCCCACTACCACCGAGTGCACGAATGTTGTGCACTGGGCCTCTAATATATATATATATTCTCCTGCCACTTGCCTTTTTAACTCGATGTTATTTTTCTGAAATTTGTGTGTTTTTACTGCTATATAATATTCCATTGTAGGAATAGATCATGATTTAATTGTTCATTCTCCAGCCTAAGGATAGTTGGGTTGTTTTGTTTTTTTTCTTGTACAAGCAGTGCTGCTATAAACATTCCTCTTCATAACTGAACACACATATGCAGTGGTGTAAATCTAGGAGTGAAATTGCTGGACTTATATGGGATTGTGCTAAAGTATTTTCCAAAGCAGCTGTGCCTACTGATACTACCATCTGCGGTATAGAAATGCTTGCATTGCTCCACAGCCTGCACAATGCCTGCCTTGAGAGTCTTTGTAAATTTTGCTAATCTAGAAGGTGGTATCTCATTGTATTTCCCTTGATTTTCTGGTGTTTTCCCCAAAGCAGCCACTTTTGGCTTTGCTGAAGTTGAGGTTATTTACTCTCTTCTCTTCAGAATCTTTTTTCATGCCTACCTCTACCCTTCACCTATGGCAGAGAATAGAATCTTCGTCCTCTCTCAGACCTGGTCCTGTCCTCTCTCCTTTCTGATCCCCCTCCTTCCATCCCTTCTTATCATCTTCCGCATTCCTCTGCATATGATTTCCAGATTTCATAAATGAGTTTATGGTAGAAAGTTTTGGTCACATCTAATCTCTGGCTATTTCAACCTCTTCTTCCTTGCCTCCCTCTGCCTATAGAGTCTGAAAATGCTAGATACTTTCCTGGCTTTTCTTGCAGCTAGAAGAGGCCCAGTGAGATGTAAGAGGAGGTCTGTTAAGGGGCTTCTGGGAAAATTTCTCAAAAACTTATCTCCTGAGAAAAGGAAGTAGACTTTCCCCTTCCTTCCTGCCATGGATGTTTGGAGCTGCAGCAGCCACTTGCCACTATGAGGCAATAAGTCTGAGGATGAGAAACCAAAGTGCTTAGGATGTTGTAGAGAAGGGATGAAAAATCCTGGGTTCTTGAGGACATTGCTGAGCTACTGAGCTAAACCTGGAGACTCTCCTCTCCAGACTTCCTATTAATTAAATGTCTTTATTGCTCAAACCATGTTAGTAGGATAATCTTTTTGCAACCCAATCATCTGACTGGTAGACTGTCTGTGTAGATTTTTTCCTTGTTTTTTTTTTTTTTTTCTATCATTCTGTTCATTAGCTCCTCTTGCACTCCTCCAAATGGCACTCTGTATTCACTTGGCAAGGTGATTCCTGCCACTCCAGTTGCTCTTGAATTTTCTGTAATACTTGACACCATTCATCCACCTTCCAGAGGACTTTGCTACCTTGGGCTTCTGTGATGAATTCTCCAGGATCCTGGGTCTCCATCTGCCATCTTCTCTTCTTGCATTGACTTCTTCTCACCATCAACTACCCTTGCTGAACACCTGCTACGGACTAGGAGTCACACATGGCTGTTTCCAGAGGTTATTTTATTTACTTCTCACAAAAAATCCTTCAACTTAGGTATTATCATCCCAACTTTACAGAGGTGGAACGTAGGCTCTACAAGGTTAATTAACTTGCCCAAGGGCATTCCATTAGTAAGTGGCACGCTGGGATTTGATCGGAGGTGTCTGACTTCAATTGCACCATCTTGCCCAAGGCTAGACAATGTTGGTCCATTTCTCCTAGCTCCCAAGGTCAAGTGACCCATTCTTATGGCATTAACTATTACTTTTTAGAGAGACCTCCCAAATCTTAACTTAGAGTCTTGCAGTCCTTTTATCCCTAAAAAATCACGGAAGCGTCTTCTGCCCTTTACATCTGGCATCTATAGAGTTTCCTAGTCTGCCTTTGTGATTTCTGACCAGGGCATCTCCCAGCCATGAGATGGATGGGCAGTCCTGCATCCTCTTTGTCTTCCTCCTCCCTTCTTCATCGTCTGTACTCAGTTGGAAGCAGCAGCCTATGGCAATTCCATTTAAAATGTCTCTTGAGTCTGTTCCTTTGCCTTCATTCCTAGGCAGTGACCTGCGCCTCCCATCCCACCACCTGGGGTGAGCACAGTAGCTTTCTTCCTGCTCTTCCTGCTTCAGCCCATCCCCTCTAACCCATCCCGGGATGCTCCCAGGTGACCCGTGCCAGTACACTGCTTTCCTTGTGCTCTCACTGTTTTGGCTCCCTTGCAGGCCCCCATTGCCTCTCTTTAATGGCTTTTCATTATCTGACTCCAGCCTGGTTTCTCTATGGAGTACTTCAAGTCAGCCAGCATGGTCTGCTGTTTCAGATATACCTTCCTTAGCTTCCAGCTGCCCATTTGTCCATCCCTGCCTGTCAGCCTCTAAGTATCAAACACCTCATCTTTCAGAAACTTCCTCTGGTCCCTTGGGCCAGGGGAAGACTCTGTCACCAGACCATTGGGACCTCTCCCTTCTCAGCTTTCCCTCAACACTCATTGTATCTGTGGGTCACGGGGGTACCTGTCAGTTGTTCATTGTGTCATGTTTTATCTGAGTTTCCCAAACAAGACTGAAAAGTCCTTTAGGATTGGGGCCAGGCCTCTCCTTACCTGAGGCTCAAGGTTGGAGAACTGAATGGAGTCATTTCCTTTCCTGTAAATACACCCACTTTCCTGTACAAATATTAATTGAACATCTACTATTTTCCAGGAACTATTCTGAGCACTGGGAATGCAGTTACGGAAACACACTTCCTGCCTTTGAGGGGCTTTTCCTATATAATAAAAGGCTAATATGCAAATTGTCCCCTTGACTGGGAGTTCAACCGGGAGTTTGACTAGGGGGTGGTGCCGGCTAACCTCCCCTCCTCCTGGCCAGCCCGACCCCCTATCAGCCCCCCCAGCCAACCCCATCGGGGGCAGGGTGGCTGGACCCCAACCATGCACAAATTCGTGCACTGGGCCTTTAATGTTCTAATAAGGGAAGACAGATAAGTAAATTTTGGAAAATATGATTATTTTGTAGGGCACTCATAGGGTGCTCATAAAAGGGGCACCTAACCACAGCTAACATGCCAGGGAAGGCTTCCCCAAGGAAGTAAATTTTATTATTTTATTTTTTATAAGTCTCAATTTTTATTATAGTTTCAACAAATAATAACATTTTAACAAATATAATCAGAATAAACAAAATATAGGGAAAAAAGAAAAACTGTACTTACTTAAGGAAGTAAATTTTACATTGGTTATCTGAAGAGAGTTATCCAGGTGATGAGGAGGGAAGAACATCCCAGACAGAGCATATATGAAGGAAGGCTAGAAGGTGGTACAGAGTGTGGCACACCTGAGGGGTGGAGACGCAGAAGTCCAATGTGGCTGTGGCTGGCTTGGAGGGTGTGAGGGAGAGAAGTGGTGAGAAGGGCCTGGGGGTGATGGGCTGGATCTCTGGAACAATAGGAGATTGTTGGGGGTGTGGCCTTGGTGAAGAGAGAGCTATATGTTTTAGCTTTAGGGACGGAAGCTATAGGTACAGGGAGACAGCAGGGGGCCCAGAAGCAGGGATAGATGACCCAGAGACAGGGAATGGTGAAGTAGCTCACAGAACTCCGAAGACTATGGAAACATTCCAATCACGGAACCTGCCCTGTGACCTTGCCAGTGGTCAGCAATTTCAAAAGCTCTATAGGAGGTTACCCCTCAGAGCACGGTAAGATAAAAACCATAAGAAAGGCGCCTACAAAACCTTGTGTCGGGAATGGGATGGTTCGAGAAAGGGTTCCTGGGACTGATGGGTTGTGAGATGCCTCTGGAAGGTGGGCTGGGCTCAGGACGTCATTCTCTCCTTCCCACCAGTGACCAGTGCCCATTGCTGAGGCCTTGGCCAATGGCCTCTGGCTCTCATGGTGGCTGTTACCCTTGGAGGAAGCACATGGGCCTCTCCTTCCACAGCATTAGCTGTCCTTGGGAGAGGGGGGTTGACAAAGGCCAGTTCCTCAACATTCATTTCCTACCCAGCTACTTTCCTTCCAAGGCAATTGGACCAACTTGTCCAAGGCCAGTAAGTCTGAACTGAGGTCTTTATTATAGTGCCTCTCCCACTGTCCAGAAAAATGGTGTATCTTCTATAAAATAAATTTTTTATCTATATACATTTTTTTCCATAGAACAAATCAGATGTAAAATGATTGGTTTTAACACAATTCAAAGGAACCCTGCTTCTTTCTCTCCCTTTTCCAGAGAGTTTTGCTTTAATTCAACAAATATTTATTGAGCCAGACATTATTCTAGACATTTGGGATCCATCAGTGAACATAACAAAGCTCCCCATCCGAGCTTCCAATGTAGCAGGCAAGACAAGGGAGAGACATAATAAGTGACATTATTTGCCAGAAAACGTGGTGATTGCTATAGAAGAAGAACAAGAAGGGGAAGTAAACAGAGAAGTTCGCTTTTCCCACGAGCCAGCCTACTTTAGGGGGAAGAAGGATGGGGAGAATGAGAGGGAAGGAAGAACTAGGAAGGGCTGCTGTTTTTCTTTATAAGCCCTTGTTCCTGGTTGGAATTTCAAACTAATTTCATGTATTACTTGGATAAAAATTAAATTCAAACAGTGCTGTAAACTATAAGGGGAGGGGAGGGTGGCAGGGTGAGCTCAGTTCTTCTCTGTCCTTACAGAAAACAGGACAAGGTTTTTAAAGTTAAAAAGTCAAGAAATAGAACTACACACATATCATTAGCGATGTAAAGAAAACTGTCGGAAGAATTTAAAGCAGAAACAGCCAACGAAGTGAAAAGGCATTTCTCCTAGGGGAAAAATGGCTGAAAGTAGGAAGGCGTAGGTTAGAGTAGGCAGGGGACTCTGTGTTTATTGTAAGCCTTTTAGTATGTTTCTAAAATCATAGGCATGTGTTACTTCGATGATTAAACAAAAACACATTCTACTGAACCCCAGGGAGCCCATGCGGGGAGTGTCTCGGGGCTTTTGTAGGGAGTGAGTGGGTGGTAGAGCAGGTAAGTTCTGCCTCTCTTCATCCAAATCCACTTTCTTTTATTTGTTTTATATATCTGACTTTCATGCAAGATTTTGTTTGAACAAAGGGTTCTGCAGGTGAAATTGGTTTGAACTCCATGCTCCCTTTTGGCTCTCATAATTAATGATGCTTTATAAGCACCTATTATCCTTTATGCCCATGCCTGCCTATATATACTTTCTCAAAGAGTTTCCACCATTTAATCAGCAGCCGTGGGGTTTCCCCCCCAGTTGGCTATGGTTTGAAGTGACTGGCGTGTTTGTGCCAGTTTGTGTGGTATGGAAGTGAGACCCTGCAGTCAATCATTTGATGATTGTTACTCTGGAGCCACTGTTAGAACAGGGGCCTCTGCCTTTGGGTTCTCTCCCTGGCATCCAGCACAGTGGCTGTTGGAATGACAGGTAGGTTTTTGGCTAAGAGTTCCCTGTTGTCATCCCAGTATCTGCAGTTTCTCCTGGGTTGGCTGTGAATTCTTATAGAAACTTGCCTCCCACTCCACTTCCTCTGGGGGGGGGGGGGGAGAGAGAGAGAGAGAGAGAGAGAGAGAGAGGCAAACAGCCCATGAATAAAGTTAAGAAAGGGAGGCAGCCCCCCATAGCTTAGTCACCTCCTAGTGACTCCACCTCCAGACATGTGTCATGGTCTGCTGCTCTGATACGGTTCTTCAGGGTGGGTTCCCTTCATTCATGCTTCTGGGGCCTTTGCAGTCATCCCTATTGATGCCCGGCAGCTGCTTTCTTGAGTTTGAGGTTCCAGAGGTTCTGCGTTTCCAGGCAATTTTCATGCCTTCTTGGCTCTGCACGCCTGTTTCTTTATCGGCTGTCTGGGTATATGACGCTAGTCCTTGAAGTTCAAGCTCAAACATCAGGCAGTTGTAAAACCTTTTCAGAAAAGAATCCCAGCTCCGAGGCAGCTATTTCCACCTTAGCACTTACCGCAGAGCCTGGGCATCGCTCGATTATATTGTGTTACCCTTGCGGAGTTGGAAACACCCCGTGGTCATCTTTCTGACTGGCATACAGCAGGTGCTCACTGAGCTAGAAGCATGTTTGCTGATCTTCTCTGTGTGTTAGGGAATCTTGCTGGGCCTGAAAGAAATGTCACTGTGGGAAGATCTCCAGCAAGTCATCTCCATAAATCTTTTCCTGTTTTCCTCGTGAAAGGCCAGATTTGGAAAAGTCAGGTAACATCCAGACAAAGCTCCCCATGCTTGGAGGGATCCTATCTAGGGAGGGAGCCTTATTGCCACCGTTTTATAGGTGAGAGAGAACTTTGAGGCTCAGAGAGATTGAGACTTGTATTCACATAGTGACTAGCAGAGCGAGAGGTTGCAACCCATGTCATCTGATTCCAGAGACACTGTTTCCCACCACACACTTCCTCCTAGTCCCCGCAATGTGCTCTGAGAAGACACCATTTAACTTTCCAGACCGCAGTTTTCCCCTCAAGTATTCATGCAATTGTTTTCCTTCCAGACCCAAATGCTGAGAATGTCCCTGGCTCCCTGCTTTTTCTTCATTTCCCTGAGATTTGCTGGATGTCTTCCTGTCTTTTCTGCAGTTTGCAGGAGTTCATTTTTCTCTCATCTCTTTCTAGATACCATGATTTCCAAATCTTTCAGTTGGTTTCTTCCTCTGGCTGTGGTTTTTTTTGGGGGTGGTGGTGGTGGAGACTTTCCAAGGCAGCCGTAGATCGGAGAATGATAACGGTGAATTCATTAGTGGATCTTCTTTGATGTTACTTTGTAGGCGAGCTCATTGATTTATGACAAAAACATCAAAGAGCTAGGCTCTCGCACAGGACTGGTTGGTTCCAAGGCGGCTGGGTAATAATGATTAGTCAGATTAAATCTCAACATCTCCTCCTGCCTAAAAAGTTGAAGTCCCAATGACTGGAGTGTGGGAACATTCCATCCAGCAGCATCCCACCACAGCCTTGAGTCAGCACAGTATGAAACTCTCGCCACCCCAAATGTGGGCCTTGGTGCATGGCCTCTACTTTGATGCCTCCAAGCCTTGAGGTCTGTTGAGATTGTTATAACAGCCCTGGAGGCAATGTGGTGGTAAAAAGCTGAAGCTGTTAAAGTCTCTCTCCAGTCAGGGGAGCTGGATATTAAAAGGGATCATCATCCTTTTGTTTGTTTGTTTTTGTTAATCCTTTCCCGAGGATATCTCCCATTGATGTTAGGAGAGAGTGGAAGGGAGGGGGAGAGACAGAGAGCAACCTCAGTGTAAGAGAGACACATCTCCCACACATTGAGCCCGCAACTGAGAACCTGGGACCCTTCTGTACAAGGGCTGACGCTCCATCCACTGAGCCAAACTGACTAGGGAGGATCATTCATCCTTGTGTGGATCATCTCAAGGTTCTCTCTAGATTCTTAGGCTTGTAATTTCAATTAGAAGCAGGAGGACTCTCTTTGGGTGACACAGGAAAGTGCCAGCGCATGCCTGGCACATAGCAAACTTTCCTTATATGATGGCTGAACGTACTTATTGATGAAGGTCATGAGGCATGGAGTCTCTGACTAGTTGAAGTGGAGGAAAAGTAGAGCTTAAGTCTTTGCTTATACTACACAACATCCTAACTCACATCTCTGGCCGTTTATTCTGCTTCTACCATGATGGGAAAATTTTCTGTGCTCCTCTACAAAGCCATCCCCTCCTTGTTTGCCCTTGATTCCATTACCTGCTGACTTATTAAGGGCTTGATTCTGCAATTAACCCTCTCTTTTTGAACCATCCATGTCTCCCTCTATACTACCAGTATATTATTCCTATCAGCATACAAACAAGCTCTGATGTCTTCCATCTTAAAAGAGCCTGCCTTGCTTCTACTTCTCCCTCAAGCTGCCATGCTACTCTTTGCTTCTTTGACAGCAAAATGTCTCAAAAGTGTTGTCTACACTCTCATTATTTCTGCATCCTCTTCTTCATTCTGATCCAAACTTAGCTTAATTAGGATCTCATCCTGTCTTCCCACTAAAACGGCTCTTATCAAGCTCACCAGTGACCTTGTTGCTGCTGTAGTTGGAAAAGGGGCCACATACTAAACCCGACAAGCTCAGGGAGAGCCACATGGCAGGCCTTACAAACTCAGAGATGGAAAGGAACCACATAGTGTGGTCTGAATGTAAAACTCCCTAATTACAAGCAGGTCATGGTGGGTGGGTAGTCTCGTCGTCCTAGGCCTGTAGCTTTCTTGACAAAGGTCAATCTTTATTTTTGAAATTGTCACTTGTCTTTGTGCATCTAAGATAACATACCTTTGAAATGTCAGAGTAATTGTCTTTTCCAGACCCCTCGAAGACATAGCACAAGATAATAAGAGAGCACGTTGTTACCTTGTTGCCCACATACCATCTCTATGTGGTGTAAATGTTAACCATCCTGTGCCCACCAGTGGAAAAGAAGTATGTGTCTCTCCACTTTGCTGGGACAGGCCCAGTCTCCGAGATTTCCTTGCTTTGCTTTCTCCCGCCTCCTTAATCTACCACCAATGAATTCCATGTAATCCTTCTTAGGTTTTGTCCTTTGATTCTATGTATAAAATAAGCTGCAAAATCGCCATTCTCCAGAGCACGTTTTTCTCAATCAGATGAGATTTTGCTTCCCTGCAATTGCCATCAAATGAACCCTTATAAGGCTTTTTCTTAGACAGGGTATTCAATGGTCATTTCTCAGTCCTCGTCTTATTCTACATGTGAGCACCACTCTGCTCAGCTGATAAGGCTCTGTTACCGGGTGTCTTGCTTGGCTCCAGGACACCACTCTCTCTTGGGTCTTCTCCTACCTCACTAGCCACTCCTCTCAGTCTCCCTTTGTCTTCCCAACCTGTAAGTAACAAAGTGCCCGGGATCAGTTCTTGGACAAATTTCCTAGCTATACCCACTCTTTAGATAATCTCATTGAGTCCCATGGTTTTAAATATCATTCACATACTGATGACTCCTGAAGTTATATTTCCAGCCCTCTACCTCTCCCCTGAACCTCAACTGCCTACTCTACTTAGATGTATAACATGCCTATCAAACTTCAAACCCAAATCAACTAAACACATCCAAAACTCTGTATTCTCCATCCGTACTCAGCCCTTTGTCTTCCCTGCTCAAATTTTCAGTGGCTCAGATTTCAAAACTTGGAATCATTATTGACTCTCTTTTATACAACACCCCCAATCTATCCACGGATCCTGTCAGCATTTCATTCAAATTATATCTAGAGTATGGTTGCTTCTCACCACCTCCACCCTAGTCCAAGCCACCACCATATCTTGCCTGGATGATGCTATCAGTCTCCTAATTGGTCTCACTGCTTCTATCCTTGCCTTCCCCAACACTAGTATCCAGAGTAATCTTTTAAGAAACTGCAATTAGATAATGCCATGCCTCCACTTTAAATCTTCTAGGCTTGCCACCTCACTTGCTGAATGAAATCCTAAGACCTTATCAGGGCTGACAAGCCCTCTAAGACCTGGTTTCAGCTACCTTTGTGATCTCAGCTTCCATCTCTCCTCCCCTTTCCCACACACCAGTCTAGATACTGGTTTCCCTGATATTCTTTGAAGATGCTAAACCCATTCCTGCCTCAGGGCCCTGGCACTCTGTCCTCTAGTCCTTATCACTCTTCCCTCTGTATCTGCATGGTAAGTTCTCTCACTTCCTTCAGGCCTCACCAAATTTCACCTTCTCAAAAAAAGCTGTGGCTATTCTTTCTAAAAGAATCCCTCCTCTGTCATACACATACTCTCTCTCATTACTATGCTTTATTTTTCTTCCTACCAATGATCACACCTGGACATATTTTATACTATTTGCTAATGTGTTATTGTTAACCACATTAATATGTAAGTTCAAACGAACAGAGTCTTTGTGCATTTAGCCATTGTTATATCCCAAGCTCCTAGAAGAGTGCCTGATACACAGTAAGTGTCCGACAAACATATGTTGAATGAATGGACTTACTGAATAAACTCATCTAGGTCTCTTGTCATCAGGTGAAGAGAGTGGTTTCCAGACGTTTGTCTAATTAATATGATCAAAATCAAGTGTGAGGAACCGGGAGCGTTATACGTAGAGATCATCAGATGGTGCATTTATTTAGTACCAGTGACCACCACGGGATTCACAGTTATTTTCAGGTTGTTCCTTGATGTCAACTCATTTGTTAAATTCTAAGGCAGAACAAAACACCTGTCTGTAACTACTTTGGCATGTCACTTACCCTCGGGGACTCAGTGTGTTCACCTGTGAAATAGGCAGTTGGAGATATGGTTACTGCTCAGCTAGTGTATGGTCTAAGGTGCTGGAGGGAGGCAGTACCACCACACAGGCCCTGGAGCTTAACTGCCCATCTTTGAATCTTGCCTCCATTCCTCACAAGCCACACGACTCTGGGCAACTTACTCAGTCTCCTCCTTTGTAAAGTGGGAATAAGAAAAGAATATTAAGTCACTTAATTATTTATTGTTAAATAATTAATAATTCAATAATATTTAATTCAAATAATAATTGTGAGGATTACATATATGGTAATACATGTAAAGTACATAGCATATGGTCTGGCACATAGTAAGTGCTCAATATATGTTAGCTATTAAAAATGAAAAGTTCTGGGGGAAGTTTTGAGGGGAATCATCGCTATTAATGTGTTTTAGGAGCAATAAGCTAGGATATTAGATGATACAAAATCTTTAAAGGTGTGTTAGTAATGTTGTGATTGTGTAGGAGAATGCCCTTATTCTTAGGAGACGCATGGTGAAGTACTTAAGAGTAAAGCCTCATACTGTCAGTCACTTTCTAGTAATCTAGTGAAATGTACCTCCATGTTTCTATACATGTCTATTAAGCAAATATGGTGAGATGTTAACAACTATTGAAGCTAGATAGACAGTACAGCTTACCGTATTATTCTTTCAACTTCCCTGTATGTTTGAAAATTTCACAACACAAGGTTGAAGGGAGAAATAAAACCACTAGAAATAGTCTAGCTAAGTCCCACACGTTTTACAGAAATACGCTCAGAGGGGAAGCATTTGCCTCAGCCACACAGCTGGTGAGGCCTGAGTCCGAGCCCAGTTCTCCTGGCGACCCTCTCTCCTTTGTTTGCTGCTCTCGACCCTCAGGCAGCAGCGGCCCGCAGAGGGGAAAGCAGAGGAACACGCTGGCTTCCCCTCGGAGAGACAAGGAGTGGTATGGGTGGGTAAAAGGCACCTGTGTCGGTGCTTCCTTTTTGTTCATTAAGCCAATAGGTCATCCGGTTGGAAAGTGTGATGTCGAAAATGCGAAGGCAACACCGGAGCCAGACCTGCCATCCTTGGAGAGTGGGCCTACCAGTTTGGCACCACCAGCTTGTGGTTTCTGAGCGGCGGGTGTGTGTGTGTGTAAACTCCGGGGGTTCAGAGGCCAGAGGAAAGCGGGGCGGGGCCAGGGCCAGGAGGAGTGGCAGGAACAGACTGGCTTCAATGCTGGAGCCCCTTGAAGAAAGGGACCAGGGTATCAGGGGAGGAAACTCGGGAACGTATTTAAAGAAAAGAAATGATTCTCTGCGGCCTGCAGTATCCTCCGCTAGCTAATAGGTTTCAAGGCAGTGAAAAGGAGAGAAAGGGGGAAGAGGGAGGGGAGCACAGAGAAGGAACCGGAAAGGAAGAAGAAAAATAGACAGAAGAGGCAGCCTGGACCACAGTGGGGAGGGCTGGAGAGGAAAGGGTGTAGGAAAGGAAGGGAGCCGCGGACGAACGAGCCGAGGACCCTTAGCCTCTGCAAGTGGAGTGTCTTGCCCCAGAACTGTCCTGCCTCTCTCTCCTCCGTGCCTGTCAGTCCCCGGAGGCCTGAGCGAGCGTAGAGCTCCAGGCGCTTTACTAGGGGGAAGGGCAGGAGAGGCGGAGCCTCCGCGCCGGGGCGGGGGCCGAGCCGCTGGCCGGGCGGGACTCCTCTCCGGCGGGCGGGCGCCGGAGTCTGGGGGCCGCCGCTTCCCCCTCCCGGTCGGCGGAGGCGCCTGCCCCCTCCCCGCCGTCCCCACTCCCAGCCCCGCGCTGTCAAACATAAACCCAGCCGTTGCCTGCAGGAGCGGCAGCAGCCGGCGGTCCAGCGAGGAATAGCCTCAGGCGCGGCCTCGCCTCGCCTCGCCCGCATCAGCACCGCGGACAGCACAGCGGCCATACCCAGGACCCAGGAGCCTGCGGGGCCACCTGCTCACCGGCGCCCGGGACCCCGGCGCCCGCATCAGCACCACGGACAGCGCCCAGGACCCCATTTCGCCGCCGCCAGCCCACCTGCGGACGGCACCGCGGACAGCCTCCTTGCCCAACCCCTCAGTCGGCTCCAGCGGTCAGCACCCCCGGAACATGGCCACCGAGGTAGGGGGGCGAGCACATGGCAGTGCCCGACTGCTGCGGGAACAGATCCCCTCTAGGGGCGTACTGGGCGGGAAAGGAGGCGGGGGTGGGGTGGGAAGGTAGGGGGTGAGGTGGGGTGAGGTGGTTTCCAGGGTCGGTGGGGGCGGAAGGGGTGGATGGTGCAGTGGCAGAGTGGAAGAGCGGGGCTCAGCTCACCCCTGGCTTGTCAATCTGCCCTATTTCAGTCCTGAAGCTGTCCGTGCCACTTGTTGGCACTAGCGCCAGGTCCGCTCCAGCACTTCAGCTGGGGTTTCCCCTTCCCCTGGACTGCAAGTCCCGAAACCGCTTCCCTACCCTAGAGGGTTGGAAATGAGCCTAGGAGAGGCAATGCGGCTGGGTGCTGTTGCTATGCGGTGCAGCCATCCAGCTTCTGAGCCAAAAAACCTGGCTAAGGCATGGCAGACCTACCTCCACATCAGCATTTCCTTCAGGGGCCAGAGGAAGACAAGGAATCTCCAAGCCAAAACCCCAAATGATTGGTTTTAATGAGCTGCCCTTGCTTGCTTTTTTCTCCACACCGGAGTTTCCTGTACCAGGGTGTCCACATTTCTCCTGTGTCTGATGGGAGGAGCTTGCCTTCCTGGAGATGTGCCTATAGGTGTGTTACTTTCAAGGGACTTGAAAGTTGAACCAAGGGACCTGTTGGCTGAGGTCAGAATCTATGTGCAATGCTTAAGAAGTCAGGAATTACCTCCTCTACCCCCTCATTTCAGCTGGGAAATGAAGCTCTTTATGTTCCCACTTAGTAAGTGGTGAAGGTAACCCATCGAGAAGGGGAGGGTCTGCTTGAAACGCACACAGCATGTCAGCAGTAGAGCTGAACGTTTCTTTCTTTGGATTTTTGGAGTGGAACCCAGGACACCCAGTTCTGATGTTGACTTCTTTTGTGGTGTTTTCCCATTTCTGACACAGCTGGGACCTAAGCCATGGGGACAGCAGAAGCTTTTGAATGGCTCTGTGCAGTGCCTCTGGGCATCCTGGTGAGCAGTGTGACATCAATACGAAGTGTCATTGTTATTCTGCTGTTGTCACCACCACACAACCAGTGCAATTGTTTAGCATCACTCCGGTTTCTGACCAGGCTCAGGCTTCACTAGAAGAGCTTGCCCCCAGGACCCTGTGAGGGGCAAGCCCTGAGCAGGCCCATGGAGCTTGATTTCTAGGGTGGAGGGATGCAGAATGCTCAGAAAGTGCCAGACACTGGGAAGAGCAGGAAGGACAAGGAGAAATGGCCAAGGAGCAGGTCACCTTCCAGATAGGGCTGTCAGACTGCAGCGGAGGCTGCAGGTGTTAGGCAGGAAGGAAACTTCAGCCACACGGGCACCATTGGGCCAGGGGTGTGGGCAGAGAAGGCAGCTGTGATACCATCTGACAGATTCCAAGAGGCCCACCTGCCCCAGCATATCTTCCTCTCAGGTCTAAGCTTCTCAGACTCCAAACAGCAGGCTCACATCTCTAGGTCGAGGCACTGTTTCCAAGAGGCTGCTGTTAGGCATGTGTGATTCTCCCCATCACACTTCTTGAATCGAGCACTTTCCTGTGTTCAAAGCACTGTCACATGCATGCTTTCCTTTGAGTCTTAGAGCAACCCTGTGAAGTGGGCAAGAATGGTGTTATTATTCCCAATTAACTGGGTGAGACAGTGGAGACTCGGAAGCTTGCCTGGACCCTGTGAAGGAGCCAAGGAAGGCATCATTATCTCATTTTACAGATGATGCAACTGGAGAGCTGAGACTTATTCAAGAAAATATGGCTAAAAATGAGCAGGGCCAGGACTAGAACTTGAGTCTTCTGCCTCCCTGGCCAATGAGTTTTTGGCTATATCCAGGTGTATCAATTGGCCAGCCTTGTTGCCCAATAGAGAGGTGGGCATGAGGGGGTCTTGACGTGAAGCTTTGATGGGTGCAAAGGAGTTCCGGAATGACCGGAGTGTGGGAACCGGTCTGGCTGGGTCAGCTTGAGGGCAGAGGGACAGAGGAATGCTCAGAAGGGAGAGGGAGCAGAGGGCAAACATTGCTCATTGCCCAGCTTTGCCTTGGGTGGACTCTGATGGCACCACCGAGGGAGGAAGCCTTCGCCCTGCCAAGGACAGCACATTATCTGGGCTGCAGAGTGAGTCATCCTCCCCAGGCTGTTTTTAATGTGAGGAATGAGTGAAGATCACCAGGAAAAACCTGTTGGGAGAAGGGAACCTCATGCCAACCTCCTGTGGCCATTCCCTTAGGATTCAGAAGGGGGAGTCCTTAGCTCCAGCAGAAGGTGTTTTGAGGGGAGGAGAGGGGAAAAAGAGAGAGGGAGGGAGGAAAATAGAGAGGGAGGGAAAGGACAGTGAGGAAGAGCAAGTAAGAGAGAGACTTAAGAAAGATTCGCTGTCCCTGGATCCCTGGAAGGAAGGCATGGAAACAGGACCCTTTTGCTCCCTAATTTCTGTTTAGAAGTCAGCGTTAAGGGAGGGGTGTGTGTAAGGAACTCAGAGGAGGGAGATGCCTCCTGAGTGATACACTGACCTCATTTGGAAACTGTAATGAGCCCATATCCTGAGCGACAAATCTCTAAATGTGTGTCACTGGGAGCAGGGACTGCCCAGGTGGTCAAGGCAGCTAGGAAATGCCTGGCTGAAAGGGGCTTCTCCAAGAAGTGGAGTTTGGCTCCTGGGAGACTTTTAAATGTGTCCAAGTAGCACTGCCCAAGGTTTGATCTCTGAGGCATGGAATTAACAACCAGCAGACAATGGGCTGGGCTTGGGCTCTGAGACGCAGGGAGGCCTTGTGCCCAGGTTTCTATCCTGAGGCCCCACTTGGCTGCCTGTGACTCATGGTCCTCACTCCCCCACAGCCTGGCCAGGGAGCATGATGTTGGCTCATCAGCTGCATTTCCTGATTCCGGAGTTGAGTCTCAAAAGCATCCTCAGAATTAGCTGTTTTTAATGAGTATAGAGATGTGGGCCAGAAGGGGCCTCCGGTGTGTCTAGGGCAGACCAGGCCTGGGAGTGCTTATCTGTACTCAGTGCTTGCTCCTTCCCACCTCCACCAGGTTGACTCTATTGGGAACAGTGATGGGAGAGAGGGGAGGGTTGAGGAAGATAAGAAGTGGATGAGTAGCCCAGGTCTCTGGGTCAGTGTCCAGGGGAACTGCCAGGGGAGACATAGCAGCTGTGACCCCCGGGAGAGGTGTGTGCATGTTCTGGGACCTTCTTGTGGGGTTTCAGAGCATCACGATCTTGGCTAAAAACCCTTGCCAGCCTCCTGAAAGCTGGCAAGTGGCTGGACACCTGGCTCTTGCTCTGGTCCCAGAGCCCCCTGCCATGGAATGGTGCTGGTTCACAGGTGTGCCTTATTCTGTCTGCTCAGTACATATAAATGTAAAACATTTATCTGAAATATTTAAAAATCATGCTATTTGATGTTAAGGATATTTGGATTTATGGCTTTTCTTTAAAAATCAGAGTCACAGCCCAGGCACACCTCACATCAGGTGAGACATGAGGACATGCATTCTCTAATTAGCTACAGTCCCCACCTGGCCCACTTACATGCTTACATTTGCATTCATAATCCCTGAGGTGTCTAGAATGTCAGAGCTGGAAGGGGCTTTGATGATTACCTATAGTTCCAACCTCTTCAGTTTCTAGTTGAAGAAGTGGAGGCCTGGAGAAGGAAAGACTTTCTAGATTCATGTGGCCAGGACAAGCACCTGGTTTCCTGCTCCTAGACCAGTGGCCCATCTTTCCATCAGAGCTTTTTGGTATTTCACAACTGAGCCACCAGGGCTGGAGAGGGCCAGGAGACACTGCCTTGCCTTGAATCCTACTCTTCACCAACTACAGATGAGTTTGTGATGTGTGTGCTTTAAGTAGATCTTGGAAATGAAGGCTCTGCCATATAAAGTGTATCTGATACTCTCCTCTAGCAACTCCTCAAGACCCCACAAACACTCTCCAGGGAGGGAAGGGGATCCCTGGTCCCCCAAAGCCAGGACAGTGTCCTAAAGCTCAGGATATTGTTAGGGCTGGAAAGGGTGTTGGCCCCTCCCACTGTGGCAACTTTGAGAACCTGTGGGTAAAAGCCAAGAGTAAATGGGACTGCATTATGTAAGATAGCACCCTAAAATCTTAATGGCGTGATACAATAGAAGTTTATTTCCCATCAGGTGTTCCTGATCAGCAAGCAGGTGGATCTCCTCTAGGCTGGGATTCAGGGACTCAAGCTCTTTCCAACTGTGGTTCCACCATCTTCATTTCCACACGAGTCTCCCTTGGTTTCTGTGGAAGGGCAAAAATTGCAGAGGAGTGGCTGGTCTTTATGAGCCAAGCCTATAAATGACATTTATCACTTCCACTCACATTTCATTCAGTCCCATGGCCACACCTAACTAGCTGCAAGGGAGGCTGGGACTTAATCTAGCTGTGTGCCTAGGAGGAAGAAGAGGTGGCTGTGGTCAACAGCTAGCCAGTCTTTGGAGACACATACCTTCCTGGTAGCTCACAGGGCATGTATGTGAATTCAGACAAAGGAGGATGTTGGGGGGAAGGAAGCTGAGTCCATGTCAGAATGGCTGAAGCACTGGTATTTCCTTTTCTTTCCATTTTCACCACATTTTTCTGGAATTGGACCCACTTTAGTCAACCTCCCAAGTGGCCCCCTACCTCAGTCATGCCCACTTCCTGTGCACCACTCACAAAGTTGCCAGAATGATCCTTCTGGGAAGGGGAATCCATCCTCAAGATGGACTGGCTCGTGTCAGTGGGTTAGAAAGGTGGAAAAAGGCCACCACCCTTTTCTTTAAAAAATAAAACAGTATAAGACCTTAACCAGCTAGAGCAGACACAATGATGAGTAACTTATTTATGTAAGCAAAGCATTCATTATTTTTCAAAGTCATCATAGGATCCTAGTAGATGTCAAGAAGACATCTCAATGGAAACCTTGATTAGAGGAATCAAGAACTATTAAGACTAGAGGAGTATTTATACATTATTTAATCTAATCCAAATCCTTTGGGATCGTGTCTCTTAGGCAAACAAGCTCACCTGGATTTTGGAAGGTCTTAAATAATGGTCAGTCTCTCATTTGTACCTTTCAGGACCTTGATCTACCAATTATCTGCTCCTACTACCATATTGACAATCTTTTTCACGTTACTTATTCTTTCCCCAGCTTTTAAGCAACTCTTTTCCATCTTAAATCCTCCTCTCCAAAAACCCCTCCAGTAATTTTTTAAATCTAATTCTCCTCTATATTATTCCCAGTGTTCTTGTCTGATTTGCAAAGCAACTTCATACTTGCTGAAATCTGCCTCTAGTGAAGTCTACTCAACGGAGTAGACTACCTTCTCTGCTATCTTCATTACTTTGCACAAGCTTCTCCCTCTGTCTGGGTTGCCTCTTCCTCCCTATTATTCCCCTGCCCCTGTCCCTGCCACTGCCACTGGTAACTCTCAGCCTTCCTTTATGATTCAACAGGATTCCAGGAAGCCTTTCTGAGTCTGTGCTTCAGGGTAAGAGGTTACTTCTCCGTAGCATTTATCACAGTCGAATTCATTATATATTTACCTGTCTCCCTCCCTGTAGCTCACAGACTGTCTTCTGCTCGGCATCCCTGGAGCCTGGCAATAGTAAGGACTCAATAAATGAAAGCTGAGTGACTGAATGGATTCACTTTAATTACACTGGATGAACTGGTTGTGTGTTCACTCTGCCTTTGGGGCTTGGTCTCCACGTGGCTCTAATGTCTGGCATATTTCATCCACTGGGTTGCTTGTCTGGAACGTGGATGAGAGGCAGGAAGTGGAAGAAAGAGGCCCTGTTCTTCTGTGGAGTTGAGTCCACTTCCCACAAATGCTAGTCTGTGTCGATGTCAAGTCTGCAGGTGTGGACAGGGGACAGAAGTCACCCCCTCCTTCCTACCAGGGCAAGGAATTGCTTCTATTTCTGGCTTCAGCCCACTTTATCCACAGTTTTCTCTGGGGGCTTGGACATTTGTGGGACTCTCCTTTCCTATGGTGAGAGGTGCTGGACCTGAAAACCATTCATGGTGCTCTCCTACCCAGGCCATAACTTGACTTGGCCTGAACCCTAATCTCCCTGAGTTCAAGGGCACATCAGGTACTTCTCTGCCCCACACACGCCCCTCTCTCAGACCTGCTGTAAGCTCCACTCAGAGTTTGACACTTCAATCTTGTTCAGTACTGGGCCCCCTAAGCCCGTGGTCAGCAAACTGTGGCTCGCGAGCCACATGCGGCTCTTTGGCCCCTTGAGTGTGGCTCTTCCACAAAATACCACGGCCTGGGCGAGTCTATTGTGAAGAAGTGGCGTTAGAAGAAGTTTAAGTTTAAAAAATTTGGCTCTCAAAAGAAATTTCAATCGTTGTACTGTTGATATTTGGCTCTGCTGACTAATGAGTTTGCCGACCACTGCCCTAAGCCAAGGCCTGACAAGTTGTGACTGTTTGATGCTGAATGAATGGAAGTATGGAAGGCCTCACCAGGTGTGTGTGTGTGGAGGGGGGGGGCGGGGGAGGGGTTTGGGCCAGCCACCAGGAAGTCTTTTCCTCTAGTTAAAATTTGTTTCTGGCTCTGTTGATGGTTTCAGAACCTCTTGTTTTAGCTCTGCTTCAGGCTTTTTCTAGATTTTCCTGGGATTGCTCAGGGCATCTCCTGGGGTGAACTCTACAGTCCTGCTTCCCCGTGACCTTCCTGAAGCACATGTAGGGGCGACCTTCTCCCAGTTTCCCAGAAATGTTCCTGAATTTAGCGCTGAAAGACCCACATCCCCAAACGCCCTCCATCTCAGACAGACCTGGAAGGATGGTCACCCTGCTCACATCTTCTCTCCGTCTGCTCAGGTGCACAATCTGCAGGAGCTACGGCGGAGTGCGTCCCTGGCCACCAAGATCTTTATCCAGAGAGACTACAGCGATGGCACCATCTGTCAGTTCCAGACCAAGTTCCCCCCAGAGCTGGACGGCCGGGTAAGGATGTCTGTTTCTAAGCTGGGAACACAGGCCAGGATGGACCTGAGGGGCTTATTCAAGTGTATTTTTTTTTTCCAGGATAAAAGTAGTGTATGACACATCACTGATTCAGCCACTTCACACGGAAGAATTAAAAAAACATTCTTAACACGGTCTTGCTGTCGCCTCATTGAAAGTCAGCACTGAAGAAACCTCAGTTTCTAGTCCAGCAGCTCTCAAATTTCAGTAGCAGGAGAACCACCTGGAGAGCTTGTTAAATGTCAACTTCCCAGTCCTGGTGGATGGTATTAGGTGTCATCAGAGAGGCCGGCTCCGTTTTTGGACTGGGTTCAGGAATCTCCACTTTTTAGCAGCATTTCTCACCCACATTAGTATTTTCTGGGGAGCCCTAAAAGATCCTGAAGCCCGGGCTGTTCCCCACAGCCCTCCCTGCAGACTCAGCTTCTGTGTGTCTCATGGACCACTGGCCCCGGGCAAGGCATCAGCTCTCTCGGCGGAGTTTTGCTCCTGGTTCTGGGGGTGTGTGTAGCCTCCATCCCAGGCTGCTTCGAATGCCCTGGGTTTGGGGGAGGGCAGAGGGCAGACCCTGATCCTTTCATTCAGCAGCCAGGCAGATCTAAACCGGTTTGGGAAGGTGGGACAGGCCTGGCTTTTGCTGATCTGACCCCCTAACCAGCTTTTGGGGAGACATGTGGGTCTCCTTATCTTAGCATGTCTGTTCTTTGGGGTGGGGTGACCCTGGGGTAGAGCAGTAGGCCTTAGGTCAGGGGCCAGATAGACAGAATTTTATCTGTGTTCACTCCAGGTCTGTGTAGGGAAAGTGGCTGGGAACCCCAAAGCTTCTATTTGTGGGAGGTTCCTAACCTGTGTGATGGGCAGTTCTGGTCCTGTGGGGGTGAGTGGGGAACAGGGTACTCTGAAGAGTATAAAAATGACAGACTCTTGGACATCTGCTGGGTTTGGAGCATAACCTTCCAATCCAGGTGTCCAGTGTAAGGTGGCACAGTGAAGGGCCAGACTTGGGTCAGAGCTGTGTAACCTTGGATAAGTCCACTCAGCATTTAGCAGGTATTTATGGAGCATCTACTATGAAACGGGCACTGGGGATATAGGAGCAAACTGATGGAGTTTATTTTCTATCAGAGGGTACAAAAATAAATAAGTAAATATATAGTAGCTCAGGTGATCACAAATACTGGAAAAATAAGGGGGGTGGGCAAGCTGGATAGAGAGAGCTAGAGATAGGGAGCCGTTGGGGGTGGCCTGTGGGGTAAGGTGAGACCTGAGGGAAGTAAGGGAGGAGGGGGCAGGGGACAGTGGGGTCTGGTGGAAGAGGTTTGCGGCGGAGTGTTCAGGAAATAGCAGCATGGTGGTCAGTGTGGCTGGCGTGGGGCCAGAGTGAGGAGCAGAGTGGGAGAGGGGCTCAGCAGGACCCAGGGCCAGGCCTTGTAGGACTTCCTGGATCCTGCTTGGAAATAGATGGAAGGCTTGGGAAGCTCTTGATCAGAGCTGCACTGGCTGGGCTGGGGGCAAGGAAACCAGCTGGGAGGCTGGAGTGCCAAGCAGTGCTCCGCTGTGGAAGCGGATGGTAGTCCTGCTTCTCTGATGGAAGGGTGAGGGTTAAATGGAAGAACACAGTAAAAAAGCTGGCACAGAGGAAGTGCTGAGTAAATATGAGCTATGATGCTTAACGATGCAGGGGGGACAGCTTCTCAGTGGTCCAAACACACGGGACTGTCGTGCTCTTGTCTAGAAGGAAGTGCCCCTTCCTGGGAAGACACTTCTGAGGCCTCACCCAATTCTCTCATGCCGTTGAAGTCCCTTCCAAACATGGGTAGCCCCTACCAATTAGGTCCTGAGCTCTCTCACAGCTATCAAAACAGCGGTGGGAGTGACAAAGGCACTGGAATTCTTGCCTAATGCATTCACATTTAGGATATTGTAGGTGTTTCCTGTTTCCAAGGGAAGCCAAGTAGGATTTTTAAAAAAAATCTTCATTTAGTTATTTGTTTTAAATACTATTTATTTATTTATTTATTTATTTATTTATTTATTTATTCTGACTTCAGAGAGGAAGGGAGAGGGAGAGAGAGATAGAAACATCAATGATGAGAGAGAATCATTGATTGGCTGCGTCCTGCACGACCCCTACTGAGAATCGAGTCTGCAACCGGGGCATGTGCCCTTGACCAGAATCGAACCTGGGACCCTTCAGTCCGCAGACCGACACTCTATCCATTAAGACAAAGCAGCTAGGGCCCAAGTAGCATTTTTATTCCCGTTACATAGATGTGGAAACTGAGGCTAGAGTAGTGAGATCATTAGTCCAAGGTCACATAGCTAGTTGATGGCCAGGTCTGAACCCCAGCTCTCCTGACTTCCAGTCCAGTGCTCTTTCTGCTCCACCGGCGCCTGCAGCCTCTTGGTCTTGCCTGTGTGCTGCCCCCACCCCTGGTGTGGTCCTACCACTCCCCCCATCTCAGCCGGTGACTGTTCATACCCCAGGGAGGCTGACCTTGGCCTGGCTCTCTGACCCTCTCTCTCTGACCCTCTCTCCCCCCAGATTGAGCGGCAGCTCTTTGAGGAGACTGTGAAGACCCTCAACGGCTTCTACGCAGAAGCAGAGAAGATTGGGGGCAGCTCCTACCTGGAGGGATGCCTGGCCTGCGCCACGGCCTACTTCATCTTCCTCTGCATGGAGACCCACTACGAGAAGGTGCTCCCTCCCTGATCACCCTGTACCCCCTTCCCAGGGCTCCCTGCCACACCTCATCCTCAATCGGCCCCTCTCCTTGCAGGTTCTCAAGAAGATCTCACGCTACATCCAAGAGCAGAATGAGAAGATCTTTGCCCCTCGAGGCCTCTTGCTCACAGACCCCGTTGAGCGTGGGATGAGGGTTGTATCCTTCTTGTCTGTTCTGAGTGTGTGTGTGTGTGTGTGTGTGTGTGTGTGTGTGTGTGTGTATGGGGAGCACAGAGCTGCCAACCAGTGGGGTCTGTGGTGAGGCTGCCAGGAAATGGGACCACCCTAGGGTTTTTAGGGTGCCCCACATGTCTGGTCACCAACCCTCTCCCTTCAGCATAAGTTATTGGTGTTGTTTGTGAATTTCAGGGTTTGCTTTTATTTATTGAGCTGCATTTACTCAGTGCTTAGTACATGCCAGATAGCATAGTAAGTGCTTTGAAACTATGGGTCCATGTAATTCTCACAACACCCCTATAATGTGGGTAACTTATTATGTCCCTTTATAGATGAGCACACTGAAGTTAAGTCACTGGCTCATGGATTTGAGCCCAGGCCCAGTTTTAACTGCAAGGCTGTACTGCCCCTCAGGGAATATGCAAGTCGCCACCTACATTTACATGTTTACAATCTATATAAAAGGCTAATATGGTAAGTGTCCCTCCGCCTGTCTGACTGGTTGCTATGATGCACACTGACCATCAGGAGGCAGCCGCTCAATGCAGAAGCTGCCGAGATGCAGCGACTTGGCAGTGGCAGTTCTCAGGATGACGCACCCCGAAACCAGAGAGGAGGGAGCCTGATTCCTTGCAGGGCCACGTGATTCCACCTTCAGCTGTGGGTTATGTTGTTGCTGGGCCACTGTTGGCCTGAATCTGGTTTACTGCACACTTGCATTTGAGTTCCACACCCTGTACAACAGCAACTTTGCAGAATGCCCTCTCACACTCCGGGACCCCTCGGGGGATGTTGGAGAGCCAGTTTTGGTTCAATCCCCCGTAGGCCAGGCCGAGGGACCCCTCCTGCTGGAGGGACCCTGCTCACTCTGCAGACGCTGGGGAGGGACCACGGAAGGTTGGCTCCAGGGCGTGTCTGGCCCGTCTCACCCAGTCCCACCCCACTGACCACCTTCTAATGAATTTCTTTTCAATGTGCACAAATCCATGCATGGGGTCACTAGTATCATATAAACCTCCTTAATCCCGCATGGGAGGTCCTGTTGTCCCCCTTTCACAGATGAGAAAAATGAGGCCGTGGTGGCTGGCTGGCCGAGGGGTGGGTTATAGGTCTGCTCAATCCACCTGGTCAAATGTGCACACTTCCCCCCCTCCCCCAAGTCAGCATCAGCAAGAATAGAATGGTTAAAAAACAAATTTTAAAAGGAAATTGAAAGAGCAAAGAAAATGCACATACCAGAGTCTCACGTTTACAAAGCCCAGAGAGAGGCGCTTGTTATTACTGAGCCTGTACTATGTGCCAGGTACCAGCGCATTTTACTTCATTTAAGCCTCACAACAATCCCAAGGTTCTATTATTATACCCATTTTACAGACATGAAAATGGACAGGCAACAGTGACTGGTTTAGAGTGAGAGAGGTGGAATTTGAACTCAGGACACCAAAGACCTCACACGCTAATTGACCCTCATGCCATCGCAAAGATGGCGGCACCCACAGCCAATAAGGAGGAAATATGCTAATTGCCCCAACCTCAAAGATGGTGGCACCCACAGCCAATAAGGAGGGAATATGCTAATTGACCACCCCGCCCTCAAAGATGGCAGCGCCCACAGCCCCAAGATGGCAGCGCCCAGTCCCCTCAGCGCCTGCCTCCAGAGTATCCCAGTCTTCTCAGCCCCCCAGCCGCCCAGGGCCGGCCTGAGGCGCAAGCAAGCCTTGGATGGTGGCTGCCCAGCTGCCCAGGACCGCCCAAGGCTCAGGTAACCAGGACCGGCTGAGGCTTGTGCTGCCGGCAGTGGCAGCAGCAGAGGTGTGATGTGACATCGCCTTCCCCTGATCGCCAGGTTGCCTTCCGCCCCTGAGGGCTCCCGGACTGTGAGAGGGTGCAGGCTGGGCTGAGGGACGCCCCCTCCAGTGCATGAATTTTCATGCACCAGGCCTCTAGTCCTATATAATAACACTGCATCCCCGGCACGTGCTGCCCTGGGATTCAGTAATTAGACACTAGAAAGTGAGCTCCTATTCCTTCTGTGCACCCTCACAGTGCCTGGCCCTGCAAGTCTCCATAACTGAGCTGAGTGTGCAGATGGGGCTTGGGGTCTAGCTCCCCAGGCTTCAGGTTCTTACTGTCTAGGAAGCAGGACCAGCTGTGCCTCCTGCTCCCCAGCTGGCCTCCATCAAAGGTTCCTGTCTCCCTGCTGGCAGCGGGCAGCCCTCCTTAACACTGCTCCAGATTGAGATCTCCATCTACGAGGACCGGTGCAGCAGTGGCAGCTCCAGCAGCGGCAGCAGCAGCAGCGCCAGCGGCAGCAGCAGTGGCGGGGGCGGCGGGGCGGGGTCCCGGTGACTGGCCGAGACTCCCTGCAGGGAGGTGTATGGCCGGACCGAGGGCCTTGCAGACCTGCGGCGGCTGCGCTACCAGAGCACCCGCTTCTGAGTCATTCTGTGGGCCCACCTGCTGCCCAGGGCGGGCGGGAGGGTGACTGGCCAGTGTTGGCTGCAGGCCATCAGCCGCGCACCCTGCCATGGCTCCGGGAAGGATGGTCCTCTTCCTGACTCGGCTCTTCCCCATAAGGCTGGTCTGGGTCACACGGAGGCTGGGGTGGGGATAACACAATCTGGACAACCCGTTTCTTCTGCAGCAACTCTCTCAATACCCCGAGAGGGTCCAGGTGTTACACAGAGAATTCCCATCTTGCATGATTCCTCACTCCACGTCCCACGTCCCCAGGACACTCTCCCCTTGGGGCCCTGCGCCCCATGGCTGACTCCCCGTGTCGATGCTTCCTGATGCCATGCCAGGCCTCTGCCTGTCTGTGATCCTGCCTCCACCTAACTTGAGGTCTGGGGAGATGGGAGTGGTCAGACCATGGGCGCCGTGGTGGAGAGCTAGTGTTCAGTCCCCTTCTGAACTCCTTCAGACCTGTGGCTCCCTGTCCTCCACCCAAAGCCTGAGGCCACCTTGGCCTGCCAAGAAGCATCCAACTCCCCAGACTCTGTAGGCAACCAGGTGTTGGTGCTGGGACACAGCCTGGGCTCTGGGAGGTTATGTGGGGTCTGGAGAAAGGCTCCATGGAGAGATGCAGCCTTGGGGGCTCGAACCTCCAGAACCGAAGCCAACTTCCCGAGGTTAAAACCCGCGTGTATGTGAGCATGAGTGGGGGCGCACGTAGGATGAATGTGAGTGCACTATGTGCGTGAATGCATGTGTGAGTAGGTGTGTGACTGCATGTGAGTGCACCTGTGTGAGTGTGCACCCACATGTGAGTGCACGTGTGTGAGAGTGCACTGTACGTTCCCCCTGGCTGCGAGGCCGATGACTGCCCCTCTCTGCATCCTGTCTTACTTTCCAGCACGACGGTCTGCGGCTGCTGCTCTGCATGGGCCCAATCTGTCCCCTGTAAATACATGTCCTCAAGCCCCTGCCCCTGCCCCGTGCACCTGCCCCTGCCCCTGCCCCTGCCCTGTGCCCCTGCCCCGTGCCCTGTGGCTGCTAGCTTGATTCTTCCTCCAGGCCTTTTCCCTCCCTGCAAGGTTCTCCTCACCTTCTGACTCCACTGTGTACATTCTAGCAGAAGAGAAGTTGGGGTTCTTTTTTTTTTTTTTTTTCTTTTCAAATTTTTATTAAGGTATTATATGTGTACATATCTTACCATTGCCCCCCACCCCCAGAAGTTGGGGTTCTAGGAGAGCAGAGCCCACCTGGGGCCTTCCGTGCCCCTATCCCAGCCCCCATGACAAGGCAACAGGACCACAGATGCTGCATGCTCAGCCCGCCCACGCTTCGGGATTCTCTAAGGCTACGTGAGGCTTCCTCGGATATTCCAAGGAGCCGACAACCTGCAGGGGAAAAGGCAAACCTCTTTCTTGAGAGGAAAGAGGGACATCCAGCCCATACGTCCCTGCTGCCAAGGCTCAGGGGTGCCCGTGGGGAGGAAGCTGCCTGTCCTGGTGCCCTGAAGGTGGACACTGGAGGCTGCCTGCCTCGGGTGGCAGGAGGTGCTAGGAGGAGAGAGGAGAGACCAGCCACCGCAGGCAGCTTTCTGAAACCGGGGAGGGGCCTGATTTCCTTGGACACGGGAGCAACATGTGGGAAGGAGATGCCCACCCAGAGGGATAGAGAGGGTGTCCCAGCGCCTGAGCCCAGTGGGTTCAGATCCAAGAGTCACCTGAGAGAGCTGCAGTCCCAGTGGGCTCCTCCACAGCCCCCGGACCCCGGCCTGAGCCCACCCTGGCCCACTGTGTGACGGGGCCTTGTGCTCACCTGTGCCTCTCATGGGATGGCTGGGCACAGGTGATGCGGTGGCCTTTTGTTTTATTATTTCTTTTTCCAATAAAAGGACTTGCTGAGCTTGAGGCTCTGTGCTGCTTCTCTCCTTGTTGAGAGGGAGAACAGTTCTCTGCCCCAGGATCGCAGGGAGGGGAGGGGGGGTGCCCACACACCGCACGCTGAGCAGGTGGGCTGAGTGTGGCCTGACGCTGCAGGATGGACCCTGTCTTCTTAAGCTTGTGGTCTAGTGGGGAGGCCGCATCCCAGATCCTCTAATCCAGCGGTCCTCAAACTTTTTAAACAGTTCACTGTCCCTCAGACCGTTGGAGGGCCGGACTATAGTTAAAAAAAAAAAACTATGAACAAATTCCTATGCGCACTGCGGGCCCAGGATGAGTCGGCTGCTAAGCAGGTCAGGCAGCGGCACCTGGCGGGCCGGATAAATGTCATCGGCGGGCCGCATGTGGCCCGCGGGCCGTAGTTTGAGGACCCCTGCCTGTAGCTTATATAGGGCACTGAGGTCTCAGGTGGGGGATCAGGTTGGCCAGGTCAAAAGTAAGAAGTGAATTAATTCAATAGATACCCATTTCTTGAGCTCTTACCTTGGGTTCGGCCGTTAGGTGTTGGATCACACAATTCATTTAGTTCTAAAGACTAAAAAAGCATGTGGGTGTTGAAACCTAGCAGAGTTGTGTCTTGGATTTCATAAAATAATATTTATTGAACACCTACTGTGTGCCACACACTTTGCTAAAACCATATGCTATAGCTGGGAGGGGATTTCAAATCTTCTAAATGAAGTAGAATAGAGGCCCAGAGAGGGTGATTGAGTGGCTCCAGGTCACACAGCTGGTTGATGATGATAATGCCAAGTTTAGAACCAAGGTCTCCTGACCCAGTGCTCGCGCTCACACTGAGGGGTGGCATCCAGGTGGAAGTTGCCTGAGGATGCAGGGAAGCAGGGTCACACACTTAAGTGTTTGGGCCAAGAGAGGATCTCACCCAAGGTTGGGAACAACAGCTCCAGCCTCTGGGTAGAGGTTTGGGGAGGGGTTCCCTCAGGGTTGTGCTGAACAACACTCTGGGTGGCTTTCGAGCTCATACTTACTGTTACTGAGGGGCAGCTGGGCCTTTGAGCCATGGACAAGCTGGACTCACGGCCTCTGCTCAAACCTGGGGTATGTGGGGATTGTTGCAATGGAGGCTGTTCCTCTAGGTTCATTGTGTCTGTTCTGTTTGCAATCACATTCTTTATATTGTTAGTAATAATAAAATAATAGTAGCTAGCATTTATTTAGCACTTCCTGTGTGCTAGGCACTAGGCTAAGACTCTACATATTTCATCGTTCAGTCCTCACAACAACCCTCTATGTGTGGACTAGTACAGTATTCCCATTTTACAGATGAGGAGGCAGAGGCTCACAAAAGTTAAGTAACTTGCCCAAAGTTACACAGCTAGGAAGTGCTTGGCATTGAATCTAGATAGTCTGGCTCCAGACTGTGGGGAAGATGATAGATCCAGCTTCAGACACCTCTTCCTCCCCCCCACGACCCCCCCCCCCCGACCCCGCCTGCCCCCCAGCAGCTTGAGATCCTCAGCCATCCTAAGGTTGGGGTTTCCCAGGTTCTCAAGTGAGGACTTGGAGCTGTGCCTGGACTCTGAGGCAGGTCTGGTACCCCCAAGCCCAGGCATCACAGGAGTGTGGGTGGACTGTACTCCTCATGGACCCCCCACAGGGCAGCCTGGTGCAGGGCAGCGGCGGGAGACGCCCCACCTGGTGTGCTTTCTTTCCACCTGGCGTTCCCTCTGCTGGCTTAGTTATGGGGGGAGTGGCCTCTCTCCTGGGTCCGGTTGCAGCCATGTGCCTGCATCCTCCTGGTCAGCCAGAGACAGGCTTCATCAGGCCCCAGGAGCAGAGACCGCCCCCCTTCCCCCCGCACCCCGCCCCGGCCGCTCTGGGCTGCTGCTTCCTCCTCATTATCCCGCGACTCCACTTTCTGACTTACTTTGGCCAAAGGCGGAAGGGGGTGTGTTGAAAAAAATCAGTTTACAGAAGCTCGTGGTGCCCCCAAGTGGCGGAATCGTGCACTGCACCCGGAAATAGGCCTGGGTCAGAGCTAGTCCTCAGCTGTGGGTAACTTCCCCATGACCCCCAACCAGCAGCTTCTCCCACCGGCAAAGACTTTACTGTGGCTTCCAGAGGTTCCCGGCAAAGGTGGAGTCTGGCCGCCAAGAGGTGAGTCTCCCACAGCCAGCCCCTGGGGTGCTGCCTTTCTCCCGGAGGTGTGTGTAGCCTGGGAAACCCCACCTCCCTACGCCCCAGCTGCAGAGGGTCTTACCGTGAGGAGGGTCTCTGCAGGGGGCACCCCCACCTGGTTTTGGCTTTACTGCTCACTGAGGACGAAGGCAGTGCACTCTGAGTCGGATCTGAATGGGATCTGGCTTCATGACTGTAGCATGCGGTGGAGACTCCTGGGGCCTGTTTCCCCAGTTGCAAACAGGGATACCAATGCTTTACAAAATTGCTTAGACCCGTACTTCCATGCTTGGCTGCAATGGGTGTCATCCCAGGAGCAAGAAAAACTGCTGATGCCTCGTCCTATCCCTAGATATCATTGTTGTGTGGGTGCAGCCTGGGCATTGGGGTTTTTCAAAGCTCCCCTGGAGGTTCTGGCGCCAGATGGGTACTACGTGTATTGGGGCGATCACTTAGTAAGTTATATAATGTCCAACCACTGGGTTAGAAACCTGGAAGGAATATAATAGGGTATGTCAAGTGTAATGGAAAAATAAAAAATTATTAAAAAAAATAAAGGCATGGTCGAGAGCCCCTGGTTTGAGCAGCACCTGGAGCCCACGAGCTTTTCTCAGGCCTCTGACCATGTCTGACACCTGAATGTGGGTCCCATGAAAGCAGCCAGACTGAGAATGAGTGTGAACTCTGCAATCCCACTCACACAAAAATGAGAGCACAGGCAAAACTAATCTACGGTGTTAGAAGGCAGGATAGCGGCTGCCCTGCCGGGGGGGGGGGGGGGGGGGGGGGAAGCCGCGGGGGCCGCAGTGAGGGGAAGGGGGCTTCTGGGTGCTGTACCGGGGTGCTCGCGAGAATCCACGGAGCTGTACATTTAGGATCTGTGTCTTTTTCTGAAGTCTGATACATTTCAAGGACGTTTACCGAAAACGTTTATTGGCTCCAAAATAGAAAAAGAAAGCACAAAATTGAAAATGTTTTATTACATATCTACTGGTACAAAAGACAACATTGTGCCAGTCAACTGCAATTCAACAGACTCGTGTATCCGTGTGTGTTTACACGCGTGGCTGTGGATAGATAGGAAAGTATTTGATATGATGAGGGGTAGGATGTCCAGGAGAGAAGGTCCCTAGTGTTTAAGAAAATCTTAAAACAGCCCAGGCTTATGCCAGGAGCTCTCAACCTTGACCCTCCTCTCCTGCGCTTGTATGCAGAATGATGTAGCCTTATCTGGGGAAGAGAATCCACAGCTTCCAGGAGGTTCTCAGGGGTATGTAACCTCCCACCCCCATCCCAGCAGAAGGCTGAACACAACTGGTTTTGAGAGGTGGGTGAGCCGCTGGCTGCGAATGTGCCTGGCATGAAATAGGTGTTCGGTAACGTCAGATTCTTCCCTTCCCCGCAGGGTCCAGCCTTCTGAGGTTCCCACAAGACCCTGCTCAGGCGACTGCGGGAGGATTTGTTCCCTTGGCAGCGCCCAGGGCAGACTGTGCCGAGCTCACAGCTCTTCCTCTGAGGGGCCCGACGAGGGCTTGTCTCTTCAGCACCTCTGGGTGGCTGAGCCTGGTGGGCAGCGTCCTGGAGCAGTGCTGGGACTTGGCTTCCGAGTCAGGGATGACGGGCGAGGTGGGCGAGCGTGAAGGCGATCAGGGGGCTGCACCCGTTCGCAGACTCCCCAGTACTTCACGTAACCATCCTGGGCCTCAGCTTTGCCATTTGTAAAGTGAGAGCATTATGTCAATGCATCTTCACAAGTGGGAGTGTTTCTCCAGTGTAAGATATTGTTATTGCTGAAGTTACACTAGGACCTCATTATGCAGTGGCCTCATAATATAGATTTATGCCAGGTTTCGGATTCTTACATAGAATAAACAGGCATTTATCCAAGGGTTCGCTGATTCCCTAATATGTGCCAGAAATATGTGTGTACGTTAAGTATTACTCCATTTAATTCTCTGACACCCTGATGGGTGGGTGTACTCCAGTCCTATCTTACAGATGTGGACGCTGATGCTCCAGGTGGTTAGGTAGTTTGACAAGCGCCACAGCCAAGAGCAGACTTGGACCTATGTGTCTGACCCAGATCCGCTCCCCTCCTTCCAGCGTCACAGACGAAAGACTCTGTTCTGCCCAGACTGACTCCTAAGGACAGATTTCACACCCAAAGAGATGCATGTGGGCAAAGGCCGACACAGAAAAATTAGCTTTGCAGGGCCACGAAGGGGCTCATTTTTTTGGAGTAATTCAAGTTATCGATTTCTGTAATGGAAAAGCGATCGGGACCAGTTACCCACCTGAGAGCAGTGCTGAGCGAGGCCCTGGAGGGGAGATGAGATACACAGCCTACACGACGGCGTGTACGTGACAGCCTTCTTCTCTCTGCGCCCAGTTCCCCAGTAAATGCTTGCAGGTTGGGGAGCTTGTCTTACTCATTTCCACCACCGCCCTCGCCCTGTGCCCATGCCTGTCACAGTGCCTCGCCCTCAGCAGGGGGGTGGGAAAGGCAGCCCATCACAGGCTGGTTGGAAGGAAGAGATAAGCATGTTCAGGTGTGTGATCCTCAGGCTCCGGGGCAATCAAGAACAGCTTAGCAGGTGCAGACAAGTGAGTGGTCACTGAATATGATTCAACGGCAGGTGGTCACCAAATGCCTCAATTAAAGGGTAGCAGCAGTGACCTGGGCCGTCCCCTGTGGTGGAAGCTGCTTCCAGTACCGTTGCCGTGGCTGTGACCTGGTGCCTCTGCTCATGATCCCACCTGTCCTGGGAGGGCAGGGAGGAAGTGTGTCCCACCCACTCAGCCCCTGCCCGTGATCCCAGAACACCATGATTTTGAGGTGGGTACATCCTTGTGGGGCTGAGTGTTTTGCCTGGAAAGTCTAGAGTGTGATGTACCATAAGCAGATGTATGGACAGGCAGACGGATGGATGGATGGGTGGATGGGTGTATAAGTGGATGGATACAGAAAATGACTGATGGGTCACAGGTGATCGAGAGGGCTGCCTGGCATGAGATGGATGCTCGCAAGCCCTGGAGCGGCAGGTGAATGGATGGGTACTGACGGGCCCTGTGCTCCCCAGGGCAGATCCAAAGACAGGGCCGGAGCTCTCCACAGGCAAGATGCTGTGTAAGCCGGTCCCCAAATGAACCCCACATCTGTAACTCTGAGTGATAGATGTGTCTTGTTGGGAAGGATTCTTATTGGTCCACCATCGCCCCAGTTAGTGACTTATGGGTTCTTGTCAAAGCAGGCACTGCTAGAAGTGGAACCAGGAGGTCAAAGGGCCTGGAACAGATTTTACAACATTACCTGCATTTTATCAACCCAGGCGCCGCGCTGCGCACCTGACATGGTTTACCTCTCAACAGCTCTGTGAGGTTGTCAGGGCTGTTTTTTGGGGAAAGAAACTGAGGGTCAGAGAAGTGAAACAGCTTCTGTGGAGTCCCTTACAGAGTGTGTGGTCAGTGTGTCTGGGATTCAAGCCTGAGTCCAGCTGATCCCAGAGTCTCGGGGGAAGAGATAACTTTCTTAAAAATTTGATTTTAGAGAGAGAGGGAGAGAGAGAAGCATCAATTGGTTGCCGGCAACCTGGGCGTGTGCCCCGACGGGGAATTGAACCGGCCACCTTTTGGTGCGTGGGATGGCACTCAACCAACACACTGGCCACAGTGGGAAGAGATAATTTTAAGGATAGAGGAAGGAGGGTAGGAGAGGGAGGGAGGGAGGGCGTAGGATTTCTGGCTGTGCTCCGTGGCCCAGGCATGGTTCCTCCGGCCACGTGGTGGGCACATACCCTGACTCTGATTCTGGGAAGAACAGGCGCTACCCCCATGTATCTGAAGCTGTGATACAATTGTGCTTCTGAGACACTTGAGCTTTCTGGACAGGAGGGAGGGCGGGCCAGGAGGTGCCCGGGGCAGGAAGGAGTCAGATTCCCAGCGAGGCTGTGTCCTCGGGAAGCCACTACTCCTTTGGGGGGCTCAGTCTCCTCATCTGAAAAGGACGGGGCAGGAGTAGAAGCCTTCTCAGGTGCCTCTGGATTTAGTGATGGCCCAGGGCTGGGTCCCCAGGGCACTTGACTAGTTCCCTGCAGTGACTCCTGTTCCATGCAGCCGTCGATGCCACGCCCCCCCTGCTCGGTGTACCTTGTTTTATGATTATTCTCCCTGGGGACGGCACGGCCTGAGAACTGAGCTGAGCACACACAGTAACTCTGCGAGGTGGGTGTTATCCTCATTTTACAGGTGAGGAAACAGGTTCAAGGACAGCTCACCCATTTTAAGGCTTTGCTCAAAGGCCTCCTTCTCAGGGCCCTGACCCACTATTTAAAATGGCATTTGGGCCTCTAGCCCATCACCCCCAATTTGCCTTAATGCTGCCCTCCCTGATCCCCAGTAGCACTCACCTCCTTCTGATACACTATAGACTTATTGTGCTGGTCAGGGCCTGCCACGAGTCATCAGAGCCATCAGGAATCTTTGCCCATGTTGCTCACAGATGTCTATCCCAAGCCAGCCAGTGCGTGCCAAGTGACAGCTGGTTAAATAATTTGCTCAGGTGTCAGTTACCTGGAGGTGGCTGCCCATAAGGCTTAAGAACACAGGCTTTGGAGCCAGACAGTTGTGGGCTTGAATCACAGCTTTTGCCACTTAGATAGTCATGTGACCTTTGCAACCTATTTGTTTCTGATCCTTATTTTCTTTGGCAGTAACATAGACTAATAACATTTCTCTCCTAGGATGGATGTGAGGATTAATGGAGATACAGATGGAAAGTTCTTAGCATATGGTAGGCGTTCCATGAATGTTAGCTTCTTTCCCCGAGGAAGGTTGCTTTTTCTCTTCTTGCTTCTCATTTTTCTCTGACAATTGACCCTTTTGACCAGTTTGCTGTTCAGCAGTAGTTCCTTAAGAGGACAAGCCGCTGAAGGAGGGGCTGGTGTTATCTGTGGAATTAACCAGCCCATGCTCCATCGCCCTCCCTCTTCCTCCTTTCACGAGGTGCCTGTTGCCAAGGAGACGTAGCATCAGCCCTGACAGAATGTGGCTGGGGTCTGGCCCACACCAAAGGAGAGGGACAATGGCTGACCCTGGGGAGGTTTGCCTCCTGGGCTGACAGTGTGGGTGGGGGCATCATTCTGGAATCTGCTGGAAAAACCCAGCTGGCTCCCTGAAGAAATAAAGTTCATTCACCCGTCTCCATGCGGCTCTGGCGGGGCGGGGGCGGGGGCGGGGGGGGGCTGCAGTCCAGTGGTGCTGGGAGGGTGTGATGCCCAGACCCTGGGAGGGGGCCATAGCAGCCAGAGTGACACATAATCAAACTCCTGGCCCTCAGAATGGCACCTCCCCAGAGCAGGGCTGGCCACTGAGTAGATGCTCGAAGAGGCCCTGCGGGTGATTCACAATTCTGTGTCCATGAAGGCTGGCCAAGCTGGCCCAGTGAGAGAACTCAACACGGCACTGCCATCTCTTCTTGCAGCTTGAACGAGACCGGGGGGAGACTATCTCAGACCCCAGGTCCTCCAGGGGCTCCCTTCCTTCCTTCCTTCCTTCCTTCGCAACCCATCCCTTGACCCTGGGCAGCCTGAGAGATGGTGGCTTTTGCCTAGTTAGCCACCCACATGGAGAAGGAAGAAGCAGAGGTCAGAGCACAGGCTGGGGCTGGACTGCCCTGATGGAGCCTTGCCGCTATCTGTCCCAGCTGTGTGACTCCGGAAGAACCACTCAGTGTCTCTGCAAAACCGGGACCATTAGAGCACCTGCCTCTTGGGGTTGTTGAGAGGATTGAACGAGTTGACTCTTGCAGAGTTTAGAACCGGTACAGACATTCCGAGCTCACTAAATATCAGCTATTGTTGTCATTTTACGGGGTACATTCCTGGGAAGAGGAGTGTTCTTGGGCAGAATGAAAATGGAATTATTTTTATTATTTGGTTTTTCTTGGGGAAACAAAAAAGGGGGACATTCTGGCAATGCTGGCCCCCCTTCCGGCTCTGCTGGAGTGAGTCCTGGCTGCCCCCTTCAGAGAGGCTCAGCTCCTGCATCCGCATGGGCCCTCCTAGGCCCATTCCATTACTTGTCAGCCCCAAGGCATTCAATATTTCTGTTACAAACTCAAATCCAGTGTAAGCCAATAAAGATGTCAGGAGTGGGGTTAGGGCGGTGGTTGGCAAACCGTGGCTCGTGAGCCGCGGTTTGCCGCTCTGTTGATTAATGAGTTTGCCGACCACTGGGCTAGGGGGTAAAGGAAAGGCTGAATTGTCTGTGTTTGGAAGGGGAAGGCAAGAGTTTGCCCCCCGCCCCGCAGGGCCTCGGGGGGGGGGGGTGGCGAAGCAAGAGGGGGGTGGGAAGCCCGAGCCTGATAGCTTGGATGCCGTTCTGCGCCCACCCATCTGTGACTGGTTCAGCACAGAACAGTCCATGTCCTGGACTGGGGCGCTGGGCTCCTGGCCCACTGGGGAGGCCTGTTATTTCAGAGCAGATAATGTTGAGTTGGTTCACTACCCACTTGTCCTCTGTATCTTTTATCCTGATATTTCTTCCAACACAAACATCTTGGGGTCAGGAGACTTGGCCACGCATTGGAGGGACCTTGTCATATTCCTTGCTGTGTGTGTGTGTGTGGGGGGGAACTGATGATTTCACACAGGAGGTTCTCAATGAATACTTGTGAAATAAATATATGAACGAATGCAGAGAGCTTGCTTTCTGGTATACTGGTAGCAACCCCTAAATTTAGCTAGAGCTTTTTTAAAATTTATTTTTAATATATTTTATTGATTTTTTACAGAGAGGAAGGGAGAGGGATAGAGAGCTAGAAACATCGATAAGAGAGAAACATCGATCAGCTGCCTCCTGCACACCTCCTACTGGGGATGTGCCCGCAACCAAGGTACATGCCCTTGACCGGAATTGAACCTGGGACCCTTCAGTCCACAGGCCGACACTCTATCCACTGACCAAACCGGTTAGGGCTAGCTAGAGCTTTTAGAAAGCCCCTATGAGTCCCATTCCTATCCCATGCACTGGGCTATGGTTAGAGGAAGGCAGGGTGGGGACAGCAACTTACCATATGCCAGAGCCTAGCTGGCACATAGTAGGTGTTCAACAAACATTTGATGAATAAGTGAGTGAATGAATGACTTTAATGAAGAGCCTTCAGGATACTGTAGTTGTACTCTTAAAAGCTGGAGGGATTTTGAACTCCCCTTAGTAACTCATCTGGCCTCACTGACCAAGTAGGATAAAACAACACAAATATGCCCTCTCGTAAGAAACTCCAAGTGCGGGGATCCGTGGTTACTGCCGATAAGCCTTCCTCGGAAGTTTGCTGTCACCCTGAATCTCGGACGTCCTTGGCAGGCCGCCTCACTAGCTGTCCTGTCCCTTTCACTGGTGTTGTGTGTGCGGCCAGTCAATGAACACTATTGTCTTGTCATTTACCATTGCATTTGGAGCCATCACCTCTGTGTGTTTTGGGTTTTACTTATCTTATATCTTAGATCCATTTGTTTGTTTCTAAAAAGGCAGCATCTTCCGGAATATCTAGGGAATAGTCTGAACAGTGACAGTGCTGTCTGATACCTGCCCTGACAAGATGATGTGTGGGAGAGGGCTCCGGTCCTGGCTCGGAGACCAGCCTGCTGTGACCTTGGGCAGAGCACTTCGCCTCGCTGAGCCCCATGGCTGGGGCTCTTTGAGATCTCTAACTCTATGTCAACACACAGGAGTGGGCTTCCCGGAAGTGGAGTGATTTTTAAGCTGATGTACGCTTTTCTGTGAAATTGTAGCTATTTTTATTGGAAAACTTTTCATTTAAGCCCCTGTGCTGAGTGTAAAAACAGCACTAGCTACAAGGCATTCATATTTTGTGATTTATTTGGAGTATTAATATTATATCAGAAAATGGTAGTTTTTTGGTTAAATATATTTTAAAAAGGCTTCTGCATTCTTAAGTGTGATTTTATTGTACCTTGGGGTGACGATTTTTCTCCATGAAGAATGGATCTGTGGTTTATACTGAACTTTCACACCGAGGCTGGCCCTGAGACTGCTCTGTGGCTTTACGTCCTTCCCAAAGCTACAGGAGCTTCTAGTTTCCAAGCTTGTTGCAGAGGAGACCAGGTTGCAAGCTTCTTTCTAGAACTCCGGGTAACCTGAGACTAGCCATGCCTATGTCCAGCCACACACTGGGGTGTCTTAGGGGGAAAAAGGGCCCTTAGGGATACACCAGCCCAATTCTTCTTTTGATGAGGAAAACAGAGGCTCCGAGTGGAGAACTGGCTTTCCCAGGTGAAAGGCCTCGAGTCCTCTAGACCTTGATTATCCCACGTTCCTTACCTGGTGCAAACCCCGTCGCCCAAATGCGATCATCGATGCACATACCCAATCCATTGTTCATGCCCAGGGACACGTTCCCTGTCTCATGATTTGCTTTCCAAGCAACACAGGATGGAAGGGCCGCTGCTAATTGGGCACTCCAACCAGCATCTACTTTGCCCTGGACACATTTCTTTCCCCCACCAGCTAGGCAGAGAGTTTACTGGCATCATTTCTCCAGAAAGAGGCTGGAAGACTTAGTAAGTTCAAACTTTAACATTTTTATCAAGAATCCCAAAGGGCCACGCTTTTCTCCTCCCATTGTCACCGCCAACCCCCATCAGGCTTTCTCTACTGTAGGAAGTCAGGGCGCACAGCGCAGAACAGCACAGGCCAAACCAGCAGGCACATGAAACATTATCGAATCAACTGAGCAACCACCATCTGAGAGCCATCTTTGTTAAGGGCAAAATGAGCCACTCATGACACAGGAGGATACAGGAAAGACAGGACTATCTGGATTCTTCTGGAGTGAGGGAGGCTGGATTGTGCTTGAGGGGAGAGTTTCCTGTTTTCTCAGAAAACATGCAAAGAAAGGCTTCACACGCAACTAAGGTTACACACATATCAATATTTTCAAATTTCCCTTTTCAAAGATGGCTGCCCCTGCTGTCCATTCAGAGAGAGCTTGCAGCAGAATCTCTGGGCGTGGAGAGAGAGACAGGCAGCAGGAGAAATTTAGTTTTCCACAAAGGTTGTTGGTTTTTTTCCTTTATTGTTGGGGTTTAAAATGCATATAACTGAAGGCAAAGTCCAAGGCCTAGAGAAAGACATGAGGCCCAAGAGAGAGGCTCTGAGATTCTAAAGGCGGCAGAAGGATACCCACCTAAAAAGGCCACTTGAGCTGCAAAAAGGATGGAGCAGAGACAGAAAATGGGAAAAAGAGAAAAGGGGTGGGGGTAGGGTCGGGGAGGGGGAAAGTGTTAGGGAGGAAGAAGACAAATAAATACCAGTTCAGAAATTCAGACAAAGATATGGAGTAGGAGCTAGTGTATACCCCAGGTAAGAATAGATGGGCTGGCCTCCAGGTAAGAGCATTTGTTTTAGAAAATGTGAGAAGGGAGAAATAAGAAGAGCAATGGCCGGAGAACACAGCACCCTAGGGGCCCTTCAGTTGGTGGCAGTAGTGGCTGAGCTTCTCCAAGCCTCTCTCATGTCTTCCTGGAGTCTCAACAGGGGTCTAAGGAGACTCCATCCGGCCAGGAGAAGGCAGGGACTGGGGACCTTGATCTGGGGCCTCCCCAGAGCTCCCCAGCAGATGGCAAAGTCTTTTTGCTACTGAACTGCGGCCAGGGCTGACTCACCCACACAGGCTGTGCCATCTTCGTTGGGCTCGTAACCCCGACTGCACTTCTTGTTGGTCCGACATCTGTAGCTTCCATATGTGTTGACACACACGGGCTTGTCTCGAGGGCACACGAATGGGAACTGGATGCATTCGTTGGTGTCTGAAAGGGAAGGGAATCCTTCACTCAGGAGGGCATAGGTCCTTGCTCAGGCTCTGCTGTTCCACCCACTCTGTGACTGGGACATGTACCTTATCTCTGGGCCTCCACTTCTTCACTTCAGTCCCCTTGGCTGACTCCTACTGTGCTTGACTTCTACACGTTAGGGATGCTCAGTCTCAGTGCTGGGTCTTCTATCTACCATACTTTATCGAGGTGGTCCCTTCATACATGAATGATTCCAGACTTCCTATCTCCAGCCACAACCTCTCCCTGGGGATCCCAACTCGTGAATCTGTCTAACATGCATCTTAAACTTAGTAGGTCCCTCCAGTCCTCAAACCTCTCCTGCCCCCTGTTCCCAACTTCCCTAACTCAATCAATAATCAAGCAGAAACCAGTAATACCCAATTCTTTCTTTTTCCTCATCAATGTAACAACAGATCCCATTAGTTCTGCCCCTACGGTATCCCTCTTGTCTGTCCACCTACTTCTCATTCTCATTCTTCTGCCACCAGCCATTCCCAGCCAGCACCGTCTCTTGCCTGGATTTCTGCAGCTGCCTCCTGACTGGCCTCTTGGCTACCATGCCTCCCTCCAATCCCATCTGCAATTCGGCAGCCAACGTGATCTTTTGAACATGTGACTACGTCATGCTACTCTCCTGCTCAACTGTGCAGGGCCCTAAGAACAAAGTCCAGACACCTTTCCGGGGCTCCAAGACTCTCCCGGACTTGGATCTGGCTCCTCTGTGCTCTCTGGGCGCATCGGCCTGCTTCCTGTTCCTCTGACATTCCAAGCCTTTTTCCTGCCTCGTGGTCTTCACTTCCCTCAGGTATTTCCATGGCCAGACCCTTCTCATCCTTTAGGTCTCAGCTCAAAGGTCCCCTCCTCTGAGACCCTTCCTGACCACTCTGTCTAGAACAGTCTCCAGAGAGCACCTTGCTTAACGGGTTCTTAACTCATCTAGTCCAGCTGTAGGGTCACGTGTGATGGTCTGTCTCCCCCCACGAGGATGAACACCCACCAGGGGAGGTGCTTGGTCTGCATTCCCAGCTCCCCACATGGGGCCCGGTGTGTGGGGGGCACATATATGTCCACTGGAAAAGGAAAAGGAAGAGGCGGCTGGATTGGGGATCTCACAGGGACCTTCCAGGGCACAAGGAAGATGCTGGAATTTCTGTGTGTGCGCACCGTCTGTTTGGAGTGGCTAGAGTGGGGACATGGAGAGTGGAGGGGACTCATTTTCTCCTCAAGCCTCTTAGAGCCATGCTCCTCCACTTTCTTACCTGGGGTCCTTTGTCCACACAGTGCCCTCCACCGGAACACTTTCTCCCCTCTCTTGGCCTGGCAAACTCCTCATCACCCTTCAGGTCTCAGCTTACACCTTGATCTCTCTCGGGTGTCTTCCTGAACCCTCCTTAGACTGGTTTGGGCCCCACCTCTTTGCTACCTCACAGCCCCTTCCCTCCCCCACCCCAGCCTCTCATACTCTGTGGGCCTCGCTGTTAACGTGTGTGCCTCTCCCATGGGCTCCAAGCCCTGGAGAGGGACTCTCTGTCTTGTTTACTCTTGTATCTCAGTTGCACACACATTTGCCTGGGGCGGACGGACATCTGCAGAGTAAACTCGGAAAGAATGCTTCCTGTGGGCTGAAAGGCCGGAGGCATCCTTGATCTGACCCCTTATTGTCAGCCAATGGGATGGAAGACATTTGTGAGCCTTCTGGATGCCCAGCCTCCCACTCCAGTCCTTGGGGGACTTTTCCAGAGCTGCCATCCTGGCAGTGCCACAGCTCCCTGCCCACCTCCCCCCATACTGCTCAAGGCTGCCACCTCCTTGTACTGAGACCATATCCCACACCCTGGTTTGCTCCAATGCCCTTGCGGTTCCACCGGCTGGCCAGGCTGAAAATGCCAGCTCTCTGTGGGGCCCTGTGCCTACCCAGCCTCCACAGCCCCCCAGCAGTCAGGCCTCCCTGTGAACACTGTCCAGGCCGTGGTGTGTCTCGTGGCCATTCTCTCTGTATTCATGCCTCGGAAGCTCTGCCAATTCCCAGAACTGTGGTGATTCAGCCTGCCGGTCGCTAATGTCACTCCCACCTTAGTGAGTCACATGGTGGTTGTCTTGGCATCTGGAGCCCCAGGGACAAACAACAGGCTCCCCTCCCCACTTTCTACCCCTTGTCTGCAACCTGAGCCTTGCCAGGATGCAGGCTGACTGTCCCCAGGGAGATTCTGGCCTCTGCTCTATCCCCCGGTGCCTGCAGGCAACTCACCCATGCAATGGCCATTTTCCTGCTGGGAGAATCCTTGGCCGCACTGCAAAGTGGGCAGAAGCAGAGACACTAGTGAGTTGAGAAGATGGCATCTCAGGCCCTATCACAGCCACAAAGCAGCTGTCACCCCGGCCCCAGAATGAGGGATGTTCTTAGCTCTGGGCCTGGAGGGGGCCCCTCCCTGCCAGGACTCCTTCCCTTGCACTGAGAATAGGACACTGGGGGGAAGGCCAAGAACAGATTCAGTCCAAACTCCTACTATTCCCCTCACGCGGGACCCATATGTCTGAGCGGGACGGGTAACAGAAACTGGCCCTCCCGTGGCCTTGCCCTGAGCCCGAGGCTAGGTGTCAGTTGGGGCAAAGGGTAATGAGGGGTGGGAGAAGCTTTCTGAGGTGTCTGCTCACTCCCCACACCCTCTTCTCTGAGAGCCTTCCCCACTCCCAGGGGTGGCGCCTGCCAGCCAGGCTACCCCCCATCTCTCTGGGCAAGGCCAGCTGGACCAGGGGTAGGCATCCCAGCAGGAGGATGAGTCAAAGACGTTGCAGCTAGAATTTGAACTGAGGATGAGACAGATTTGGAAATCTGGTGACTCCAGGCTGTGGGGGCTTTGCTAGGTCTGTATGGGGGTTTCGGGGGCAGCAGACTGGTGGCAGGCCAGGGAGACTCAAAACAACACTTTACACAAGACAGAAAATGTCAGCTGTCAGTACCAAGCGGGAGGGTGGGGCGGTGGGGATTATTAGGGAAGGGTAATGACCTCCGCACCCCCAGGCCAGTGCACGAATGACAAAGGTCCTTGAGCTCCTGGGGCTGAGGCCACTGAGCTGCATGGTTCCTGCGCATCCTTAGCTTTCCATTGGCTTTGTGAGCTCCCCTGGAAGTTGCCTTAGAGGTCCCCTCTTCGGTGTGAACTTAGGCGGGTTCCTGTTATTTGCAACCAAGTGACCCCCCTCAGAGTTAGAATCTAGAGCTCTTTTTCCAAGAGCTCCCAGAGGCCTGACCCCACCCTCAGAACTAACACAAGGCTTGCCAGAGATTTGGAAAGAGCTGGGAGGGAAGCAGGAGACCTGGGGTCAATTCTTAACTCTGCTCCCAATTGGCTGTACAGCCTGGTGGGTTCTCCCACTTGGTCTCGGTTTTCCTCCTCTGTAGAATGGGTGCAAAAATACTTGTCCTGCCAATACCCCCGGATTTCTGTGAGGAGCAGAAGAGATGAGCATGTGGCACTATTACGCGAACTACAAATGGTGGGATCATCATGAAGCCTGCCCTTTGCTAGGGTTTCCATCACGCTAGAGGCAAAGCCTGCAGATTCCTGGGAACCACTTCAGCCCATGGGTTTGTGGATGAGGCCTCTTTGCTGGCCACCAGCCCCGATGCCTTGCTCACCTCCAGTGGGGCCGGGTCCTGAAGTCTGTCCTCATCCCGGGGGTAGGGGATCTCTAGCACCGAGTTCATCTCCCCGCTGGCCACGTTCCGGCTCACCACCTTGCCATCCGGCCATGTCACCTCCACGCTGCTGGCTTCATCCTTCCCTGAGGGACAGACGGAGAAAAGGTCAGCAGCGGAGGAGGGCGGGAGGGGGTTCTCATTCATTTCCTCACTCGTTGAATAAAAGACATGAGTTGAGCATTGTTCTAAGTGCTGGGGGAGCAGCGAGCGTGCAGGGTCCAGCGGAACTGCCGTGATGGTGATGTCCGTCTGTGCCGCCCAGCACGGCGGCCACTCGCACATGTGGCTGTGGAGCAGGGAAGCGGGGCTGGTGTAGGAAGGAACTGAATTTTAAATTCAATTTAGTTTTAATTAAGTTACCCTGAAATAGCCACCCCAGCTAGTGGCTACCATACTGGACTGTGGCACTCTAGAACTTTTAGTGGACAGGCCAGTCAGCATGAGGCTGTTTTGGGGAGAGGGTAAAGCCTGGTGATGAACAGCTGGCTGTGGAGTCCTGGGTTCGAATCCTGGCTGTACCCCTTACCTGGGAGGTTGGAAAGAACATGGTGGGGGTGGCTATCTGGGAGACCTGGGGACACGTCCCAGCTCTGCAGCCGACGTGCTGCATCATCGGGAGCATGTCACATATTTATCTTTATATTTGTATTTATATTTGTATTTATATTTATGTTTATAGCCTGCTACGGGCAAGGCTCTTTTTGTCACTGGGAATGTCCTGGTTTTCAGGGAGCTTCCACTCTAGTCGGGATAGACAGGCAAACAGATGAACAAATAAGTAATGTCAGCTATTGACAGGTTCTATGAAGAAAGTGAAAATGGAAATGGAGTGAAGAGGCACTGGGGCTGGCTGGGGTCAGGGCAGTCAGGGATGGGTTCTTGGGGAGAAGGCATCTGAACTGAGCTCTAAATAAGAGCTGAGGCGATTAAGACCGAGAAGGGGGCGGGCGCAGGAGCAAGCCCACTCTGCAAAGCCGAGATGTGGACAGAAGCTGACAGAGACGCTCGGAGAATATTCCCGCTGCATCCGTCGCACACATCCACGGAGCCATGCATTACATCATTGGCAGAAAACAAGTTGGAGAGATTTGTCAGGTGTTTAGGTATTGTCAGAACCGGCCCCGGCTCCCTGCTGAAGGCACCGTGGCAAGGTCAGGCTAATGGTGATGGATTGGGGTGGAGAGGAGAGGGAGCTGGGCCTCGCCTGCGGAGAGAAGCTGTTCTAGTCAGTTCCCTGGGGAGGAGGGAGCGCTCGGCAGGGAGGGAGAGAGGGTGCAGCCTCTTGTTATCACCCAGCCGAGCTGACCGGATGTGGGCGGCTGCTCAGGAGTCCACACACACACGCTCCCCCAGCATCACTCGTGGGCTGAATAGATAATGTCTCACCCACGTGGAGGTGCTCCTTTCCCCCAACGTCTGCAGACACTGTGAGAAAACAAGTGAGACCGAAGAGTGCCTTTGAATTTATAGTAGCTTTTGGCCGTCCTTGTCCATCTGTGGATTTTACAGTGACAGACACGCTGGGCAGAGGGTAGTCTGTGAAACATCTTCATGTATAAAAGGGTTCCCATATTCCAGAAAAGGCGTGGAAGCCACGTCCAGACTTTGGGGAGAAATGCTGTGTAGACTCCTGTGCTGCTGTGGCTCTGGGGGTGGGGCTGAGCCAGCGTGGGGTGCAGGGAGGCCCAGTCTCCTTGGAACCTTCCAGCCGCCCTGCTGCTGTACTTCCAGGAAGTGAGGGCAGGGACCAGCTGCCACACTCTGAAGGGTCAACGTGAGCGGCCCCCGCTCTGTGGGCAGGTGGGCGGCAGTGCCAGCGAGAAGCGCCCGGGGGAGCAGAGACTCCCACGCGCAGTGCAGCTCTTCTTCCCACAGAGATCCTCCCTCGCAGGCCGCCTTCTGGTCCTGGGGTTCACTTTATTCAGCAGGAAAACATTTCTCAGAACCCCTTGACGGCCCCACCCCCTCATTCTGTAATAACTTCTTTTGGGGAAGGGGGTAGAATTGGGATTGGGTGGCAGCTACAGACTTCTTTCGGGTTTGAAGTAGTTTCTGGAGGCTCTGGCATGTGTAGGGTGTGCAGTGTCCTTATGTAAAAAGTAAACATTTTTCCATAAAAAAAAAAGGAGACAAAGAGAAGCAACTGTTTGTCACCTAAGCCAACAGAACAGCTCCATGAATACATTTCCCAGCCTGGCTGAAGTGCTACAAATAACTCAAAAGAGTCACCGAATATTCATAGATGATCACAAATTTACATCCTGGGTTTGCTGCACATATTTCTGAGTCCTGCTTCCTTCCTTCCTCCAGACCCAGGGAGGGGCCGGGCCTCTGAGATGAGAAAGCCAGCCGAGCACATCTCAGTGGGACTTGCTCCCCTGCCGGTGATTGTTTTGCTGACTTGGGTACTCTCTGGGGGCCTCAGTTTTTCCATCTGTAAGATGGGGGTGTGACCTGAGCTCTAGCACTTCTGGGAAGCACAGTTCTTCCCTGGAATGTGAGGCCTGCCCCGCTGTCACCGTCAGCATCTCCACCCTCATCATCTCAGACATGGGGGCAGCCTGCCGTTCCCAAAGGGCTTTCACTTGTTGGCAGCAAAGCAAGAAAATATGTTCACCAAACTCTCCCAGGTGACTCTCCGAGATAGCACATCAGATCCTCATGGCAGCTCCATGAGGAAGGAAGGAGATTCAGCAGGAAGGAGACAGACCCTGGCCCGTCCTGCAGGAGCTGAGTCCTGGGCGGGCAGTGATTATGTTATAGGCAACTGGGAAAGTGTAGACATAGCATGGGTACCACTAGGCGAGAGAGGCGGGTGCTAGCCGTCATTTCAATTGGGTGCTGTAGAAGTGTGAGAGTTTGTGAGGCAGTGAAGGAGAGAAAGGGGCGCGCCAGGTGGAGGGTGCAGTGTGGGCGAAGGCATGAGGTGTGGCAAGGGCCTGTGTGCTTGACGATCAGGAGAAGTGCAAACTGGGGGAAGCAGAGCCTGAGGATGTGCATTGGGTGGGGTGGGTGAGAGAGGAGACTGGGAGGGACTCTGGAGCCTTAGCATGTGTGGCCCATTTGCACCCTCCCAACGACTCTTCGGGGGGGCGTTTTATCCCCACTCCTCAGATGCAGACACTGAGGCTTGGCGAGGTAAAGCGAGCTGCAGGGGTCCGAGCTAGGACTGGAAACCCAGGCTCCGGCCCCCAGGCCCGGCTGTTCCCTCTGCCCCAGACATTGCCGGTCTTCATGCAGCTGCACAGCCAGGGTTCCCCCAACTCCCAGACACTGCACAGGGCGGCCTTTAAGTGGCCTGCGTGCCAGGCCTGTGGGTCTGCGAGCAGAGGTGGCCCCATTAACCAGCCACCGCCCTCTGGCAGCTTTGAAAGGACAAAGGCCAAGGAGGCACAGAGAACTGTGCTTTTCAGAAGAATTACAAGCGAAGCAGATGGTGGGGATACAGTTGGCGGAATATTTTTGCACTTTAATAAAGCAATTTTCATGTGGGCCACTGAATTTTCCTTCCCTAAATGAGCACCAGCCGCATGAAGGCAGCTCTGAGTCACTTGGAAGGTGGTGTGTGTGTGTGGGGGGGGGGGGGCGGGGGGGTACCCTCAATGCCTGAGGTGGGCTGGCCGAGTCGGGGAGCCCCTGATGGAGGCTGGCGGGGGGCAAGTAGATGATTGGTATTTGTTTTCACATTTTGGGTTTTGTTGAGCTGCCTCAGCCCTCTGCTGGCTAGGAAATGAAGATCCAGAGTGTGGGATACACAGGAGTGGGTGTGCAGAAGCAACCGGGGGCTCTCAACAAGGGCTGCGAGTGGAAACACTTATTTATGAGCCTGGCGGGCCTTCTGCACCAGGAGGAGCAGGGAGAGGCCAGGGCGGGGTGGAGGGGGAGGAGGAACAGGCCAGGGGCCCACTGAGCAGGGGTGGCTGGGGTGGAGGCTAACGCCTCCAGGAGGGACAGTTCCGCAGGATGAAGCTGAGAGCGCTCTGTGCAAGCGTGGGCCCTCTGGGAACCCTCCGGACAATAAAAGATCCAGTGAGGCACCTGAATTTTTATGGTGTGATTCCACACAGCCCAGATCCTCTAGATTTGGGAGTACATGGGAGGGTCTGAGAAGCTGAGTCCTCTAACCACACACAGCTCAGGGCTGACTGAGCAAGGCCTGCAGCTCCTGCCAGTGCAAAGATGAGCTGGAGAATGTGCTGGGGTGGGGGGAGGGGCTGGGGAGAGGGGGTGTGAGGAGAAGGAAGCACCCAGGAGGCTGTCTGCGGAGAGGCTCACGTATGCACCCACGTACATGTCCACATGCTCATCACCTCTGGCTGCAAAGTCAGGAGGAGGACGGGTGACCCATGGACGGAGGAAGGAAGCAGGGGCAGGTGGGGTGAGCAGGCGTGCTGTGAGTGCTGGAAGGGGAACTTCCTGCAGGCCTCTCCCCCAGCGACCTCTGCCTTCAGCGCAGCTTCGAGCCCCACATCCACTTCTCAGTAATTCGCACCTTTAAGGCAGGACTGTCTTGCCTTCATGCTCTGGACATGCCCCTTCTTACCCAAAACATCACAAAACAAACTGCTCAGGATTGAGAAACATCTAACTATCCATCAATAGGGGATAGATAAATTATGAATGCTTCCACACAATGAAATACTGTGCAGCAAAAAATTAAAAATAGAGCTGCTGTACGATCCAGAAATCCCACTTCTGGGTATTTAACCGAAGAAAACAAAAACACTAACTCGGAAAGGTAGTATATATATGCACCCCTATGTTCATTGCGCATTATTTACAATAGCCAAGAGATGGGAGCAAACTAGATGTCCATCAATCGCTAATAAATGAAGATGACGTGACACACACACACACCATGGAATATTACTCGGCAGCATAAAAGAATGAAGCCTTGCCATTTGTGACAACATGGATGGGCCTAGAGAGTATTACGCTAAGTGAACTAAGTCAGACAGAAAATGACAAATACTGTCCCTGGGACCCCTGCTAGTGGCCCTGCGCTCCTTCGAAGCGTCCCTCCTCCCCCCCCCCCCCCCCCTCCCCAGAGCTCGGCTTTGGCTTTCCCAGTTCTCTGGACCTGCTCCATTCCACCTGCCCTCAGCCTGGCCCTGGTGCTCTGACAGCCTGACCCTGCCTCCCTTTCCAGGCTCTGCTCCCGCCAGACCATTCCCTTTCTGTGGACCCACTGAGCACCCTCCTTTCTGGGCCTTTGTTCAAGCCAGCGCTGCCCCTGGAATGCTCTCCTCAGCCCCCTATCCACACCTTCTAAACTCCCACCATCCTTCTGGACCTAGTTCTGGGCTCACATTCTTGGGAAAACTGCCCAGAGCAAAACGAGTATCTCCTTCCCGGGTCCTCTTGCAGCCACTGGGCCAGGAAGATGGCACATCCAAGTCTGCTTTGCACCGAGTCCCTGTGTCCATCTGCTTCTCTCACTGGACTGTGAGCTTGGAGGGCAGGGAGCCTTTCTTCTTTGCCTAATCTGTCTCTTTCCCCGTCTCTGTGTCCCTTGGTCTCCCCCAGGCCCTGTCTCAGTCTATCTCCACCCTGTTCTCTTTCCTCAACCCTTCCTTCCACCCAGCCTTCCCCATGGGCCCCCTCTCGTCCTGTCCCATCGCTGGCCCCTCCATCAATCAGGAGGGCCTGCGCTGTGCTGGGCCCATGAAGAACCTCATGAATGTGGGAGTCTTGGGGCTGCAGGGATGGAGCCTGTTTGCCCTCGCTGTGTCCCAGGCTGCTGGCCCTGCTGCCTGCTGAGCTGCCTTGGGGAGTCTCACTGCCAAGCCCAAGGCTGACCCAAAGGGCCATTCTCAAAGAGCAGCCTTCCTTCAGTGCCTCTCTGGCCATGGATCCGGGCAATAGAGAGGAGTGTGCAGGGGGCCCGTGGAGCAGTTTGAGCCAGAGTTCAGACCCGGAACAAATCCCATGGCTTGCAAGATGCAAGGATTGGCAGTCAGGAGGGGCTCCCACTAGGTGCGACATCCATAATCCTGAGCATGGGAGGCAGATGGTCATGAAGGGCACAGAGGCTCTTGGGCCCCCATGATCCCGCCAAATGACCTGGCCCGGGCTGCCTAGGTGAAGAGCAGAATTGTTATCTTGGAAGGGCAGGATTGTTATCTTGGAAGGGTCCCCTCAGCCCAGCCTGCACCCTCTCCAATCCAGGATCCCTCGGGGGATGTCCGACTGCCAGTTTAGGCCCAATCCTGGCAGTCAGACATCCCTCTCTCAATCTTGGACCGCTGGCTCCTAACTGCTCACCTGCCTGATTGCCCCTAACTGCCCCCCCTGCCAGCCTGATCACCCCTAACCGCCTCTGCCTGCTGGCCTGATCGCCCCTCACTGCCCCCCCTGCCGGCCTGGTTGCCCCTAACTGCCCCCCTGCCGGCCTGATCACCCCTAACTGCCTCTGTCTGCTGGCCTGATCACCCCCAACTGCCCCCCCTGCTGGCCTGGTTGCCCCACGCAACCTGCTGTTCGGTTGTTTGGTCGCCTCTCACTGCCTGACCCCCCCCCCCCAGCCAGGTCGCCCCATGTGGCCTGCTGCTCGGTCACCCCTCACTAACCCCCCTGCCGGCCTGGTCACTCCACGAGGCCCACTGCTCGGTCGTTTGGTTGCCCCTCACTAACCCCCCTGCTGACCTGGTCGCCCCACGAGGCCCACTGCTTGGTCGTTTGGTCGCCCCTCACTAACCCCCCTGCCGGCCTGGTTGCCCCACGCAGCCTGTTCGGTCGTCCGTTCTGTTGTGATGGTCACTTAGGCTTTTATATAGATAGATTGTAGCACCTCATGAGGTGCTAACACAGGTGAGAGGATGTCTGATTTTGAACCTAGGTATATTTGACTCAAATGCTTTCTTAACCATTGTGTTTCAGTAAAGACACTCTTGGATCCCCACCTCCACCCCCAGTGTTTCTCAACATTTTTTCCACAATTGCCCCTCCTCCTCAAGAAGCCTTTTTAGAGTTTTATTTTCCTAATTCCCTTCCTCAATTGTGTTTCTTTAAAAATGTTGTATTTTGAAATAATTATAGAGCCACAGGCAGTTGCAAAGACACTACAGAGAGATCCTGTGTACCTTTCATCTGGTTTCCCTCAATGGCTACATCTCCCGGAACTATCACACAAGCTCAACACCTGAAAGTGGATGTTGGCACAAGGTGTGTGGGTAGTTCTATGTCATTTTATCATGTGTGCAGATGCATGCAACTGCAACCACAGTCGAGAGACTGGACCGCCCATCACCAGCAAGACTTCCTGGGGCTATCCCTGTACAGTCCCACCCACCCCTCTTCTTTTCACCATTCCTACCCCCCAGCAACCACTGATCTATGTTCCATCGCTACAATTTTGTCATTTCGAGAATGTTATATAAATGGGATCAACAGTATGTGACTTTCTGAGATTGGCCTCACCCCCGCCCCCCACTCACCATAACGCCCTTGAGAGCCATCTAGGTTGTTGTGTGTGTCAATAGTTCATTCCTCTTTGTTGCTGAGTAATAGTCCATGGTGTGGGTAGACCACAGTTTGTTGAACCGTTAACCTATTGCAGGGCATCTAGGTTGTTTCTAGTTTGGCCCATTACAGATAAAGCTATTATAAACCATCTTGTAAAGATTTTTTTGTGGACATAAATTTTCACTCATCTGGGAGAAATACCCAGGAGTGCAATTGTTGGATCTGATAGTAGTTGTGTGTTTAGGTTTTTGTTTTTAAAAGAACTGGCAACGTGTTTTCCAGAAGAGCTGTGCCATTTTACATTCCCACCGGCAATGTGTGAGATCCAGTTTCTCTGCATACTGGCCAGTGTGTGCTGTTGTCACCAGGGGTTTGGTGAGGCACTTTAGTCACTGAGACAACTCTCAAGAGGCCCGGGAAATAAATAGTCTGGTGGAGGCCAGTGTTTGAAGCACAAGGCCACAGCCTGGACAAATGGAGAATTAAATACTTTGACCCCCAGGTGAATAATCCGACAGAGGCACTGGGGTGAGGACCTCTGTAAGAGGCGGGGCACTCCTTCCTGAGCTCATGTTCACCTCAGAGCAGGGCTGCCTCCAACAACTGGTGTCTCCACCGCTGTCTCAGCACCATGATGCCTGGAAGATGCTCGAGCTGTGAGTCCTGCATCACTCGGCATGGACCCGCTGTCCCATCAACAGCTCATTGCCCACCCTCTCCCCTGGCCCTGACTCACCCAAGCCAAAGTGTGCCACGGGCTCCATCTCGCACAGGTAGCCTGAGCCCCCATCGATGATCCTCAGGTGGGCCCCACTCTTCTTAGTGTAGAGCACGACCTTTGCCCCCCTGGCGAAGGCCCCAAACCGGGTGCGTGGTACCACTCGAAGCCAGTTGTTGTTGAAGCCCTGTAGGGAGGCAGGGAGGCAGGCCAGGCATCAGCGGGGTGGGCGGAGGAGCAGGGACCTAGGGCAGGAGACGGAGAGAGGAAGAGGAAGAGGAAGAGAAGGGGCAGAGGAAAGAGAGAGGAGGAGGCCGGCAGGAAGGTGAGCGAGGCAGACAGGTTGGCTAAAGTTTGGAAAGAGAAACAGTGGAAAAGAGGGGAGAAAGCCAACAGCCCCAGGAAAAACAGTTTGTGAAGTGCCGTGGAAGGCAGAGGGGCAGAGGGCTTGTCCCGGGAGGCAGCCCTTCTGGGGGTTTATGATGTTGCTGGGAATTTTTTTTGCCTCCTCCAGGCGCCAGCTGTCCATTTCCTGCCATGAGTCCCCGGCTCCTCTGCCCTCATCCACCCTAGGCCCAGGGGACCACCCCAGGCTGGGCTCCGTGGGTCCCCATGTCCATGCACACCTGATTCCCGCGGAAGACAGACAGCGGCTGAGCCATGGATTCTCCGTGGGACAAAATGAGGTCCAGCATCCCATCTCCATCGAAGTCTGTCACCACACCCCCTGCAACAACACCGATAGCACCGGCCAGGAGACCCTGGGGCAGCCCCGAGTGGGGAGGTGCTAGGCCTGAGACTGTGGCTGCTACCCCCGCCCTCCCCTTCCTAACAGACACCTCGTGCTAGGAATTCACAGAAGAGGGTTCCCTTTCCTGCCCTGGGACTTCTGCACGGGAATGGGGGCGCTAATTATTCAGACCATGAGGACTTCTTTCTGGCCTTTGTATTATACACGCCTGTTATATTGGCACAGTTTTTGTCAATCTACTAAGTCTTTGCATACACATGGTCTCCTTGGGTCCTCACTACACTCCAGAGAGGTGAGAAGGGCAGATGTAATAAACCATTTTATGGATGTGGAGAACAAGACCCGGACCAAGTACCTTTTCCAAGACCACTCTTTCTCTGACACCAGGCTGATCGCCAAGAGGGGAGGGGTTAGACTTCAGGACCCCAGCCTCTCCTTTCTATCCCCACCCGACAAGGCATCGCCAGAGAACCCACTGCCCACAGATTCTCGGCCTGGCCCTGCCCTCAGCTGCCCTGGGACTGGGAGAATGGACCATCCCCTGCCTGACACTCTCAGGGGCTCCCCCTTCTCCACTCACCCCTGCTCTAGGGTCTTAGCCCTCAGAGTGGGATTGGCTGCCTCAGGCCTCCCTCCCGCATCCCAGACAATGGGAAGCACTGAGACAAGGGAGTGCAGGCCGAGCCTTAGGTGCCCTCACCTGTGCCCCGGCCCTCAGGCTCCAAGGCATCGCCAGGATTGAGCTCCTCAATGAGGGGGTCACCGTGTTCCCTGCGGATGACGCTGTAGGAGAAGAGACAGGCTGTTCATGGATGAGTAAGTAGCTGCTGATGCCTGAGTCGGCACCTGGACCTAGAGACCTACTTCTTACTCCAGTCTCGGCCCCTTGAGCATCCCCTGGTCCCACTGTGCATGGGCTGCCACCTGCATGTCTGTGGAGCCCCTCTTCGCTCACAGACCCTGTCTACACCCTGCCTGTTCTCTTCTTGGGTTTGAATTCACATCGGTAAAAATTGATTTTTCCTTTTCTAATGGATGAATTACAGACAGCCTAGGGAAGGGCAGTTGATGGATGGAGAAGGGACAAGGACACAGCTACCTTAAAATGACCTTCACGTGACTCTGGATTTTAAAGTTCCGGATGGTACCCAGGGTTCAAACCCCACTCAAATGCCACCCCCCCCAAGTTCTCACTGGTCGTCCCGCTGGAGGCAATGCCTTTCTGCTCTGCCTTTATCACTTGCCTGGCCTTTATCACTTCCTGCCTTGTGTTAAAGCTTTGTATGAATGTGTCTTATCTCCCCAGTTAGACTGCGAGCTCTTTGCAGGCTGGGACCATGTATTATTCATCTTTGCATCTCCCACAGCATCTAACATCGTGTCTGGCTCTCAGAGCGCTCCAAGCACACGTCTGTGGGATACACAGATGAATTCCAGAGGCAAAGGGAGGAAACGGGGCCCTTGGTTGCAGGGGTTCTGTCTATTCTGACTCCGTACCACAGTAATATTTGTTCCAGAAAAGTCCACTGTGGAAGTCCTGCTCTTCCTCCACACTGAGCTGACTGCTGCCGATGGCGTGAGCTCTCCTCCCTAAATTTACTCACTCGTTAGACTCTCCCAGCCTTGGGTATGGAACAAACAGGGGGCAAACAGGGGCCAGAGGGGTTCTTAATTACCACCCCCCCCCCCACACACACACATTGCCGGTGACTGTTGTCCGCCCAAATCACAGAGTCACCAGAGGGCTGCGATGTGGCCAGTGCTTTCAGGAGGGGACTGAGTCCCCTGAGCTGGAGCCTGTGGGTTTGGGTGGCAGAAAGTATTGGTACAACTGCAGGGTGTCTATAGGGTGCAGATGCCCCGAGTGATGTCCTCCATCCACACGGGGCGTCTGTGCTGATGTCCCTGTGAGCAGTGTGCCTGGTGCACTTGGCTGTGTGCACACCTGCTGGAGGTGTGTATGCCTCAGCCTGCTGACACCCATGTCCCTTTGACTATTTGGGTCCTGCAGACTCTGCCACATCTGGGCAGAGACACCCCTTGGTTCAGGCGACCAGGCAGTTAAGGGTTCCTAAGGATAAAACCCAGCAGTTCCAATGCATTTATGTATTCGCTGAACAAGTTCTTCTGCAGCAACTTGTGTGTGCTGGGCACGGCGCGGGGGCCTGCGGCCATGCTGTGCATCGGGAAGGAAGGAGCCCAGGACCCATGACGACAGGAAACCTCATGCAGAGTGCTGAAGGCCGACTGGGAGGGGGGCCGAGGGGAGGGCAGAGCTGGGCAAGCTCATCCAGGTTTGGATAACCAGGGCAGGCTTCCTGGGGGAAGGGCTAACTCAGCTGAGACAAGCATCTTGAGTGAGTCCATGTCATTCGGACGAAGAGGCAGGAGTGAAGTAGAGGGTGTGGGCAGCCTGAGGGCCCAGGGCTGGCACAGCCCAGAACTGAGAGAAGCTGGGGGTGCCTAGTGTTCGTGGTAAATGGGGAGGTGAGAGTGTGGGGGCCGGGGACAAAACCGGTAGGTGTGGGATGTGCCAAAGAGGAGGCTTCTAAAAGGTTTCCAGTGGAAGAGGGGTATGGCCGGATTTGCATTTTCAACTGCTTGCTCTGCAGGACTAGACACAAGGAGGAGGCTGGAGGTGGGTACAGGAATCCCCTAGAGAGAGAGTGGGGTGGCAGAGGGTGGCGAGTGAGAACAGATCGGAGGCGTGCTTAGAGGGATGAGGGGTGTGAGCGTGTACGTCCCAGTGGGTGCCTGTGGTCCTGCCGTTAGGAACAGGGCCCCTTGTGCTCTCATGAAGCTTCCAGTCTGGGTGCTGCATTCCGTGGTCACCCTAAGTGTTGCTGGAGGACTTGCAGACAGTGACGCGTTGAGGCTCCAGTGCCTCCTACATGGAGACCATGTTCCATTCACGACAGGGACAGGTCGGGCTAGATTTCCAGAGTTTCCAGCTGTGTGGGGGGCCTCAGATGGGTGCTCAAGACCCAACCATCTGCCACAGGGATTTGGGGCATAGCCATGTCCCCGGGAAGTGACTTCCATGGCTGCTATATAGAAGTAAACACACTAATTCATGGGGCAACTGCGTGTCTAAGGACAGCCCTGTGCCAGCCGGCCCTTGGGATTGCCCAGAGGGAGGCTGGGAGGGGGGCCGGGCAGGCAGGCCGGTGGGTAGAGGAGGTGTCTGGGTTCTTGGGCCTCAGAGATGAGAGCACTGGACTCCTTGGTGATGAGGGGCCCTGGCAAGTGACACTTTATTAGCCAGAGAAGGAAAGCAGTGTCTCTGTTAACGAGTAATTGATCTTCCGCAATTAATCTGGAAGTTGTGAATAAGCTTTTTGCAAGGCACCTAATTAGTAAATCTGGTGCCTCCAGGGGGTGATTACATCCAGTCAAAGATGGATGCTTTGTTAATACTTATATTTTAAATGCACTTAGTCACAGCTCTCACCTTTTATTAACAGTTGGGACCCTCCTGGAGGAGGGGCTGGGACCTTGGGGAGCCCAGCAGGTGATCTGGCCCATTTCCCAAATCCAAGACCCCTGGCCTACCCGTTTCTCCCACCTGGTCCTGAGCCCCATTAGCATGTTCTATGCCAGGGACAGGGCTGTCTCAGGCCACACGGGTTCTGAGGCTTGTTCCCCAACAGCGGTTCTCAAACGTTATGCCTGATGCCTAATGCGCTTGTTAAAACTAGAGATTCCACCTGGCTGCTCTGGCTCCGTGGCTGAGCATTGACCTATGAACCAGGAGGTCACGGTTTGATTCGGGTCAGGGCACATCCAGTCAAGATTACAGGCTCGATCCCCTGTGTGGGGCGTGCAGGAGGCAGCCGGTTGGTGATTCTCATCACTGATGTTTCTATCTCTCTCTCCCTCTCCCTCTCCGAAATCAATAAAAATATATTAAAAAGAATAGCTTCCTGGGCCTCACATCCTGAGATTCGGATTCAGGAGATCGAGGTGGGCCCTGGGCTTCTACTTTAAGAACTCTGGGTGATCCGACGCCGACCGTCTCCAGACCCCTCTTAGACAAGTGTCGCCTCCAAACCCCCAGTCCTGCCTGCCTAGGCACAATGCCCAGATGCTTGCAGATTCCTTTCACTCGGTTACTTCATTTACTTGCCTACCATTAAGGTCTCATCCAGCATTTCCCAAAGGACGTCTTGCAGAGCACCAATCCCAATAGAAAAATCTTTGAAAAAAATGTCTTGTGGTCAAATCTATTTGGAATATTCCATCCACCTTTTGGGAAGTAAACATACGTATGGTCATGTTAAAGGCTCTGAGAAGTCCTGCAGTAAAAAAAAACCTGCCTGTATTTGCTTGACTCAAGCGTACTTAAACAGATTTGACTTTGTAACTGCTTTTTGTGTGTGTGTTTTTTTTTCCTGGGTACACTTTGGGCCATATCCCTCTGCCCACTATCCCCCCCAACACCAGGAGGCCCGCTTGTTACCCAGAATTCACCCTCCATGCCTGCAACCTCTTGCTCAATCTCTGTTCTTCCCTCCTCTCTGTCCCTTCATCAGGGTACCATCTTCCACCTCAGCCCTTGGAACGCCCCTTCTGAGTCCTGCACCTTCCTCCTGACCCCCCAGCTGCCAAAGGTGAGTGGGCATGAGCCTCGCTGAAGCGCCTACCGGAAGAGGCGGTTGGCTGAGGAGCTTCGGTGGGCGAAGTTGTTGAAGAAGATCTCTAGTTCCTGGTCGTTGTCAAAGTCGGCGGCGATGACTGTGCGGACGGGGGAGGGCATGGAGAACTTGGGGGAGGCGATGTCCTGGGAGGAGAGAGAGCTTCAGGTCAGCAGACAGATACGTGGGAGAATGGGAGTGGGTGAGAGGCCGACTGTCCCACTGGGTGGGTGTGCATGCACAAAGATAAGGCAGCTCAACCTAACACCTCCTCTCTCACCTCCCAGGTAAGGGACTTGGGGGGCTGTGTTGAGGACCACAGAAATCTCCACAGCTTGTAGAACAAGGAGGTAGGAGGGATAGTTCCAATTCACATCAGTGAAGCACTTGGCTTTTCCTAATTGTTATCACATGTAGCCTTCTCATCCTCACCTGAGGAAGCACAGACATTAGCATTCCTATTGTACAGGTGAGGTAACTGAGTCCTGGAGAGCCCAGAGTCGTAGCTAGTAAGTAGGGCCGTGGCCAAGGCTTCCGATTCCAGATGCTATGCCCTTTCTAGTACATCCTTACTCCTCCTTAGTGAGAGTCAGAAGCTGGGTGGATACAGAAAAGGGCTGTGCATTTGAATCCAGACTTCTCTGCTGATAAGCTGTGTGATCTTAAGGCAAGTTACTAAACCCGTCGGATGCCACTTTCCTCATCAGCGAACAGTAACAGTGGCCCAGGTTTGAGGGCTGCGTGTAAAATGGCTGGCATGGAGTGGGCAGGGATAGATCTCCGGCAGCCTGTCCTGGCCTTGCTCCTGCTCCCAGCCTCATGGAAGGGGGCAGAGGCTGCCTTCGGTTGTATTTTTGCTGCCTCTGTTTGATTATGTTGTTTCTTGGGCGTCTTTTGATGTTTTTAAAAAGACATTTGCTTTGGAAGGTTGCATAGATGCTTGTCCATGGCTCAGGGGGACCCCAGACTCTGGATAGCCCAGCCAGGACCCCAAAGTGTGGACAGGGCCTGGAAAAGGGTCCCAGGTGTGGGACTTGCCTTTGAAACAGGAGTGCTGTCTAAATCCCAGGGCCCACGTGGAGAGGGCTGGGAAGGGCACAGTGGTGGTTCTGGGAGTGCCCCTCTGACCCTCGCCTGGGCCTGCCCCTGGGCCTCGTACTGCAGGCCCTATCCGTTGGCTGCAGGAGTGAGCGGCCTGGGACTGCTGGCGAGCTGCCTGTTGTGGGGAGGCCAAGGAGGGAGGCTGTCCCCATCAGCTCAGTAATGAGGCTGATTAAGAGCCCGGCCAGCTGGCCAGGGAGGGCTGAGCAGGGCCTTAAGAGCTGGGGAACAAAGAGGACTCAGTATCTCCAACTCATTATTATGCTATCGATCCTGTAAAGATGGAAACCTGCATAGCCCCCGTGGGGCTGACCCACTGGACGCCTGGGCTTCCAAGATAATGTATGTAAAGTGCTTTGTGCAGTTCCTGGCCCATGGAAGGCACTTGATAAATGTAGCATCTGTATTATTATTATTATTATTATTATTATTATTATTGTTGCTCCTGTGAGCTCTGGGGAGGAGCCATCAGAGGGTTAGCAGGGTTTGTCACACTGACACTGGGGCTGGATCGTTCTTCGCTGGGGGGCTGTCCTGTGCATTGTAGGCTATTTAGCAGCATCCCTGCCCTCTGCAGACTAGATGCCCGCAGCACGCTCTGTCCATTGGTGACAACCAAGAAGACATTGCTCAGTGTCTTTGCCTGGGGTCAAAATTGCTACTGGTTGAGAACCTGAGTTAGAACAAACAGCTGAATAAAGGCGGAAATCATCCACATCCCAGGATCAGTGGCCCCGAGCTCAGGGCACACCTCCTCCCCACCGAGAGAGCTGGCTCTCAAGCCTCTGCAGGGAGGAGCAGCTGGGCCGAGCACTCCAGGGTGGCTGCTGACGGGGAGGGAGCTGGTGGAAGTCACCCAGACACAGGTGCCTAGAGACTTCCCTGAGACCATGGAACCTCAGGCTAACGCCGAACTTTCTCACTCCCTTAGGGGTTTCTGGCAAGACCCAGGTACCTCCAGGGCAACCCTGACTCCCCAAGACCAGCTCCAGCCGTCCACTACCCTTCTTGAGAAAGCCCCAAACTCCAGTTCCTCAGGCTGGTGGCACCTCCATTACCTTCAAAGAATTCCTGGCACCCCAGTCTATTTGACAGCTCGGAGAGGGCGCACAGAGTAGAGGGGCTTGCCCACCCTCTGCCATTTGTCCTGAGGGGGCAGCTGTTGGATCTGTGGCCTCAACCCCCTCCACCCCTACTCCCCACTGTACCCTGGGCCGGAACCTCATTTTGCAAAGCTCAGGCAGGGGCTACAGATGGGGTTTTCTGCCGCACCCAGAGAATGAAGTGCCCCTCAGAACCTCCTTTGCTCTGCCCACCTTGGGGGGCTGCTCCCTCTCCTCTGCTACTGGCTCTCTCTGCTCCGGCCACTAGAGATGCTACAGCAGCCAGAGTCCATCGCTGTCCCCAGATGCTGCCTTCCTTGTGGCTCCCCACCCCCACTCCCAGGCGCTGCAGAGCCACAAGCTCCTTCTCAGCCTGGTGGGAGGCACAGGCGGGGCTGCAATCCCAGGACCTGCAGGGCCACTCAGTGGTGGGGGGCGGAGAGAGAGGCCCCTTCTTACCCGAAAGCGGACCTTCCCGTGGGCGCTCATCTGCAGATAGAGGCGGTGGGGGCCGTTCCAGTTGCCGTAGACAATGTCAACTTTGCCATCGCGGTTGAAGTCCGCCAGGGCCACACCTCGCCCATGCTGGTGGGGGTCGTCCACACCTGGGAGGAAGGGCAGGCACCCTCAGGGCAGCGCCCCTGTGGCTCCAGAGACACTAACCTCGCAGGGGCTCCGCGATGAGCAACAAGGGAGGTGGCCCTCTGCTGTCCCTGCCCCCACGGGAGGGGGAGACACAGTTGCAAGTCTCAGAATGTTTCCATAGGGGTGGGAGGTGGGACAGCTGTCCAGCTGCAAGGGAATCAGAAACTTGTCTTCAAGCATTGTTTGCCCAGCAGGCACATTATTTTTACTCAGTTTTGGGGCAGCCTGGAGGAGACTAGGGAAAATTCTGGAACACTGAAGCTCTCCCCAGCACCCCAATACGGCCACTGGGACACATTAGGTTAACCAGCACTCTTTCGCTTAAGTCTCTCAGTGGCTCCCCAGTACTTTTGGGTCAAGTTGCTGCGGGGAGGACAGGTCCCTGCCCACCCTAGCTGGTCTCTATCTGGTGCTACTCTCCCTCCGACTCATAAGCTCTGGCCATCCCATGTTCCTTTCGTTCCTCAAATGAACCAAGCTCTGTCTAGCTTGTGGGTCTTTGCTCAAGCTGGTCTCTCCTCCTGGGATGCTCTCTTCCTGGCTCTTGGGCCCTGGCTCCTTGTTTTTCTTCTGCTATTAGCCACAATGTCACCTCCTCAGGGGAGCCTTCCCCGGTCACTCCCATGAAAACAGCCCTTCCACCCACTCTGTTATTCTCCCTGACAGCCCCCCCGCCCCATTCTTTTCCTGCACGGCACAGATCACACGCATAATCTCGTTCCTCTGGGGTTTGCTTGCTTAGGGTCAGTTTTCCTCCTAGTCCTCAGAGACCGTCTTTTTACTCACCTGTGTTCACCCGACATCTATCTCAGTGCCTGTGGTGACTTAGTCGTTTTCAGTAAATACTTACTGAATAAATAAAGAGGCATAAATAATTTACCAGAAGGCAACTGGGGATGTTGGTGACAGCAGAGGAAATACCGCACCCTGACAGAAACCCACAGCGTGCCCTGTGAGGTCTGGGAGCGGAAGCTGGTGTGTCCAATGTCACCTGCTCATGCTGTCCTTGAATCTGCCAGTGGCCAGCGGGACAGAGCTGATCCTGGGGGAGGATGGAGGGTGGCTTTGCCCAGGCGGCCTGGCTTGCTCAAGGCAGACATGTTCCCTTGGGCCAAGCACGGAGCTGAGAGATGGTGGATGCAGCTCTAAATACCCACGCTGACTCTTTCGGGGGGCAAACTGCTGTTGGTCATCAGGCCGTCAGAGAGGGCAGGCGACAGGGCAATAGAATGGGGAGTGGGAATCCCAGACCCTAGGACACAGGGAGCTCTTGCCAGCTGCAAACATAGAGAAACTGAGGACGGGAGCCAGGAGAAGGGGGTGCCGCCCACCCAAGGGCCTTGGAGGCTGAGCATCCTCTGGGAGAAAGGACCTGAAGGATGGGGGTGGGAGAGGCAGGGGAAGAGGCAGGGAGAGCCAAGCTTGAGAAAGAGGGTTTGCACAGAAGTGGGGGTGGCCTCCAGCCTCCAGGATTAATAACCCATTAATTCTCTGCAAAACCCCCCAGCCCTAACGCCAGTGGCCTTTTGTGTTGGCCCATTTCTCTCCTACCTACGAGGCACCCTGACAAGGAGCTGGTTCCCTTTCACGGGAATAATCGGTACCGGCTGCATTTCACAGCAGCATCTGTTTGGGTGATGAATGCCCTCTTGACATGTCTTGTTAAACCCCTGCAATCATTCTGACTTTCAATTACGGGGCCTCGCACCTTTCCTCTCTCCTCCCGCCTGATACCTTCTCCCACTCCAACTCGTTGGCTCACCTCTGCTTCCATCTCTTTAACACCTTATCAAATCCTCTAGGTTTTCTCCACCACCACCTCGCTTTCATCTTATGATTTCCAGCAATGAGAAAATTTGCTGCCAGACTATACAGCTCTAGGAGGGGCAAGCTGATGGGAAAGACAGGCCAGGGGAGCTGCCTCCAACTTTAGCTTTGCCTGGAAGGAGAGGGAGAGGCAGGATGGGGAGCTGACCAGCTACCAGGGTGTGTGTGTGTGGCGGGGGAGAGGAGGCGGGGATGGGGCAGTGGTCAAAACAGGGACTCTGAGCAGAGAGCTGAGGGAGAGGTACTCGTATGGATTGGCACAGGCGCTGGAGCTTGTAAGACCTTTGATCTATGACTCTAGGTCCCTGCTCACCCCTTCTTCTGGAGGCCAGAGATTGTCCCTAGGCCACCAAGAAGAAGGTGCAGGCAAATCTTTCATTCATGGGCAAGGCAGGAGGGCCTGAGCAGGGAGAAGTGGTTGGAGGGCAGACTGATTATATCCATCGACTGTTATTGTGTCCATTCTATCATTCAGCAAAATGTACTGGGTGACCACTGCAGGTCGAGCGTTGTGTCAAGAATGAATAGTACAGAGCCCGGTCCTTGTAGATAGAGCTTATTAGAGCACCTGAGTGAGAGGTACATGCCAGGGCGGTGGGAACACAGGAGGGAGTGCCAATCCTGCCGTGCGGCACAGAGAGGCTTCCCCCATAACACGTGAGCTGCGTTCTGCAGATACAGAAGGGAGAGAGGGCACTTCAGGTAGAGAGGACAGCAGGTGCAAAGGCCCTGGGGGAGAAAGGGAAGCAGAACCAACTGGAAGCCCGGAGTCTTATTTTGAGTGGATTTTATCCTGTTTCTTATTACAGCTATTTGTTTCTTTGTCTGTTTTCCCCAGCTAGAATGGCAGTGCCTTGTGTGAGTGTAAGATAGGGTGGGGTATGGTGGTCTTAGCCTCATTCAGGTCAGCATTCCCAGCTCTCAGCACCAGCCTGGCAGTTAGCAGGAGCTCAATAAATGGTTATTGGATTGGATTGAATGCTTAAGGTAAAATGTGGGGAGGGGACATGGAGAGAGGGGAATTGATGCTGAGACTCAAGCAGGGCTCAGAGGGACATGGGCCAATTCAAGCTGCTGGAAAATGGAGAGTGATCAGGAGTTCCAGTAGCAAACACCCACTGTGGCCTGAACCATGGCTGGGGAGGGAAGGGGGCGGTGCAATTGGAGATGACAAGCAACGTTCCCGTGTGTGGGGCAGAGGATGACTGTCCCGCTCTCCCTGAGGCCTGTGGGTCATGCTAGAGGGGGCGGGGCAGCCCAGAGTCCCTATGGGCCCGGGGGGCTGAGGACACAGGGCAGCGGCCACACTTACCAGCGCTGGCAGCTGCGTCCACGAAGGTGCCATCGCCCCGGTTATGGAAGAGGAAGTTGGGCCCATTCTCGTTGTCACAGAAGATATCTGAGGCACTGCTGCTGAGGATGGGGCCCACGCTGACACCCCGGCCCCCTGGAGAGGACATTGACCACAGTAAGTGGCAGAAGCAGAGCCCCAGTTTTGTGTGGAGGACTCGCTGCCGTGAGGCCTGCAAAAAGCTGGGCTTCCCGGAGCCCAGATCGGGGCTTGAAGTCCCCCAAACCCATGTGGAGGGGATCACACAGATGTTGAGGCAAGGGAGGAGCGAGACCAAGTCACTCTGTGCTACAGGAATAAGTCCATGGACAGAGAGAGGCTGACTTACCATAAACCCTAAACCCAGCTCTCACCGTGCTTGACACCCCACCCACGCCTCAAGTCAGAGATGTGGGATGGGTTCCTGTTCTAAGAATTCACAGGCATGGGCTCCAGCTATAGGTGCAAGATGCTGACCTTCTTTGTTCGACATTGGGAGCAACCTGCATGTCCGTCAACAGCAACTAGCTGTTGGATTATGGTACACCCAGATGGCGAACCCTTCTGTAGCTACTAAAAAGACGGTGTAGATCCATATGTACTGACTTGGAGGAGTGCCCTGGACACATTTTTAAGTAAAAAGCATTTCAGCCCTGGCCGGATGGCTCAGTTGGTTAGAGCATTGTTCTGTACACCAAAAGGTTACAGGTTCAACCCCCAGCAGGCCATTGATCGATGTTTCTTTCTCATCTCTCTCTCTCTCTCTCTCTCCCTTCCTCTCTAAAAATCCATGGAAACATGTCCTTGGGTAAGGATTAAAAGGGACAAAAAAGCAATTCACCAAGTAATTGTATTGTGTGATCTTACTTTTCTTAAAAAAAAAAAAAAAGTAAAATACATGATTCTTCTGAACATGTGCGTGCAAACTTGTTCTTGAGTGTGGGAAAAGTGGGAAAAGCTGCACCCTGAGCCACCTTGACTACTGGGTGGGATCAAATTTGGGGAAGGAAGAAAAAATGATAGTTGGCTTTTTTTGTGAATGTCTTTATATTGTTTATCTTGTTCTAACAAGAATTGTTTCTTTAGTTTAAAAGGAAAACATCCAATGAAGTATATTAAAAAGAAAAGAAATCAAGCCAGCCAACATTAGGATCTGAAGTCTCCAAGATCAAATTTGGGCTACCCATGTCAACAAGTCCAATCTTAAGACATCTTGAACAAACCACCCCAACTGGTGGGGTTCAAATTAAGCCCTGAAAACCACACCCCAAACATAGGAAACACCATGCAGAAAACAGCCGACCAGGGCCAGGACATGGATTCTAGCCCAACGTGGCTTTTTACAAGCCTTTGGGCCATTTGCGTTACACTTTTAGCCTCAGTTCCCTCATCTGCAAAATGGGAATAGTGTGACCTGCTTTTGTTGCTTCGGGTTTTTTAGGGGATCCAGTGAGATGAGCTACGTGGAAGGTCTTTGTGAATCCTACTGCCTTGCTACTCAGAGTCAGGCGCCTGGACCCGCCGCGGGCGCATCGCCTGGAGCTTTTAGAATGCAGATTTCAGAATGGTCAGGCCTTGCATTCCAACAGGACCCAGGGTGGTTTCTGCGCACAGTGAAGTCAGAAGTGCTGCAATGAAGGACTTTTCAGTGCAGAATAATTACAGGGGAATCAGAAGAACTTGATTTGTTTTGAACAACAGAGCGCTCAGGCAGACGCGAGTGATGTTGAGCCAGGCGCTCCCTGCCTGCTGCCTCTGGGTGCAGCCGAAGTTTCCACAAAGTGACTGTGCCAACTTAGGATGCAGGTTTTCTTGATCTCCGGGCTCCTCCTGTTCTCCGAGATGCCCCTGAAGGAAATCAGTGGGCCTTTCTCATCTGTGCACAGACGTGGAGCCTAACCACCAGGCCAGTGTTTGGGGACACTGGGCCTTGTGCCTCCCCATTCCTCCCAGGTAATCTAATTAGCTCTCAAAGAGAGCCAGAGCCTCATAAAAATTAAGCCACTACGTCCACGACGCTGCTGGGGAACATCATTCAAGATGCGGCCAGTGCTTTTCATTAGGAGAGCCCCAGTGCGGGGCGGGAAGCTTTCAGATGCCTTTCCTAAAGCCAGTGGGAGGGGTGCTGGGCCACAACCTGGGCACCACTGCTGCCCATTCCGAGGAGCTGCTGAGTGGCTGTTGGCAGCTGTCCCTGCCCGGGTCCTGCCAGACTCCAGCCCAGCAGCAGGTCTTGCCGGGGCCCCTGGAAATTCCAAGTGGGGCTCCGGGACTTGCCGCCATAACTCCAGCCTTCTTCCCCCAGCACCGTCCAATTTCCTCTCCGCCTCTGGTTCCCAAGCTGTGACACATTCCCTTCATTTTCTACAAAGCAGGTTATTTCCCTCTTGGACAAATTTCTAAATCTTTCTAATTAACTAATTGGGTTGGGTTGAAGCCTTCCACCATTTGTAACCTGTAATTACTAGAAAATTGCCATGGTAACCACACTACTAATTAGTGACAATTTATTGCCATGGCAATCAGACCATAACAGAGATGTTACCCACAACTCCTCCTTGGCAAGTTTGCTGCACAGTTGGGAGCAGGTGAGTTGACAGTCGGGGAGCTGGCCTCTTGGGCACTGGCTCCAGCAGCCTGAGGTGGCGGGGGGTGGGAGGGCAACCTGGGGTCTGAGGCAGGGGTAGCTAGATGTCTGCACCCCTCACTGGTGCCGCAGGGGAAACTCTTCTCCCAGGTCGATCATGTAAATCTCTTTTAAACCAATAAAATCTATCCATCCTAAGTACAGCCTGACACCCCCACTCCTGGCCTGGTCAATGCCAGAGGCCCTTACTCAGCAAATATCTTCTTCCTGGACCTTCCCTCCTCCCCAGCCTTCCCACTCCTCTGTCATGCCTCTCTGTCCCCTTCCCTAAGATTTAGCACACACCTTATGGGGCTGCCCAGAGGGCAGTTAGGAGCATCTTTATCTGGCCTAGGAGAATGTGTCCCAATAGTGATGTCTACTTGACATCATGAATTCTTATCTACTGGAGGCAGGGTGTCCTCTTGGGGACAAGCAGTTCCCCGGTGGGGCTGGAGAGGCAGCACTGCTGGTGAGAAAGACTGAGGGTCAGAAAGTTCAAGCTGTGTGACCTTGGGCACGTCACTGGGCCTTTCTGGGCATCTCATTTTCTCACAAGAGAAAGGCTGATGATAATAATAGTCTGTCAGGGCTGTCATAGCTGGTTTTTGGAAGGTACCTTGGAAAATGTCAGGTGCCATACAGTCATTAGCTGGGACTATTTCCCACTTGCTGGGTGAATAATATCCCTTCCAAGTTCTTCTGGTTCTGCTGTGGGGTGTGAATGCTGCTCCCTGCCCATCCCTTCCTGAAGGCTTCTCCGCCCACCAGACTGGGTGAGAGAGGTGGATTCACAGGGGAAAATGTGTCCCCATGGCTCCCTCTCCCTCCTGCCACATTCTGGCACCCCCTTTGATGATTTTCTCATTGGGCCTGAGCCCCATTCACCCTCAAGAACTGCACCCCTCAACCTCTGAACCCTGTACTTGGGTGATGCAGACTCAAGTTCAATTGGAGTATAGGTCATCCACCTCTCAGACCACATCTGGGTCAGCATACAGGGGTCCAGGGTGTAGGGTTGTGGGGTGAGGAAGGGAAAGAGGTTTCGGCGAAGAGGGTGTGCGCTGCTGAATCACCCCATACTATGGAACTGAGGACCCAGGGACTGAGAGGCAAGGGGACTCTCCGTGCTAAGGGAAAGCCTCTAGGTTCTTGCCCCGCCTCCGCACCCTCTCTGGCCACAGGAACTTGGAAGTGTGTTCTCCAGACCTTGGTCCCACTCCCTGGGAAAGGGTGGGAGAATGAGATCTCCAAGGCTCCTTCCACCTTCCTCCTCAGTGCATCCTTCAGGCTGGGCTGCAGGATAAACATGGTTGGGAGTAGAATCCTGGGCCCATCTAGACTGGGCAGCGTGGGGCTTGGGCGAGGCCTGTCAGTCAAGGAACTTGGACCTGTGAGAGCAGTCGGCTGAGACCTTGATAGAAATATGATGCTGGTGGACGCCAAGGCCTACAGGCTGCCAAGCACATCCAAGATATTGTAAAAGAGTAGCCAAGATGCTAGAAAATATAGGCATGGAGGAATGGGCAGTGTGCATGTATGTGTTTTGGAGAAGGGGGTGCGAGGGTAAGGACAGAGTCTTTCACCCTAAATTTCCTGCAAGTGCTAACACGTAAATACCTGTGTTGGTGCTAGAGTTGTCTATCTCTCCCCCGGAGCCTCTGTGAGCTATCAGATGCTGGACAGGGTTCTGAGTGGATGAGTGAACAGGGCATTAGATAAGGACATTCCCATTGCTTCCCCAGTCCTCCCTGCCCATTCCTGCAGGATGCTGACAGGCAGGTGGGCAGGAGGACAGGCTCCAGCATTTGTCTGCTGGGATTCCCACACGGGGGGCACCAGGTGGTTACAGGAGGGACGTTGACCCTCACTGTGCACTGCTCCCCTCCCCCCAGGCAGTGAGGGGGCTGGAAGAAGCTGTTTCAGGAGAGAGGACAGGTAAAGGGGTAGCAGGATTAGCTTCACTGGCCAGCTGTTGTTCAGTCCTGTGTACCAGGTGCTGTACACGTTTCATCTCACCTCACCATTTCCTGGGTGGGACACCGAGGCCCAGGGAGGCATGGCAGCAGCCAGCAGGCAACAGAGCACAGTTCAAACCCGTGTCTGGGTGCCCCCAGGGCCTAGGCTATCCCCACAGTGCTCTCTCCAACACCTGTACTAAAGTTCCCCCTTGGCAGGGGAGCCATCTGTATTTCTGGAGGGACCCAGAGTAGCCAGGCTTGACATTTCTTTCAAGTCTCTTATTTTAGCTAAAGAAAACGTGTACCAAATTACATCTGTATTGTATAACGTCTCTGTGTTTAATTTTGGGAAAAAAAAAAAGTGATGTCCCTTCTTGTCAATCATCTAATGCATCTGATAGCCTGTGTATCTCAGGGCTTCGGGTACCCCTGGCAGGGTTCCCGGGCCCTGGCTGAGGGGCCTGTCACTCCAGCCCAGACTGTCCCTGGTTGTCAGATCTGGCTGCACTCCCACTGCAAGGCCAGAGACCCCCCTCCCCCCGGGAAGCTGGGAGGCTCGGCGGCCCCCGCTCTGCTGCCCCTGGTCACCTCTCCAGAGCTGGCTGGTGGGGATCCGCCAGAAGGCCTCAGCTGGGCTTTAGGCATCTCCGTCTCATCCAATAATGACTTCCTATAAATCAGATCTGCCCTCGCTTTGTTCTGCACTGCTCTCAGCCAACAGCGAAATTCCCCACCCAACATCATAAATCCACCTTCATTTTCTTCCCAAATTTCTTTTAAGGCTTCTTTAATCACCACCTTGCAGCCCAGACAGATGCTCCCTTAAAGGGTGGGGCCAAAATGCAGAGTTCCTGGGGAGGGGTGGATTTGGGGGGAGGAGGGGAGGCAGGGTCAGGGAAAAGGGAAGAGATGGATTCGGGTGGAGACAGGGATGAAGAGGCCCATGTCTGTGCCCAGGGCTGGCCGTCTCATTTTCTCACAACAGGGGCTGCAGGGTAGAGTTGGGGGGCTTGGGCACACATGGAGAATGCCCCTGGGGCAGGGGCTTGGCCTGCTTGCTTTGTGCTTCACCCTGTGCCCAGCATGGAGCTCCTTACACCCAGGAGATGCCCAGCAGAGGGTCCTGGCATCACTGTCGGAACTTCAGGGGAGTATAGCGTGTTGCTGTTTGCTACACTTGGTGGGCACGGCCTGTGTGCTAGGCCCGGTGCCTGGCACGTCCCCTGTTTACCTCCTTTCATTCTCACAACACCCCCATTTTGCAGGGGAGAAAACTGAGGCCCACAGAGGGTAACATCCTGCCTCCACTGCTGCCTGGGAAGGACATGGTGGAGGCAGGATCTGCACCTGGTGCTCTGGCTCCAGACGTTGTCCTAGCAGCTGTTAGATGCCAGTTCAGAGTGCTCACAGGGGCTTAGAGACTTGCCCAAGGTCACTTGGCCCCAGAGGCAGTGCAGACCTCTTGGTCCCCCCTCCCCACTCCCTGGAGTCCATGCCAGCCTCTGCGATGGGGAGAACTAACTCAGGATTCCCATGAAGGGTAGTTCCCTGCACTGTCCAGGCTCCAAGAGGCTGTGAGCAGCTGAGGGAAGTCAGGGCTTGGGATTCTCATGGAACCGGAAGCCATGGGGTGTTCTGTTGGCTCTCCCAATGTCCCTCCAGGGACCCTCGAGTCCCCCAAATCCCCCAAGAGAGGGCACGCTGGCCGCTAGATGGCACTGTGACCCAGCAGAGCAGCAGCCGCCGCCTGCAGAACAGTCTGGAGAGGTCTCCCCTCCCCCTCCGGAGGAGCCGGACAGCCAGTGCGGGCAGTGCCATCACCCGGCCTGCTGACCTGGTTGCTGGGCCTCCCCCTGCTGCCCTGGGCACCCCAGGCCAGGCGGCTGCTTCAGCCACAAAAATCAGGGGCCATATGAAAGTCTGAGTGTCCCTGGGGCTGTGTTCCCCGAGTCTTGCAGGCTCGAGCAGGATTCTCAAGCTGGAGGTCATCGGAAAGGTCATCCAGCGGGGGCGGGGCTCTAGCTGCTAGTTTCTGTACACCCTCCTGTGTGACCTTGGGCAAGTCCCTTCTGTCCGTGGACTCCGTTTGCTCTTTTGTAAAATGGGAAGTTCTCTGAGGTCTGCCCAGCAGGTGGGGGTTGTGTGGCTTGGCTCCTGGGACCTGCGGCTCCCTGACTGCATGTCTGGCGGTGGCTTGCTACCCTCCCAGCCCGCTCAGGGCCCTGCACCTACCGCCTGCTTCCTCACCCCTTCCCAGCCCCATGGCACTGGCCATGTGCCAGAGCCTCGGCAATCAGGCTGGGCTGTGGTGGTGGTCCTTACATTTGGAGTCCATTCCTGGGACTCAGAGCGGGGGGGTGCTCAGGGCTAGTTTTCCAGCCAGATGTCCACGAGTTGTTAACAGAATGACCACAGGGGCTGCAGGGTAGAGTTGTTGGGGGGCTTGGCAGACAGGGAAAGGGTGGGCTGCAGAAGGCGGGCAGACATCATAGTAACTTGGTGGGCCAAATATGTTCTTGTCAGCCAAATGGCTTTTGGAGGTCTGCAAAGCTGCTCTAACGTGACCTCTGGGCATGCCAGCTGCCCCGGCCTGCCTGAGTGCTCCACAGAAGCTGCCATCCCTTCCTTGAGCTGCCTGGTCCTTCCAGCACAGCCTGGCACAGTTGGCTGGTGCTCCCATCCCCATCCGTGCTCCTCAGCTGTCTCTTCTTGGTCCCCTCCTCCCCCTCCTCGGTTCCTGCCAGCCTCTGCCAGCCCAGCCAGCGTGAACAACGTCCCCTTCATGCTCAAACCCAGCGACCACCTCCTGAATTCTTTCCTTCTGTGTAGAACCCTCTTTCCCAGACCTTGCCTCCCTTCCATCTCATCATTTTCAAGTGCTACATCTCCTCGGCCCACCCTCCTCCTCCTGCAGATCAAGGCACTTAATTGCCAAGCCAGCCCAGTGTGCAGAACTGGGACCTATTCAGGAAAACAGATTGTACAAATCTAGGCTGAAGCTCCTGCATGTTTATTCCTTTTCCTGGGAAAACATAGTTTATTACTGACACACAGTCTTTCCTCTGCACATGCACGTGTGGAGCTCTGGAGGGCTCTGACGGGCTTGAGCTGTGCAGACTAGTTTATTGTCTAGTCATATGTTCCCACAAACTTTGTCAGACAGGCCGCCATCCATCTCCCCCTTTCACCGAGGTGGAAAGCTGGCTAGAGGAAGGCATCATAAACTCAGGGGAGGCTGTGACAACCCTTTCTGGGTAGGAGTTTGGGATTATGCCACCACGCCGGTGTCTGGAAGCGGGGGGTGGGGCAGCCCAAATGACCCCTCCAGGGTCTTCCCAGGCCCAGGATTCAGATTCAGGCAGGCTGCCACCTTGGATGTCTGTGGTACAGACTGGGATGGCTATATTGGGAAGGTCGACCAATGAGAGAATGTCTCCGTCCAGAGGGCGGATGCGGTGTGAGTGAGGCTGGAGTTCACGTGAGAAGTTGTTGTGCATAGCTCTGGCTTCCTGATTTCTGGCACCCCAAACAGGAAACTGGATCGCTCTGCCATCAGCAGTCTATTGGCAGATTGTCAGAGTTTAGTCAGCAGCCGTGCTGGAATTAGAAAAACAGCCTTCCCTAGAAAGATCTCCCTGTCAGAGACTCTGACAATAGGTCCCCCATCCAGAAAGATGTGTGTGTGTGTGGGGGGGGGGGGGGGGGGAACGCCGTGGGGGAGGAATGCGCAGGGAGAGCTTGCCTTCCAAAAAAGTGCTGGAGAGGTTTTGGAACAAGAACACAATTCTTTGAGCCCAGTTATCCGAGACGAGACCCAGCTGAAGCTCAGGGATTTAGCTAGCACCCAGTTCCTGGCTGCTTATATGTGAGTAAATAATTTCATCTGCTGCTTGGCAATAAAGAATGCTTTAAACCTCAGCCTTTGTGACTTGTCCGTTTTCTCCTGCAGAACCTGTGCACCCGTCATGTGGGTCATAGCAGGGAATGGGGCGAAGGCTCCAAGGACAGGATGATGTTACGGTATTCACACCTTATGTCCTCTGTGCCCCAAGGGGCCCCCTAAAGCCCTCACCTGCCAGGCGTCTCATCAGCCCTTGGAGAGGCACCGCTGGAGGAGCCCTCTGTGGGTGGAGGGATGGCGTAAAGTCTTCATCCTCCCTCCCTAGGGACACCCATCTATCCTCTCCTGTGGTCTCTGACGACCCTAGCCCCTCCCCAGCTCCAGCCCCCGACCCCTCCAGCTCGCAGACTCCCATGTCACTCTGCATACCTGTATACTTGCTGACCCCAGCCTCAGTCGCCACATCTCTGAGCGCCAGAATGCCCCGGGAGAGGTCACTGGCCTCGGGGTCCATTTCAATGAGGGCATCAGGGCCCACGTTACCGTAGGCATAATTGGCGATGTAGATAGAATAGCGTCCGGAGCCCTGAGGAGGAAGGGAAGGAGGTGAGCAGGCCCATCTGGGCTCATCGAGGTCTTTCCCCCAGAAAGCAGCTCTCCCCCTCCTCTCGCAGGACCACAGCTCTTTTACGGGGTGGGGTTCTTCCCCCTGGGTCTGGTGTGCAACGGTCTTGCAGGCTGTGCTCTGCACAACTCCTCTCCCTCTTCCCCCCTTTCACGGAGGCTACAGAGGGCATGATGCCCCTGGAGTCCCACAGAAAAGCCACCCTCCTTCTCTTTCTATTCTGTTCCAGAAGAACACATCCCTCCCTCTCCCCAAACCACCTTTTTATAGACAATTTTCTAATGTGCCTCCCTCCAGCTAAGCTCTCTCCAGCTGCCAGCCAGGGTAGCTGCTCAATAAATATTTGCTGATTGATTGATCTACCAGTTCCCATTATTCTCAGTCTCTCTCTCTCTCATTCAGGCTCACTCCAGCCAAGATGACAAGCAAATTCCTGAGACATCTCCCTCCCCCTGCCCACCCTATACTTCTTCATTCCTCTATCTTGGTAGCACGGGAGGCTCAGATACGCAGGGGTCCTCCTTCCCTCTTCCATTCCTTTGTTTTCCCCACATTATACAGAAAGACATATTATACTGCTCCTGCCTTTATAACACCGTCTCAAATGTTTTCCCTTTGCATGCTCCTTGTTGCCGTAGTCATTCTCGTCTGTAGTCCGCACCACTGATGAGACGGTCTGTTCTGCCCGTCATTATAATGGTGTTATTTCTTCACTGGATGCCTCCCCTCCCCCAAGAGACCCACACGATTGCTAAATCAGTTTTCTAGCTTTCCTCTCACCCCTTTCAACATTTCCCTCCAATTAATCAGAGAGTAGGTGTTTCTTGAGCTCTATGTGCAAGGCGCTCTGCTCTATGCACTTCAAGTCTTCAGGTTGCTTATCGTCAGGTTTAAAGGCAAGCCATACACACAAAACAATGCAAGGGAAACTGCTGAGTTCAAGACAAGAGTGTGCTCTGTCAGCCCCTCTTTCCAACGCTCCCGCCTGCTTCTATTTCTTACCCATTGACCCCATGGGCAGAACCCCGTTCCAACTAACTGGTCACTGACGTTATCTCTTCTCTGGGACCATTTTCTTCGGGAAAGCTAATTAAGAGCCACTTGGTGGGTGAGGCCAACGAAGGACCTCAGGGTGTCCTGGGGGATGCTGACACATCAAGAATCAGACAATTATATATACATTTTATTTATATATAAAAATAGAAATACCTGGTATTGCATATTTGCTGACCCCAGCCTCAGCAGCCACATCTCTGAGCGCCAGAATGCCCCAGGAGAGGTCATTGGCTTCGGGGTCCATTTCCATGAGGGCATCAGGGCCCACGTTAGCATAGGCATAATCATGTCTATACTAGTATGATTGACAAAGTGTGTACAAGATTTCCTGGGTACACAGAAGAGGGGATCCTACCCCAGAGGAAGGGCACCTAGTCATTGGAAATTCAGAAAAGGTTTTCTAAGAGGAGCATCAGCCAGGTGAAGTGGAGGGGAAAGGACCTTCCAGGCAGAGACGAGACAGAGAATGATGTACGTGGGGAAACCACGGCAGTTGGTTGAGTGGTGCTGGGATGTAAAATGCAGGGCAGGGCAGGGCATGCCCGGGGACATCGCTGGAGGAGACAGCGATGCCGTTGCCTAGGGACGTGGACACCCTTTCGTTTTTGGTTTTCTGAGTCTCTCTCCTGCTACCTGGGAATCGATGCTTTACAAGCCTCTTTACTCAAAGGGGTCCCTGGAACAGCAGCATTGGTGTCATCTGAGATCACACCAATGTTAGAGCTCTCAGGCCCCACCCAGATCTGCTGAAGCGAGACCGCCAGGAGATCCTATGCACACGGAAGTTTGAAATGCACAGCTTTACAACATGGCTTCATGGTGAGGGGAGAACTGTGAGAGGTTCTTGCCCATCACAGGAGCTTAGCATACGTGGGTGGAATGATTGGGTAAACAGTGAATGAATGGGGCCAAAGGGGAAAGTCACCATCACTGTCACGGGCTCCTGACCCTACCAGCTGTTAGCAATTTCATGCAGAAATGTGCAATTAAAGCCTAAATAAATTGAGATGCACTCTGCTAGAAATTAGGATATTTATAAAATTCACTTATACCTACTTCCCGACTTCAATGTATTGGGGTGACTAAGCGGGCAAACATAGGTGCGTGACAGCTGCAGAAATTCACGTGTGAACATGAACACAGTCATTTTGGGAAGCTGAGATGGAGGTCATTCCAGGAAAAGGAAGATGTTTCTAGATCTAGAACGTTGGGTCTAGGACAGTAGGCCTCACCATTTAGCCTAACACGTGGAGGGCTTGTTAAAATGTGGATGTAGGGCTCCGTCCCAAGAGTTTCTGATTCAGGGCGTTCAGAGTGGGCTCTGAGAATTTGCGTTTCTAACTGGTTCCCAGGTGAAGCTGATGCTATTGGTCCAGGAACCACACTTTGAGAACCGCTGGTTCAGGGCTATTAGCCTGGATCCTAGTCCAGGCTCTCCCCCTAACTGGCTCCTGGCCCTGGGGCAGATTCCTCACCCCCTTCAACTGCATCCCCTCACACGTTAAATGGGGATCATATTCTCCCTGCTTCCTGGCAGGGCTGTTGAGAAGATAAAATGAGACAATGTATGTGAAAGGTCTTTGAAAGATAAAAATGCTATATAAACATGAGGCATAATCATTATCGATCAGGGAACGCTTCTTGTAAGAGATTGGCTTTGAGTTGGATCCAGAAAGGTGGGTGAGTGACCAGGCAGCTGAAGATGAAGGGCAGGCAGTGTTCCAGGTTTGGGGCTGAGAACAAGTGAGGGCTTGGAGGGCAGAGGGAGGGAACCGCAGATGGGAGGGTTGAGTCATGAATCTGGTGAGATGGCCCTCAACCTTGAGCCTGTATCACATTCACCTGCGGAGCTAGCTGAAACCTAGATGGCTGGCCCCTACCCCAGGATTTCTGATGCGGTAGGGCTGGAGGGTGGACTGGGTTGGGGCCTGAGAACTTGCATGTCTAACAATGCTGGTTGGGGACCACACTTGGAAAAACCCTGACTAGGTAGACTAAAAGGCTCCAGATAGGGTCTGGGGGGCTAAGGAAGGCGCAGGGTGAATGCCATAATAGGACTTGTGGTTAGAAATTTGTGTCTGATACTGGTTCACTCCGAGGCAGGGTAGCTGAGGAGTGAAAGGGTACCTGATTCATTTTCAGGCAGGCAGGACTCAATTCTTGGCTTTGCCTGCCACTCACTATGTGACCAAGGCCAAGTTGCTTAATTGCTCCCAGGGTTAGTTTCCATATCTGTAAAATGGGGATACTGAGAGTATCTACCTCATAGGCTTATTGTAAGGATTTAATAAGATGATGCTTATAAACCACTCAGCACAGGGCTGGGCATGTTGTTTAATAAATGATAGCTATTATTGTTATGATTGTTCTCGCATTTTTCTACACCACGCTGCATTCCTGTCTCTCAACTTCCAGGCTGGCGTTGACCTCTCCCTCTTCCCCCCTTCCACAGTTCCCAGGCTCCAGGGACTGCGCGGTGGTGGCGGACTCAGAAAGCAACCCCTCTGCTGGCGGCAGATGCGCTGAGGCCTGGGCTGAGCAGGGACTGAGTGAGCAGCTAAGTGCCCGCCTATTGTGTTGCGTGCCAATGCTTTTTTTTTTGCATTTTGCATGGTGCCTTTGTCCTGTGGTTAAATGTGTGGGTGTGCAGATGACCTTGTTAGGACAGAGAGTGCATCTCTTTGTGATTAACCTTCAGGCCCTCCCACCAGCTCTGAGAAGGTTCCCACCTTAGCAGAGTGTGGAAAACCTTGTTCCTGAAAGACCGAGACAGGAAGCCAGCAGGAGACGGAGTACAGGTCCCCAGCAGCAGCCGGCCTGGCACCTCTTAGACCCTCCCCACTCTCTGGGGCCCGCTCACAGAGCTGCCTCCCCTTCCCTCCCACCAGGCAGGAGTCCAGGTGGCACAGATTCAGGTCAGGGCTAAACGTGGCTTCACAGCCCAGCTTGGCTCCTCTTCTCAGCACCAGCTTGTTAAGAAATAAATATTTATACCTGGCACCTGCCTTCTCCCAGGTCCTGGAGCCCCTGCTGTGAAGGTTCACGCTGAATCCCCAATCCCCTCTGTGCCATCTCATTCCTGAAGTGAGCCAGCCCCTTGCCCCTGCCCTGCCCCTGCCCGCTTCCTGGAAGCTGGGCAGCAGCTGGGTCCCTGATTTAGTGACGACTGTTTTGTAAAGTCAAGGAGGGGGCGTCAGGGGAGCAGGTGACAGGAGGGATAAATCACCTCCACAGGATGCCTCCAGCTCTGGCCGGGGCTACTGGGATGCATGCCTGGTGGGGGTGGTCCCCCAGGGCAGATGGCTGCAGCTGCTCCTCCTCCTCTCCACTTGGCCTTTCTTCCCCTGTCCTTCTTGTAGGGTGGACCAGCAAGGCAGAGAAATATTGACAGAGCTATTGATTAACGGAGGTACTTGTGCACTGTGGCAACCTCCCACTCACCCACCTGTGAGCCCCTTTGTCAGGCTTTCATTTGTTGGATAACTATTTACTGGGGGCCCTATGGCTCAACGCTTGGCACATAGTAGGCACTTAACAAATGGTAGTTGAATGAATTAATATGCACAAGGTTTAGAGCTAGAAGATTCCAATTCAGGTCCTGGCCACACCACCAATCCAATCTGGATCCTCAGGCCAGTCGCTGCCCTAAGCTGGGCCTTGGTGACACTGTCCAGCAGATGACAGCACCTAGCCAGTTGCCTCACTGGTTGCTGGGAGGCCTCATGGGAGAAAGGTTGTGAAAGTATACTGTAACTCATCCTGCAAGTCTCGGTTGTTACTCCATAGCACCTACTACGTGCAAGACACTGGGAGCGCTGAGATGGTCCAGCCTTTGGCTCTGCTCTTGAGAGCCACACTCTGACTGGGGACATCTGCCTATTGGCTCCCCTCCAGCTCTCACATTGCTGGGTCTCCCCCACCTCCCGGCCCAGGTCCTCCATGCACCTCTGAACTCACCGTCCTGTCCACACAGGCCACAGAGCGCCCGGCAAAGAGGCTGGCCACGCCGCGGGCCACGTTGACCTCATCGCTCAGGATGTCTTCCCACCTGCTATTGCGGAACTTGAACAACTTGTCTGTGTACGTAGCCACCCCTGGAGAGAGAGGGAGGAAAGGGAGGTTGGTGGACGAGGGCCCAGCTATGTCTCAGAGTACCTGCCACAGGGTTGGAGCCACTAGTGGAGGGGTCGTCTGCTCAAGGTGAACACTCTTGCAGTACTCACTCAGGCAGGGAAGACTCCTGTGTTTGGGGACACTCAGGTATTTCAGTTGAGAGCAGAGACTCTGAGGCCTATGAAAATGGCCAGCCCAGCCTCAGAAACTATTGAAGTGACGTTGCTGCTACTATGTGTCTGAGGTGAGTCTCAACATTGGGATGTCACTGTCTGCACGTGCTCCTACATCATCAGCAGGGAGACCAGGATTGCCACTGTTTCAGGACCCACACTCAACCCAGAATGTCTCTTTCTCCAGGAGCTGTCCCCTAATTCTCTGCTGGATTGCAGGACCTGATTGGGGTCTCAGAAGAAACTGGGTGTGTCTCCAAGTTCTGATCAAGGAAGGGGCTGGAAGTTTATCTCTGACAGGTCTGTCACCTCCACCCTCAGGGAACCAGGTGGCAGTAGGATCAGCACTCAGGCAGCCCTGGGAGGCCCCGGCTCCCAGGACTGGGGAGTCCTAGAGGGTGGTGGTCTCCATCTCTTTGGGATCTTGATCCCCCTCAAGAGCTGGATGGAGGCTAAGGCCCCTGAGCTCAGGGAGTCTGCACCACACAACATGCCATATGTAATTGTAGGAGGTCCATGGCCTCCTGAAGCTCCTCCTGGGGACATGGTGAGAAACTTCCGGTGGTAGGAGCTCAAGTCCCTCTGAGACCATGAAAGCAGAGCTCTCCCCTCTGCCCTCACCCTTAGTTTATTTCTTGCAAACATGAGGCCCGGAGCATTCTTATTTTAGGAGGGTCATATTCTATCCTTAAGGACTTGCACGGGAAACACAGGAGAGGAGCAGCTAAAGCAGGGGTGGGCAAACTTTTTGACTCGAGGGCCACAATGGGTTCTTAAACTGGACCGGAGGGCCAGAACAAAAGCATGGATGGAGTGTTTGTGTGAACTAATATAAATTCAAAGTAAAGGAGCGGAGGGGAGAGCAAGAGAACCCTCTGCTCTTTCGGCTCCGCGGGCCCGATAGAACAGCCGAACGGGCCGGATCCGGCCTGCGGGCCGTAGTTTGCCCACAGCTGAGCTAAAGGAATCGGGAAGGGAGCTTGGGGAAGAGTGGACTTGGGGACAGAGCTCCTGGACTTGACTCTCTGGCTGGCCCGGGGGAGAGGCAACGGGCTTAGCATAAAGGGAGAAGTGTGGTGCAGTGGTTAAGACCTCAGGGTCTGGAATGAACCAGCCCAAGGCTCAGTCTCAGTTCCATCCAGATTCTACTTCTAGGTTTTAGTTGTTGACTTTGAGGAAGGTGCTTAGCGTCTCTGAGCCTCAGTTTTCTTATTGGTAATTGGGGATGACAAAAACTGCATTCACGCCCTCCCTGATTTGGCTCAGTGGATAGAATGTTGGCCTGCGGACTGATGGGTCCCAGGTTTGATTCTGATCAAGGGCACATGTGTGCAGGAGGCAGCCAATCAATGATCTCTCTCATCATTGATGTTTCTATCTCTCTCCCTCTCCCTTCCTCTCTGAAATTGATAAAAATATATTTAAGACAAAGAAGCAAACTGCATTCAAGTTTACCATGAGGAATAAATGTGATTATGCACATTAAAGGTTTAGCCTAGCACACCCCCCCCAAAAGTGGTATATATTAGCCAGAAATAATGATTCCGGTTTCATAGATGAGTTGTTCTTAAGGTCCTTTAGGGACATAAGGTCTACACTGCAGGGGTTTGTGAGAATCAGAGTGGGAATGAATAAATGAATGAATGAGAACGAGTATGTGAGAGTAAGCAAGTGAGAGTGGGAGAGTGAATGTGTGAAGTTGAGGAGTGAGAGTAAGAGTGAGCATATGTGAAGGGAGTGTGAGTGTGACGACAATGAGTGGATGTGTGAAAGTGAGTGTGAGTGTGAGTGTGTGTGGGTGAGGGCAGTGTCTAAAGGACCCCTCCAGTGACTCTGCCCAGGAGAGGACAATAGGGTTTGCTCTCTGGGTGGCCTAACACCACAGGAGCCCATGGCAGCTGGTGCATAGGCTGCGGGGTCTGGAGTTGGTCTCAGGGATGCTCTCCAGACACCTGGGAGGGAAAGGCCCTTTGTGAGCAGAGTGGGAAGCAGGTCCAAGAGACCGGCAGGTGTTTGTTCAGGTGGAGTCTTGGGCTGGGAGCTGCAGTGGGCTCTGCGCAGAGCTGCTGCGGGTTGGGCGGGATGCTCCTGGGGCAACTGCGGAGCCGAGTCCTGACAGAAGCACAGGTGTAACTCTGACTGGGGAGCCCAGGGGCCCGGGCCGGTTCTTTCTTTCCTCCCAGCCTTGGTTTCCTCTGTGAGAGTCGGGGGTGACAGCTGTGCACCCTCCCCACAGCGTTGCTATGGGAATCACAGGAGAAATCGCGCTGAAGTCTGGCCCCAGGTCCGGCACCCAGAATTGTTCACCAGAAGCTCTGCACCCCCAGGTTCACAGCCCCTCGTCATAATCCCTGGGGGTCAGAGGCATTTAGAAATTTAGATTTTTCCTTCCTGGTTTAGAAATGTAACAGTGCACACACCGTTTATTACATAACACGCCCAGCAGGGACCAGGGTGGCACCCCATAATTAAACACATTAATATTTTTGCAGTGAAATATATGAATATTCACACAAAGTGGGATAAATAAAGCCATAAATAGCTCACGTCAGCTCAGGACAGGTTTTGCTATCAACTCTCATTTTCCTGCAAACTTAAAAAAAAAGCACTTGAGGCTTTCCGAGCGTTTTGGATTTCAGGACTGCAGACAGGGACTGCGGACCCAGACTGCCATCCTCGCGGCTGTACCGGAGGCAGTGGCAGCCTTGTCATCGCTTCCTGGTGCCTGGGGGACCTCCAGTGGCCCTGCAGGCTGCCTGCTCTCCAGCCTCCCCCAACAGTCAGTGACCCTTGCCCTTCTCTGTCAAACCAGGGCCCCTATAGACTCGTCCTTCCAGCTAGTCTAGTCCCCCTGAAGCACTGAGGTTCCGTTTGCCCAGAGCCTGGGCCAGGTGAGAGAGCCGCTGCCGGCAGCCGGGGCTCCGCGTGGCTCTGATAGGCACCTCTGCGTTCCGGGGGAGAAAATGCTCAGTGGCTGAGCTCCTGCCTCAGCTAGACCAGAGGAGAAAACGGGCCCAAGGTGGCTCTAACCCCCTCTGTTTGCTTCATCACTCCAAAGACAACATTTCCCAAAGTGTGCTTTGTGGAACCCTGTTTTCTGTGAGCTGCCTGTGATCATTGGAGTTCGGTGAAGACCATACCTTCCATCCCCCTCTTGGAGTTTTCACAATGGACATGAGTCTATTAAAACTTTGAAAAGTCCTGCCATCAATTACCTGCATCATTTTATTGAATCCAGCCTTTCCCAAGTGAGCTTGGTCACGGAACCCCTTTGTGCAGCTCACCTATCAGCATCCTGGGGAACAAGGGCTGTTCTTAGCAAATTGCTGTCCTGGGGTGTTGCTGTCTGGCCAGAGGGGTAGGGTGTCCAGTGCTGTTAGCCTCTTCCTCCGTTCCAGCCTCCTGGCTTCCGGGCTGACCGGGGACGCCCAGAAGAATAAACTAATTAAGGTAAAATGTGCAGCAGCGATGCGGAGCCTTGTAGATCATAAATGGGAACGGCAAAATCAATGGCAGCCCTTCTGCAGGCAGAGGCCCGAGGCCTGGGCGACGGGAGGGATGGGAGCCTGTGATTTAGGAAGAGCAAACGCTCTGGCAGCTGCAACCTGGGTAATTAGGTGTGTCAGGAAGACAGATAAACAGCGAGCTGTGCGGGTCGATGGCACTGGCAATAAACACCCAGCACTGGCCCCCCGGCCCATGTCAGCACCTAATCCTGCCTCTGGCTCCTTGTAGCTGCACTCTGCCCTGGGTCCCTCACTGAGTCGGGGTTGGGGGGGGCAGCTGTTCGGGAGAGGAGAGGCTGCTAGCTGCAGAAGAGAGGGGTTCTCCTGAGTCCCTGGGGGCAGGGGCCTGAGAGAAACAGGAAGGTATTCAAGGGCAGGGCAGGAGGCTCTGGAGGTCACAGCCTTGTGAGAGGCACCTCTGGGGACTTCCATTCCCCCCCGCTGACTTTGGCATCCTGGCATTAAAGGAGCCTTGAAGGTCTCAGAGTCCAGTGGAACTGCAAGTGGCTGTAGGCAGCCAGTTGGGAAGGCCCAGTGGGTGAGGCTCAGGTGCCCACCAGGCCCTGCTGAGCGCTGGCTGCTGTGAGAGGCCCCAGGGAAGTAGGAGTCTCTGCCCAGGACCCAGGGCACTTACAGTTCATTAGACAGCACGAGGAACAGACAGGTAGAGGAGATGCCACGGGATCGTAGCAAAACTACTACTACCTAACATTTCTACAGCACTGTCTATATGCCAGGCATGTCACATATTAACCCTCACTCAACCCTAACACAACCCACAAAAGATGGGTACTATTTTCATGCCCATTTTACAGATGAAGGACCTGAGGCACAGGAGACAAGGGGACTTGCCTAAGATTCCACAGCTAGAAGAACCCCCCAGGGCAGGGCAGGACAGCACATCCTGGAATTTCAGTGAAATCAGGATGGAATAGTCTACAGTGATCAGGGAGGGCTTCGTGATGGGGGAGGCACCCGAACGGGGACTTGAAGGGCTAGAGTAACAACAGCAAAGACTGGTTTATGGAGCACTTAGTATAGTCAGACTTTACAGGAAGCATTCCTTTTTTACAACCATCATCTTGACTAAACCCTGTGGCCACCCTGAGAGACAGTGTACTTCATTTTACAGGTGGAAAAAGGGAGCGGCGGAGAGGTTAACTGCCCAAGGTCACAGAGCTAGTAAATGGTTGAGACCGATTCAAACCCGGGTCCGACTCCAAAGCCTACGCTTCTGAGCCTTGCACTGTATGGCTTAGCAGGCAGAGGAGGCAGGCAGGTAGCACAGACAAAGGCACAGAGGGGCACCGAGTTTGCCTAGAGAGGAGGGTTTGTGCAGGTGGAGGAGGAAGCATGGCAGGGCACCGAGACCCCCTACTTCTAGTACTGAGGGCGGAGGGGTCATTGGTGGTTTCTGATCTGGGGAAGACAGTGTTTCCAGAAGATTACCCTGGCAGTGGAGTGAGTGGTGGGCAAGCAAGGGAGCAAATGATGGGTTGGCCACTTGTGTAGTAGCTCATGCCTGATCCAGGGTGATGACAATGGGAGTGGAAGCAGTGCTGGGAGCAGGTAGGGGAGAGCTGCGTGTGGTGGGGCAGAGCAAGGGAGTGGCCCACAATGTGGTGGCAGGAACAAAAGCAGGGGCCTTGGGCCAGCTGGGGGTGGCAGGAGCTTGCCTTCAGACAGTATGCATTTCAGGTGGTCGTAGGGTGGCTGCAGAAGGCATGGTGAAGAGGTCACTGGCCATGAAGGATGGCAGCGTGCAGAGTGGTAAGGCTGGAGCTGGGGCAGAAGGGAAAGACCAGAGCCACAGACTGAGTCCCAGGGAACAGCTGCATTTGAGTGTAGGAGGAAGAAGAAGGGGCAGAAATGAAGGAGTCATCAAACATATAGAAAAGGAGAAGGTTCTGCACTGAGGGCAGTGGTGTCAATCAAGCAAATGGCACTCAATTCACCATCCCTTTATCCCCTCCACACCCAGCTCTGCCCCCAGAGGGCAACTTGGACCTACTGGGAGAGTAAGTTTGGGCCATAAAAGGCTCTTCCTAAGTATCATTGGTCTGAGTGCCTCCTCCCCCAGAGGCTGCCCAACCTCATGGAGATGTCCTGACTCATGGCCTGGTATCGGTGAGTAAATGTGTGTGGCAGGGCAGTGGCTCTGCCTCCAACCTCGTTCATAAGGCTAAGAGATTACTGCCAACAGTAGTGTTAGGGAGGTAGCCTAGGTTGACCTTAGGCAATTCATGAACTTGTATTTTTCTTCTTTGTCACATGGGATAATGAGAATGGCCACCTATTCATCAGGTTGTTGTAAGGATTAAATTAGATAATGTAAGTAAAATATTTAGATCGGTACCTGGCACATGGTAAGTTCAATAAATAACAACAATACTATTTTCGTCATCAGCATCCTTATCCTCACAATCATTACCTTCTTCATCCTCTTCCTCGCCACCACCACCACCATCATCATCATCGAGGGAATTACAGGGCATGACCACTGAAGGTCCTCATGAGTCACATCCCAGGAGGCAGCTGTGACATTAAGTGTAAAATGCTTTACATGACGTCGTCAATGAAAAGCCAGCAAGCAGTGATGGCCCCGGGGAAGGAAGAATGAATTCAGGCCAAGGACAGTTTTAAAAAGAATGAACCCAGTCTTCCCTGGTTCCCCTGATGTAATTTCTGAGCCCTGTCTTCCTTTCCACCCCAGGATGAGGAGGCAAATCTGACCAACCCCTGCCAGGTGCTTCGCTCACATTAGCTTATTTAACCCTCTCCACTGTCATATCAGGAAGATAGAGTCTTCATTTTCCAGAGAGGAGGCTCAGAGGGTAAAATCATTTGCCTAAGGTTGCACAGCTGTCAAGTGGCAATGCTGAACTTCAAATTGTGGTCTGACTGCAAGGTCCCCCCTTTGCTCCCCTCCCCCCATATTAAAGACCTGGGGTGGGGGCTGGTGGAGGGAAGGATCAGTTTCCTAGGATCTTAGTTCTGTGTTATGACTGAGGAAATGTCCTCTGGGGCCCCATACTCTTTATGGTGCTGCTTTGACAGCCTCACCCACTCTTGCTGCGTATAGGGCCCTATGTGAATGAGGCACAGTAGGGGTGGGGGCAGGGAGCCTGAGTTGTTCATGAGCTCATCTCCCCCAGTGGGCCATGCTGGGCGAGATGGAAATCAAGACTGTGCATTTAAGGGAAACATCACTGGGGGAACAGAGGACCCTAGAACCTAGAGGATCCTAGGGAAAGAGGGCAGAGACACAGGGCCGTGTATCCGAGGCTTCCCCAGGCACAGGAAGTCCTTCCTGGACATCCTGTTAAAATGCAGGATGGTTCAGTGGGGCCTGAGATTCTGCGTACATATGAGCTTGCAGCTGTTGCCAGTGCTGCTCAGAACACACTCCAAGTAGCAAGGGGTAGGTACCTGGATGCAGCTGGACCTGGGTCTAGGTGAAGGAGCTGCGGGACAATGTGTGCTCGCTCTCAAGAGCAGATGGCTCATCTGCTGTGTAGGCAGAGGAGGCTGGAAGTGCATCCCGCCCCCAACTCCCTTTCTTCTCTCTGGCACAGTGACTGACGCCTCCTCTCTGAGAGGTTACAAAAGCCCCTGCTGAAGACCTAAGTATAACACAGAGCGCAGAAGCCATCAAAGAAAAGGGTGATAAATCCAAGTCCATAAAAATAAAAATTTTCCGCATTGCAAAACCCACCATGAGCGAAGACAAAAGAAAAATGACAAACAAGGGGGAACTATTTGCAACTTGTATTGCAGACAGAGAGCGAATTTTCCTAATTTATAAAGAAGTGTTACAAATCAATAAGAAAAAAATGGGCAAAGGCTATGAGCAGACAAGAGATTCAACTGTATAAAAATATGTTCAGCCTCGTTCATTTTAAGAAAGATGAAAATTAAAGCTACACATAGGTACCAATATTTGCTATCAGACTGGCAAACATTTTAAAAAACGATGACACACTGTGTTGGTGAGAACGTGGGGAAATGCTCACTTGCATCAGGGCTGATGGAATGTAATTAGGAATGTTCCTTTGAAGCACAATTTGGCAATGACTATCAAAACTGCACACACATATGCCTTTGATGTAGCAATTTCATTTCTACGAACTTACAGAGAAACACCTGCAATTGTGGAAAATGGCCCGTTATACAAACTTATTGATTTGGTAGCACTGTTTGTAAGGGCAAAAGATTGCAAGGAATCTAAGTGTTCATCAATAAAGGACCCATTCAATGAGTGGAAAATCTATACAATGGAGTACTCTACAGCCATAAAAAACGAGACATCTCTTTGTGTGCTGCCATGAAATAATATCCAAAATTTATGTTAAATGAAAAAAAAATGAGGGGCGTAGAGTAGAGCATCCTACTATTTGTGTAGAAAAGGAGGGAGGTATGTGTAGATTGAAGATAGCAGATTGGCAGGGACCATTCTCCTCAATGGAATGTGTAAAAATGGATGAGGCAAGTGGTGGGGCTCACAGCTCATGCCGACTCATCCAGCACCCACACTCCTGTAACCCCCAGATCACATGAGCAGGAGAGCTCAGGGCCGTGCAGGGCAGCATCTGGTGGCCAAAGCAGGACTCCTGGGGGAGGGGCTCCGACTGGGAACTGTAGGAGGCCCTGGGTTCCTGGATGTGGAAGGAGGTGCTGGGAGCAGCCTTTTCTCCCCCTTTGTCCTGCACGCTCTTCTACATGGTGTTCACCAAGTAAGTGTTGCCTGCAACGAACCAGCTTGTATTTTTCCAGATCAGTTCAGCCACAGCTGGTTTTCGGGGCCTGGCCTTCCTGGGATTGTGGTCAACCTTTCTCTGTTCCCTCCCTCTCACCCACTCTCCAACTCTTAACCCTTGACCCATGCCCATCTGGAACCATCATCTGGGTGGCCAGTTGTTAACACTATGGTCCTTTTCTCTTTCTGCTCCTAGAGTCTCTCTTCCCGAGGGCCAGGAGGGAGGCCTATGGAACCTCTGCCCAGGACACTGCTAGAGGCTCTGGCTTTCTTCATGCCACAGAGTTAGAACAACCACTGCTTAGAGAGCATTTCTTCAGTCCTAGACGCTAAAAGTGCCTTTCCTTCATTACCTCATTTGTTCATTCAAATATATGTATTAAATGTTTACTAAGTGACATAAGAACATTGGTACTGGAGATACAGCAGCAAACATGACAGTTTCCATACCTGTGGAGTTGAGCAGAGGTGAACCGCAAACAAATGCATCACATGCTTTCGGACAATGATAAGGACTATGAAGAGAAATAAAGCAAGGGAAGGGTATAAGGAGTGATAAGGGTATGATTTTCAGGTGCTCATCTGAGGAGGGGCCTGGGTGAAGGGAAGGAGTGAGCCCTGAGAACAGTGGTGGGAAAAGCAAGTAAAGGGAACAGCATGCTCGAAAGCCTCAGGTTGGAATGCAATGAGTAAAAGGAAGAGTGGAGGAAACAAGGTCAGAAAGGCAACCTGGCTCACGGCAGGCGGGGTTTTGTAGGCAAAGGTCAAGGCTTTGGAGAGAGTCTACGGAGCCATTGTAGTTGAGCTTATGAAAAACAATTTTAATGTATATTTTTTATTGTTCATAGTATTACTAATGTCTCCCGTTTATCCCCTTTACCCCTGTCCTCCCAGCCCCTATCCACCCCCGCCAGGTCTTCACCACCCTATTGCCTGTGTCCATGGGCTATGCATATCTACATATATAAAAGGCTAATATGCAAAGTGTCCCCTCGGGCGTTTGACTGGGAGACTGGGAGTTTGATCGCTCGCTATGACATATGCTGACCGCCAGGGGGCGGCACGGAATGAAGGAAGGCCCTGGCCAGCAGCCAGAAGGCCCCCGATTGGCCCAGATTGCTGGCCAAGCCTAGGGACCCTGCCCGTGCATGAATTTTGTGTACCGGGCCTCTAGTAAGTATATAAGTTCTTTGGTTTATCTCTTCTTGTCCCCCAAACCCCACATCAGAACTTATGAAATTGATATGACTTTTCCTGTTCTACAGATGAAGGGTTTGAGACTGAGAGAGATCAAATATCCTGACCAAGGTGCCCGTAAGTAAAGGGAGGATCCCAGGTTGTACAAACTGACCCCCTCATGGCACTGCCAGGATGCAGGTCTCGGCCCTCTTCCAGGCACTCCAGTGCTGACATTCCAAGGGCTGGCTAAGCAAGAGGACAGGGACTGTCCTGCCACAGGTCCTTCTGAGGCTCTGCCACAGCCTAAAGGAGCCCCCAGTCATATGCCAGGGCAGGTGGGGGCTGGCTGGGGCTCCTGGAGAGGATCTCAGGTTACCGCGGTGGGTAGGGTGGCAATGGCTGAGTGTCATGCCAGCTGGACCCTGGGAAGTGCTGACACAGCACAAATGTCCAGAGTCCACACCCCACCCACTGTCGATGAATCGATTGAATCACTCAACTGAAAAATTAACTCAAACCCACAGACATCCCTCAAACCCACAGAAGGTCACTAGGAGGTGCACACCTGAGGCTGAGGCTGCGGGGCACCATCTTCCTCACCCCAGCCCTGGGTCCCAGCCCCAGCCTCTTTGAGGAACACTTGTGCCCTCAAACCCAGGAAGCCCAGGACCTTGGGGGGGTGGGGAGGGAGGACTCCATTTTGCCTGTCTCCCCTATTTTGCTCTCTGTTGGCAAAACCATCTCTCAGGCCTAATGGCTTGTGTCTTGTCTGTTCTTCTGGATTCACTTATCAAGTTTTAATTGTGCTGTTAGGATGCTCAAGGTCTGGCTGGGCCAGAGGGATGCACAAAATGATTAAGACAGGGATTTTGCCTTCAAGGAGCTTAGAGTCCAAGGGGCTGGGAAAGGGGAGTCAGGTACCTAGAGAAATATAAGGTCATGTTGGGGATAGCGTGTAAACCTCATAAGGGCAGGATTTTTCTGTTTCATTCACTGGGGCATTCTCAGTGTATAGAATAGTGCCTAGCACACAGTAGGTGCTTAATAAATATTTGTCCAATGAATGAATGCATTAGTGAATGAAAGGGCTATGGTTAGGCTGAGCATGGAACTAAGGTGATTCTGGGATAGGGGCCCCCCTTCTCCAATACACATGGAAATCTGATAACTGAGTCCCATCCCTAGAGGTTTGGATTGGGCTGGACCGGGGTACACACTGGGCACTGGGAGTGATAAAAGCTCCCCCAGGGTTTCTAATATACAGCCTTGGCCTTGCACCACTGCTCTAGGATTCACAATGGAAGACTCTAAGAGAGTGGGTGGGGCTTCTACTTGAGAGACATCTGACAGGTCCCGTCCCAGGTGCTGTGCTCAGTGAGTAGGGAGGAGAGCCCGCCCCTTCCTCTGGCATCCTGCCTGCAGAGCCCATGTTGAATACCCCCTCCCATAGTTCTCCCTGTTTCTGTTTCCCTGCCCTCCAGCATCTTCCTGCAGACTCACCCTTTCCTTAGCCGTCCCTTGCTGCTGCTCCCGTCCTGACATTGTCCCACATTAAAGGGTTGATCAGCCCATCAATTAATTGTGTCCTAATCCAATCTTGGCTTGGTTGGAGAGAGGGCAGTAAATCCAGCTGGGTAATCATGCCCTGATATTTGTGTAGGGATAATTACTATCTCTCAGGCCTCACTTGGTGGCAAGATGAGATGAAAACCCATAAAACACCACCAGGGGCTGTGGCTCATTGTTTCTTGGCTGCACAAGACTGGCTGTCAGCCAGCCAGCCCTGCCGGCCCCTGCCCCTGGCACCAGCCCCAACCTCATCTCCAACCTCGTCCCCTCCCATTCATGCAATTGGCAGGGCTCAACATCAGAGGCAGTCTAGGGTCTGGATCCTGGCTTGGGCTCAACAACCAGCAGGGGCCACATTATGGGTCCAGTGCACGTCCGAGCTGGCCTCACAGGGACATGAGGTCCTGCATCCTTCAGGAGGACGCCCTGGCCTGGGACTCCCCTGCAGATGTGATGGCCCCACAGGAGAAGACTTCATCCTAGTGGATTGAGGGCAGCCCTAGAGAATGTGAGAGTTAGGGGCTGGGAACCACCTGCAGCCCAAAAACACAGCCCCCCAAATTGAGACATACTGAGTACACAATATGAGCCAGGCTCTCTGCTAGGCACTGAAGATACAGGGTGTAGTAAGGCCATAGAGTGTCTTGGTTAAAAGGATAAAGCTGGAGTCAGACCCCTGGGTTTGAGTCCTGGCATTTACAAGTTGTGTGGCCTTGGGAAAGTCATGTGATCTCTTTGTGCCTCAGTTTCCTCAATTGAAAAGTGAGATACACCAGTACCTAACCTAATCAAGCTACTCTGAGGCTTAAGTGAGATAATTATTATAGAGTGCTTAGATCAGGGCCTGTTTCAGTAGTTGCTATTTAAGTACTACCTGTTATCATTATTGTTACTATTATTTAGTCTTCTGTGCATCAGTTTCCTTCCTCTATTCCTCAGGACCTTGCTACTCAAAGTGTGGTCCCTGGACCATCAGCATCATCATAGCCCAAGAGTATGTGAGCAGTGCAAGATCTTGGGCCCTACTTGACTGCTGAGTCAGAATCCGAATTTACACAAGACCCCCAGGTGACTAGGTTGGATGCTCTGGGCTAGAAGAGGCTCCATGAACTCAAGGTCTGTCTTCCTTAAAGTTGTACCCGCATTGCTCAGCACCTCTGGCATGGAGTAGGTGCTCAGCAAGAATTTGTGGTGCGAATAAATGAGCTACGCCGAAAGCTGTGGGGCCCCGGAAGGATTTCAAAGCATTTTAGAAAGGCCCCCTTGAAACAGCATGGAGTGCAATTACGGGGACCATTTGTTGCTATTGTGGCCACCTGGGTGAGAAGTGCTGCGTGGTTGAGCCTGGCCGGAGCAGCGGGGAGGGAGAGGGAAGAAGGGGCTAAAAGACAGTGGTCGGCAAACTGCGTCTCGTGAGCCGCTGTTTGCCGCTCTGTTGACTAATGAGTTTGCCGACCACTGACCTAGACTCTCGATTCCAATAATTACAGGCTGTTGTTGTTCCTTGTGATTAAGCCCCTATCCCAGTGGTCAGCAAATTCACTAGTCAACAGAGCGGCAAACCGCAGCTCGCGAGCCATTGCAGTTTGCCGACCACTGGGCTAGGAGGACTGGAGGCTGCTCCTACAGGGAGGCCAGAGGACAAAGTCTGAAGGTAAGGACCAGGCTTTTGCTCAAGGCCCTCCATCTCCAGGCCCAGCAGCCAGATGAGGGCCAGCTTCATGCACAAGAGGAGAAGGGGCTCTCCTGCTGGGACAGAGCGAGGTCCTGGAGGCAGCAAGGGCTATGTCTAGGGGGGCCAGCATCCCCAAGGCCCTACCCCAGTTGGTGCTGGGAGGAAGAAGGTGGGAAGCAGGAAGAGGCCCGAGGCTCCAAACCCTTACCTGAGAAGGCATTATTGGTGTTGAGGAAGTAGATCTCCTCACGGCCATCCCCGTCGATGTCACAGGCTGTGACCCCGATGGCGTTGCCCTGCCGGTCCCGCAGCGCATAGTAGGGGGAGCTGCGCTTGTCCACTGCGATGTTCACCAGCCGCTTCTGGGCCCGGTCGTACTTCAGAACCAGATTGGGGCCGTTGTACCTGGATGGGGAGGGGAAGGGGACATTGGGGAGGAGCAGTTGGGCCACCTGCCTCCACCTGACCAGCGAAGGGCTCAGAGTCCTCCCGGAGAGGTCAATGTGGGGCAATTCAGCCCCACAAAATTCCTGGGGAACCCTCGGCAGCTTGCCCTGGGGGTCCCTGGGTGTTTGATGAGCGCCCATGAATCCGAGATGGGCCCCGGCAAAGTGAGAGTCAACTGGGCCCACAGGGAACACGATATAAGAAGCAGGGGAGTGGAGGGGCGTGGGAAACCAGTGACAAGCCTTTTACCACAGGCTACCCTGAAGAAAACAAGAACCTCCCAGACATTTAGCTTGCCCATTTCAATGTAAAAGCCACTTTCATACTTATGATCTCCTTCTTTTAAATCTAACAACAATTAGGGGAGAGAGGCGAGGAAGGCTGTATAATTAACCCATTTTACAGATGAAGCAACGGGTGAGCTTCATCAGGGAAACAAAGGCTCAGGGAAGTTCAGTGCCCTTCCCAAGGTAACACAGCTAATAGGTGTCAGGGGCTGGGGCTCAAACTCGGGCCCTTTCTGCTATCCCAAGAGCCCTGAGTGACTGAGCCGAGGAGGAGCAGAGGCTTTGTGGGTGAGGTTTGGAATGACTCTCTCCTGACAGAAGTCCCAGCATTTAAACAGTATGTATGAAATTCGCATCTCAGACGGGAGATTATGAATACATCTAAAGTCATTAGCTGAACCTGCCTGGCTTCTTTTTCTATGAAACTCAAAACCAAAAGATTAAAGTTCTCATCAGTCCTCATCTCTCCCGTTTCACTGCCTCAGCCCCATGGCCCCAGGCATGGTCTTGCCTCAGGGCCTTGGCTCTTGCTGCTCCTCCCGCCCAGGATGCTTTTCCTGCAGATGTCCACATGGCTGCCCCCTTCCTTCACCTCCCTCAGGCCCTGGCTCCATTGTTGCTTCTCCGTGAGGCCCTCCTGCCCACATTCCTGAAACTTGCAACCACCTCCACCCTGTCCTTCTTATTCCTCCCCCTGCTCTTTCCCCATGGCTGTTACCACCAGCTGACCATCTGTCTCTTCTTGGTCACCTGTTCCTTCTCTGTCTGATTCCACTGGTATGTCAGCTCCACGAGGGCAGAACTTTCTGTCTGTTTTGTTCCGCAGGGCCTACAACAGTGCCTGGCACACAGAGGTGCTCAATAAATATTTGTTGAATGACTGAATGAGTGAGACCTCAGAGCTCACTGCTAAGTCATAAGGGTTTTGTGCCCCACGGTTGATTTCTTCCCCTCATGTTTCCATCTGGAGAAAGTGGCATGCCCCAAGGTCACCCCCCGGGACAGCACAGCCATGAATGTGTGAAGGCCTCTTACTGCTCCTGGAAAACCAGCTTGCCAGGCTCTCCAAAGGAACCTGGCCAGCCTCCATTCACTAGTCCCTGGCCTCCTGCCTTTGTTTTAACCTGAGCATGAGCATCCTGAGTTCAGCTGCCAGCCTCTGGATGGTCCAGGGCAGAGAACACGTAGAGGGCGCAAAGAACTCCCCAAGGTCTTTGAGAGAAATCACTTCTTGCTTTCTTGAAACAGATCCAACTTGGCCCTCTCTTTCATCACCAAGTGCAGAGCCAGTAAAATCTGGGGGATGCTGAGCAACTGACCGTGAGCCTTCTGGCACCCACAGTGTGTGAAAGGGGAGACAGAGCTCACTGGGGGCTGAGTCAGCACCGGGTGATGGAAGGTAGCACATTAGAGTCTTGACAACGATTGTCTGAGGGCTGTGTGAAGGACACAGCATGACCTAGGGGACGCTTCTAGGCTGAAGAGATAGTACCCTTGGATTCCAGCACCGTCAGCAGCTGGCTCCAGCCCCCAGGGACAGGAAGTGCCTTCTGGGTGCTCAACACTAGTCCTCCAAGCCTCTGGGTCTTCTGTTTGCCACTATCCCTACTGCTCCTCACAAGACACTTAGTCCTAGCGTTCTGAGCCTCATTAAAAGCACTTTCACAAGCATTGTCTCACCCGAACCCCACATAATCCCAGAAAGGAGGTAGAAAAGGCATTTTTCTAGAAAAAGAAACAGAGTCAGAGAGGCCAAGTGAGCTGTCCAAGGTTACACAGCTCATACGGCAGTGCTGGGCCTCTAACCATCTCCAGGGTCCAAATCCTATGTTCTTTCCATATTGCCTATGATGCCAACACTCTTAGTCCTCTGCATTTTAAAACATATATTTCAGAGGGGAAGGGAGAGGGAGAGAGAGAGAGAGAGGAAAAAAAAAAGAGAGAGAAAGGGAAAGGGAGAGAGAGAGAGAGAGAAATATCAATGATGACAGAGAATCATTGATGGGCTGCCTCCTGCATGCCCTCTACTGGGGATCAAGCCTACAACCCTGGTATGTGCCCTTGACCAGAATCGAACCCGGAACCCTTCAGTCCGCAGGCTGATGCTCTATCCACTGAGCCAAACCAGCTAGGGTTTCATTTTTAAAATATATATATATATATTTATTGATTTTAGAGAGGAGAGGAGAGGTAGAGAGAGATATAAACATCACTGATGAGAGAGAATCATTGATCAACAGCCTCTCACGCTCCCAACTAGGGATCAAGCCCACAACCCAGGCATATGCCCTGATGGGGAATTGAACTGTGACCTCCTAGTTCATAAGTCAATGCTCAACCACTGAGCCACAATGGTTGGGCAGTTCTCTGCATTTTTAAATTTTTTTTTTACAGCCTCCCTCAGAGTAGTGATGGTGAGAAATGCCTGAGGATTTCATGTAAACAGTGGCGATAATAACCCTACATTTCTACAGCACTTTACAATTTACAAAGAACCCTCTCATCCTTGATTTCATTTGTTTCTCGCACGTCTTGACTCTGCTAGAGGTTAGTTTTGTGACTTTGGGTGGTCAGAAACCCATGTTCTGGGCTTCTCTTTCACAAAACAAGAGATCTGGACTAAATCAGAGAGTCACAAAAGGATGTCAGTTCCCACACCGATCAGCCTGGGGAGCTGGATGTACGGTATGTGAGATTTCATGCTTCTTCTCTGTGACACCTGCCAGAAATTGTGGGGCAATTCTAGAAGTTCGGGAGGCTTTGAAGCTCAGTGAAATGGGGTTAGGCAGTGGGACAGGGTCCATGTTCCTAAAAAGCAGATGTGACTTCATAATCTCCAAGGCTGGGCCAGCAGGCAGAAGTGATGGGCTTGGAGGCAATTGGAAAGTCTGCTTGAGAGGCACCAGCAGGGCACAACCCACAGTTATGTGAGTGCCATCCAATGTTGGTGCCAGTCTGCTGGGACAGGAATGCTATGGGCAGGGAGGGGCCTGGGGGTTGGGTCCAGAGCAGCCTGGGTGTGGGCTTTTGGCCCTGCCACTTTCTGGCGCTGACCTTGAGCTTGACACTCATTTCTCCAAGTGTCAGCTTCCTCATTACTTCTACTACATCTATTGCTACATAACTCACAGGATGGCTGTGAGGATAAGTGTGTGTGACAACACTTGGTAAACTGTGAAGAGTTATACAGTTGTATGTTCTCATCATTATTACAAAAACAACCAAAGCACAATTTCGAGAACTCTCCAGTGATCATTTTGAGTTTCCAAACACAATCTAGTATTTCTCTTCCAAAAACATCCCATCCTGATTGCACATCCTCTGTGGGTATATTTCTTTATTGCCCTTTATAACTAAAGTTTTCAGAGTTGTCTTCACAAGCTGTCTCCACTGTCTCTCTACCCATTTACCCCACCCCAATCCACATCCTCCTTCCCCCAATTCCAGCCAAACCACTCTTGTTACTGTCATTGGTAGCTTTTGTGTGGCCACATCCAAGGACACCCTTTCCAGTCTCCCTCAGTCTCTACCACACCACTTCCCTCTTAAAACACTGCTCTCTTGCCCCTGAGGTTGCCACCCTCCTCTGGTTTTCCTTCTCTCTCCCTGCTTCTCCCTCCTTTTCCCCATGTAGGTTCTTCCTCCTCTTTCTGCCCTCTTGATGTTGGAGTCCCCAGGCTTGGTCCTGAGTCCCCTTCTCCCCTCCCTGTCCCCTTTCACTAGGGGATAATATTCGTTCTCAAGACTGACAACTTCCAAATTTATATCTCCTACCCAAATCCCCAGTCCAAAGCTCAGACTCATATATCTGACTGCCTACCTGACATCTCTCCTTGCACCCGCACAGTCATCTCTGATGGAACTATCGATCGCTCATCCCCCCTGCCCTGCAATGCACAACCAAGTACTGAAGCCAGAACCCTGGTGCCAGCCTTGGTTTTCCCATCCCCTTGTCTTCATATCTAATTCATCAGCCAATCCTGCCATTTCTACCTCTTCAAATCTTTCAAATCTTTCTCTTTTTTCTTCCCCCTCTGCCACCATCTCTGAAGAGGCTTCTTTCTCTCTTTCATCAATCTAATCCCCCATACCATAACCACAGTCATCTTTTTAACACACAAATCGGGCCAGCCACTCTCCTGCCTTAAACCCTTTGGTAGCTCCCCATTATGTTGGAATGGAACCCAGACCCCTTATCATGCCTGGACTGGGAGTCCAGCTTCGTTGGTTGCCCACTTCGCTGACCTCCTCCAGCCACACTGACCCCAACCCCTGGCCTCTCACAGAACTGCTCCCTCTGACTAGGACACTCTCTGCACTTCCTTCTGGCTTCTTCTCATCCTTTAGGTCTCACTATCAAAAGCAGCTCAGAATAGTCTTCCCCTCCGGGTATCCACTGTCCCACTCTTGTTTGGTTACTTATGTATTGCCCATGTCTCCCATTAAACAATAAGCTTCATGAAGGCATGGTCTGTGTTTGCCTTATTCATTGCAATCTTCTCATCCAGTGCATAATGAGTGCTCAATAAATACTTGTAGAGTGAACAGAAGAGAAATAGCCTATAGAAGGTACCAGTTCATGACTGGGTGGATGAGCAAAAGGCTGACTGAGCCAACAGTCTCTTGATTGGTGTTTGGACCTACATTTTTATTGTTCCCCAAAGATATACTTGACAGAGAGGAGGCCAAGACCTGGTGTCCTGGATAAGAGTGAGAAAGAATAACAAAATGTTATAGATATAGAGAATCAACCTTTTTTTTCTGTTCAGAATCACTGGCCCATATGAAAAAATAATCTTAGACAGTTACATAAAGAGAAGCCAGATAATAGGGTGTAATAATTATTGGGTACCTACTATATGTTTGATACTGTGCTAAATATTATGCATGAATAAAAATATTTAAATTTGCAAGATATATAAATTATGCTATTTTGAAAAGTAAGAATAGGAAACTTTTCATTTAAAAAGGAAAATAATGAAAGATATATAGCTATTCAACATTATAGTCAGGAGAGAGAGGCAGGGCAGAAAGAAGAAACCGATGTATGTATACACAAAGAATGAAAGATAGAGACACATAAAATTAAAAGAAGTAGAAACTAAATGAAACCCTGAGCAGAGAGAGAAAAACACATGCAGAAACACAGACAGACTGGCTCATACAGACACAGAGACACGAAAAGGGGACATGCAGACCTGTAGAGACTAACGGAGAGACCCCTGGGAATATCAACAGGAACCCAAGATATTATCACAGAGAAACAACCCACCTCTGTGGCCATTTTCAGCATTTCCTCTAAAGGCATAAGGAGGTATTTTATTCTTGGTCACGTCAATACCCTTATTTTATAGATGAAGAAAGTGAGTTTCAGAAAAAATGACTTTCTGAAAGTCAAATACCTAATCATTAGACAAAATAAACCAAAGGCAAACTTATCCCTTAGCAGGGATCAACAAAAGTATGGCCTTTGGACCAAATCTGGCCTGCTGCCTATTTTTGTAAATAAAGTTTTATTGGAACACTGATATGTTCATTTATTTGTATATTAAGTATAGCTGCTTTTGCTATACTGTAGAGTTCAGTAGTTATGATAGAATGTATGGCCCAAGAGTTGAAAATATTTACCATGTGGCTCTTTGCAGAAAAAGATTTCCTATCCCCGACTTAAAGGGTTATCAGCGTTATATGATAGGTATATTAAAAGTTCTAAGTGATCATTATCAGAACAGAACTCAAAATTAGCATAGTGTTAGTAAAAATTAGAATAGTGTTAGATACAGAGAATCAACCTTTTAGTGGGAGTCAGTACTTGGAAATACACCGTTTTTTTGAGACAAGTATTTCAGGGAGAATATAAGTTGAATGCAAGGAAGACGTTAGGTCTTAGGATGGAGACTGTGACTCAAAATAATCTGCAGATAAAAGAGGCAGAAAAGTTGCTTTAAGAAGAAAACAGTGTTCTCTACATGGGGCTTATATAAGGCTTAGAAGTAAGAGTGTGTTCCTTCTCTCACAATGAATGAAGTGGTTAAAGGGGTGTGGTAGAGGATCTCCACATCTTACTCCAAGCAGAAAAAGGTGGAATCTATTTTGCCTCCCCTGGAATGAATCTGGACTTGCCTCAATTAGCAGCATATAGTAGAAGTAATGCTGGGTCAGTTCTGGATCTAGCCGTTAAGAAACCTACTTTGTGTTTGGTAAAAGCCAGTCACCATGATAGAAACTTCACTACCTTGAGATCACTATGCTCTGACACAGCCCAATCTAGCCTCATGGAGGGGTCCTAGGCAAGGGCACCGAGGCACCAGATCTGTGAGTGAAGACTTCGCCAACAGTTGAATGCAGCTGAGTGAGTGATACCAGCAGATGCCATGTGGAGCAGAAGAACCATCCATGTGAATTTGCTCAAATTTTTGACCCACAGAATAGTTAAAAATGACAAATGCTTTTTAAGCCACTACATTTTTGGAAAAGAAAGTACATAATGATGACCTATGATTTCAGACTTAAGGGGAAAAGGAATTTTACTACTGGAAAGTAAGAAAAAGTATTGTTCATAAGTCAGTGAAATTCTCTAGGGTAGTCATTTGAATTTCCAGTAGGCAGGTCTCCCCAAGGGATGCCTGGATCTGTTGAGTTGATACTTGCATCTCAGAATATCTGAGAATCTGTGCACAGCCTGAGGGTAGAAGATTAATAAGAAATACAAGGATTCCAGAAATCTGTTTTCTTACTCCCCATTCTCATTCTTCATTGCTTTTTAGCCACATCCATTTCCCATTTTGAATGTACAGCCTTTAATATAGATGATTTTTTGGAGATGTGTGTCATGTTCTTTTTTCTTTGCTTACATATTTAATTCAATGAAAGCCATCAAGTTAAATAGGACCAGAACACACATGAGAAAGCATTCAAACAAAAGATTCAAGTATTGTATCCTAGAATAGGATACATCCAAAGGCCAGTTTAAAGGAATGGAGATTTTGGTAATGGGAAGGTTCTAGGTGTGGTGAAAACTCTGGGGGTAGGGATTTTAAAGGAGAGTAAATTGGGTAAGTCTAGAAAGGGCATCCATCCCAGAAAACAAACAAACAAACAAACAAACAAACAAACAAATTTGATCCTGAATTAGGCATAAGGATCTAAAGGCATAAGGAGCTAACCAGGGTGGAGAAGATCTCACAAACAGAGGGAAAAGAAGGAGAAGGTAACTTTAAGATGAACGATAAAAACCTTTTGTCCTAAGGGGAGGGTGGTTTTTAAAGAAAGGAATGTTTGGCATCAAAAGGTCAGAATAATCTACAGTGATGAGTGTCTGTAAAAACTCCATGCAGGCTGATTGATTTATACCTTGTTCTAAAAGAGATCTGTGCTCAGCATGAGCTCTGTGCTCTTGGAATTTCTTATATGTTGATGAGCATGGAAGCACCCAGAAGCAAGCACCCAGACGACCATTTGCCGTTCTATCCCCCACCATACTTGGACAATGCCAGAAAAAAACAGGTGCTCTGGTCGTGATGTTGATGATGATGGTGATAAAGACCATGACTCCATTCCTCAATACATGTTTATCTCAATAAAAGAGGAAGACAAGGAGGCAGGAGTTCCATAAAATATCAAAGGAGGAATTCAGATGACAGATGGAGGCATGGCAAGCAGGATTCTTTCGTTGCAAGTGGCAATCACTCCACCTGCACTAGTTGAATAATTTATTGGCTCATATGTCCAAATGACCAGGACATCAAGGGTACAAGTAGGCTTCTGGGTACAGGGAGACTGGAACCAGGGTTCTGACCAGAAGTTTTCAGGACCTCATTTCTCTTCCCCTCTTCCTCTTTTCTCTGTCTCTTGACCTCATTCTCTCACACCATCCTGCTTCACAAGGCTTGACCTGTGTCAACACTCTCAGCCTCGTACTTCAGCTTCAGCACAGAGTGGAGAGGCTATCTTTCCTGGGAAAAACTCCAGGGAAGGGCTATTATTGGCCCAGGTTGAGTCAAGTGTCCATCTTCAGAGCTGGGAGTCTATGATTGACAGCCTTCAACTAGTACCAAACCTAGTGAAAGCAGCATCTCAGGAGCCACGTGTTTTCAGGAAGAGATGAAGAATGTGTCTCTAGATAGATATTCATCTGGGTCTGCACATTCTGGAGACAAACTTGCCGGGGCCTACTGATGGAAGGCAATGACTCCCTGGAACCACCGAGTCCCTGTGTCCTGGAGATACATCTCAAGATCCTCCCATCCCCCTCTAGGGCCCCAGAAAGAAGTAAACACAGAAAGTGGATGCACAAAAGGTTCTTGGCCTCCTGCCTGCTCCTGCCTGCTCCTGAAGCCTCTGTTCCAGGCAGCATTGCTGGCTGTGGGGAGGCAGGAGGGCACTGAGAGTTGGCAGCAACAAGCCCAATGTGGGACATGAGGGGACAAAAGGTGAGCTCTGGCTCAACTCTGTGATCAACTCTCCACGGACTCAGGCAAATCACTTAACTGCCTGGTCACAAAATACTTTAAATCTCTATTCAAAGTTTCTTCCTTCATGCTATCACTATCTAGAAACTTTAGCTAAAAAGCCATTGGACTTTCTCTCTCTTTTGTTTGAAGAAGTGGGCCAGTTTAGTGGGGCAAATAGCCAATGGATACTTCAGTCTTCTTTAAGAGTAAAAAAGATAAACCAATCATTCTCCACTGAGTTCATTCTACCCTCTGGAATCCTGTTTCCAGTCTGGGCACACTGTTTGGCACAGGATGTAATTCTCCACTCACAGATCCTCCAGCTAATGTGGCAAATAACGAGTGTCCCCAATCCCAGACTTTCAGAAGAGGGATAGGTGATCACTTCTCCTGGGGTAAAGTCTTTATAAAAAAGGTGCATTCGATCTAGAACTTGAAGGATGCTTAGGACTTTAATATAAGATATAGGAATTAGGCCATTTACAAAAGAATAATGTGAGCTATGAAGCAGATCAGGGAACAGAAAAATATGCTTAGGGAGTAGAGGGTAGACTAGGTGGAGAGTACAGAGATGAGTGTTGGACAATAGTGGAAATGAGTGGAAGGCAGACTGGAAAGTACACGACATCCAAGGCCGTGGAAGATGTGGCATGTAAACCAGGACTTTAGAGTTTATCTGGTAGGAAATGGGGAGCCACTGAAGGATTCTGAACAGGGTACACCATTATATCAAAGTACTGTTTTGGAGGGCATTGTCTGGTGGCTGTGTGGTGAAAGAATTGAAACAACAGTGCAGAAGAATGAACATTTCTCTGAATTTTTCCAAAAACTTCTGAGCTAATTTGAGCAAGTTTATGTTCCTTGCAATCCAATGACCCCTAACACCGGGCAGAGTCAAGCAAGTACAGAAACCAGGAGAGCAGGGGTTACAAAGAAAGGCATGGCCAGCAGTGCTAAGTGCTTTCCGGAGATAAAAAAGGTGAAACAAGCATGTGGAGTTGGTCATTTGGAAGCCACTGGTGACCTATAAGGAAGCTGTTTCCATAAGGAGGAAAGAGGAACTAGATCGAGGGCATAAGATAATGGATGCACAACAATGGATGCACAAGTGTAGATGACTCAATGAGAACAAGAAGGGCTCCGCAAGGCCTAGGATACTGGCCCTGGGACGCGGAGTTAAGTGATGGTTTCGTCAAGCTCTGGGGCCTGTGCATGTTTGCGGGCAAGAGGAAAAGACCCAGGAGGGCAGTGGATTTAGAGTGCGCCTAGGCAAGATGTGTAGAAAGTGGAGGGGAACAGCATGGGAACTACCAGCAGATGGGTTAGGTTTGAAGTCAAGAGAAGAGGAGAGGAAGCCAGGATAGGGTAAGAAGACAGGATGAGGTGGAAGACAGTGACTAGGAAGTTGATGCACAGAGACCTTGGTCTGCTCAAAGGTAAATAAGAGGTGAGGTGAGGTTCTTAGCTGAGAGGAGGGTGCAGAAGTCACAGCTTAAGCAATGAGAAAGTTGGAATAGCAACAGAGGGGCTAATACATGGCCTCTTTCCATGGTAAATGGGGCATGCAGGGCGCACATCATGAGGCTGAATTTGGGAGATGCAGAGGGCAGGCGGTGGGACAGAATTAGTCTTACAGGTTGCACAGAAGATACAGGAATAATGCAATCACAGCAGGGAGGCCGGAACAGGGCCCAGGGAGTCAACCTGGACCAGAGGGCACAGGGTAAGGTGGAGTAGAGGCAGGGCTGCCTCAGGGAGCCGAGTTCAGAGTGGGAGCAGGTGAGGGCAGGTGTTCAGGACCTCAGATCTGAAATGGGTGCTACCTGCTCTTGGCCCTGGAGAGTGGCTGAGTAAAGGAAGCGGGAGCATCTACCCTTGGGAGTGAGGTGGATTCTGTGGGGGCAATACAGGGCAGCAGAAAGTGCCCTGGACTTGGAGTTAGAACAGAAAGGCTGAGAGGCAATAGAGATCCGTGGTGAGGAAGTTAGCTCAAGAGTCAAGGGCAGACCCCTACTCTGCAACTCTCCAGCTGTATAGGTTTTCTTAGACAAGTCACCCAGCTTTTCCAAGCCTCAGTTTCCTGATATCAGCTCCTCTGTCAGAGTTTTGCTGAGAATTAAGATAATTCCTATAAAGTCATTAATACAGTACTGGGCACAGAGAAAACACTCAATAAGCACTAGTTAGTATGTCTGTCTTCTTCTCCCATATACACTCAGTCAATAGAAACTCGATAAATATTTTTGAAAGAATGAGTTATTATGATTATTACCTGTGTAGCCTTGAGCACAGGAGACTGTGAGCTTTATGGAGTTCTGGACTATATTTTATTCTTCTAGCTCCTAACACAATGTTTGATAAAGGAACCTGATTACATTCACTAGAATTCAGTTTCCTCATCTATAAAGTGGGGCTAATAATATTTGCTTTACCTCAAGGTCAAATGAGATAACGCATGCAAACTGTGACAGAGCTGTAGGTTTTGCATGCATGCATATACATACACACATGCGCATGCGCGTGCCCACACGATATATGACTGCTGTCTGCAGCAGAGGCAGTGCCTGCCCGCCCCCATCCCCCCACCCCTGGGAGCCCAAGCTCTTCTACCCCATTTGACAGGAGCTGAATGATAGGCCCATTGAGCTGCAGGAATGCCCTGTGAAAGGAAGATGATAGGAGTTGGTTGAGGGCCTCGTCAGAAGGCGGCTGTGGTTTTCTCCAGCAGGGAAGAAGTCTGGAGCTGGGCACTGGGCTGGACATGAGGTATAAAGGAGCCTGCTTTAAGTCAGCCTGGCCTGATGCCTGGGTTGGACAAGCAAGGAGATAGAGGTCACCAGACAGGTCACAAGCCCTGGTGAGGGACTGAGAACAGACAAGTCTTGCCTGGTGAAGGGCAGGGCTGTTGTGTGAAGACAAGGACCAGGTGGACTCTTGCTGGTCCAGCTCATGGGGGAATAGAGATGGCCATCGTTAGCTTAGAAAAGGCCCATCCTTCTAACCCAGGATTGTGTCCAATTAGAGTCTTAGCTCAGACTCTCTAGCTGGGTAGCAGGCACCTCTTCGTGACAATGAGCTTCCCCCATGATGACTATCTGCTTGGAATTTCTTATAAAAGTTACTGTTGGAGCCCCCCTGTCCCTTGTGCCTATCAGGATACACGGGCCAGGCTGTCTTGGCCACCGTCTGGATCTCCATACACTCTCTCCAGACACTGTGGATATGCTGTCCTGCTTGCTGGCCTCTACTCCCTGTTCACCCTGGGATTCCATCCCAATGGGAAAATCAAGTTCCTCTGGTTCCCCCTCATGCTGCAGCTCATGGGGGCATGCCTGGCTGTGTCTTGTGAAATAATGGTTGGAGGAAGCAGCAAAAGCCTCCCAGTGGCTATGAAGTGTTAACTGATGAATTAAACTCTTCATTTTGATTTGAAGGGAATAGTCCTAGAAGACACTCTTGCTTTAAAAAAAATATTAAGCTGCCAACTATGAAAGGCATTCATTCACAAGGGTCTTTGTTGCCAAGCTGGCTTGAATTCCCTTAGCCACACATTAATACTAATCAGAATCTGGCTGTGCGAGCAAATGTGCACTCGAGTTTAGGGGCAGAAAATGTGTGTAAAATATTAGTAAGAAAGTACCAAACATACCTATTTATCCTTTAAGGTGCTTGTAGTATAAAAATGACCTATCTGACTGGCAGTTAAAATAAACAGTTATTTTAATTACAATTGAAAGGTACATGACTATAATCTAAGATATTAGGTATCACAGACAATTTATATTTGAACCATCCATCTAGATTAAAGCCCCGCTAGAGCTGGTGCATCCTGATTACACAAGACTAGCAGGCAAATCCTTGCTACTCACAGTGGGGGTGGGGACATGTGGCATTGGCAACATTTGAGAGCAGGTTAAAAATGCAGAATCTCAGGCACCAGATCTCTGAGTCAGAATCTGCATTTTAACAGATGAGAAGGTGATTTACATGCACATTCAAGTTTGAGAAGGGCTGGTCTGGGTCAGTGTTTCTCTAAGAGTAGCCTGTAGACCATTTACATTAGAAGTACCTGGAGAGCTTATTAAAAATGCAAATTCCTGAGCCCCACCCAGACCTACTGAACAGAAATGTCCAGACACAGAGCCCAGGAATCAGCATTTCAAACAAACTCCCAGGTGGTTTTTATTTTCACGGAACTGTGAGACCTACCCCTAGTCCTTCCTATCTTATTGAGATCCATTAAGGACCAGTTGACATTTGATGTTCTGAGTCCAGTGCAAAAGGATTTGGATGGATATCATGTTTGCCATTTAGGGGGTTAAAGCAACATTGCTATAGCTGAACATGTAGAGGACAAGCTATGGCATAAATACCAAGAAGGATCATGGTATTGACTAATTCACAATGCATTTGAGTCTGCCTTCTGCACTGAATACATGGTCTTCCTGAGGGGGAGAAAAACAGACATATTGTCCTCATCCTTCCTAGTTCTCCTGGAGCCAGGTGGACTTCCAGCTAAGGGACCACTCATTCTTTTGGGCTACAGGGCAGAGCCCAGCCCATGGCTCAGCATTTTGTTCCTTCAGGGAGAGAGAGACACGAACCATAACATTGTCTTTTAGAGATAAGAGAAAAACAGCCAGCATCTTTTGTAATTCAATGTATGACAAGTGGAGATGGGGAACATGTGATAGGAGCTAGCTGGAGGCCTCTGTTGACTCAGAGCTTAAATGGCATGAAGACTGGCCCTTAACCTTGGTCCTTTAGTGAAAGAGTGTCTAAGTTGGGCTAACCTGGCCCAGATCTCGGGACTCATATTCGATTTCATGGTGCTTTCTGGTGTACCAACATTATGACTTCATTCCCTCATCCATCCAATCTGGTGGGGTCATTATTTATCTCCCCTCCCCCTTTAATGCAAAACCAGAGGTTAGTCATGTGCCCATCACACAGCTGGAAAGTGGCAGGGCTGAGCCTTGAATTTGCTTCTTCTAACTCCAACCACAAGCCTTATTTGTCTTCTATTCATGAACTAACATATTATTTTAACTAGACCAGGGACTCCTTTTGGCAAAGCTCTCTCCATATTATACCAGCGAGTGCAGCATGAGCACGTGATAACCCCTCAGCAGGTTTAGTGGCCAAAAAAAAGAGTTACTGCTTCTTTACTTTGCAGCTCTGGCAAATTCTCAGAGGTGTAGGTGAAAAATCAATGCCAGATGGCTCTCGTGGAGAAGACTCCACGGCTTGGCTGCTGTGGAATCAATCGCCTTGGGAGGAACGTCATTGCAGGTGAAGGATATGGCAAGATCAGGCTGGACTCTGGACCACACAAGCCCCGTGTGGCAGCCCAGCCCTAACGCGGCTCAGCTCCACTTTCCATGTTCTCGGCGAACAGTGAGGTGAAATGAGGGAGGAGGAGCGCAGAGAGAGCAGCATCCAGGAGGCATTACTGCTGGCCCTGAGAGACCCCTCCAGGCCTGGATGTGATTGTTGATGAAGCTCCACGGTGACAGCACAAATAAGGCTCCTGTCCACACCATCATTGGGCTCAATAGATAAATGCAGACCCGTTGTCAGAAATGACAATCTGGGTGTCACAAATAACTGACTCAATGTTGTGATCGCTGGAGCTGAGGTTCAGGAGCAAAGTGGAAACCTGAGTGGAAATCCACAGTGACCAGGAGGGATCTTGAAAGAGCTACGAGGACTTCTCCAAAGCCTGCTTGCCCGCGTCCAGGAATGATGTGTGCACCTCTGATATATTATTATTCTCAGGATTCCAGCATGGGCTCCTCCATCTTTGTAGGAAACAATTCCCATACTCACATCATGGGCTGGGGCCCAGCTGGGGCAGTGCGCCCCATGTTCATTTCCTAAGGCGCCATAGCAAATTAGCAGGAACTGGCAGGCTTAAAACAAATTAATTCTCTCACAGCTCCGGAGGCCAGAAGTTCAAAATCAAGGTATGGACAGGGCCGAGTTCCTTCCAGATGTTCTAGGACAGAACCTCCTCCAGCTTCTCATGGCTACAGGCATTGCTTGGTCTGTGGCTCTCTCACTCCACCTTGGTCTCCGTGGTCACGTTGCTTCCTCCTCTCTCAAAATGCTCTCTGCCTATGTCTTTTAAGGCAATATGTGATTGCATTTAGGGCCTATCCAGATAATCCAGGATAAGCTCTTTTCCCAAGATCATTGATTTAATCTCATCTTTTGTCATATAAGATAATGTTCACAGGATCCAGGGATTAGGACATGGATGCATCTTGCGGGGGGGAGGGGGGGGCGGTTTGCACCATTCAACCCACTACAGGCCCCTCTGAATTAACTCTTATTTTCCCAATAAACTATCCGTTAGGATCACAATAATAGTACCTGAGAAGTATGCTAGGTGCTTCATATACTCATTTAATCTTCCCAACAACTCAGGAAAGCCAGTATTTGTATTCTCATCACAAAGAAAGAACAAAGCTCTGAAGTCCATACTCCTTCAGATTCTCCAAAGGTTTTTGGTTTGTGTATCTGGGGAAGAGGAGAGGATGAGCCCCTCACCTTCTTCAAACACAGCATGTCCACTCTGATCTTATTTAGATGGTAGGAGGTTGCAGATTTCCTTTATCTTCCAAAGGGTTACACCGAGAGAAAGTTTACACGACACAGCTCTGCACTTCACAGCCTTGCATTGTTTGGGCAGGGACCCAGGTTCAGAAGCCCCACCTCTGGAGGCAGAAACACCTGAGTTCATATCTCTTCTCTATCCTAATCTTGTTCTCTGTCCTTGGGCAAGCTACCTAACCTCACTGAGCATCATGTTTCTCACCTGTGCAGTGGAAATGATAATAGAATCGACCTCAAAGGGTTGTTGTGAGAACTGAATGAGAAAATGCACCTCTAATGTTTAGATAGTGCTCCATAAAGAATAGTTATTAATTTCATTGTTATCTTCATAAGCTTATGCATTTCTTCTACTGATCAGTCCCCCTTGATCTTCAATCTGGGATCTCTTGAAAGTGAAAATGTTTATCCAGAATAGGTGGGTCCAGCTGTTTTTCCCTCACTTTCAGAGGAGGGGTGGCATCAGTCCAGGGCAGTGATATGCAATGTCACTCTTCTGGTTCATGTAAGAGGGCGCTGCCATCCATGGTCTGAGTCACATGCATGGTGATGAATTCCAGGTGCAGCCATAGACTAACACAGGAGTCCCCAAGGAGGCTGTGATGACAAAACTTACAAAGGCTGGGCCCTGGAGCGAGGTGTGGGACTTTATTGACATCTGTAATAATTGCAAAGACTTATTTATCGACATCTGTGGGTTTTCAGATGACCTTAGGCAACTGCCGCCTCAGTGGCCAAGCGCAACTCACCATGAGGTGCTACATAAGTGGCAAAGAGACGCTTATATGCCTCTGTGAAGGGCTTATGATTACATTTCCTTCCAGATGAATGAAACATGTGAGTTCCAGGAGGCAGGCTGACTGACACCAATCTCTTCAACATATTCCAAAACAGCTGCTTTAAGTACAGGTTCTGATTGAATTTTGGAATGTGTCATAATGAGAGCTTAGCATTTATTGACTGCTTACCACCTGCCAGGCACTGGGCTGAGGGCTTTATCTGCATGTTCTCACATTCCCCCAAATGAACCTATTATCCCTTTTTACAGACGAGGCACAGGAGGTCAAGGGACTCCTTGAAGGTCACTTAGTTGTAAAGTCGAGGTGCATGGTGCAGACTGGGCTCTGCGGGAGTCTCTGGAGACTCCACTCCAAGATCCGGGCAGAAAGAATGCACACTGCCTGCTCTTGTGCATCTTCATGTTGGACGGGATCTTATCCTGATCATTAAAAATGAATTTTCTATTCAGTAGCTGTGGTAATTAAGCAAAACAAAACAAACAAGAAAACACCGCCACCACCAACAAAACCCAAACTAACTAACAAAAATTTGCCTTGGGCCAGAGTCTTCTCTAAATCACATAAATCTACAACTCTAGGCTCCCAAAAGGAACACGCACTAGCGCAGACCTAACCCGTTTCTCTGAAGGCACATTTGAGTGCCAGGGTGACAGACATGCTCTCAGATGAAGGAGGACTTTCTAGAGAGTGCATTCTGGGAAGCAGGGCACTCATTTTAAGAAAAGAGGCACCACTCTGAGAAAGAGAAGGACATTCCCAAAAAGACGTTGGGACGAAGGTGTGCCTGGCACTGGCGGGCCCTCTGCAGGGGGCAATGGTAGACATGTTAGAATGAGGAGAAGGAGGTAACAGAATTGAGATGTGGCGAAATGCAGTGAGTGATAACAGAAGGAGTATGTTTTGACTGTGGCCCTGGGAAGGTGGGCTTGTTCTTAATAGCATCAGTGATATCTGTCAACAGTAGAAGCAGCAGTTGATATTCACTGAATACTTATTGATGAGTGACGTGCACATCAATGATCTTGTTTAATCTTCACAACAACTCTGTAAGGTAGGAACTATTATTAGTCCCATTTTACTGATGATGAAACTAAGGCTCAGCAAGGTTAGGCAACTTGGCAGAGGCTGCACAGCTGGAAAGCAGCAGAGGCCCATTCAGTGAACCTGGGCCTGTGGGATCCTAGAGCTCATGTTCTTACACAGATTTCTGCTTGCCTTTCACCTGGCTAGTCCCTGGACTTAGTCTCCTGAAGATGGTATGTTTTTGATGCAATGGGGACTGTCTCCTTGCATTGACTACATCTATTGCATTATAGTGTGATGGGCTCTCCACACACAGGAAGTGCGGTTAAAGTGCGTGAGAGACTCACTGAGTAGGGGGTGGGTTAGGAGGTGATGGGGGACAGGCTTAGAAACAGGAAGTGACAATGACATTCATTAATATGCATCATAACCTCTCACCACTTTGTGTCCATCAGAAGTGGATTTGAATTTGGGGGGACTGGGGCAGGCCCTATGAGGCTCTCTTCCCTCCCATCCCTGTACCATCACCAAGACTGCATAGGGGAAGCTCTCCCTTCTTTGTCTCCTCTAACCCCAGCAAGGGGCCTGTGACAGCCCTAGCAGACAAGTGGGGGCTACTGGAAACAGGATACTAATACAAGTGGTAATTCCATGGTAAACCTCTGGCTCCCTCAGCCCAGGGCACCTTAGGTGAAGGATGCATTTTAAAGACAGAGAACTGGGCATTCTGTTCCTTCTCGGGCTAGAGGAGAAGATGGGCACATCACATGCCAATTGGCAAAAGAAAGGGGACAATTTCTTCTCTTTCAAAGTCATTTCAGTGCATTTATTGGAGATAGCAGTGGGGGACATTAGAAATTAGTCACCCTTTTAAGTAAGCAGCGGTCCCTTGCTGCCCTAATCCACATCCTAAATTACACTTGGAGAGCTAGAGCGTGTCATTTTTTAAAAAAATTAATAAATTTTACTTTTTAGAGCAATTTTAGATTCACAGCAAAATTGAGCAGAAAGTACAGAGAGTTCCTATATACCCTCTGTCCCCAAACACCGACAACCTCCCCCATTACTGACATCTGGCACCACAGCGGTGCATTTGTTACAATCGATGAACCTACACTGGCGCATCATCATCACCCAGAGTCCATAGTTTACATCAGGGTTCACTCTTGGCGGCACATTCTACGGTTTTGGAGCATGTCCCTTTTTTATTTGATAGGAAAACGTATAAAATGACTGGCTCGTGGCCACCTAGTAGGGAGAAGCTGCAGCTATCATGAGCCCCTAACCCCTCATTGGTGCTCACACTCACACCTTCTTTGCCAGAAAATACAATCAACTGGTCTCCCAGGGGTCATATAATGAGAAGAGAGGCAGAGAGAATCCACAGGGATGAAACTAACAAGAATCAATTCCACGGCTTGAAAAAAAAGGGACCACTCCCCACTCCTACTGCTTCAAGGTGAACTGTTCAGTGGTTTATTCTCACCCCAGAAGACACCGAGATGAGACATGGAAGACTGGAAATTCGGCAACAGCAGGACTGTCCATTCAAATCTCAGGGCCTGTATTAGCAGCGAGTGTAAAGAGCATCAGGTTACTCTGCAAATCTGCAGATCAAGGGAGCCTGGGCGTCTTCTAGGTTCAAGCCCTGGATCTGCAAGTTACCAGCAGTAAGTGTAGGATTGCTATCAGAATGACATGATGTAATAAGCACCAAGCCTGTGGATCAGGGGTCCCCAAGACCACCTCCAGTTCAATGATTCCCTAGGAGTCTCAGAACTCAGCATACAGAATGCATGGCTAAGATTTATGACAGTGAAACGATATAAAGTGAAATAAACAAAGGGAAAAGGTGCACAGGCCGAAGTCTGGAGGAACAAGCTTCCAACAGTCCCCTCCCAGTAGAATCACACAGAATGTGCTTAATTCCCCCAGCAACAGGCTGTGACAACATGTGTAAAGTGCTGTCTGCTCAGGAAGCTCATTAGAGACTCGGCGCCCAGGATTTTTATTGGAGGCTGGTCACGTCGGCACACTCTGCCTAGCACATACCAATACTCCAGACTCCCAGAAGGAAAGCAAGTATTTGGCATAAACCACACTTTGTGTAGGTAGTTTAGGCACAGTGAGCTACTCATACCAATCTTGGGGATAGTGGGAACTCTCCCCAAATCCAAGTTCCCATCCGCAGGCCAAAGACCAACCTTGAAAGTGGGGTTTACTAAGGATAAGGGCCTGCTCTGTTAACTCTTTTCTGCACAGCCTGCTTCACTGTTTGACATGTGGTAGATGTTCAATAAATTGCAATTATCATTACCAGCAGCAGTGCAGTTTTGTACCTTTCTCTTCAGAAAGGAGAGCTCAGCATACCAACACTAGTGCCCTCCAAGTCCAACCAGGTACCACTTAGAAAATGAAGAACACGTGTACACACATATCTGTACACGCAAGTGTGTATCTAAGATAAAGTAACTTCTTACATAATAAACCTTTTTCTGTTCAACTGTTGAATCATTCTTCTTTCATCTCTGGTCTTACTCTGCCATTTACAATTCTGATTAACATGTTTGTTTGTATCTTCAACTGAGTCATTGGTAAAAAAAAAAAAAAAAAAAGAAAGAAAAAAAAGGTTCATCAAGTCAGGACCAAGGACAGAGCCCTGGGCACTTGACTTAAAGCCTTCTTTTACTTAAAGCTCTTGAATCCATCTTTAGGATGATTCTGCTAAGTTGGGAATGATCATCTGCCTCATGGTAGCTACAATAATATGTGAAGAGGCCATTAACTGCTTCATTAAAATAAAAATAAACTATGTCTCCAGCATTCTGTCAGTCCACCAGAAAGCAAGGTTCGTTGTGTCTGCAGCCAATGCTGGCTCCTGGTGATCACACACTGTGTCTTAAAAATGTATAAGCCATTTGTTTGAACTTAATGTTCTTTAATTGACAGATACACTCTTTTTAAATTTTCTCTGTTGGAAACAAGCTGCCTGTTCTCGTCTTCGACTGTGGGTTCCCCAGCCTCTGGGATGCACCTTGTCTTGTGACTTAATGCAGATGATCAGATGTGCACCTCACCTGCCTTTGGCTGCAGTTCCCTGAGTAGATTATTGGTTCTACCTGTTCAGGTTTGAAGGCCCCCTTCATGGAGAAGATGGAAGTTAAGAGAGGTTCTAAGTTCTACCTCCTTTCTATCACCTGAACATTATACTCTACACCCCCAACAACCTATCCTTTGTATGTCAAAGAAGAAATATAACAACATGCAACACTGCATTTCAGGACATCAGTAATTAGGAAGCACAGTAATTAAAACCCACCAAAACGGCAGGGGGGGTGGTCATCAGACTATTCTGCCTGCTTTTGCATATGTTTAAAATTCTTCAGTATATATATATATATTTTTTTTCAAAAAAACAAAACCCAACAACAATGAAAATGGCCCTAGTCAGTTTGGTTAGTAGAGACCGAAGTGTGCTGGGTTCGATTCCAGCCAGGGCATGTACCTTGGTTGCTGGCTCAATCCCCAGCCCTAGTTGGGATGCATGCAGAGGCAACCAATTGATGTGTCTCTCCCATCGATGTTTCTCTGTCTCTGGCCCTCCCTTCCACTCTCTCTAAAAGTCAAGAGAAAAACATCCTGGGTTGAGGATTAACAACAACAACAACAACACAATGAAAATGATTTCGGCAATATTAGAAAACATAAGTTATCAGTCTGGATCTTGGGTCAGAGGGACAGGAGGGGAGAGACTAGGCATGTAATGAGGAAGTAAATAAACCAAGGAGACTCGAGATCTTGGGAAAATGATCAACTTCTCTAGGGCTTTACAATCCTAAACCCAAAAGCCAAAATGCACTTTTTCCTAGCACTCCTTCCCCTTAGGGTGGTGATGACCTGAGGAATAGAATTCTGACCCGTTTAAGCACAAACACCTCACTGCTCACAGGTATTGATCTTATGCCTTCCCCTACAATAAGCACCGACCCCAGGCTTGCATTTAATTGTAATAGGAACTGGTTAATTTCCATATGTACCTAGTGCTCCTGTCTTCATTGTCTACCCTTGGTGGTGGTATTCTTTTTAACATACAAGATCCAAGAAGACAGTTTCCATGCCTTTAACTCTCTTCAGAAAGCCCTGGAACTAAGCATCTCTACCCTGGCCAGGCAGGCTCCACGCCTGCGGCTCTCCTTCACCAAGTGCCCGTCTGCAGTTGGGCCTCAGGTCACAAGGGCTGGGGATCTCTGCCCAATTTCCTGGTCAACACCCCAGACAAGAGAAAGAAGAGAGACTGAGAAGATCAGAAGCAGTCTTCCTGAACAAGACCAGGAGGGGTGGGTCACAGCCAGCCTCCAAGGGGAAGTCTCTGATCCACGGAAAACAGGACACTCTGTATCGGTAAGAAACACTCAGAACCATTTTTCAAAATTAGCAGCTGTAAAGGAATGAAAGCCGATCACCGTCCAGTGCGCACACAGACTCATTCCACCCTCAGAGAGCCTCACAGTCATTATTAAAGAACACATTTCAGAACATAATATTACGCTATTGATTGCTGTTTGTTTCGATGTTTAATTCAGTAACAGCTCGGGTTGTGGAGAGTTTTAAATGGAACGGATGCTCTGAAGACCTGCATGAATGTTCCAATTTTCCACTGGGTTTCACAAGGAGCTTTGGTGGTGCTGTGGGGACCAGGGGCTCCTGGTGCCCCAGGTTCTTATAGGCAGGGAAGTCAGGGGTGGCTGCTGAGCAGGGCTCTGCGGTCTTTCTACAGAAAATGGAAAAGGTGGAGAGTTCCACATGAATCCAAGCAACATCCACTCCCTCTGCCACCACGCATTAAATGATCTGGGACCGAAATTCAATACACACCTCAGGCACTCTTGCGGAACGTTACCAGCGCATCTCGCCAGCATTAACATCCCAGGAGGAATAGAAAAGAAAAAAAATAAAGGCTCTCTTCTGAACAAACACAGAGATAAAGGGAGACCACAATGGGAAACCCCACTTGGATGACAGGTCTGAGGGTTCCAAAGGTACAGCCAGATCCACACTGCAGCTGCTCCTCCTCGCCCTGAAGCTGGTAGATAGGGAGGATCCCAAGGGTGTGCAGAAAATCCAGGGACAAGCAAACCCTGAGGCCAGACTTAGAGGTGGCCCAGTCCTGGTGTCCCTGGGGCCCTGTCATCACCGCTTCCTGTCCTCTCCACCCCTAAAATTTGCCTCAAACCAATCTCCCAACGACCCTAGTTCGCATCTTCTTTATGTTTCCATGTTCTCTTATTTGCCTGGACCTATGGTTCTCCTATTGTGGTCCCCTGACCAGTGGCATCATCATCATCTGGGGACTGGTTAAAAATGCAAATTTCTCAAACCCCACCCCAGACTTCTCCCGTCAAAACTCTGAGGAGGAGGCCTGGCCATCTATGTTTTTAAAAAGGCCCCTAGGTAATTCTGATGCACATTCAAATGTAAGAGCCACTGGCTTGGACTATTGCAACAGTTTGTAAGTCTCCTGCTTCTAATCCATTTCCCACTCTGCCACCAGAGCCACCTTCTAAAACACAAACCTAATCAGCGTAGGTGCCTGGCACAACCCAACACATAGTAGGTGCATAATAAATACTTATTGACTGAGTAAATGAAATATCACCTCGGCTTTTAAAACTTGGATGGCTACTGATGGCCTATACAAAATAACCTAGAAATGCCTCAGTAAGGTAGATTAATATTTATCTGATTATTTCTTGTTAGTACTATTTTTCTTAGTAGTTATCATTTGTGGAGCAATCTAGTCACAATTTAGTAAGTACCCTGTATTATGCTATCCTTTTTCTTTCTTGTTTTAACCTGTGCACCCTGACAGAGCTGGGCAGGTGCCTTTTATAGACGAGGAGGAGAGGTTATAGAACTTGCCTAAGGACCTCCAGGCACCAAGTGGTGGGCTGGAGTTCAATGCAGGTTTGTTTATCTCCAAGGCTCATGCTTTCAATGTATTTCCTTTCAAATTCAGACCTCAATGACCCTTCTAGGCTCTTCCCACCTCTCTCAGGCTTTGGCTTGTGTTCGAAGTCTCACCCAATACTCTTTGAAAACAGAATGAACTACTTGCTAATTATACTAATGGGCCAGTGCATTCTCGTGGGTGGCTGCTGGGAGCCTAAAAACCCTGCAATGAGTATCTCCTGAAATGCGGTCCTCAGGTCACCTGCACCAGAATAACCTGGAGGCATGCTAGAAATGCAGAGCCCCAGGCCATGCACCCCAACCCCAATTCTAACACAAGGGACTTGAGGGACAGTCTGGAAATAAGTGTATCCTAAGCTTCCTGCTCCCCCATGGTTATTCTGCACAGTGATGTCTGAGACCCACTGCCCTGGAGTGTGAGCTCATCTTGCCCACACTGGTTCCTGCAGCAAATCCACAGGCTGCTGCGTGACAGGCCATCAGAGAATGAATGAGTAAGCCCTTTTCTATGAAAAGGATTGAGGTGGGGTAGGGTGTCCCATAAAACACTCATAGCAGAGAAAAGAAGCCATGGCAGAGACAGGCTTACCAGATGTGGCACCAGCTGTTGGCATACAAGAAACAAGCCTGAGTGTGAAGAGAAGACAGAAGTTTCGAGCCACAAAAACTTGACATATCGACTTCGGCAAGGCTTGCCAACCACGCAGTGCCGATAATGTTATTAACACTGAATGTATTTGCCTGACCTTATCAGGCCGTATAAAGAGCACAGGAGTCTAATTAAGTTCAGATGCCAGCACCTGTAACTTCTTTCTCGATAGCTACAGAGCCCATCATTTACCCTGATGTTCCTGAAATGACTGGTCTTTAAAACCAAAGGAAGTTGGTCATTAGCATGTGTAAGGTGCTTGTCATGATTTGTGGTGAGACCAGTCTGGCAGCCAGACATGGAGGGTATTTCATTCTGCTTGGCATAGCACCAGCCGTTTGGTAGGAGACCCAGCCTTATCACCCCATCACACTCACCGCAGGGCTCTGTGCCTCCATCTCCTTCTATTCAACGTGCACACAGATGGATTGAAAGGGGACACTGATGGGCCTGCTGATCAAATGGGCAGATGACATAAGCTGGGGAGGAAGCCAGGATCCAAAAGGGATCTGTGAGTCAGGAGTAATTTACAGGGGGTGATGGCAGATCTTACATTTGGACTGTCTCCATCCTCAAAACAAATATTAAATAGTAACTTAAAATAACTGCAAACACTTATAGAGGACTGTGGCCAGAAACAGTTCTAAGAAACTTTGAACATACTAATTCTTTTACTTCTCAACACCCTGTTTAGTAGGTTCTGTTGTTATCCTCATTTTTAAGACGAGGAAACTGAGGCAAGAACAATCAAGTAACTTGTCCAAGGGACTGTAAATATTGTTACTATTTTTTTGGTTATAGTAATGATTGTTTATTTTCATTTTTATTTGTTTTGCTGGTTGAAGATACACTAGGGTCTGGACTGGCTGAGAACAGGATTGGATCAAATGTGTCATATGTTGCATTAAAAGTCAGGGAACCCTAAGGAATACTTTCCCCTGCTTAGGAGCCTCCTGGCGTGGACAGGAGGTGAGGCCTTTCCCACATTTAGGCTTAATCATACACGGGAGAGTCTGTTGGATAGTAGGGTGGGTTGCAGGACAGGTGCCAGAGCCCCTGAGACAGAATTCAACCAAAGGAAAGGAGTCTTTCCAGGAAAACCAGACCCAGCAACAGAGCCCAAGGGTTGGAGGAGAGTGGGCCTTTGGTGCTTCCCATCCTCTGGGTTTTGATCCTGTCGCAAGATACTCGTGTGACATCTCTTTTCCCTATGTAATAAAAGGCTAATATGCAAATCAACCAAACGGTGGAATGACCGGTTGCTATGACATGTACTGACAACCAGGGGGCAGACGCTCAATGCAGCAGCTGCCCCCTGGTGGTCAGTGTGCTCCCACAGGGGGAGCACCACTCAGCCAGAAGCTGGACTCACGGCTGGCGAGCACAGCAGCGGTGGCAGGACCCTCTCCCGCCTCTGCAGCAATGCTAAGAATGTCCGACTGACGGCTTAGGGGAGTGGGCCTAAGCCATCAGTCAGACATCCCCTGAGGGCTCCCAGACTGCGAGAGGACGCAGGCCGGGCTGAGGGACCCCCCCACAAGTGCACAAATTTCGTGCACTGGGCCTCTAGTATATCTATATATTAGAAGTTTTTCTTTTACTTATTCATGCAGACATTTCTCTTATAACAGTAAGCCTTAGAGAATAATCCATGAAAGTACTGCAGTCCTGGAAGCTAGAATCCCAGATCATGGTGCCTGCACACCTGGTGTCTGATGAGAGCCCTTTTCCTGGTTTACAGATGCCATCTTCCTGTGGTACCCTCGCAAGGCAGAGGGCACAGAGCGGGAAACTTATTGCTTGAACTTCCTTCTTCAGTTCCACCCACCAAATCTCCCCTTTCTTTGTAGCTGCCAAGTGTACTTGACAAAGACTCCATCGATGGAGCATTCACTAATGCCCCCAGAGGCAAAACCCCGACCCTCATTTTTTTGGGGTAGGCTTCAACTTTAAAGAAAGTTATTTCTTATGTCAATTGTAGTAAAGCTGTATTTTAAAAAGGGGTAGTAGTTGAGATGGAGATATTAATGTAAGGTGCCTGCTCCCAAAAGTACCAGTCATTGAAATCACTGTGGGCTTTACTAACAGAGATATAGTGTATGAATTGAAGGAGGTGACAGAGCCCTGTTCTCCCCTGGGTTGTGCATCCACATCATGCTATGTTCAGTTCTGGGCAAGTCAATGAACTTGGGAGGCAATTGTCTAGCTGAGATTTTTTTGGAGGAAGGTGATCTGGTCAGTGAGAGACACTGCAACCAGGACTCAGAAGATCTGATGAAGGAGATGAAGATATGTGACTTGGAAATGAGGAGACAGAGGGTGTGTGTGTGTAGGGGAGGGGGGTGAATAAGATGGCTGTGCTGGAGAATGGATTCAGGCCAAGGGCAGAGCCAAGGTGAGTAGGTGGGCAGGAAAGGCTGATTTTCTTTTTTAAGTAAACTTTTTAGTTTGGGATAGTTTTATATATACAGAAAAATTACAAATACAGTACAGAGAGTTCCCATATACCCTACACCCAGTTTCCTCTACCACTAACATCCTATATTAGCACGTTACATTTGTTATAAGTAATGAACCAGGATCAATACATTTTCAACTAAAGTCTGTTCTTTATTCAGATTTCCTTATTTTTCACCTTGGATCCCTTTTCTATTTTAGACCCAATTCAGGTTACCACTTTACATTTAGTTGTCGTGTCTCTACAAAGACATGAGGCTCCTCTTGGCTGTTTTTTACTTTCCTTGGTTTTGATGACATGGACAGTTATACCGGTCAGTTACTTTGTTGAATGTGCCTCAATTGGGATTTTCCTGATGTTTTTCTTGTGGTTAGACTGGGGTTATTGGTTTTTCGAAGGAAGAGCACAGAGATAAAGAGCCACTTTCATCCCATCTTATCAAAGGTATGTACTCTCGACATGACTTGCCCCTGTGGGTGTTGACCTTGATAACCTGGTTGAGGCAGTGTCTGCCAATCTCTCCCCCTCACCCCGCCTTTCCATGCTGAATCCTTTGGAAGGAGGTCACCATGCAGTGCCCACACTTAAAGAGTAGGAAGTTAGACTTCACCTACTTGAGGATGAAGTATCTACATCTACTATTTGGAATTCTTCTACCTGGGATATTTGTCACTCTCCTTCATTTATGTATTTGCTCAATCTTTATTTATATCATATAGATTCATTGAGATTTATTTTATACTTTGGCTTATAATCTAATGCTACTTTATGTTGTTGTTCAAATTGCTCCAGCTTTGACCATTGGAAGTTCTTCCAGTTGGTTCCTGACTTCTTTGACATACTCCATCATTATGGGTTTTTTGACCACTTCCTCAAATTCTACCACTACCAAATGCTCTGGGTTCATCTTATACTTTCCCCGCCCTAGTCCCAGAATCAGCCATTTCTCCTGGAAGCCCTGGTTCCCTGTATTGGAGAATGGTTTTAGAAACCAAGATCTGGGGGCTAGGTGTGCTTGTTGCTGTTGGGGTGTCCACTGCTTCTAGGCCCTTTCAGATGGCAGAGCAAGAAAGTATTCTAATATTTATACACACACACACACACACACACACACACACATATGTGTATATATGTATATGTGTGTGTGTATGTATATATATATATATATATATATATATATATATATATATATATAGATAGATACTAGAGGCCCAGTGCACCAAATTCATGCACGGGGGGGGGGGGTGGTTTCCCTCAGCCCAGCCTGCACCCTCTCCAATCTGGGACCCCTCAGGGGATGTCCGACTGCCCAATCCCAGGGATCAGGCCTAAACCGGCAGTTGGACATCCCTCTCACAATCCGGGACTGCTGGCTCCTAATTGCTCACCTGCCTGCCTGCCTGATCGCCCCTAACTGCTCCCCCTGCCAGTCTGATCGCCCCTAACTGCCTCTGCCTGCTGGCCTGATTGCCCCTAACTGCCCACCCCTGCTGGCCTGGTCACCCCCAACTGCCTCCCCTGCTGGCCTGGTTGCCCCTTGCTGCCCCCCCGCCAGCCTGGTTGCCCTCAACTGCCCCCCCATGGCCAGCCTTGTCGCCCCACTCAGCCTGCTTTTCAGTCATTTGGTCATCCCTCACTAACACCCCGCTGGCCTGGTTGCCCCACGCAGCCTGCTATTCAGTCGTTTGGTTGTCCCTCACTAAACCCCCTGCCAGCCTGGTCACCCCACGCAGCCTGCTGTTCGGTCGTTATTATGAGGGTGTCCTGACCAATTTGCATATTACCCTTTTATTAGTATAGGTGTGTGTGTGTGTATATTAGAGGCCTGGTGCACGAAATTTGTGCACTGGGGGTGGTGTCCCTCAGCCCAGCCTGCACCCTCTCCAATCCCCTGCAGGCCCAGTTGCCCCCAACTGCCCTCCCCTGCCAGCTCGGTCACCCCTAATTACCCTCCCCTGCCACCTGGTCACCCCTAACTGCCTTCCCCTACCGGCCTGGTCACCCCCAACTGCCCTCCCCTGCAGGCCTGGTACCCCCGAATTGCCCTCCCCTGCTGGCCATCTTGTGGCAGCCATCTTTGACCACATGGGGGCGGCCATCTTGTGTGAGGGCATGAGGGTCAATTTGCATATTAGCCTTTTATTAGATGTGTAATCATGTGTATCTATATTAAGCTAAACATGAGTTTACACTGATGTCTACAACTCAAATCCATTACCACATGAATCATTTTATCCTAGGGGAGGCAGATTGTTAAGCAATAACAACAATTCTGTAAGGTGATGGATGTGTTAACTAACTTTATTATGGTAATCATTTCACAATATACACATATGTCAAATCATCATGTTGTGTACCTTAAAATCACACAATGTTATATGCCAATTATATCTCAGTAAAGCTGGGGGAAGACTACATTAAAAATAACATTTTGCAAAAGTGGAACGGGTTGCTTTTGGGATGGTGGGTATTCCGTCACGGTTTGCATTCAAGTAGACTGGGCAGCTACAAGGAAAGGGGAGATCTGGTGGTTGGAACTGGAAAAGTTAGTTCAGACTTGACTATGTTCAAGGTCCCTTCCAGTGCTATGGCCGTTGAAACAGAAGGAGAGAGTATGTATGGCTTCCCAGACAAATTTATTGTTTTCTAGCTTCCAGAAGTCTAAGATTTGGACAAGGAGAAAGAGCTGGCATGCATGACAAATAAAGGAGGCACTCTTCAACAGGTAGGAAATTTATGGCATTTGTAATCCAAAGAAGAGAAAACAGTCTTAAAATATAAATGAAACTCAAAGAGATTTTAAATTCACAGATGTCAGCCAGAATGGATTGTGAAAGGGGAGTGATGCTGGCTACACGTGCCAGGGGACTGACATCTAAGGAGTTAATCCTTCTGTTTCTTTAAGAGTCTTTTTTTAAAAAAAATATTTTTTTATTGATTTTAGAGAGGAAGGGAGAAGGAGAGAGAGATAGAAACATCAATGATGAGAGAGAATCACTGATTGGCTGCCTCCTGCATGCCCCCTACAGGGGATCGAGCCTGCATGCAACCCAGGCATGTGCCCTTAGCCGGAATCGAACCTGGAACCCTTCAGTCTGTAGGCCGACACTCTACCCACTGAGCCAAACCAGCTAGGGCTCTTTAAGAGTTTTGGGTGTCCATAGTCGGAGGGACGACTCCTTATGTTTTATGACCACAGCCCAGGGAAAATGCGTAGCCCAGAGTCCAAGAGAAGAAACAAGGATTGACAGTCCTGAACACACAGAGAAGGCTCTATTTCCCCGTAAGGTGCCGCTGCCCCATTTTAGGGTGACAAAATGAATGGCTACCCCATTGTGTGAAAGAGGAACCCCTCCTCAACTAGCAGGTCTTCCTTCCAGCCACAGCCTTGTCCAAAAAGACCATAAATCACCTCTGGAGGAAAGAAGAGAGATGAAGGGATTGAGCTCCCAATTGCCTCATCCCCAAAGATTTTGAACCAGTACGTCTGGAAACAGGCTCAGAGATTTATTTTTAAAATAATCTCTCTTAAGTGATACCGATACTGGGATTTCTCAACCACATTTGGAGCTACACTGGTGCTCTTAGTTCCAGGGTTTATCCAGGACAGCCCCCCTTCCTATGTCAAAAGTGACCTGGTTTGAGTGACAAATTATATGGTCACTCTTCTTAATACTGATGAGTCCCTGAACCACACAGGGAAGAAATCATATATCTGCAAGGTATCCTTTTGGCCAAGCATTGCTATTCCATCCCTGCTCCAATCGGAGAGTATATGCACCACTGAACGGGAGGGTTCTCCATTGGGGATGGGGAGAGGTTCATATTGGGGCAGGGAGAGGGTTCTAGAATCTTCTGGGGTCAGGGGCTTGGCGGGGGTGGGCAAGGAAAGATAGATCGATAAAGCTCCCAGGTGCTCTTCCCCTTCCCCAGGCCTTTAAGAACCACTGCTTAGGGAAGGAGCTTGCGCATAGCGGCATAGCGACACTGCTGCCATGCCAGCCCAAGCCTCCCTCTGGGCCCCTTGCCCTTCCTTTCTATTTCCTCCTTTCTCTTTTTTCTCCTACATTTTCCTGTGTCAATATCAAAGGGCTGTCGATGTGAATCGCCCTGTTGATGATGGCTCTCGAGATTAAAGAGTTAGCTGATCTTTGGTCAAAAGTAACCATGGAAATCTGAGACATTAACCGTTGCCTGCTGGGGACCTCTGATGGGAAGCTCTCAGATTCTCTCCACGCTCAAGAGAGATGAGATAAACTGCAGGCCCACTCTGCATAGCCACTGATCTGAAACACAGACGTGATCACATCTTTGTCCCCACCTCTGCCCGCTCCCAGACTTGTAACCCTTGAGATGCCAAAACCATGCTGGAAGGTGCAAATCTCGCCTGACTTTGGAAGCAGCAGGCACAGTCGCTGGGCTTCTTCCTCTTCCATCCATTTCCCACTCCGTGGTGACCTCACACAGTATCAGGGCTTTAAATACCATCTGTACGCTGACACCTCCCAAATTTACATCATCTCCACCCAGGACCTCTTCCCCTGAACTTCAGACTCATATATCCAACTGCCTACTCGACATTGCTCTTGAATATTTAATAGACATTTCAAATGTTACTTGTCAAAAACTGAGCTTCCAATCGCCCCTCTAGATTCACTCCTACTGTCTTTCTTTTTTCAACTCCTGACCTCCAGGGGCTCAGGCCCAAAGCTTGAAGTCTTGCTTGACTCCTCTCACATGCTACATCTAACTCATTAGCAAATCCCACTACCTCTACCTTCAAATCTATACAGATTCTGGTCCTTTCTCACACTTCTCCTGCTCTGGTCTAACCCCCATCATCTTTCATATGGATTAATGGAGGAACTTCCCAACAGTTCTTATGGTTTCCCTCCTTTCCTTCCTTCAGTCTATTTTCAACATAGAATTAGAGCGAGCCTCTCAAGTGTGGGTCACATCACCCCTCTGCTCAAAATTCATCTCCTATCGGGCTCCTTCTCATTAGGAGAAAGAAGCAAGCAGCCCTCAGGGCTGGCACAGTCTGCCGCTCTGGCCACTCAGACCTGATTCCTCACTCAGCTCCCCCTTCCTCACTCTGCGCCAATCCCACAGCCCCTGTGTTCCTGCCTCAGGGCCTTTGTGCGAACTGAACCCTTTGCCTGATGACCATGGCTCCCTCCCTCACCTCCCCCACATCTGGCCTCAGGCTCCTCAGTGAGGTTTCCCTGACACCCAGCCCCAACACTTTACCTCTCTTCCCAATTTATCTTTATCCCTTAGCACTTACACCATCTAACATATTACATCACTGGCTTATTATCTTGTTTAATGTCTCGTTCCCTCACTGGGATGTCAACTCCACGAGGGCAGGGGGTTTGTTTGATGGTTCACAGCAGTATCTCTAATGCCTACACAGTGGCTGATGCAAGATAGGTTTTCCAACAATACTGGTGGCTGTTCAAAGGAACCATTCATCTATGAGGAGCACATATACAATAATAAGTAAAACACTACATCTTTAATAGGAAAATGATCAAGGACACAAAAAGACAACTTATGAAGAGGAATCACATCTGGCTAACAAAAGTGTAAGAAGAAGTTCATCTTCATTAAGAATGCTCCAAAAATTGCATACTAAAACAACGATGTTGTTTTTTCTAGTATCAAAAATAAACCAAATAACAATATCCAATGCTGACATGCACGCCTATACACTGATAGAGGGAGTCTACATTTGTATAAAGTTTTTGGAAAGCACTTCACATATGTATCAAGAGTTTAATTTTTTTCATATCTTTTGATCAATGGACTAGAGAAATCTAATCTAGACAGAGAGTCCAAAATTCAGATAAAAGCTTATTATGCACACCGATGGATGAATGGATAAACAAAATGTGTTCTATATTCATACAACAGAATATTATTCAGCCTTAAAAAGTAAGGAAATTCTGACACATGCTACAACATGGATGAGCCTTGAGGACTTACGCTGCTGAAATAAGCCAGACGCAAAACAAATACTGTATGACTCCTCTTATATGAGGTACCTAGAGTAGCCAAACTCACAGAGACAGAAGAGTGGTTAGTAGAACAGTGATTACCAGGGGCTGGAGGAAGGGAAGTTGGTAGTTACTGTTTAGTAGGCAGAGTTTTAGTTTTGCAGGATGAAAAGAGTTCTGTGGATGGTCAGAGGTGATGGTAGCACAGCATTGTGAGTGTTCAAATGTCACTGAACTGTACACTTAAAAAGGGTTAATGGTTTAGATGCTAAGTTTTATGTTATGTGCATTTACCACAATTAGAAAAAAGCTACAGGACTGAACACAGAGCTACTGCTAAGTTCACCAATAGTTTATTTATGTCTCTTGGAGAGAGAAAGGGTCACATTTTTGTCAAAGATCAGTCTTATACCATTACAGTGTTTAGCGCACAGTGTACATTGATCTCTGATAAAAATATAAAAAACAAAATAGTAAAAACTTAACACACACCGGTTTTCACTGATGGAGTAAAAAAAATCAACATAATACCTACTGCTAGGGAAAGGACTGCACGAACTGTGAAACATTCACACAATGGAATATTATGCAGTTGGTAAAAAAATCATCTTTACCAATACTTTCACAACCTGAGGAATTCTTACGGTATAATTCTAAGTGAAGAAGTAGAATACAAAGTTTGAAATACAATGAGAACTTAACTGGGAAAAAAAGATACCCTCATTTCATCGATTCCAAGGCACAGATTCATTTCCCCCCACATTTTAACTCTCTGAAATGGAACGAGCCTCACTCTCTCTGAAAAGCAGCATTGTATCAAATGTAATTGCACATTCTCAGTGGCACATCAAGTAACGGCGTGCTCCCCAATGATGGCATCTCAGATTTTAACACAACGCAGTGCATGGAGAGAGGACTGAAAGTACTGTGCCAAAGCGTTAACAGGGATCTTGTGTGTGTGTCTCAATAGTTTTCCTTTTTAAAGGAAGTTTATAATGAGCTTGTACACTTTCGGAATCAGAAGGGAGGGACGTTTGTTAAAAATATCTCTTCAATGACTGCTCACTGCCAGACAGGATGGAGCACAAACTCCTCGGCCCCAGTGCCCTCTGCCTTCTGCCTGCTTTTCGGTGATTTCGCCCTCCCACGCTCCAGCACCAACACATTATCCCTGGATCTCCAAACACAGCCAGGTCTTCCACGCTGCCATCGCCGTGAAAATGCCCCTCCTCCTGCCTGAAATGCCCTCCCCAGGCCCTTTTTGGCCTGATGAATTCCTACTCATATTTCAGTGACCCATCTAAAAAAAAATATTTCTTCTCATCTTACCGTTTACTACCCACGCAGAAAGGAACAGTTCCCCCTCCGTGTTTTCAAAATGCTTGTCGTTGTTTCTTCCCCCTCTGGCCCAGGAGTGTGAAGGCGGAGTCTCCACTTCCCTTCCCCACCGTCTTGCTGGTGGGCCACACCTTGACCATGTGAGTATGGACTCTCTCCCCACCCAATTCTTCATTCTGATGAACACTGCTCAGTCCTCTGAGCATTCTGAGGCATCGCACGGGCACCATTTGTAGCCCTGTTGGCCTGTGGCTTCAGTGACACCTCACTGTTTAGAAGGTTCTTTCTTCTCCACATAACTTTTCCTTCCTGACCACTGTCACTGCATCTCCTTTTTAGACCGTCACAGCAGTGCCAGTGTCCCTGGCCTCCCACGTCTGGCCCCATGCTTCTTGCTTGGAGGTGCAGCGAGTTTAAGGACAGGAGCTATAGGGGTTCATGGACCCCTCCAAAAAACTAAACTATGCAGAATTTTGTGATTGTGACAGAATTGGGGAGACAACCACAGCATTCTTTGTCTCGTAAAAGACTCGTGACTAAAAAAAAAAAAAAAGGTTAAAAATGACTGCCCTACACATTCTCCAATGACCTTATCTACCTCTGATTTGAAGATAAAATGCCACTTATATTTTTATCTGCCCTCAAAGAACTTCTAAACGGTGGGCTCTGCATGGTGTATGCAGGAGATATTTTTGCTTGGGGAGGAGGCGTTTCTCTTAACTCACAACTCAGCCTGCTCTGCCTACACACTGGAGGAGGAGGGGAAGAAGTCGCAGACTCCCAGGAAGGGGGTGTCTGTGTGTAGTAGGGAGGATCAGATCTAGGGAGGAACTGCCATGAAACCATGACCCAGGAGGAGGGAGCGGCCAGGGATCAACCCGATGTGCAGCACGCATGCTAACTTGGCTGTATGTTTCCTCTAATCGCCACACTGAAGTCTGGCAGTTCACCCCCGGTTACTGCTCAGGCAGCAAGGTCATCTGCTTACAACGTAGACAAATATCAGAGACAACAGTGCTTAGGGCATTCCAGTACAAGCCCTTCTCCCTGACTGGCAAGTCAGCCTCTTTTAACACTTTCCATCTCCTCAAAAATAAAGAGAAATCATCTAGAGGGAGAAATAGCTCTGGTGGAAATGATGGCCAAAGCTGTTCAACACTTGAAGATAGAAAATAGATTTCATCTCTAATTCTTGGCATCTCCCCGGCATCCCCTGCACCCCGCCCTGCTTCACCTCTGGCCCTCTTCCGGGGTGAGGGTCTTCCCCTTGTCTGTGGGTGGAGGGGCGGCTCTGGGCTCCTCCCATTAGGGATCAGGGAGGACCAGCGCGGATCCTGAGGCCAGCATTATGCTCCCTGCTCCGAGATAGGAAAAAAGACCCCTTTCTTCTGCTTGATATATTTAGTAACGACCTTAAAGAGTCTGCGAGGCTGAATGAATTGGTGCATCTCGCTGCATTGGAAGCAGCTGCCACGCGCAGACAGGAGGAGGGAGAGACTGGAGGGGAGAGGGGCGGCGGGCGGGAGACGCTGGGAGGAAGGAGCGGGAGGCAGGAGAGGAGAGAGGGAGAATGCGGAGAGTGGTGGGGAGGAAGCCAAGAGGATGCACTGGCAGCGGCAGAGAAGGGCTGGAGTGTGCCTGAGCCCGGGCTGTCTCCTGCGCTGGCCTGGGATCCATTTGGGGTGATTCTGGAAGGGTCAGCATAGGGAGGGGTGGCAGTGGGGGCTGGGGGTGGCCACAGCCTCCTGTTACATTTGGCTAAATGGCAGCACTTAAGGGCTGTGTGAAGGAATCCAATTTGCTCACCAGCAACATCTACAAATTTGGATGTCAGCACTTAACACAAAATGCTCCTGGACCAATCCCAGGACAGACAGGGGACCTGGGGCCTGGCTGACTGACTCTGGGCTGGCCCTCGCTCTCCTCTCAGAGACTGTGGGGTGGGGGAGGGGGCAGCTCCTGTGCCTGACCTGCCTTCTGGCTGGAAGGCTCAAAAGCCTTCAGACCTCCCAGCTCCTGGGTACAGAGATGTTGGCTTGTGGGGGGCCAGAAGGGGTGGGGATGGGGAGCTTGCAGCATTGCTTTCTTCCTTCTTCAGGGAAGCAGCTGAGAGATTCAACATCACTTGGCATCCAAGAGGAGAAAGAGGATTAACGCTGTTGGCGCCTTGGCCCAGGTCAGAACTGAGCCATCTCTTCTTCCTGAAGGACATAGGGTTGTCAGTGGCACCATTTCTGTTCAGCCTGTCAGCCACATCTCTGTAGAGTCCCAATGGGCCCTTGTGCCAATGACCAAAAGGTGCTCCTTCCAGGCCGGCACAGCCTCACACAGGGGGCGGGGCTGGGAGGATTTGCGCCCCAACACACATGCAGAGGCCCTTCCGAAAAGCTACTTTCTCCTCTGCACCAAATGCCTCCCCCAATCCTCGGAGGGAAACAGGGGACACCTGGCTGAGTGTTCTGGGTGCATCTGGTGAGGAACCGCCTCTGGGCCATGACCAGCCCCAAATCACAAAACCATGGAATAAAGAGCAATCACCTCCCTGGGTGTGCCTCCCCCCACAACCACATCTTACATCTTAAGGCTTTAAGGGGACCATGGGCACAGCCTGAAGCCCCAGAGAAAGAGAGACCGACTTAGCTGGCCTCTGAGGACTGGAAAGACTCTCCAGGGTGGAGGAGTGGCCAGCTGGGAGAGCCCATCCTTGGTTTTCTAGAGCTCAGAAAGGTGGGCTGCCCTCAAAGAACCTCTAAACCGTGGGCTCTGCGTGGTGTGTGCTGGAGATATGTTTGCATGGGGAGGAGGTGTTCTCTTAAGCCGAGCTCCCCTAGAGGGCCTTGCTGATTAGTTGGCTGAAAAGCCCACAGCGAGGGAGTAAACAAACATTTTCAGTAGGTCCTCAGTGCTTTCTCTGCTCCTAACAAAGCTCAACAGAGTTGATTAGTGATTTTAAAATGAGGGTAATAAAAAGGAAAACCAAACGTCTTGTACTTAGAGGCAACAGACTTCGGTAGTTTCCAACCTGGCCACTGGTTCCAGGCTGCCTACGTTCAGATTCCACTCCTCCTCCCCCCACAACGCCCTCCACTAGGATTTGGCCCAGGGCAGGTTACCTGACCTGTCTGGGCTTCACCTGTCTCACCTGTAATATGGGGATGATAATATAGGTCCCTTCCTCATGGGGTTAATGAGATGATCAAATGAGCCAACACATTTAAAGCACTTAGAACAGCATCTGCTACGTGGTAACAGCTTAATAAATAGCAGATATTGTTCATTTCACGAAAAATGTTTATCTCCAGGTTGAAATTCTGTCTATCCTATGGGCAAACCAGATTCAGGGCCACCCCTTTCATAAAATCTTTCCCGACTTCTCCAATTAGAATTAATCTCCTTATCCACCCAGCTCCCAACCACACTCTGCTCCTGCCTCGAATCCTTAATTTATCGCATTCTCTGTTGCATGCCAGATATTTGTGGATGTGTCTATGGGCTCAACTCTAATAGATTGCAATCTTCTTGACAATAGGGACTGCACCTTATACATCTTTATTTTTCCTCAAGTGATTAGCAAGGTTCCTTCATACCACTCAATAAGTATTTGCTGAATTGAATGAAATGCAGACAAATACAGGTCAGCCCAGTCATTTTTGTTAATTTAAGCCTATGGATCATCTCAGCGAAAGGTGTGAAATAGATAATTCCCTGAGTGGCTCAAGAGTCTTTGCCAGACCTTCAGGATGTCCCAGGAGAAGTGGGAGTATTTGCCAAGCGTTATTCTGCAGTTAGTATTCACTTGCAGTTTCCTGCCGAATTAGTACTGGTTTGCCTGGAATTTATGGGTAAGTTCGAAACAGCTGGGCCAGGTGGGCCCATGATGGCTGAATGGGCCCAGGGTGATTGACAAAGGGGCCTCCTCTGAGGCATCTTTTATGATAAGTTCTAGATGTCTTTTGGCAAGTTGCTCATCAGGACTGGAGCTGAATTGTGATGTCTGGAATGCTATGGTCGGGGAGGAGGTCAGCAGTTCCAGGAACACTGTCTGGCATGTGAGCGAGATGGGAGCAAGGCTTAGGAGCTGCTAATGCACCTCCATGGTTCCTTTTTAGGTTCGGTCCTGCTCACCCAAGGGGGCAGGCCACTGTGAGGTCTCCCAAATCAAATCTTGTCACTTTCCCCCTCTCTGGATAATAGTAGCTAGTTAGTGCAATGCCATTCCTGCAGTTAAAAAGAAAGCCAGATGTTTACCATCTAAACAAACCTTTTTCCTGGGAGAATTTAGTGGGGACTCTCCAGAGTACTAATCCAAATTTAAGCCTGAAGAACCCTTGAGCGGGACATCAGCTCTGAGGTCCTGATAGAAACCAGATCTGGTTAGCAAGGAACCAGAGAACTAGAGGCAGCTGTGTCATCCCTGGAAACGTAACCGAGAAATGTTGGCTTTATGGAGCTGATTTTTGCTATCACAACTGAAAACCTAAAATAACTCAAGAAGTTGCCTATGGGAATTGATGAGCACTTCATGAGTGTAAATCAGAGTGGCAGGGAGCCAATATGCTGCGGTCATCAGTATGTATGGCCTGACACAGAGGCTTTGCCTAAGACAAAGGGAGGATTCCACAGCAGCCAGGACTCTGGCTGGCCTTTCTGGTGCTCCTGAGGCGGCAAGGCAGTCCCCACGGCTGTTTCCTACGTGTCCATCCATGTCTGGGAGAAATTCATCCTCTGACACTGGACCTGTGGGTAGGTAGAAGGTGGAATTCCAGGGACATAGTCCACCTGATCAAATAGCCAGAATACAGAATAATGCCCTAAGGCAGGGGTCCTCAAACTTTTTAAACAGGGGGCCAGTTCACTGTCCCTCAGACTGTTGGAGGGCCGGACTATAGTTTAAAAAAAAAACTATGAACAAATTCCTATGTGCACTGCGGGCCGGGACGAGTCGGCTGCTAAGCAGGACAGGCAGCGGCACCCGGCGGGCTGGATAAATGTCCTCGGCGGGCCGCGTGTGGCCCGCGGGCCGTAGTTTGAGGACGCCTGCCCTAAGGCCTTACTACTCCCCAAGTGTGGTCCACAGACCAGCAGGAGTGACATCACCTGGGAGCTTGTCAGAAATGCAGAATCTCAAGCCCTGCTCCAGACATACCAATAAGACTGCATTTTAAGTGGGTTCCCATGATCTGTGTGCACATGAAAGTCTGGGGTGCATTGCCTGAAGCTCCATTTCTCACCTGGCCTGTCACCTGGGGAGTGACCCTTGACCTCTCTCCACCTCAGTTTTTTCTTCTTTTTTAATAAATCTTTATTGTTCAGATTATTACAATTGTTCCTCTTTTTTCCCCCATAGCTCCCCTCCACCCAGTTCCCACCCCACGCTCTGCCCTTACCCGCACTCCCCACACCCCTTTTCTCCCCGAGAATTGTCAGTCCACTCCCTTTCTATGCCCCTGATTCTATTATATTCACCAGTTTATTCTGTTCATCAGATTTTTTATTCACCTGATTTTTAGGTTCACTTGTTGATAGATATGTATTTGTTGTTCATTTTTATCTTTACCTTTTTCTTCTTCTTCCTCTTCTTAAAGAATACCTTTCAGCATTTCATATAATACTGGTTTGGTGGTGATGAACTCCTTTAGCTTTTTCTTATCTGTGAAGCTCTTTATCTGCCCTTCAATTCTGAATGATAGCTTTGCTGGGTAGAGTAATCTTGGTTGTAGGTTCTTGCTATTCATCACTTTGAATATTTCTTGCCACTCCCATCTGGTCTGCATAGTTTCTGTTGAGAAATCAGCTGACAATCGTATGGATACTCCCTTGTAGGTAACTAACTGTTTTTCTCTTGCTGCTTTTAATATTCTCTCTTTGTGTTTTGCTCTTGGCATTTTAATTCTGATGTGTCTAGGTGTGGTCCTCTTTGGATTCCTTTTGTTTGGGATTCTGTGCGCTTCCTGGACTTGTAAGTCTATTTCTTTCACCAGGTGGGGGAAGTTTTCGGTCATTATTTCTTCAAATAGGTTTTCAGTATCTTGCTCTCTCTCTTCTTCTGGCACCCCCATAATTCTGATGTTGGTACGCTTGAAGTTGTCCCAGAGGCTCCTTACACTATCTTCATATTTTTGGATTCTTTTTTCTTTTTGCTTTTCCGGTTGAGTGTTTTTTTGCTTCTTTGTATTTCAAATCTTTGACTTGCGTCTTGCGATCCTCTAGTCTGCTGTTAGACCTCTGTATATTTTTTATTTCAGTCAGTGTATGCTTAATTTCTAGTTGGTCCTTTTTCATATCCTCGAGGGTCTCGCTAAATTTATCAGCCTTTTCTAGAAAATTCTTGAAAAACCTTATAACCGTGGTTTTGAACGCTATATCCAGTCGTTTGCTTTCCTCCATTTCTTTCATTTGTGATCTGTTTCTTTGTCTCCGCATTTTGGCTGCTTCCCTGAGTTGATAGAGTGGCTTTGTGTGCTAGGTGTCCTATAGGGCCCAGTGGCTCAGCCTCCCCAGTTACCTGAGGTGGACACTCTTGGTGCACCCCTTTGTGGGCTGTGTGCACAGTCTTGTTATAGTTAAGACTTGATTGTTATTGGTATCACTGGGAGGAATTGACCTCCAGGCCCATTGGCTGTGAGGATCAGCTGTGTCTATGCTGGGAGAACTTCTGTGCTGGAGACACCCTTATGGGAGACTTGCAAAAGCCTCTGTGCTCAGCTTGGATGGGGCAGAGTCTCAGCGCAGAGCAGACAGCATTGGTTTCCCGTCAGCCCTGCCCTAATAGGCCATTGTGTCTCAGTGTCCCATGGTAATCGCTGCAAGCACCTCTGAGAGAAAGCCGCCCTCGAGTTTTGCCCACTGCCAGACAGTCCAGTTTCTCTCCGAATGAGTCTGGGTCCCCAGAGTCTTGCCCGGAACTGGAGTTCAGCGCAGTCGGGAGCTTTGGTCTCCCACCCGCTTGAGAAAGCCAGCCACGCACTCAGTTGCCAGTCCTCTCCGAGCATGCGTTTCAGTACCTCTGCCTCCTGCAGCTCCTCTGAGTCTCAGTGTGCTTTTCTCTTTCCTTCTAGTTGTAGAATTTCCACTCAGCCAGCCTTCCTGTGGTTCTGGATGATGTCCATTTTGTCTTTTAGTTGTAGTTTTGAAATTGTTGTGCGAGGCAGCAGTTTAGGTGTTTACCTATGCCGCCATCTTGGTTTCTCCTCAGTTTTTTTTTTTTTTTTTCATATAAAAATGGGATATATATACTCTCATTCCTCTTACATCACAGGGCTGTTGTAAGGCTCCCATAAGAACGGATGTGAAGAACTTCAGAGTGTAGGGAAATGCAGTGGTGCTGTGTACACATCAACCACAGCTGCTTGCTGTTCTTCACATGCACCAAGTCCTCCTGCCCCAGGCACTTCTGTACACGCTGCTTCCTCTGCCCTATGATACTTGGATTTGGGGTTCTTCTGTGCTCTTATTATCCTTAAGCACCCAGGTGCGACATTCTTGGTACAGAGGCTCTTCTCTCTGATCCTTGAAACACTAGGTCCTCTTGTCATTCAAGTCTCAGCTCAAACGTCCTCGCTTCCAAAAGGCCTTCCTACTCCTTCCAATCTCTAGCTACAGTCTCTATCACATCACCCTGATTTGCTTGCTCCACCTCTTACCATGCTCTGAAATTTAGTTTCTACCTATACCTATACCTATACCTGTACCTATACCTATACCTATACCTATACCTGCGGTCAGCAAACTGTGTCTTGCAAGCCACATGCAGCTCTTTGGCCCCTTGAGTGTGGCTCTTCCACAAAATACCACGGCCTGGGCGAGTCTATTTTGAAGAAGTGGCGTTAGAAGAAGTTTAAGTTTAAAAAATTTGGCTCTCCAGAGAAATTTCAATCGTTGTACTGTTGATATTTGGCTCTGTTGACTAATGAGTTTGCCGACCACTGACCTATACCTATACCTATAGCTACACCTACATCTATATCTATATCTGGTGGTTTACTACAAGAGCTCCATGAATGAAGGTAAGAATCTGGTCTGACTTGTCTACCATTCCCCCAGCTATTGGAACACTGCCTGGAATTGAGTTTGTCGAATAATTTCATGAATGAACATTTGTCTCTGGAAGTGTGTGTAATAACCAACGGATGACTGAGGGCAGGATGGGGGGATGAGGCTGGTCCTGACTCATCTGTGTGGATGCCTCAGTGATGTCTCCTGCAGAAGTCATGGTCCAAGGGTCTAAGACCCAAAAGAAAGCTCCCTCAGAGAAATTCTTCCTCTAAAGCACAGTCTCATACTGGCCAGGGAGCAGGGCTGGGTCATCCTTAGGTCCACGTGGCACGTGAATTCAGTGACAACCAAAATGCTAAAGCAGTAGTCCGAAAAGGGTGATCTCCTGACTAGCTCACCAGCCCTGCCTGGACCTTCTGCATCAGAAACTGTGGGACAGGGTCCTGCAACTGCTTCAGCGCACCCTCCTTGCGACTGCCTCACACTAGCTGGAGCCCCACGGCCGTAAAGGAGGGAGGGCTTCCCCTCTCTGTCCACGTTCTGGCCTAGGAAGCACCTTCAGGGCATCACATTTGGGCGTTCAATCAGGAGCTGGGGAGCAAATGGCTGAAAGGACCGATGTCATACCCTGCTGGGTATTTCGCTTTTCTTCTTTCAGGCTTCACATGACTTCCTCTGGTTACTGGGCTAAAGTGGAAGCCGGTTGGTGAGTGATTCTTCCTTTACCAGTGATGTTTTAAAGCAATGATTTTCAACCTTTTTCATCTCGTGGCATGCAAAAACTAATTACTCAAATTCTGTAACACACCAAATAAATAAATAAATAAATAAATAAACACACACACACACACACACACACACACACACACACACACACACATATATATATATATATATTTTTTTTTTTTTGCCGATCTGACAAAAAATAGGTACAACTTTGATTTGTTCATATTGGATGGCTATTGTTGTGTCATTTTTTTACTTGACAATCTAAGGGAAAAGAGGTCAGTGCCCCTGACTAAATAGTCAAGGTATTGCATGTTTTAAAAATTGTTGCCACGCACCAGTTGAAAATCGCTGTTTTAGAGAGTCCGACTGATTTAATGTTAATCAGCCAAGGCGGCAGAGCAGTGGTTCTCAACTCGGGCTTCACTTTAGAATCACCTGAAGTGCTTTAAACTGCTGACGCCTGAGTCCCACCCCAGTCCGATTAAATCAGAATGTCTCCGGTGGAGCCAAGCACCAGGGTATTTTTTTTATAAGCTCCCCAGGTAGTTCTAACTTGCAGCCAGGCCTGAAAACCACTGCAGTGTTCATTGATAAGAATCACCAGGGGCACTTGTTAAAACTACCAATTTCTAGATCTCTTCCCAGACCATCCTATTAGAGAAGCTCAAGGGACTGGGGCTGTCTCTTTAACAAAAACTCTGGGTGCTTCTTCTAAGCAAGCTTGGGACCAACTGATCAAGCTGCTTTGCAATTCAAATCAACCTCGGGAAAGTTCTTAAACCTCAGTTTCCTCATCTTTAAAATGGGAGGGGGATAGTTTTAATCTCGGAGGACTGCTGAGGAGTACACGAGAAGATTCATGCGAAGTGCTCAGCACCAGGCACGCAGTAGGTGCTCAATAAATATGACTTGCCACCTTCACCCTCATATAAGGTAGGTTTTAGGAATCTGTATCTAGCAAGGCACTTGCTTCCATTTCAGTTGTGGGCAAATGTTTGAGTCCTGCCTTCCCTTTAAATCAGAAACCTTGTCTACCATTGCTTCTAAGCACTCAGAACCTCCAATACTATAGTCTACATCCCAAGTTCCATTCTTGCCGATTGAAGGCTTTAATCCACTATCAGTAGTGGCTGGGAGGAAGTCCTGGGATTCACTTCCACAAAACATCACACTTTCTTAAGAAAAATGAGGGGCTAGGAAGCGGCAGATTCAAGTGTCATAAAAACAAATCAGGTTGGAATTGGAAGACACCTTAGATCATGTAGTCCAACCTCCTCAGGCCACAGCCAGGAGGGAGAAAGCTTTTAATTTCCAGCAAACTGACACCAACTCAGAGGGAGAGAAATTGAGACATCTATAAACCAGGGCAGAAGCTCAAAGAAATTTGGCACAACGAGATGAAAAAATGACTCCATGGAAACATCTAGCATTCCTCCAACATTTTATAACACATGTAGATTTAAGTGTCAGACACATGCGCGAAGCACATGGAGTAGCCACCAGCCCCCTTGTTGTTCCTGGGTTCAGAGCTGCTAAATAAGAATGAAGCTGTCACTTGGCTCTGGAATGAGCATTTCCCAGACCTTCTCAGTTAAGACAATTATTGGGGAACACATTTTTAACTCTATTCTGCAACATCAGACAAAAGAAATCTGCAAAAGCCCTCTGATTCTTGACAAGGTGCAGAAAATCATCAAGCAGCTGCAAAAACAAGTAAGGCATCATGAGCCCATAGAATTTCTCCTAAAATTTTCCAAATTAGGTAAAGAGAAACACGTAATTGCTCTCCCCATTCTCATCTTGAGGATCTAAAAGGCTGAAAAAAATTCTTGGGTGACCCTATGGATGCTGTGATTGTGATTGTGATCATTCAAGTTTTTCCTGATTATAAAAAAATATGTGCTTTGTGCAAATTGTACAAAAATTGAAAATACAGAAAAGCTTAAACAAGAAAATTAAAACCAACTCTAACTCAACCACCTAGAATAATTAATAGTTTTGTCTATTTCCTTCTAATATTTTTTTCTGTGCATATTTAAATGTTTTACAAAGCTACGACCATACTGTATGAAGTCTCATATTATGCTTCTTTCTCTTAATTGTGATATCATGAATATTTCTCTCATGTCCTTAGATATTCTTTGAATATATATATATTTTAAATATATATTTTATTGATTTTTTACAGAGAGGAAAGGAGAGGGAGAGTTAGAAACATCAATGAGAGAGAAACATCAATCAGCTGCCTCCTGCACACCCCCTACTGGGGATGTGCCCGCAACCAAGGTACATGCCCTTGACCAGAATTGAACCTGGGACCCTTGAGTCTGCAGGCCAACACTCTATTCATTGAGCCAAACCGATTAGGGCTGAATATATTTTTTAATGATCACATAGTATTTCATCATATTGGTGTTCTGTAATTTACAACCATTTTGTTATTAATGAGTAATAAATTTGCTTCTTTTTTTGCTATTATTAAAAGGTGAAACAAATAGCCTTGCACATAAATTTTTGATCATATATTTCTGATTATTTACCTAGGACAGAGTTATAGAAGTTGAATTATAGAGTTAAAGGTTCTGTGTATTTTTAAGGATCTCAGTACCTTTTGACAAATTTATCTTCAGACTTTTGAACTCCCACTAGCAGTTCATGAAAATATCCACCTCTTAACATCTTTGCCCACACTGAGTAGTATAATCTGCTTAATGTTTTGCCAGTATTGTTACTGAAAATTACAGTCTGATTTTATTCTCATCTTAAAAATTCTTAGTAAGATTGCATATTATTTTCTTGTCTCTTGTCTCTTGTTCATTTGCGTCTATTCTTTTGTGAATTACTAGTTATGATTATTTAAAAAATTCTTATATAGAGTGAAATTACACATATAACCTTATAGGAAATTCCTGTACAGGACCACTCATGAGCTTTCTCCTAGCATCTGTGGCTTTAAGTCATGTAGTCTCAGACTTATAAATGGTTACTTTCACCTCTTGCCAGTGGCAAGAAAAATCCAGAACACATAATCCTATTCTTTTTCACCTTATCTGATTTCACAAAAGCCTCTGACTCACTCAAATGATAGCTACTGTTGGAAGATGCCCATCAATACAAAGGTCCACCAACATGTCAACATTTATTTTCTCTATGACGCTTTACAGGCAGAAATCTTTGATCAAATGTACACTTTCAGCCCCTTCAAGGTCATCTCACTAAAGTCAAAAAGGTTGGGTTTTCGCCTCGATACTCCCTGACTTTTCTTTTTCTGATGGTAAGTTGTGTCACTAACCATCTTCTAGCATGAAGTTGAATCAGTCGGTGGGCAGTAAATCTGTGTTGATTCTGAGGGGAGAAGTAAAACCCACTCCGATCTAATCAAATTTAATCATCAAGCTCAACAATGCTGCTGCTTTAATTTCAGTAACAGATCTTCACCCAACTGTCAACATCATTACCAAAACACATCAGAAAATTGGATGAAAGTGTAACACATAGACAATCATAATTCCCCATCATCAATCTCTAGCTGTCCCCAGTTGACAATTCAGATTAGGGGTGAGCCTCTGGGGGACACACTTTGTAAATCAACTTTACACCAGAGCAATATTAACCCCAGAAACACCTCAATTGTATACATTCAGGCACTGGACAACTGAGAAATAGGAAAACAAAGAACTACTCTTCATTTGAACAAAGTTTACTGTCTTGCCTATCTGATATGGATGACATGGCATAGCTAAGAACTGAAGGAAGTTAGAGAGCTAATGTACATAAAACGTTTTTCAAATATATAGAATGAGCAAACAACTTTCGACAAGCAAAAGCCAGGGGCATTGAACAATGGTGGTCAATAGCAATTCTGCTCATAAACCAGGTGGACTTTCAATTCCAGACTCCTGAGATGAACTCTATATGCGTAGAGTAGTACTGAGCATGCTCAGGAGGATGGCAGGATAATGCTTTCAAGAATAAATGTCAAATGACTATGAAACATGTCAAGGAGCAATAGTGCTGTCCACCATGGGGAGGGAGCCCAAAACTAGACTCCACTCAAAAACCACAGGATGTTAGAGCTGAAAGGGACCTCAGAAATAATCTCATTCACCCACAAACACTTATTGAGCATCTACATAGTGTCAGACACTGTGCCTACACTCAAGTAAACAGGTTCAGAGAGGTTAAATAATTTGTGCAAGGTCAGACAGATACTTAAAGCCAAGACATCCACTAAGAAACTAGCATTTCAATTTTTTATGACAAGAGATAGAAAAAGAATGTTTGACAGAAATGAGTTGCAGAACAAATAAATAATCCAAGACAGTCTTGGAGCCTGCCAAAAGTAGAGATTCCCTCTCTCTCCCTTTGTTGGCTGTGATCTTTGATCACAAAAAAAAAAAAAAAAAAGGAAATTGCCAGATACCAAGATCCAAAAGTCAATTCACTCTTCCTTTTTTTTTCCTATCAAAGGAAACATCAAGAATGACCACATTTCTCCTGCCGCCTGCCTGAAAGGGTCAGGATGGTCTAGGACAGTGGTCGGCAAACTCTTTCGTCAACAGAGCCAAATATCAACAGTACAACGACTGAAATTTCTTTTGAGAGCCGAAAACCAATTTCTGCTCATGGGCCACGAAGTTTCAATCGCACTGTACATGCGCGCCCACACGTGGTATTTTGTGGAAGAGCCACACTCAAGGGGCCAAAGAGCCGCATGTGGCTCGCGAGCCGCAGTTTTCCAACCACTGGTCTAGAACCCTGGACCTGGCAATGGCGTGGGGCTGGGTGACAGCGGACTTATCCATTCCTCTTGTTTGAATGAGTCTGGACACAACCAGGTGACCACATCAAAGTGGGAGTGGGGGTGGGGGAGTGTTCTACCTATTCTAATGTTTCCATTTGGGGCCCATAGTGTCATCCAAACATACGTGCGTGCGCGCGCGCACACACACACATTTTTATTTTGGGGAATGTAAGGACAAGCCTTTCCCCAATCTAAGAGAAATTTACAAAGCAAGGAAGCATGATGCCTATACAAGAGGCACTAAAGCAGGATTTGCTGATGGATGTTATGTGTTCTCTTGTTTTAGATTTGCAGCCCATTCTCTGCCCAAGGACACATATCCTCTTTAAGAATAACAGGTAAGAGTCACTGCCTGTTAAACCTCACCTCCTTCCAATGTGAAGGGGAAAAACCTTACCTGGCCATGTCTACGGCATGAACTTGAGGGGGGAGTATTCTCAGGTTGTATGTAGTAGATTTTCCAAAGGGTTTTTAAAAGAAAGTCTAATTTTTAGGCTTAGAAACATGTTTCCACCATGAGTGTGACTTTTCGATAATGAGATGGGCTACTTAATAAATATACCAGAATACAGCCATGCAAATGAGTATCTTCCCCCTTCTAAGCAGTCATCCAGAGATGCCAGATATTATATCAAAGCTGCTGCCATTGTCCCAGAGACTTTGGGAACTCCCTGGAGGATTTTCTCCAAATCAATGCCACATTATTTGGTTTAAGCACAATGGTGGCAGATCCTCATCCTGTGAGGCTGGATTTTATTTTTGGAAAGAGTCAAAAGGCTTTTTGGCATTTGTAGCCAAGTCTAGTGAATAACCAGCTGATTGAGCTTGTAATGTTGTTTTGGGTCCAAATTGAGGCATAGTTATAAGGTCACGTGTTGTTGTGTGGCATGGAAACAGCCCCCTAAGGCCATTTCAGATGAGGAGGCTCAGCTCTGCTGGAGTGATGGCAGCGCCACTGGACCAGGTGTCTGACCTTCCAGAGGGCTACCGAGAAGAGGAAAGCACTAATTTGGGCAGGTGATGCTCAGTAACAGAAACGGACTCTGCCTAACTTATGTGAAAAGGAAACAGATTGGTAGACTATGGAGAAGCTTGCTGATTCAAAGGGAAGGGTAGGACCAGGCTCAGAACAGTCAGGTCCAGAAGGAGCCAGAAACCTCCGACAGCCTAGCTCAGGTGCTACCACAAAAATGACTAAATTTCAAACGTTTGTTCCATCCTTGCTTTGCTCTTCCTAAAATGACAGTGTCGGGAGACATTCCAATTGCATGTGCTTAGGGCTGGCGCCCACCTCTTGGCTCTACTCCTTGGCGTCTGCTGGAAGGACCTCCAGGGATCTTTTTGGCTTCTGTAGAGTGAGGGCAGGATTCCCTGGTTACCTTTTCTCCAAAACTGCCCACAAAAGGGGAGAAACAATTTCTCACGAGGCAGTGTGAGTGTTTTTAGGAAGAGAGAGTGAATACTACGCACCAGAAAATGACAAACAGGTACCATAGTCAAATCCTGCTATTATTATTAACTAGAGGCCGGGTGCATAGATTCGTGCACCAGTGGGGTCTCTCGGCCTGGCCTGCAGGGATCGGCTGAAACCAGCAGTCCTACAGCCCTGAAAGATACAGTAGTACGTGAAGCAGCAGGCGCTGGGGATGAGTCTGAGCCCAGCTGGGCGCTGCACCACTCCTGCTCATCTGGCCCCACTGTGCCTGCTGCCGCCACCGCTCGGTAGGCTTGCTGCCCCTCCTCTGCAGTCTCCGCGTGCCCATCCTAGGGCGATACCAGCATGCCCATGACCGAGAAGCGGCTGTGGGCTTGCACCCAGTCAGTCCTGATGCTGGTCCCAATCCCAGTCCTGGTCCAGATGGGGGAGGGGTGCGCAGGGGGAGTGTCCACGGGAAGAGGCTCACCAGCCATGAGCCAGGTGTCTGGCGCCCGTTGGTCAGTTGAGTGGTGGTCCTGCTGTGGGAGTGCACTGACTACCAGGGGGCAGCTCCTGCATTGAGTGTCTGCCCCCTGGTGGTCAGTGAGCGTCATAGCTGCCGGTTGACCGTCGCTTAGGCTTTTATATATATAGATACTTCGGCATAATGTTATGTATAAGATTAAGCTTTGCTCTATTTGTCAACATTTTTATCGTTTTGTAAATTACAATGGCCTCCTTAGCCATCTCCAGTTTTATAAGCTGATGGAGACTTTCCCCTGTGTCTATTATTGCCTAAAAACTCCATGGGTCTGTGGTCTGGTCCCATCTTCTCCAGGCAAAGCCAGACTCTGTCCCTCTCCCCTGAGCACTCACGAGTCCAGGGGACAAGCTCAGTTCTTCTCCTCTTCCAATGAAGAGAACAGGTGCTCTCCTGTCTGCGTGTATGGCTGCCACAGCTGCATCTGGCAGTCACATGAAGCCACACTACGAGGCTGCGACGATGGATGAGCTAAGGCAGGAATGAGAACAGCCTTTGGTCAACCCAAAGGTACATTTGTCTCTGCAAAGTGCCAAGGTCCCTGTGCAGACCGAGTGTGCAACTGGTGAGAAAGCCAGCCCCAGCCTGTACAAGGGTAAACCATCCTGCAAGCCCTGCACATGGGAGACAGCCATGTGCATGCACCAAGACCATTGTGAACATGCAAGGCCTTCTGGGCAGTGGCTGACCCTGCGTGAAGATAAGATCTCATCGTGAACTGCCAAGAGCTCTGGGGAGCTCATTTGACCTCAAAGTTCCTGGCCAATAACTCACTATCTCCCTGTTGAGTTTCTCCAGGAAGTTCTTCCAAGCCAGAGTACCAGCAGAGTCACAAAGCTGGCTTCCGTCTCTAAAATGCTGTCTACGGAGGCCCTGAAAGCAATCAAAGCTTCAGTGCATGGGGAAGAGATGGGCCCTGGGAGAGAGGAAGTGTGAGGGAAGATGTAGCTGTACCCCAGCTAGGAACATTAGGGTCTCATGCAAGGGCTCAGGAGTGGGAAGAGGGCTGCTTGGGGGTGAGCTGCACAGAGGGCAGGAAGACCGGGTACACAAGCAGCCTGCCACTATACAAGAGAGAGCGAAGGTGAAGGGCTGGAGCCGGAGGTCTCGGCAGGGACCCTCACCTCTCTCAGCCTCAGTTTCCTAAACTGTAAAATCAGGGCAAGACTTCCCTTTAGTGGTTTGATCAGAGGTAATGTAGGAAAACCATCCAGCCCAGTGGGCACGCATGGCAGGCACCCGTGAAGGGCAGCTCTGCCTTCTGAGATGCCAACGTTATATAGAGCAGTGCTTTCCAAACTTTGAGATTTCATGGCACAGTAAAATTTCAGAACACAAACTTTGCCACACTCACATGGGATTGCCAGTGTTTTATTTTGCCAACTCAGGACAATAAAAAATCAACAACTACCACCTACAATGCGATAACCATAAAAATATTTTTAATACAAGAAAATCTTAGAATTAAAGACATCAGTCCTGTAGATGGAATATTTTTAGCTTATGAACAAAATTACATCATCTTTATTTAGTTAATTTTGCTACAAAGTGAAAACAACTTTGTTCTAGACTGGCCAGGCTCAGGAACCAGTGGCAGGAAGGAAAAGAGTTTGGGTCTTGGAGCCAAATAGGCCATAATCTCCTCCCAGCTCCGTCCTTACTAACTGCGTGACCTTTAGCAAGGGACCAGCCCTCTGGGGCTCACTTTCCTCCTTTATAAATACGAAACAATAGCACCTCTACAGATGAGAATACATGGAAAGGACAAAGCATAGAGTTTGGTACATAGTAGGTGCTCATTAAATGCTAATGCCAGGCCCTCCCAAAATTTGAGATGACTGGGCCACTTCCAGTTTTTGAAACTCTTAGTATATTAAAAAAAAAAAAAAAAAAAAGCTCAAACAGGATTGGCAAAATCATTCACATACTTTAAACAATATTTACATTAGAAAGAAATATTTGGAACACACCCACACACAAATCCACATCCAACGCATCCAATATGAATACACGAATCTCACATTTGTGAGGGGGAGGCCCTGTGGCCCTTTAGGCCCTAGTTATCTCCCTTCTAAACCACAGTTCTCGTGAATGTCACACTCCAAGAACTCTGACACACCAACTTTACTCATCTCCTTTCTCTTTTGTTCTTTTTCGCTGGCTGGAGTTCATCTGGAGCATTTCTCCGGACCTCTCTACCATTAGTTCATAATTCTGAGCATGCAAATTTTCTTGGAACTCTAGCTGGTGTCTTTTTTGCATCACTGGATCTCAATAGGTTTTTTTATATAAAAAAAACCCCAGCTGAAATTGAGGGTTAGAAAGGAACATAAATGGCTGCTAAAGTGGATGATTTAACTGAGGGATTATCGGGTGACCTGGAAAGGGGCAGGGGTCTGTGCCCGAGGCCTCTGGGGGCGGTGAGGTGATGAAGGCTTCAGTTTTTAATATACTAAGAGTCTCAAAAACTAGAAGTGACCTAGTCCTCTCAAATTTTGGCAAAGCTGTGTGAGATTTTCCCAAGTGGTGTTTGTGCGAGTGTGTGTGGGCGTGTGCATGTGTGTGCACCTTGTTTCTCAATAGAAATTCTAATTTCCTGTTTCTTTGTTTATTGCTGAGTGCCCTGTGAGAATGTCAGCTCCATAAGAGCAGGGACCATGAATATGTTGCCCACTTCTGTGTCACTAATGTTGAATACAAGCGTGATCATACAGTAGGTGTTCAATAACCGTTTGCTGAGTAAGTGACTGTATCGTTGCTGTGTGTATGTGCTCAGCGCTTTGCCCTCTTGGATCTAGGAACAGAAGCTATTATATTTGGAGGATCAGCATTCTCCCTTTCCCATCCAGACAGTTTCCTTGAACCACAGGGATGGGCACAGACCATTCAGAATCCTTCTCTTATAATTAACTGGAACTTTCTCTCTGGTGGTCAGGCTGGGAAGACACATGCCCAGAAGCTGCTGGTGGTTTTGACTCCAGACTTAGGGAAGAAAAATGCTCTGAAATAATTAAGCTGACAGGCCGAGGTACAGAGGCAGGAATGAGAGGCAGAATGTCCGGAAGAAAGAGAATCAGCCATGTCTGGACTCTGCCTCCTGTCAGTCCTGACACCCCCATGCTGCCCTTGGGCCTGCTTTCTCGATGCTCAGTTGATCAGATTGTCTTTGTTATGTCAGTTACCTCAGCATCTCTCCACTAGATCCTCTCTTTTTTCATGGGGAGGAGGAGGAGTTAACAAGTGTTAGTGTCTATTGCAATGAAAAGAGTTCTGACTGCCCTGGCCAGTGTGGCTCAGTTGGCTGAAGCGTTGTCCCATGCCCCAGAGGGTCGTGGGTCTGATTCCCAGTCAGGAATTCTGTAGCACTTCATGAGTTGCAGGTTTGATCCCTAGTTGAGACATGTATGGAAGGCAACGGATCGATGTTTCTCTCTTACATCGGTGTCTCTTTCTCTTTTCTCCCTTCCTTTCTCTAGAATCAACGAAAATTATGTCCTCGGGTGAGGATTAAGAAAATAAAGAGTTCTGACTAATCCAGTTTGTTAAAGATGAGAATTGACCAGAAAGTAGTACTCGGGTGTTTGCTGAAAGGTAAGACTGAAAGATCTCCTGGGTGGATGTGAGGTGAGAAGATAAGAAATAATGATGATGGTAATGGTAGCTAATATTTGAGCACTTTCTATGTTTCAGACACAGGACCAAGCACTTGGTGTCATTATTTTGCTTAACTGCTACCACAGGGCTGTGAAGTAGGTTACTGTTGTTATGACCTCTATAGATGAGGAAAGCAAAACGCAGAGACACTAGGGAACTTGTTCTAAGGTCCCACAGCTAGGAAGAGAAGGAGCTGGAGTTTTGTGTTTGTTTTTTTTTTTTTTGTTGTTGTTGTTTTAATATATTTTATTGATATTTTACAAAGAGGAAGGGAGAGGGATAGAGAGCTAGAAACATCGATGAGAGAGAAACATCGATCAGCTGCCTCCTGCACACCTCCCACTGGGGATGTGCCCACAACCAAGATACATGCCCTTGACCGGAATCGAACCCGGGACCCTTCAGTCCTCAGGCCGACGCTCTATCCACTGAGCCAAACCGGTTTCGGCAGGAGCTGGAGTTTTAATGCATGTTTGCATGACTCCATAATTTCCCTTCTGTGTCCTAATTTTCCTCTCTTTCTTCTCCCACTCCCATGCTCTCTCATCCTTTCTCTCTCTCTTGTCTGAAGTCTCTCATACTCTCTTCTTTTAATGACCTTTCTCTGGCTCCTTTTAACCCCATTTTTTTCAACAGTAAATGAGCACATATTTTAAGACTGTGGTTTTCAACTCTTGTCAAGTATGAGATACCTTCTTAATGTTAAAAAATGTCCATATAATAGCAGCTATGTTTTATTGCCTATTGATAAAACGTCCATGCACAGATGAATTCTCAGATGGCCTTGTAATAACTCTGTGATCTCTAGTTTGGCACCCGTTACTTTAAAATATATGGAAGAATCCATATAACCATCCCTCTTACTGATACCTGGTTGGTTTATTATAATATAGAAAAGGCTTATAAATGCTACCACAGAGCTCTTTTTTTTTTTTTGCCCACTCTCTGCCTTAAGGCTACTAATTTCTTCAGAAATGTGGTCTTTTTGTCCCTCTTTTAATATGTTTAATTATTTAAGAAGGCATGAACTATGGTACTTACATTTTATATATCACCTCTTGATTATTCAGGGGCTGATTAATTCATAGGTTTCCCCAGTCATGTCCTTCTTTTTTCTATCTCATTTGTTTTATTATTCCATTTCTTATTAGCGTCTTTTGGCAAGAATGGACAGTGGGAATGAGAAATGATCCTGGTTACAAATTCTGAATTCTGAAAACAGATTTGGTTGGAGGAAGTTGAATTTTTTCCCAAAGTATGAATTTCTTTAATTCATCAGGCATATTGATTCTCTCTGAGCACCGTGAAGGCAGGATTTGCTGTTGTTCACTACTGACCTCCAGGGCTCAGCAGGGTGCCTGGCACATGGTAGCTTAATAAAAAATTGTAGAATGAATGAATAAGAGCTGACTAACATAATAGGGGTAAATAAACTTCCTCTGAGGTGCGACGCTGATTTATAGGAAGCCAAGTAAAATACAAGACAACTTATTTTAGAATTGCATGCCCGCAGACAATACAATATAAAAATGTTTAAATGACTGTGCTAAAAATTAACAACAGATGATATATAGTTCTAATTAAAAAACAAAAAATGTTCCACAGTGCCATATTATTTCATTGATGGAAAAGTGGGATAGAGAGACACTGGTTTTTCTAAGATGAGGGTTGGTCTAGATAAATTGTTACTGTTATGTTAGGCATTACATAAATATAATCACCTTCAACACACTAACAAATGAGCATTTAGTATATGCCACGTGCTGTGATAAACAATTTACATGCCTAATCTCATTTGTTTTCACCACAATCTAGAAAGTATTATCCTTTAATCAGCATTAGAAAGTAACTACTGTCCCTGAAAATTTCTTTAACACTCCAGATTTTTAAAAAAATGTTAGATGCTTTTTAAAAATTATTGATTTTTAAAGAGAGAGAAACATTGATGTGAGAGAGAAACATGAATCTGTTGCCTCCCGTACACACCCAGACTAGTATTGAATCTGCAACCTAGGTGTGTGTCCTGACCAGGAATCAAACCTGCAACCTTCTAGTGCACGGATAATCACAAACCAACTGAGCAACCTGGCCAGGGCTAGCTAGCTCTTTAGCTTTTTGAACCATGCATAAACTTGTCTTTTTTTTCCTTACTTCCTAATTTTTAAATTAAAGATTTATTTTCCCATGAAATGTTAGGTATGTTTGAAAGACTGACTTAGATTTAAAGTAATTTTTAAAAATTTGATTTTAGGGAGGAAGGGGAAGAGAGAGAGATAAACATCGATCAGTTGCTCCTCCCCAACACACCCTGACTGACTGGGGATTGAACCCGCAACCTGGGTATGTGCCCTGACCAGTAATCAAAACCATGACCTTGCCATGTATGGGATCACGTTCCAAACAACAGGGCTACACCAGCCAGGGCTGACGTAGATTTTAGATATGTCCTTGGAAATTGGAGATATCTGTTATGTCACTAGCTCTTGCCTTTTGACATTAACAAACTGTCTGGAAAGGAAACTTTTATAATGATACTTTCCATACTTTTCAAAGTCTCCCTAATTTGTGGAAGCAAAATGGTTTGCATGTTGGTATTCGAGGTGGGAAGGACAGGGTTCAGCCTCTGTGCCTATTCCATAGATCTGGTGCTGTCCAGTAATCAGGTGCTGAAATGTCTTTAACCAAGGCCCTCCCAGGCCAGCCAGATGCAGTAGTGGCCCATGAGAACTGGGGGAGTGGAGCCACTCTATAGGCTGGGGCAGCTGCAGCTTCCCAGACTCGGGAAGCAACTTGTAAAGATGCTGGAGTGACTGGAATTATGGTCTATCTTATTTGGAGGGGATTGGAGGAAATGTCTAGATTTCTTCACCCCCCCTCTTCTTCCATACTTTGCTTTAGCTTGGAGGGAAGGATATGAACAATAGATGACTGATGGAAAAGTATAATTTTTAAAAGGCTGGCATTTGTACAACTGGTAGTGGTGCATTGTGGAGCATTTCACTGCCTCTCTGAGGTGTTAAATAGGAACCAGGACTGGGGACTCAATGATGGCAGTTCCTTGGGACTACTTAGTCAACAGACAATGATTGTGGTTTCATGAAAGGGAAATGAACAGAGAGATAAGTAAGAGAAGATCAAACCTGTAACCTCATAGAGAAATTCCATACAAGGCGAAAAAAGCCTATTGCCACAATCTCAGATGCAATGCAGTGTTTATAAGAAACTGGAATATTCACTGGGTAATGAACCTGATAAGTGTGCTGACCGTGAAGTGAGCATCTCCTCTATAGCTCCTATGCCATTCTGCTCTGTTATTTCTACATATGCCTTATCTCTCTCCTGACTAAGATGGCTTGAAGGAAGGGAATGTATTCTTGTATCTGCTAAAGCACTGAGCACGTAGCTATGCACATGCAGGTAGGAATGTAGGATTTATTTATTGAATTGATTGATGCTGCTCTCAAACCTAAGGCTCTTGAAACAATCTCTTCTGAGCATAGCTAATGCTTAATTTTTAAAATAACCTAAGATCCTACATCCATCCATAAGACTCTGGCCTATTTAATTTCATTCATTCACTGAATACTGACTCTGTGCACAGGTGAGGAGAAAGTTCCTACCTTTAGGAGTCTGCAAGCTAATGTGAGAGGGGGAAATTTTGAAATAATTCTTGGTCAATGTGTGTATATAGAAAGTTTACTGTTTAATTAAATAACATTGCGACATTTCTTTGGTTTGAGGTCCAATAGTATCTAGCTAGCAAAACTCCTCCAGAAATACAGGTTAACACTAATCACAGATCATCAACTGCTCTTACATATTCTTAAGAATCTTTCGTCTGACTAGGTAGCCATGAATCTCCTTTGGGGCTAGTATAGTTATGCTCTGGTCTGCAACAAGCACCAGATAGGGTGGTAGCTCTGGCCTGCAAAGGGGCTGCCCTTGCCTACATTTACAAGTCATTAATTGGGACATTAGATGAGAAAAGTAGCTCTAGGAAAAAGAGGGGATCGGAGGATTTTTTAGAGTATGCAAAGTGCTCCCAGAACTAAAGAAAAGTTGCAGGAGCCGAAACCGGTTTGGCTCAGTGGATAGAGCGTCGGCCTGCGAACTGAAAGGTCCCAGGTTCGATTCCGGTCAAGGGCATGTACCTTGGTTGTGGGCACATCCCCAGTAGGAGGTGTGCAGGAGGCAACTGATTGATGTTTCTCTCTCATTGATGTTTCTAACTCTCTATCCCTCTCCCTTCCTCTCTGAAAAAAAATCAATAAAAATATATCTAAAAAAAAAAAGAAAAAAAGAAAAGAAAAGTTGCAGGAGATGTGTAGGTCTGGGGACTTCAGGGACAGGAACAATGGCTTTGATGCCCCCAGGATTCTCTCCTCCTCTTATTTATAGATGTCATTTCCATAATCTCAGGTTCCTCATGAGTAAAGGATATGGATATACCTATGGTGGCTTTGTGATATATTCTTACAAATAATGATTTAAGAACAAAGATAGAGGCAAAAAGTGGGATTTAGAAAACAATCTTCCCCCAACCCCCCCCCCCAAAAAAGCCCCTCAACCAATCAATTTCTTAAAAAGCAAGAATGCACTACCACAGTAGAGTATTGCAAAACAAGTCTCTTAGTTATTTATAGGAAGAAAAATATTAACGAAGATTGTGGCCTGAACAACACAATTAACAAACTTAGCAGGCATATACAGAATAGTTACTTCTCACCATCTCTAGGACCCTCAGCAGGTCTCCGGGCCTCAATTTCCCCAAATGCAAAATGGGGACAACACTATCTACAATGCTTTCATCAAATCTGAGGTGTCATCAGTGATAAGACTCACCCTTATTTTTCATACCTCTAAGGAAAAACACACACAATTGAATGCAAGCGGCCAAGTGTAGGTCACATCTCGATTTTAGTGATGTTAAAATGTGAAAAAAAAGTATAACTTAGATTTAACTAAATACTACATACCATATGGGCTGCTGTGATAGTGTAAAATTAGATGATGCAAGTAAAACACAAGACATATGTTCTTTTGCCCTCTGTCCCTTTATCACTTTAGTCTGCAAACAGGTACATGAGGGAGTGCATGGTAAAAATCTGAAGTGGGGAAGGTTGGTTTTAGCTTCTTCACATCCTTGCATGTTTTCCTAGATACCTACACCACAAAAGTCACCTCTTCCTCAGAGGGAAAAGTGTCATAACTATAGCATTCTTGAAAGAAAGTGACTCACCAGGTCAGGAGGAGACAGGAAAGAAGGGGTATGTGAGGGAAAATGCAAGAAAGGGAGGCAGGGTCAGATTGGCCACCCAAAGCAGAAGTGATCCACCTGGTCAATATATCCATGTCCTTTACCCATGAGGAACCTGAGAGAATGGATCTGCCCGGCTGGTGTGGCTCAGTGGTTGAGTGTCAACCTGTGAACCAGGAGGTCACGGTTCGATTCCTGGTCAGGGCACATGCCAGGGTTGTAGGCTCAATCCCCAGTTGGGGATGTGCAAGAGGCAGCCCATCAATGATTCCTTCTCATCATTGACGTTTCTATCTCTCTCTCCCTCTCCCTTCCTCTCTGAAATCAATAATATTGAAGTGATTCTGGGAGTGGAAATGGCATGTGCTCTGAAGAGAACTATGAGATGTGCTTTCAGTGGGGCAGGAGGTGGGGGAAAGAAGTGGGAGAAGGCCTATGGGCTATAAGACTATAAGGTGGGGAAGGTCGTCCTATTCTCCAGCCTACCGTGTGCCTGTGCCTTCTTTGGGAGCCTGAAGAGGGACTCAGGGGACAAGGAAGGTCTTCCAGCCAGCCCACGACTTTAAAAAAAATGAGGAGAATAGAGACTTAAAGGAAAACGACTGGAGACAGGGCATGCGTCCACGTTCTGAATGGATGACAAAATCACACTACCAAAAGTAGCTTTGCGTTTTCAGCAGAGGTAATTTTAGTCTTAATTGTATTACTATTTTGGAATGGCTTTTTATAAATACTCTCACTACTTTGTGAAAATCCGTTTTTTAAAATGTTATCTAAAAAAATAATTTAAAACAAACACAAAATCCAAATAAGCCTAAAAAGGTCTCCCTGACCTGGAGAGAGGCCTCTGCCCCCTGTGAGACAGACCTCGTGCCACCTGTCCCTCCGAGGCCATCCTCCTGCTTCTCATCCGATGTGGCTGTGTTTTTCCCATCAAGGGCAGCGAGAGCTTTAAAAGCTCTGAATCACGGTCCCCACCTCCAACCATCCACCGCATCGGGCGTCACACAGTGAGCGGCAGGGTGAATTGATACAGGTGGTCAGCAAGGAATAAAGTGTGACTTTAGGGATTCTTCCCTAAACGTCACATGTTCCTAAGACAGGAGATTGTCATTGGTTAAAAATAATACTTTAGTTGGTGGTTTATTAATCGTAAATATATTCTTTTAAATAATATGCTGTGGGTGGTTTATTTATGTTACTGCTGCGAAGTTATTAAAATAATATTATTAAATTCTCTGAGGTAATGGCTATCACCTCTCTGAAAAATGACACCAAGCACCCAACCTTTCCCTAGTATATTAGTTTCTTATTGCTGCTGTAACAAATTACCCTGGGCTTAGTGGCATAAAACGATACCAATTGATTATTTTACAGTTCTGTGTATTAGAAGGCCAGCCTTGGCTTCACTGTGCTGAGATCCAGGCCTTGTGTTCCAGAGGCTCTAGGCCATAGGAGTAAATCTGTTTCTTTACCTTTTTTCGTTTTTAGAGGTCGCCCACATTCCCTGGCTTGTGGCCCCTTCCTCCACCTTTACAGCCAGGAATGGGGGTTGAGAGTCTTCCTCACATTGCATCACTACGACCTCCTTTTCCGCTTCCCCTTTTGCACTTTAAGGATCCTGAGATTACATTGGCCCCACTGGGCTAATCCAGAATAATCTCCCCATCTCCATCTCAAGGTCCTTAACTTAATTATGTCTGCAAAGCCTCTTTTGCCGTGTAAGGTAACATATTCATTGGTTCTGGGATCAGGACATGGCATCTTTGGAAGCCCAATATTCTGACTACCACACCTTGCTCTGAGCATGCGTGTGTGGCTAGGGTGATCACACAGAGGCCTCAGACCTTTGAGCTGTCTGTGACTTGGGGTGGGGGTGGAATTTTTGTCCATTGCTTATGGTTGCCCAGGGCTGGAGAAAGGGTGGAAAACCAGCCATGCTTTGTTTAGTAACCTTTTTAGAAGTTTTAAGAATGGCTTAAAAAGCCCTGGCTCCTGCTCCAGCTCACATCTTATCAGTATTCAGAATCAGGGTCAGTCCCTGCCTAACCAAGCAGAAGAACTGGCACCTCCCCCGCAACGTCATTCTTCCATGATACCGACAACAATGAATTCTAGGGTTAAAGGTGACTGATTTAAGAAATATATTTTTGCAGAGGAGGCTTTAGAGGAAGTTCTTCTAGCAGTTTAAATTAGAAAGTATTGAAGTTCCTCAATCCAGTTAACAGAAGCAGCTCCTTTTGCAGATATAGAATGGGGTCCTCATCCCTACCCCCTTCTTGACCTATTGGATCTAAATTGATGAAGTTCAGGCCCTGGCACATATGTGGCTATACACACAGTAGGTGCTTGAGCAGCAGTTGAATTCAATAATCCCAAAGCTCACCTTTTATTTCTAGGTTATGACTAAATAGAAAAAGATTAAGACTGGAAAAAATTTGGCCATATGTATTAAGATTTGGAACATACATGTCATTCCCAGCATTTCCACTTATTGGTATTGATCCCAGAGAAATAGTTGCATATGTGTGTAAGCATGGACATACAGCCATGTTTGTAATGGTCACAGATTAGAGACAGTTTAAATGTTACTGGAGGAGGGGTAAAACGAATGTGGTACATTCACACAGAGCAACTTAAAAAAATAAGCCACAGCTATATGTTTGAATCATGGACATATTACACAGTAAAAAAAAGCAAGTTTGGAACGTATGTATAAGTTTGATTCCTCCAAAAATTATTATATATTTTATAAATATATATGTTACATAGAAATTTCTAGAAGTATAAACACCAAACTGAAAACAGTTGTTATTCTGGAAGAGGAAAGGGATAGGCTTAGAATAGGGTTAGTAAAGATAGATTTTAACTTTTATCTATATTGTGTGCATTTTCTTGCAATAGAATATATTTAACTGCTATCAAAATATAAAATATATTTTAAATTAAAAAAGAAAGATAAATTAAATAAAATAATATAACATCTTAAGCTGTAGAAACCGGAGATCAAATCTATTAAAATGTTATATTTCACAAAGCAGCAGTTAGAACTGGAAGTTCAAAACGATTTCTCCTATTTCGTTAGTGTGTGTATATATGTGTATATATACATCTACACTACATATATCTAAATATATTTATATGGATGTTACATCTATCTACTACATACGTACTATATACGTTATATCTATATGTTTTATCTACCTATATATACTTATAATAAAATGTGTAAATGCTGCTTTGGTTAAATCACAGGCAGATATCTTATTCTTTATCATTGTTTTTATTATTTAGCATGGAAAAATACCTCCTATGTAATTATGATTAATCTGGTAATTGAGTACAATTTTTCTTTTAAATAATTCAATTAACTTCAGTAAATTAAAAAAGTTTTCTGACATAGTTGCAAAATTAAGAAAAAAATGAAACACAGCTTTCCAATACGTAGCATCCCTTTAAATGAAATCCTTCCAAGTGTGAAGAATGCATTAAGATTTTTATCAAATGAATGCTCTTTGTGAAAAAAAAAAAAAAGATCTAAATTGTGATTTAAAGTTTACTAACCTCTACAATCTTTCCTGTTGGAGCAAACCTCCTGTTGGAAACTGACAGGATAGGGAGGGTTGGGGGGCACCTCAGACCTCTGGGGATATCCCAGGAAACAAAAGCTGCTCTAAAGGAGTTGTGCAAGGTTGACACCAACAGGAATTCCTTTCCAGACTACAGGAGACTGAAGACTGGGCGTTTAGTTCCACTGAGAAAAGGGGAACCAGTCCTGAAGATCCTCCATGGTCTGTGCATGCGCACATTTCTCTGGGGGTGATCAAACCCTCCCCTGACTCTGCAGGGTGGAGACTGTAAGCAGATTGAAATCACGCACCTGCTGGTCAATAGATAAGCTCTCCACATGCGGTGACACTCGCCCAGCTGAGGTGCAGGGAGCAGAGCTGACCCATTCCCCCCCTCTCTCCCCCGCTGTCCCCACAGAACAAAGGGCGGTCACTCTCTGCTCCTCCCAGAGTCAGATGTATGCACACACTGTCCATCACAATTAACTTAAGAATCAGAAACACAATACAAACTCACCCACTGCATGCTCAGAATCAATGCCATCAATACCCAGAACGAGGAGACCAAAAAAGCAAAACAAAACAAACCTATTCAAAGAGTAAATACTCAAAGCAACAGGGCTTGAATCAGACACACCACAAGGTCAACAAATCCAAGACAAGTTCAAGTGTGGGCACCTTATAAACTGAAGAGCTGGACATTATCCCAGAAGGAAAACGTAAATGCCTTCTGGGGCCAGCGAATGGAAAGGTCTATAAGATAATAGAGAGTGAGCCTCTATTGAGCTGGACTGCAGGTGCCCCAGGTAAAAGCATTCACATTCAATTTTTAAAAATTTCAATCCCTGCTACATGATTCTTAAACAGAGAGTCTATAATCAAACAGAGAAGAAACAGAGTTAAATATGGGTGTAGAGTAGATGAAATAGAATAAAAGTCAGTCAGAAATGCTGCCAAGGAGTGCATAGGGAATGAGAGGCAGGTCAGTGATCCTAGCACCATTATTTGAAAGGATGGTGGCCTCTGGTTTATATGTTCAAAGGCAACAGCAAAACTAAAGTTAAAAGAAATGGCTTACTAAGCTCTACTATGAGGGATTGAGATCAGTCAAATAGAATCTTGACATAAGTAATTGAGCCAGATGACAGAAAGAGCACACATTCTTATGGAGGGCTCTAAATACCTACAGGGAGCCCCCAAAAACTATACACTGAGTGGCCAGATTATTATGATCTCTGAACGCATAATAATCTGGCCACTCAATGTGTGTATGTATGTGTATATATATATCAGAGGCCCGGTGCATGAAATTGTGCATGGGTGGGGTCCGGCCAGCCTGGCCAGGGGGAGGGGACATGGGTGGTTGGCCGGCCTGCCTGCTGGTAGAACTCCTGGTTGAGGGGACAATTTGCATATTAGCCTCTTATTATATAGGATATACACTGAGTGGCCAGATTATTATGCGTTCAGAGATCATAATAATCTGGCCACTCAGTGTAGGTGTGGCCTAATTGGAAGGCAAGGAAGGGGTGAACCGAATGACCTCCGAAGGTCCTGATTTAAATACATCTATATAGTCAACCCATGGTTATCCAGCCCAAAGAGGAAGACAGTGACAAATCATCCTAAGCTGGAGATAATAAAAAGTTATATTTGCCTTTGGAATGTATTTTGGTACTTAAATTAGAACGTGACTTTCCGATGCCCTGAGAACTCACAATGCTTCATAATAGTCACAAAGAAGGCCTGACCTGGGGCTGGGAGGCTGCCCAATTTTGCCATCTTGTCCTCCATGTAACTCTTCTTCTTTGCTGGGGTGAGCAGTATCATCTTCCAGAACACCCAGCAACCCAGGCTTTCTCAGACAGGGGCTGCCCGGATCACTCCGGCCCAGGGAGAAGAGACAGGGTCTTTCCCGGATCTCAGGATGATCCAGGATCAAGACCCAGGATGGTCTAGTTCTGGTTTCCAGAGGATGGGTCCAAAGGGCTACACGACCCACAGTGAGCAGCAAGCTAGACAAAGTTTAGACATCTACTCTAGGCTGATTACAAATGACGGCCTAATTCTCTACCTTAGAGGACACGAAAGCCAATTTCTGGAGAGAAAGAGCAGAAGACTTAGTTGAAAAGGAAGGTGAAACGAATGCCTGGCATTTGGAAAGAAAGAAGCTGCACACGCGGGAGGTGTGGTGGCAGTCCGGTGCTCACCTAAGGCTGGTGGGATGGAGACCCGCGCTCAAAGCCCCCTGTCCAAGGAGAAAGGAGAGCATGCTCACAGTAGTAACTTGTGGGCCCAGGAGGAGGGGACAGATGGTTACCTGCTGTTCTCTGTCCTCTGTCAGGCCCTAGGCTCTACAAGGGGAGGCTGGTGTCACCTAGCAGGAAGCAAGGCCAACCAGAACACCTCGAATGCATCCAAGTCCTTTAACCAGAGACTCTGGCAGAGTGGTACGTGGCTACAGGAGGCAGGACTGGGTCAGGAGCACGTCTCTCTGATTCAGAGAGTGACTGGACAGTCACAGAAACATAGATAAGCTGCTTGGCCTCAACCCTGCTCAGGTCACCTCAGGCCATAAGGGTCATTATAACCTTTTCTATTTTTCCTTTTTCTATCACACCCTGCTCTTCAGTTTTTCCTTCTGAAAGCCCAGACCTGTGCTGATTTAAATGTGGCTGTATAATTAACATGAAATAAAATTTACAATGCAGTTCCTCAGTCACAGCAGCCACATTTCAAGTGCTCAACCACCACTTGTGGCTAGTGGATACCATACTGGACAGTACCAACACAGAACATCTACATCATCGCACGAAGTTCTACTGGACGGTGTGCTAATCCAGACTTTTAGGTCTAGAATGTAGTCCCTTCCACTCTTCACAGGGTAGAAGAAAGTAACAGAAAGAAGAAATACACTTTATAAAGTATTTTTATACAGCATCACGACTGATCTTCACCACTGTCCTGTGTGTAGGCGGGGGATTTCAACATGTTCCAAAGGGCCCATCAGTGGTGGGATATCAGGCTATAAGGCAGGGAAGGTCAGCCTATTCTCCAGCCATACCTTGTGGGAACTACATAGCTAAGTAGTTTGCACAAGGCTCACATATAATTAAAACCATATCATCCAATAGATCTTCCATTTCTAAGGTCAGTGCTTTCTACTGGTCATGCAACTGCCAGTTACTTTGGTCAGTGCTGCCATAAAAGCTCAGGCCTCCCAGAAGAAGGCCGACAGCTCCCTGTAGTGTTTTTTGTTGATTAAGTGATTTTGGAAGTGATAACTAAACTTTGTACAATGTAGTTTAGCAGCTGTTGAGTTGGGGAGCCTTGGGGTTCAAATCCTGACTCGTCTACTTACCACTTACTGGACAGAAGGCATGTCACTCACCATCTTTGAACCCAAATTTCCTTTTCTCTAAATGGGGATGATAGTAACTTATTTTATAGTGTTGTCAGGAAGATTAAATAAGGCAATGCATGTGAAAGGCTCAGCACAGAGCCTGGCACATATTAGTGCTCAGTACATAATAATTATTAATGTAATTGGCAGAATTTACAATGCACTGTCACATGCAATAAGTGGCCTACTGACGGAGGCTTCCGGGCGAGAAGGCATTACAGTCCCCATTCTTACAGATGATCTGAATCTCAGCAAATAAGGGAGTGATCAAAATCATGCAACTAGAAAGCTGTAGATCTAGGGCATGAACTCAAGTTATTTGGACTCCAAATCCTATGCTCTTCTTGCTACACAATGTTGCTTCTCAGGAGAGAAGGGAGCAGTGGGACCAGGGCATGTTTTAGAGGAAGTTTAGCTATCCCTCCTAATCCCATCTTCCTCCTGCCTTCTTTGAAATGGACAATTAATGTTTCCTTAGTGTTATGTAAAATGCTGTGCAAAGGCAGACTGAGCATCCCCATCTCTTAATTGTCGCCATTAAGCCCCTCCTACAGGGATTCTAGAATTCCACTGATAAGGAAGTAACTACACCTGCATAACTAAGGCTATGAAGAGAGAGGACCTTGAAGCAAAGCATTCAAATTTTCTCCCTGGAAAGCGTGGAATGAACACCTTTCTTGGATCTACCCTCCATCCCCCCCACTGCTACAACAAAAGGCAAAGAAGCAGTATACCAGCCTCCGCTGAGCCCAGCTAGGACCTATGAGTGAGGATGTGTGTTGTTGCAAGCCACTGGATTCTGGAGTTGTTACTCGGCCTTATCACAGTAAAAGCTGACCAACGTATCTATCAAACTCAAGGTGGGAGGCACTTACCCTGCCACGACGATCTCAAAGTCCCCGTCATGGTCCACATCCGTGACTGCCACACCATAGTTGAGCTGGGTGGGGTTGCTGTCATAGTCAGGGGGCAGGACCGAATCAGTGACTGCCGTGAACATGGGTTCAGCTCGCGGGGACCCCTCAGTGGGGGGCAGGAACCACAGCAGCAGCAGGAACAGAAACATCCTGAACATCTAAAACCAAAAGTTACAAATGTTACTGAAACAGAGAGTCAAAGCACCCCGGAAACTCTAACCCCTGGTAGACCCAGAAGCGCCTTTCTCCCCTGTTCAGGAAGGGCCTGGCCATTCCTAGACTGCCACTTCTCCACAAGACTGTTCTGACCTCCCTCTTTCACACTGCACCCTGCCCCCATCACGCCTGGCCACCCTTACCCTGCTCTGCCTTTTCTTTTTCCATAGCACCTATCACTGTATAACACACTGTGTAACACATTCATTCATCATGTCTATTATTTGTTGTCTGTCTCCCTCTGCTAGAATGTAAGCGCCACTAGGGCAAGGATCTTTGTCTGTTTTGTTCACTCATGTACCCTAAGCCAAGGACAGCACCTAACACATAATAGGCCCTTCATAGATATTTGTTGAGTGGGTGAATGAAGGAAGGGAGTGTATAGTATAAATACACTGGCCTCTCCCATACTCTGGAAGGAAGATTGGAAGAATGAAGAAAATAACAGCTTCTAAGTGGTCCAGGGGTGGGGTGAGACTCCCATGAGTGTCCAGGTCTAGAACAACAGCGAGGCGTGAAGGGTTATCTTTCTGTGGATCATACCCCAGAGGTAGTCTGGAGGGAACCTGACTTAGCAGGTTTCCCTGGCCAAGGTCCCTCCCTAGACAGCTGGCCATGGCCTCCAGACCAGCAAGGAGGCAGTTAGGGAATGTATCCCAGCAGGACCTGGCGGGCAGCACATCATTCACTTGGAGAAATTAAAGCGTTGCGTGCGTGTTTTATTATAAATTAATTATGTATAATCCACTGTATAATTCATTATTATATCGCTAACATAACTCAGGGTGTTGCCGAGCAGCCTGGGGCCATGGGAGCCTGTGGCACATGCCCAGGAGACAGATGAGAATGGCCAAGGAGTTGGAAGGACTCCACCCCCTCCTCGCTGGCAAGGGAGACACTCAGAACGCTACAGATGGCACCGCCCTGACACTCTGCCCGCAGGCTTCGAATCAGAATCACAGAGTGCTGTTGAAAAGGCTCCGCTGGCACGAGGCCCGCACAGGCTGAGCAGGTCCACTCCCGCAGGCAAGGTGGTGCCTTCCTGCCTTCCGAAGGCAGCAAACCCCTTCCTGACGGAACTTTTCCTGCTGCCTTGTCAGTGCGTCTGGCAGCCGGGAGCAAGGCTGAGTGTGGCTGATGTCTTAATGAAGAGAAGATCTGAAGACTGACTCCCCATTATAGAGACGGATGCTCCTGCCAGCAAATAAGCTTGCTCCAGTTCAGGACTCGGAGATCAACATGAAGGGCGCAGGCACTTCAGAGCTAACATGACTCGGAAGCCTCCTCACCACCTCGTGGGAGAGGCTGGAGAGAGACGGGGGCAGGGTTCCAGCAGCAGGGCAGAAGCGGACCTCGGTGAGCCTTCGTGGGAAGGAGGTTCCTGGAGTGTCCTCAGACGACGCATGTTGATGTTGCACGATCAGAGTGAGGTCAGTTCAAATTACAGAAACGTCTGAACAAGACAGCATCTTCTACCGGGCTGGCTAATTACCAAAGGCAAACGCGTCGCTAGGAGAGTTTGCAACTCGGCAGGAAGTTTGGTTGGATAAAGGAAACTCATAATTGGATTAATGAGCAGCTGGAGGGGTCGGAAATGAGAAGCTAAAGAGTATTTACTAACCAGTGCAGACACGCTGAAATGTAGTGAGGATCTGAAGGTCACTCGGCTTTTCAAGGTCTGACCTCTATTGTAGGGATGGCAAAAGCGTTTCAACTTGAGATCCAAATCCAATTGATTGGCAATGGCTTGAAAGGGCCCTGTGGTCAGCTTACAGCATTTGCAATGGGCATGAAAGAGGAAAGTGGCATCAGGTAGGCCTTCCGGAAGCTAGTTCGTTCCTTCCGGGCACCACACCTGCAATTTGGGTCACTGCCCCCAGGGAGGCAGGCCCTGTTAGGGTGACACCGGTAACTGTTAGAAATTTTCTACTGAAGGCCACGAGGGCGAGAACCATGATCCAGCCTCTTGATTTTTACCTTGTCTGTGAAAAGTAGAACTCTTAATTAAAGGAGCCGTATGAAAGAAGTAACTACTCCTATCCATTTCTAGAAAAATAACCGAAAGCAAGATAAAAAAGAAATACTGCACCCATGGGCTGACCCCTATTTTGCTTGTTGACCTTGAGCAAGCCACAGTCTCACTGGGTCCCAGCTTTCTTCTCTAAAATGAAAGTTTGGGACTAGATCTCTAAAGTTCCTTTTCAGCTCTAAAATTCTATCATGGATTAAAGGACAGAAAAAGAAAAGCCAGCCTTCATCGGTTTTTCTCCCCAGTTTCTTCTGTAAACTTCAGACCAACCTGTGGGTTTTCCCTTTCCGAGCATATTAGACATATTTTGAATTCAATGGCTTTTCAGTAGTTCCCTCATGGGGCCACGGTCAGAGAGGAACCAACCACCATTGGTATGGAACCTGAAGTCACCTGTCCTGGGCAGAGCATGCATGGCCTCCCCCGGCGGGGCTCGGTGAGAGTCGGCAGGGAGGGCATACACTGTGCATTTCCATCCTCTGCCCTGTCAGAGGCACCCGATGCACCCACCAGGGCTGCTCCGTGCTGGCTAGTTAGAAGGTAAGCCATGGGCCTGCGCTGATGGTGGATCAGGAAACAGTGATGGTGGGGAAACTTAGGAAAAGGTCTGTAAATATCCACCCTATGCTTTCAGGGCTAAGATGAAGGAACTCATTGAAATGCAACTCAACGTCCTGGCTGCTCAGAACGGTCCCCACACCCGCATCAGGGAGTTTGTTAAAATGCTGAATCTTGGGCCTCACCCCAGACCTACTAAGTCAGAATATGCGTTTTAATAAGATTTCAGGTGATTCAAATGCAACTTGCCGTACAGTTATTTAAAAACTGTTCTTTGCTTAAAGCAATGCTTCTCAAATTGTAACATGCTTACAAATCACCAGAGGGTCTTGGTAAAATGCAAATGTTTTATTTTTACATTTATGAAAGCCGGGGACAGTGAAACCAGGAAGGGCTTAGGATAGCGGCAGGAGAGGGCCTCGGTGCTGCTCTGCTTTGGCCCCCCGGGAAGAGTTATGGGAAAGAATGAGCGTAGGCGGGACTGCTTTGGCTCACTGGGAAGTCAGGGAAAAGGGGGTCTTGGAGACAGGTTCAGGGGGTCAGCCTGGGACGAGCTGCCACTGCCCATTGCTCCCCTGGTTGCAAGTCCCATGGGGACCCTTAGAGTTTAGGAGATGCATGCCTGAGAGGGCGTGGGCGTACTCTTGGGAGGAAGAGCACCAGTAAAATGCAAATTCTGACTTGGTAGGTCTGGGGTAGGGCCTGAGATTCTGCATTCTAGCAAGCTGCCAGGCGATGCCCAGGCTGCTGGTCTGCAGGCTTCACTCGCAGCAGCAAGGCTAGACCAATGGTTCTATACCCGAGCTGCCCAACAGAATCACCTGGGGCGTATTTAGAAATATGCTGCTGCCCAGGTCCTTCAGACTTAATTAGGTGGGTGGGGAGTGTGTGGGGGGGATGGGGGGTCTGAGTGCTGCCTATTTTTAGAAACTTCCTAGATGATGTTGATGGGCAGCCTAGGGCTGAGAACCACTGCCCCAGACTCACGGTCCCCAGATGGGAGTATAAGTTGCAATCTGATTTGAAGTGAAAAATGTTTCTGCTACTAAAATTCATCACCAGCTTGTTGAAGTATATGAAGAAAATCTATTTAGCTAGAGAGCGTCCAAGGAGGAGGCAGAATAGGGAGTTTGGGGAAGAAAGCAGAACAGGATGGTGCTGCCTAAGGCAGCACGGCAGTGGGCACCCCGAGTAACCTCTCATTTTACACAGCTGGCTCGGGGAACCTCCTCTCACATCCCTGTGAACATCGGCGTCTTTTGGAAGAAAGGTTAAAAATAGAATTAAAAAGTAGGTTGGACTGAACTTTGTTTTCTTGAATGCATGTGTGTCAAGCACCTGCATCAGAGCGCGGTGAGTGGTGCTCGCAGGCACCAGCGTAGTAAGGAGCGTACGTGTACGGGGAGGACATCCAGGGCAGAGCAGCCTGCAGGGGGCGAGGCTACACATCCGGAGCGTGGACACAGGGGTGCAGGGCCAGCGTGCCAGCGCCCCAGTAAGGAAAGTGGTCTGCTCCTGCAGGGAAGATGGGGGAGAGGGCAAAGAGGGGTCTCCACAAAAGCAAGAGATGGTAGGACTTGTACTTCAGGCAGTGAGAAGAACTGCTTTGTAGTAATAATTTCTTAAAAATGCTCTCTTAGCAAACTTCTTGAACATGCCTCAGTGGGGTGAAGAGAGAAAAAATAAAACCCAAAGCCTGGAGTCAGGGACCTAAGTTTGGATCTTAACTCCACCATTAACTCTCTGGTGACCCTGGGTATGGTCCTTAATCGTTTTGATCTTCACTGTCCTTATCTGTAACACGGGAACCCTCTGATGTACCAAGGGTCCTAGGGTTAAGTGAGCTCGCGAAGGCCTCAGGGGGGGCCAGGCAAGACGGCGTGCCTCCTCTCCGTCCACAGATTGTGCTGAGGTTAGAGAGCCTTTAGACACTGGCTGTGGGTCACATGCAGCCAAACTCAGTTTTCTGTGGCCTCAGGACTTTCCTGAATTGGGTCTGAAAACTGGTAACCAAGCAACCTAGATCTCTGATGTGGGGCCAGGCAGCTGTGGGGAGAGGCTTCCAGGGCAATTTCCAGGGCAAGCAGTTATTTAGCAATTATCGAAAGAGCCAAGGACACCACCTTGAGCTCTCACAAAGGCAGCAGCCCTGAATGCTTCAGATACTGGGAATGGGCAGGGGGCGCAGAGCCTTCCAGACGCTGCAGGAGGGCAGGGGCTCTTGGGAGAGAGGCAGCTGCAGGAGCAGCCCACCCTGCACGTGCTGGCCTCCAGATCTGCATAGAGACCCACAAAGGAATGCCCAGAATGAAGGCATCGCAGGAGAGGAGCTAAGCGAAGCAGCCCTGGCTCATTCGCTCACAGCTCACTTCCTGTGGATCCTTGATGAGCCGGGATTGTGCTCAGCAGCACGGGGGGCACAGGGAGAAAGCTAGCCAACGTGGGCAATACAGGGTGAGGGGTGCTGTGGAGGAGAGAGCACGGATATCTAAATTAGCTGGGAGAGGCTTCCTCGAGGTAGGGGTATAGCTAACCCTCAAAGGATACTCAGAAGTTAGCTGGACAGGAGAGGCAGGCGGAGGAGAGGAGAAGGAAGAGAAGACAGGGAACAGACTCCTCAAAGGTCTGAGGAGCCAGCTGTCACCCCAACCTGCCCTTCCAGCTCTGCCTATTTAAAGGCCCTGATTCCTGGGATGAGAGTGAGGGGGAAGCATTCATTTCCCACTCCTCGGGTTTCCATCCAGAGGAACTTCCATTAGACCAGAGCAGTGGTTCTCAACCGAGGGTGATTTTGCTCCCCCTCCCTACCAACCCCAAACATCTGTCAATATCTAGAGACATTTCTGGTTGTCACAGCCAGGGAAAGGGGGGTGCCACTGGCATCTAGTGGGTAGAGGCCAGGGATGCTGCCAAACATCCTACAATGCACAGGACAGCCCCACAACGAAGGATTATCCAGCCCAAAATGTCAAGAATGCCAAGATTGAGAGACCTGGATTAGTACAACATTCTGGCCTCCTTCCTTTCCTTCCACCCTCCTCCCCAGGGCAGGAGCAGGGACTCATCAGATTGGCCAGTGTGGAAGAAGTGGGCATGAAGAGCCCTTTCTGCACCTGCCTCCCTGCAGACCGCTCTCTGCCATGTACTGAGCTGGGCCAGGCAGGGTCAGCCCCGCCCCCACCCACCAGGAGCATTGCTGCTGGAGGTGCAGGCCCAGCAGCAGGCCCCATGGACCCCACTCCAGAGCCTGGCCTTCCAAACAGCTGTATCTGTAATGATGCATTTTAATCTCCATCTGCCCGAGCCCCTCTTCTCTCCTCCCTTCTCCCGCCCCTTTCTCTCTCTCCATTGATCCTGGTTCTGAAGGGAAGAGGGATGCTATTCCCTGGGCCCCTTCAAATCCCAACACTGCCACTCAGGTTGGAAATCTGGTGTCATATTTGGCACTTGCTTCTTCCTCATTCTTTGCAACCACTGGCTCACTGAGTCAATTCTGCTTCATGAATCTCTCTCAAAACTGCCCCATCTTTCTGTCCCCACTGCCAGGGACTTGCCCCTCTGTTCTTCACCCGACAACAGCAATACTTGCCAACTGCTCCCCCCTCCTCTCACTTCTCTTCCACACGGCTATCAGAGCTCCCTTCCCAAATCTCAGAGCTGATGGTGTCGCTCTTTAGCCTAACTCATGGGACCCTATACACAAGACAAACAGGAATTTTTACTACAATTTCATGTAACAAGTCTATATGAGGAATAGTTCATGTGACAAGTACTATATGTGAGGAATGAGTAGTAATAATAACACCTACCATATGTGCCAGATATCACTGTAACCCTTCATATAGGTTTAATCTTCATAGTAACCTTGTGAGGTAGGTACTACTATTGTTCCCATTTTGTATTAGAGAAAACTAAGGCACAGAGAGTTTAAGTAACTTGCTCAAGGTCACACAGCTAGTACATGGTGGAGTCAGGGTTTGTGCCTAAACCATTTGGCTCTAGAATTGATATTCTTGGGCACTAAACAGTCTCTCTCACTACACCAAACTTGTCTTAAACCATGTGAGGTGGGAAGACAGTGGAAGAAGCAAGCACCTCTGCTGGGCAGCAGGGGAAGGCCTAAGAGAGAGGCGGTGGTGAGCTGGCCAGAGGGATAAGGTGGAGAAAGTGTTCCAGGCTGAGGGCCCAGTATGTGCACAGTGGCCGAGCAGGATTGTGTGGTTCAATGAAGCTCTGCACGCTGGAGCACGGGATGGGGGCAGGACAACTGGTGGAAGGAGTGTAGCTTAGGAGGCTGGGATGGACTGTGGAGGCCTCGTGAGAGACACGAGCCAGAGGGGTTAGAGAATGACCTGGCAAGAGTGGTGTGTAGGAAAGACCATTGTAGCAGCAGGGTGTGAACAAGGCCATGGGGGGTGGGACTGGAAGCAAATGCCGTGGCCAAGTGGGAGAGACAGCTGGAGGCTGCCATTCAGTCACTCAGTCACTCAGTCACTCAGTCACTCACTCACTCACTCATTCACTCATTCACTCACTCACACACTCATTCATTCATTCCATATTCTTGTGTACCTACTCTATGCCAGACACTGTTCTGAATGCTGGGAAAACAGCAAGAATAAAATTAAGTCCTTGCCCCCGTGAGTGTACATTCTAATGTCTCAATCGCTGGCATTAGTCACTGGCGTTTCTCCATCCTGTCCCTATCCTGGTCCTCTGCATGGCCAGCCTGGAAGACAAATGCTAGACCTTCTGCACCTTCGCACCTCCCAGGGGCACCATGTCCTATGCGTCTTCCCAGCACCAAGGAAATACAAGGCTTCCTTCTCTTCCCCTCTACCTGGAGAGAGCTCCAGGCGCTGCCTGCAGCTGCACTCAGACAGAGAGGAGACTTGATCCTGCTCCAGAAAAGGCAGATGAAAACTCCAGGGACCCAGGCTAGGAGGTGCCACAGAGACCAGCAGGCTAATGAAATGGCGTTTCTGAAAGCGAGAGGACAAATGCAGTCTCCTAGCCTATGCACAAGGCATAGCAGGTCCTTAATAAGTATTATTAACTGCTCAGCCTCCCTGGTCTGTAAAAGGGGAAATGAAATGAGACAGTGTTAAGTGCTGAGCACAGTGCCTGGCAAACAGAAAGCCCATGCACTTTAGGCAGCAGCAGCATCAACAATCAGACTATTACTACAGCTAATCAATGTTGGTTGAATGAATGAAGGCATCTCAGGAGGTGGATCCAGGCCCACCAGGTGCTCCCCTTCCAGGAGTAGCTGCCAAATGCTGAATGGAATGCAAGGGCCTGTAAGACTTTGAAGAATAGGCTTGCTTCTGTTTCTAATTTGTCTAGGAACCTAGTGGAGTTCTTTGACTTTCAAAATACTGCTTTTCAAATGAGGAACCCCTCAGTTTACTGTAATATACACATTCATTCTTCAAGCATTTTGTAGGTGCCTGTGGGCCAGGTTGGAAATGATAAATAAGACATGGCTTCTGAAGCCAAAGAGTCTGCAGTCTACCAGGAGTGAGTCACAACACAAGGGGGAGAAGTTCAGAATAGGAACAGGGACCAAGTCCAGACAGAGCCCATAGGAAGGAGGCATGAACTAGTGAGGTGGGTGGGACGGGCATGTAGGAAGGGCTCCCTGGAGAAGGGGAACAGGGATTCCAAGGGGAGCTGCATTCCAAGTGGTGGAGACCTATGGATCAAGGCATGGCTGTGACAGGGCATTATTGGTGCATGCCATAAATGCAGTTGTTGCTGCTTAATGCAGTGTTGGAATGAGGGGAGGGGGTATGAAGTGAGAGAGAAGGTAGGATACAGGAGAAGACAGAGACAGTCTTGCATGGAGGCAGCCGATGGGGCCTGGAGAGCCTGCTTTGCCAAGGTACCAAGCCTGGAGTCATGCCAGTGGGGAGGTTTTGAAGTTGGGCCAAAACATGATCCGACTTGCATTTTAGAAAGGGCATTTTAGATTTGGGGCAGCAGTGTGCAGGACGACCAGGCTGGCCGTGTTTCCGGAAAGTGAGTGAGATCTGGACATCCTGGGGTGAGGGTGGGGCATGGTGTGGGAATGACCTCCAAAGTTCTTTTCCAGGCCTGTTTATCTACGGGTCAGATTTTTTCCTAAATCATTTAAAATGCATTGTGGACCTTGCTATTTAAAAGCATCTGCCCGGAATCGTTCTGTGAAGCAGTGATCTACTCCCTATTCTGTCTTCAGCGGAAATCCAAATGATCCTCTATGTACTGGTATCTGCTTAGAGCCAGGGAACATGCACTCAGCCCCTTGCCGCAGCATGGTGGGAAGGGGCGGGGGTGGGGAGGGAGTGGAATGAGCATCCAGGGCCTGGCTTTGCTCAAGGCTAAGAGCTGGCCACCAGCTCGTAGGATGGGCCCTGCACGGGATTCTCAAAAGCTGCTTGATCAGTGGGACCTTTGGAGGTTTACAGAGCCCTGATGCCAAGTGCCAGCTCTGGGGAGAAGGAGCCAGAAGGAAAACTGGACTCACTGACCCAGTCCAGCTTGAAGACCCGCTTTAATACCAAGAACCACCTCTGCCCCAGAATGGCCACCTGTGCTCACTTATGCATTTGTTCACCCACTGAGCGCCCAGGGAGCCCCTTCATATGCCGAGCACTGTGCTAGGCACTGAAGTTACAATTGAGAACAGAGACACAGTGCTTCCCCCCACACTGCTTACAAGGCAGCATCTCTCCCTCTGGGACTCTCATTCCCCCACCTGGATATACATAGCTTCTCAGATGTGACGGGCATGACTCCAGTTCAAAGCTGAGACTGCTGGTGATGAAAGGGCCTTCCTGCCCCACTCCTCTGATTACAAGGACTGACCTCCCGAGGCCAGAGGACCTGCCCCGGACATGCAGAACATTCATGGAGAAACAGGAATGGGATCTATGGCGTGACCTCCAACCCCCAATTTGGGAAAGGAGGGGTATAACCTTGGTCCTCTAAGATGAGTCTCAAGTGACTTTCTACATCCATTCCTGAGTACAAGACCAGGGATAGGCCTCCTATGAAAACACCAGGAGAGGCTGCTCCCTCCAATCCTACAAGCGCCCCTCTTCCCATGTGCGGGGGGGAGGATTCGGGGTCCCAGCCTGTGGTCCCTACTGAGAGCTGTGTCTGGATTTGCATGTCATGGTGTGTCTACCAAAGGAGGTCAGGGCAGGGGTGCCAACAAGACACCTCCACTTGGGGCTGCTCTCCAGGTGGGTGGAGGCTGCTGGTAGGGAAGGGAGTCCCTGCAGTCCCTCCCCACCTCCCCACCCCGGTCAGTGGGACACCCTGAGCTCAGCAGTGATCCCTGTGACCTTGTCACTGTATGTGTCGGGTGCAAACAAAGATAAGAGTAACTGGGAACAACGGCAAGGGTCATTTTACACTCTCTGCACTCGCGATTCTTCTGTGGCTAATTAAAGTAATATGTCAAAATGTCCCTTGGAAGAGATCTTTAAGTATATGCCTGTTAAGTAAATAAGGTTTTACTAATTAATAAACACACCTTGCCATCCCTTCTTGAAGTTCCTTGCAGAACTTCCTGGTGCCAGGAGTGTTAAGCAGGAGAGGGTGGAAGGGGAGGCGCCACCACCCCTTCCCGGAGGAGTGGGGACAAATCTAGTCGCTAGTCATTTGTGGAGCTATCAGTTTCTCCTCCGGATGTTGATCAGATTTCCTGGGCTGGAACCATCTTACAAGGCTAGGGTACTGGAACTTTTCCAAGAAGCAAATGCTTTACTTCTTACCAAGTCAACATGATTTCTTTCAAGGAAAATTTTATCTTTTGAGCGACTAGGGTTTTTGAAGGGCAAATCTTTGGACTTTTCTCTAAAGATAGTGATTATGATATACTTATCGTTTGCTAAGACCACCCCTCCAGCCCCCAGCACACACACTCACAGAGAAGCATGGGGGTGCGGGAATGATGCACCCAATAGTCTGCAATGAGTCAGTGGCATAGCCAGAAATAGAACTTTGCAAACTCCCCAATTCTTAATAATAGCAATATTAATAGTCTCTTTATCCATTTCTAAGTGTTTTCACAGCTCACATTTAATCTTCATAACAATTCTGGGGGAAGTCTGGGGAAGTCCATCTCAGGACACAGCAGATCCGAGTTCCAGACCAGCTTTGCCACTTGCTTGCTGTGTGACCCTGGCTAGTGCCTTCACCTCTCTGGATCTCAGGGTCCTCAGCTGTGAAGTGGGGCAGTTGGATGAGAATACTTCTCGGACTGCTCCCACCTCTCACGTGCTCTGATTCTGTGCTGAAACACTCTTCCAGTCCCGGGTTTCCCAACCTTGGCACTGCTGGCATTTTAGGCCAGACATTTCTTTGTCGGAGGGCAGTCCTGTGCACTGTAGGATGTTTCGCCTCATCCCTGGTCCCTACCCACTACATGCCAGTAGCCCTCCCTACCCCAGTAGTGAGAACCAAAAATGTCCCCAGAGATTGCCCAATGTCTGGGATGCAAAGCAACCCCTAAAGTCACTGCCCAAGGACTTCAATAAGGTCAAGATCTTGAGTGATTTAGTGGGAAAATATCTTCCTCTCCTTTCTCTTCCGCAACCCCTTTACACACACTTCTTAAACACAACCTCCCAGCCCTCTGCTGCTTCCTATTTCTTAAATGCCCTAAGTGGTCCAGGGTGTGTTTGGTGTGATAATGAACCAATTGATTTCATATTTTCTCCTAAGGAGAGTTCATAGGTTTATGTCCCCCACACCAGCCAGGCTCCCCAGAAATCCCTCGCAGAGCCCCAGCTGGCCTGGAAGCCTGTATCTGCAGCCTGCAGGAGGCTCGGTGAACACGGATTTGTCAGCACTCTTAAATCACTGGGCTCCGAGGAAGGCTTCTCCCAGCACAAAGATCCTTCCCTAGGAATCAATAGCTCAGGGCCTTCCATCACATTCAGAATTACCCTGGGACTTGTAAAATTTATTTTCCCCAAGCATGGCAAAACCCAAAAATGAAAGCCCCACGGTGGGGGAGGGAAGACAGCAAGGAAGGAGCCCTGCCAAGAGGGCCTTGTCCGTCAGCCCAAATGTTGCTGTGAGCAGAGGCTGATGTACAAACCTGAACACTCAGTCTCCTTTGCTGGGAAAAGACCCAATGTGGTTCCCAGTGGTCCTGCAAGAATATCTCCTCCCAACCGATACCTCTGTGTATTTAACCAAGGGCGGAGGCATGTGAAAGACGGTCTTCCTTGATCTTCGCCATCCTACCCTCATCACTGCGTTGCCAGCTTCAGCATTTTGCAGAGGAGGAAGCAGACATGTAGAGGTTGAGCGGTGTGTCCAGGTCTCTAAGCCAGTAAGCAGGGGAGCCAGATTCTAAGCCTGTATCCTATCCACTACACTGGGCTGTCTTCCCAGGGAGAGTGGGGTACGGGTAATTCTCTAGTGGGGCTCAAGAAAGAGGCGACTTCTTGTTTTCTCAATGTCTAGGGCCAAACTCTAAAACCTCTCCCCATTCAAACTAACGAACAAAAATACCACCAGAAATCCTGTGCTATAGTTGCCTTTTATGTAATTATATTCCTCAGACCTTGTCCAGAACCAGACCAAGCTTTGGGAATGCTGGCACAACTCTTTAGCTAAAGCTGGGAGCTGGCCCGGATCTCAAGCACAGCCTCTCAGACCCCACTTTAGAGGAGGAGCTGTTGCTCTCTGGTGGTTCACGTTATCCCACGGCCTCCCTCCTCCCCCGGAAGGTAAAGACCCAACATTCCTGTGAGCCTGAAGGAGATGAGGAAACGCAAGCATCTTCCCTGGCAACAGTCATCCCCTGGGTAAGCCTGAGGGGCAGGAGAGGATCCACCTCTTGGAATTCTGTGTGGCAGCACTGGTTCCTTCTGGGGGTCACTGCCAAGTCCAAAGGGAACTTCACACAGTGTGCAAAGGAGCAGGGTGGAAGGGGAAGCAGAGGGGGCAGCCCACAGGCCACTCAGCAAACCTCCTTCCCAGGCCCAGCTCAGATGTCGACAGCCAGATTCACAGAACAGAAAAAGGGCAATGGAAAATGGTAGAATCTTCCAAGTCACCCAAGAAGTCCTAACACAAGGATTTTGCAAAAATAGAACATCCTAGCACTCCGACCTTGAGCTGGAAGCGGCGAGATTGGGGAAATGGGCAAATACTGGTTGGAAACTCTCCACTTCACCCAGGATCTGAGTACTGGGTGTCACTGCAAGACAGAGAGAGACCCCACTCCAGCACACCTTAATGAAAGAAAGGAAGAACTGCAGGCCTGGGTTTCAAGACACGGTGAGGCAGTGGGCACTTCTTATTCCTAAATATACACACAGAAACTGGAGTGCACTGCTTTTGCCTAAAAAAACACACCTAGAATAATGAGGTAAGGGGAAATAATAATTAAAAATGTCTATTACCTGTATATGTACATTATAAGAACTTTATCAGCTGCTCACCTAATTCTAAATAATAGGTTCAAAGGAAATTTCCCCAAATTACTACATTCATTAATTGACCTATTTCTGATCAATCAGAATTATGAGTACCTACTGTGCAGGGAACACATGTCCATCTCCATAGTAAAGAGGAGGCAGGTCACGGAGTGGAAAGAGCTCTGAGTAGAGGACTGGGAATCCCTAGGATCCAGTCCTATCTCTATCACCAAATAGCTACCTGCTACTTGCCTTTATTGGATTTCGGTTTTGTCATCTGTAAATTAAGTGTGCATGTGAGTGTTGGAGATGAAATGAAGTTGGACTAGATGCTCTTCAAGATTTCGCTCTTCTAGCTCTAATGTTCCTTGGCTTTGTGAGCTCTTAATGAGTTCAAAGAACATACCAACACCACGCACATGGGAAGGATCTCAGAGGGCGGGTGGGGCTGAGGATCAGCTGTTTCCTTGGAATGTTTATTTGCATCTGCCCCATTGCACCTGAGATCACAGGAACAGCCGAAGACCAGGAAGCATGTGGCAGAAGGGTTTCAATCATGAAGGTGACCATTGGGCACTGTGGCCTGAGCTTGCTTGGAACATTAAGTTACTATGGCTAGTGAAGGGCAAGGAGTCCCTTGCCCTGAGGTGGGTGCCTTTGGCGCCCCCTACTGGAGACCAATGAGCCAGCAGGACAGCTTCATTCACATTAGCAGGAGGCAAGGAAGACTGAGAACAGGAGGAGACTGTCACAGCTCTTTAAAAAGACGGCCTTCCTGGTTCGTGGTCCTCTCTCCATGAAAGTCCATGTTCCACTACTTAGAATTACAGTGGCCACTGGCCCACACATGCACAGGGACACTCATGTGGAGCGACAGGACCTCTTAATCAGACATCAAGGTGCCAGATAATAAGCATCAGGGTTCAAAACACCAGGTGCAGCCCAGATGGAGAAAAGGGAAGAAAGAGTAACAAGCAGGTATTTTGCTGTACAAATCTCCAGTGGGGAAAAAAAGTATTGGGAAATGCAGCAGGAAAATGTTGACTGTAGGCAGAGGATAGCTGGGTTTGGGGATATGGATTGGTAGCCCCCATAAAAGATCTCCAGGCTGAAGTAGCTACTGTAGGAGTTCAAACCCCCCATCCCCTATTCAGGGATGGGGTACAGGTGAAGGATACAGCTCCAACTGAGCAGCCTGCCCTTTGACCTTCTCCAGAGACCATTAGTACCAACTGGAAACCGGAACGTTCAAACTGTGTTCCACTGTGCCAGCATCAAGACCCTCACCTCTCTTCGTTTCCTCTTAAATTAACTTTAGGACCCGCTGCCAGAAGGATGTTTTTAATCAAGTCAGAGGGAGAGAAAATGCTTCCTTAAAGGCCATAGTGGATCAACCGCCATGTTCCCACTTTCCCATCTTCCATCTCCCCTTCCTCATGGCTGAGAGTGAGGTACAGTGGGACTCTGAATTTGCTCTAATTCAGTCTTGGGTGTCTCCAGCCCGAGTCATCAGGGTAAAAAAGCCCACAGCGCTTCTCCTCCTACATGAGTTCTCTCCTGATTCCAGACAGCATCACCGAGCTGTCCTCTTCCCTTCCTTTCCACATGGCTCCACTTGGGAAGTCCTACACCCCATCCCAGAAAACATTTCAAGTGTGACTCAAGAATGTGTCCTGTCTGGAGGGCTCAAGCACCTCCTGGGACGCACGGAAGCCACCCCAGGTGCACACCCTACCAGCAGCAGCAGCAATACTCATTAGTCATGCCCAGAGGAAGGGGCGTTCGCGCCCCGCAGCCCCGGGAACATTGCCCAGGCACCCTGAGAGCCTTCCATCCAGGCTGGGATGACTTCGGATTCTTGAGTTGGTTTCTGCAGAACTGGGACTAACCAGGGATCCCAACCACTGTCCTGTATAGAAGTGCTCTGCTGGGCATACCCCCAAGCCTGGCCTGCTACCCCTCAAAGCCTCCATGTATCCCCGCGGGGTTAAAGGAGGACCTCCGGCTCCCGGGGAAACGCTGGACCTGGCTCGCCTGAGACAGGCTGAACGCAAGGAGACCACACCTCTGTCCAGCAAAGGCAGCTACCAGCGAGGCGAGCAGGGCTGGCTCCGGGAGCAATCTGCCACCCAGCGCTGTGCCGGGGAGACTGGCTTCCCCGGGGAAGAAGCGCCAGCCCCCAGGTTCTTTCCCACTCTGGAAGCTCAGGCACAGTAGCTTCCCCGGCCCAGAGCTGGCCCTGCCTGGCTGGGTGATTCCCCAACCCCCCCCCCCCCGCCCCAGCACATCCCTCCTCACCTGCTCCGCCCCTCCCAGCCCCAACGCCCCCTCCCCAAACCGCTGACCTCCAGTGCGCCCCCAGTTGCGAGCGCTGTCGCCCCACACCTTCGCTCCCACTTCTCCACCACCTCCGGCCCCGTTCCCGCCTCGCCCCCAGCCCGCGGGGGAGGCTCTGCGCGCCAGTCGAGTCCGGAGCCTCTTGGCAAGTTGGAAGCAAAGCCTTTGCCACCGTGGCGGTCTCTATCTCCCCGGTTCCGGGCGGCATCCCCGCCACCGCTGCGGGCAGAGCGGGAGGGGAGCCTAGGGCGGGAGAAACTTTCTCCGCCTGAGGGGCCTGACGGGGTGGGGGTCCGGAGCGGGTACTCACGCGGCGGCCAGCGCTGGGAGTCATTCTCCGGCTCTCTCACCCCCACCGCCTCGGGGCGTCGGAGCGCGGGCGTCTGCTGCCGCCTCTGCCGCCGCCGCCTTCCTGCGCCCAGCCGGTCCCGGGCTGGCCTCGAGCCTCCCGCCCCGACGTCGCCCGCCCGCTTTATACAACTCCACTCGAGCGCGCCCGGGCTTATGTAAAGCCTGGCGGAGCCCCGCAGCCAATGGCGCTGCGGCTGGGGCTCGCGGCCAGTGGGTGGGGGGCGCCCGCGCGGCCAATCGCGGCCCGGGGAGCCGGGGAGCCGGGCAGCCGGGTGGGGGAGGGCGCGCCGCCCCGCGCTGATTTAGGAGTCGGGATTGCGGTGGCAGCAGCCGGCAGCACGGCCGGCTCGGCCGGGCCCCACGGCAGGCGCTGGGGTGGGCGGCGGCGCAGGCGGCGGCGAGGGCGGGTGTCCCCTGCTCCCCGCTGCTGCAGCGCGTAACCTTCAGGAGGCAGCGAGGCCGGGCAAGGGAAGCGAGGGCGCCCGGCAGGACGCTGGGGACCCCGGGCCCGCGGGAACCTGGAGTCCCTCGGGAGGAAGCGCTGTGAAGGAAGGCAAGGGGGAGGGGAAGGAAGGGCGGCGACCCCCGCCCCCCCGCGCCCGGGCCCCGCGGCCGACCCCGCGGCCACCCCCGCGCGCAGGGCCGAGGGTGGCGGCGGGAGCAGCGGCGCTGCCTTCGCGTTTCCCCCCAGGGAGCGACCTGGCGTCTCCGGGCCGGGCCGGAGCGGCCGCTCGAGCCACGCAGATGGCGAGATTTCGCGCTGCGGAGCGAGCGAGCGCCGAGCCGATCTTTATCGGCGGGGAACGTGTCCGAGCGCCTCTGGGACTGCTCAGTATGGAGAGCGGAGCTTCGCGACGGCCCCGGAGGGCGGGGAGCCGGCGAGCACGGCTCGGAGATCTGGCGCGGCGGCGGCGGCGGCGGCGGCGTCCGCGGTGTCCGTGGCAGCGCCTCCTCCCCTAGTCCCCCGCTCGCCCGCCCGCTGCGCCCCCACCCCAACCCACCCCGCCAACCCCCGGCCCACCCGCTCTGGTCCCACGCGTTCTTCCAGCCTCCCTCACCGCTTTGCGCACAGGTACTGCTGCCCCCTCCTCACCCCAGCCGCTGCAACCGGCCGGATGGTGTCAGCTTCTCAGGCCCGGGGTCCTGGGGACTAAGCTTGGGAAGAGCGCTCTTGGTCAGCAGTGCCCAAAATGCCCATGTGCCTGGCAGGAAACCAGCCTAGGTCGATAACACTTAATTCCTTTACTTCGCGCCTAGAATAGAGTCTGGCACATAATAGGCGCCCAGTAAGGGTTTACTGAATGAATTTTGAGCTTCTGTAAGTAAGGTCTTTGGGTTTCTGAAAGTTGGGGCAAGGACAGGGCTTTGGAAGAGAAAGACCTGGTAATATGCCATCAAAGAGGTAGGGAGCGAGGACTATTTCCCATTTATTGACGACTTTGTCATCATCACCCTGGCATCAGGACACTTCACTATTAAAATGACTCCAATGTATTTTTATGGAGGGCCCGCCAGCCCCTGACCGCAGAGCCTCCAGAGCCTACTCTGGGCCCTGTTTTGAGGTCTCTGTGATTGTCCTCTGGAAAGAAGTAGCTAAGTAAGCACAGGCAATTCTTCTAGTTTTTTTGGGGGGTGGGGTAGGGGGGAGGGAGCGGGGGCGGGCTTGGATCTAGCTCAGGTTCTTAACCCTTTGAAGGTTATGGGCCCTTTTGAGAATCTGGCAAAAACTATTGAATCCTTTCTTTAGAAAAATACACACATTTACACACACACCTCGAGTATAATTTCAGAATCATTAGGGACCCCGAGTCTCTCTTAGAGCTCTCTCTGCCTGATGTAAACCTGTTTCTCTAGGGGTCTAAGGCAGTAGTTTATAATTGCCCTTCTTTGGGGGATCGCAGAACCCTTTTGAGCCATTCAAGAATCTGATTAATGTTATGAGTCTGCTTCTCAGAAAAAAAAAATGCTCCATCATACATGTTGACATATAATTCTCAGGGGTTTATGGATCCTTTAAAACTTAATCCAGGGTCCCCAGATTAAACCTCATCACCTAGCAGCAGACAGAGTCGGCACTAAGGGCTCCCTCCATGAAGAGTTCGGCTGCTCTGCACCTGCTGCATCATGCCGCCACCCTGTCTGAGGGCACCTGCGTCATGTGATGATGGCCCTGGCACTGAATTGTGTCTCCCTCCTCCAGACTTATATGTTGAGAGACCATCTCCACACTTGCCTCTGCATCTTGGTCCCCACCACCCTCTTTGTGTAAAAATAAGTTGCAGGTTGTCATGTTCTGTCTGATCTATGAGCGTTCCTTACCCAGAAACTCCAACTCAGGGTGACGGCAAGTGACTGGTAATTAACCAGCTTCACTCAGTCCCAAGCATCTGAGCACACCTTCCTTGGTTTTTGTTCTCACCTCTCTTTCTGCGGGTGGAGCTGTGAGCAGCAGCCCCAGCTGTGGAGCCTCTCCTCACCTAAACCTGACAGATTTAGTAACCGGCAAGGTAATGATCAGTATTAGCCATCCAGATGTGAATAGGCCTTCTGCACAAAACAGCTTTGTACTGATCTCACACTTGCCTGCAGCTAGCCAAGGAAGGGTGCAACAGAGCAGAGGTGCTGGGGAAGGACAGAGGAGTGCAGGAAATGACGGGGACATTCTCTCCTCCGAGTTCTCCAGGAAATGCAATCTGGTATTTGCACTTGAAATTGTGAGGGCTAAGCCAGGCTGTCCTGGTCCTATAATTTCTAATTTCTCTAATGTCATCCATGCCCAAGCGCTAAGCTCATGTCTGTGTCCACTCGAAGCTCCAGCCCTGCCCTGCCCATGGTAGAGGTCTTACCCTCACAGTTGCACAGACACACCCTGCTTGCTCAGGGCACATGAACACTTTATAGACTGAATTGAATTGTGTCTCCCTCCTCCAGACTTATATGTTGAAGCCTTAACTTCCAATGTGACTGTATTTATTATTTATGTATGTATGTATGTATGTATGTATTTATTTATGTATTTATTTTTTCTGCCAAAAGCTTTATTGTTTCATTTGGTCCAATGCACGGGAGAGGGCTTCAGGGTGGTTAAAGAATGGCTAGCAGTTTGGGGGAGAGGCCCAGGTAAAAGCCAGACACCAGGGGGATGCAGAGGGGCCCCTCAAAGGCCTTAGGGCTCTCAAGGCTCCTGGTCGTGCTGGAGGGTGAGCCTTTCCAAGAGACACTCGCCCTGCAGCCCAGGCCGGCCAGCTGCGGAGGTGAGCCAGGTGTCGCCCATCTTCTTGCTGAGTTTCACCTCCTCGCCCCGGAAGTGGTTCTCCGGAAATAAGTCCACGAGCTGAGGGGCTGCGCGGGTAGAACCAGGGCCTGCAGCTCCCAAAGGGCCTGGTCAGGTTCCTCTCCAAGGCCAGGGCGGCCTCCATGGCGTCCTGAGTTTTACCCACTTGTCTTGGGGAGGCTCAGCCCATCCTGGAGAGAATGCGGCCACTGCCCTGGTTTTGCAACTTTAAGAGCCGCTCAGCGCCCTCGCGCTTCTCCGCCAACTCGGGGAAGACTTGGTTCGTGCCCTGGAGGGCCACATCTTTGCAATCAAAAAAGAAGCCCAGAGAGAGGTAGGTGGGAACCTGCAGATGCAGGCCAGGTGGTTGATGGCAGCCTCCCCCTGGGTGGAATAATTCTGACGGGTTTGGGAGCTCATGGCTGCTCGGCAATAGGAACTAAGGTAGAAAAAACAACAACGGCAGTTTGTTGGCTGGTCCGGAGGTGGTTCTGAAGTTGGTGACTGAAGAAGATGCAGGAGAGTGTGTCTGTTCTGTCCAAACACTTGAAGTAAGAGGCAGGTCCCGGACTGCCGAGGGCACTGTCCCAATGTGACTGTATTTAGAGAGAGAGCCTTTACGGAGTCAGTGAAGTTTAAATGAGGTCAAAAGCGTAGGCTGAGGATTAGGGCCTCATAAGAAAAGAAAGAAACACTAGGCATCTCCCTCTGTCTGTGCACGCCAGAAGAAAAGGCACGTGAGGACAGAGAGGTGGTGTTTTGTAACGGTAGCCCCAGCGGGAAGATACGCATTTCCAGCACACTCCTTACCCAGCCAGCGTGTTCAGTCTCCTCCCCATACTTTGACTCCAGCCTTTTTCACTCTTGTGAAGTCAGACCTTATTGATTCTGGCACACTCTCCTAAAATGTGTTTTTCATCTTTTGATACCCAAACTTAAGTCTCACCTCTCACGCCACTTTCCAAAACTGCTCTAGCCAGAGAGCTTCGCCTCCTCAGCTCTCCGGCAGGTGTGCAACATCCTAGCATATTATGCATACTATTCTGTTTTCTCCCTAATTGTGTCTTACACATAAAACTTGGCCTTCCTGTCAGGATGAAAGCCCCTTTAAGTCCAGAGTTTGTAGCTTATACAGTGGCAACCTCATAGAACCCAGCATGAAACTGGGCACAGAGGGAACACACAATCAAATGTACTCCTCAAAAAAAAAAAAAAGTCTAAAAAGGTTATGTAGCACTTCATGTTCTCAAGTCGTTTTGTGTGTGCCATTCCAGTCATCCGAAAGCCTGTTGGAGAGGGGGCCTCAGGAACTAGTTCTCTCCTATGATCCAGGCCCAGAGGGGCATCCCAAATTGCTCAGAGTCACACAAAGTCTCCAAATCAGAAGACACTCTATGCTTGGTTCCCGCTTGGCTATCTTCTCTCTCCAGATGGAGGGGAAAGGGTGGGGAAGCCCAGATCTTTGAGATACTTCTGTTCCAACAGATCAGTTGCAAAAGAAATGTTGGTACAGTCCCTCCAGGCTTGAAGCCAGAGGTGTTTCAGAATTTGGAAGATGCCATATATTCTGAAACATCCCCTTGCAAGGTTTTGGGCAGTATCTCATAATCAGCCACGTTAATATTTCTGCAGTAAAATATGTGAACGTTCACGCTACGTGGCTCGAGTACCTTCACATCAGTTTCGGTCTGGCGTTTGTCGGCAGGTGAGTTTGGGCACGACACTTGGAAAAACAAACTAACCAACAAAAAAGCTTCAAAATCCACCTCCTGGTTTTCCGAGATTCGGGAATTTGAGAATTACAGAGAAGGGCCTGGGGGATGGCATTTTAGGCTTGGTTGTCCCTAAAGAAATTGCTGTTTTGTGAGGGTGTGGAAAAGCAGGAACAAATGAGAAGTCATAAACTGTGAACGAAATAAGGAGTTTAAAGGGGTACGAGCAAATCACTGTTCTCGGACCAAGGTGTATTGGATTGTAGTCCGTTTTTTTCTAAGGAGTAAGTACATGTGTGTCACATGACTGAGTTTCAGGTGCACTTGTGTTAACAGTGGCTTATAAGTAGCAGACATAAGGAACAGACTTCTGAGGGAGGCAGGTGGGGGTGAAGATGACAGAAGCTCTTGCAGGGAAGCCACAAACCAAGGTGGACCTCCATGTGGTCAGAAGGAGTTCAGAAAAGCTTGAATTTGGAGCACGTGCTACAGGCGAACTTCTCCAGGTAGAGTGAGGGCAGGCCTGACAAAGGAGGCCAAATAAAGGAGGACATGATGGAATCCTAGAAAAGTCTGCTTGAAAAAGTCAGCACTTCTTGGGGCTGGGAGTCTGGGGCAGCCATGCAAGTAGATGTCCTCTCATTGTGTTAATCTGTGTCTAGAAGGCTTGGGTGCTTTGAGGTTCTCCCACCCTGGATGGGGTGGCTTTGCTATGAAAGAGGAGGACAGTAAAAGGAAAGCCACAGTGAACCCCTAACTACTTGGGTCTCTATGCCTGCTTATGATGCTCAGCCAGCAAGACCCTCCACGATCAGGGGGCTCCCTGGACTCCAAGGTCAACAGCAGGGAAGCTTCATCCTGAATCTTAAGGCTAGCCCTGTTGCCTTCGGTCCTGCTTTGCTTTGTTCCAAAGTCCTAGTACATGCTCTTATCTTTCTCTTCTGACAGAGTTCTCTGTCTGGTACCCCCAGTTCCAATAACTGGGTATCTGTATCATGTTCCCATCTTGGTACCCTCCTCTAGGATCCAGGCGCTTGGGGACTAAGAGTCTGGGGTCCAGATATTCTACTCTCCTCCCTGTGGCTGAGTCTCCTACCACCTGCTGCCTCACACTCCTGATATCAACTGTCTTCTTGAGCCTCTGCCAACTGCCTCATGCCAGCTTCCTTTGACATGCCCCCAACTTGGCCTCACTTCCTATCACTTACAGCTGCCAGGACCTCCCCCGATCTTGGCCCTGCTTGGTGTATAGGTCTTGATCTAGGTTCCAGCCCCTCGTGGTCTGGCATATCCAGCCACCAGCCCAGCCAGGTGTCTGACAGACATGGGCTCACAGTCCTGGCTTAAAGAAGAAGAAAGGAAAAACCCTGTAGCAGGGTGGGGGGAGTGGTAGCTGGCATGAGGCAGAAGCTGGCATGAGGCATTTGCAGCAAATGCCAGGGAGCTCCTGGTCTGGGGTGCCTTGGCCAATTTCAGCCTAAGGGGAGAGAGGGGAATGGGTGAAAAGTGAACAGGAGAGGAAGTGAACAGGAGGAAGTAAATAAAGGGAGGGAAAGAATCAGGAGGAGGGAGAAAGGGAAGGGAGGATGTTAGGGAAAGAAGCAAAGGGGCGTATGGAGAGAATGTTTCTAGTCTAGTTGAATGTCTGAACTGAGCATGAAGATTCTTCTCATCAACAAAGAGTCCAGCATTGACATAAAAGAAGATGGAAAGGATAATTGAGCTGGTGTGTGTTTGTGTGTGTGTGTGTTTGGGGGTGGGGAGGGGCAGACAGATAAACAGGTAGGCAGACAGACATAGGGAAAAAAGAGGAGGAGGAGTGAGAAGATAGACTATCCAGAGAGTTAGTAGGGTAGAAGTAGAGGGCTAATGAGAACAGATGGGCAAGAATTGATGGCATCTGGGAAAAGGGACCCATGTTTGAAAATTGCCAGGGATTTCATCAATCAGGGATTGTTGAGCACTCCCTTCCTCCACCACCTAAATCTGCACCTCTTGGTTCTTCCCTGATTTGTCCTAAACTCCACCCTCATCTTGACACCAAATTCCATTAAAGATAGAATGGATTTCTCACAGGTTCAGCTTCAGGGTGCGGAGGTATTGTGATAATCTGCCAGATGAAAGGGGGTGATAAAACCCATTTGGGGGCTTTTCTAAGAAGCACATGAGATGATATATGCAAAGCACTCAGCAGAGCTCCTGGTACGTAGTGAGTGTTCCACAAACGATAACCATTGTCATTCTTCTCTGTCCTCCAGTCTCTGTTCCCAACCTGTCACCTCCGCCTGCCTGTCCTTCCTTTGAAATGCCACTCTTTCATCGCTTTCTCTTTACTCCCAGACCTCTAGCCCCTGGAAGTTGTATTCCTACAATGACAGATCTGTAGGTGCCTCTGTCTTCATATTCTCCTCACCCAGATCTATGGTATTCCTTTCATTTGTGTAGCATTCAACAGAATAAAATTTTTTAAAAAAAAATCCTAAGTGAAGGTTCAGAAAGGTGAAGTGGCTTGTCTAACGAGGCACAGCTAATAAAAGGCAGAGCTGGGACACAAATTTAAGTCTCTTGGGCATTGCCCACTGTCCACAGAGTCGACTAATTGCTTCTTTCATAGTAATATTCTTGAGGATAAAGGCCTGGCCTTATATTTCCCATAAACACCTTTAGGGTCTGGCTCACAGGAGGCCCTCAGCCAGTGTCAATTGATTCATTTCTTTAGGCACCCAAAGAACTGTGGGGTCACCCTTGGCTCAGCCCCACCTCTGCTGGCAGGGTCCATCGGCTTCAGTGTCACTCCGCTCAGGCCTCTGAGGCAGGACCCAGCCCTGCCCCACGGCTGTGCATGCAGTAAATGAGGGCTGACCAGCGCAGAGCCAACATTCCACCCTCTGGTAAGTAGGGAGAAAATCACGAGGAATTATGGTTGTTTAAGTGTAGCTCAAACTAGTCGAGAATAAAAGCAGCTCCATGCTCATAGCAACAGAAAGGAATTGAGATTTCATGAAAAGAAGGCTTTCTTCTCTGTGAGAGTTGTGAGATGTTAGAACCAGATTCCTGCAGAGGTTGTAGAAACTGCTCCCCTGGAGGTCTTTAAGAGCTGGAGCACAATTCGCTTTTCAGTGAGAGGTGGATGTGATGGCTGTGAGCGTGGAGCTGGGACGTAGGCAGCAGGGAGGAGGGGTTAGATACTTGGGAGGCAGGCAAGGGCTCCAAGGCAGGGCCAGCGCGTGGGACAGGGAGGGGAGGGCAGGCCCCAGGGACACGGGGTCAGGGTCAGGCAGCAAAAACAGAGTTCTGCGTGGAGAGCCCCGAAGGCGGTTGCCTGATCTGTTTCATTGCTGCCTGCCGGCTGGGGCTGCTGAGCCTGCAGCGTGGCGGCAAGGAGCTCCTTCTGGACCCTCAGGGGTCGATGGTGCCCAAAGGCCAAAGACCTGGCCCACCCAAATATTAAATACAAATAACTGAACCTGAAGAGCTCTCTTTCACCATGTTCCTTATACAGGGTGTTAGGGGAGGACTCCAGGTCCATGAATTACCCCAGATAAAAGTGCCACATCTTCCTGGAGTATCCGTTTTTACTAGATGTGCTAGGGATTGGGGGCAAGAGCAGGAGTGGCAGGTAATTTCACAGGTAAGAAATGGAAAATGCACGTTTCATTTCAATAATTCTGGGTATTTCATGGAGTTGAATGCAAAATCGTGCATGCATCTTTTAGACAAAGCGTGAGCTTTGGAAAGATGGGCGTGTGTGATGACCCTTTCTTTGGCTTTTAGAGTACCTGTGTGGAAAAAGTTTTACCAGGAGTGCTTTAGTATTTAAAAAGCATTGTCTCATGCACTGTCTCGTCCGGTCATTCAACAGCGTTTAAGCACTTTTTGTGGGTCAGGCGCGATGTCCTTGGTAACAAAGAAGTGGGTATTTATATTTTCCCTGTAGTGGAGTGAGGAAACAGGCCCAAGATAGAGTGCTCCCTCCCTGGCAACGAGACTCCCATGTGGGAAAACAGGGTTAGGGACGTGGGTGCCCTTTTTCCCATGCGGGGCCTATTCCACTGTGCCTGCCGCCTTCCTCATGCCTCTGCGATTCCTCCCCACACTTGTTCCCTTCCAGTACACAGCACTCATTGTCATGTGCTCCCTCCTAAGAGCCTTCAAGGCAGGAGGGGCAGGTCCAGGGCAGGTGGGAAGCCCAGGAAATCCAGCCGGTGCTGTGCCGTTTCTCCTGCCTGTGGTTTTGACACGCTCCGCACACATTTACAGATAAGGACATTAGCATGGTCGCCAGCCTCCCCAGGTCACGGGCAGAGTGGGGCTGGCAGAGTTCTGGCTCAGTGCACAGCCCAGGGGCGTTGGGGATGTGATCAGTTCTCAGCATGGCCAAGAATAGATGGGTCACCAGCCAGCATTTATCCGGGACTTGTTAGGTGCGGGCTCTGCATTAGGCCAGTGGGGGAACAACGATGAATAAGAGCTTTTCGGCCTCCAAGGATCATACAATACAGCAGGGAATTGATGCCCAACTCATTAGAAAGAGGGAGGAATAGGAACAGGCTGGGGACATATGGCCAGCAGGTGATGCCTGCCCCCCCTGCATCCTATACTCTCCGCCTGGGAACAGGGACAGGGGCAGGAGATGGCTCCCTGACTTGGTTACCGTGGCCATCCCTTCTCCATCTCTATCTCCAGCTCCATCTCCATCATCTCCATCTCTATCTCCATCTCCATCTCCATCTCCATCATCTCCATCATCTCCATCTCTATGTGGGACTCTCTCCTCTCTCTGCTTAATCATGATTCCTGAGGAGTCATCCTCTGTCAACTGTTCTCCTTTCTCTACAGTTCCCCAGCAGTCACCCAACCAAAGCCACCAAGGCCTGTGTTCACAAGCTGACCCACCTAAACGATGTTTTACAAATGGTAACAGCACACACTTGGCAGCAATTACATGTGCTGCATGCTGTTCACTGGCTTGAACTACTTCAGTCATCCCCACAAGCCTATGATTCTATTATTAGGTCCATTTTATAGATGAAAAAGCCGAGGTTAAGTGAACAGAAAAGTCACTCAAGCACACTCTAAACAGCCTCTAGCCATTCCATACACAGTACCTCAATTGGGCCTCACGATGATACCATGGGATAGGTAGATGGGGAAATTGGGGTCCAGATGGACCAAATGCATTGCCAAGCTCTATGGCAAAGTGGTGACTAGAATCCAGGTCTGACTCTCGGCCTGGTGTTCTCTCCATTACACGTTGTTGCTGAAATCAGAAAATATTCCTGTATATTTCCAGTAACCCTGTACCCAACCAGTCTTGGGAGGATTGGATCTTTGTATTTTCCTATTGGATGAAAACAAGGACAAAACAGTCATGACCAGGCACTGATGCAACTAGAAAAGCTTGAAAGACTGCCACCTGGTGGCTTCCTCAGCAGTGGTGGCTGAAACTGGGCCCAGGGTCTGTTTGCACTGGCATTGGGAATCCATGATATAAAGTTCACAATAGAAGCTATGACTTATTGAGCATATGCTAGTTCTCCACTAAGTGCTTTGAATGGCTTCTCTCATTTATTCCTCACATTAACCATGTGAGATGGGTCCTATTATCCTCATCCCCATTTCAAAGACGAGGCTCAGAGGTTACGTAGCCTGCTCAAGGTCACACTGCTGTTAAATCTCAAAGCTGAGTTTAAAGTCCAGGTTTGTCTGACCCCAGGAGCTGTTTTACTTCACCACTCCCAACCCTGCCTCCCCATGCTTTATACCTTTGGGCCACTGCCTACCTCTCCCATCTTATCTCACAGCTCATCCCTGGCTACTCATGATACGGGTCTCAGCTCACAGAGGTCACCTCCTCAAAGATGCTGTCGATGCCAGCCATCCATCCAAGGTGCTGCCATGCAAGCCCAGCTCTTCACTGTCCCAGGAACTCGCTGCATTGCCTTCTCGGGGCTTCCCACACTCTGAGATGAGCTTATTTACCTGTTTGTATGCTTGCTTGGTACCTCTATTCCCCACTGGGAACGTCAGCGCCGGGGGGCAGGGATCGCTACATCCCCGGTGCCTAGTACAATGTCTGTGAAGAGTTGCTATGTAAATACTTACTGGATGAATGATTGGAGTGGCAGGGGAGAAGAGGCCCTTGGACTAGTACTTTATGCATTAAACTCAGAGGTCTTCTTATCCGCTCTTGCCTCCTTCCTCTTTGGACCACTCCCCTATACATCCTGGACCAGAGGTAAACTGAGGCCAGAGCTAGGACTTGGTTTAATTAGACAGATAGGCATTAAAATAACAGGATGCATTAAAAATAAGATGCTTTCTCTTTCTTGTCCTCCGTATTTGATATAGTTGAAGTGTCTGGGTTTTTTTGGTAGTGGCTGTTGTTAATTCGTGTAATTAGTTTGTACCTAATACATATGGCTCTTGGTCCTTTAAAAAGAGGCTTAATTGTTCATTCAGGCCTGGAATCTATTCTGTTCTCCAACTTTATTACTTCCACCACCACATTCAGGACCTGGAAAGGTAGATTAGCATCTCGGGATTATAAACTGCCTGTTCTCACTCACCCACATTTGGATGTGCGCCAGGAAACAGGCGTGGGACTGTGCATTTGAATAGAGTCCTGTGCTTGTCAGGAGAGGCCCAGACCCAGGCACAGTTCCTAAGATGGGCTGAGAATACGAGCAGAGTACAAATGCTTACAGATGAGTTTATAGCCAAAGACACGAGCAGCCTCGGAAGGGAGAAACCACAGTGGCTAATGGTCATTAGAGCTCCACTGATATAATGCCAGAGAATGAGGAGAGCCGCAGCCCCAATTAAACAGACCAGGAAATTTGAGCTCTGTGCCAACAGCCCCACCATGGTGGTATGGGGCGTGAGCAGCATTGGGGGGTGAGCGTGGACCTGGAGGGGGCCACCTGACCTCTCCTCTGGGCTTACCTCTGTCTTGCTGTATGTCCTTTCTTAACCTGGAAAAACAAGGCAGAGCTGGCTGGTCTTTCAGATTCCCTGCAGCTCTGATGTAGGGTGGGGGACAGGAGAAGAGGCCGGCAGAAAGGAAGCTAATGTTGATTGAATTCCTGCTGGACATCAGGTCCTCACTGACATGGTCTCTGTTTTGCAGATGAGGAGGGGAAAAGGAGGTTAAGTGATATGCCTAAAGTGACATTGCTGGAACATGACGGAGCTTTGCCACAAGGCACCTGGCACTTACACACCATCTCCACCCGTGCTCCGGAATATCTAATTCCTAGAAGTAGCACTCACCTCCGAAGGAGCACTGCTTGGTCTGCACGGTGACCGGGGGGAAGAGGAGCACAGCTGGGGTTGTCAGATTTCCTGGTTTATTTCAACACCATTCTCTAGCTCCTAATTAGGCAGCTCAGGGGTGAGATGCTAACGTGGATGTAAGTAATGAGCAGCAGACCTTGTGTCACAGGCCGACCCTGGATACAGGACACAGAATGACTCTGTAATTATACCGGCCAGGGTTTATCGAGGGCCTCTTATGTGCCAGAGACTGACAACAACAGCAACAATAGTAAAACAACAGCAGCAGCAGCAACAGCAACAGCAGCAACAGCAGCAGCAGCAACAGCAGCAGCAGCAGCAACAGTGGAGGGCTCACTGTGCACTAGGCAGAGTAATGTACTCATCAGCGTATCTCCTCGGCGGGGAGTAAGATGCCTGTTGAGGAGATCAGGACTCAATTTCTGAGAGTTGAAACAAGTACCCCAAAGTCAAACCACCAGGATTGCCACGTTTCTGCTTCTAGATGGCGGAACCATGTTTTCTGAGTGAACAATTAGGGCCTGTGGTCTGATGCATTGACTGGGGAGGAGGAGCAGGCTCTCTGAACAGTCCAGGGGCTGTGGCTGTCAGTGTGGTTCTCAGCATTGTTACTTCCCTCTCGGTGCCCCCTCTGTTCCATGTCCACCACACCACTCTCTGGCTGCCCAAAACCCCCCTGCAAAGGCTCATCACTCTGGCCTCCCTCCTGCAGAGTATTCTGTGCTCCAAAATTATGACCTATTTTAATATACAATTAAATTGACCGTGCTCAGGCTAAACAATCCCCCCACGTTGTAATTCATACTAAGGTGTGAGTGACTAATGAGCCCCCCATTACATGAAGATGCTTGTTCTTTTAAAGAGAAGCTGGTTTATCCACCAAACAGCTCTCCCTACTAGAATCCCAGCTGACTGGCACTCCAGGCTCTGTGGGGGCAGGCAAAGAGAGAGGCCATCCCCCCCAAGGGGCTATGTTCTGAAGGGAGCTATTTATAGACTCTTTCCTATATCTGAACCAAGCTCAGTGGCACAGGGGAGCTCTTGGAAAACCCAAAAGGCACAGCACCTATCCTATTGGCATTATCTCACCCTTTGAGACCCCTTCTTTGGTGAAAAACCGTTTTAATAAGGCTGTAATTTTGTTACAGAATTTTGTAATTAAATATCCTTAAAAATAATGAGGTTGCAGGCCTCTATCTCCCAATTTATCACAGACTTAATGCCCCAAGTTACACAGTGTTTAATCAAGAATGTATCCGCATTGTAACTCCATGAAGGCCTTAGAGATAGGAAGTGCTCTGAATTTATCATGAAGGTTGCTCTCTGTTCTTGAGATGTTACTCTGTTTACCAAGTTTCAAAATAAATGGTGGTTTCTTAGTCAAAAAGAACAATCTCTGTCTCATCTGGCCTTCATCCTAGGCCCAGGGGCCTCTCTCATCCTCAGGTAAATCCATCCATCAGCTCCCCACAGGTTCAGAATTGGCTTTTTCTTTGAGGGAGCAAAGTGCTCCCCCTGCTGGCGGAGGGCAGCCACTACAGCAGTGTGCAGCAAAATCACAGCACTTTTTGGACTTCTTTCAAACCACAGGATGAGCACCTACTGTGTGTTAGGTGCAGTGCTAAGGGATATAAAGATGAGAAGGACCAGGACCCTGTCCTCAGAAAGCTTAGTATCTTGTTGCATAATACATATAACAACCTATTAATTGCAGGATCATAAAGAAGGTAGAAATTCTATCCACAGAGATAAGAGAGGCTCCCTGGTGGTGACAGTGTTTTACTTGCATATTGAAAAAAAAAAGTTGGATTTCAGAAAGTGAAGAGGGAGAGAATGAGCAATGTAAGGGGCCCTAGAATGTTAGGGTGAAAGGGACTCAAAGCATCATGTACTTTAAAATCTCCTTTTATTTATTTTTTATTTTTTTAAAATATTTTTTACTGATTTCAGAGAGGAAGGGAGAGGGGGAGAGAGATAGAAACATCAATGATGAGAGAGAATCATTGATCGGCTGCCTCCTGCATGCCCCCCACTGGGGACTGAGCCCACAACCCAGGCATGTGCCCTTGACCCAGGCATGTGCCCTTGGACCCTTCAGTCGGCAGGCTGATGCTCTATCCACTGAGCCAAACCCACTAGGGCCTTTCATCTCCTTTTATAAGTGGGGACAAAGGAGCTCAGAGAGGCCAAATGCCTTGGATGTAAGAGAAGGAACAGAAACTGGAACCCACGTTCGGGTTCACCAAGAATTCCAGGCTGAGGAGAAATGAAGGGCGGGGGTGGAAGTCTGGATATGTTAGGGAAATGGAGAATGGAGTCTGAGTCGCTGCCACAAGAAATTCAACCCCATTTACAGAGGAAGTGAAATGGTCTGGTTAATTTCATTTCCTAATTAGATGAATATTCAGCAAAAAGGCTGTATTGTTAAAATGTTGATTTTTAAAAACTTCCTGAAATGTTTTATTTCACTTTTCTGCCTTAGTGAGCAAAGTAAGAGAACAGATCATTCATTGATCTTTCTGGATCTTGCAATATTTTAGACATAGAGAGTATATATACAAGCTTGTAGATATGGAATCATCAATGGATTCTTTACATCTTTCATAGCAACATACTTGCCTGCCATTTGTCTCTTTATCATCAACCATAGTATTCAGGCTTATGTATCAGTGTGGGGAAGTTGAATAAATATGATTAAGTGATGGTCCTGGCTCACTTTGCTCTGGTTAATTGAGGTTTTGCTGGGTTGTTTAGGGTGGTCCTGTGAGTCTCCTGCACCGCTCTGACCTCACCCTTGCAGGGCGCTCTGGACAGGGGGTTTCAGTGAGGAGCCTTGCAGAATTCCTGGGCTTGCTTTGGAAAGGTGCAGGGAGGACATTCCACTGATGATACTGGCTGGCTTATGCCCAAACTCTTCCCATTGAGACCCCCCAACCCCCAAAAAGTTATGCACAGTGGCCTTGTCTATGGGGGCCTTGTGGGATTTGGCCTGGGTGAGGTAACCGGCCTCCCAGATGGCCCTCAATGCTCCCCACCTCCCAACATTCATGCCCTGGGTAGTTCCCTCATACATCATACCAGGATTGATCTGTACGACCAGTAAAATACAACTTCAGTGATAGGATGCTGCTTCCTAGCTTAGGTTACAAAAAGATGTTGCAGCTTTCATCTTGGTGACTCTCTCTCTCAGGCCACTTGCTCTGGGGGAAGCCAGCTGCCATGGCATGAACATCACTGGGAAGAAACCCAAGGTACTGAGGCCTCCAGTCAACAGCCATGTGAGTGAGCTTGGAAGCAGAACTTACGGCCCCCATCAAGCCTTCCGATGACTGCCACCCCGGCCTACGTGACTGCAACCCTGAGCCAGAACTACCCAGATCCCCAGACCTCAGGAACTGTGTGAAGTAAGAAACACTTATTATTGTAAATTGCTAATATTTAGGCTATTTTGTTGCACGACAACAGAAAACTAATAATATACTTCTCAAGAGAACTCCCTGAGACAGGGAACCCCTAGGCCCTGCTCCTTCCCAGAACCCATCTGTGTGACCTGGAGTAGTCTTGACATCCTGGTATATGAAATCCAGAAGGGGCCTGGAGCTTGGCTAGACTAGTCCCCTCAGTTCACAGATAAAAGAAGAGCGTCCAACAGGGAAGAGGCTGTGTGTGGAGCCACGTTGAAGCAAAAGCTCGGGTCTCCTGATAAGAGGGTTAGCCTCTTCTCTTCGTAGTTCCACTCCTGGCATCTAGTCAGCTTCCCAGTTCACTGTTTTAGTCACCAAATACATATAGAATGCCTACTGTGTGCTAGGTATTGTGTCGGACCCTGGGGCATTGTTGAGACTCTGGGCATATGTGGAATGACTGGTCAAGTTATTTGAATGTCATAATTATTACAATGAGTGAGTGCATGATTGAATGTAAACATGAATGAAAAAGACTGGATCACATCAGGAGATCCACGCGCTGGTCCTTGCTTTGAGGAATGTCCTGGCTCTCCGTTGTCATTCTCTGTAAGTGAAGGCCCCAGGCCGATGTGCAGTACAAAGACTTAGATTAAGATATAGAATCTCAGAATTTTAGAAGTAGAAAGGACCTTGGCAGGCGAGTGTGGAAGTTACACAGGAATAGTGGATCCCTTTGAAAATCAGATGAATCTGTGTTCCCCCTTTAACTACATTCATAAAACACCACATACAATTTGGGGAGATTCCTAGAACATTTGAAGCCCATCCCTGGATTCCATCGGGATCCACAGGCCAAGAACCTCGGATCTGGTCTACCCACCTGTTATTTTAGGTGAGAAAACCGAGACCCAGAGAAGGGAAGGAACTTGCCCTATATCACACAGCAGTTCGGTAGCGAAGCCCACGCTTGAACCAGCTCTCCCGAGGTCTGGTCCAGCTCTCCCCAACAGAGCCCTGACTTACAGGAATTACACTGTTACCAGGAAACCAGCCCCAGCTCCTGAAATACAGAACTTCAGGAAATCACACACTGATATTTGTTTTCTGTTAATATCTCTTGGAGACAGACAGAGTGGCTCAAATGACCAGCTCTGTCTCCAGCACTAGGCTGAGAGGCCTCTCTGCCTGCTTCCTAAAACTGAGCAATTAGAACGCACTAGAGAAGGGAACAACAGACCCAGTGAGTGTCCAGGATGGGAAAGTGGTGGGAAGTCTGGTGGCTGCCCCTAAAGCCCAAGGACATTCAGCTTTGCTCTGCCCAGTGGCTGGTCCCAGGGGTACCTCTGCTATGGAGCGGACAGTCCACGTTTAGACAAACGTGGTTTCTCACAATCACCTAATGAAGCAGCTTAGCACAGTGTCAACGAGCAGGAGCTCTGATGCCAGCCTACCTGGGGGCAAAGCCACGTTTTGCTACTTTTTAGCTGTGCCGTCTTGGGCTAGCGAAGCTAGCGAACCTCTCTTCTGATCTGTAAAATGGGGGCCAGGATAGCCCTTTCACAGGCTTGTTGCCAGGATCACATGAGTTTTTGTAAAGTGCTTGGAGCAAAGCCTGACATATAAGTGCCATATCAATGTATGATAATTAAGGGCATAAAATCCATACTTCTTTAGGCATTCGTTTTTGTCTGCTGGGTCCTTCAGAACAGAGGCCACTAAACTTAGTAAAAAAAGGACATATTCTAGCGCGGCCAATGTGGCTCAGTGGTTGAGCATTAACTTATGAACCAGGAGGTCATGGTTCGATTCCCGGGTTGCAGGCTTAATTTCTGGTAGGGGGTGTGCAGGAGACAGCCAATCAATGATTCTCATCATGATATTTCTCTCTCTCTCTCTCTCTCTCTCTCTCTCTCTCTCTCTCTCTCTCCCTCTCCCTTCCTCTCTGAGTCAATTAAAAATATCTACACTAATAAAAGAGTAAGATGCAAATTGACCAAACCTTTGCAACGCCCACCAGCCAATCAGGAGTGAGCATGCAAATTAACCCAACGAAGATGGCAAGTTAATTTGCATGCTCAGGCGCCAAGCAGCAGGGGCGGGGCGGGACACTGGTGACGACGCAGGCATTCCGCACCACCCCAGCCGCTCCGGGCCTTTGGGTAGCATGGAAAGGCGGAAAGGTGGCTCCGGGCTGGAGCTAAAAGGCGGTGCCGGCAGCCAGGGGAAGGAAGGCCCATTCTTGCACAAATCTTCGTGCATTGGACCTCTAGTGTGTATATATATATATATATATATATATATATATATATATATATGTGTGTGTGTGTGTGTGTGTGTGTGTGTGTGTGTATTTAAAAGGACACATTCTAAAAATCAACTTTATTGAAGTATAAATTATCTACAATAATATTACCTATTGTAAGTACACATTCAGATGGATGAATTTAGACACATTTATATTCGTGTGTATGTAACCATCATAGTCAGGATATAAAATGTTTCCATTATCCCCCAAAGATTCCTTGTCCCTCATCTTAGTCAGCCCCTTCACCCTCAGCCCCAGGCAGTCATGGTCTGTGCCACTGAAGGTTATGATGGCCCATCTCTTTTAGGAAGCAGGTGTTGAGCTGCCAAAATATGTGGATACATTTACTTATATGTTACATATGTCCTGCTGTCAGTCACACTAGAAAAGCTTAATTTCTGTTTTATTTATTTTTATTTTTAGATTTAAAAAAAAAAAGAAATATTAAGCAAAGAGACAAAACATGAACAATTGGTGAATCTGGTTAAGGGGATTTGAGGGGTTTTTAAAATAAAGTTCTTGAAACTTTTCTGTAAATTTGGCATTATTTCAAAATAAAAAGTCACGACAAATCAAATTAATTATGTAGCATAGATAGAGCTACCGCTGTGCACTGGGAGCGCTGTTCGTTCTCAGAAGGCCCCGGAGAGTTTTCTAAGCCTGCCCAGGCCCCAGCCGCCCCTGCTCAAAGGAAACAGCGCTCCAAGGGGGCGGCCTAGGCATCTGCTTGGCACCTAGTGATGGGGCCAGGCCTCCTCGGGGCCACTGGGCCTTTGGCAGGAGAGTGGCCCTCCAGCTGGCTGAGTCCACACTGGCCTTGGGCGTAAAATGGGCCAAGCTTGAGTCTGGCGGGCAAAGAGCTGGCTCAAGTTTGGCAGGACAGATGTGTTTGTGAAACGCTTTGTATCCAGAAAGCACCTTGTGGCTTAAAGCATCCTTTAGGAACGAGGCAGCTTAAAAGTGAATAAATAGGATATAAATATGATAGAAAGCACCAGCTAATTATAGCTGCTGCTGCTGCTATTACTGCTACCAGCTCGGGTGATCAACCGTCTCAGGTGCCTGAGACTGTCCCAATTTTAGGACTGAAAGCCCTGCCTGCCCGGAAACCCCTGGGCTCTGGGAAAATGGGGGCAGTTGGCCACCCCAGAGCCTATTACTAGTGCTTTCATTGCCACGACCCCTTCACTCACCACCATGTTAGTCTGCTCTGGCTGCTCTGAGAAACACCAGCGACTAGGTAGCTGAAACAACGATTTATTTTCTCCCAGTTCTAGAGGCTGGAAGGTCCAAGATCAAAGGGAGAGCTTGCCTGCTGCCGACAGCCACCTTCTCTCTGTGTTCCCATGTGGCCTTTCTTCTGTGTGTGCAGGTGGGAGGGAACGAGGGGACTCCAGTGTCTCCTTCTCTTAGGTGAACACCTATTGCATCAGGGTAGGGCCTCACTCCTATGACTTTATTTAGCCTTAATTACTGCTGGGAGGGGAGGGCTTCAACATGTGCGTTTTGAGGGCACCATCTGCCAGCCAGTCTGACTGCCACCATCACAGCTATAACCATGTCACCAGTGCCTCCTGCTCTCGGCTTTGGCTTCAGCCATACCTGCCTCCTCCAGGGACAGCTCCTCCACCGCCCCAGACAGCCTCCCGCCTTTACCCCCTTCCATTGCTCTCCTCGCTTCCTTCGGCTCTTAGCATGTTGCTGCTCCCTCTTTGTGTCCTGTCTCTTTGAACATGCTTCCCTCCGTTGTTCGCCTTGGCCGAGGGAAACCAGGCACCTGGCTCTCTTAGGAGCTGGCTGTGGGAGCCCAGAAAAGGCGTTCCCAAGAACTGTCTCCTACCAGAAGCCTGTCCCCCCATAAGTCACTCCCCCAGGCTCCCCCTTCCCCTGGACTCATCATAACATTGGCCATAACAGCAGTGGGCGGCCCACCAGGGCTGCATGGGGGTTGGGGGGCCCATGAAGGTTAATGAGGCTCAGGCTACCACTCTTTCTGGAGGTCACTGTCACCCCGAGTGCCCCAGAGCCCTGTGCTGGCCTCTTCCTGTCGCCAGGACATCATTAGAAATGTTAATTATTAATTATCACTAAAAGCTCTTTTTGCTGCATTGCTGATCTCTATTGCTCTCACTATCTGTCTTTTTCCCCCTTATTTTCTGTAACTGGATCCTGCTGCATCTCCCATTTTTCTTTTTGTCCTTTTCCTCTGACCACCTTTCATCTGCAGGGCGGGAGTTGGGATATCCTGGGCCAGGGTCCGCCAGCAAGAGGCACCTGCATATCCTTCCGCTGTGTCGTCCTGGTGAGTGCCCACTTACGTCTTTCAAAGCACGGAGGACTTAAGGACATAGAGACTGGGCAGAACCTGAGCAAGAATTGGGTTCTGATGTTGTGACGTATTTTTTAAAATATATTTTTATTGATTTCAGAAAGGAAGAGAGAGGAAGAGAGAGATAGAAACATAAACGATAAGAGAGAATCATTGATTGGTTGCCTCCTGCACACCCCACACTGGGGACTGAACCCTCAACCCGGGCATGTGCCCTGACCTGGAATCGAACTGTGACTTCCTGGTTCATCAATCAACACTTGACCACTGAGCCACACTGGCCAGGCATGCTGTGAAGTATTTTTGATGAATCTAAAATCCTCCCATTCCCTGCACCTTCCCTATACCTTCAGCTCGGGTGCCGAGGCCCAGTTTTGTGGGCAAACTCAGGGAGCCACCTAAAGAGATGTCATTTGAAGGGATCCCTGGGAGGATCTCCTCACCAAAATGCCTCCTTCCCCCTATCCTGGTGCCACCCTTCTACCTCGGGGAGGCAGATCGCTGGGGAAATCAGGAGGCAGCTCACGCCCCAGAGTTGTCACTGTCTGCTCTGAGAGGCAGGGCTACCTCTTTCCAGGCCACATAAGTCAGTGAAAAGAAGAGTTTGAAATCAGGAGAACTGAGTCTGAATCCCTGCTCTGCCGTGCACCTACTGTGCGGCCTTGGACAAGTTCGATGACCTCTCTGAGCCTCTTCTTTAAAACATGACCGTAGTCTTTCCCTCTCTGGGTTATTGGGGAATTTAATGGGAGCATGACCTCTGTCTCTGAGTCTGACATATTGGGGGCTTAATAAATGTTCATGTCTCTCTCTTTTTTTTTTGAAGTAGATGAAAACTCCTGCCTCTCCTTTATGCGACAGGGCTGGGAGGGTTGGATTTCTGAGCACCTGCTCGGCACCAGCCACACTCCTATATACTTTACTCATATTAACTCATTTACTCCTCAGAACAACTCTAGGAGGGAGACATTGTTATTGCCGTCACTGGTTATGAAGGAGGCGAGAGATAGAGAAAAGTTGAATAGCCTTCCTGAAGTCATGTGCTAGTCAGCAGACAAGCTAAGACGTTTTTAGGATGTAGTTTAAGAACTGGAACTGTGTTGTCCAGTAACGTAGCCCCTTGCCAGATGTGGTCTTGGAGCTCTTGATACTTGGTTAGTCTGAATTGAGATGTAATTTAATTGTAAATTATAACCCCAGTTTCAAAGATCGTATAAAGAGAGAGGGTGTAAAATACTTCATTAATAATTTTTAATATTAATTACATGTTGAAATGGTAGTCTTTTGTATATATATTGAATTAAATAAGATATGTTATTAAAATTAACTTTACCTGTTTCTTTTTCTATTTTTAATGAGGCTGCTAAAAACTGTTCAATGGCATATGTGGCTCACATTATATTGTTACTGGACTGTGTAGCCTCGAACCCCTGCTCATAACCACCCACTATATTGTCTTCAACAGAGAGGATTTGTAAATACTACAGTGCTAGGTTATGCCATGATAGGAAAGTCACCGTCAGACCCTGAAGACGGATTCGTAGGGTTTTGTCGATATTAGGAGTCCCCTTATTAAGGCGTAGACACCTCTGAGGATGCTCCAAGCCTTCGCCAGGGCGGCCAAGGAGTGGCCTAGCAGAGACTGAGACCCACCTTCCTGCCACCCAAATTAGACGTAGCAGTGAGAGAAAAGCGAGCTTGTCCAAGACAAATTTTGCTTCTTAGTTCTGCCCCAGGAAGGGATGAGGTTCACATCTAATTCACCCGACATCCCAACCACTGTTTAGAGACCCCAGGGGCAGAGAAAGGGGCAGGCTCAGCGGTGCCCGCACTCCTCAGGAGGACCACCGACCTGCTCTGCCTGCAGGTTCTCTGGCGGGTCCTCATGTGAATATCTCCAGTAATAGGGAGATTCTGCCCACTGACAGAATCTTCTACTTCTTAGAAATGTCTGCTTTTTCCTGAACCGCCCTTTACAGAGTGCTTCAGTTGCACAAATTCCTGAGTCTATTTTCTGGAGCTGTGCCTGTCACAGTTCCAGAAAGCATGGCACACAGCCCGGTGTCCTGCAAAGATCAATGGAATCCAAACCTCCAGGGGTAGGACCCAGGTATTTGCATCTGTCTCTCTCCCTCTCTGTCTCTTTCTCTCCCATCCCCCTTTCTCTTCCTCTCTCTCTCTCTCTTTCTCTTTCTCTCCACATTCTCTCCCCTTCTACCTCCCTGTCTTTCTCTCTTACACACACACACACACACACACACACACACACACACACACTCTCTCTCTCTCTCTCTCTCTCTCTCTCTCTCTCTCTCTCTCTCTCTCTCAGTCCTGTAAGAACCAGACAGACCCACAAGCAAGGCTCTCAGCATGGTGTCACAGTGCCCAACAGTGTGATCAGTTGTGACATATGCTGTCAGTAATTTTTCCTAAAAATAAAATGGCTAAATTTGCAAATTACTTACTTCTTTTTTAAAAAAATGTATTTTTTATTGGTTTCTGAGAGGAAGGGAGAGGGAGAGAGAGAGATAGAAACATCAATGAGGAGAGAGAATCATCGATCGGCTGCCCCCTGCACACCGCACACTGGGGATCGAGCCCGCAACTCATGCATATGCCCTGACCAGGAATCAAACCATGACCTGGTTCATAGGTGGGTGCTCAACCACTAAGCCACACCGGCGAGGTGCAAATTATTTACTTCTTAAATTGTGCAGGTTCAAGATTACTCATATAATAGTGTCACTTTTACTCCTTGCATTCCTGGACACGTTCTTGATTGGAGGAAAAGAGTGTGGTGTTACTGCCACGCGATGGGCACTGGGCACACCCATACCCTATTTTGTCTTTGCCCAGAATGGTCAGTAATTGAGAGAGGAAAGAGCAGGACAATTATGCTAATGTTGAATACTTACTTTCTGACTGATGATATGCTAAGAACTTTATGTGTATTATCTCATCTGATCCTCACACTAATCCTTGAAGGTAGAAAGCATTATTAGCTTCATGTTACAGAGGAAGAAACTAATAACAGAAGTTAGGTAACTTGCTCAAAGTCACCCAGCTGGTAAACAAACTAGAAAGGTCCAGGAGAGGTAGGTAGGTCTGTCTATCTTGGTAGATTTTAATTGTCCCAGACAATCAGGAGACTTGTATAATCCTAGTCTAGGGACGCAAATAAGGTGTCTCAGACCATTGTCTCCATGAGTGGTCCCAGAATCTTAGAACACAGGGAACAAGGCAAGGCAAAGAAACAGGTTATTGCCCTGGGTACTGCAGCCCCAATCCCCAGTGTGGAGTGCCAGTGAGCCACACTGCACCTTTTGGAGAACTCGCTACCTCATTAAAGACAACCTAAAACCAAAGCCAGCCATAAGGCCCACCCTGCCAACTTCCATGCACAAAACTCTACCCAATTTTTGGCTTTTAAGTCAAGGGAAAAACCATACATGCCAGCAAGAAGTAGATAAAAGTATTTTTGTACACTGTGGATTTATTCATTCCTGTGCTGCTCAGGCTCTGCCGTAGTCAGCATCCTCAGACCTGATGGTCCATAGAACATGCTTCCTCCTGAGGTGTATGGGGGAGGGCAGGAAGAGGAGCTGTGACATTTCCTCAACCCCCAGGCCCTTGCTGGAGGCCAGTCACCACCACTAACATGACTTTGTTGTGACAATGACAACCTGTTGTAAATTCTTTACTTTCCTACAAGTGTGGGTGGGCAGTCTAAAAATAAGGGTCTGCCATGGGGATGTGTCAGTCCCGTGTGTCCCAGCAGATAAGGGTAGTCAGGAATGGCTGGTCTGGAGGTGTCCACTGAGGAAGTTCACACCAGCTTTCACAGGACAACCCATCACATGTCGGAAGCAGCACTCACATCCCCTTGATTTGCTCCTTCTCCTGGTCCAAAGTTTCCTAGCTCCCTCAAGACTTCTTTATGGAGACGCACCATCTGGCTGCTGTTTTCAGGATGCGCTCCAATTTCTCAATGTCCTTCTTCCCCTGTAAAGCCCAGGGTTGAGTGTTGTGCTCCAGACAGGATTGGCCAGTTCTGAGCACGCAGAGGCCAGGTGATCATCTAAACCAGAGACACTCTACCTCCCTTAATGTAGCCAAGACTGTGCTCACTTTATGTATCATATATCAACCACATAACATAGTTGGGCCCGGCTGAGCTAGCGGCCAGTTTACAGAATAACAAACAAATAGGTAATTTTCCCATGGACTGCTGCCAAACCAGGTCTCCCTCATCCGGTACTTGTGCAATTAATTTTTAACTTAAATGCAGAACTTCGTATTTCTCTCTTCTCGCTCCATCATGTTGGTTTCAGCCCTGTGTTCCTTCCTGTTGAGGTCATTTCTTATTTCCATTCTGTCATCTGTGGTGGTAACTATGCTTCCCAGCTTTATGTCTGCCGCAGACTTGATTGGAACACCTTGTAGGTTGTCTTCTGAATCACAGGTAACAATGCCAATAAGGTCAGCACCAAGGGCAGAGCTCTATAGCATGCCATTAGAGACCTTTGGGTTGACACAGAAAAACTAATCAAACGTTCTTTGACTGTGGTTGTTCATCCAGCTATGACTCCACTTCCTGTCCTCTGACCCAGTTCTCAATTCCCCATCTCATCCTCAAGGGCACCAGGTAAAGCATTTGTCAAACGCCACGCGGAAATCAAGATGCATTGGGTCCATATCATTGCCTTGATTTGCTGCCTGAATGAGTAGAATTGCTGCTGACATGTGATGGGCAAGACATTTATCTGTCTGGGGGGTGAAAAAGAAAAATAAGTGTGTTAATGACTATAAAGATAGGGATTCACTGTGGAAAATACAGGGAAGCCGCCCTAGCTGGTTTGGCTCAGTGGATAGAGTGTTGGCCTACAGATTGAAAGGTCCCAGGTTCGATTCCGGTCAAGGGCACATGCCCAGGTTGTGGGCTCGATCCCCAGTAGGGGACATGCAGGAGGCAGACAATCAATGATGATTCTCTCTCATCATTGATATCTCTCTCTCTCTCTCTCTTTCTCTCTCACACTTCTTCCCTCCCTTCCTCCCTCCCTCTCTCCCCCCTCTCCCTTACTCTCTGAAATCAACAAAAATATAAAAAGAAAAAAAAGAAAACACAGGGAAGCCCATTTAAAAGGGGACATGCAGGAGGCAGCCAGTCAATGATGATTCTCTCTCATCCTCTCTCTCTCTCTCTCTGAAATCAATAAAAATATTAAAAGGAAACACAGGGAAGCCCATTTAAATAGAAAGACAGCATCTGAAAGAGTAGCTGGGACTCCAAGAGAAGTGAAGTTCAGTTGGTCATCGGGTTTGAGGGTCAGAGACAGAGCTTCATGTGGCAGAGAAGCCAAGAGAGCAGATGCAAAGTAAGTGCTAGAAACACCAAGGAGCGAACGTGGGCATGCTCTGAGAGGGTCCCGGGCTTTGCCAGCAAACGTGTCTGCTGTGCCCAGAGCTTGCTGGTTTTGGGAGCTGCATGGGGTCTGGGGTGGTTTGGCCTGGTTGAAAGACCCCAATCTGGGCAGGCTGTTATGATAGGTCAGTATATCTAAATACACATTTTTTTCCTGCTCTATATTGGGGAAATGCCAGTATATCTACATTACCCAAATGTTTCCTTTAGGCAAAATCCTTTCCTTTGTTAACCAAACAGCCCTATTATCATGAAATAAAATGCTTTATATTCCAAGGATCTCTTACATGCCAGGATGGGCTTTGTACTTGGGCAATTTGGGGTTCAAATCCCAGCCCTGTCACTTGTGGCTGCGTGATATTGGGTACGTGATGCAGTTTTCCCAAGACTCAGTTTCCCTGTCATAATAATGTCTACCTTAAGGTACTGTTGGGAAATTAGATTTAACATATCTAAAACACCTGACAGGTAGTTGTAGTCGACTGTAGCTGTCAGTAGTAACTGTGTACCCTTGGGCAAAAGTCACCTACCTACTCTGAGTCTCATTTTTATCATGAACATAATGGTGTAAGATCTGTGAGAATATAAATGAAAACCATTTTGTAAAGTGTGGATTACTTAATAAACATGAAACTTCTTGTGACTTACAGGTTGCTCAGGAAAGCCTGACTCTTCTCTGTACCCACTAAATCCAAAGATCCCCTGAGTTGGGGATCCAGGGACAGTCTTCAGAGGGGACTGTGATACCTTCAAAATGGTTGTGAGAAAACTGTTGTGAGCATCCATATGTAGCATATGCTCCTGGGGAGAGAGCGCATTGCTTCAATTACATTTTCAAGGGGGTCCACAGTCCCCAAAAGGTCAAGAAATACTGCCCAGGGGTCGTGAAACGATAGTTTCCCAATATTGCCATTAAATGGGAGTGTGTGGAGTTTCTTAGAGTGTGGAGAGAGTCAGCACTGTGACCATCTGGGGAAATGTCAGATATGGTCCCATTTCCTTAGATCTTCTTCCAGCGCCCAGGAATCCGAGGTCCTACCTGCCTGACCTTGCTTGTTTCTAGAAGCACTGCTCGTGAGCCTAAGCTAGTTATTCATTCAATCCAAATAGCCCTTCCCATCTGCAAAGGTCTTTCATGCCATTCCCAGAGTAATTCCAAACAAACCTGGAAGCTCACTTAGACTGATGACCCCCACTTTGTCAATGGTAAGAAAAGGCTCAGAGATGCTCAGGACAGTGGCCAAGAGAGCTGATGTGCAGAATGAAATTAGCACTGTAGACAGGCAAGAGTTAGAGGATCTGAGTTATAGACCAGGTCTGCCTTTATATGGCTGATGGAACAGGCCAATTCAAGGACTCTGACCACTACAGAGGCTTGTTGAAGAGGCGGAGGGGCAGTTGAAGGTGAGCGGCTTGTCAGATGATGTATATGGTCCTGACCACCTCACTTTTCCCTCACTCCTGAGGATGGTGAAGTTGGGTTATTGTCTAATGCCAGCAACCCTTGTGAGAAGATGCTATTACCTACCCCTCCCCTTCATTTCTCCCTGAGGAAGTCACACTTGTGGTTACTCCCCAGATCTCAGGAGCCTTACGGAGGAGGGTTAGGCCAGCTTCACTCTAGACATTTGGAACAAGGCCCATCTCTTGCTCTTTCACCCTTCCTTTGGCTTGATGTGACTTTGTATCCCATTATGTTCTCAGACCTAAGTTTGGATGTTGAAGGGAGTAAATGGTTTCTTTTAATATAAGGAAAGAGTGTCCCTGCATAGTCCAGACTACTGGGATATGAATTAAAAGCTCCACCTAATCCTGGCAATAATAACTAACACATGTGTAGTATGGTGCTGAGTATTAAATGCATTTAATTCTCCTAACAATATAGCAAGTAAATCCAATTATAATCCCTATCTGAGAGAGAAGGAAATCGAGGCATGAGGAAGGGAAGCAAATAACCTGCCCAAGGTCACAGCTAGTAATCATGCTAGGATTCAAATTCAGTAAGTCTGGCCCCGTATTCCATGCACTTAAGCACTGCACCATGTTGCCTCTGTGAGGGGAAAGCACAATTGCTGTGACCTTGCCTTGTTTGTGCATATAACTATGTCAGGGTCTTGCTGGGAGAAGGAGTGCCTGGGCCAAGGCAGAATTTACAAATTTGCAGTTTGAATGTCAGATCTGGCCTCAGTTTTCTCCTCTGTAAAGTTCATGCCCTATTTACTTCCATGGCCCTCTCTCCTGTTGTTCTGAAGAATCATCGGGGGTATCTTTGTGTGCTTCACGGGGTATAGAGAGCCAGGCACATCATAGTGTTGGCAGCAAAACAGCACTGAGTGTTAGATGGGTGGAGTCAGACTGGATCTTGGTTCAGCAACCTAGGTACTTGAGTTGTGGCTAAGAAAGAATTCAGAGCCAAGACTCAAATATAAGCAAAAGTTTATTTAGAAAGCCATAGAGGTAGAAGAAGTGAGCTGTAGAAGAAATAGGCTCAGGAAGCAAGTTACAAGGCAAAGGAAGGGGCCCTTGAAGCTTAGGTGAAAGGCAAGGAAAGCGTGCCTGGGGGACGGGTGGGGAAAGGTGCGGGCGTGCTCCATAGAGGGAACCACACTAGGTTCTCCATCGTGAGGGTATTTACCTGGAGGTCTCCGGGAAGGACCCCAATAGAGCACTCATCAGGTTTCCAGGTGTGTCCTTTTAGGGTCATGGTCTCTACTGATTGGTTGGTGCCAGGCAGGAAGGGTCCCTGCTCTGCAGACTCATGCATTTCTTAGTCAATGCAGCTGGTCCTGATGTCAGCCAGTCAAGGGATCTCTTACCTGGTTTTGCTGCTTTTCTGGGACTGGAGCTGAAACACGACTGAGGCCTACATGTTATCCTTAGGGGTTCATACTTAAGGGAATGATTGTGACAAGGGCCCGCATGGAAGTAACATGAGGCAACTTTTAGGTCCCTTGTTCTTCCAACAAGGGGTTCTACTGCATGAGTAGGAACATGCCAGGGGAGGAAAGGTCAGGGAGGATCTGAACCACATGGCCAGTGATATGAGAGGTCAGGGAATCTAAACTGCATGATCAGCGATATGACCAGTCAGGGAGGGTTCAAACTGTATGACCAGCGATATGCTAGGGGTGGAAAGGTTACCCTGAGGGGGGGGGCGGGGGGGAATCCTTGTTTTCCAGTTTTACCTATTGCTAGGCACCTGGGGCTTTCTGCCCTGGTGATCTTGCTGTGCTCATGTCTGTCTAACTGCTACCACAGTAGGAGCTCAGAAAATTTTCTGAAGAAATGTGGGTAAACGGATAAATGGATAAGCATAGTTTCTTGGAATTGTCTGGGTGAAGGCAGGGACCAGTGATCTAGTGATTTGCTTCGATGAGCATGTCTGGCCATGGCAGGGTTACTGTCCCTTCAGTGGGGGATTGTAGGGAGGATGGAGTATGAGCTTCCTCCTAGAAACCTAGTTGTTAGCCTTTCCCGCAGCTGCTGAGGTTTACAAAGGTTTTCAGGAGTGTCTAGGTAGGAAGGTTCTGCCTGCCCGAAATGTTATTCTCAAGAGCAAACACAGAACAAGGGAAAGAGAGGCTGTCTGTTGCTTGTGCAGGAAGTGCCTATAATCTATTCAGGGAGGCGAACCAGGGCCTTATCCCTCTGAGCAGGAGATTAAAGGCCTGAACTTGTGATTGCTGCTCAGCTGGGGACCTCTGCTGTACGCCGCTGACAGGGAGCCCGAGAGCGCAGAGAGCACAGCTGCACTGGAGAAAGTCAGCGTGGGGGACCGCCAGTGGCGGGCTGTTGAAAACAAATGGGGCAAAGAAACGATTCTGATGCTATCGATTGGAGCTGATGTTTGCAGAACAGCCGGAAATGACTTACTTGCCTTCAAAACCAATAGGGAAACAAGTCAGTGAGCCTAGGATAGACCTCTCTGAACCCTGCAAAGGGTCTTCATATCCCCAGTCCTCTCCTCCCTCCCAGAAATACCCGCACATTAACCCACCCACCACCACATCTTCCAGCCAGGGCCTAGGAGGTAAGATACGTACTCCCTGCTGCCCCTTCTCTTTCCTCCTCTTTATCCTCGGATGGCCTCCAGCGTTAATGTCTTTCTCAGCCTCCAACCCGCCTGGCTGCTGCCACCATCACATCTGGCCCCTGATCTCCCCTTGCCGCTGTCTCAGGGCTTCTGCTGTGTGTGTACCAGGATGTGGATGAGCGCCTTCCCTCCTTCAGTTAGCTGAGAAAACACTGGAGCTTTTGTTGTTTACTTAAAAGGAACTCCACTAGTAAATTACCAAAACAAACCAGGAAAAGAAAGTACAAAAGCCTAGAAATGCTTGAGTTTGCAGAGCAGGGACCCTTCAACCAAGATAACTCAGTATTAGCTCAGTGAGCACAGCCTATGGGAAGGCCAGGACCCAAATCCTCCCCTCCCCTTCCCTCCCTTCCTTTTCCCTCCCCTCCCCTCCCTTCCCTTCCCCTCTCCTCCCCTTCCCTCTCCTCCCCTCCCCTTCTTTCCTTCCCTTCCTTTCCCTTCCCTTTTCTCTTTTCCCCTTCCTTCCTTCCTTCCTTCCTTCCTTCCTTCCTTCCTTCCTTCCTTCCTTCCTTCCTTCCTTCCTTCCTTCCTTCCTTCTTCATTCACCCTACCCCACCCTGTGTTCCTCTGGGTCTTTCAAGAAGCAGATGCCAAGATGGGATTAAAGGGACATCAATTCTATTTGGGGAAACATCTGTGTGGAAGAAAATGGGGAGGAAGCTAAAAAAGAAAAGGGAAAACAAAAAAAGGTTGGAAGAAGCAACGCAAGCCTGACCTCAAATGCAAGAAGGAAGACTGAGCAAAAGCATGCTTGACTGCCCTGCAGTCTAAGGAAGGTTCAGCAAGGCTGTCAGCAACCCTGAGCAGGGTTGGCTGTCTGAGGAGTGCACTGTCTCCTGGGCATGGGCCTGCCAAGCATCTCCACGGTGCTGTCATGGGCTGGAGCAGCCCGTGGGAAGCAGGGCCTTGGTGGCAACTGGGTGATGGGTTTTGGAGCCTGGCACTGGGAGCCTTGGTCAGTCCTGTCCCTGCAGTTGGCAATCTGTCGGGCATCCTCTGGCTGCCACAATACTCCGGTTCAGCATGCTGGAAGCCAGTCACAGACTGGTTCTACCCTTCAATGGACTCTGACTCTTTTCTCTAGTCTTCCTTTCCATATCTGCATGGCTTACTTTCCTACAGCCTTCTCTGCAATGCCTTCTCTGGCTACCCCATCTAGAATTTCAACTTTGTCTGACACCCCCTGGCCTCCTCCCTGTTTCATTTTCTAACCTATCATCTATTTTTCTTATCTGTTGTGTTTATTGTCTCTCACCCCTACTAGGATATAAGTTTCACGAGGGCAGGAATTTTTGTGAATCTTGTTCAATGTTGTATACCCAAAGCCAACACAGCACCTGGACTTAATATTTGTCAAATGAATACACAGGTGTCTGTTGTTCAGAGTAACTTTGAGCTCAGTTTCTGCAGCAGCTGTGTGGACCTCGGGAAAAGGACTGCTGCCTTTAGAGCTTGAGAGCTTCACCTCCCTTTCTAGGCCTTGGAGAGGTAGGTGCTACGGTGCAGGGGTTTATTGCATGGGGTTTGGCACTGGACAGACTCAGGTTCTGGTCCCAGCTCTATCACCAGCTGTGTGACCCTGAGCAAGGCACTTAACCTCTCTGAGCCATAGCTCCCTCTTGGGTGAAATGAGGACAACAATATAACAGGATGGTTTTAAGGTTGAGAGAGTTCTGGTTACGCCAGCTAAGTCTTGAAGACTTTTCCTGCTTAAAAGTCAGCTCTCACTAATGGTTTATCAACAAACTATTTCTTCTACTGAGGGAGAACTTCAAATCTCAGCCCACTTCCCTAGGTCTTTGGGGGTCTCATGCTTTCTCCTACTGTCACCCCCCTTCTCCTCACTCCCCAAATATTGGTAAGTTTTTAGGATTCCTAGGTTTCTATCATTACTAATAACTACCATTTCCTGTGGGCAGTTACTTTGCATACACTATTACGTGACTTAAATAATTATATGACTTAAATAATGTGATGACAGGGACCCCATATCTAGTTCCCTGCTATACCTCTGGAGTCTGGCAATGAGTAGGTGCTCAGTAAATATTTGTTAAATCATCAGAACCAACTGGTAGGTGGTTGTTATCATCCATATTTTACAAATGCAGAGACTAAGACTTGCCCACAGTCACAGAGCAAATAAGTGGTAGAGCCAGGACTTACACCTAGATCTGTCTCATCTCTAAACCTGACAGTTTTCAGTTATGTGGTGCATTTTACAATCCCCAGAGGAAGAGCTCAGGATGCAGGCATGGGCTCATGGTGGTCTAAAGACTCAGCCAGTTATAGAAAGTATCAGGAAACTTCAGTTTAGTGTTGGGGGATAGCATGGCCTCACAAACACTTTGCCATTAACTTTTATTGTGAGCACATAATTTTCTAGGTTGAGTGAATCATTTTTGGCTGGCAAAGAGACCTCTCTTCATTTTTTTTAGCTGCTCCTGAATTCTTGACAATGTTGAGTCATTCCTTGGCAGGACATTGCCAATACTGTGGCAGTCGGGACAATTAATGTAGGCCAAATAGCTTAGTTAGCTAACCCAATTGTTTTCTTTTAACCTGGTGCAGAGTTTAACCCTGTTTTAGGCAGTCTAGAAAGTGTGGCCGAAGTCCCTTAATCCTGGCAGAATGCTCTAGAAGTCTGAAGGATGGCAAAAGGTAGTTGGAAGACAGGATATATTTGTAAATTTGCAAATGATGAAGTCTTTTAACGATTCAAGCTGGGCTATTTGTGCTTGAAATAAGGCTCAGGCATGCACACAAATACATAAACACCCTATGATGAAGAACCTGAGTTTTTATTGTACAAACAGCTGTGTTTGCTTTTAAATGTTGAAATTAAAATACCTATAAGTACAGTGTGGCATTGCCTAGGGACAGTTCTTTGAAGATCAGAGGAAGATCTGCTTATGGGGTATGGTATTTGAGAGGCACCTCAAAGGCTGTTCTTTCTCAAAGTCCCCTCCCCCATTCTGTTCTGGGGGTTGTGATTTTTCACCATTGGTCACTGGAAGGTGTGATAGTGGGCCTTTCATTAAAGAGCAAGGATGCAAATATGTGTTAACACATTAACACACTGGTGCACAATAACACTTCAGTCATTTTAGGTGTCAAGCTAGCCAGCTGATGACCTAGATAAGCTGGGAGAGTACAGTTAAGAATAAGGTGTAGTTTGGCTGTGGAGTGGGTATTTGTTTTTGCCTGCCCAACATCTTTCTAGACACAGGACCCCACTTTTCCTTTAGGGAACCATCCCTTCTCTAGTCTTTGTCTAAGGAATTTCAGTGGGCATGTGATAGGCTTAGCCAATCAGAGCATTGTGTTCTCCTGGCCATTGCAATTGGTTTAAGAATAGACATGTGACTTGAATCAAGCCAATAGGAGGCCTACCCTCACTTGTGCTGGAACTATTGGACCGAAGCTATATTGGGGGGTTGCTAAGCTAGTAAAGTGTACTATTACAGACCATGTTACATTTCAAATAAGCTCAGAACACTGGTACCCACATACTACTGACCCTGGCACTACATATTCATCCATCAGCAGACTCCTTGAATCTGTTCTCAAGTCTCTATCTCTGGATGTAGTGCTTCTGACCAGAGGCAGGGGAAGGTGTCTCCATGTCTGAGGTCAGTTGAATGCTGAGTAAAACTGAGTCTCCAGTGTTTTGGGGGGTGATGGAACAGGGACTAGTAATCAACAATTGTCCTGTTTAGAATTCTTATTCACATTCTATTGGAAATTTTGTTCAGCCTCTTTCCTTCTTTATTCTGTGGCTCCCCCAAATCCTTACTCCAACACCAATCAGAAGCTGGGTGGCAAAAGGCAAGTCAGTATAGTCTTTTCCTGTCTTCAGCTCTTGGGGTTCCTGGCTCCTTGATGCCCTCTCAAGGAGGGAAAGGTCTGCGTGGCAGATTCAGGAGGTGTCATTGTGAGCCAGGAGGCCTGAATTCTAATTTCAGCTCTTATAGACCTTCATTCCTTGGTCTTGGGAGAGTCTCCCTCTCTGCGCTTCAGTGGCTTGTTGATTCTATAATTCTGGAAACTGATAAAGCAAAACTAACTCTCTCTCTCTCTCTCTCTCTCTCTCTCTCTTTCTGTGTGTGTGTATGTGTGTGTGTGTGTTTGTGTGTGTGTGTGTGTGTGTGTGTGTGTGTGTGTGTGTGTGTGATCTGGGAAGGCTGAGCCCTTGGCCTCTGTGTCTGGGTCTCACCTTGTGAGATACTTACAGTCTCTTTGGGCTGACCCCTGCTATTCACACATACCCTCTCAGCCATACCTTCCAGTACATGCCTCGATTTTTTAGTTGGGAAATCTAAAGTTGGCAATAACTTTAGAGGAGACCAAAATATTGGGTCACCAGAGACCAACAGGGGATTCAATAAATGAAACTTCAGCATTTAAAAGATTCAAGTTCAATTTCCTCAGAAAAGTTCCTGAAAATAAAGATTATCTACTTAAAACACCCAAAGATAGCATTTACGAAAAAGGCACTTTGCAGGGAAATCAATCTTAATGTTGCCTTTCACAATTCCAAGTTCCTTATGCTCTATTAAGAAGTGGCCCCTTCACCTTGCCTTGGGTCTCTATTCACCAGCACCCTCCCCAGGTGGACCCACTCCTGCTTGGGGCTTGTCTTCTTTTCTGTAGTGATGGTTATGGGAGAACTGGAGGATGAGCTATGGTATAGCTGCCCTGAGCTGAACACTGATATTAGGAAGGACCCTGGTCATTTAGTTCCCATCTTTAAGCATTTATAGACAGAAGGAAAGGTAGTGAGAGGAATGCACAAACTCCAGCTCAAAACCCAACTTGAGGACTTTTCTCTCAAGACTCTTGTGCAGGGAGAAACCAAGATGGCGGCATAGGTAAACACCTGAAATTGCTGCCTCGCACAACCACTTCAAAACTACAACTAGAAGACAAAACGGACATCATCCAGAACCACAGAAAGGCTGGCTGAGTAGAAATTCTACAACTAGAAGGAAAGAGAAAAGCACACTGAGACTCAGAGGAGGTGCGGAAATAAAGAGCAGAGGTACGGAGGCGCGTGTGCGGAAAGGGCTGGCAACTGAGTACGCGGTTGTCTTTTTCAATCAGGAGGGAGACACAAGTTCCAGACTGCTCTGAACTCCAGTTCCTGGCAAGACTGGGGACCCAGACTCATACAGGGAGAAACTGGACTGTCTGGCTTCGGGCGGAACTTGAGGGCGGCTTTCTCTCAGAGGTGCTTGCAACGATTACTGAGGGACACTGAGACCTGGGGGTGCCTCTTAGGGCAGGGATGAGGATCAGCCATAGCAGTTTGCTCCGCCCTGTTAATTCCCTGAGATCCTGCCCCACCCAAGCTGTGGGCCCAAGCTGTGTGCAGAGGCTTTTGCATATGAATGGCCTGGCAACTTGCAATCTAAAATTACCTAACAAACTGCAGCTGGGTCAAAGAGACCCAGAACATCCAAAAGAAGGGCCAAGGCCCCACAGCAGCTTGCATTGCTTCACAGCTGGGCCTCATCTGGGCACCTCCAAACCCCAAACAAAGAAGAGGAATCTGCAGATCTCTCTGTAGCTTCTGCTGGGTGGCCTTAGGCAGAAGCTAAATTAGCACCTCCTTAGAGATCCAAGAGCCAGTGTACCCAGTGGTCAGAGTGGGACCATCCAGATTACAACTCCTAAGATCCATAAGGGACACACTTGGGGCAGACTCAGTGAGCACCAAAGCCCCACTGAAGCAAGTCTTGCCCCATAAAGGTGACTCTAGCACAGAAGTTCTCCCATCATAGACACAGCTGATTCTCACAGCCAATTGGCCTGGAGGCCAATTCCTCCCAATGATACCAACAACAATCAAGGCTTAACTACAACAAGACTGTACACACAGCCAACAAAGGGGTGCACCAAGAGTGTTGACCTCAGATAACTGGGGAGGCTGACCCACTGGGCCATATAGGACAGCTAGCACACAAAGCCACTCTATCAACACAGGGAAGCAGCCAAAATGTGGAGACAAAGAAACAGGTCACAAATGAAAGAAATGGAGGAAAGCAAACTACTGGATATAGAGTTCAAAACCACTGTTATAAGGTTTTTCAAGAATTTTCTAGAAACCGCCAATAAATTTAGTGAGACCCTCGAGGATATGAAAGAGGACCAACTAGAAATTAAGCATACACTGACAAATAAAGAATAATATACAGAGATCCAGCAGCAGACTAGAGGATCGCAAGATTCAAGTCAAAGATTTGAAATACGAAGAAGCAGAAAACACCCAACCGGAAAAGCAAAAAGCAAAAAGAATCCAAAAATATGAAGATAGTGTAAGGAGCCTCTGGGACAACTTCACGCATACCAACATCCGAATTATTGGGGTGCCAGAAGAAGAGAGAAAGCAAGATATTGAAAACCTATTTGAAGAAATAATGACCGAAAACTTCCCCCACCTGGTGAAAGAAATAGACTTACAAGTCCGGGAAGTGCACAGAACCCCAAACAAAAGGAATCCAAAGAGGACCACACCAAGACACATCATAATTAAAATGCCAAGAGCAAAAGACAGAGAATATTAAAAGCAGCAAGAGAAAAACAGTTAGTTATCTACAAGGGAGTATTCATACGATTGTCAGCTGATTTCTCAACAGAAACTATGCAGGCCAGAAGGGAGTGGCAAGAAATATTCCAAGTGATGAATAGCAAGAACATACAACCAAGATTACTCTACCCAGCAAAGCTATCATTCAGAATTGAAGGGCAGATAAAGAGCTTCACAGATAAGAAAAAGCTAAAGGAGTTCATCACTGCCAAACCAGTATTATATGAAATGCTGAAAGGTATTCTTTAAGAAGAGGAAGAAGAAGAAAAAGGTAAAGATAAGAATTATGAACAACAAATACATGTCTATCAACAAGTGAATCTAAAAAGCGAATAAAAAAAGTCTGATGAACAGTATAAACTGGTGAATATAATAGAATCAGGGGCATAGAAAGGGAGTGGACTGACAATTCTTGGGGGGGTGGGGGGTGCAGGAAGAAACTGGACAAAAATCCTACACCTATGGATGAGGACAGTAGTGGGGAGGTAAAAGCAGAGGGTGGGGTGGGAACCGGATGGAGGGGAGCTATGGGGGGGGGGGAGAGGAACAACTGTAATAATCTGAACAATAAAGATTTATTTAAAAAAAGACTCTTGTGCAGAGAATGATCTTTTAGAATCTTTTTGCCTACTACTCATGGAGTTTCTCAAGGAAAAGGAATCAAAACCTTCTCACTGTCTTGGATTAATTTTTTTTGTAGCTCAATATCAAGTGATAAAATAAAAAATGATATTCTTTTCTTATCTAAGATCAGTTTTTTTCATTATAGCAGCATTTATATCCATTTGAAAAATAGTGAGACATATGTGTAAGCGGCATATTATTTATTTATTCTGTAGATTTTACTGATTTTGCAGACTTGGAGTTCCCCCACAATAATCTTGGAGCCCATTAGGATCTATTGTCTGCAGATTGGAAATTGCTGTTTTTCAAAAAACAAAAAAGGTATTGAGTGTTTCCGACATGTCTGTTGCTATCCTCAGTTGCATACATTCCATTTGATTCTCATGACAATCTCATAAAATAGATACTTATATTATCCTCACTTTATAGATGAGAAAATAGGCTTAGAGGGATAAAATAATTCACTTAAGCACACTTGGATAGTAAGTGGCAGAATCAGGATTTTGAGTCACATATTTCTGATTTCAAACCCATATTCTTAATCACAGAACTAGAATATGGCCTATACTGCTATATATCCTTTGTAACTGACTACTTTTAATTTAGTTATTTGTATCCTGTTTATATTCTGGCTCACAGAAAAAGCGCAATAATAGCTTTTTAATTAATTGATTAGTGGTGAGGGTGTTGTTTTTTTAAAAAATTTTGATTCCTATGTTTATACTGCTTATTCCCAAATAGAGGCATTTTAACCTTCTTGAGCATAGGCCACCAAAGTTCTTGGATGGCCTTGGTTGACAAATACCATTTTGAGTTTTGAATTCCAAATCAGAAATTAATAGATGTCAGAGAAGGAACTGAACTTGGAGACTCTTCATCTAGTTAGAGAGCTTGATGAAGATTATTTTGTTTGCAGACTATGAGTCATCTATCCTATTCCCCAGAGCATTCAGTTAAGCTTCTTCATCATCACCACCACCACATCATGATCACCAAAATCATTGCCATTTAAATATATTTTCAGGGCTCCTTATTCTTACAGGGGACTTTTCTAGATTCTGAAGATACGTATATAGAGGTATGATATAGGTTCTGTCCTCGAGAAGCTTACAACCCAATGGGGGAAACAGGGAAATCTTCCATGTGGAGGTTCATTTAGCCTGGGCTTCAGAGGAGAGTTGATTGGACAAGAGGGAGAGCAGAGTTAGGATTTATACTATTCTAGACACAGGGAACAATCTAAACAAAGGCAGTGAGATATGGAAGTTCATACCTAGAGAAATGTAAACAATAAAATAGAGGGTGTTTAAGAGTTATAACCCATTGGAATATATTCCATGGGGTGTGAGGTAGGGATCTGACTTTATTTTTTTCCATAGAGATGATTAATTGTTCCAACACCACTTAATGAATTGTTAGTCCTTTCCCCACTAATAAAAAATAACATCTCTTTCTTGTCCTTAAATGCTTGGGTTTGTTTCTGGATTCTGTTCCATTTCATTGTCTTCTTGCTCTGTACCTGAGCTAGTGCCACATTATTTAAGTTCATATAGCTTTGTAATATGACTTGACATCTGGTAGGACAAGTTCCTCTCTTTGTTCTTTTTCAAAATAATTATGGCTATTCTTGCACATTGACTCCTCTGTATGAATTCTAGAAGTTTCTAATCAAATTCCCTGAAAAATATAAGGGGGCATAAAAGGAATGCCATGAGGCATAGAGGGAGCGTAATGAGCCGTGAAGCTGGTAAAGTACTGTGAAGGTCAAATAATGAAGACTTAGATCATCGAGCCAAGACATGCAGAGCCCATAGCACTTCTGGGCATGTCTAAAGAATCTAGGAGAACTTCTGGCATCCTGGCCCCGCTGTTAAGAATCTTGTCTGCCATGCCTTGCATATAGATTGCTGCAAGCTGGTCAGAACACCCATGTCCCCAGAGCCTTCTATGTCAGGGCTGAAGAGAGAACTCAGCCTGTGTTGGAAGATCAAAGAAAGCCTTGTCCATCTTGCTTACTTAGAACTCAGAAGTGACCTGAATTAGAAACCCTGAAGCAGCTCCTTTCTCTCTGCCTTGGTCTTTTCACTGCCTCTGCCCCTTTTCACAAGCAGCCCTCCCTGGCTGCCATCTGTCATAGTTACAGATGATTGGACAAGGATAAGGAGAGAGAGTCAGCCGCCCATTGTGTCTTCCTTGGAAGACTAATATCAACCCTGGATCAGAAATCACGGGAAGCAGCCCTGGCCCTCGAGTGAGGGGAGGGCCCTTTGGACAAGCCTCTGAGGACAGGCTGCCCTCTCATGCATCCCATTCCATTAACTACAAGACAGAGACGTGTGTGCAGGAAGGTACCCCTCTTCTGCTTGCCTTTCCACTTTCTCTTTAGTTTTATTTCTTCATTCAACAAGTATTTATTGAATACTCACTATGTGTCAGGTTTTGGGTAAACAATGTGAACAAATCGGTTTAGTGTTTGTCCACATGGAGCTTACAATCTGGTGCGTGAGCCAGCCAGCAATAAGCTAGCAAACAAACATACACACACATGTTTTCTTCTCTGCTCTCCTCTCCTCCAAGCACAATTCTTCCTCAGGAAGCCTGTTCTAGAGATGGATAGAGGTAGGTGGGGGTGGTATACCAATATAAAAGGGCACTCCAGCCTCGGTGTTGGAATGGGAGGGTAATGGGTGATTTCTATGTGTAAGGGGCAGTCTGAAAGGGTCCTGAAGATCTTACCTTTGTTTGCATTTTTCTGACCTTACCAGATGATTCTTGTCTCCTTTTTTGAGAGTCAGATGTATATCCCATGTCTGATGACATAAACTGTAGAGAAATGGAAGAGTTTTTCTGCTCTATGTAAGGGAGAGGAGAATGGTGAATAATTCTATATCCAAGATGATGAGGAAGAGAACAGGATATTCTAGCAGAGATAGTCTATAAAACATCCTCCCTCAGAGGGGTTCCTGGTTCTAGTAACTATGATATCATGTGTATGATTGAAGTTTTGGGCCAGCTCTGTAGGTGTGGCCTTGAGCACAGGTGACCTTCTGGAGAAGGTAGAGGGAAAGGAGCAATGTAGACCCATGGCAAGGAGCATCAGACGGCTTTTGACCAGAGGGAAAAGTATGAATTGAATGGAAAGCTTTGAATACTTGTGCATGTGGAATTTGTTTTAAAAACAAATAGCAAAGTACAAGTGTGGCCTTAGAGAAGTCATGAGCTATCGGTTTTTACATTTATAAATAAATGGTGGTTGGGAAGGTGGGATGGGGTGCTGAGAGTGACATTTAATGATTTCTAAGATTTTTGCACCTTTAGTATGATGTGATTCTGTTTTTATCCCCACGGAGCAGACACTATGTTGTCTAGAAATGTGTAAACAAAAGTTTTTGTTTTTGTAAATTTACTTTTGGAGTCTATAGGCTCTTTGAGAGCAATAGATACAGGAACTTGCATAAAATTTAGTTGGATGAATGAGGGGAAAAATATAACATATGAAAAGTTCCCTCTTCCCAAGGAGCCTACTTCTGGGTTAGAGAGACCAATTAATATACTTGAAATAGTTAAAGAAGTCTGCTAGGCAATCCATATTTAAGTTCTAAATTCTGGCTTGACTCCCTGGTTCCAGAGAGTACTGTGGACAGCTCCATAGTGCTGAAGGTAGAACGATAATGAAGTGAATGCACTTTCCAATTCAGTGTTCACCTACTCACTCATCTCACAAACCATCACTGAGGGCCTATTACACTCAGGCAGCATCCAGGTACAGTAGGAAAGAAGTTGTTTTTGAATATTTTAAAGTTAACCTCAGAAGAAATGATAAAAAACAATACAACACAGATTTCCAAGAAACATAAAAAAGGAAACACAAAAGAAAATTTCAGTTTAAAAAGTTGAAGTCAGAAATATTAGGAAACTTTTCATACTATGTACCATTTGTTGAGTGTCTACTATAAGCCAGGCTCTGTACATACATTTTTTTTCTAAGTAGTTTTATAAGATAGGAGCTCAGAGAAGGTCTGGGTCCAGAATCACATGGCTTATAAGTGGAGCAGGACCAAGGCCCACATTTGTTTCCCTCCAAAGCCTTGGGTTTTTTTTTATCTTCATGACTCCCCCATAAGTTCACCATGGGAGGAAGAAACGTTTTAGTTTGCACACAGCTTATGTAAACTTACAGGGGGAAAGACCAGCTCCTTTGTTTCGCTTCCTCCTCTAAGTGTTTTTCTTGCTATCTTGGACGTGGGACAGCACCAACTGGTGGTGAGAGGGAACAGGGAGTTTCCAGAACTATTTGAGGTGTAATAGGCAGAGATCTTTCAGTAGGATAATAATTTCTCCAACTCTAGCCTAATCAAAAAAGTAGGTAATCTATATGTATAAAAGCCTAAGTGACCATCTGACCAGTACTATGATGTGCACTGACCACCAGGGGCAGACACTCAATACAGGAACTGCCAAGCTGCGGTGACTTGGCAGCTGCGGTTCTCGGGTGACACACCGGAACCAGAGGAGGGAGCCTGATTCCGGGATGCGTCACCCAAGAACTGCCCTCTCACAATCTGGGACTCCTCGGGGGATGTCTGAGAACCAGTTTCGGCCTGATCCCCACAGGCCAGGCCGAGGGACTCCAATGGTGCACGAATCCGTGCACCGGGCCTCTAGTTAGCTTATAAGAGTAGGAAGTCTAGGTATAGATCCAGCTTCAGATATGCTGAATCTTGGCAGAGAGGAGAAAAAGAGGAATATGTGTCACATGACATCATCATGACTCTTCCCCTTCCTTCAGCCCTCATCTTCTGCTTTGCTTTATTCTGGAGATAGGCTCTCATCACATGATGATGACAAGGTGGCTTCTGGGAGTCCCAGAATCACACTGTCTCTGATTTGCAACACCAGCAGAAAAGTACCTTCTTCTATCTCAATTTCTATGTGTCCATTACAGATAACATTCTGATTGGCCCTGTTTAGGTCATGTGCACCTACTCTGATTGATCAGCCTGAGTCTCATGGTTTTATCTTGTGGAGAGAGGGCATACATGACATATGAATGATGGGTCAAATGGCATCAACTGAAGGGAGGTAAGACCTTTCTGAAGAACCAGAAGAAAGATGATGGGGAGTCAGACTGGACAAATGAAAGTGTTAAACGCTCTGGATCCCTATAGCAGAAACACACAGCCCACGGCACTAGGCCAGGGGCTCCTTAGATGGTCTTATCTTCTGAGACAAAAATGGGGAGGCTGTGGGAAACGGGCCCAGGAAAGGTGAGCAGCCCAGCTCAGAGGGGTCTTCAGACAAATGTAAAAAAAGTCTGGTTCCTGGTTTTACCTGCAGAGTTCACCATTTTAAGGCAGAAAATCAAGCTTAGCCGCAAAAACAACTGTCCCTCTCTTCATGCAGTTCTCTGCAGTTTACCATCTCCTCCTCAGAGCGTTATAACCACTCTGGCTGGTAGTAAGGCAGATGGTACTTCCCTGTGTTATAGGTGAGGAAATTGAGGCTCTGAGATGCTAAGTGACCTGCTCAAGGTCACTCAGTTAAGTTGCAGAGCAGTTACTATTAACCAGCTCTCCAGCATCCAGAATTAATTAAAGGCTCAGGAAAAAAAACCCCAACACAATCAAGATTGGTAAGTGATGGGGAGAAATCTCATTGGCCAGACAAAAAGCTGCAGAGAGAACAGATCTGCCAGTTGGAAAGGCAAAAACAGGAAGCTTGGCCCAATTGCCCAAGAAGAGAACAAAGAAATAGCCAGAATTTATAGGTGTGAGAAGAGAAAAATCAAGGAAAGAAATGAGATGCAGCCTGCAAAACACATAAAAGGAAATAGAAAAACATTCTTTAAAATACACTAGGAACAAGAGGAAGATAAGGGGGAATGTTTCTTCCTAATAGATGATGAGGGAAAGCTGATAATAGATGACACCAGAAATGCATAGGTTTTTAATGCTTTATTTCTCGGGTAGCTGGAACAAACTGCATACAGACTAGAAGACAGGGTAAAAAACTGGAAGGTGGAAGGTAAAGGAAGGTGCCTGCAGGGAACTAAAGATCTGGGAACCCTAGAATATCAAAGCTGCAGGGACTCTAGATGTCATCGGACCCCACCCCTCAGCGATAGAGGGTGAGCTGCCCAAGGTCACTCAGTTATTGTAGAAGAGCCAGGCTTCTGGCTCTTGGTCCAGTATATTTCTCTGGCACCTTTGGGAGGTGGAGAGAAGGGGAGAGACAGTGGTGAATAAACCAGGACATAAAATCCATATGGGAATTAGGCAAATGTACAAATAAGCTTGATTGAAGGCAGGGTGAAGGGCAGGATTTGGGGAGAATCATGGGTGTAAGGTAAGGAGGAAGCTGCCTTGACATTAGCGTTCAAGTCTGGCTGTTGCTCTGGCCTCCAGTCTTCTGCCAGTCTGTTTTTTTAGGGTCTCGAGTTGTTTGACTCTCCCAGATCTGCAGTCACTGGATTATTGACTGTTGTCTGAGGCTTGGATGCTGCCTGTCTTGCTTTGTCTCTTGAATCAGTTTTCTTTAGCCACAATTATACTGTCTAACAAACCACCCCAATAATCAGAGGCTTAAAACAATATGCATGTATTTAGCTTGCTGTGGGTAAGCAATTGAGGCTGGCCTCAGCTGGGAGATTTTCCTATAATGGCTGGATTCATTCACATTTGTGGAGTAGTTTGCTGTTGGCTCATCTAGAATGGCTGCCACTGGGTGCGTTGGATGACTGGGATGTAGGAGATGACTCAGCTCTCTGTCCAGTGTCTTGAAGGTTAGCCCAGACATATTTTCATGACCAACAACCCTCATCATACAAGGAATGGAAACACAGAAGTACCTTGAAAGTTTCTGCTTGCAAATATGTTCGCTAACATTTTGTTGGCCAAATCAAATTACATGGTTGAGTCCAGAATCAGAGTGGGAAGCACTACAAAATTACAGGGTAGAGGGTGTAATTCAGCAAGGTTATTAACTGGAGCCATTAGCACCATCAGTCTACCACCAGGCCTCCGCTCCCAGGGTCTTTGGTTCTGTTGCCATTCTCTACTTCCCACCATCCTGGTCCTGCTGAGTGAGCTGCTTTTCTGGCTCCCAACCCTCATTGTAAAGTTCTGGGCTGCCTGGGCTCCCTCAACCCATTTGCCAGTGGGACAGTAAGCTGAGTGCCACACCTTGATTCCGCCCGAGTAGACTTTTGGATATCCCCAGCGAGGACAGTGATGAGGACACTGCATGCTCAGAACTGGTCTCCTGCAGCCACAGTCTCAGAAGTGGTGCCTTCCAAAAGCTCTTGAACTGGAAACCCCTAAATCTGTGGGAAACTATCACTGTTATTCACTTTCAAGTCTTCCCCGCCCATGGACACATGCCAAGGGAAAGCCAGGTAGGTCCCCTGAAGCCTTTATCCTGTGTCCACAACACCCTGGACTCTGTCATCTGAGAGGGTATTATGGGCTGAATTCTGGTTCCACCAAAGTCATATGTTGAAGTCCCAATCCCCAGTACCTCATCATATGACTGTTTTTAGAGACAGGATCTTTAAAGAGGTTAACGAAGTTTAAATGAGGCCATTGGAGTGGCCTTACTCCAATTGACTGATGTCCTTATAAGAAGAGGCAATAAGGGCACAGGCATGCATGAGCCCAGAGGAAAGGCCATGTGAAGACACAAGAAGATGACTGTCTGCAAGACAAGGAGAGAGGCCTCAGAAGAAACCAACCCTGCCGACACCTTAATCTCAGACTTCTGGCTCCAGGACTGTGAGAAAATAGATTTCTGTTAAGCCAGCCAGGCTGTGGCACTTCGTTAGGACAGCCCAAGCAAACTAATACAGAGGGAGAAACCAGTGTTGGGTGTTTGACTAAAGACATCAGGGTAGTTGGAGATAGTCCTCCCTTCAGCACCGCCGTTCCTGCCCCAAGACAAGGAAGCATTCAGTAGAGACACCAATCCTGGTTTATGTGAAACCACCTCCTGGTTTATATTCTGAAGACTGAACATGTCCTGACCTCTTGCTACTTGATGAGCCACTGGTCAGAGTGGACCTCTGCTTCCCCCAGACAAGGCTAAGTTTCCCTCAGTTCTGACTTCTCTACCTTCTTGTGCCTGGCCCTGTACCCCCTTATGTCCTTCTCCTCCTTGACATCAGGCCAATTCAAGTGTTCACCTCCTGGCCTGGGATTCTACTGTGAGGAGATCAGGTCTAGATTTTCATGAATTTAGGATGTCAATGCCCGTCCTCTTCTTTCTGTCACCTTCCACAACATACATCCTCCACAACATACACTTTCTTTTTTAAAAAATATATGTATTTTTATTGATTTCAGAGAGGAAAAGAGAGGGAGAGAGAGATAGAAACATCAATGATGAGAGAGAATTATTGATCGGCTGCCTCCTGCACGCCTCCTACTGGGGATCAAGCCCACAACCCGGGCATGTGCCCCTGACTGGAATAGAACCTGGGACCTTTCAGTCAGCAGGCCAAGGCTCTATCCACTGAGCCAAACCAGCTAGGGCCACAACACACACTTTCAAAAAAAAAATTAATGCCCGAATAATTTCAGAAAGGGGGAATAGTATGTTTTAGTACAAGGCAATAAAGAAGGACCCATGTTAAGTTTAGAAGCAGAATAGCCAGTCAAAAGAAGGATGTGGAAGCATAGTTTAGATTGAAAGGGATGGACTGGTGGCAGGGAAGAGTCCGATGGCCACTGCACCGTCAGAGGGAAAGAGCCCTGGACCAGGAGTCCGAAGGCCCAGCTCTGAATCTGGTTCTGTCGGTCGAGCATGCACCTATTGCGTAGGATGCTATGTGCCACTTTGCCAGGTGCTGGGAGTACAGAGTTGAATATGGCAGACATGGACCCTGCCCCCATGGGGCGTTCACTCTCTCTCAGCGTGACACGGGGCAGTTAGTTCACATCTGAGCCTCAGTGTCCCCATCTCTAAAACAAAAGCGTAGACCATGATTTCTAATGTCCTTCTCTGCCCTACCATTCCATAAGGGCCGTCATCAGGTATGAGGTGTTGAGGCCTTGATTATGACAGTGGCAACTCTAAAAATGGGAAGGGAGGGATGAGTCCAGGAACATTTCCAAGAATGGATTGACATTTTGGCTATGGGAAAGCAGTGGATCTGAAGAGGCAAAAGTACCTGAGATTTTTAACCCGAAGGTGTCATCAACAAGGAAAATGGAAACTGGGTAAGCAGTGAAGATGAATGCTGGCACAAATTAGATTATTTTTGGTAATTATACAGGCAAATGGGTCAAAACTATGCTTATGTTATTTCCTCCAAAGAGGGAAAAGTAAACTATATACGTGAAAAGGTGTGTGTGGAGGTGGGGGAAGTACTCAGTGGTACATTGTGCGTTTGGATGAAAAAGATCTTGAGGTCCCAGTAGAAATCAGTGCTGCTATCGAAGACAATCACTATAAGGCAGTGCGACGACAGATGGGAATTGCACATGGAGGGGCCGTTCTGGGTGTGCGCTGGAGGCTGCGGGGCTGGAGGGGAAAATTTCCAGCTCATTGCTCCATCCTTGGGGGATTGTGAACCTGAAGCAATGTCCTCCTTAACAACATAATGTTTCATCTTTTTAGGGAGCTGAGCGCCCAGTAAACCAGCCAGACAACAGTGGCCACCATTTAGTCAACATTACTGTAGTACCCTTCATGTTCCAGGCAAGGATGCAGAGATGATAGGAGAGGGTTCCTGTTTATAAAATTAGAGTAAGGGTGGGGTGGGGAAGTAGACACATGACTGAATTTAATGCAGGCAGCCGGTGACTTGAGCTTAAAACATTATTGTATGCACAGTGCTGGTGATTAATTCTTATGGCGGAGCTCTGGGAAGACTTCATGGAGGAAGTGGCATTTGAACTGGGCCTTATGTGCAATCAATATGGGAAGAAGGAAGGTAAATGAAGGGACTCGTGGAAGTATCGTCTGTAGACTTGGGCAGGAGGAGAAGAGTGGAAGGCTGGCATGGAATGTACTAGACCATTAGTTTGGAGGTGGCTCTGCGGGGGAGGGGTCTTTCCCAATATGACCTGGATATCTAAGCACCCACACAGGACAGAACCAGATACATTGATTTAATTTAAAACTAAGTGGGGCCACCACACAAAAGATGAAAGAAACTATGGGAGTGGGGGAGAGTCAGTAACAGGCCAAAGAAGAGGAAATTTCAAGCGGACAGGAGGATGTGGGTGGTTTCAGACAATGCTGCTCCTTAGGAAGGGTGAAACAGGCCAGTGCGGCAAAGGCGTGGATGGCTCCGGAGCCTGAGGGACCACACGCTGATGAGCTGCTTGGTCAGTGAAGCAAGGAGAGGAGCTGGGATGGCTGCTGAAAAGATCCATGGGGTCAGAGGAGGAGGAGGGGGGCAGTAAGTGGCCTGGGAGTTCCCAGCTCCTACCTACGCTGCCCTGCCTGAGCCTGGGGCTGGAGGTGAGGGGGCTGCAGGCTTGCCAGGATCTGCAGGGAGGGGTTGTGGACCAGCTGGAGGCCTCTGAGCAGCGTGGAGAGTGATCAGACTACATAGCACACACAGCTGAGCTTCTGAGCAGTGAGTGGCTGAGCAGATGCAGACTGCTTACCTGGCAGGTATCGCAGACAGGGAACAGTTGCGAGCCCAGACCCCCATTCTGCTCCCACTGCTTCCTCCCGTAGAGTCTGCCTTCCTTCTCCTCCTCTCCTCCTTGCTTCCCTCTCACCCTCCCTATCACCTCTCTGCCTTTAAAAAAAAAAACCAAACCCACCCAGGCTCAGTTACAGTTATACCCACCTGGCTCCCACCCCAGAACCTACCTGCACCCTGCATAGGCCAGGCAGGGCAAACCTTGGCTGCTCCATTTTTGTGCTCACCCCCCACCCCCGCCCCAATTGATGACATGCCAAGTGGGGTTTGGGGTAGAGTTCTCAAGTTCTTACTCCCGACCTACTCCCAACACAGGCCTATATTCTTTTCAGCCATAATTACCTTCCTAATATCAATCTCACCTTCTTTTTCTTAGTTTAATTCCTGGCCTTCTTTCTCAATAAGCTACCACTTACTGAACAGTTATTATAACATCAGGCTTTAAGTTAAACAAGTAACTTTAATTCTTACGACAACTTGGTAGATAGATATTATTCCCCCCATTTTTCAGAAGAGCACACTGAGGCTCAGAGAGGTTAAGTAACTTGTGCAAGGTGATATAGCTTGGCAGAACCCGTGCTCCATTCCATTCCAGGCCTACCTGATTCTGAACCTGCACTAATAAACACCACTTTGGACTCCCTTTAGCCTTTAAAGTCTCATAGGTTGTCTTTCACCTGGGAAGAAAGGTCAGATGGCCTCTTTCCTTCAGACCCATCTCCCCTCACCTGGAGTCCAGCCACCTTTAGTTTCAGCACCATCCACATCCTTAATGCATCCAGCAGAGTTGCATTACCTACAGAGAGGGGTCATTTCACCACCAGTTTTTCAGAGTGAGGGGAGCAAAGGTAATTTGGCAGCAAAAAGGACAGCTCAGACAGAACACCCGAGGACAAGGGCAAGGGAGGGAGTTGGTTCTATTTTTCAATGCTGGTGAATTTATTGGCAGGACAAGGTAACCAAGCGTTGCCAAAGCTAGTTCATCAACCTCCTGCACTTCCCTCTCCAGCTCCCGTCCTGATCCAAGCTGGTTGGTGTCCCAGGGGCAGCTGCTGGCTCCTGTCTGTGTCTGCTACCTCATCTCCCTCCAAAGCTCTGATTTCCTTCCTTGATAATCCAGAGATGATGATAATTATGATACGTACAGCAGTCTAACACTTAAGATGCGATTTTCACAGGCAGCATCTCATCGCCACCTTAGTAATGAGGCCCTATTCCAAGAAGTAGCTTTCGGGGGAAAGGCCTAGACTGCACTCTAAAATGCTGCTCCCCATCTCTCCACCTGGGGAGCAGCATCAAGTCTTCATCTCTCTCCTTGGGGGCAAGTTTGAACCCCAAGCTCTAGCTTTTGCCCAAATACGTAGACTCTATTACCTTGGAGGGAAATGGTGCTACCTCTATTTAAGATATGGAGATACTGCTTGGCTGGTGTGATTCAATGGTTGAGCATGACCTATGAACTAGGAGGTCGCAGTTCAATTCCCAGTCAGGGCACATGCCCAGGTTGCGGGCTCTATCCCCAGTAGGGGATGTGCAGGAGGCATCATCACTGATGTTTCTTCTATCCCTCCTTCTCCCTTCCTCTCTGAAATCAACAAAAACATATTTTTAAAAAAATATATAGAGAGACTGAGGCCCAATGTGGTTATATCCTGAGTGAGGGTACACAGCTATTAAGCAGAGAAGCCAAGATTTAAGCCCGGGACTCTATCTACACTGTGCTTCTCCATCGCTGCAGGGCCTCCTGGAGCTATGTTTGACCTGGGCCACGATGCACAAGCAGGATTTTGGTGGTGAGGGTGGGAGTGTGAGAGGCATAAAGGTGGGATAGTGCACGGCAAGCGGTTTTGTACAGCTGGAGGGCAGACGGGCTGGAGGCTTGATGGGAATGTGGGGCCCCACTACAAGGGCCTTTTCTGCCATATTAATGACTTTGAACCTCATTACAGGCATGACCCATGGGGAGCCATTGGGATTCAGAGGTGGGGTTTGGGAACATCTAATCTGGACTTTAAGGTAGGTGAAATTCCTGAGGAAAATATCTGACACTTCAAGGAAACAGCCGATACCAGTCCTTGGAGACTCTAACGAAAGAAGTGAAGTTGAGTCTAGTGGTTTTGTCCAAGGAGAATATCACTGGAGCTGGGGTGAGTCTGAGGCTTCTTGGTCAGCAGTAAGGGAACTCATATGTCCCAAGTGGCCCTTGAAGCTGGCTCGCGGGGGCTGGGTTCTTGCCTGGACCAGGGGGCATAGAGAGAGGATGGGTTCATGGGGTTCCCATCAACTGAAAGACCAGGTGTCAGGACTTCAAGGAAGAGCCATAGGGGTGAGAAGAATTACTTTCAGTCCTCAGGACCCAGGAGGGCAGGTGCTCATAGATTTGGGGAGAGGGGCCAGGGCTCTCAGGGTAGTGCTGCGTGGACTCTGTGAAGCCTTTCCAGGGAGCCTGGGGCTGGCCTCCCATGACCTTCCAGGGAGCAGGAGGAGGGCCTTGATTTTCAACATGAGAGCCCTTGAGAGAGAAGACACAACAGATTTCAGGGTTCCAGCCCTCAGAAGAGGATGCTGAGTATCCCAGGCCAGGATATACCTCTGGGATTTGGCTCCTTGACTTCAGTTAGGCATTCAGTCAAAATCAGGCAGGTTTGGAATTCTCTCCATGAGTTGACCAGGCCTGCCTCCCCACCCCAACCCCTTTTCCTGCCTCGTACGTAGCTCACTACACTCCAGCCACACTGGCCTGTTTCCTTCCTTTCGCTCCTATGCCCTTCCCTCTGGGGATTCACACAGTCTTCCCCCTACTTGTCCCTTTCCTCTCGTTACCCCTACTTGTCCTTTGGCCCTTTGGGGCTTGGCTTAGACCTAAGGGCAGCTGCTGAGCCTGGGGTGCTCACTGGTATCCCCATACGCTTGGCACATTGTGGGTACTCAGAAGGGTGATGCTCTCTGGGGTCAGACACGAGACTACCCTGAACCATCTTGTTAGCCTTGGATCTGGGTCTGGCTGGGCAGGAGTGCCAAGGGTGGCAGCCCCAGCATCATGGTTACTCCTTCAACAATCCTATGAGGTAGGGCTGATGTTGGAAACCCTTTTTGTAGATGAGGAAACTGAGGCCAAATGAGCGTAAGTGACTTGCCCAAGGTCACACCATTGGCAGCACAGCTGTCGATTTGACTCCAAAGCCCATGGGCTTTCCACATCCTCACATTGCTTCTCATTACCTTGTTCTCTAGGAAGAACCTGAGAGAAAGATATAATGCAAATGTGGGTAATGGTTGTCTTTTACCTGAGCCAGGAGTCAGCTGTTCTGGGAGATGTGATTGGGTCCTTCATCCTCTGGACGGGGTTGCAGATGAGCTGAATGAAGAGGATTCTTCCCCAGTCGTTACCTAACTCTTCCCTGTACAGGGCAGGCTGTACCCAGAGACCAGAAAGTTTATTTAGAAGCTTCAAGCATCTCTGCCCCCAAAAGAGATACTAACAAGCGGTGGGGCATTTGTCAAAGGTAAAATACAGGAAAGAAGAACAAAGAGAAGTCAGTGGGAAGCAGGGAGAGGAAATAAGAGTCAAGGGGATGGTGGACGTCAAAGAAAGACAGAATGACTCAGGAAGAGGGATGGGTGCCCTGGGGGAGGGCTTGGGAACAGAACTGGATTGGCGAGCTGCAATTTGTGAAGTTTACAGATAAATCTTGGTCCTTTCAGCAAAGCTTATCTGTAATGGGCTCTGCTGGCTGAGGCCCTGTCTCCTGTAGACATAAATCATTTTCTAATTTATAACATGAATAATTGATTTTGCCTCTGTAGCCTCAACAATAAATCTCCCGATCACACATGCATAAGAAAATAATAATAATGAAAGCGATCAGGATATGCTGCCATCGATTAACTGTGAGAGGGGCCACTTGACTCGCAATTCATGCTTTAAGTATTCCAGGTGGCACCGTGCCCACAAGCCACTTCTGCCCCTTGCCCCTGGGCTCGCCTGTCACTCATGGGAAGAGGAGGGGAGGGAAAGCTGGGTCTGGCCATGACTGGCCACAGACAGGATCAATTCAAAGGTTTCCTCAATGGTTATTCATTCATTTAGCAGCTATTTACTGAGCATCTTTTACCTAGAAGGTCCTGGGACAGGTGTTGTCCAGGGCAAAGCAAGACCTGGTATATGAGTTCAAGGAGTCTATGATCCAATGAAAGGGCAAAGCATGGAACACACAATTTGGTTTTCAGGAGGGACAAAGGGGAAAGAGGCTTTCACTGTTCTGTTGTGGTCATCTGCAAGCCAGGAGCCCTGGAGCCCTTCCCAACTCTTCTCCCCCCTTCTCTCTCCCACCAGGTCCTGCAGATTCTGTCTCCCCAAGGCCCTGGAATCTATCCACTCTTCTCCACTTCTTGCTACAGCCTCCATCATCTTTCTCCTTAGCAACGTAATGACCTAAATGGCTGCCCTGCATCCCTCTTCCCCCCCGCCACCCCCCTGCATTCTCTTGTATCCAGAGTTTATCTTTAAAATGATAAGTGGGCTTTCCCACAGGCTCTTGGTCCAAGCCTCCACCCTTCACTTCTCCAGCCTCACCTACCAGGATTCCTCTCCACTCAAAGCTTGAGACATAATCAACTTTTTAAAGAATCCAAAGGTGTCCTGTTCTTTTCAGCCTCAGAGATCTTTATGTGTATTTTCTTTGCCTGGAATACTTCCTTCCCACCCCTGGCACCTCCCGTTCCCATCCTTTGGTCTCAGTGGAAACATCACAACTACCCCAGCCTGGGTGAGATTTCCCCGATAAGCACTCCTACCACCCTGCGCTTCTTCACATCACATTGGTAATTTCCTGTTCAATATTTTTCCTTTCTGTTGATGATAAATTTCAGGAAGCCAAGATGCATCTTTGTTTGCCACTGTTTCCTTAGGACCCCTTATAGTGCCTGGCACATAACAGGTGCTCAATAAATGCTTGTTGAATAAATGTTCCTGCCTACAGCCTAGTTCCTGTCTGGGTCATCCTACATAGATTTTTTTTTTTTGGTAAATGCCATAGCCAGATTATCCTTCTGTTTAAAAATTTTCACTGTTTCCAGTCCCTGTGTATGAAGTACAAATATTCTAGCCTGGCCTTGACAGTCGCAACCTGTCCTATTCGGTCATTCCAACTTCATATAACATGAGTCCTCTCAGTGGACTCTCTGCTCATTTCCTGAAAAACTTGGCTCACATGCCAACTCTATTAGAGCACTTATTTCCTTGCTTAAACCTCTGATGGTTCCCCTGTGCTGCTGGATGGAAGAGGAGGCATTGAAGTGTTTTAAGTGGAAGAGTGATGTGGCCAGATTTGGGCTTGGGGTTGATTTGTTTCTAAAACTTCATGGGGGATGGATCTGAGGGGCGGGGAGTGCTGCAGGGAAGCAGGCCTTCCACTCTGAACATGACCCTAGCCCTGCACCTCAGATCCATGGGGCTCACTAGGGGCCTCACAGTGATTCATCATCAGACTTAGATTTATACCCAGTCAGTGCCAAGATGCTGCCGTTTTATCCACTCAGTTATACCGCTGGTCTGGCCCCTGGGACTGTGGTTTCCCAGCTCCTTGGATCCCTGGCCTGAGTCCCAGGGTCTCCTTTACAATGGAAAATTAAAAATAGAAGCTGTTTTTATAGTAAAAGGGAAGAAGCAAAGGACCTAGGCAGGGTTTGAATAGACAGAAGTGGTACCTGGAGGGCTCTCTGGGAGCATGGGGACTAGCCCAGGAGGCTCTGAGCACATGGGGGAGCAGAGGCCGGGCCCTCTGGCAGGAGACAAAGTATCCCTGCTGGCATTTGGGAAGGCTTGGCTTCCCTTTCCTCACCCCTCACAACCTCTGTCCCCATGCCTTTACTGGCTCTGAGCCCATGCCTTGCCCCATGCTCCGTCCTCATCCCCAGGGCGGCCTTGTGTAGCCATTAATCTAACACAGAAACATTAGAGAGAGCTAAGGAGTCATCACAGCAAAGCTGGACAGTAGAGAAGAGGATGGGGGTGTAGCGGGGACAGGGGAGGGCAAGGATGGAGACATGGCCCTGGGTATCTGAAGTGACCAACGACCATCCAGGTCCACCCACAGCCCTTTCTGGATGATGATCCCTGGACATTACTGCTCCCACCCTAAGGCCACGAAGATGCCTAGGTGAACCCGTGTGCCAGGAGGACTGAATCACAAAGTCTAGACAAAGTTCTTGTCCAGATCTTGACAGTGTGATCTCGACAAGTTATCTTTTAGAACTATAGTTCCCTCATATTTACAAGGATACTTCCTTAAAATTGTGGGATTTTAATTTTTAAAACCTCAGGTATAACTTCCATGTAATAAATCACACAACTGTTAAGTATACAGCTGATTAATTTCTCATATGTGTGTACCCACCTAACCGTCACCCGGATCAAGATACAGAGCATTGCCAACACTGCACAGGGCTCCCTCAGACTCCTCCCAGTCAGTACCCACCATCCACTCCATCCCTGCTCCACTGCTATTTCTGATTTCTGTTAGTATAGATTAGGTAGAATATTTTTGAAATTTATATAAAATCATATACTATGTGGCCTTTGAGTTCTTTTCCTTGGGGAAATTTATATAAAATCATATAGTATGTGGTGTCTAGGTTCTTTTCCTCGGGGAGAGGGTTTGATAATGATCCAATGAGTAGTTCATATCAAAGCACTTACTGTACCATCTGGCATACAGTAGGCACTCCAGGATTATTCAAGGAGGCATGGGGTGGTTTGAATCAGAGAGACCTGGCTTCACAACCATCTCCATACCTCGATGGCTTTGTGACATTCTGAGCCTCAATCATCCCATCTGTATAAGTGAGTAATAATTGCTACCTCCTGGGGTTGTCATGGGCATTAAGTGAGATAAAGAAGGGAGAGCACGTGAAATGTCCGTTCTGTGCTCCTCTCCACTATGGCGCTGAAACCAAAACCTCAGACTTTGTTCTAGAGAGCCAGTTACCTTGTTATATCCCAGTGGTTTCCAAATTGCATTTCCTGGGGCCTCAAGACCCTGCAGTCACGAATCAGAGGCTGAGGGAAAGGGAGAGAAGAACAGGGGAAGGAAAAAGCTTAGCAGATGGGATTTGATTTTTCTACCCCAGGTCAACCGGAGCAGCTCTGCTGTCATCTGTTTGAGAAGTTGGGGGGATGGCATTTGCAAAAAAGAATTCTGCTTCTAAAAAGGGCTTGAAACCACTCTTCTATTCTATAACCACAGAGTGTTGCCCAACATGCCAGCCAGATGTTGTATAAAAGGGAGGACAAATGAGAACATAGCCATGCTAATTGGTTAGACCTTTCTGAAAACCTCTCCAGAAAAATGCCCTACACTTCAGTACAAGGACACTGTAAGAGGCAACCAGAAATGAATAAAGCAGTTCCTTTTTTAAAAATTTTGCTCAAGTATCAATTGCTTCTGAGGGACATCTACAGTTCTATTTCTTTTATGAACGGAAATACAGCAAGATAAAATTTTAGAGGAAAATCTTTTATGATTGCATTGCTTTAATATGGCAACAATAAAACCCCATTAAAAAAAAAAAGCCACAGTGCACCTCTATTGTTTTTGTCTGCCAAGCAAGCATTTGCCCATCTCCGGCACCAGCACCTCATTTTCCCTTTGTGGAGCCATCCCTTTCCCACTCTTGGTCATGTGGGGTACATTTAGTTTCAAGAATGCACATCTGACCAAGGCCTTGTCACACAGGGAATTCCATCCCCTTGGCCATGGTGATTGTGTAGGGAAGGGCATCACACAAGCCAGGCCAATAAGAGCGCAACCTGGGGCTTTTGTTGGAACTGGTAGGAAAGTGAAGCGCTTTTTTCTATTGGATTTGAATTTAGAGCTGCTGGGGCCCCCGTGGTTGGAAGGCCTGCTTGAGAACATAAAGAAAGCACAGGAGCCCGGCCAACGTAGCTCAGTGGTTGAGCATCGACCTATGAACCAGGAGGTCACAGATTGATTCCTGGTCAGGGCACATGCCTGGGTTGTGGGCTCAATCCCAGCATGCAGGAGGCAGCAGATCAACGATTCTCTCTCATCATTGATGTTTCTAGCTCTCTCTCCCTCTCGCTTCCTCTCTGAAATCAATAAAAATTTATTTAAAAACAAAGAAAGCAAGTGCAGGAAAAGAGTTGAGAAATCAAAAAAGGCCAGATCCTGAATACATTTCAGCTGCTGGATTCAGCTATGCCTGAAACAAGACCCAGCAGTGCATGTTTCAGTCACTGGGACAATAAATTATTTTCCCCCTTAGAGATTTCCTTCACCTGCCACCAAAAACGTCCTATTCAACATACAAAGAGATCAAAGCGTAACCATGTCAGTGCATTTGCCTTCAAAGCTGTCACTTTGGGAAGCAACACTTATTCCAAACTATGTTTTAAACCTTCTCATTGAGATGACCCTTAGTACCAATTTAACAATAAAATCTATCCTTACTTTATACCATTGCAAAGGAAGACCAAAGGTATTATGTTGGATCACTTAGTTTGTTTATCAGACTTAATTCTGATTCACCATATTCAAACTCACTCTACCCTCAGAGGATGGAGACTGACTGACTGGGATGGCAGCTGAGAATGGACTGCAGTCACATCTGTAAATTGGCATTTAGCTTTTCAAGGTGAATGAGAGAAAATTAATTTGCATAGATGTATTGTACTATGAAATATCAACCTCATTATCTTTGGTCTTACCTCAAAAATAATAAGCAGTGCTTGTTCCCCTGGCCTCTGTTGCTCAGTGAACCATATGGACCTCATCTCCCTCTGGTCTTGATAAGAGAACTCATATTCCCATTTCACAAATAAGCAAATCGAGGCCAACTTAAGTTCAGAATAAGGATTTTTATGAAGACATGTATGTATTAGGATCCAGAATACTATATGGAATCACTCAACAAAGAGACCACCAGAAGTCAGGGCCAGAGCATGGATCTTAGGATCTGGGCAGGGACAGAAGGGGCCAACAGGAAGCAAGATGAGGAACACGGGAGGGGACAATCAAGCAAAGACAGTGCTCACTAGGAAGAGGCTAAGATCAGTTAAGATCAGAGGAGACACCTAGCATAGTCCGTGTTCCCTGCAGGGTCCTTGTTAGTGTGTGCATGACCTCAGGAGAGAGCCAGGAGGAACCGCAAGGCTCCTGGCTTCCAAGCTCTGCCCAAGAAGACGTGTCTCGCTCTGTGGAGAGGTTTACTATATCCAAGCTATTTAATCCTACCCAGCAGTTGGGCAGGCTCTGGAGATAATAAAAAAAAAAAATGAAGGTAACAGAATGGATCTTTAATACACAGCAAAGCCTTTAATACACAGCATTAAAAGGTAATGGGAAAATCAATGGGACTGTTCAACAGGGTCACCCCAACTGTCAGCAGTGCTGTCATTAGTGGGACAGTTGGTGCTCCAGCCATGGCAAAGCTGCAGGGCAAGGCATCATCATCAGGGCCTAGCTTGACCTCTTCGGAGCTCAGATGGCTTCATGGACTCTTGGACTTCTTACTAGAATCGGAACACTAGGGGATGGCCTTCTTTTCTTTTATGGGCACACCCCACTTTCTTCACCGGAGCCAAGTGACTTTATAATAGCTACCATTTATTGATCACTTTCTATGGCCAGGCTCTAGGCTAAGAGCTTTCTGAATTGTTGCATTTAATCCTTACAACAACTCTATAAATTAGCTACTCTCACCATAGTTTCCATTTCACATGCCAGTACAGTAAGGTCCAGAAAGACACATGTGCCCTTGGTCATTTGCTAGGAGAAAGGGTGGGTGGATTAGCACAGAACACAGGATGTGAGAGCTGGGAAGGGTCTCACAGAATATCTGACCTGACCCCTCGGGACAGAGAAGTGGAGTTGTCTTACTTGCCCAGGGTCACACAGCTGCTCAGTAGAAAATGTACAATTACAAAGCAGGCGTCCTACCTTTTAGTCCTGTTGTTCTTTGTCCCCATATATCGGCTGATCATTTCCATCCACAAAGCACACACTCGGCTGGCTTTGGACTTTGGAGTCATTCATTGTAATTAAAGAGATGGTCATTTAGGAATTGTTTCAATTCAATGCAAAGTTACTAAAGCCATTCTCTGTTCTGGGGGAAAGGATGTCGGAGAGCAAGAAGGTCTGCTTATTGTTCTTAAACATCAACAGCATCTGGCTGGGGAGAGAAAAATATATAGACCTGAAACAACCTTAGAATAATTCTAAGACGACAAATAAATATGAGGGTGTGTGATGCCAACCACGCACGCTGAGTACTAGGGAATTAAAAGTAATGGAAAGTAAGCTCAGCCGGAGGAGGTTTTGTGGCGGCGAAGAGTTTGGAACTGGGCTGGTGAAGGAAGGACTGAGATTTAGAGAAAATGAGAGGCGGGGGCTTGTCTGATGACAGATATCACATAAACAAAGGCCTAGTGGCTGGAAAGAACCTGGTATCAAATGTTGGACCTCCAGGAAAGGAGGATTACTGCTGCCGACGCGGGGAGGCGTGGGCTGGGGTGGCAGGGGAGCTTAGACTCAGTGTGGGAGGCAACGTTGAGCCAATGGAGATGGTTAAGTAAGGTAATGCAAGATGACAGCAGCGGATGTAGGAAGATGTATCTGACGCGGCCATCCTAGAATATTGGAAGGTTGGAGGACTGAATTCTATCTAGACAGGTAATGAAGGAAGTCTTCCAGGCATGAAGTGGTGGAGGCAGCGGAGGCTGGTGTGTGGGCCAGGAAATAAACAGGAGGTGACGCCCAGAGAGGCCGCAGGGAAGGGGTTTGGTGTAAGGGCTGAAGGAGAGAGGGCGTCAAGTGGAACTCACATGTTACAGGCTGAGAGCCGGGGGGGCGGGGGGAATGATGGCAAACTGGGTATTGAGAATTTAGTTCAGGGGTGCAGGGGAGACGGGAGAGTTGTTTGGGAGGAGAGATATCAGGCCAAACAGAAGGCCAAGGGAAAGGGAGACAATTGGGGAAGCAGGCTTTTCTTCCTTTGGACTTCTCATGGGAAAAGAAATATCCATAAAGGACATTTCCCAAATGTTTCCTCTCCTTTGACTTACCTCCAGTGTGCTTGTTTTGTGAGCAGTATGGAGAAGTAGAGGGGGATGGGCCCCGGGACTGTCAGCTCAGGCCTGGGACCCTGCTCTGCCTTAACCAGTCTGGAGCCCGGGACAAGTCACTTAATGTCAGTACAGGGAATAATAAGACCCACCTTACGGTGTGGCAGGGGGATTAGGTAAGAGGCATGCAAAGTGCTCACCGGAATGCTTTACACACATACGCTCCGTAAGTGTTAGATTACCAAACCAGCTTTAACGTACCACACCATTCAAGTCCCAGACCACCGAAATGGCTCAGGACTCCTCCAGATTGTTGAAAACAGGCGGAATTGGAGGAAGGGCTCTTGGGTGGGATGAGCAGAAGCGTCTGGGGCAGCAACTTGTCGGAGCTCGCCCCTGTGTTTCTCAAAGAGTGGCTGACAGCCTCCTGCCTGGGTCTCCCGTGGAAACGGCAATGCTCTGGCCCTTTGCAGACCAGGAGAGCCAGGATGAGGGGCTACGCTTGGAGCTATGTTTTTAATAAGCTCCATAGGTGATTTAAAGTAAACTGAAGTCTGAGAATCACATTTTATCTGCTAATACGAATCTCCTTGGTAAGGTCTCCAGCTTATGTGATCACCACGGAGTGATGGGGATCTCACTCCCCCACTGGCCCGCCCATCTCTTTGGAGCGAGTTTCCTGTTAATAAGGTTCCTCCCAGCCTCACGACCCTCTCAGAGAAATGAGAAGGCTGGGAGGGAAGAGAAGGGAAGTGGAATCTGGCAGCAGGGAGAAGAGAGAGACTGAGGAAACGAGAAAGGATGGGAGCTGGGGGGCAGAGGGCGGTGTGCCACCGGGGCGAGGAGAAGGGAGCAGCCGGAGCCGGCTCCCTCCATGGTGCAGCCGTGCTGGGTTATTAAAGGAAAGAATGAGCCTCTATCTCTGCAGAGCAGGGCAAGAGTCATCAGCAGACGTTATTAAAATCCTTTCCTCATCAGTGAAAGTCACTTATCGCTCTTCATCAGCAAAGCTCTCTTTTTTTTGAAAAGGAAAATCAACTTAACAGGTGGGGACTGTCCTTTCACGGCTCCCGTGAAAGAGACCAAGGCTGTCTCCTGAGAGCCCCCAAACTAATGTGGAGCTCATAGAGCACCCCCAGAATGGCAGGAGAAGGGCCCCAGGCATCTTGGTACTGTATTCCCAAGGGGGACTTCTCCCCTGCTGCAGGGGCTGTGTGGGCAGCAGCAACAGCAGCACCTGGGGGTCCGGGTACCAGTGATGACTACCTGCTGCAGGGGGCCCTGCCTCCCTCAATAAGAAATCATTTAGAAGGAGCACCACAGAGAGGCTGCAGGGAACAGGGCCTGATCTGAGGAGCAGCCTCCTCCCAGGCCTCCCTGCACTGGCTCTCACTGCTTCCTTCTGTCTTCCGTCCCAACGGAGGCCTCTCTCCTGGACATGTCCCTCCCTTGCTGACAAGAGCTCAGAAATTGCTCACCATGACAGGAATCCATCCACACACCTGAGCCCAGGCCCTTAGCTCAAGGCTTTTCCCAGAATGGCCCCAAATGAGCCCTGCAGCCTTCTACCCACCTGGCCCTGCCAGGCTGCAGGCAAGCAGCACCCCTCACTACTATTCCCCAAGCCCACACTGCCCTTGCACGCCTCCCTGTTTTTGCTCAGTGCGGTTGCTCTGCCTCTAACGCCTTTCTCCCTCCTCTCTGCCAGGTGATCTGCTTAATGGCCCAGCTCAAATGTCCCTTCCTCTGGGAAGCCCTCCCTGACCTCTCCAGGCAGAACTAATTATTTCCTCTTCCAGGCTCCCACAGCAAGCCTGCTACTGTTTTAACAATTAACACATTATATTCTAGTTGATGGCAATCCCTTGTTTTTATATGTCTCTCCTCATTACAAGGATTTCTGGCAGGAAAGGGGGGGGAGGGGCCGTATCTTGCTTCTCTGTGCCTTCCACAGAACTGGGCAGAGTTCTTTATAAAAATACCAACTAGCATGTACTGATGATGGCTCATCCAGCACTCTGAAGGTCCTTCCTATGCATTATTCCATCTAATCCGCCAGATGATTAAGCTGGTTCACAGGTGAGGAAACTGAGGCTTGGGGAAGAAAACTGACCTGTCCAAGGACCCATGGCTAGTCTATAGCAGAGCAGGAATTAGAAACTAGGGCTGTCTGAGCTTCATAAAGGTTTGTTAACGGACTGAATGAACCCCACCCACCTCACCTCAGGTGCCAGCAGCCCCTTGGATAGACTGGCAGAGGGACCTGGAATGCTGTCTAGCTCCTGAGCCAGGTCCCATTGATCCATCTCCTTCCCCATGTCTGTGAGCTCAGACTTCCTCTTCTTCCAGGGCATCACACTGCTTGCTCTGAAGTCCTTTGTCTATTTTCTCCCCAACAAGGTAAGACTCTAGAGAAAGGTCACTGTCACCTTCTCAGAACTAGCCCCCATCTCTCAACCATGCGTACTCTCCCCAATCCAGCAATCCCTTCAGCTATCCCCACCCCAACCCCCTTCCCAATCCCCTCCTCAATCTCTGCAGTGTAGTCAGCATTTCAGCTTCTCTCCTCTCCAGCATCCCAGGCCCCAGTGCTTTCCCGGCCTCCAGCTGAGCCCTGGAAAACCGGCACAGCAGAGTGTCCTGCTTCAGTTAGCTCTGGAGGGGGTCAGAGCCCTGAACAGTGGCCACAGCGTCTTCCTTCACTGGGGCATTCAGGCGTAGCTCCTCTCTTCTTATTCCCTAGTCTTCTAGACCAACTCCAACTTTACAATTTTGTAAGTTTTCTGAGAATAGCAGCTGAGTTTTTTCCATCTCTACAGGTCCCATAGTCCGTAGTCCAGAGCTGTGCCCTACGTGATACCCAGTAAGTGGTGAGTAAAGGACTTCATGGAAAACACTAAGAACACTGCACGAATACATTCTCAAGCACATCACTCTCCATCTTAATATATCCCATCCCTGCATCAATCTGCTTGTTCCCTCTGGTTCTAGAAAGGATAATGTCTCTTCTCCTTTGTAAACCTGACCCCTCCATCATTATTGTGCCCACCTCGTTGGGCTGCACCTCTCCAGCTGCTTGAGGGCAGGCCAACAGTTCTGACGCCCCCCGCCCCCCATGTGTTTTTCGGGCTCTGGCACACTAAATGGCCCCTGCTTTAAAAGACCAACAGAATTCATGTCGTTTCTATATTTATTTAGCAAAAGGTAACTGCAAATCAACCATATGCTAGGACCTGCAATAGAGAGGAAATATGGTTCAGGGCCACCTGGTGGGGGGCAAATCACATTGTTTTGTTCACTGTTGGTTCTCTAGTGCCTAGAACAATGCCTGGTACATGATAGGCACACAATAAATATTTGTGAGGTGAATGAATGAATGAATGAATGAATGGCCCTCGTGTTTACTGTACTGTCTATTCATTCCAAATATACTTACCTAATATTACTATCCTTCAACTTCTTTTACTCCTGGGACCTCTCTCCATCCTCCCCCTCAACCACCACTCAATTATTTTTCATCTTCTCATAGTCCTCAATTCTGTAACACCCCTTTGGGCACCAAAGCTCTCACTCCTTCATTCCCATTAGCACAACCTTTCACGTCCCTCCCCATTACCCAGTCTTCAGCCTTTCCTCCTCCCAGTTTCCTTAGTCTTCTTATCTGTTCTGTCTTTACTCATCTCCTTACAATGCACCATCATGAAGCATTTCAGCAGAGAAGTTGGTCATCTCTTAGTGACCTCTGCCTCCTGACACACCACCTTACCAGTCTTTGGCTCAGAATGTTCCAACTCATTTTTTTTTTTCTTGCTGCAAAGAGAGATTTTCCAAGAGCCCTGCAGATCAGCCTCATTACAAATGCATGCTTACTTGCTTCAGCTGTTTGGCAACTCTTTAAAAAATGTGTATTTAAACAATTTTCTAAAGGGAAAAAAAATCTCTTCACCTTCTCACACCAACTGTTTACATAATTCAGTGACCTTTTATGAACCCCATCATTGTATAAACATCATTTTTCAAGGTAGAAATCAACTTATCCATCCTATTTCATACTCTACCTTGTTCACCTAACATTTTTCTGTATGCACTTCCTCATGTATTGACAGAAAACTCATATTTATCATTTGAAATGGTTATATAGTATTCCATCACATTAATGTTCCATAGTTTTCTTAACCATTGCCCAATTGTGGAGCATTTGGGTGGTTTCCAGGATTTTCTTATTATGATCAGGGCAGCAATACACATCTTTTTACAAATAGCTCATATTTCCTTTTCAGTTATTTCCATGGTATATATTCCCAGAAGAGGGATTATTGGGTCAAAGGCTAGAAACACTTTTATGGCTTTTGTTGCAAGGTGTCAGACTGTTCTCCAGAAAGACTGTACTAATTGGTAGTTTTTCAGTCTCTTTACTCATGTTTTGTACTTTCTGAATTAATTCCTCCAGCAGTTGTTCCAAATCTTCTGGGCCTCCTGGGGCACCCAGCCACCCTCACCCTGCAGAGGTGATTTTACTGAGAAAGTTACAGGCACCAGTCCCTGAGTTTCCTCAACTTCCTTCCACATCAACATGTCTATCTTCACTGTGGCTCCCCCCAAGGCTGATATCTGATGCAGAGGCATCCAATTTTCTTTCCAAACAAACCTCTCTGCCTACGTATTTGACCTCATTCTCTTCTGTCTCTTCAAAACCATGCTGCATTAGTTATTCCATTCTTTTACGTTATCCATCTCTCCCTTTTCTCCTGCTCTTTCTCCACAGCTTGCAAATATCCTCAAGTCTCTCTTTTCCTAAAAGCAATAAGCAATTTTCCCTTCTACTCCTGAACTGCTCTCTTTTTCCATCACCATCCATCTTCCTGAAAGAATAGTCTAAACGACGTATTCTCATTTTGCAGTTTCTCCTCAGTCTTTGGCTCTTTCATTAATGACCAACACTCAACTAAAGCGGCCACCTCAAGGCCACTGATAATTTTCTTAAATCACCCGAACAAATGACCTTTTATCAGTCATTGTCCCCACCATCTTGTTGGCTATTGTATCCTCGCTGAAACTTTCTCCTGTCTGGGGTTCCACTGGCAGTGCAATTTTCTTAGAGTCCCTATCCTACCAATGTTGTAGCTCTAGAAGAATCTGTTCTTGGACCATTTAATGAACTTTAAGTTATCTCTATCTCCCATTGTATAACAGACAGTAGAGATGGGTAAAATTGATCCCACTTCCAGCTCTGACTGACCTAGGCCCATTAGTATAAACCCATTCCTCCTGTCACAGTGATGGTTCAGATGAAAGCAGACCAGAGCAATCAACATTTGATATTTACATGTGACCTATGGTGACTCAATTAGGGTGAAGCTCAAGACTTTGCACAGTTGAGAGAAGCCAGTTCTTTCTCTTCTCTCAAATATAAATGATAAAATATATAAACCTCATTGCTGTTGGCCACCATATTATAACCTTGAGGGAATTTAGTATGAAGATGATGTCAAAACACAGAACAGAGCATAGAGAACTGAAGCATAATGGAACCAGATCCCTGATCAAACCATGCCTGAAGCCCACTCCTCTGTTCAGTTCTCTATGAAAAAGAGAGTCTGCCCTGACTGGTTTGGCTCAGTGGATAGAGCGTCGGCCTGCGGACTGAAGGGTTCCAGGTTTGATTCCAGTCAAAGGCATGTACCTTGGTTGCGGGCACATCCCCAGTAGGAGGTATGCAGGAGGCAGCTGATTGATGTTTCTCTCTCATCGATGTTTCTAACTCTCTATCCCTCTCCCTTCCTCTCTGTAAAAAATCAATAAAAAATGTATTTAAAAAAAAAAAAGAGAGTCAATAAATTTCTTGGATTATTTAAATCATTAAGTGTAGGTCTTTTCTATTATTTACAATTGAAACATATAACCATTATAACCTTGTTCACTGTTCTCCCTTTATACTCTCATTGTATAATATCATTGCTTTCACCCATTCCAGTAGCTTCCATGATCACATCTATGTAGATGACTCCTCTATACCCCTAGTTTACACCTGCCTCCTCACCTCCAAATCCAGCAATGCTAGCTCTTTGGCTGTATGTAGTCTATGAGCTTTAATCTTAGCACTTAACACCAAAATTTTCACCACCACAAATCAACCTTACTTCCCTAATTCCCCATATTTGATTAGTCAGTTGCTCCAGTTTGAAACTTTAGAGTCATCCACCTACTTTTCTTTACATTCTACAGCCAATCAGCTACTATGAATTCATACTTGTGCCTCTGGCTGCAGCCCGACCTTCATTAGTTCTCTCTCAAGTTGATTTATCTTCCAGTTGGTCTTCTTACCTCTTAGATATCTCAACTTTTGACCTTCCTACACGACATAGTTATCAGAAACATCTTCCTAAAACACCAAAGCAATCAAACTAAGGATTTCTCAATATGCTTCAGATTGAACCCCAACTTTTAATCCTAAATCTAAGTCCTCTACTGCAGGGTCTTTTCATTATCTTCCTAGTTTTATAATCCCATTACTCTCTCATTGGTGCCCCAGCTACAGCCAAACTGGGCTATTTACTGTTTTTTTCCACACCTTGCTGCCAATGAGTTGAATTGCACCTGGACCACCTTCCCTTCATATTTCATATATTGAAATCCTACTCATCGTTACAACATCTCAAAAGACATCTCAATAATGTATATCCTGACTGATTTCCCTGACTAGGTAAGTATTTCTTTTTTTGAACCTGTAGTGTGTCACTCATCAGAATAGAAAAGCTGACTTTTATTTTTACAGCTCCTAAGCACAGAGCACAGGACCTTGAAAATAGTAGGTGCTCAATAAATACTCATTAAATTAGTCTGAATCAAGGGCAATCTTATGGAGACAAGGTGGTATAGGAAGATGCCTAGGAGTCTTATTTTTTACCTGAATATTCACTAGAACCGCTTTTTAAAAAAATATTCCAACTAGGGATTTATCTAGTTGACAAATATTTATTTAGTGCTAACTTAGTGCAAGTTAACACTGGAATCTGAAAGAAACTTGCTTTGAAATCCTGTACCCTGAGGTGACTCAGAATTATGGCTTGCAGAGTGTGGCCCATATAGATGTTCCTGGAAGCCAAGGGCTAATCTTCCTTTCTACAGTGTTAATATTTAGGACAAACTTTGAGCTGTATAGCTGTTAAGGCTAATGGGGGGAAAAGCAATGGACTAAGAGTCCATAGACCCAAGTTCTGCACCTGGATCTTTCACTAACTAGCTGTGTGACCTTGAAAAGTCTTTTAACCTTCCTGGGATTCTATTGCTTCTTTACCTGTAAAGCAAAACAGTTAGGTTGCAGTATTTCTCAAAATGCAGTCCTCAGAATGCTTGCAACAGATTCACAGAAGTGATTTTTAACAATGCAACTTCCCCAGACTCAAGCCAGTGCTATTGGAAATGAATCTTTGGGGTTAGGGCCTAGGAGTCTGCAATTGAGCAAGCTCCCCAGGTGATTATTATTCCCACTCAAGTTAGAACCTCTAGAATTTTAAATTACAAGGTTCCTCTGTTCTAAAATGTGGGGGTTACTGGATTAAGTAACAATTTTAGTGTTTTGCAGTGATAAGTAGGATGGACGAGTGAGTAATCAAAGTGTCTATGTAGAGAGAGGTTAGAGGACCCCTATTCCAGGGCCTGCTCCCTAGGCCACAGCCAAGGACTATGCTGCCGCGGCTCTCCTGTCTGCTTGCTTACCTCCTTTCTTATCCCTGCCTCCCTCTTTCCCTTTCCTTTCTCCCTTTCCCTTCTTTTCATTCTTCCCTTCCCTTCCCTTTTTCCCCTTTCCCATTCTTTCTTCCCTTCCTTCCTTCCTTCCTTCCCTCCTTCCTTCCCTCTTTCCTTCCTTCCTTTCTTCTTCCTCCTTTACTTCCTCATTCTTTCCAAAATCCCTTCGGTACCTGGGTAAATACATTATTAACAGTACATTCATTTGCACTTACCTAATATGCTTTTTAAAAGATGAAGTCTTTCTGGCTCCCTCCATCAGATGTGAGCATTTCCTGATCAGAACTCTCAGAGCACTTTGAACTTCTCTTAAGCCATTAATCATACTTTGCCATGTAGCATTTCTAGGTCTACTCTACTGTATACCCCTGAGGAAAAAGACTATTCATTTTTATTCCCCCCCTTTACAGTGCCTAGCATAGTGCTTTGTACATGTTAATAATATATTTTACATTTATGTAGTATATACTGGTTTAATAAGTATTTTCACAGACATTGGTGAATAGCAGACACTAAATAAGAATATGCTGAATGGATGAAGGAACAAGTTCCTCTATTTTCCTTATCTTATTCTTGAGCTTGTCTTAGCTCCTTCCCAGAGGCAGGATTGTACAGTGGCACGTTCCCCTGACCTTGGAGTCAGAGGCTCGAGTTTGAAATCTTGTCCTCCCTCCTAATAGCTGGGTGGACTGGACAAGTTGTTTACCCTCTCTGAACCGTGACTTTATCTATGAAGTACACATACTAATGCCTTACTCTCATGGTTGATGATAATTAACTGCAATTACGTGTGAAAACAGGTGGCACGCAGCAGATAATTTAAAAATACTAGTTAAATGAAATTCTCCCCTTCCCCCAACCCTTTACCTTCACTACACTGTCCCTCAGGACAAACACTGGCTTTTCAAATTCATTCTCTCCAGATTTGTACGCTGTGTCTTGGTGCAGTGCATACAAAGACGTGCAGAATACATTTTGTGGCCTCTTAAAAATAGTCAATGTCATAAGGTGAAACACATATGGAGAACACTCAAACTGAAATGAACAGACTGCATTTCTCAGGATTCTTTGTTGTGAGGCCCATAAAACCAAATAAGTTTAAGGAGAGAAAAATTTATCGACTCCTATAATTGGGAAGTTCTAACGTGGGTTTGGCTTTAAGCACAGCTGCATCCAGAGGTTAAAATACTGAAGCCAGGATGCTGTCTCTTTTTCTGCACCTCTGGGCCCTGCCTCTATGGCTCTGGTCTCAGGCAGGATCCCTCCAGTTGGTGGGAAGAGTGACTACTGGCTTGCAAGCCAAAAGGGAGAGAGGCCCTTTTAATCTTATGTCCACAAGCAAATCTCAGCAGGATTCTCATGGACCCTGCTTGGGTCTTGTACTCACATCTGGACAAGTCATTGGGTCCAAAGGTCATGGCCAGCCTGGGTCACATGCCCATCCCTGTGGCCCGTAGGGGAGGACACAGTGGTTGACAGCCCATCAGAGCACAGGAATGAGGGAGAAGTAGCTCCTCCAAGAGAAGGGGTGTCGGCAGACAAAACCAACTTGTTCAGCGCACAAGTAGAAAGTGTACCATTTCCCATAAGGTGCTTCATGCTTAAAACTGCCTACTTTGTATTATTTAAAGGGGTCAACTTCAATTACTCATTAATTTATTCATTCACTGTTATGGGAAAAACAAAACCATTTTGAGTGTGATCTAAGCCTCAGGCCCAGTGCCAAGGGTTGGGGTAAAGCAGTGACTGTGACAGGACGAACACGGGCTTCCTCTCCTGGAGCTTCCAGTCCAACAACAGATCTCAAACCTCTTACCACACGTTGCAGTTCCTAAATATTCTGCACTAAGTGTGACTCTCGGCTTCCAGGAACGATTTACGAAAGATTTTGGTTATGGAGTCTGACCTGGGAGGAGTGTCATTTTATCTGATTATCACCCATTTAGCACAATCATTGTGTTGGCTGAATGGGCCTCTCCTGGTGGAGATCAGAGACTCTGAGATGGTCCGATGAAAAGCATGTAAGGCCAGCTCCCCTAAGAAGCCTGTGCTCGGTTCTGGAGGGTGGCACAAGTGGGAGATTGGGGCGGTTGTTGTTTTTTTGTTTTAGTAAAGAATTGTTTAATTGTGGCCAGACATCAGCCAGAAAGCATAACAGTTAGCATTTCAGCCATTTTTTAGTCTGTGGTTCAGAAGTGTTTAGTGCATGCACATTATGTAACCAATCTCCAGAACTTTTTTATCTTGCAAAACTGAAACTCTGTACCCATCACACAGCTCTCCATTCTCCCTTTCCCCTGCCCCTAGAAACCACTATTCAGCTTTCTGTCTCTATGGATTGGACTACTCTAGGTACCTCATGTAAGTGGAATATACAGTATTTGACTGGCTTATTTTTTCAAATATAATTTTTATTGATTTCAGAGAGGAAGGGAGAGGAAGAGAGGGATAGAAACATCAATGATGAGAGAGAATCATTGATCGGCTACCTTCTGCAAGCCTCCTACTGGGGATCGAGCCTGCAACCTGGGCATGTGCCCTTGACTGGAATCCAACCCAGGACCTTTCAGTCTGCAGGCCGAGGCTCTATCCACTGAGCCAAACTGACTAGGGCGACTGGCTTATTTAATTTCGCATAATGTCCTCAAGGTTTATCCCTGTTGCAGCCTGGGTCAGAATGTCCTTTTTAAAGGCTTATAATATTCCATTGTCTGTATATGCCACATCACGTTCACCCACTTACCCATCGATGGACACTTGGGTTGCTTCCATATTTTGGCTCTTGTGAATAATGCTGCTGTGAACATGGTGGGGAAATCGGTTTTGATGGTGGGAACCTGGGAGCTTAGCAGAATTCACATAAAGTAGGACCGAGGTAGATCCCGGAGCAAACCTTGTGTTCTCGAGAGCAGTGTAAGGCTCGGGGTACCCTCCTCTGAGATAGGCTGTGGTTAGAGGGAGGGAGGGTGTCCTGGGACAGAGGCAGTGTCTCCATGTTTCAGGGAGAGGGTCCAGAAGGAAGAGGAATGCCAAACTTCATTTTTATCCTCACAATTTGTCCAGTCCTGGCTCCGACTTCACACTTTGTTGACCACTCTTCGGAACTCTTGTCAGGGTCACGAGAGGTGACCCCCGAACTCTAGTATTGTATTGATTACTTGAGGAGAGATCTTTACTCATTCCTCAAGACCCACCTCTTTCCTCTGCTGAGCCTTCCATCAAAGCTCTCCCAGCAGCTGTTGGCCACCCAGGCCCCCTCACCTCCACCCCAGCAGAGCTCTGTCTCCCTCCTCCGCCACGACCCAGCCCCAATTACACTCTTTTTTATTTTATTTTATTTTATTTTATTTTATTTTATTTTATTTTATTTTATTGCCAGAATTGCCTATATCAGAGTCGGTAACTTATCTGTTTATCTGTTGTCTACGCCAGACTGAGGTTTGGAGTCAGCCTTATGCTAAGTGCCTAGCTCTGTTCCTGGCACTGAAGAGGTTCAATGTGGCTTTGTTTGAAGGTAGAAAAGAAGGGTTGCACTGATTAAACGAGGGGTCCTCAGTGATGCCCAGCATCAGTAGCCTGTGAGCTAGAGGCTGAGCCAAATAGAAGAAGAGTTTCCAGGGGACTTTGAAATGGCTGCCGAAGACAAGGGAATTGCTTGTTGGAACTGGGTGACCCAGGAGCAGGTTTCAAGGTGCAGTAGATCAATACTGCTCCTTCCCAGGAAACAAACAGAATTGATGCCAGCTGCCCCAGCTCTCCGAGCAGATCTGAAAGCCATGGGCCCATGGATGGACGTTCCATGCTGATTTTGTACACTGCAGCAATGTGTCCCCGCTTGGGAAACTGGAAGACACTTTATTGTATTTTATACCTCAGTTGTACCTGGGCCACTGAAGGCCTCATAGCTAAGTACATAGCAGCAGAAGAACATGCAATTGAAGGGTTGAGAGAGTCCTGAGATATTGGGGCTGACTTTCTTGCTACCATTCCCTAGTCCTCTACCCACAGCAGACATTGCCCATTGACATCCACACGCTGGCTTGCCGAGCAGCGATGCAGCCTCAAAATGTTCTCACAGTGTTTCAGACTGCCCCTGCCAAACATTCATGGCTGGGACTTAATTGTAAAACCTTTGCCTCTCCTGAGCTAATCCAATATACCTTATTCGGGTAAGGCTCCTTTCTATGGCTTTCTGGAGCCAATTCATTGTTGAATAGCTGGAATTGTTAAATCTCCAATTCAATGAAAACACATTGTTTTTCTACTCAGGAAAGGGCGGGGCTAAGTGTTAAGAAGGTGTTTCCTTAAGCAGGTCAGAAATCTGCTCCATGTCATTTCTCCCATTGGTCCCCCACCTGCCTTCTGGACAGCACATAGTAAGGTTCTCCCTATGTCCTGTGACAGCTCTTTCACTACCTGAAGATGGCTGTTGTGCCTCCAATACTCCCACCCTCCCACCTTAGTCTTTCTTTTTTTCCAGGGGAAATCTAAGTGTTTTCAGCCATTTCTTAATAGTATTTTGTTTGTAGACCTCTCAACTCTCTGGTTAGCCTCCTGTAGCCATGCCCCAATTTTTCTACATTCCTCTTAAATTGTGTGGCCCCGTATGTGCACAGTACTTTATTTGTGATCCTACTCATTCAGAGTACAAGCCAACACAAAGGGTCATTCAGGTGAGTCTTGGGAGGTAAGAAAGAGTTCACCAAGTTGACAAGGTGCATCAGGGTGCCTCTAGGCAGGGAGAACCTCTATGAAAGTGTGACCATGACTTTTTGGGGTAGAGCATGCAAACACTTGTATGGACTAAGTTCTATTATTTTTTTCATGACTTAACATTATTCTTAGAATTATAAAGGCTGAGAGTTCCAAAGCTCCTTAAAAGGCACAAACATCCATCTGATGATTAAGTTGCCAGCTACAGCATTCCTTGTGAAAGATCGGAGGTCTCATTATAATATTGGTCATTTTCAGAGTTATTCTAGGCATTGCGTGTGCCAGTAGACATGAGTTCTCCATAGAAGTAACCAAGGTGGGAGAGACAAGGACAAATAAACTCAGATTTCTGTTTTCAAGAAGAATACACTCTAATGCAGGGGTGGGCAAACTTTTTGACTCGAGGGCCACAATGGGTTCTTAAACTGGACTGGAGGGCCGGAACAAAAGCATGGATGGAGTTGTTTGTGTGAACTAATATAAATTCAAAGTAAAGGAGCGGAGGGGAGAGCAAGAGAACCGAATAGAACAGCCGGATCCGGCCCGCGGGCCGTAGTTTGCCCAAGGCTGCTCTAATGGGTGGAGGGTGCACACAAAAAGTAAAACAAATGGTATAATAGAAGATGGGCTAAATATTGTGGAATTATAGAAAGAAAGGTAATATTTCCAATGAAGAGAGCAGAGATGGCTTATCCTGTGTCTAGACAACAGCCAGAGATATCTCTCTAAAAACCAAAGCAGATCACATTACTCTCTTGCTCAAAGCCTTCCTCCGAGACTTCCCAGCACACTCAGAAATAAACCCAAAGTCCTTACAGTGACACGTAGGCACCTGGCCACCTCTCATGGTTCACATGAACTCTTGCACTTTATTTTATATATACATATATATTATATGTATATATAGTATATATTTCAGAGAGGAAGGGAGAGGGAAAAAGGGATAGAAACATCAATGATGAGAGAAAATCATTGATTGGCTGCCTCCTGCACCCCCCCACACACACACACACTAGGGATTGAGCCTGCAACCGGGGCATGTGCTCTTGATCGGAATCGAACCCGGGACCCTTCAGTCCACAGGCCGATGCTTTATCCACTGAGCCAAACCAGCTAAGGCTGTACTTTCCACTCTGATCATACAGACCTCCTTGCTGTCCCTTCAACCTGCAGGTTCCTACCTTAGGCCTATTAGGCTGGGTGCATTTCCTCAGGCCTCCCATGTCTTGTTCCCTCACTTCATTCAGTCTCTGCTTAAATGTCAGCTTTACAGAGAGACCTAAAATCTACCCCAGCCTTGATTCGTCACTTGCTATCCTCTTACCCTGCCTTATTTAATAACATTCGTTACTGCCTGAAATTATCTTTATTAATTGACAGTCTCCTGGTAGAATGCAAGCTCTATGAAGGCATGGGTTTCATCTGTTTTGTTCCTGTTGTATCCCCAGTGCCAAGAATAGGGCCCTTGGCACATAATAGATACCAAATAAACATCTGTGGACTGAATTGGTGAGTTAATCTTCTTGACAGCCTATTCTAAAATTATAGCTGATATTAACATTTGGTGTACTTGACTATATTTTATAGAAATAAGCCTAATCTCTTTGAAAATGAGGCCAAATTTGGTATTTCCTACTTTTCATGATTTCTCAAAGATTTTTGACTGTGGGTCTGAGGTCTGCAAATTCTTTCAGCTGTCTGGGGGATTTTCCACCTAGGTCTAGGGACCTAGAAAAATTGCATGCACAGAGGACTTATATCCAGCATAAGAGTTACATTCTCAAGTCAGCATTGAAAGCTAAAAGTGACATGTCCCCAAAATTGTCCTTGAATATCCTTAGCATGGCAGCAAATCACTGATTCTTAATTGTGCATCCAAGGAATTGGTTTATTTGCATTAGGAGCCCCGCAGTATGAAAAATAAGGATCTCTGAACACCCAACTCACTCTTAGCTGCCTAGCTGCTCTTCCTATAGGGGGCGTTTGGGAACTGACTCTAATGAGTACTGGAGCCAGACTAATTTTGAATCCTGGCTCCACCACTTACTTACTAATTACAGGCAGTTACTCAATCTCTCTATGCACCAGCTTCTTCATCTGTAAAGTGGGATCATAATAGTACCTGCCTCATGGGGTTATATTGAGGACCAAATTTATAAATTCATGAAGGTCCTTCGACTAGCACGTGGCACATAATAAGTATTTGCATTACTATTACCAATTATTTTATTATCTCCCATCTCATGTTCACACTGGGGCATATGCTCAGTGGGTGGAAAGGCAGGCAGAATGCTCTAGACTACTTAAATTGTAACTGCTTGCTCATTCTCTCTCACTCTCTTTGTTTCTGTCTTTCCCAAATGCCAATGGTAGAATGTATGACCTCACTGTAAATTGCTGAGGTCCTTTCCTCCTGCTGGAAAGAATTCCAGCTATTCATCCTTCTATGATTGGCATACAATTTCTAGTTTGAACACCTTTGTAGAGATTGAAGAAGGTGTGAAAACAAGCATGGAATAGTTTGACCTCCTCGTCTGTGTACACACACATTGCCACACCTTCCATAGACAGTGGGGTTAGCCTTACTTGACGTTCTTCCCCAGACATCACTGCTGAGTCCCTCGGGTTGCTTTTAGCTTTTCCTGGAGCCCTGGCTTCTCTGGCTTCAGCTTTTTGGACACTGTTCTTACAGATTCATATGCTTCCCTTTTTTCAGTACCAAGAAAGAAAAAAACGTCGGAAGAAAGGCAACACTGCAGAAAATTCATGAAATATAGCCAGCCAGTTTTGTTTTTTTTTAATGTGAAGAACAGAAAAGAGAGGAGGCCTGAGGAGTTGGCATGAGGAGAAAGGAGCATTTGTTGTTATATACGGCAGAAGCGGCTGTCCTGCCCGCAGTGATGAATTTCCTGAGGCCAGAGCTGCAGGAGACGTGCACGGAGCAGTCCGCCCGAGATGCCAGCTCACTGCCAGGGTGTGCAGGCAACTTTTGACCACACCTGGAAAGTTCAGGTATTACAGGTATTTTTTTTTCTCCTACATCCTGGGACAGAATTCCTTAGTTCTGAGCTGATATTGAGAACAGTGAGCGAATCCTTCTAGAACAGTGGTCGGCAAACTGCGGTTCACGAGCCGCGGTTTGCTGCTCTGTTGACTAATGAGTTTGCCGACCACTGACCTAGACTCTTGATTCCAATAATTACAGGCTGTTGTTGTTCCTTGTGATTAAGCCCCTATCCCAGTGGTTGGCAAACTCATTAGTCAACAGAGCGGCAAACCGCGGCTTGCGAGCCACATGTGGCTTGTGAGCCGCAGTTTGCCGACCACTATTCTAGAAGAACTCAGCAAGTGCCAGATATTATTACTATCATCCTTGGGCTCAATACTCCATTCATTCATTCATCCAACAAATATTTACTGAGCTCTTATGTTCCAGGTAAGATGCAAAACTTGAGGATAAAAAGATGAGGTAGGCACAGTCTCTTCCCTTAAGTTGCTTATGTCTAGTGAGAATGAGAGGCACAAACAGATAACTCACCTGCAGCAGGGCAAGTGCAGTGTCTCAGGCTGGGGGCCTCAGGAGCAGTCCCCAGGCAGTGACCCTAGGAGGTGCCAGGAGAGGGCTGAGAAGCTGAGACAGAGAAGAAGGAAAAGAAACCAAAACAGAGTGTGTTAATGAGCAGGTGATTGCTGTGTGCAGCTGGAGCTCCGTCCCATTGGGGATTGCTCAGAGCAAGTGCAGAAGCTGTCTCAGTTCTGTCTCATCTGAGGGTGAGAATCTGAGAACTGCCCATGAACTCCCACCTTCTGGCCTGCCCTGAGGTCTGGCCGACCATTTGCATGGCCATAGGCAGTAGAAAGCCATAGTTGTGTAGGAAATGTTGATGCCAAAGGATGTAGGCAGAACACTGGCAGTGTCTATTACATGCACTCATAGGAACAAGCACAGAGCACTACGGGGGCCCCAAGGGGGAGCTCCCAGCTCAACTTGGCTGGGTACAAGAAGCCTATCTGGAAGAGGGGATGGTTGAGCAGTGTCCTATGGGATGCCTTACACCAGAAATGTTTAGCAGTGGCACAGGTTGATGTCTGGCCACACTAAAGATTTTGAACTGAGCATTTGGCTAAAGTTAAATCAATTTCTACCTAGCACCCTGCCTATATGGTTTTGGAGGATGAGAGCAGGATAAGAATTCAAATGGCTGCCATCCTCACAGTGCTGTCTTCTGCAGAATTGAGAAATGAGAGAGGGAACAGCAAGCAGTGAAATGATGTTTGCTTTTTTTGTGAAGAAAAAAAAAGTTCAAGGGCTTTTCTGGGTTCATCTAAAACCTACCCCAGGTTTCTGTCTTTTGTGGGTTAGGTGCTTCCTCAGAACATCCTTCCTTCCAGAGCTGCCATCCACAGCCCTGCCCAACCCCCACATGCTCGCTGCACTCACTGCTCCTTCATCAGCACCACCTCCCAATTAGACCAAGGATGTGGCAATCGGGCTGCCCAGAATTGCTCTCCCCACCTTCAGCTTGCCCTGAGCAGAGTTCAGATTGCACATTTCCCGACACTCAGAAAGACCCATTAATATTTAGCATGTTACATTTCCAGAGCACTTTGCTAACACGAATTGATCTTTCCGGCACCCCCTTGTGAGACAGCTCAGTACTGCTGGTCCTACTAGGGACATCAGGCTTTGGAAAATAAGCTACTTAGGCAAGAGCCACTGCTGGTGAGTGATAGATCCAGATTAGAACCAGTTGATGACACCAGTTGTCTGAACCTCCAGACAGAACTCCAGAATGGCCCCAACACTCCCTCCCTGGAATAAACCCAGCCATCTGAAGATTGAAATAGAATGGGTTTGTCATCTTTAAATTTGGACCGTTTACAAACCAGTTGCCATTTTTGGAAATGCTTATTATGTACCTGGAACTGGGCACTTTACATAGAATGTATCATTGAGTTATCACTATCCTTGCCCACCTGCTGTGATGTTGCCACTATTATTATTGAATGCATCAGAAAACCGAGGCACAGAAAGATAAAGTATTTTGCTTAAAGTTGCACAGCTAGTAATTAGAAGAGCTAGTAGGATTTAATCCCAAGCTATTCATAAGGGTGGGTGGAGGGATCAGGTCAAATAGAATTACTCTTTGTGAAGTTCTTTCTATTTCCAGGTAATTCATCAGATGCTTTGCTAGATTATTTTTAGAGGTCAGGGAATTGGGGGGCGGGGGTGGGACAAGGAGAGGTGCTATCTGCAAAAGTGTTCTTGAGGAATGAGAGTGTAAACTAAAGTTATTGGTTACTTGATTTCCTCCGATTTTACCCTTGGCTCCCCATTCCCACTCCTGCTTTAAAGAACAGAGAGAGGACTAGTTCATCCAATAAATAAGTGTGGGGCCCATATGCCATGAGTGGTGCTTGGTTATGACACTTGCCATGGTGGGGTAGAGGCATACAAACAGTTATGATTTGGTGGGAGCTCTGTAACCAAGGATTATTGGGAGGAGGAGGCAGAAGTGACTCGTTAGTCTAGTGAAGTGGGGGGTGTTTTGTGGAGGCTGCACATCCTGAGGCAGGTGTTAAGGATGTCAATATCAGGGCATAGATGATGCCGTGTTGGAACCCAAGGTCCAGTTCTAGATACCTGACTGGTTCACTCAGAACTTAGCTGTGAGATTCAAATTGGCAGAAGAAGTTGCTACACTATTTTAGAGTTCTCTCTCTAGGAGTCAAGTTGTTCTCAGATCATGATGACGATGGGCATACTATCACCAAGCCTTCCCTTCAAGCAGGCATGGTGGCATTAGATAGTTTAGCTGTACAAGTCCTGACATCTAGAGATGGAAACTAGGTAGACACAGCTGATCCTCACAGCCAACTGGCCTGCAGGTCAATTCCTCCCAGTGATACCAACAACAATCAAGACTTAACTACAACAAGGCTGTACACACAGTCCACAAAGGGGTGCACCAAGAGTGTCCACCTCAGGTTAACTGGGGAGGCCGACCCACTGGGCCATATAGGAAACCTAGCACACAAAGCTACTCTACCAACTCAGCAAAGCAGTGAAAAATGGGGAGACGAAGAAACAGATCACAAACGAAAGAAATGGAGGAAAACAAATGACTGGATATAGAATTCAAAACCACGGTTATAAGGCTCTTCAAGAATATCCTAGAAAAGGCCGATAAATATAACGAGACCCTCGAAGATATGAAAAAGGACCAACTAGAAATTAAACATGCACTGACTGAAATAAAAAATATTATACAGAGACCCAACAGCAGACTAGAGGAACGCAAGAATCAAGTCAAAGATTTGAAATACAAAGAAGCAAAAGACACTCAACCGGAAAAGCAAAATAAAGAAAAAAGAATTCAAAAAGTTGAAGACAGTGTAAGAAGCCTCTGGGACAACTTCAGGCGTACCAACATCAGAATTATGGGGGTGCCAGAAGAAGAGAGAGAGCAAGATACTGAAAACCTATTGGAAGAAATAATGACAGAAAACTTCCCTGATCTGGTGAAAGAAATAGACTTACAAGTCCAGGAAGCGCACAGAACTCCAAACAAAAGGAATCCAAAGAGGACCACACCAAGAAACATCATAATTAAAATGCCAAGAGCAAAAGACAAAGAGAGAATATTAAAAGCAGCAGGAGAAAAACAGTTAATTACCTATAAGGGAGCACCCATACGATTGTCAGCTGATTTCTCAACAGAAACTATGCAGGCCAGACGGGAGTGGCAAGAAATATTCAAAGTGGTGAACAGCAAGAACCTAAACCAAGACTACTCTACCCAGCAAAGCTATTATGCAGAATGGAAGGTCAGATAAAGAGCTTCACAGATAAGAAAAAGCTAAAGGAGTTCATCACCACCAAACCAGTATTATATGAAATGCTGAAAGGTATTCTTTAAGAAGAGGAAGAAGAAAAAAGTAAAGAGAAAAATTATGAACAACAAATACATATCTATCAACAAGTGAATCTAAAATTCAAGTGAATTAAAAATTTGAGGAACAGAATAAACTGGTGAATATAATAGAATCAGGGGCATAGAAAGGGAGTGGACTGACAATTCTCGGGAGAAAGGGGTATGGGAGGTGCAAGAAGAGACTGGACAAAAATCGTACACCTATGGATGAGGACAGTGTGGGGGGAGGTAAGGGCAAAGGGTGGGGTGGGAACCGGGTGGAGGGGAGCTATGGGGGGAAAAAGGAGAAACAATTGTAATAATCTGAACAATAAAGATTTATTAAATTAAAAAATAAATTAATTAATTAAAAAAAAAGAGATGGAAACTAGTGGGGGGATATGTGTGTGTGTGGTGGTAGTATGGTGCTGGGGTGCTGGTACAACTCACAGCTGCATAAGAGCATCAGATGCTGTGACCTCACAACACAGAGAGTCAACCCAAACCATAGATGTGTCCATGCCCTCTTTAAGGTAGCTTCAACTAGAATTGAGAGAGTTCTCTGGCTCCTAATTTAGGCTTGGGGGCCTGGAGTCATTGCTGCTCATGAGTTCTCTCTCCTGCTTTTTCTGAATTAAATGGAAACTGTCCGTTGATACCTTGCCCTCCTATTGTCCTGAAAAGTCTTATAATTCCTCCAGTTGATGCCTAAGACCCATACAATTCTGGATAGTAGCACTTTATGAGGGAAGGGTCCAAATACCCAAAAGCTCAATAAAATTTGGATGCTTCTGTACTTATTGGCTGGAAATCACAAAAGCAAAGAAATTTCAAGTGAGGAGAGACCCATCAGGACCCACATTTCCAAGGGGCAGGCTCAGTTAGTCCCTCTCTCCTGGTAACATTTTCTCCTCTATCTTCCATGCCAACCGAGTAATTATGGTATCATATTGGGAGGCTATTAAAACTCTGAGGAGATTGTGAAATGTCCCCCCGCAGGGTTTTTCTCTTATATATGCCTTGTTCAAACTGTCTACTTTGAAGCTAGGCTGAGAATCATTGAACAGACAGGTGACATGGAATCCCTAAGAGTCTGAGAACCAGATATCCTCCGTTAATTATCCCAGGACTCCAAAGGGTCACACTATTAAAACAGGTGAGCTGGCATGAGAGGTGGTATAATTTAGTGGCTGAGAGCTCAGACTCTAGAGCCAGACTGTTTTGTTTCAAATCTCAGGTTTGTCACTTATTAGCTGCATAGCCTGGGGCCTCGGTTTCCTCCAGTGTAAAATGATGGTAATAACAGATTGTACCTTGTACAGTTGTGCAAGGATTGACTCATATGAAACATGTAAAGGGCTTAGCACGGTTCCCGGTACACATTAAGCACTTGTTAAATGTTAAATGCTATTGTTTATTAAAGGGAGAATCTTTTCCTCCTCTAGGGCATTTCTTTCTCCTCCTTATGTCCTTTACCCCCATGGTTGGGAGTTCAAAGGCAAAACAGCTTGCACGTGGGCATTATTCCTCCCCCTCTCCATTGCCTTAAACCAGGGGTCGGCAAACTGTGGCTCGAGAGCCACATGCGGCTCGTGAGCCGCGGTTTGCCGCTCTGTTGACTAATGAGTTTGCCAACCACTGGGATAGGGGCTTAATCACAAGGAACAACAACAGCCTGTAATTATTGGAATCAAGAGTCTAGATCAGTGGTCGGCTAACTCATTAGTCAACAGAGCGGCAAACCGTGGCTCGCGAGCCGCAGTTTGCCGACCACTGCCTTAAACCAACATATCACCATTTTTATCCAAGAGCTAAGGTCCCTTTAAGCAGCCATTCCTTATTTAGTCTATTTAAAAAAGAAAAGATCCTTTGGTTTCATGTTCCTTTATTGTATTTTTGTAAGGGACTGAGCACATATTGGATACTATGTAAATGTGAAATACTCTAACAATAGTAACCGAGACAGATGAGAAACTCAAGGAAGCAAAGTCACCATTTTGAATTTAGCGTTTTATTGATGGGCTGAGTGATTTGGGAGAGACAATGCGGCTCCAAAGCTAAAGAGCCCCACAGGGATTCAGAGGGCAAAGATTTGAATTTCAGTCACAGCAGCAGGTCTGGTGTCCCCAGGCAGGCAGCTTCCTTCCCCTGGAACTCAAATTCTCCCCATGCATACTGGGCTTAATGCCACAAAACCATCTCTCAGGGATGTTAAGCCAGGGCTGCCATATGTGGTGTGCAGACTGTGCATTGCACAAGGATGCCAGCTGCAGAAGCAAGTGGGGGCAAAATGCAGCCCAAGCTTGCTCATTGATCTGTGCACCCTGGTGATGGGCCTGTCTATCTAGAGGAAGGGGCACTTTTGTCTCATTTGCATGAAGATACTATAAGGGCTAGTAGAGGCCCTGTATGAATGAAGCAGGATGACAATGACAGAACACAGAGCTTAGCACATTGAGTGGATACCTTCACTCAACACAATTATTGAACACCTACTATGTGCCAGGCTTGTTCTAGAAGCTGCAGATAGGGAGATGAATATAAACAATTTCTGCCCTTGGATCCTCTTTCCTTCATCAGCCCATTCTCCCCTACATTCAATCATCAGCAAGTCCTGTTGGCTCTGCAAAATATTTGTCAAATCCACCCATTTTGTTTTAGCACAGCATTTTGTGTCATTATTTCTTACCTAGACTACTGCAGTAAATGGGCTCCCACTTCTACTCTGGTCCTCCAGACAAAAGCAAGAGTGATTGAAATGTAGATCGGATAACACCACCCCCCTGGTTGCTCTAATTTAATCCACAGTCCTCACCATTGCCTTAAGGTTGTGCACACCTGACTCCAATTACCTCGTCATCTGGATCACCTAATTCACACTCCTGTCATCTGTATTAAGGTTCCCCAGAGAAACCGAATCAATACTATATATATATATCCTAGATGACTGTTTTAATACATACACACACACACTACATATGTTTATCTAAATAAGATATATATATCATCTATATCCTATTATTTGTATACTAGTGGCCCAGTGCATGGATTTGTGCACATTGAAAGGAAATCAATTAGAAGAAATATTTTAATATCGCTATTCGCCCTTTCTCTATAATAGAAGTGTCAACCAAGTTCACAATCAACAATGACAGATGGAAACACACATGTGTGATTGGCCCCAGAAAGAGCTTTGTATATATAGAATAAACTTGCTTAATTAGACCTGCTTTCTTTTTCCAACCCAATGAAGCACCCCAACTTCTCTTTCAGGTAATTGTCAGCAACACAGCAGTAAATATCAACACGAAGCAAATTATTATTATAGATCACGCAGGGAGAACAAAGGGTGAAATATTTAACTGTAGCATTGTTTGACTATGCAGTGAGGAAACCTGAAGTCATTTTCAAGTTCCACCATTTCTTACTACTTTTCAGTTGGGTCAAGTTTCTAAACTTTCTAAATCTCTGTTTTCCAGCTAATGAAAAGAAAATAGGATTCCACCGAGTCTCCTATCTACCTACTTCAGGACTTCTGTGAGGATCAAATGAGATGAGGCACGAGAAAATGCTTCACAGATATTTGGTTAAAGTGTAAAATGTTTGCACCTGGCTATAAAGCAAGTCACGTTCCTGGGCTGAAGAAACTCCAAGGAGGCTAGTCAGTAGGGAGAGGAAGCCAGGCATTGCTACATGACGTCATTACCCGGCACCCACAGCCACCGTTTCTGGGCTAGGCTGGGCTGTGGGCCAGATTTTGCGCCATAGGGTCTTGGCAGTGTCAGCTGTGATTTGGTGAGCTGTTGCTCCACGGTGGTAGTGGGGCCTGTGTACCACTTGGGGAAAGCCAAATGTTGGTTTGTCGGTGCCAGGTCCGCGGTGCTGTTTCTATGTAAATGACCAGTGCACATCACGACAGCTCCTGCATTGAGTGTCTGCCCCCTGGTGGTCAGTGTGCGTCATAGCGACCAGTCGGATGGTTGGACACTTAGCATATTCGCTTTTTATATATACACATATCATATATGTTTATATGCTATATCCTATATATAGGATATATATTCTATATATGTATGTATATACAAAAGGAGATTTATTTTGAGGAATTGGCTCATGCAGGTGTGGAGGCTGAGAAGTCCCACAATCTGCTGTCTGCAAGCTGGAGGCTTAGGAAAGCCAGCGGTGTAATTCTAGTCTGAGTTTGAAGGCCTGAGAACCAGGGGAACCAATGGGATAAATCTCAGGTCAAGGATAGGTGAAGACTAACAGACAAATGTCCCAGCTCATATACACAATCAAGGAGGGATTGAATTCTCCCTTTTCCTGATTTTTATTCTATTCAGGCCCTCAGTGGATTGAATGAAGCCCACTCATATCAGAGAGGGGAGCAACCTACAGTTGACTCTTGAACAATATGGGTTTGAACTGCACTGGTCCACTTATACTTGGATTTTTAAAAAATAAACATAGATTCAGCTCTCCTTATTCCCGGGTTTCATTCTGCAGATTCAACCAACCACCAAGGATCTAAAACAGTATTTTTGATCCATGGTTGGGAATCCACAGGAAGTGGGGCTGACTGTGCATTATTCTATGCCATTTTATATAAGGGACTTAGGCACCGATAGATTTTGGTATTCTCGGGATATTCTGCAACCAATCTCCCATAGATTATGAGGGAGATGATTGTGAGACGACTGTGGATGAGTCAAAAGCTATACATGGATTTTCCATTTTACAGTGATTGGCTCCCCTAATCCTTATGTTTGTTCAAGGGTCAACTACTTTACTGATTCCACCAATTCCAAAGACAATTCCATCTGCAAACATCCCCAAAGACACACCCAGAAATAATGTTTAATCTGGGCATGCTGTGGCCCAGTCAGGTGGACACCACATAAATTTAATGATCACACCATGCCAGCAAAACTGACCATTCTGTCCTTCAAACAACCTAGCTCTTTCTTTGTATAGTCTGATCCATTTGGCTAGAACACTTACCCCCTGGTTCTCCTCTTGACTATCTCTTTCTCATCCTTTGTTGCTCAGTGGAAAGATCACTGCCTCAGAGAGCTTCCTGGACCACCTTGTTAAAGTAGTCAATCACCACTCATTGCCAGGATGTTCTATCACAAAGCAGCCAGGCTGAATTTGTACGTATAGAGTTCTCTGTTTATTTTCTGTCTTATCTGCTAGATTGTAAGCTCCATAACACTAAGAACTATGCTTGTTTGTACTCCACTGTATAACTCTTAAGCATCTTGCTAGTCTCTGGCACATAGTAATTAATATCAATAAATATTTGCTAAATTAAGTTGTTGTAAGGAATTCATCTAATAGGGGATTCATTACTACAGTACAATGAAGAGATGTGTGTTATGACAAAGCCAGTGGTGCCCTGGCAAACTGACACTCAAAAAAAAAAAAGCCCTAATTTGTCATTTGCTGATTTCCATGGTGGTATGAATAATCCCATCACAGCTGATTTCAAGCCACCAAAGGTTTAAGAACTGAATTGCAAAATTCCTGAGAGCTTAAATTGGCTTTTCAAAGTTGATACGAGCTGGCTCTGGCATATCAATGAGAGAAAGGTCAGCATGGGTCCAATGAGTACCCAGGAAAGAGGCAATAGTTCATCCTGGGGGAGCTCAGCAAAGACTTCCTGGAGGAGGTAATACTTGATCCGTGTTTTGGATGATGGGTGTGTTGGCTCACGCCCTATACCACTTAAACTGGCTAATGTAACCCTGTTCTCAGTAGCCCAAATTCAACCGTTCTTGACTCCCCTACTCAGCTCACTTTTGCTGGGCTGGGAGTTATCACCTGACTCAGTCCAATCCTTCTATATGGCAGGTGTTCTACTGGGTTTGCTTTGAATCCAACAGAGGAGAATGATATAGAGTATACTTAATCACGGGAGAAAGGGAAGGGTTTTCCAAACAGAGGGACAGCTTGTGCTAAAGTGAGAGAGTGAATGCAATACAGCAGTTTGGTAAATCTAGATGTATAAGGGTGGGAGTGGAAGGAGATTAGCTCCTGGCAGGCTATGTTGATAGGCTGAGGAACATAAACCGATTCCCAGCCTGGGCAGAGAAAGAGGGAAAGAGACTGCTTACTCTTCCTATATAATTCTTACCACAGCTGGTAATTGTGAGTTTTTGTTGTTATTGCTGGGTCTCATTTTTGGTATGGAGTCATTTGATTAATATCTGTCTCTTCCAAGAGACTGTAAACTCCACAAGGGCAGGGACTGCCTTGCTTGCTGTTTTTAAGCAGCAAAAATACAACCTTGTTGAATAATTGAATCATCTGGGGAATTTTTGAAAAAAAAATTCCTCACAATAGGGTGTGCTATAATCTTTCTCTGAACCTTCCAACCACAATATGGGGGGTGGGAAATAGTAGGGCTGACTTCCATAGTTGCAAAAGCCACCCCAAAGGATTCACCCCTGTTTCCCTTCTCCAAACTTAATCAAGTGGATCCTTCAAAAGATTTTACCCAAAAGGTGACAAGAGTAAAATTTTCCTTTGCTTATATGGGCTTCATGGTAGTAGGGAAGATTGGATAGAAGTGCTGAGAACTGAGACTAGTGGGGAAGACCATGAGTAATCAAGTAAGAAATAATGCAGGTCTGAGTCAAATCACGGGCAGTGGGTGTGAAGAGGGAAGGGTGTCAAGGGATACTTGGGAGATAGATTTGGTGACTATTTGGGCATAGGTGGTAGAGGAAGTGAGAGAGGGAGGAATCTAGGTTGAAGGTTGGAGTTTCACTTTTGAAATGTCTGTGGGACATGGATGAGGAGGGCGTCAGTCTATGAAGTTGGGAATACAAACAACAAACTCCAGAGAGGAGGGGCAGGAGCCTCTCCTCCCCCAGAGCAATACCAAGAACTCTGGAGAACACTAATGTCTGAGGTGGGTTAGAAAAACAATTCTTGGAGCCTGAGCGGAAGAAGGAAAACCTGACTAGTGTCAGAAAATAAGTGAAAAAGAATGTCCAACAGCGTCAAATGGTGCCTAACGCTTAAGTTAAAGGACCTGAAACTATCTCCGATGAATTTGGCAACAAGGCACTGAAGGCAACAAGGGCATTTTCTGTGGAAGCAGAGGACGAAGGAGGAAACGGAGACAGCGAATTTAGACTACATTTTTCAAGAAACCTGGCTGTGCAGAGGAGGGATGGTATGATTGAGTGGGATGTGAAGAGATTAGAGTACATTTGTAGCGGAGGGGAAGGGGTAAGAGCTGAGCGTAAGCACCTTCCCCACCTCATCATTTTGCTAGCCCCTCCCCTCACGTGACCCGTGGCAGCAGCCGGCCCCGGACTACAGCCCCCAGAAGGCCTTTCGGCGCTGCGGGGCGGAGTCGAGGCCTGGCGCTCGCCCCCGAGGCGCCGACGGAAGAGCCAGAGCTTCGAGGAGGCGGCGGAAGCGGAGAACGACGGCGCGCCCGGTAACGAGCTGCCCCGAGTCCCTATCCCTCCCTCCCCCTGTCCCTCCTTCCCTCTACACCCTGAGCTGGGGCTCGTGGCGTTCCCTTCTCCCCTCACACCTGGGACGGGAGTTCCTTTTTCTTTAGTTTGCTACCGGTATTTTTTCTCACGTGACACGCAGGGCGGGACCCCGCCTGGGGCGGAGGTTACTGGGCAGCTCCCGCCCTTCGACCCCTGAGGGACTTGGGTTGCGGGGGATCCTACCGTCCTACCGAGGCCCTTTTGCTCTGCTTGGGGCTGTGTGCCCGCTGAGGGCCCTCCCCCCAAAACTCCCTGTAGAGGGGGCGTTCTTTTCTGGGTTTCAACAGGTACTGAGTGGGTCCGTGGCGACTCGGGGGTCCGGGGCTGTGGGCCGCAGAGGCCGTCCGGAGAGGACCCCGGGCTGTGAGTGGTTTCCGGGGTGCGAGCCTTTGGAGTGAGTCCACTCCCTCTGCTGCCCGGGAGCCGTGGGCTATGGGCTGGGAGTGAGCAGTCGGTGCGGGAGGAGGCACTTCCTGGTTCTCTTGGGAGGCCCTCGGGACACCCAGTGTCGGATCACTAGTTTTCCTTCTGAGTAAAGCCACCTCTCGGAGTTGCGTAAGGGAGGAATCCCAGGATGTGGAGTCCGAGGTCCTGGGGAGGAGTCTAGGTCTTCCTCTTGCTGGGCCTGTGGTCTTTTGTAGCCCGTTTCCCGCAGCCTCGGCTCGGCTTCCCTCTGTGGAAAACGGGGACAATAGTCTTTGGCCTGCCCGCCTTCCAGTGTGAGGAAGCCTGTTTCACACATGACCGTAGCCTTCCGTCGTAAGTTCAGGTCAGTTGCATTTTAAAGTCACATTCGTGTTTTTTCCTAAACTTGAACTTGGTCATGCTGTTGATGAAGATGAACTGAGTTAATAAACAGGTGGCAAGTGCCTTTAGAAATGAAGATGAGCCGTACAGATGTGCTTATGCCATGTTCCCGGGCAAGAGGTGGTTTCAGGGCCCTGTCGGTCACCTGTGGAGTCTGGATTTTAAGGTCCATCAGAATTTGGACACTTCCCTCCCCCCAACACAGACACACCTGTCTCCCCGCCTTGTTCTGTTGTAACATTATTTCAGGTACAAGTGTCTCAGGTGCAGGTGTCTTCAGCAGGTCTTGTGTCTTTCTCCCCGCTTTCAGAGACTACCAGTGCTAAGCCCGCTCTGATCCTTACACAAGCCCCGTGACCTGGGGAGCATACCAGCTCACGTGAGAGGGTTATGTTCACCTATCCTAGGTACATGTGCCGGGCGCCTGTTTTTCCTCAGAGTTAGAATTCAGAATGTAAACAGCCAATATTCTAATTTGTTTCTTTTTCTGGCAGTTAAGCTCTGAGACTCGAAGCAGGTGGCTTTTGGTCTCAGTTTTCTTCCCCTTTTAGAGAATGGGGATTTTATAATAAAATTTTTATGGGCTTGGAGCAGTAGTAGTTAGGTAACCTTAACTTGTATTTATTCTGAAGTAATTGGTTGAAAACTATTTGAACGTGGTTCAGAAAAACAAAGAGGTTGGCAGTGCAGGGAATTAGTTGAATGTACAAAGTCGAACCAATTTGAGTTCAGGTCCTGATGTTGTGACTTATATTTATGACTTTTGGCAAATTGATCTCTAAGATTGTTTACCAGTCTCTAAAATGGAGATACTAGTAATAGCGTTTACCTCGCAAGGTGTCTATAAACATTAAATGAGATATGAATATAAAGAGCTTAGTAGTGCCTGGAGTAAGTGCTCATTCTTTTGCTATTGTAACTGATGACAATGATGATGATAAAACATAACTTTAGTATTTTCTTGAGATCCCTTTTTTTTATTTTTAAAGTGAGGATAGCTATCCTTAACCCATAAACTTAAAATACTGTAACCAAGTTCTCAGATTGCAGGTATGTTTTTTTTAAGCAGTTGCATTTTATGTAAAGACTAGAGGCCTGGTGCACAAAAATTTGTGCAGGGGTGGGGGAAACGGACCCTCAGCCTGGCCTGCCCCCTCTCACAGTCTGGGAGCCCTCAGGGGATGTCCTATTGACTGCTAAGCCACAGTCTGGCCTCCCTCTGAAGGAGGCCACCAGGCCGATCAGGGGAAGGCACCACCCCCATCACCCTGCTGCTGCTGCCACTGCTGGCCACTGCAGCTGCCGGCCCTCCTCGGCCCTCACAGCCACTGCGGCTTTGTCCGGTAGGACATCTGGAAGGACGTCCAGAAGATGTCCGGTCTATCCAGTCTAATTAGCATATTACCCTTTTATTAGTATAGATTATATTATGCTGCTTTTCTCTTTTGGAGGTTTCCAAAATGCTCTTGTGAAAAGATTTTTGGGATGTGATGTTCATTTATAACCCGTAGTAAGAATGTAGTTTTCTGTCTGCACCTAGTAGATTTTAGCAGAACAATGATCTGTGTACGACTTAGATGTTGACCATTAATTGACTAGGACAGACTTTTACTAGTATAAGAGCATTTTTTTGTCTTGCCTTCCTCCCCAACTTTTTTTTTTTTAAGCCAGACTAATTGACTTTAAAAGTTCATCTTTAGGGTCCTGAAGACTGTTGACATCATTTTTTCTTTTTTGAATGTAAAGCTTTTTAAAATTATAGTTGACATACAATATTATATTAGTTGACATACAACATAATGTTTTGACATTTATATACCTTACAAGGTGATCACCAGGAAAAGTCCAGTAACCATCTGTCATACAAAGTTTTGTGATGTTATTGACAACTTTTCTTCCCCTTGACTTATTTATGTTATAACTACAAGTTTGTATCTCTTAATCTTCTATATCTTTTTGCCCATCCCCTCACCCCTTTGGCAATTATCAGTTTTTCTCTACCTATGAGTCTGTTCATTTGTTTAGTTTTTTAGTTTCCACATATACCGGTAAGTGAAATGATACAGTTTTTGTCTTTCTTTGACTTATTTCACTTAGCATAACACCCTCTAGGTCTGTACATGTTTTGGCAAATGGCAAGATTTCATTCTTTTTCATGGCTGAATAATATTCCTGTGTCTGTGTGTATCCACTTCTTTATCCATTTATCTATTGATGAACACCTAGGTTGCTTCCATATCATGGTTATTGTAAGTAATGCTGCAGTGAACATAGAGGTGCATATATCTTTTTGAGTTAGAGTTTTGTTTTCAGATAAGTGCCCAGAAGTGGAATTGCTGGGTCCTCATTTGTCTCTTATTATAGCCTTTGTTTTAAAGCAGGGTGGGAAACCTTTTTTCTGCCAAGGGCCATCTGGATATTTATAACATCATTCTGGGGCCATACAAAATTATCAACTTAAAAATTAGCCTGCTATATTTGGTCAAACATTTAATTAATTCACCCCTGATGCCTTGGCAGAGCCAGACCAAATGATTTTATGGGCCTTAGAATAAGGCCCGTGGACTGAATGTTCTCCACCCGTTTTAAAGTCTAATTTGTCTGATATAATTACTTCTTCCCAGCTTTTGTTTGTTTGTTTGTTTCCATTTTAATGAATTATTTTTTTACATCCTTTTACTTTCAGTCTGTTTGTGTCTTTCGACCTGAAATGAGGTCTTGGTTTTGGGTTTGCTTTTTATCCATTCAGGGGTGACTTCATTTTTTGAAGGCGGAAATTCTTGGTGACTGAGGCTGATGGTGGCATTGGTTTGTGTGTATTTGCAAGGAGTGAGAATTTAGAGATACTAGGAGAAAAACCTAATAGGGAAAACTGACTTGTTGGTCAAAGCAGAGTCTTATGGTTAAGAAATGAAATGTTTATTTTAAATTCTTTTTTCATCCTGTTGACTGCAAGATGTTAGTAGACTCAGATGTTTAGGAAATGTTTTCTTACTCTCTTTTTTGATGTGATATTCCCTGGCTCTGCTTTGTCACTTTCATTCTTATTCATGAATCAGCAAGATATTTTTTCACTCCAGATTTGTATACAAATATGTAAGTGATCACTTTAATTAAAATCTACTTTGTGTGCTGTAATGTGTTTTTCTTTTGTGTTTTAAATATTTTTTTGACTCTTCTTTTACTTAAAAGAAGTTTTTGGAAGGTAGACACATTCTCAGTTAAAGCATCTAAGTGTACATAGTGAAGCTCAGTTAGTGATGACTGTGCTGAATAGTTCTGAATAAGAACATTTTGTGGATTGTCCTATGTCCCTAAGGCATGCTCTGGAGAGACAGTATGGTATTGTGGAAATAACATAAGTTTTGGAGTCAGACTGATCAAGGTTTGAAGCTAGGCTCTGCTGTTTACTATTTTGTGACTTTGGTTCCTATAATCATTCTGAGTTCATTTTCTCATGATCTGTAAAACGGATAATAATACCAACCTGCATGACTGAAAAATTTAGACATTGTTTGAACTCTACATCTAGCCAGGCTTAGATAGATGGTGGTGTTACTATTTTCAGTTTTTATTGTATTTTTCGGATAGTTATGAATTTTGGTGATACATCTATATCCATTCCCTCAGTGCTTTACTTGATCAGTGTATTTTTCTTCCCTCAGCCAAGGTTAAGGTTGTTGATCATGACCATGGAACCCTGAAACACAGCAAAGCTAATTGGCCAACATGTTTGAAACTGTGACCCTGTCCTCATTAGCTCCTATTAACTAACCATTCACAAAATATCTCACCAGAATGAATAAGACTGCTATGTGGTTGATTCGGCATTCATGCGCTCATTAGACATAATAGAAGTAAATGAGCGAATACTGAAAGTAAAAGTATATATTTTTAATTACAAACCTGTAGAAATATAGGACTAGCCCTCACATTATGTATAAAACTGGTGACTTGCAGGATGACATTGAAAACCACTAGCCTGAACTATAATTTAGACATTACTTTTAGCTGTTGAAATGTATTTGTTGCAGACTTCCCACTCATTGGAAAAATGAGAAGAAATGGAACTAGACTATTCATGTCTTGAAAGAGAACCCTACTCCTATGCCATCAACCACAAAATGTACTCTTAGTGGGGAAAACAGAGTTCTCCACTGATGTGCCCGGCAGGATGGACGAAGCCTGGGTAACTCCAAAGAGCTTATTGAATTACAGAGAAATTCCAGTTGTCAGAGCTTTAGATAGAAGAGAAGTTATAGGGTGTTGCTCAGCAGCAGTAAGACTGAATTTGGAGAGGATTTTCTCCTCAATAAAACATGGGCCAGTTGCTCCCAGTTCATGGTGTGCATTTTTCACCGTCTTTTGCTAGCCTTCTGTATAGTTTTCCATTCTTCAAATTCACTCTTCAGTTTTATAAATATTTGTTGTCCTTCCTGTATCTTTTTTTAACGTCAAACACAGTTGGTTTCTGACGAGGGCTGAAAATATGGAAGAAGAGATGCACTGTTGGAAACAGCAGGTTCTGGTATCTAGTAAGGTTCCCAAGTAACAGGTTAACCTGTGAATATGATGGTATGGTTTTCTGGAATAGTCAAATGGCTCATAGTTCATAGCCATTTTACTTGGTGTAGAGGCAGAAATATGGGCAAAAGATTTGTTGCACTCCTTAATATGTAATTTGCCTCTTAGAGAAGAATATATGTAATGTTAATAATTGGCTTGCAGTTGGGCTGTTTCAAGTTATTTCCCACCATAAAAGTGTATGTCTTGAGTTGAGGATTTTTTGGGGCAGAATCCAGAGATAATATTCTCATTAACAACATCTAACAGCTATCATTTATGCAGATTACGTGCCAAATACCGTGCTTAACACCTCTTTTTTCCTGTTTAATTTATGTTGACATTATTGCAGACTACAAAATGTGCAAAAAATTTACCCAAGTACCTCAGATGTTAACACTTTCTGTCTCTTTCGTGTGTGTGTGTGTGTGTGTGTGTGTGTGTGTATGTGTGTATCTTGAACTGTTTGAGGCTAAGGTATAGAACTATTCCCTTGTATACCTAAATATTTGAGAGTGCGTTTTCTAAAAACAAGGACATTCTTTTATGTAACCACAGTGCAGTTGTCAAAACCACAAAATTAACACTGATTTAATATTACCGTGTAATCTATAGACTTGTTCAAATTTCACCCATTGTTCCAATAATGTATTTTTATAGCAAAAGAAAATTTTAGATCATGAAGTGCATTCAGTTGTCATAGCTCTTTAGTTTCCTTTAATCTCTAGCATTTCTTCAGTCTTTCTTTGTTCTTTCATGACATTGACATTGTTGAAGACTGCAGACCAGTTATTTTGTAGAATGCCTCTAATTTGGGTTTATCTGATATTTTCTCATGATTGGATTCAGGTTATCCATTTCTGGCAGGAGTACCACAGAAGTAATGTTATGACTTCATTAAGGTAATGTCTGCTAGGTTTTCTAGTGTGAAGTTACTGTTTTTTTCTTTCATAGTTTTTTTTTTTTTTTTTGGTGATAAAATATATATAACATAAAATATACCATTTAGTCATTTTTAATGGAATTAACTACATTCACATTTTGTAATTTTGAAGTATCTTTGACAAAATACTTGAGACTATAAATATATTCTGTTACTTATTGAACTTTTACTCACTAATTTTAATATCTATTAGTGATTTCTGTCTGAATCATTTTCGTGATGGTTTCTAAATGATGATTTTTTAATTCCATCATTTTCCTATGCTTATTTATAATACTACTTTATTTCATTATTTTGATGCTGTCCCTGATTTGGCCAGTGGGAACCCCTAAATTGATCTGTCTCCTTTCGGATTGCTCTTGTTATTTTAACAATTTTTTACTTTCTACCACAACAAGATGTTCTAGGCCCATCTCAGACTTTCCCAGCCCAAGCCTTAGAATGAGTTATTTTTTCAGGGATCTCTGGTTGCTTTGACTAGAGAATGGCATTGTAAGCCAGGACCTGGATTCTAGATGTCCTCATTGCTGCTGTGTGTCATTACTTCTAGGCCCTCTTAGTAGGCATCTGGGAGATATATACATATGATATATGAATATGTGTGTTTGTGACTACACCACTGATTCTAATCCAACACTACAGAATTTATTCTTGCCTTCATTTTATCTTTATAACTCCTCCTCTTAACAGATACCTAGCCCCATTCATTTTTTTACTTATTGGCTCAATTCTAGAATGTCAGAAAATAGGTTAAGAATTGCTAGCTCATACCACTATTTAAAAGACACCTAGTAGCCTGGCTGGCGTGGCTCAGTGTTTGAGCATCAACCTGTGAACCAGGAGGTCACTTTTCGATTCCCGGTCAGGGCACATGCCCAGGCTGTGGGTCGGGTCCCTGGTGTGGGGCATGCAGAAGGCAGTTGATCAATGACTCTCATCATTAATGTTCCATCTCTCTCTCCTTCTCCCTTCCTCTCTGAAGTCAAAAAAGGTATGAAATACACCTAGTAAGTAGAGTTCAATATATTTTTTAAAATATATTCCATTGATTTTCTCACAGAGAGGAAGGGAGAGGGACAGAGAGTTAGAAACATCGATGAGAGATAAATATCAATCAGCTGTCTCCTGCACACCTCCCACTGGGGATGTGCCCGCAACCAAGGTACATGCCCCTGACTGGAATCGAACCTGGGACCCTTCAGTCCGCAGGCCGACACTCCATCCACTGAGCCAAACCGGCCAGGGCAGTTCAATATTTGTTGATAGTTTTTTCCTTTAGCATAAATCTAAAGCATAACCATTTAGTCTACTAGTAAATCTCCACTGCCCAATAGGGTAGCCACTAACCACATAAATTGAAATGTGTGATAGTGTAAAATATAAACTGGATTTTGAAAACTTAGTATGAAATAAGGAATTAATATTTTAACAATGTCTTCATATTGTTTATATATTGACATGTTTAAGCTATATCAGGTAAAATAAAATATATTAATAAAGTTTTACCTACTTTTACTTAAATGCGGCCACTAGAAAATATTAAATTATTTATGTGGCTCCTATTATGTTACTTTTGGACATTATTGATATAAAAACCATGTTCAAAAGTTACTTGGATTAATTTTCTCTCCCCAATATTATTCCTTCACTTGCATGGTTATCTTAGTCATTTGAAATACAGTTCAGTTCTATTTGCATTTTAAGTTTTTCTCTTCATCCTAATGGATCTTATTTATTTTTGAGTATGTGAAACATTAATATTCTTCCAAAAGTCAGAATTGTATAAAAAATATATACTTAGAGCAGTGTCACCCTTTTTTTTAAATCTTTTCTTTTCTACCCTGTTTCCACCTACTTTCCTTATAGGTAACCAATATCATCATTCTTGAATTATCCTTCCTATGTGTTTTCCTCCCATGAATGAGGAGATACAGGTATATTTTCTTATTTTCTCTTCTTTTTTACACAAAAGGAACCATAGTACTAGTATAGATAGATACTCTTTTGTACTTTGCATTTTTCACCTAACACATTCATTGTTATTTTGAAATCCATTCAACATCAATTTATAGAGTTCACTCTCCTCCCTTCTTTTCTCCCTTGTCTTTTCCTTCCTCCTACAGTTGCATAGTACTCTATTGTGAGGATGTTAACCATTCTCTTATGCTTTTTCCAATATTTTGCATTTACACACAGTGCTGCAGTGACTAACCTTGTCCATATATATCTTTTCATATGTGGAAGTGTATGTTTGGGTAAATTCCTAAAATGGGATGATTGGGTCAAAAGTTTAAAAGCATTTATAGTTTTAAAATATTGCCAGATCTCTTGCTGTGGGGGTTGTACAAATTTGAATTCCCATTAGTAATGTATGAGAGTGTTAGTTTCCCCACAACATTACCATCAATCAGAATGTGTTATTTTATACCTTTTAATTTTTGTTAACCTTATAGGTAAGAAATGGTATCTCCATATAGTTTTAATATTCACTTCTCTTATTAGTGAGTTTGAACGTCTTTCCATATGCATAAAGGTCATCTTAATATCTTTTTTTGTGTGAATTGTCTTGTGTCTTTTTTGGTTAATCCTCACCCGAGGATATTTTTTCCATTGATCTTTGGAGGGTGGGGAGACATTGATATGAGAGAGACACATCAATTATCAATTGGTTGCCTCCCTTGGGGGCCTGGGATCAAACCTACAACCGAGGTATGTGCCCTGGACTGGGAATGGAACTCGAGACCCTTTGGTGTGCGGGCCGATGCTCTAGCCACTGAGACGCACTGGCCAGGGCTCTTATATCTTTCTATTCACTTTTCTATCAGGTTTTTGTTTTTTTTCCCTCCCTCAATTTTTAAGAATAAAAAAAATACGTTAGGGAAATTAGCTCTTTATAAATGATATATGTTACAGTTTGCCAGTTGTCTTTTGTTTGTTTAGGGTGTATGTATGTATTTGTTTAGACTTTTATGTAGTCCAATTTTTCATTGCATCAGAATTTTGGATAATATTTAGGAAACCTTCTTCTTTACCCAGGGTAAAAAGGAATTTACACATTTTCCTCTAGTTACTTGTATGATTTTAGTTATGTTTGGATCTCCGATTCATTTGGAGTTTTTTTAAATGAATATTGTGTGGACTTATAATGTTTTACAAATGTTAATTTGTTGTCCCAGCATGTTTTCTTTAAAAAGTACAATTTTGCCCTTGTGTTTTGAGATGCCACCTTTATCATATGTTAAGTTTCCATTGAATTTATTTCTGGACTTTCTGTTCTTTTGCACCAGTCTTTATTCCTGCACCATTATCACAGTTTTAATTATAGTATATCAAGGGCCAGCTTCTCAAATTTCTACTGTGTTATTGGCTATTCTTACATGTTTGTTTTTTCTGTTGAACTTCAGTAGCAGCTGTGGCCATAAAAAAGCTTGCATGTATTAGGATTGTTATTGGGATTTTGTTAAATTCATAAAATAATGAAGAGAGAACTGACATCTGGATGATGTTGAGTTGTGTTGAGTTTTCTATCTAAGAACAAGGAATATCTTTCTATTTCAAATCTATATTTGTGTCACAGGAATGTTTTAAAATTTTCTTTTTATTGGTTTTGTACACTTCCCGTTAAATTTGCCATTTAAAAAACTTATTAACATGTTTTATAGATCTTTATGTCAATATTTGTAGAGCTACTTTATTCTGTTTAATGTTTGTTTTGTTTTCCATGATATAGATGTACCATAATTTATTTACTCTGGCCCATATAGATGGACATTAAAGTTGTGTATAATTTTTCATTCTATGTAATTTTTCAGTCTGTATTCACCAAAACAGGATCTTACTGCTTTTTTAAAAAACCTTTTCCAGTTTGAAGGACAATAAAGAACATATTTATTATTTCTTTGCTAACTGATGATGCTTATTTTTTATCCATCTATTCAAATTTCCATTCAGCATATTCTTACTGAGCATCCACTATGTGCCATCCTATAAGAACTATAGTAATCCCTGGAAGTTGAATGTCTTTTTGATCATTTGTATTATTTTGTTTTGTACTCTTCTTTTTTTTTTTAATGTCAGTTAATTGGTGTTTCTGCCCCCTCAGACCAGTTCTCAGAAGACTGAGAATGAAAGATAACATTTCTTTATTCTGTTTTGTTGATGAGTTTCTAAAAAGTACTTCGTGTGTGTATTTTTCTTGCACAATCTGTGGTAAATCTCTGGGTTAAACTCTTAGTATTCATGAAATGAGATAATGTAAGTTAAGTGCACAGACAAGTGTCAAAGAAATGATTACACATTTTAATAAAAATGACTTTTATTATTATTATTTTCCAGGTGAGGCTGCTGCGTCTATCAGAAAGGAATTTTTGTACCATTTTTCTTCAGACAGAGTCTATCTATTTGTTGTAGAGCAGGGGTGGGGAACATCCAGCCCATGAGCCGAATAAGGCCCTTGAAATCATTTGGTTTGGCCCTGCCAAGGCAACTGCAGGCAGGACTCGAAATTCAATAGATCTAGGAGCTTTTTTATAGCAACATACGTTTATATTAAGTGAATCATAATAATGAAAAAAATTTTTTATTCTCACCAGAGGATATATTTTTTTCCCATTGATTTTTTTTGTTTTGTTTTGTTAGAGAGAGAGGGAGTGGGGGAATAGAGAGAGAGAAACATTGTTGTGAGAGAGACACATTGATATGTTGCCGCCTGTATACACCCCCAACTGGGGCCAGGATCAGGCCTGCAACCCAGGTAGTGTCCTTAACTGGGAATCGAACCTGGACCCTTCATTCCATGGGCCAGTGCTCTAACCATTGAGCAGATAGGCTGGGGCAATAATGTAAATTTTGAGGGACAAGCAAGGAACGAAGGAACATCCATTACGGGATAGACAAGACACAGAGGAATACATGAAAGCTTCTTGTCTGCTGACCTAAGCCTGTCTGCCTGTATTGTGGTGACTCAGAGGACAGTCAGTGCCAGGCAGGCTGGGAGTGTACACTTTGGGACAGTGTTAACACGAAACTATAGCGATCAGTCATGATGAGATGAGATGCTATGAGATGATTCCTCACAATGTTGAGGATCTTGCCTCTGATGATTGAAGACGATGTTGTCGATTTTTTTGTTGACACAGACAATAACTCCAATCCAACCTTTATCCACAATCAACAATCCTCCCCAAAACAGTCTCATATGAAGATTAATGAAATTACAGCAGCACACAGAAAAGACCTCAGGTGTTGATGATATGATGATACGAACATTGCATATGTTCCAAATCCAAAATGCAGGATTAGAACAGCAGTTAAAGCAAAATAATAGTGTCTATGGCAACACACACACTGGATAGTTATTAAAACTTAAGTGGTGTGACATCCTACAAATGGCGACTACAAAGAAGAGAAAAGTTGATGCAGAGCGTCGATCTTTCCAAGAGAAATGGACAAATGATTATTTTTTTATTGAAGTCAAAGGCAAACCTGTGTGCCTAGTTTGTGGCGATATGTTAGCAGTAATGGAAAAAGCCAGTCTGGAGCGTCATTACAGCTCAAAACATGCTAAACTCAGTGAATTGGGAGGCCAAATGCGTCTGGATAAAATCAATGCTCTTCAGCGGAGTTTGGAATTACAACAAGCTGCTTTCACTAAGCCTCGTTGTGACAGAGACAACGTTATTCAGACGAGTTATGTAGTGAGCGAGCTAATAGCAAAGAAGCTGAGGCCTCATGTAGAGGGAGAGTTTGTGAAAGAGTGCATGGTGGCTGCTGCAGAGTTGTTAGCACCAGACAAGGTAAAATTGTTTCAAAGTGTTAGTTTGTCTCGGAGAACTGTCTCAGATCGGATTACTGATTTAGCACAAGATATTGAAACGACATTGAAGAATTCTGCAGGAGATTTCCAATTTTTCTCTCTGGCTTGTGACGAGACAACGGACATAACAAATACTGCCCAACTGGCTATTTTTGTTCGTGGGATAACTGCAGAGTTTGACACGCGAGAGGAACTGCTGTCACTGGAAGCCATGCGTGGCACTACAAGAGGTGAGGATTTGTTTGAGAGACTTGTTTTATCAATGAAAAAATTTGAGCTAACATTTGAAAAGTTAAGTGGTCTTATTACAGATGGAGCTCCAGCAATGGTTGACTCGCAAAAAGGGTTAATTTCATTGGTTAAGAAAGAACTGAATCGTCTTAGTCTTGATCCAAGTAATTTAATTATATGCCACTGCATCATACACCAAGAAAGTCTCTGTGCACAGTCATTGCGGCTTAACAGTGTAATGTCAACAGTAGTGTCATGCATAAATTTTGTCAAAAGCAGAGGGTTTAACAGCTGCCAGTTTAAGGAGTTACTGAATGATCTTCACTCTGAGTACGGTGATCTTGTTTATAATTGTGAAGTGCGGTGGCTGAGTCACAGGAACATGCTCATGAGGTTTTATGAACTGCGGGATGAAGTCAGGCAGTTCATGGAGATGAAGGGAAAACCTGTCAGGGAACTCATTGACAGCAAGTGGCTGTGTGATCTAGCATTCATGGTGGATATTACCAACTACCTCTCAGAGTTGAACGTCAAGTTACAAGGCCCCAACCAGCTTCTCAGCACTCTGCTTTCAAAGGTGATATCATTTGAAGCTAAATTAAGGCTGTGGAAAGTGCAACTGGAAAGTAATAACACAATGCATTTCCCCACTCTGGAAGGACAAAAGCCTTCTACAACACTTGAATATGCTAGTGAATGTGCAAAACTAATTGAGGCATTTAATGAAAGATTCAAGGACGTGAAAAGTAAACAAATGGAATTGAACATCTTTGCTACACCATTCAATGTAGAACCAGCTGATGTGCCTGATAACCTACAACACGAAATCATTCAGCTGCAAAGCAATGATGGGCTGAGAGCTAGGTACAACAATGTCCCACTGCTTGAGTTCTATAAACGTTACATAAGTAACAATGAATTTCCCACTTTGAGGAGACATGCATTGAAATATGCATCTGTGTTTGGAACAACTTACTGCTGCGAGCAGTTCTTTTCAAAACTTACAATAACAAAGAGTCGATTGCGCTCCAGACTGATCTACACAAACCTGGAAAAGCAGTTGCGAGTAGCAACTTCATCAGTACCAGCTAACATCACACGCCTCACCCAAGAGAAGCAGTTTCAGCCGTCACATTAGGGGTGAGTTAATGAAATGCTTGACCAAATATAGCAGGCTAATTTTTAGGTTGATAATTGTGTATGGCCGCGAATGATGTTATAAATATCTAAATGGCCCTTGGCAGAAAAAAGGTTCCCCACCCCTGTTATAGAGTTTTATTACTCAAAAAATAAATGTCACTTATTTGGTAAGTCAATTAAGTATACTTACTGTTGGTTTCCCTTGTTAGGGCGTCATAATTGTTGGTGTTCTTTTCCCAGCCTTACAAAGTGTTCAGCATTCTGGAGAAAGGGGCTGCGCGTAGATGATTAAGGAGTCCAAAGACGAAAGATATTTTTGAAAGGCATTGGGGTCAGAGGAGCTTCAGCTGAAGGAGCTAGAAGACTCTCCTCCTTGTCTAGGACCCTGCTTTTATTCACACGATTTATCCTAAGGCAAGGTGGAGATAATACACTTCAAAGGGTAAGGTATCAAAGGGTAGACTACAGAAGCATTATCAGTTTGGGGAATAGCCTACAGCTGTTCAGGTGTTTGGCCAACAGGAGGCAATAAATGCCCTGAGCTATCTGGCAGTTAACAATCGTATTCAGGTTTGGGGGAAGTGCTGTTTAGCCGTTTCCAACAGGTAAATTACATAATGTGGCTCACCCTTGTTGAGCCCAAGTCCCATCAACCTTTTGATGAAACTCATGTAATTATTACATGCTGGAATTGGTTCTCGGCAACTTATGCATATATTTTTAGAAAAAATATTGATTTTTAGAGAGAGAGGAAGGGAGAGGGGAAGAGAGAGAGAATCATCAATGTGAGAGTGAAACATAGATAGGCTGCCTCCTGCATGCCCCCTACCAGGGGTCAAGCCTGCAATGACCAGGAATTGAACCAGCAACCTTTCCGTGCTCAGGACGACGCCCAACCAACTGAGCTACACCAGCCAGGGCTTATGCATATTTTATAGAAGGACTGTTCATTTACTCTAAATATTAGTTTGCTTATATTTTGTTTCTTCACTGTCATTTTATTTTGTAACTCATGTGAAACAAGTTTGAAGGTAGCAATTTCCTAAAAGACAGGCTCTTTGGAAGATTTTCCTGCTTCTATTCTCTGTCTTAATTTTGGTGTCTGTTGTAAAGAGAACAGGGATTGTTTAAATACTGGAATTAGTTCTCAAAGTGGGATTACTAGCTTTGCTTTCTTCAGTCTCTCTCCACTGGAAAAACGGAAAATTAATATCCATTCTTTTAAGCTCTAGCTTTCCTATAGTTCATATAGGGATCAGCAAAGGTGCAATGTTATTGTAAGGGTTAAAGCAGGGGTGGGGAACTTGTTTTCTGCCAAGGGCCTTTGGATATTTATAACATCATTCTCGGGCCATACAAAATTATCAACTTAAAAATTAGCCTGCTGTATTTGGTCAAACATTTAATTAACTCATCTCTAATGCCTTGGCAGGGCCAGATAAAATGATTTCATAGGCCTTATACAGTGGACATTCCCCACCCCTCCGTTAAAGAATAGATAATCAATTAAGTTTTTAGTAAAGTGTAATGAAGCCCTGGCCGAGTAGCTCAGTTGATTGTAGTGTTATCCCAATGTGCTGGGGTTGCAGGTTTGATTTCTGGTTGGGGTGCGTGCAGGAATCAACTGATGGATGCATGGATGGGTGGAACCACAAATCGATGTTTCTTTCTCTCCCTCTCCCTCCTCCTCCCCCTCCCCAAAACTCAATAAATAAAAGTTAAAAAACAAAAAAACAGAATGAATCTCTCCAAGAACTTGGAAATGAAAAATAGATATCTAGTGAAAGTGATTTCAGTTTTTGAATATTACTCTGTAGGTGTTATTTTCAATTAAAAAATTTTTTAAAGAAAATTTAGTAAATTGGTAGGACCTGTTATTTTGTGAGATGTTTTTCTAACCTAACCTACATCCTCTGATGATCTTTTCAGTCTATTTCAGCTTCTGACTCTCACGTGTAGACAGTAGCAACTGGGAAGCTGATGGATGTGTAGGGTGAAGGCTTTAGTGGTAGAGGGTCAGTCACAGCATCTTTCAGAAGATAATTGTCTTGTGTGCTGCTGAAGCACGTGGCAAAAAAAAAAAAAAAAGGATAGAAACTATAATGAAATGATTTGCAGAATTTTATTTTAAGTAAGGTTTTGCATAGCAATTGAGAAGTAAATGTTGATGCTGAGAGCTGACCTTAAAGTCTTCTCAGATAGAATCTAAGAATGAGGAACCATAGGTATAGATAAAGGGAAAGAAAATTCTCCTTTGTAGGGTTTTGGTAGTCTCTGCTTTTGTTAGTATCAGAAAGCTGACTTCAGATATTCTTAGATGGTTTGTATGGCTCATATGAGTAGAGGCATGGGATTTCATTGTGCATGACTCTGAAATGTCCCAGATCTCAGAGTAAACCAAGAGTTTTAATCTTGGTTATTTAAAATCTCCTTGTACCTGTCTTATTAGGAGCTTTATTTTTTTAAGAGGAAACTAATTTGCAACTGGCTATAAAGAGTGACATTGTGTTCAGGGAAATGAGGTACTAACACACTGCACTGTCCCACAAGAGTACTTCTGAAGTCCCCAAACACAGTGCTGACAATCTGTGACAGCCTGTGAATTGTTGGGTAGCAGTTGGGGGAAGATAGACAGCAGAGTGAGGTGGTTGTGTGTAAGTTACAGAGGAGATGGAGAGGGGAAGAAATGAGAGAAGAGCGAAGCAGCTCAGTCAGATTCTGTAGACAATTTGAATGGAACCTTTTCTTGTTAGCTCTGATAATAGGATGAAATCAACAGCTGGAGTGTGTGTGGGGGTTTTGGTAGGGAGGAAATAGTATTTTTCCCTTTTCCTTTCAAGGTGTTATTTATTTCATTCTGTCATCAAACTGTAAGATTAGGTGTTCTTTTGATGAGAGTATAGATTGGATAAGTTTAAAAATTTTGAAGACACTAGAAATACCACTTCATGCCAGGAAATGAGACTATAAAAATCAGAGTACTAGGGATAGGGCTTATCTTTTCAAGGCATTATTGCAATGGTAGTAAGGCCAATTACCATATCTAGAGCTAAAATGACTGGGCCTTTATCCCAGACAAATGTATATCCTATTACTTACTTATGTATTTATTTAACATATATGTGTGTATATACACATACCATCAACTTATTGTTTCAGAGACAGTTAACCAACTATAGCTGTCTTCATCAGACATCAAGGCAAGAGTTTCTGGATATTATTTGTATTGCAGAGTAGAATTTAATGTGGGGCAGGTTTTGGTTCAGTTCTTTTTCTGATTATTAGAATGGTTATACAAAGTAAATGTGTTCGATGGTTCCCCTAGGTATCATGTCTAATTCTGAATATAGGATTAGTCTTGGATCACATTGTTTTGGAGCCCATCTCTCCTGTTGATCTGTTTCTGTTTTTGAGTTAAATATGTTACTGCTTGGCCATTGATACCATTGAATTAAGTAAGCATAAGAGAGATGTCAGTGTGAAGATTATGTGTTATCTTATCATCTTTACACCAATGATCCATATTAAAAAAGATGCCAGGGTAAAAGGGCAAATGGAGTAAGGGATGGTATGGAGGAGATCTAGAGACACTGTACTAGTGTCGTTTCTTAGGAATTGTCTGTAGGATTTAGACTCGATTCTCCATTGCCTAGGTCTAGGACAGTGGTCGGCAAACTGCGGCTCTCGAGCCATATGCGGCTCTTTGGCCCCTTGAGTGTGGCTCTTCCACAAAATACCACGGCCTGGGCGAGTCTATTTTGAAGAAGTGGTGTTAGAAGAAGTTTAAGTTTAAAACATTTGGCTCTCAAAAGAAATTTCAATCGTTGTACTGTTGATATTTGGCTCTGTTGACTAATGAGTTTGCCGACCACTGGTCTAGGAGATTGAATGCTTAAACCTAGTGTTGAAGGCTCTCCAGGCTGAAAACCATCTTTCTAGCAGAATCTTCCACTACTTCCCAACAACTGAACCTTTGACTCTGTCTAGACTAGTTTCTATAACTGTCTTCAAAGCAACACTTTTTGACTTACTGCCTCTTCATATTGTTTAGGCCAGTGGTCGGCAAACTCATTAGTCAACAGAGCCAAATATCAGCAGTACAACAATTGAAATTTCTTTTGAGAGCCAAATTTTTTAAACTTCTTCTAACGCCACTTCTTCAAAATAGACTCGCCCAGGCCGTGGTATTTTGTGGAAGAGCCACACTCAAGGGGCCAAAGAGCCGCATGTGGCTCGCGAGCCGCAGTTTGCCGACCACAGGTTTAGGCTATTCCTTCTACTTGGAATGCTTCCTTTCAAGTCTCTGTCTTCTAAAGGCCTAGTTCCTAATGATGTGATTGTAAGGAAGACATCATAAGGTATATAAATGTTGAATCACTATGTTATGTACCTTCAACTAATATAATATTGTATGCCAACTATACTTTAAAAAAGTTAAAGAAATGAAGATCTGGTTCCAATTCCACCTACTCTGTGAAATCTTCAACCATTCTAGCCCCTTAGTGATCTCTCTCCTCTGAGTTTTTATCATTTACTGCTTTTCTTTTTATTTGGCAATTATATATTACCTTAAAACAACTTAAACAAATGTTCTTACCCTCCCAGTTAGGTAGAGACAACTTAAAGAGGGGTGGGGTGGGGGCCTACATACTCATGTGGTTCAAACCATGTTATTACTTGTAGTCCTATTTGACAATCTCCACTACCCCTAACAAGAACTTAGTACAGTATGTGCACTTGATATTTGTGAGAAAATGCAGTTACCTATTTTTAGCTTTTGCCAGCCTTTAACATTTTTTTCTTTTTATGTCATAAGAATAATAGATAGATTAGAATGCAGTTTAAGTACCTTAGTCATGTTTGTTCAGTAGATTATTCTGCTTTGAAAGCTGTCTGTAGCACTCTGTACAGGCTTCCTGATACTAAAAGGAGCATTGTTCTGAAGATATGTTCTAAGGTAATTATTTGTTCTTGAAACTCTAATTAGTATCTTATCTATTATTTATTTAATATTTTCTTTGCCTGCTTTCAAGTGAAATTTGCTTTAAAGTCTTTTGGTTTTTTAGTTTCTTAACAGCCACATTTGGCTTTTACACTTGTTAGCATAGCTGCAGGGAGGGAGGACATAGATACCAAGTTCTAACTGTATTTCTAACATAGGGACTACATTTTCTTTACAACTGTTCTCTTTTGTTGCTATTGTCTTTGTTTTTAACTACGCTATGCTTTGCTTTAACCCATTTTTTAGAAGGCATGTATTATAATTTGTAGTAGTTAAGTGCAGGGACTTTGAAATCCTAACCGACTTAAACTGTAACTTAATTTTCAGGTATCTCATCTTTAAAATTGAGATAATAATGGCTACCTCTTAGTATGTAGTTGGGATCAAATGATATGTGTGTGTGTGTATATATATATATATATATATACATATATATATATATATCATATTACTTAGCACAGATTAAGCCTGTGTTTTCAAAATTTACTCAGTGATTTATTAGCTGTAGTTTGTATATTCAAAAGGGGGAAAAGATCAAGTTTAATGCATGTCAAGTTTGAGGCACAGCTCCCAAAGCCTTGTCCATTTCAACTCTTTTATTGTTACTATAGAATATCAGTGTAACCTAGGATATATCTGGGAGAGGAACTAATTTCAAGCAAATCTAGAAACACAGACCAACTTTTAGGTGTGTAGTGTGAGAAAGAAGTTTTAGGAGGGAATTATTTTTCTTCTCTCTCCAGCCCTCTATTCCCCAACACCTGCCTGCCCAAGGTAGATAAACAGAGTAGGAAGCAGACTTTTGTATCTTTCTATTGCATATTATATTGCTACTAGGAGCCCAGCGCGCGAAATTGCGTGGCCCTGGCCACCCACCCACCACCCTGCCTTGACACCCGAACCTCTCCATGCAGAGCTCCAGTGCGCCTGGCCCAGCTCCCCACCCAGCTCCCGACCCCTCTGGCTTTCTCTGGCCGCTTCAAGCCCCACCCTCAGTCCCTCGAGTCACCTTGGGCTGGTCCAGCCTTCTCCGGGCGCCTCCCCACTTCTGCCCCGTCTCTGGAGCAATGCAGCAGCTCCGCCCCATCATGGTGCTGGAGGAGAGCGTGGAAGCCTCCCACCTGCTGTGCTGTGCTCCTTCCCCTGGCAAGTGGGCGGTGGGGCACTCTGAGTGTGAGCGGTGGGTGGCGAAGGACTGGTAAGGGGGGCGCTACGGGCTCTCACCCCTGCCCTTCCTGGCATGGGATGGTCCCACCTCCTCTGGGCGCCTCCTTGCTTCCACCCCATCTCCGGAGCAGCGCCCTGCCGCACACACGCAGGCAGCCTCCTGTGATCGGTCGTTACGCATTACAGCATCCCGACCATTAGCATATTAGCTCTTTATTATGATTGTTCAGTTATATTAAAGCTTTGATCTGACTGCCTTTTGAGGTGGCTCATGGTAATAGGTGCTAACGTTAAACTTGGTGAACCATGGGGTTACCTTATCAATGGAGTGTGAAAGAGACTAAGCTGCAAACTGTTTCCCGGCTTATAAGGCATGAAATCAGTTGGTGCTGATGCATGACAACTGTAGCCAGTGGAGTGTAAAATAAGTTGGGGGCTTGAACTATGTTTTAAGGAAAACCTTTTCATGCTATAATTTGTTTATCTACTTTGGTGCCCCCAATATCCTACTGGAATCATGTATCCTATATCTTTCATACTCAGTTTTTTTTCATGAAATGTTTCTTCCCAGTTATGTAAGCTGTATTCTTTGTCCAACTGCATGAAGAGAGACAAAGGCTGTAATGTCCAAAGCAGATTAATAATAAGATACTATAACTATTATTTTGCTCAGGATTACATTTGAAAAAAACATCTGCAGTATATATTTGATGTACAAGTTTCTTGTTTTTTACATTCAGATTTGAAAGTATACTCTACATTCTGCTTTGAAGCTTATTCCAGTCTAAGAACTCAGTTGTGCATTTCACTGGTCATTGTTCCCATGTTCACACATGCCTCTGGAGAAAGGGAAGACATAGAAAAGGATAATGTTTTGAAATGGTTGGGGGAGTTCTACTAAGAAGTATAGAGATTATTCTTATGGGGAATAGAAGAGATGGAGTCCTCTCCTGACACCTGGTGAGGTTCTTTGCCATATGGCTTTGAGGGTGAGGCAAGGTGAATGAGGAAGTTTCAGAGACAATAGTGAATTATTATTGTCAGCACTTTTAAGTCTGGAAGGTTATTGGCATTAGGCATGCTGTGAAAGCATGAAAGTTCTTTCATTCTTGTTAGTTTTCTTGTTTTACTGCAGCGGTCTCTGAATTCTCTTTAGTTGCTTTACATTTATACAGATTGCAAACAAAGTGTGAATACTTATGAAATTAGTATATTATTGTGAGAGACCATTCTGCTATCAGGCAGTCTAGGAGTTAAATGCAGGGTCTTTGAAATCCTAACCAACACTTAGAAGCTGTGTGATCTTGAGTTATTTAAGGTTCAGATTTTTCATTTATAAAATTGGGATAATAATAGCTACCTCATAGTCTTATAATGTAATCAAATGAGATAATATATGTAAAACATTTAGCACAGTGCCTGTCACATCATAAGTACTCATTAAATGGTAGCTGGTTATTTTTTTCCTCTTTCTCTTCCTCTGCTACTAATACTACTACTACTCTGCCACTAATTCACTTTTGCTTATAGGGCCTAAATCTTAATGAAACAGAAAACATAATTAGACATGGTTCACAGCAGTAGATTTGGAAAAATATGTCATTGTTCTCTTAGGCATTGCTTAATAGATTTTTCTTAACCAAATAGAAACTCTATAAAAAGACCATTTTTAATGAAAGGATCTTTGTGTTGGCTTTAGATAGCCTTGCAAATGAGTATAAAAAATTGATTATTCTAAAACGTATTTGGCTAATGCAAATAAACAACCTTTCTATGAACTTAAGGAGTATATAGAAATAAAATAAGAGTTTAAAGAATTGCCAATCCTTATTATTCACCTAACAAGAGTTATTTTGTTTTGGGGAAATGCTAGGTTGTTGTTTTTTTAATTCTTAGGAGAAATGTTTTATCTGGTACTAAGAATAGTCATAGTAGAATTCTTGACCAGTGTATGAGGCACATTGCTGTGGGAATAGGATGGAAAAGTCATCCTGACCATTTATACTAATGACGATGAGCATTGGTGTGGATAACACATTTGTTTTTGATGTGTATTATGTGATGATTTTTGCAGCACAATTAACTTCCTGATTAAACTTTGCTCAGCTAATATATCCTGGGACATCGTGGTTGGAAAACTGGTTAAGCAGCTATGATGGTGATAAAGCTAATAAGTTACCACTTAAATAGCTGTCTTAATTTCTCAACCAAAATGAGGTTATATAACATGATTTTCTTTTTCCTTTTTTTAAATTTGATTTTTAGAGAGAGAGGAATGGAGAGGGAGAGAGAGAGAGAAACATTGATGCGAGTGCGGAACATTGATTAGCTGCCTCCTGATGGCAAGCACAATCCCCACTTCCCCTACTGGGGATTGAGCATACAACCCGGGCATGTGCCCTGACCTGGAATTGAACTGGCAACACTTCAGTGCACAGGACGATGCCCAACCAACTGAGCCACATCAGCTAGGGCACAACATGATTTTCAATGGTCTTTTTCAGTTATAAACTTAAAGATTAATATGGAGGTAATTGGCAATTAGGAAATGGAGCAGTGACACATTTTGGCCACCAGAGGGTGAAGTCCAATCAGTCAACTTGTGCTCTCCATTTGACCAGAATGTGGCATCCTTGGAAATAAAGAGGACACATTGCTCTTCTCTCCATTTAGTTTAAGGTGTGGAGAATCTTGCTTTCTGATTCTACTTGTATCAGATTTTTTTCTGCTCTTTTTCTTTACAGCTGTCTAGATAGAACTGGGACAAATATATAAAGACAGAAGAAGAATAGAGGTTTCTAGTTGTCAGGGTTTCATCTAATTGTGTTCTCTAAGATAGTTATTGGCTCTCGGATGATCCCATGGGCAACTTTGATGGCAAGCAAATAGTATGGATGACCAAATTTAATTATTTGTGACCACCTTCCTCCCCCAAAACACACAGGCACACACACAAATGGCACTCATCCGTCATTACCCTCCCCATTCCCTCTGAAATCTATGGATGAAAATGACATGTCTGAGAAATATAATAGAATGAGCACAGCATTTGTAATTGAAATCTAGGTTCCAGTCTTGCTTTGCTACTTAATATCCATCTAACCATGGATGCTACAACCTCAGATCCTCAGTTTTCTTATTCAAAAATTGAGGACATTGAATTCTGACTTTAGTAATGTAATTCTAAGAGTCTGTAAAAATCATTTAATGTTTACATGAAGGGCAGTACTGTCCTTGATTTATTGTATATAATTGACTAGTATATTGTATAAGTAGCACGTGATTTCTTTTTTCCTTTTTTTTTTTGCTAGTTACAAGGCTATAGGAGTCATTAAGGCATAAATATTAAAGTATTAAAGTACACTACCATTACAGCAAGAAGAATGACAGTGGCCACTCCACTTGACTGTTGCCACTCCATTTTTCTGGCCCCACAAACAAGTACAAACAAATTCTCTGTGAGTATTAGGCTCAGGGTGACAGCAAGTCAGTCAAGAGGAGGAGGATTAGGAGCCAAGCCAAGCTGATTTGGGTTATAGCTGACTGAAGCATTTAGAAGAGAAGTCATTTGGGGATACGTGAGCTTAGAAAAATAGGGCATGTGGGTTCTGGGACTCTATATCACAAAGCTGGAGTCAGAGTCCATTTCTTCCAACCACTTGAGTGGAAGTAACTTTGATACAGAGTCCAGTTATATGATTCTGAATTGCTGAGAGCACAGGATAATGTGGAAGGAACAAAGAGGGCCTGGAGTCCAAATAGACAAGCTGCAATGAGTATCTAGAAGGTGACAGAGCAAATGGATGCAGAAGTGTGCTTGTGAAAACAGGGAAGGATTAGTACTTAGGATTTGATATGTATACAAGAGAATAGAAGCCAGCCAGGCAGACTAGATAGAAACAGCATTTTAGGATTATGTGCAAAAGACAAAATTTTAATCTGTTCTGGTTTTAATTGCCCTCCTTGATGTTGGTAGGTCCACTTGGTATATCCAAGGCTCTACATGTTTGAGGTTAATGATTATATCACTGACAAACTCTTTGTAGTTTATATGGTTCTAATAACTTCACTGGATACACATATTCACAGGTCTGCTCACTTCTACTGCAGAGTTCATTTCACAGAACTGGCTAGTAGAAAATTGGCAGGCAAGCTAGCTTTTCAAGTGCTCCTAGGAATGGAGCCCAGCTGTTCCCTTTGGGCTTTGAGCTGTTGGGATTCATTGGGTTAGAAACTAGGAAGAATGGAACTAACATTTTCAGACTAGTTCTTGACAGCAAAGCAGAGGTGTTAGAATTTCTGTTTTAGAGGTTTACACTGCAAGTAACTTAACCTGATTGTGTGTCTTAATATTACTGGGCTTCTGACCACTGAAATATGGCTTGGATCGATGGTGGTTTGGAGAAAGTAGAAAGAGGGCTATCCATCATTCAGAGGCTCCATCTGATAATGCTGCTTTCACCAAGCAGCCATCTGTCCATCTATCCATCAGTAGGATGAAATGAGATTTAGCGGAACAGGCAGCTGTAACTCTGAGACACTTTCTAACCAAGGATTGCAGTCCTGGCCTGAGTGTGACCACAAAGCACAGCGCTGGGGTTTGGCGGGATGTGGCAGCAAGTGCAGTCTCATTCCCGTCACTGCAGCCTAGAGGGTGTTCAGTATGAGGCCAAAGCACAGCCTTATTTCCCATACAAAATTGACTAAACTTGGGGTGACAACCAAACAGTAATTCTTTCAGCTCCATACTGTTTTAGAAGTTGAACAGACCCTTTTGATGGAGAAATTTTTTTGGTTTGACTTGGAGAAGAAATAGAATTAAGATGTGATTTCATTTTGCTGGAATCCCACCACACAGTTTAACCTTTAACCTGAATAGTATATTGGCAGAATGCTTTGTAAATGTTTCAGGAAGACCACCTTTTTCTTAATTGAAGAAACTGTGGGTACTTCTGCTGGCAATTCCCAGTTTGTCATGGTAATGAGGGATGAGACTAAATTAAATTCAAGGATAATTCAAAATTCTTTTTTCTTCTTAAATAGAAATTTTTACCTAGGTTGTTAGGTAGCAGAAATTGTATTTTTTTTCTCTTCTCTTTATATTAGTGGTGCCAATATGAAAGGAAAGAAAATGTGGACAGGAAAATTGGTAATATATTAGAAGCAAGAAGCTGGATTACCCCTAAAAAGGATAATCAGGCTCTAAGCACTGATGTTCACTGTTGTCTTCCTGGTTCCCCTGCTTTTCCAGGGTACTGAGCCTTCTGAGAGCCTCCTGGTCAGTATAGTACTATGCTTATGTTACTATCCTGGTACTTTCCCTAATCATGGGCAGCTTCCTTGTTGTTGTTGTTTTTGTTTTGTTTTGTTTTTTTTGCAGTGGCCACTTCAGACCTCACTCAGCTCCTGCTCTTTGTTCTGAAGTCTTGCTTTTCATTTCAGATTGGGGGAGGGGTCCTGGGAGCCTAATGTACCGGAGATGCCTCGGAAATTAGTGCCTTGGATGAATTCCTGGGCCTATTGATCCACAGGCAGTTTATGCATCCTGACATTCATAATCTCAGTAGGCTGCTGATGTTCCTGATTAATGGGTCCAGGGGCTGTCCATCCGTCACTTCACATTAATTACTGAAGAGGTGTTTTTCCAGTGATTTACCTGACAGTGGGCTGTGATAAATACCCCTAAGCAGAGTGGGCAGTGATTAATCATAGGGCCACACCCCTCCCCCACTTACCCTTCACCCTAACCACAGGCCAGCATTGGGACCTGATGAAAGAGTGCCCCCTCCCCAAAGCTATCTATCTTCATAATTGTTTGTGGATGCATATTCATCGGGGCATGGGACCTGGCAGATAGCATTCTAGAATTTGTGCCAAAGATGATGAAAAATAAATCTTCCCAATAGGAAGAGTAACTAATTTGCTTTTACATGGGGCAGAGAAGTATATATAAGCTGCCTTTATGTTACTTTAAAGAAATCTGATAGAAGTATTGCCTACCTCTATGCATGAACTCAGTACTGTGATAGTTGGTCTGCAAGCTTGAAAGAGAGGAGAAAGCACAGTTTTTATCTTTGTGATATTTGTAGTCTATTTAGGGAGAATTTGTGAACAAATAGGAGACATGAGAAAATATTTCAAGGCACTAATATAATCATGGGAGGATTGGGATAGAACTCCAGGGTTCCATTTCTTACTTTGAGACCTTAGAAAATGAAATTTAAATATTTGAGTGTTTTGCATGTGTCAGGCACTGTATTCAACTCTGGAAATATAAAGATGAATGTGATTCAGTGGTAAATCTTGGAGTAAAAGTGTAGTGCTCCTGGATTTTTGCTCAAGCTATAAAATAAGCTTTTCCAAGAAGTTAAGTATCTTAAATGAATTTAAAATTAATTTAAAATTTAAAGTGGTTTAAAATTAACTTTAAATAAAATTTCACATTAATTTTTTTCTCTGAATTGGGTACCTGTTGTGTTTCTGGGGATACAAGAAGCATTTGAGAAACAGTATCTGCCCTTAAGAAACTATATTATAGACTATGAGATGACATTTATAAATGAAACACTTAAACAGGAATATAAAATAGTATATAATGACAAATGAATACCAAAAGATAATGAATGCAAAAGAAATCACAGAAGGGTGAAATCAATGTCTTCAAATAGTTAAAGGAAAAAGCTGGATTTGAGATAAGCCTTTTGTAGTGAGTAGGATTGTATAAACAGATAATTCAAAGAAGGCATTTCAGAAGTTGGCATGAACAGACTGAGAGGCCATCCGGTGCAGAATGGAGAATTTGTATCTGAGAGTGTTAGAAATATGACTGAAACAGTAGATTGACAACAAATTGTGAAGAACCTTGAATGCCAGATAAGCTTAGTTTATATCTTGTAGACCCCGGTAAGTCACTAGGGTTTATGAGCAAGGAATTAGAAAAAAAGGTGTGTTTTAGAAAAAATTATTATATGTGGACATATTTAATATCATTTGGACTTGCCAGAGTATTTTAGACTATTCAGAATAAAACTGTTAGCGTCACTGAAGGAGGAATGCACGAGGCCAAAATGGTGAGGGATTACAAATTTATTTCATCATCCGCAAACCAGATGGGCTGAGCCCCTAAATGGTGCCAGCACCCAGGGATAGGAGTCAGAGGTTTTTAAAGCACTTTTGGCGGGCTTTTTCTGGGCAGAGAATTCTCTGTGCAGGTCTGGGGAGAGATAATGGTCTTAGCAAGTGGAATGTGGTCTAAGTGAAAGGGAATATCGGTTGTGAAGCGGCCTGGAGGTCAGTTTCCCTGGGAAGGGTATGATTCAATTATTTGAATCATACAAAATCAGCTAACAAAAATTATCCAGATTAAAAATATAGTTTTATATATCTCTCTGAGTACATTGCAAATAATTGTGTGATTTGCTTATATAGGGAGTAGGAATAGAGTTGATAGTTAAAGGAGACTAAGTTTTACAATCATTACTCATGCAAAGTTGAATAAGTCATGGAAGTTTTAGGTAATGATTACAGAATTAAATTAGGGAAGACTATAGTCCAAATTTTAAGAAAGAAATTGATCTTTAATTTTACTAATGTAACTTCTTTAAAGCTGCACTAATTACTGGCTTTGGATAGGTATATTTTAAAGCCAGTAATCAGAAATTAAAGAATCAGTGCTGTCAGTTGTATTTTGGTAGGAATTTCTAGGGAATGTACATTTTTTTTTTCATTTAAAAACTGAAGATATAATTTACATACAGTAAGATTCACCTTTTTAAGGATATAATATTATTTGAATGTTGACAAAAGCATATAGTTATGTAACTCCTGTATAATTAAAATATAGTACAGTTCCATCAATCCAAAAATTCATCTGTGCCACTTTGTTGTCAATGCCTAAACCTAAGCTTCTGGCAATTGTTGATATATTTCTGTCCTTAAAATTTTGCCTTTTCCACAGTTTTATGTAAATGGATTTGTATTTCTTTGGTGATAAATTATGTTAGCAGTTTTTGATATGCTTTGCCATCTTTATAACTTCTTTGATGAAGTATTGTTCAAATTGTTCATTTTGGATATCGGAGTTTTGAGAGTTTTATTATATACTATACTCCGCCCTCGGGAGGGGGGTCCCTCAGCCTGGCCTGCGCCCTCTTGCAGTCCAGGAGCCCTTGGGGGAGCGGGCCTAAGCCATCAGTTGGACATCCTTAGCACTGCCATGGAGGCAGGAGAGTCTCCTGCCACTGCCGCTGTGTTGGCCAGCCGCGAGCCTGGCTTCTGGCTGAGTGGTGCTCTCCCTGTGGGAGCGCACTGACCACCAGGGGCAGCTCCTGCATTGAGTGTCTGCCCCCTGGAGTTCAGTGTGCGTCATAGAGACCGGTCGTTCTGCCGTTTGGTCGATTTGCATATTAGCCTTTTATTATATAGGATTCTGGATAAAAGTCTTATCAGTTACGTGATTTGCAGATATTTTCTCCCATTTGTGGTTTGTATTTTTCATTCTCTTAAGCAGAAGTTTTGTGTTTTTTAAAAATCTTTATTGTTGAAAGTATTACATAGGTCTTCCTTTTCCCCCCATTAACCTCTTCCAGCCCACTCCGTTCCTCCCCTCACCCCCAGGCCCTCACCACCCCATTGTCTGTGTCCACAAGTTATGCATATATGCATACAAGTTCATTGGTTGATCTCTTGCCATCCACCCTCCCCTGTCTTCTCTCTGAGGTTCAACAGTCTGTGCTTCTGTGCCTCTGGGTCTATTTTTGTTCATCAGTTTATTTGGTTCATTAGATTTCACATATGAGTGAGATCATGTGATACTTACCTTTCTCTGACTGGCTTATTTCACTTAGCATAATACTCTCCAGGTCCATCCATGCTGTAAGAGCAGAAGTTTTTAAATTTGCTGAAGTCTTTAAATTTGTAAAAAATTTTAATGGATAATGCTTTTGGTGTTGTATCTAAGAAATTTTTGCCTAACCCAAAGTTACAAAGATTTTCTCCTATATTTTCTTCTAGTAGTGTTATAATTTTAGATCTTACGTATAAGTCTGTGATTCATTTTGATTTAGTTTTTGTATCTAGTGTGAGATATGGATAGAGCAGTAAGAAGTGACAGGTGGTAAAGAGACAGAAACAGTAAAAAGCAGGTACTGTGTGAAAAAATAGTAATTTGGAGGTTGTATTATAGTTGTGTGTTGGTGAGAGCAACCTGTCACAGTATGCCTTTTATATATATATATATATATATTATTGATATTTCACAGAGAGGAAGGGAGAGGGATAGAGAGCTAGAAACATCGATGAGAGAGAAACATCGATCAGCTGCTTCCTGCACACCTCCCACAGAGGATGTGCCCGCAACCAAGGTACATGCCCTTGACCGGAATCGAACCTGCGACCTTTCAGTCCGCAGGCCGACGCTCTATCCACTGAACCAAACCGGTTTCGGCCACAGTATGCCTTGATGTGTCACTTTATACATGGCCAGATTAGCAGTTTGAATAGAGCTATTTGCTCATTCTGCTTCCCATTAATGAATGTTTTCTGCATACCTTTGAGTAAGGTCTACATGAGGTCCTTTAAATCGGCGGTCACCAACAGGTGGTGCATAGACCACTGGTGGTTTGTGAGGTCTGAAAGATTGGTGACCGCTGTTCTAAATAATACCTAGCTTAAAACCTCTTTTTTCTTCAGTCCAGGTATTTTAAAGAGGAGGTCTAGACTCCAACTATAGGCCTAATGTCACAAATTGTCTTTATTCTGTTAATTTAAATTATAACATATTCTATATAATAAAAGCCTAATATGCTAAGTGTCCAGTCGTCCGTTCAACCAATCAAAGCGTAATATGCTAATGATATGCTAAGGCCGCTCAACTGCTCACTATGACATGCACTGACCACCAGGGGGCAGATAGTCAACCTGTTGACCAGTCGCTATGACATGCACTGACTGCCAGGGGCAGATGCTCCGACCGGTGGGTTAGCTTGCTGCTGGGGTCAGGCTGATCAGGACTGAGTGAGACAGGCCAACACGCCCTGGAGCCCTCCCGCGGTCCCTCCTTGGCTGGCCAAGCGCCCATGTCCCTCCCCGCCCCGATCGTGCACCAGTGGGGTCCCTTGGCCTGGCCTGTGCCCTCTCACAATCCGGGACCCCTTGGGGGATGTCAGAGAGCCGGTGTTGGCCTGATCCCGCAGGCCAGGCTGAGGGATTTCACTGATGCATAAATTTGTGCACCAGGCCTCTAGTATTTTATAAACCTAGTTTGAAGTGAGAATAAACCTCCAAGTAGATGCAGGAATTATTTTGCATTTTTAAGTATGAAATATGTCATTGTATTAACTAATGCAAGTTCATTTATGGAAGAATGCATTAAGAAAACTATAGGGGAATCAGTTGTGGTTCATTAGCAGATTTTAAAATATGAAGCCATTTCTTTGCTGTTCAAGTATAATTTTTCATGTTATATTATACACAAGTACCTCTGTGATGTGCTAGATCAAGTATATGTTAAAGTGAAGCTCTTTTGCAGTGGAAAGACATTTCGTGGTTATTTGCAGAATGCGCTTGACATTGGCAGTGGAGGACCTTGGAAGTGTGGAAATTGAGTATATTTCTAATTTTATTATTTTGTTAAAGACTCTCGGTTAGGTGGTTTAATCTTTTGATTTTTTAAAATTTCTCTTTTATTTTGCTCTATAACCAACATTCCAAGTCATTTAAAATAGAGATTTTTTTTTTTATTCCTGCTATGAAAGTTTCTGATGTTGAAATAATGCTGTTTTAGTATAATGTTTTTTAAACCATCAAGTGAAACAACTTACTGAATAAATTCATTTATATTATGAGAATCTAAAAATTTTTAAATTAAAAATGAACTAGAGTAGATTTTTTAAAAAAGAGCAGTGTAAATAAGTATTTTTTGGAACTTTTTTCAGTCACATGGGTATGAGTCTGAATGTACTGTGTCATGATGTGAAATGTTTTTAACTGGAGTGCAAAAAATTTTGACAAAAAACTGGCTTAGAAAGTCTTTCTATACAGGATTCTGTGCTCATAGCAGATACATCTCATTCACAAGCTTTTTAAAAAATATAGAAAGGTCTAGATCAGTGGTTCTCAACCTTTCTCTCTCTCTTTTTTTTTTTTTAATATATTTTATTGACTTTTTACAGAGCGGAAGGGAGAGGGATAGAGAGTCAGAAACATATATGAGAGAGAAACATCAATCAGCTGCCTCCTGCACACCTCCCATTGGGGATGTGCCTGCAACCAAGGTACATGCCCTTGACTGGAATCGAACCTGGGACCCTTCATTCCACAGGCTGATGCTCTATCCACTGAGCCAAACCAGTCAGGGCGGTTCTCAACCTTTCTAATGCCGTGACCCACAGGTTGAGAACCGCTAGCAGGGTCGCCTAAGACCATCGGAAAACACAGATATTTACATTATGATTCATAACAGTAGCAAAATTACAGTTATGAAGTAGCAACGAAAATAATTTTATGGTTGGGGGTCACCACAACATGAGGAACTGTATTAAAGGGTCACGGCATTAGAAAGGTTGAGAACCACTGGTCTAGATGCATATCAGCAAAATGTAAATAATGATAATCTCTGTGAGGTGAGAATACAGATTTAATTAAAAGATTTATTGTATGATGCCTTTGTGTTAGGGAAAATACAAAAATCTTACTTTTTTGGGTTTTGCACTTTATTAAGTTTTTTTCTTAAAACTAGATTTCCTCTGTTATAGACCTTTGAGCCATCCATTATCTTTAAAAATGGTAACCTCTTTAAAGAAATCTCTTTTTTTGGAGACTTCCACAGGTAGTAGCCCATAGTGACCCAAGATAAAGAACTTTGTAATCTATTTTGTCATCAGAATACTGAGCACTTTATAAAAGTTTAAAGTGTATTTAACTGCTGCATTCACAAGATTGCCCAGTACTCCACAAAGATATAGGCTAGCATTACTAAAGAAGCAGAATTTTTGTTCCTTAGACTGATTGGATTCAAATGACTGAAGAACTGATTTTGTACAGGCTTTAATGAATCCTAAACTTCACTAAGGCAAAAATAACTCTTAAGAAAGATGTTGAATACGTGAGCTTGATGTATGTGTAAATCCTGAGGCTCAAGATGCCTTAACTGTCCTGAGGAGAATAATTGAGCAATTCAGAATATCATACTCTACTTAATACTCCCCTTGCATTTCTAATAAAATAGGACACAGCAGGAATTGATAGAATTTCTAATCTTATAGTTGCTAATTTTTGTTCCAGTATTTGAAAACAATACTAAATATGCCTTTATTATAGTTAACCTCCCCATCCTCTGCTTGCATCATCAGTTTCTCCCTCCCTATTTTATCATTCTTTCTTACCTCAACTTACTCTCTCACTCATTCCAGTGAGGTATTTGTCTCCCCAACCCCGCTGAAGCCATTCCAATGTTAACAACAACCTCTGTCCTATCAAATTTAGTAAAAAAAGTTCTGTTCTTTTAACATTTAATGCAAATGATTACTCTTGCCTTTCAACAATATTTTCTTCATTTGGCTTCTGGGATGCTACTTCTGTTTTCTTCCTTATTCTCCCTTGCAGGCCACATTTCCTCTTTGACCTTTAGGATTTAGTTTTAACCACCAAGGCTCAATCCTCTTGGCCCTTTATCTTTGTTACTCCCTGGATGGTCCTGTTCCTTGGCTTGAATATTTATCTCCAATTTTTGCACCACCACTTAGCTTTAAATTTGTACATCCGATTGTTACTTAACTGTACAGGATGTCCAGCAGGCATTCAAATTAAAAATGTCCAAATCACAATTTTTGATTCTGTTTTCCCATTTCCTTTCCTAGTCTTCCCTATCTTGGTAAATGTAACTGTGATCACTCAGGTTGATCAGACCAAAACTCTTGAGTGACATGTCTCTTTCCTTCTTCACATCCAATATAGTCAGTACACTAAGGTTTTGTTACCTTTGCTTTCAGAATATATCATTAATCCAACCACTACTTGTTACCTCCTTTGCTACTACTCTAGACATGCTGCATGTCTGTTAGTTTTTAGACTTCTTTATAGATTTTCCTCTTTCTACTCTTACCTCTTATAGTCAGTGTCTCACATTTTTTGCTAGAATGATCTTCAGCAAAGGTTAGTCAGATCATATCATTCTCTTGCTGAAACCTGTCAGTGATTTCTCAGCACATTCACAATAAAAGCTCTTGCGTTGGCCTTCAAGCCCTACTTGTTCTGCCCTTAGTTATCTTACTGACCTCTGTGTCCCTTTCTCTGCTGTTACCACACCTGTTTTCCTGTTATTTGTTAGACATTTCAAGCTTGTCCTGCCTCAGAACTTTGCACTTGCTCTTATTTTTTCCTGGAATTCTCTTTTCCCTAGATAGTTTGTGTGACTCACTGACTCAGTTCAAGTTATCAGCTCAGGTATTAACTCAAAGTGCTCTTCTCCACTTTACCATATGGTCTTCCTTCTAAAATAGCCATACGACCCATCACTCTGATCTCTTTCCCTGCTCCATTGTACTTCATTGCCTTTATCATTATCAGACATTTTATGTTTAAATATATGTTTAGTTATTTTTAGTTTCCGCCATTTACAATGTAAGCTCCTTGAGGCCAGAGACTGTTTTGTTCATTGCTGTGTTCACAATACCTGGATGGCACTTAGCACATAATAGATATTCAGTAAATGCTTGTGGAATGAATCAGTGAATGGGGTCCCAAATCTTAATTAGAGGTTGGGGTGTATCACTTATTGTGAAGTCTAAGTTGCCACGATTTAACATTTATTTAGTGCCAAATGCAGTGCTATGGCATTGTAAATACAATGACAGAAAGTAACCCTACATTGAAGAACTTACTGTTTAGAAGGGAGCTGGACATGCAAACACATAACTGCAAAACAATATGGTAATTGCTTTAATAAAGGTATACTAGTTATGTAAAGGTATATAGTGGGTACTTAGGACCATAATATATCAGGGGGCTTCAGTTACAAAGTTATAGAGGAAGTAACCTTTAAGGTGAGAATTGAAGGGAGAGGTAGAGACTGTCAGGCAGGTATGTGACTGAGAAATTGTATGCCTTCAACCACAGAGGTGTAAGAAGGCAGCTGGGCATTTTTTTTATACTGCCAGGAGTTGGAATTGATGAAATATAAAATCTGAAATTAGGAGTGGCTGGGCAGATAGGCAGTTCTAGAGATGGCAGTGGAGCTAAGTCATAGGGGTCAAATATGCTATACAAGATTCTTTAAAGTTTGTACATGATAAAGAGCCAGGAAGAATTTTGAGCTAGGAAATGAGCAAATCTGATTTGTATTTTAGAAAATCACTGGAAGCAGTGTAGAAGTAGAATGAACAAGGCTTGGTAATTGATTGAAATGTCAGGGATAATGACTTCCAGGTTTCTGGCTTTGAACAACTGTTAGCGGTACCATTCACCAAACTATGAAATTAAGGAAAAAAGAACAGTGAATCTTTCTGAGGGGATGGCTAGAATTTAAAAGTATGTAATCATCTTAGTATTTAGAAATCTATTGGTTTACTTGTGTCATGTAATATATTTTGTATATTACAGATAATTATAAACAGAATTTACTTTTCAGATATTTTTACAGTTGGACATTTAGGCTACTGAACTGTTGAAGGATGTTGATACCTCTTAGTTTTGCCAGTTTGTAAACAGAGTAATGAGAATAAGAATTCTTTTTCTTTTTTTTAATATTTTTTTAAATATATTTTATTGATATTTTACAGAGAGGAAGGGAGAGGGATAGAGGGCTAGAAACATCGATGAGAGAGAGACATTGATCAGCTGCCTCCCGCACACCCCCCACTGGGGATGTGCCCGCAACCAAGGCACATGCCCTTGACCGGAATCGAACCCGGGACCCTCCAGTCCGCAGGCCGACGCTCTATCCACTGAGCCAAACCGGTTTTGGCAAGAATTCTTTTGATAGTATAATAAAACAAAGGGAGTTGTTTTATTAATATGCATAGAAATAAACCTGAATCTGGGGCCTTCTACAGTTTTAAACATATAGAAAAAGCCCTCTTTTCAGGAAAAAAAGTTAAGTTAGAAGAAATGGCTGTAAATTTGTTGAGGGTAACTTTTACCACATAGGAATGTTGTCTAACATATCTTGTTTTCTGATTTATGAAACATAAGCAGACTTCTTTCGGTGCTTTATTTTTTTGATCATTTTGAACATATGGAACATTAAAATGTTTGTGCAGAGATGAGCTTATCTATACCTTCATGTTTTAGTTGATTTCTTGCTTTGGCATAGTCCCTTGTGCTAAAAGTGGAAAAATCTGATAAAAGTGGAAAAAATCTGAAACAGGCAAGACACAAGAGAAATACAGACTGTTTATTCTTGTGGCGCTAAGAATATGGCAAGATCTAGACCCAGCACTATCTCATTAGAAATATAACACGACCACATATGTAGGCCCACATATGTAATTTTAATTTCTCTATTAGCCCACATAAAAATTATAAAAAATAAACATGACATTAATTTTAATATGTTTTATGTAACCCATTATATTAAAAAATAGTACCGTTTTCAACATATATTTAATATAAAAAATATTAATGGGGCATTTTTACTTTTTTTGGGGGGTATACCAAGTCTTTGAAATCTAGGGGTACTTTACATGCACAGCATATCTCAATTTAGACAGCCCATTTTTCAAGTGCTCAGTTGCTATGTGTGGCTAGTGGCTAGTTTATTGGGACAATGTAGTTCTAGATCATTCTTGACCAAAAAGTAGAGATTGCTTCAGCATGCTGCAACATTTAAAGGTGTCTTTTCCAACATCAAGTGATTTATGTACTGCTTGTTTTATTGTCCAATCAAGTATATTAAAGACATCGCTCTTTTCTTCATTTATCATTTTCCTGTTTATGGTGATTTTTCAGTAAAGATCTGTTTATCAATTTCATTGCCTTTGCTTTCTCCTACACCAATTTATAGTAAAGGCCTCTTAATCTAAAACAATAGCAGATCTTTAAATTTTAATGATTTTTAAATTTAATTACAAAAATACTACATTTATGTTAACAAATTCAAACAATAGTGAGATATAGCTATAAAAGTTAATAATTCTTAATTCTTTCCCCTCATTTTTTTTGCTCTCTCAGATGTAACTACTATTAAGAGTTTAGATAATAGCATTTCTTCCCTTAGGAATATATATTTATGAGAAATTCTTGTTAAGTGAGAAAATTAGTACTTTGAAAATACTTATTAGAGTGGACCTATTTAAAAATGAAGACTAAAAATTTTATAGTTATTCATGAAAAATTTAGGTTGTAATTCTTAGAATTAACAAAGAATGATGCACCTTGTTGGTATAATTATTCCACTAAAATTATGTGACAGTCTGATAGCATCCTTCACTTTGTTTGATTTTTTTTTTTTTCTTTTAGGGTTTATCATATACTAGTAGACTAGCCTAGTGCATCAATTTTACCAAAACTATTGAGAGCGTTCCTAGTTTCTCAAGAGATTTTTCTTAATTTTGGGCATTTTATTCCTTGATTTCTATTCTGTCATCGTTCTTCTTGGGTTTTCCCTTCTTCAATTGTTCACTGGTTTGATTCTGCCGGATCTTTATTCCCCAAGGGTTTTGCTATGAGATGAACACTTCCTTCAATAGTATTTTCATAGACTTCATGAAATCCTGCATTCTTTTCAAGTTTTGTATTTTCACTTCACAATTGAATTGCATTGTGTTTACTTCGTATTATTGGATA